>NC_090926.1:65058845-66419086 GCF_040938575.1 Ambystoma mexicanum | reverse complement strand
GAGCCGTTGGCTGAATTACTCCCGGAGTGGCATTCACACAGGTGGGTACAGCTATATACGCACAGGTTGGTCATATCATTATATGCATATGCAGACGATATGGTTATGTATGGGAAAGACCCCATTGTTAATTTGGCGCCTATTGTGGCTGATGGTCTGGATTGTGGACACTTCTCAGGACTCAAAATGAATCCCAGTAAGTCAGTTATGTTCCCGCTTACTGAGCAGATAGTGGCATTCCTGGAGGGGTTGGAGTTTCAGTGGCACATGACACATATGCAGTACCTGGGAGTGGAGGTGGGTAACACACCAGAGGTTCTTTAGAGGGAAAACTAAGGTAAAGTATTGGAACGGGCACAGAGTTCAGTAGACAGATGGATGGCACTTATGCTTTCGCTGTATGGTAGGATTTCCCTCGTAAAGATGTTGCTATTACCTTTGTTCCTGTATATCTTTCTTAATGTTCCTATGGTGGCCACAATGCCTTTTTTCAGGGAATTGAAAACTATGATGTTGAGGTTTCTATGGGCCAGTAAACAGCCATGTGTACGTTGGGAAAAGTTGATTGCTCCGTCAGATAAAGGTGGGATGGCAATCCTTGATTTGGAGTCATAAAACTTAGCGGCCCACGCTCACTTTCTGTCCTATTGGTATGCCTCAAATCCAGACAGGCAGCATGTCCTGATAGAGAGGACTGTGGCTGCGTCTCTGAACACTGACTGAAGAGCCCCTCAGTGAATGAAACCGACAGCAGACCTACAAAACCAAACCATGAAAGAAAAGGTAACAGTAAGTGGAGACATCCCGGTGCTTCCTACATTCAAATACACCATCAAGTAATTTGGGAAAATGCAAGTTGCAAACTTTGGAAGACATCAGATACTTTCTTTTGTATTAAGACTTTCCTTGTGCACACATTATTCTCCCTGGAGGGGAACCCTGGAACCACCTAAAGCTTTAGACACCCTGTGACCTTTGAGTTACACTGCTTTTTCTAGTTAGTAATCCACGGGAGACATCTTGACACTTTTCAGCTGCAGCTTATGCCTTGCATGTTTATTATTTTCCCCCCATGCCAGTACACAAATAAACCAGTTTAAATATAATTATGAGAGGAGTCCGGCCATTGGATCCTAGCTCAAATGCAACACCCTATAGAAAAAAAACTATAGTGGGTAATACATCCATCACGGCCATCATGCTGGACTAGTACTTGCCGGCCACCATCATCGTCGTCGTCACCCTCATCATCAGGGAGTCTGTCCTCTTATTCTAGCAGTAGAACCTGCCAACAAAATGCATATGTTATGTACCATGCAGAAGACTATGATTACTTTTGCCACCTCATCACCCCTGTGCATCAGAGCTCCCCTTTGGCGAAGGCACCTGATCCATGATTCAGGAGGCCAAAGGCCATCTTGATGGTTCCATGAGTGCTAACATAGGCACCATTGAATTGATGTTGCTTTGGGAGTCCTGCACAGTTGTCATTAGATAGGCCCCCAGTGTGTATCTTGGCTCACCTGTATGGGATATGAAAGAATCAACCGTAGGCAAAGGGTTGATGCGGTTACTGGGAATGGAGTTGATGTGAATGAAGGGGAAAGAGTGAAGATGGGGAGGCAGGTGGTTTGGCAGGTGATATGGGTGGCTGGAAGTTCGCCACCCGTTCAGAGCCACAGAGCAAGGCACCATGGGTATGCAGCCATTAAATGAAAATTGAGTTTTTGCTCCCTATGAGATGAATGTCTTATATTACAGGTCAGAGCTATTTTACCTTGTCAGTTTTGTGATTGTGTTTGAATAATAAGGTACAATTGCTGGAACCTTGTTAAAATAAAAGAGAAATCAACGAAATGGAACACATACACAAACCTACGTTTTGATATTCTGTTAAGCGCAAATTGAGAGCATTTAACTACCTGAAGACAATTTTAAATGCATCATTTTATAGAGGAGAAATAACAAAATGGCTGGTTGACCTTGGTACATCAATGTTAAATGTATGAAATATGAATTTACCAAACTTAATATGGAAGACAAGGAAGAAGCCACACGTGGCGAACTGGGTAATTTATGTATTGTTGTTATGTGAGTTTGAGAGGGTAATGTTTCAAAGGCAGGATAGGGAAGAGAAGTATTTGACCCTTTGGACACACTTTAATGAATTATATGGTGAGTGAGTACTTCGGTGTTTAGGAGTATAGTTTGATTAAATGAATTAATAGAGGAGATCGGGGATGATGAATTGGGATCTTTATTTTTGTCCTGTTTTGTTTGATTTTTTTGTTGTTGTTTAATTTTAGGGGGGCGTTGGTTGATCGTTTGTTTGTTGTTCATTTTGTTTAGTTGTTAGTCTGCTCAGTCCTTGTGGTTGTTTTAATGTTCGTCCTGCATTGGTGTTCATTATACAAAGACAATGGGCCTCGCGGTAGGAGGTAGCCATGGTGCTGTTAGCACCATGGCTACCTCTTTACCGCATTCCGGGTCCGGGTTCCCGAAATAGGGACTTATCGGGTCATTCCAACCTTGGAGGACCCGGTAAGTCCCCATTCCAGGAACCATTACCCATTCCCATTAGAGCCCCCATGGGGCTCAATGGGAATGGGGATGGAGCTAATAACGGTACCGCAATTTGCGGTATCGTTAGTAGCTCTGAAGTCCCTTAACGGGTCCCGTCCCTAACTCCTGGTCAGATCAGGTGTTAAGGAAGGGACCCGCTAAGGGACCTCGGAATAGGGTGGTAAGGGATTACTGGCACCGGTGCCCTTACCGGTGCCGGTAATCCCTTACCACCTACCACGTAATGAGGCCCAATGTATTGTTGAGGCAAATGTATATATGAAAAAGGAATTTATTTTGATTGGAGTAATGTAGATGTTATGGTTGAATTAAGTTTATTTTAAAATGTTTGCCTATGTAGTACTGTACAATGACAAGCATGTTTTGTTCAAAGAATTAATAGCTGTATTGTTGATGCTTCTTTAATCTGAAGTTAATAAATAAAAAGGGGGGAAAAAACGTAATATGAACACAATAACATTGAACTGAATCACTTTCTTTTAAGTTAGTTTGTACAGAATCATACATATTGGCCCTCATTCTGAGGTTGGTGCTCCAAGCACCAATACCGGTACCACCACTGACGTGGCGGTATGGGGACTTACCGGTCCATTCTGCCCTTTGCAGGACCGGTAAATCCCCATTTGAAATGCCATTCACCATTCCCATTTGAGCCCCCATAGGGCTCAATGGGAAGGGGGAAGGCGGCAATAACGGTACCGCAAATTGTAGTACCGTTATTGACCCCGGTATCCCTTTGCGGGTCCCGTCCTTAATGCCTGCTAAAACCAGGCGTTAAAGAAAGACCCGCAAAGAGACCTCGGAATAGGGCGCAAAGGCATTACCAGCACCGATGTCATTACCGGTGCCCAGTATCCCTGGTCGTAATGACCCCCATTATCATTTCATCCTGAGATCAACATCTATCATATTTACTTGGAAATAGTGTTAAAGTATAGGAACATTAATAACATAGTATTTAACATGTCTTCTAGATTTTTCAACTAACACGTGAAATGCAATTTGAAAATCTTGAACTAGAACTAGGCAAGCATTGGAAATGCACACTCTAAGGGCCTCATTACAGAAAGCAGATGGTAATTCCTTCCACAGGCCAGTAAACCGTAGGCCTAGTTGGATTGCACAATTGAATCACACTCCATGTCTTTGGGTAGAAATAACTGCTTAGAGTGACCCTATCTGCATGGTGGTCCCCCATGGGGAGGGAGCAATGGGTTGCCCCCAGATGGCTTTGCTGGAAATAGGATGTGTGTGGCCTCCTTCCTGGTGGGAGTAGGGAGTTGCCACAAAATCTCCTCAATTGTAGGCTAGTTCAGATCAAGCCTAGAATTGAGCAGATTTCCTTCTAGCACTGCTAGCTCTGCAATACCAATGAAAGCTTCAGAACTGGAGGTATTCTGGACATGGCCAGATTAGCCTGAGCCCATGCCGTCATCCTGGTAGTGCCGAATGGAGGATCTCACTGGTATGACATATTCCTCTACTCCTCCGACCTTCTGGCAGGAGTCTCCAACCGATTCCACTGGTGTTTGGTAATGAGCCATAGTAGACTGCCCAACAATAGCTATGCTTCTGCTGGTGGCGCCCAAAAAAAGCCTGTTTTGTAATGAGGGCATGAGACCTATAAGGGTGATCTAGGTAAGGTACAGCACACACAATTCTTAAAAACGGACAGTGCAACTTACCCAGCGAGATTAGGGCTTCATGAATTTCTTTCATCACACTCCTATAAAGGTCTTTCTGCCATTCATGTAAAAGCTTCCATTCTTCTTCAGAGAAACATGCAGCAACATCAAAGAAAGTAATGGGTGCCTGGCAAAGTAGTTAAATCGCAGTCAGTATCTCAGCAATTGTGTAAAATATATAACATGTTAAATATGACTGTAAGCTGATATAAAAGCAATTATTTCCAAAGGTAACCATTTTGAGCAAAGATCACACCATTCATGCTTAGGGAGAAGAGAAGGTTAGAAATTACCACAATATCCAAGCTCTTTTCTCTGGTCTCCAGCAGCTGCCAACATGTGAAAGCTATGGAATTCATATAGACCCCACCTGCCTAGTGTTTGATAATTTGCGATAGATGTTGTGTATTTGTCTGATGGGTCTAGGGGGTAAGAGACCAATTGCCCCCTTGGATGGCTGTGACGAATCAACTTCTGGGGCACCAGTGGTCCAGGAATTAACATTGGTTTCTAAACCATCAATCAACCCCACACCTCTAGTACACCAGAAGGGATCCAAACAGATTGCAATACAAGTGAATTATAAAACCTCCTTGTTCAATTTCTGGTAATGTGGACGGAACGGCAGGCTTATCACTGCAAGGTTGTGGATCGTTGGTTAATTGCAACACAGCGAAAATACAATTATTACCCAATGATAAAAGGGACTGTCGAGTCCTACTACAACAGACAGTTCTAGCACACTACAAAATACAACCCACCCTGTAAAGGAACACGGAGGACAGACAGTTGCATGAAGGAAAATGATGCACCCTGGATACGGATAGGAAGGTAATTGGTAAAGTAATCAGTCTTACTGTTCAAGGTTATTTGGTTTCAGCACCAAGGGGGCAAAGGGTCAGAACTGTCTCTAGGGGCCTTCTGACAAGGACAAGGGGGGCAAAACCACAATGTACCTGGAGCTGATGTGGCTCTCGACAGCGTCAAGGCGCTTGCAGGGTGCTTTGCAGCCCTTGAGGCAGAGTTAGTGGCAGGAGACAGCTGCGGGTACCAGGCGGCAGGCAGTTCGGCAAGCGAGGCTTGACTGACGTCTGCAGGCTGTCCTGCGCTGCGGCTCAGACCAAGAATCATTGTCTCTGTGCTGGTTGGCGGATCTGGTATACTCGGATGGCTCTGGTGACTGCGGCATGACAACAGTCAGCAGTGCAGCCGGATGCGGTTCGAGGAATCGACTGTCCTTAAAAGATGAATGCTGGATGATGCTTGTGTGGCACTGCTCCTAGCTTCTTTGCAGGGCTTGAATCATCCTTTCAAGGTGGACGGCCCAAAGCTTAGGAGAGTGTTTGAAGGCAACAGCCTTGTCCTTTGTCCAGAGACTCTTCAGCACTTCCCACCTAGGAAGCTTGCTGGCAGAATCTAGCAGGGCATGCTGTGTGCTGGCTGGGTACTGATTCTGGAGCTGCTGGACGGGTCCTTTGTGTCCAGTTATCTCCCTCTGTTCCCTGGGAGATGTTTAGGGGAGGGAACTTGCTTCCCTCTTGGAACTCCTGGCCTTTCTTCACTGGCAGAAGATGTAAGGTAGACTGTACCTTCAGCTCGGGTCCAAATCAGTCCTTCTTACTCCTTTCAAAGACTTCAGATGATCTGCTAAGTGAGGGGTTCAGCCCTCTTTTAAAGCCAAATGGGCCCCATTGATTGGTGCAGGCTAAGCCTAATTAATGAACCAATCCTGGGTCCCCACTAACAATCTTCTGTTATGCATGAGGTCAGGACCAGAGTGCTCTGTAACAGGACAGACAAGGGGGTGACAACATATACCTAAGCCCCGCCCATCTCCCTGCCTATTGTAAATCAAAGTGTCTCTCTGGTTAACTGAGCCCTCTGTGACTCTTGGTTTAAGCGCAGGGTTCCCTTGAAGTTTGTGCTGGGAGCAGACTTCCTGTCTCCCCCAAACTGCATACTTCTCCCCTCTGAAAGGGGTCTGCTATGCAGGGACAGCTGCGGTAACTGCTGGACCCATTCACTGGCTTTCATACAGAGAGGTGGGAAACTAGCTTCAAGTTGACACATTGCATACCAAAGGGGTGTTAGTCCCGCCTTCCAGTTGTCTATCCGGCAACCAAAACCCTTCAGGTTTGCCTTAATTATCTCTCATTAGTATGCACTGTGACCAGCTGGAGGACAAAAGTAATGCAGATTCATGGAGCCTTTGATATTTAAATTAGGCTGCTCATGGCTGGAGGAAGGTGTGCCTTCCCCCTTCTTGGAATGCTCTGATGTACCCGGGGCTGTCACATTCCAGCTGAATAGGACAGGGGAAGACGGTGCATGTAGGCTGTGTCTTCCCGGAATACATGTGACTATGCATTTTGTGTGGGAAGCAGATGAAATGGGTGCAGAATGGCCGCACTCATTTCTCAGAGGTTAGTTTCCCATCATTCATTTTCATTTATCAAAAATAAAAAAGGCCAGGCAAGCGCACTTTCCCCGTGCGGATGGTCGAATTCCTCACAATGGCTTCCTGGACCAGAGATTTCCATATGTGAAAAGAATATTGAAAAACAGAAAATCCTTAAAAATCCAGCATGCCTCGAATTAATTGAGTGCTGCAAGGCCTGCTTTGCTGCTGCAAGGCCTGCTTGGCTGCTGCAAGGCTTGCTTGGCTTCTGCATAGATGGGGTGACACACTCCTCTTTATTTCACCAATGTTGTAGATGGGCCTGCATGGCCCCCCTCACATGGGCCTCCAAAATGAGAGTGTGAGAGGGGGCAGAGCTTAGGCCGCAGGCGCATGTTCATATCGCCAAGCGGCAATGTAAAAATGTAATATTCTGTGACCCTGAATGATGATGTTGGCACCACTCCATCACATACAACATTGGTCTGTTACTATCTTCAGCAGCTTATCACCACTCCTCTTTGCCAAGGAAGTAATGGTCGATATCTTATTAGAGTTTGTCCTTGATTTAATTCTGTAAGAATGCTTCCCCTTTTTCTAGTGAATTTCCTTATCATTGGTGAGTGTGTTACTAAAAATGTTTGATACCACCCTGAAAAGCACCCATGGATGTTACTATTTGGTGTTTCTAGAAATGGCTGTGGATTGCTTGTGGTACTCACTTTTGGGCACAGTTGGAAGAAAACACACAGGAAAATGTATCATTCAGGTATTAATTATTAGTTGATTGCCAACTGAGAGGATCATTAGCGTTTGTCAGATTGTTTTATGAAATACAACGGGAGGCTAAAGAACCACCTCCGCTAGTGGTATTTCTAAAGGATGCATCCAATGTGGCGATTACTACCAGCTCAGGTGGTATTTTTCAATACCCCTCCACTGGTTAGCCAGTTCAATCTTAAGGTGGAAAGGGATTACCTTCCACATTTACTTTACACAGTCACAAATGCACTCAAACACATCACCGCAGGCATGCAAACCATCCACAAACAGACACACACAGATACACAAAAGAGGCAGGCATACACTCTAACTTCCTTGATAACACAATGATAATAGGCCGCTCTTACTCCCTCGCCATCACCAGATCCCAGACAGACCCCCCCTCGCAGTTACCTCTGCTTCCAGGAATTGAAATATGCAGCCAACTTTCCAAGTACAACTTGGCAGCACACTAAAAGCCAAGTCCCATCTGCGTCTTTCGCAATGCCCTGTCCACTTGCACACCCATTATACACAATCACAAGCAAGACCCCAGACATAGCTTTGTGTGTCTGGCAAAGGCTCACTGGAAAATCAAGGTGGTCTACGGTCTGCCTGTGAGTCAGGGCAATGGAAGGGGTTGAGTGACAAGGAATTGGTTACTGAAGAATGTGGGCAGGAGAAGGGGGTATATGAGAGCTAAGCGGTTAAGTGATTGAGCCAAAGGGAACAAAGGTCTAAAGGTTAATTGTGATGAAGAGGGAGTGAAGGGGTGTGTTGCAAGGGAAGGACACTGGAGGGTGATGGGTAAGGAAAATAGGGAAAATGAAAGAGGTGCAAATCTTTTATGGTAGTTCAGCAACTTGAGTGACTGCTACTGAGATCTGTACCTGACCTGCATGCCTCTGCACACAAATGTGAGTCTGGCTCGACCCCTTTCTTGTTTTGTTAGGTCACTTTATTATAGGACTTTGCTTTGAAAGGCAGATTTATTGAACAGTGTACTGGCTCAGCCTTAGAATAGCAACTTTTCAGAAAGCATTTAGTTGGTTCTTGTAGTGAAGATGGTATTGGATTAGATGAGGTCTCCTCTGCTGCATGAAGTGAAACTGTGAACCAGGAAGTCAGGGCTCAGATCCCCGCCTTCCACACTTCACAAATGATGGGATCATGAGAAAATCACATTTCATTACTGTGCCTTATTTTCATTAACAAGTCTCACTGATGTGGGTTAATAGACTATAATGTTACCCCATAAATAATTATTATAATAATATTAACCATTTATATATTGCGTATTGGTGGAGAGGCAGGATGAAAAGTGTCAGTCTTATGCTGTAGGGGAGATGGGTAGACAGGGTGTCAGGTATGGCTTTGTTTTTTGGGGTGGGAGGCAGGAAGCCAACCTGTGTTTGGCTCTTAAAAGCAAAGCCAGGCCCTGTGACTCGAATCTACCAATAATTCTCTAGCTGCTCCACCTCTTTACATTGGTTTAAAACTAAAGATGGAATCTAGCCAGCTGTAAACATTTTAAATTCGGACATGAGAATCCGCTGTTCTTCCCTTTACCTCCTCCACACTACCACATTCACTCCTCTCTTACCATCAACCTGCTGTTCACGACTGATAGCCACCATGGAAAGGGAGAAGATACTTCACTTCCCTTTTTTTCCTTTGCAGCCATTTTGATTTGCAGCATTTTTAAAACTTTAAAAGAAAGGTACAGGCACCTGGGATAAAATACCAGTTTGCTAACAGCTATATCGCCCACGGTGGGGGTTTGGGGGAGGCTATACCACCTCATAATGGTACTAGGGCATGTGTTAAGGTCCTTGCAACACTAAGAACTGTAACTTGGGTCCCAAGCCATTACCAGGATTTTAAAGCCCCCACCAAGGGGGTAAAGCTATGAGCACCTTGCACTGGCAATATGTTTATAAAAAGTCAATTTTAATATTGATCTAATAGTCTTACTTGTGTTATAAATACAATAAGTTCAATTACCAACATTGCTTGTATCAAATGTACAACAACCTTGGATATGACTATTAGTTCTAAGGACCTAATTTTTGTTGACTGGAATGCTGCCCAGGCTCTTGCACGACCAGGGCAGACACATAAGGGTTTCCTGGAGGGTACCGGAGCACTTCGGAGAGCTAGGACACCAAGGACACTGTATTTCCCAACAGCCATGTGGAACAGTGGCAAGACACTCGGGTGATACACAGGACATGACATTGCCGCCTCATTAACTTAAGGAACAGCGACAGCAATACAGAAGTGTTTCTCAAGACTTTGAACGCTTGTTATAGAGCAGCTCCTTCATGGTTTTGGTGTGGGTTTCTGACATTTCTGTTTTGGATTTGTGATTGGATTGCTTCTGGTTCTACTTTCAGATGCTCGACTCTACCCTGCCTCCTGGAATTAATATTGGATAATCCTCCTTGAATATCGGCTACTGTGTTTTCTTCTTCTGTGTTTGTTGACTGTGGAATGAACTTGGACTGGTTTATTGTTTTTTCCTTGGGATTTGGCATCTGCTTAGATTCAGCTCCTCTATCCTCGCCCGTTCTTTAGATTTGCACCATCGTGCCGTTCCTGTTAGGCCCACCAGACTGTATTCTTTTCTTTTCCTTGTTTTGTGGGGAATGGGACTTCTGATCTATGGACTCATTATCCTCTGTCCCTCCGCTGCAGTAGCTCTTTGGTTCCCTCTCTACTTTCCTATAGCAGGTCCGGAATGGGAGAGGGGGTACACAGAGGTCTGGGGGATTCCCTATGAGGTAGCCTGACATTTGTTGTTTTTTATCTTGCAACTTGGGCGAACATCCATGCAGTGTTCCCCCGCCTCTCCGCTTGACTGCTCCAGGATCACATGCTTTTAGTAGTGATTCTGGTGTGGTCAAGAAGAATGTCTGTCGCCTTTCAGGGCAGTAAAGTGTATCTGCAACATTCACCGAGGAATCTGCATATCATCATATTCATCAATTACTGTCTGAACTAACTGTGAAAAATCCTGACCAATAACACATCCCAAAACCTGCCAATGATCATATTCATCAATAAATGCCAGAACTGAAATAATGAGCAACAACAAATGATGATGTGTTTCGCGCACCTGTGCTTCTTCAAGGTAACTAAAGCTGCTCATCAAATCTTAATTCAACTTGTCTTGGGTCATTAATCACTCAATGAAACTGCTATTATTACAACAGTTCAGCTGCTTTTCTAGTTTTGATTGTTTAGATACATACCTAATACTACTCAAAGTCTTTCCATAAATGCAGTGATGCATTTCCAAATATATATTCACCCTTAAGTCGGATATGCTTTAATTGTAGTTTTCCACATAGGTGGCAGCGTTGGGTATTAAACTCTGCTAATCATTATCCGTTGTTGTAAAAACGAAATGGCATTATCTAATAGTTGGATTTTCGTGATGTATTTCTTGTGCTTAATACCATTGGCGTGGGGTAATTAAATCATTTCAATTGTGTTCAACATTGAATAAAGCATAATACAAACATGTAAATTATCTTTTGCATATTCAAGTCAAACGTTTACTGCGGCAGCTAATTAACTACTGTGTTCTCGTGCTGAGGTTTTCTGTGTAGGATAGCATTACTTACCCCATGCAAGGATAACTCTTTGTGCGGGCTGACACGTCTTGAAGAGGTTTGGCTTGAATGTATTACAGTATACTGGAAAAACAGAAGCGATGCTCCTTCGTTGAAGCCTCAAACGCTGGATGTGATGCTCCCACATGGCTGATGATGGTGGGGACGTCACACCTTCCGCCGCTGAAGATCTCATGGAGGAACCATGACCACAGTTGTGTAAGAAGCCCTCTGCCGATCCTTCCTCTCCGGCTAACTATCGCCCAATCTCCATCACTCCTTTCCTGGGCAAACTCTGGGAAAGGCTGGCCATCTCCCAGCTTAATCTACATACTGAATCTGTTGATTGTCTCCATGACCACCAGTCTGGCTTCAGAGCAGCCAGAAGCATGGACAGTGCTCTCCTGAACACCTGTAAAGACTTGCTATCCAATCTTGACACTAACCTGCCTTCTGTCCGAATTCTCCTTGATCTATCCTCTGCTTTCGACACAGTAAACCATGCCATCCTGCTCAAACATCTCTGTGACAACCCGGGTATCTGGGCAGGCCCTAGCCTGGTTGACCTCCTTTCGCACAGATCCACCCTCCCAGGTCCAACTTGGGTCTTTCCTCTCATCTATCTCTCTCTATACTTGTGGTGTTCCCCAGGGGTCTAACCTCTCTCCTTGGCTCTTTAACCACTACCTGCCACCTCTGGCCCACTGCATCTCTACCTTCTGCTCTAACTTTCAGTGTTATGCGGATGACACCCAACTCTCCTTCAGGCTCCCCTCAGCCTCTTCTGTTCCTTCTCTCATACCGGCCTGTCTATAATTCAGGAATGGTGTGCCTCCAACGATCTCTGCCTTACTGCCAGTAAGACTGAGATCCTTCTTATTGGGACACCTGATCCTGCCTTCCCTCTTACTCTGGCCGCCCACCCTGGGCCCTCTACCTGCACCTTCCTGTAAGGCTAAGAACCTTGGCGTCATCTTTGACTCTCCTTCTCTCCTCACATTTCTGACATCACTAAGAAGTTACACTATCAACTGCACCACCTCAAAGGTATTCTTCCTTCTCTCGCTTTCCACCAGAAGCTCACTGTCTTCAGAGCTCTGGCCCTCTCTAGGCTGGACTACTGCAACAGCCTCTTTCTAAATCTGCCTGCCTCTACTCTTTGCACTTTACAACAAATCCAGAACTCTTAGTCCTACTCTTCCTCGTCACAGTACTCACCAATGAGGCCCTGCTGCCCCCATAGGAACCTTTCTTTCCCGGAGGTATAACCTCCCACTTACCCACAATATAGTAGTACATAGCACGCCTGTACAGACACCGGGCTCTTCCACACCGCGGGAGGGTGCACAGGGTCGGTAGTACTGTGATGAGGAAGAGTAGGACTAGGAGTAATGAGAGTCACACCCTTGGTAGAATGTCCCTGCACACCCAAAGGAACAGAAAGACCAGCAGACAAATAAGCCATAGAAATCACCAATCTGATCCAGCGACAAATTTAAACAACCAGAGCCTTCCGATCCGCACCAGCCGCACCAAAGGTAACCAGAAGACTGCAACAACACCGGGCAGCCTCCGTCTTGGCCAGGTACACCAGAACCACACGACGCACATCAAGGGAGTGCCAAGACACCTCCTCCGGTGACAGAGGGTCAGATGAAACTTAGAGGCAACTTTGGGCAAGAACTGGGGAATCACACCGCAACACCAAGCAGTCAGGCATCTCCCCCAGACGGCGCACAGAGGTGATGGCAATCGGAAAGCCTGTCTTGAGCATAAGGTGTTTAAGATCCACATCACCAAGCGGTTCAAAAGGAGCAGACTGAAGAAAACGCAAAACCAGGGGCAGATCCCAAGGAGGGGAACCCAAACACACAGGAGGTCAAGCAGAGGCCAGGCTCTGAAGGAAGCGGCCCACCAGACCCAAATCCAAAAGTGGAACACCAAAACCATCAAACACGTTCTTCAACGTAGACCACTGATCCTGCAAAGTGGCCACTGCCAACCCCTTATTGAAGCCGTCCTGCAAAAACCGCAACACTTCAGAAACCACAACCTTGGGGTGAAAGACCGGCCACACGCACCAGCTGAGAAAATGGGCCCAATGCCTATCATAGGCTTTTAACGTACTAGGCCACCTGGAATGGAGAATGGTCTCCACCACCGGAGCCGAGAAACCCAAAGTCAACAACCTTGCCTTCTCAGGAGCCAAGCTGACCAGTGGATCATAGGCAATACCATCCCCAGATGCCCTCATAGAGGGCACGGCCAACTGGGAATCCTCCAGACTTCTCGCACATGGAGATTCATAAGCAACGGAAACCACCCCCGGCGAGGCCAAAAGGGAACCACCAAGATCACCAGAGAAGAACATTGGCAGATTTTCTGAATCACCTGGGGAATGAGAGCAAGAGGAGGGAACGCATACAGGAGATCCTGGGTCCACTCGAGATTCAAGGAGTCCACCCCCCAAAGCCCCTGCCAACGGGAACTGAGAGCAAAATTTGGGAACTTTGGCCGAGGAGGGGGAAGCAAACAGATCCAACAGCAGTGTTCTGAACCGGCGACAAACCCTTGCCCTTCTATTAGCAGTACCTGACAATGACATCATCCGAACAGACAGAGTTGAGGCTAGAGGCAGAGGAATTGCCCTCATTGCTAAATCTAACCTAACTATAAGAATAGCCACCTCACCAGCAGTTAAATCCTGTGAACTCCTCACGGCTAATTTACTCATGTCTAACTCACGTACACTAACAATCCATCTACTGTATAGACCACCTGGACCCATTGTTTCATTTGAGGAGGATATTTCCACAATACCATCTGACAACACCAAAGATTCCTCTCAAATACTACTGCTGGGGGATTTCAACCTTGGCTTTAACGACCCTTATGACCAACAAGCTCTAGCAGTGTACAATGTGCTTACTGAATTTGGACTCACCCAAAGAGTGACCCAGCCCACCCATGTCAAAGGCAGAACTCTAGACTGGGTGGCTGACCTAAATTTTGAAACCACAATTACATCCATTTCCCCCCAACCATGGAAAGATCACTACTTGCTGTCCTTTACCTTAGCAGCTAATAGCCTGATGGCCAAATCTAACCTAATAGAACTGCCACTCCTCACCAGAAACAAAAAGAACATTACTGTGGACAGAATCCTACCCCTCATTATCCCCATCCTCAACTCATTGTCGGACTCCTCCGATCCAGACACCCTAGTTGACTCATACAATTCCACTATAGCTACAGCTCTAGATGCAATTGCCTCACTCAACATGAGGAAAAGCAAACCCAGAGCTCATTTGAACACCTGGTTCACTTCACAACTAAAATCCGTCAGAGCAGAAAAAAGAAAACTCGAAGTAGGATGGAGACATCTACCCTCTGAGCACAAACCTGCTTAATATCTCTGCCTTTTATAAAAAAAAAGAAATTATATGTACCAAACAGGAAACTTACAATGAGAGGATTAACAAAGCCAGTTCAAGTACCAAGGAACTATTCGTAATCCTAAGAGAAATGGAAGCCCCGATCCCTCCCACAGATAACTGTCCGAAGCACAAACTCTGGTGCACTGACATCCAAAATGCCCTAGTGAATAAAATTGCCATACTACAGAACAAGATTGCTGATAATAAAGCAAACCTACCAAACTTAGACAGACACACCAGAATCCCAGCTCAGCCTACAAATCCACTGCAACAGTTTCAATTCTCCCGGGTCTCCATCCTCGAGGTAGAAAAAATCATCTCCTCCCTCAAACCCTCCAGATGTCAGGGAGATAGTTGCCCGCCACAGATAATTAAAGAGGCTGCCAGAGACCTGGCGCCGTTTCTCTCTAAACTAATGAATGCATCCTTCTCATCTGGCACTGTCCCCAGTAATTTAAGAGAGTCCTGGGTCTTACCCAGTCTAAAAAAACAATCTCTGGACCCATTCCCACAAACTATGGGCCGATTACAACTGTTCCCTTCTTGCTCAAAATATTAAACAAAGTGGCATACCTGCAGATTCAAGAGTAACTAGAGACCAATAATCTCCCAAGAGTCCCCAAGTCGGGCTTCAGGCCACAACATGGCACTGAAACAGCACTGATTGATCTAAAGGCACAGATCGATGAACTAAGGGACTCAGGAAAAATGGCCATGCTTCTTCACCTTGATCTGTCCGCTGCCTTTGATTTGGTGGACCTGTAGACATCTAGACTCAGCACCCAACTATTCCCAGCCTTAGCATGGATCCGCTGCTTTCTGAATAATAGGACCATGAGAGTCTTCTCTCATTCAGCTGCCGCTGATCCTATCTCAATAACATGTGTTGCACCACAGGGATCGTGTGTATCACCAACAATGTACAACATACTTACTAAGCCTTTGTTCGACGACTTGGATCAACTGGGTGACATCTACACTAACTATGCAGATGACACCCAGATCCTCATACCTCTCTCAGGAGTTTATGAGGACACGGCTCCAGTAAATAAAATGTACCTAATCATCCAGGCATGGATGGCCGCACATGGCCTCTGCCTGAATGATGACAAAACGGGGCTTCTTATTCTTGGAACCGTTGCCAACCTGAACAAACTAAGCACCAAACATGCCTCATTTAACATCGAAGGGAACAATATTACAGAAGGTTTTTACTTAGATTCAGCCTAACCCCAAGCAGACAAGTTAATGCTATGGCCTCAGCTACTGTTTACACTTGCAAGCTCATCAGAGCCTGCAAGCCTTTCTTATCGAAGGAAAGCTATACCATTTTAGCCAGTGCCCTCATCCTGTCAGAGCTGGACTATTGCAATGCCTTGTACTTGGGTGCGAGCAAGTAAATTATCAATAAAATCCAAATTATCCAGAACAATGCTCTTAGAACCGCACTTGGCATCCCCAGGAGAGAGCACATTTCGGAGCTGAAAAGACAGAACAAATGGCTCACCATCAACGACAAAATTCTGCTTAAAACGGTCTCACTAACCCACAAATGTATCAATAAAGCAGCACCACTTTACCTAGCAGAGAATAGTCAAAAAATCTTCATCGCACCCCATCAGAACAGCAAACTCGTTTTTTCTGGTCATTCCCAGATTCGAACAAAAAAAATCTGGAGGAAGTAGCTTCCCGGTCATGGCGGCGCAGACCTGGAACGCACTCCCTCATGCCCTGAGAGTGGACCAATCCTTCCATAACTTTAGGCCTAACACCCTAAACTGGCTCAGAACAAATGACAAATAATACTGTTGCGTATCAGCTGACAATACCCCGGCGATGTAACCTTCTGCCACTGACTACCTATTTCTTGCCTATTACGACCCTCTGTAACTGTGTATATATCAGTGAAAATACTTTGTTAAAGGGACGTTATGGTAAGTTGTGCTACAAAAAAACCTATGAAATTCAGTGAAAAAAAACTTTGTTACAGGGATGTTATGGTTACAAGTAAAACTGAAAAACATGTTCGCCTGTCCGTAATTAACCAAAATGGGTGTGTGCTAAGAACACTTTATCTGTCCGAGCTGTCCATAATCAAAATGGAGGTGGCCGTAGAACAATGAGCCTGTCCGAATGTCCGCAAAATTGTGACGCACCTTTAATTAGTTCGTGGACCCCAACCCTGTCTGGCGGACACTTGTGCGCATGCGCAGCACACCCTCGGGGTCATACAAACATCATGCCTGTCCGTAACTGTCCGCTGCACGTGTGCCGCACTTTTAAATTAGTTCGGGGACCCATACCCTGCCCGTAGAACACCCGCACGCATGCGTACAACCGATGCCGCGCAATAGGTGTCCTACGGACAGCCGTCACATTCGCGAACGTGTCCACGACGTCATCATGTAACCGCACCCACGCTGAGTGTAGGCCCTTGTTCGTGAAAAAAGTGATTTTTGGGGCAATCCAACGTGTTTTACTGTGAAACTTCACCCTTGCACATGTCCCAGACTATGCCCCGGAAAATTTGGATACGTTTTGGAACTTTTTGAGCCCTTTTTGGTGTTGGAAGTGTCAGCGGACAGCACGGCTGTCCGAGAAGCGCTCCCCAGCACCCCTATAAAAGGCCACACCCCAGAGCTGCTCCTCATCCTGTTTTTGGACTTCCAGGACAGACACTGCTCCACATTGCTGGATTGCTCTTTCCTGTCTGTGGATTGCTGACTTCTTGGTGGTTCCTGAGAACTTTGGAGATGGCATTGGTGGCTGCTTCTGCTTCCTCAGCACCACCCCCACCCCCTACACCACCACCACCACCTTCCCAAAAACCCTGGAGAGGGGAACAGGCGTGGAGATGCAGAGAGGGATGAAGAGGAAGATGAGGATGAGGTAGAGGAAATCCCTACTAGGGCCAGCCAGTGTGAGGCTTGGGTGTGGAGGTTATTTACCACCATTGGAGGGGTACCCAAGGCACGTGCAAACAAGGTGCGCTGCATTGAGTGCCAGATGGAGCTCAGTCGTGGCAAACCAGGTTTGTATAGCTATGGGACCACTTCCATGTGGCGACACCTACACTCGTTCCATCAGGCAGCACTTTGGAGGGTTGTCCCCTATGATAGAACTAGTAGGTTGATTCCTCTACAGCATCCTCTAGATGCGCTCATGTCACCACAAGAGACACTCCTGTGGGGCAGCACATTCCTGAACCAGCTTCGGAGGCCATACGAGATGCAGTAGGCCCTTACCTTTCAAGGGTCACTGTATTATGTATGAAATGCGACGCGGTACTCTGCAGAGGGGAGTAATTTCGGAATGCTTTTGAGACTGCGGTCCGGGAGCATGAGAAAGACTGCCAACTACCTAAGTAAGGCCCACCCTACATCTTCCTCTCGCCACCTGCCTTTCCTTATCCCTGTGTTTGGTGTCCCTTTCCGACCCTCCTTACCTTTCATTTCCTTGTGTGTCGTGTAAAAAAAACACCAAATAAAAACGCCTCTTTTCAGAGCCACCTTTCATAGTTCAAAAATAGAAGTGCCAATGAAATGCGGCAGGGCCCTGTGCATTTTTAGAAGTCCGCGGACAGTCTGCAGACTTTAAAAAAAAAAAAACATCAAAAACATTGCACTGTTTTTCAAGATCAAAGAGGTGGCTCTGAAAAGCGCCTTTTTGTGGTGTTTGTTTTCAGTAAAGTTAAATTGGTCAACTCTTACTGCAAAAGATTGCTATACTTCCAAAAAATGGACTGTAATGCATTTTGAATATTTCGCAGAAAAATCTGATTGCCAGCATCAGTCAGATGGACTCCATCCCTGCGAAAAATGTTTGTGCTGCGAAAGATAATATTTTCATTGTGGAAAGAGGACATGCCAACATCTCTCAAAAAGGCACAAACAACCTTGTTGACATTGCGTCTCGCTTTCTCCATTTGTGGACCAAATGAAGAAGAGCACAGCCACATTTGTCTCTTTGCAATACGAGAAAAAATTACTCGGGAGTTTGTAAACATGTCCATCACTTTCCCAAGTCCTTCTTTCATTGCAAACTGCAACGAGATTCCAGTAACATGTCAAACTATTCCCTCCACAATGAATAATAATAATGTCTGGATGACGGTGTGTCACCAAAGTGGCACAAAGAGGGACCAAATCCAGCCACTTCATTCGCGCACTCCACACCACTGCACATCCACATGATGGAATCCAAGATCTGCAGCTACTCCATATTTCTGTGCATGTACCTCCAACAAATGTATCCATATGTCTCCAAAAATCTAACCACTCTGCTTCTTAAAAGACATAGCCATAGTCACAGGCATCTGCTCTCCTCTAAACACACAGATCTTCTGACACAATCTCTCCTTACAAACCACACCCAGTAAACCTTATTCACCAATCCCCTAACATGCAGAGTCCCATTTCCATGCCTACCAACCAGACTCAGAAGCCCCGGATGCGGCACGCCCTGTCCGCGAACTCCTGCGGTGTCCACGGCCATCGTAACACAGAGACTTCCCTTTCCACTTCACTTTCTATAGCACTCTTTGATTGGCTACTGTTCAACAGTCCACCAACCACATCCAAGACCTCTATATCTAACTCTATCATCACAGTTCAGCAGTTTAGATCTACTGTTGCACACTTTCACTGCAAGTCTTCTGTCACTGGAAAACACCTACAGCAAAAACTGCTGTAATACTCTCCATGATTTCTGCTTCCTGATTGAGCTACATACATCAACACAAAATACAGGTATGAACACTTTCTGTATATTAGAATTGCAACTCTATTATAAATGCAAATAAACAAAATATCTGCACTTACCCTCCAAAACCAACACAGAAAACATACTGTATTTTCTCTCACATCCTATCATCAAGTATCAATTGGAAATCTATCTGCTTTACTAGTTTGCATTTACCAAAATCACTCATTGTAATATGCAAACTATATTTTTCTACTTTCTATTGCTCATTTCCACAACCACTTACTGCTTTACACACATGTTATCAAATTGCTACAATGGACATGCAACTGGGAACCACTTTGTATCTTACCAAACAAAGTAAACTGCATATATATTAGCAAACCATACCAAGTGCATCCTTTGCACAAATAACAAAAGGCACCATTTTTGCAATCATCTATATAGAGAAAGATTAATTCATTTTTACAGACAGAAACATTCTCCTGTACAATCTATATATCTTTCTAAACCTTTTTTTCTCACCCTCCTACAACTTTCAATAATCTATTTACACAATAAATACTACAACAACAACACATATAATTTCAATAGTGCACCAAATACAAAATAATTACAAATACTCCACTAACTGCCTTACAATGATACTACAACTTCAAATTACCCATTCATATACACACCTCCATAATTTAACACATAAAGTACCTCAACCTGACAATAAATCTTTCTGCAAATTTAACTCATCTAGTTTTTCAAAAGCAATTACGTCACAATTAACACATATATGTACTAATTCCTTCTTTTGCAATTATAGTGAAGACCACACTCCTCAAGGCCAGTGGTGTCTCTGTGCAAAACAGAACCCAAAAGAAACCTCCTTTTAACAGCCAACAAAGTAAGTACAATACTACTTTATGTCATGACCCACAGAACGCGCCCCTTCTGGACTTCCTGGTCCTTGTCACGGCGGGGTTTGCATTCATTGTTTCTCCCAACATGGCCTTATCACGTGACACGCCTGACACCAGCCTTCACGGCGCACGTAGTACATTCCATAAATATGCCACGCCCACGCGGGCCCGCGCGTCTCAATGCTATTGCAAAGTAGCGACCAGACGTGTGCTCTGTAGCTCGTGGTATTATTCCCTTGCTTCCTCCACCCTAACCCAATTCTAGTCCCTTTCCTCCCTTTCTTGATTCCTGGACTCGTGTGCTAGTTGCGCATCCTGTTATTTCCTGCATTCCTGGACCCTTGCTTCCCGGTACTTGAACGCACCCTGAGTCGGAAGAGACTCGTGCAGCCTTATTCAAGACTCGAGCAGTACGCAAGAAGGCATCGATCAAGAAATCCAGCAAAGATCGAACTCAGGTGAGAAGGGGGGGATCTCCTTGACAGTTTGAGACTCCACCCGACCAAACTCGATATGGACATGGAAGCGGCCGTCCAGGACCTAATGCGTGGCATGCAAGAGCTATCAACCGAGGTGCAGAATCTAAAGGCGGAAAACGCTTCTCTCAAACAACTAGTTCTATCCCGCAATTCTGCCACAAAAGAAAGTGTATTGCTGGGCGGTATAGTGGACAAATATGATGGCTCACCAAAAACCCTTCGAGATTCCTGGATTCATGTTTGGTTCACTTTACTTTTAAGCCCTACTACTTTTCAACTCCCTGGGCTAAAGTGGGCTTCATAATTTCCCACCTTTCAGGAAACGCCTTAACATGGGCTACGCCCCTCGTTAATTCCGGCGATGTTCTTCTAGATGACTATGATAGCTTCATACAGGCCCTTAAGACCATGTTTGACCATCCAGAACAGGTCTATAGTGCCCAGGAATGCTTGTTAGACTTTCAGCAAGAATCCCAGGATATGCTCACCTATGTTACCCGATTCAAGCAGTTAGTCAAGGAAGCTGATTGGACCCCGGCGGCGAGTTTTAACCTTTACAGGAGAGGACTGAATGAGGAGATTAAGGATGAGTTGGCTAGAGTGCCTCGACCAAACTCATTCCAGGCACTAATGGACCTTTCCATGCAAATAGATTTTCGTATCCAGGAAAGAAAGGCAGAGAAGAAGAAATCCAAAGTTAATCCTCCGAAGCCGTCCTTTGAGAGTACCACCAAGGCGGACACTAACCCAGGCTCAATCTCTGAACCAGAACCCATGCAGATAGGAGCCTTCCGTGGACCTATATCCCCGCAAGAAAGAATGAGAAGGATTCATACGGGGTTGTGTATGTATTGTGCCTCAGACAAACACCTGGTTAGGGAGTGTCTCTGGCCCCTCCTCGGTGTTCGGGAAACTCCAGCTCCCGATCCTAGATGGAGCATAGCTTCGGGAGAGAGATGTTTGCTCCACACCAATTCCATCATTGAACTCTCCTGGACAAAACAATTTGGTGATTCTACAAGCCTTCCTGTCGCCCTCCAAGAATAAGACCTATTCCATTCTGGCCTTGGTGGACTGCGGAGCTATGGGAATTTTCATTGATCAAGACTGGGTTGTTAGTCATCATATTCCGTACGAGACACGAAGCACCATGCAGCCGGTGGAAGCAATCGAAGGAAGACCCCTCTCTTCAGGACCCATAAGCCTGCAGACAAAAGAGATCCAACTTTCCATAAACCATCACCAAGAGCGGATTACATTCGACATCATTAAGTCAGCCCATTACCCCATGGTATTGGGTATGCCCTGGTTACAGAAGCACAATCCGTATATCAATTGGACAGCAGGATCACTATTCCTAGGCTCTGAGTTTTGTATGTCCCACTGTCTAATCCTGGATACCTCCTCCACACCCCTTAAAGAACCACCAAGAGACCTGAAAACACCACTCATGGTTTCTAATATCATACAAGTCCCAGAGGCCTATCAGGGATATGCTGATGTATTTTCAACTGCCATAGTCCAGGCCTTACCCCCTCACAGACCTGAAGACTGTGCCATAGATACAGATCCCTCAGCAGCGATTCCTTTTGGCAGAATGTTCATTCTTTCCGAGCCTGAGAAAAAGGCCCTCAGAGAATACCTGGATACCAACCTTGAAAACGGCACCATAAGACCTTCAAAATCTCCAGCGGGTGCTTCATTGTTCTTTGTTCCCAAGAAGGACACTAAGGAACTCAGATCTTGCCTCGACTATCGTGGCTTAAATCAATGCACCCTCAAAGATCGGTACCCACTACCCCTTATCTCGGATATACTGGAAGCTGTGAGAGGCGCCGTAGTCTTCACGAAGTTGGATCTCCGGGGTGCCTATCATTTGATCCGTGTCCGGGAAGGAGACGAATGGAAAACAGCCTTTAGAACACCCTTTGGTCGCTATGAATATCTAGTCATGTCCTTTGGTCTAGCTAATGCCCCCGCGGTTTTTCAACGATTTATGGACAGGGTGTTTTCTGACCACGACGACTACCGGCCGCATACACCCCAGGCCCAGCCGACGGAACCACCGGGCTGAGGCTGCCAACAGCACATCACTGCAATCTTGCACTTTTCCAGCCTCCACCCACTAACCCACCATCCCCCCCCTCTTTCAGAGCCGCCAGAGCGCCAGGGGACCACTCCGGTGGTGATAGTGCGCGGTACAAATGACCTTTAACATTAACATTAGAACTGCTCCCACCTGCTCCTGGAAGTGTATCCAATTAGAGTTGGAAGTTGCGCCGGTTAGCCTCTGTGAGAAAGTTGATTTAGAACTGTTCTCTCTTACATGTAGAAATGTACCCAACGGCATTTAGAAGTGTACCCAATTGCATTCAGAAGCTGCACCCAATAGCCTCTCTGTGAAAGCTGAAATTTAGAACTGTTCCCACTTGCATTTAGAAGTGTACCCAGTTGCACCTGAAAGTTTGCACCCAATAGCCTCTCTGTGAAAGTTGAATAAAGAACTGTTCCCACTCGCAACTAGAACTGTACCCCGCACCTCCCCAGAGAAAGTTAGAATTGTACCCTCTTGCAATTAGAAGTGTATCCAACAGCATTTTAGAAATATACCCAATTGCATTTAGAAGCTGCACCCAATAGCCTATCTGATAGCTGATTGTAAAACGGTTCCCACCTTAATTTAGAAGTGTACCCAATAGCATTTTAGAAGTGTACCCAGTTACACTTGAAAGTTGCACCCAATAGCCTCTCTGTGAAAGTTGAATTCAGAACTGTTCCCAGCAGCGTTTAGAAGTGTACGAGGGTGTGAACTAGACGATGATAATGACTGAACGAATGTGTGGAGCGGACGAATATGAGGAACGGACGAATTTGTACAACAGACGATGCTTAATATGCTTTGGAATGAAGGAAACACTTGAAAACATACATCATACCACACCCCACGCTTACTCTCCCTCTTACACCACCACTCATCTAGAACACAGAGATACTATGACACCATTCGGTATAACTGTTCTCATATCCACATCTCCCTCTTACTCCACATCACTCTAAGTAATCATTGCTGGATTCACACCCCCCAGCCAGGCGTTCTCCTCAGGCCTAACGCAGCCACACTCGTTCTGGGTAAAACCGACCAGAGCAAACACATACTCCTGACCTCTCAACCACCACACGTACAACTAAGAAGCAGCTACCACTCGATTTCCGCACCAGGTGCACACATACCTAGTGCGCACACGCACTTTTGGACTCCCTCTACTCTCTATACTGACCTGAACTTCGGTTCCCAAGGGCGTTCAACCTACCAGCGCCTTCAGACCATACCAATGGTATATAAGGCGCTATATAAATGCAAAATAACAATAACAATAACAACAATATGTTATTCCTTTTTGTCATTGTCTATCTGGATGACATTGATCTTTTCCAAGGATCCTCTAAAGCATGAAGAGCATGTAAAGGCAGTACTGCAATGACTCCGTGAACATAAACTTTTAGCCAAACCCGAAAAATGCTTGTTTCACGTTACTTCTGTTCACTACCTGGGATTCATCCTTAGCCCAGAAGGAATTGGTATGGACCCTTCAAAATGTAAAGGCCATACTGGCATGGCCTGCTCCCACCTCCGTGAAACAAGTTCTATCCTTCCTCGGACTTGCCAACTTCTACCAGAAGTTCATTTCTTCCTTTTCCGAGATCGTCCAGCCAATTGTTGCTCTCTTGAAGAAAAACACTCCCTTTATCTGGTCTACACCGCAAGACAAAGCATTCCAGCGATTGAAGACAGAGTTCACGCAAGCCCCCATCCTGGCCCAACCAGACATAGATCACCCATTCCTAGTGGAAACAGATGCCTCTAACTACGCCATAGGAGCGGTCTTGAAACAGGAAATTGAGGATAAACTGGAACACCCCATTGCTTACCTCTCACGAACCCTGACTCCCAGTGAGACACACTATTCCGTCCTGGAAAAGGAACTGTTAGCCATCCGCCAGGCCTTCACTGAATGGCGACATCTACTTTTGGGTGCTAGATATCCAGTTCAGGTCCGCACGGACCATCGGAATCTTAAAATTCTACAATCATTGGAGTGCAGGAACAGTCGTCATGTGTGTTGGGCCTACTTCTTTGCCCAATACCAATTCCAAATCACTCATGTTCCCGGGTCACAAAACATGATTGCTGACGCCTTATCCCGATGTCCTGACTATGTAACTTCTGAAGACAAGGCCTTTCATAAAATGTTTCCCCACACGATCTTTGTAGCTCAAGCAGTCAACCTCCTGGAAGAAATTAGAGTACAAACCCAATCCTCTGACCTCTGGAAGGATATTTCAAGGAAGAATCCATGGAGCCTAAGACAGGATACTTATTCAAGGACAATGCACTGGTCATTCCTACACAGAAATTACAACAAAGAATGATAAACCTCTGTCATGATACCCTTCACTCCGGACATCGTGGCATAACCAACACTCTCCGTCTTATACAAAGACAGTTTTGGTGGCCTGGAATGAAGACTGACGTACAGCAGTACATCAAAACTTGTACTGTCTGCAGTCAAAACAAACATGATAACAAGAGACCGGCGGGTCTTCTAATGCAACCATCGCTGCCAACAAGGCCATGGGAAGTCATTGCAACAGACTTCATTGTGAAATTACCACCTTCCCGAGGGTATACGACCATCATGGTTACCATAGATTTGTTCACTCATATGGCTCATTTTACACCTCTGTGTAAGTTACCATCCTCGTCCGAACTTGGTGGGATCTTCCTCGAACACATATTTCGTTTACATGGACTCCCTTCCAAGATCATATCTGATCGAGGACCTCAGTACGTCTCTCAATTCTGGAAACATCTCTGTCGCATTTTGGGAATCCAACGCGCCCTCTCATCTGGTTATCATCCCCAGACCAAAGGGGCCACAGAACGTGCTAATTAGACCCTGGAACAGTATCTTCGATGTTTCGCCACCAAGGTTCAGGATGACTGGTCGCTCCTGATACCCGTGGCTGAGTTTGCCTACAACAATACTGACCATTCAGCAATTAAGACCAGCCCCTTTTATTGTAGCCAAGGGTTCCATCCATCAGTTCTACCCTCTGTTCTCCCTCATCCTACACCAGTACCTACTGTCGACTCCTGGATTGAAACCGTCATCAACGTACACCAAGAGGCCAAAGAAAATTTAGAGAAGGCCAGAACTCAGACTAAGAGGTATGCGGATTTAAAAAGGAGACCAGGTCCTTCTTATGCAATTGGTGATCAAGTCTGGTTGTCCTCGAAGTTACTACCCCGGCATCTGCGGCCAAACAAGTTGGCCCCTCGGTACTATGGTCCATTTCCCATCAAGGAAATTATCAACCCGGTTTCATATCGGATTAGTCTACCAGACTCTTTGAAGAAAATTCACCCAGTATCCCACACATCCTTACTAAAACCCTACCACCAATCCTCCCGGAAATCCTACCCACCTCTTCCTCTGCTGGTCGACAACCAATTGGAATAAGAAGTGTCTTGAATATGTGACTCCAGGTATAAAACGGGGTCAGCTTCAATACCTGGTTTAATGGAAAGGATATCCTCCTAGTGAAAGAACCTGGGAACCACTTTCTAATCTCAAGACTCCTCGACTACTCAGAATATTTCACCTTATACACCCGTGCAAACCTGGTGGAACAGCCTTTCGGAGGAGGCATGCTTTTATGACCCACAGAACGCGCCCCTTCTGGACTTCCTGGTCCTTTTCACGGCGGGGTTTGCATTCATTGTTTCTCCCAACATGGCCGTATCACGCGACACGCCTCGCACCAGCCTTCACGGCGCACGTAGTACGTTCCATAAATATGCCACGCCCCCGCGGGCCCGCGCGTCTCAATGCTATTGCAAAGTAGCGACCAGATGTGTGCTCCGTAGCTCGCGGTATTATTCCCTTGCTTCCTCCACCCTAACCCAATTCTAGTCCCTTTCCTCCCTTTCTTGATTCCTGGACTCGTGTGCTAGTTGCGCACCCTGTTATTTCCTGGACCCTTGCTTCCCGGTACTTGAACACACGCTGAGTCGGAAGAGACTCGTGCAGCCTTATTCAAGACTCGAGCAGTACGCAAGAAGGCATCGATCAAGAAATCCAGCAAAGATCGAACTCAGTTGAGAAGGGGGGAACTCCTTGACAGTGTAATGTTCTGCCTATTACTAAGCTAGTGCAGTGTTCTTTTATTGCAAGACATAGCAAGACATACAATTGTATAAACTCAACCTTATTTCATGCAGTATTACTAATTGCACCTCAACAGGTGCACACTTTGTATTATCATGTCAACACCAGCATAGTAACATACAGATACAAGTACAGCCCTCCCACCTAAACAGGCCATTGCACAAGCATACACCTCTACATGTATGCCTAATATCATACTCAGACACTCATGCACAGTACATACATATACAATACACAACCTCCAAACCCACCGTTTTTTTCCCTCCAACAGACACCAAAGAATGCCTTTTAAAAAGCAACTCCATAGAAAGCAACGCAGAAGTAGAGCAGATCAAACTAAAATTGTTCAAAATAAGCATCCTCCTCTAGCAGAATTTATCCAAAAGGTTCAGACAAAACAGCTATTACATTCTCTTAGCCAAACTAAAACACCTCATAAGAAAGAAACTGTGACTCCTCTTTCAAAATGTAAGAATAAAAAGATATTCTCTAAGAAGCTTTCAACAACCAATAGTGGTAATACTGCACTTACCAATGTTGATAGAGCTTCAAGAAACCATTCCAAAAAATTAATTTTACAAAAAATGTTCCACAACAGAGTCCTTCAGACCCTTAAAAACAGGCAAAAAGCCACGCTCAACCCTTAAAAATTACAGCAGAAAACTGATCCTGGAAGCTCTTGTAGACAGTGCAATGTTGCTCAAAAGGAAAATCTTTATATTAACTTTAAACAGAATTAAACCACTAACAAAATTAATTAGTAAACTACAACAACTACTTCAAAACAAACTCAATATCAGCAGAGATAACTTTGGAAACATCTGCACAGGTGAGTGATGTCACACCACCAGCACAGAACCATATTTCAAAGAAGAGGCATACAAACAAAAGAAAACAAACCAAATTACCATACATAGCAGTGGTCAAGGTTTGAAAAAGTAGACAATATAATTATGGAAGAAGAAACACTTATTTCAGCAATGCCCCCAACAAACTTAGCATCAACTCTCCAAACCACTGAACCAATACGTCCTGTCTACAAATGGCTGTGCACATCAATGTGTAAAATGCCGAAACAAACTTTCAAATCTTTGCAAGAGTTCCTCAATCGAAATGCCAAAGACAAAGCAAAAATGTAAATACTGCAAAGTATGGATTCTTGTCCAGTGCGCAAATACACAGGACTACGAGGACATTCACTAGCCTGCATTTCTGGACCTGCTTGCAAAAGCACCTTCCACCATATCAAAATGTTAGCAACGCACCATTCTGGTGTAAGACATCTCATTCATGAGCTGTACTTTGCAAAAAGTCCTGCTTTGACACTGGGACATTTCAATAACATTCTCCTACATGGTACAGCCAAACAACTCCTTGAAGAAATAGAGCACATCAAAAACAAATCTTTTGGAAATGAAGAGCCCTCTGAAAATCCAGTAACTTTAGAAAACAATACCAAAACTCATCCCAATGTCAACCTTCTATTACAGACATACAAAAAAGAAATAAAGTTTAAGCAAACATCTGCTGAAGTACCAAACGAAGTATGTGTATGTTGCCGCAGAACGTATTATAAAAAAAAGCTGCAAAACTATAGATATAATGCACAAAATACAAGACAATGAGGAATCCCAATGGTTCCAATTAGCTCTCAACCTTATAGCAGAAAACAAATATGAAATTAGCAACCCCTCAGTACTGTGCAAATACTGAACAACAAAACTAGACTATAACGAAATGCCTTCACAAGCAGTCAGTAATAACTTAGAAATATACCCACTGCCAAAACCACTCCAACAGCTTAACTTATATGAGAGCATTATAATCCAAACTTTACACCCATTTCAAGTGATAATACGCCCTCAAACAAAAACAGCAAACTTGCCTCCCTCTGAATTTCTAAAAGGAATTTGAGGCAAAGTAGTCTATTTGCCATTAGATCTAAAAGAAAATGTAGATACTGTAGGGGTACAACGTTCAATAGATCAATCTGTAATTATATTAGTGAATGGTGTACCTACAAAAGACAAAAATAAATTGGCAACAACTAGCAGACTTAAGCAAAGTTAGAGAAGCCCTAAAATATCTTAAAGACAACAATGATTACTACAAAGAAATAAACATTGAAGAAAACTTGAGGGAAACAACTGAAATAATTCAGGATTCCTCAGAAACTGGACAATTTCAACGTTTAGATCACACTGCAGCCTCCAATACTTTAGACCACTATACAATTCACCCATTGCACTGCAAGGACAGCATAGACGATGCACTGGAAACATATCAAATGCGACAAGCTAAAGGATCTCCAATCAGCATATGGGAAAAAAGCGTAGAAGCACGAGCCTTTCCTCTACTTTTTCCTACTGAAAAGGTGGAAGGTACGATGAAAGGTGCAAACAGATAAGTGCATCAGTAAACTGCTCCTTACAAATGTATTCTGAAGACCCCAGATATATTCCACCGCCTGTTTGAAAGTGAACTAGCAACTCTATGTTACGGAGTTGCACACACATTAAAAACAGGTGCCAATATTCAAAACATTTCTGCTACGCAGCTACTTCAAAAGGTGCAAGAGAAAGATGAAGTTTTACAGTCCAGTATTACAAATCTCTTGCCAAACATGCGTGGAACAAAAGAGTACTGGTTTCGACGTCACGCAGATGTACAATGTAGGCATCGTAACCTTGGCCCACCCACATGGTTTGTCACTTCAAGTTGCGCAGAGTATGCATGGGAAGGCTTGCATGACTTCCTATGCATAGCTAACAAAAACAAAGCAGGTATTGACATAAAAACACCAGGAGAACTCTGTTCTCTGGATCCAGTAAATGTATCAAGGTACTTCCATCATCGCTTTATTGCCATGCTGCAATTCATTTGTAATAAAACAGTTCCTCCCCTAGGAGAAGTAGAACACTTCTTTTGGAGAAAAGAATATCAAGCCAGAGGAGCACCACACATCCACATGCTTTTGTGTATTAAAAATGTGCCATAATTTGGTCAAGACAGTGATGCCACTGTATTGGACTTCATTCACAAATATGTCACATGTGAAATTCCTTCAGAACCTTCACAGAGTGACCTACATGCCCAAATTTAGCAATTTCTAAAACACAAATGTGGCAAATATTGTCGGTGCAAATATAAAAACAAAGGGAAATATTACACCAAATGCTGCTTTGGTTTCCCTAGACCATTTTCAGCAACAGGCCAAGAGAACAGCTTCATGTCTTCAGTTAGACACAGTGTGAAAGGTAAATCATCTAAGAACACATACAACATAAAAAGAACCGAAGCATCAAAGTACATCAATGACTACAATACAATCATTGCCCTCCTATGGAATGCAAATATAGATGTGCAGTACATTGCAGACAATTCCACTGCAGTTGCACAATATGTCACAGCCTACTTAACTAAAGCAGAGAAAACAGAGCTAAAAGACCTCTGGGATGATATATCATCTGACAAAACACTGACACAAAAATTGTATAGCTTCGGTATAAAAATGCTATCCCATAGAGAATGTGGCTGCTACGGAGCCGCAGACCGTTTAACAGGCACCGCCTTATATGGGAAATCTGAAAACATCGTCTGGCTAAGCCTTGGTCCTGCTGCATCCAGAAAAAGAGTTCTTAAACCATACCAAGATATAGAAACAATAGCCAAAAACAATCCCAACAGCCAGGACATTCTGAAAAACAACTTAGACACATACTACCCAAACAGAAGTACTGCTTTGGAAACAATGTGCCTATACCATTTAGCTCAAAACTTCTTATACAAAAATAATATTAAAACATGAGAAAAAAGGTAAATACATAGTGAAAGGTTGTGAGGGCAGCCTAGTTAAACTTACCAAAGTCAACCTCATTAATCATATGAAGCTATCTTTAAAAACTCCTCAACATAAAAGAACTATACTACATGTCCTTACTCCAACGTTTTAAACCATGGAGAAAGGAAGAAGATTTATTAAACACCCATAACTCCTATGAAGATGCTTTCAATGCAACTGAAAGCACCATAACAGACATAAACTTTACACATTATAAAAATATGTTGGACAATGAACGCCAACAAGAGGAAGAATTTCAAGAACAACTAAATACAGACACTCCTGAGATCAGTCAACCTTCTCTAACAGGATGCCAAGAACCTCTTGGACAACCACTTATAGCAAATGAGGCAGAATTAGCCATGAAAGAAGTAGAAAACACCATGTATCAGTATGAACAATCTACAGAACACTTTGCTCTGATGAAATCACAACTAAACAATGAGCAGCGTAGAATTTTCCTAGAAGTAACAAAAGAAATTCAACATGGTATACAGCACGAAAGTAAAACTTGTACGTGTCAATACTATAAAACTATACTGCTCTATGTAACTGGTCAAGCTGGTTCAGGCAAAACATTCTTAATAAAAAATCATCACAAAGTTCCGCCAACAATTAACAAACAACAAGCTTTCAGCAGTTGTAACTGCCCCCAAAGGTTTAGCAGCCTACAACATATGTGGTGTCACTTTACACCGATTTCTACTTCTGCCAGTAGAGCACCAAAACAAATTAGGCTATTACAAACTTTCAGCAGAAGCTGCTATGGAGCTACGCAGAGTTTTAAAACAAATGAAAATGCTCCTAATAGATGAGGTGAGCATGGTCTCCAACCTAATGTTGTCTTTGATTCACCTCAGATTGCACGAGCGCCTTAAAAAAGACTACAAACAACTCTTTGCTGGAAAACATGTTATTGTTTTCGGAGATCTTCTTCAATTAACACCATTCAAAGAAGAACCTATTTTTAAAACCCTAGGACAAAAACTGTGCCGTAAAACTCTAGGCAGCAAAGGAAATGTAAATCTCTGGCAACATTTCCAATACAAAGAACTAACAAAAAACATGCGTCAGTCTGCAGACCTCACCTATGCCAACATTTTGAAAAGTATTCGGACTGGTGTGTATCCAAGGAAGCACAATCTATCTTGAATACTAGACTCATTCATGACCTATACGGCCATAACACATGTGCTACTTATGTCATGGAACAATTAGCACACAAAAATCTAAAATACATGTCCTTAATGCCAACTCTTGCAAGCTGTGCAAAAGTCAATGAAACAATGCTGAAAAAAGAAATGCAACCACTTGTACAAATTAACTCCATACACAAACTGGACGTGCATGATATGACACTACCTATGTGTCACCAAGCCACAGCACAACTAAATACCTTAGAAAACTCTCTAACACAGCTGGCTTAGACAAAATATTAACACTGTGTTTGAATTGTACAGTGATGCTGAAGCATAACCTTGATGTAACCTTGATGTGGAACAAGGTTTAGTTAATGGCACACTGGGTACAGTTGTAGGCTTCCAAACATACGCACGTGACAACAGCAATCCATTTGTCAATGTTCACTTCGCCAAACTTTCAGAAATTAAATAAATAGGACGCTCAACAGCCCGATTCCTTCTTTTCAAAGGCATGTATGTACGCAGAGAACAGTTTGCTCTGTCTCTAGCATACGCAGTCACCATTCATAAATAGCAAGGTCTAACTCTAGATCAAGCATTGATTGATATTGGCAGCACAATTTTTTAAGAACGCATGAGTTACGCAGCACTATCACGCCTACGTACACTTGAAGGACTATTTCTAGTCAACTTTGATGCAAGTAAAGTCAATGCATACATTCCTTGTATCGTAGAGTACAACAGACTACGTGCACTCTACACACCCCATCTCAAAATGTATCCTCTTCCTCAAAAATACAAACTTTGTAAAAGAAAACTCAAGCAATCCGAACTTACACAGGATCTCCCAATAGTACCAACAAAGAAATTGAAATCAGCTAATACTCCATCTACTAAAACCACAAAAGGATACACTGAAAAATCAAATGCATACACAACTCCTCCATCAAAAACTACCTCTGCAAAGAAATCTCATGACCTTCCATCAAATGACACAGACACAGAACTGCCTGGTCCATTCAAATTTTCCAATACAACTAGTGTAAATTGCTATGCAAAATGTAGCAATCAATATTCTGTTCCAATTGCCACCAATTCTTGAAAACATTTACTTAAATGGCGCAGACCAGTTGTGTTTGCAAATGTTAGTCCTTCACAGATATGCAACAAACAATCCTAACAACACGTACAGTGTTTCTGGAATAAGATAGGAATTAGAATACTGTGCAGGAATGGTGAAATTCACAATAAACACCCAACAGGATCCACAAGAATTTCTAATGTACTTACTGCAAGTTCTAAAAAACAAAAACGTACCTATTCATGAAATCTTCCAAATTTCATACAAGTGGAAACATACATGCACTCTCTGCAACCATGTAGTGCAGGAACAAGTCCCTAACAAGCGCTTTGTGTATGTATCCATACCTAACTGTGAATCCATTCCATTTCAACAGCTAGAACAAAATGCAAACCATGGCATGTTATGTACTACTTGCAATTCCGATAATCGTTCCACTTTACACATACAATCGCATAGCCAATACGTAATAATAATGCTTTTACGTTACAATGCCGATGGTATCAAAAGCAACTGCAAGCTTACTAGCTTCAAATATGGGCAAGTATCACTTGGCAAGAAAACCTTCACAACAGTAGGCATAATCTACCACAAAGGCACCACAACCAATGCAGGTCACTATACTGCATACATTAAAAAGAAATGTGGATGGTTTGAATGCAATGATACGTCCATTACTCTAAAACAAAGATTACCAGAAAATCTTGCAAACGCCTACCTAATATTCTTGCACCAAAATGTACTCACTAATCCACAAAAGAAGAAGAATAACTTACAAAAATCCATTCTATGAGCAACTACAAAGTCTCCTGAAAACAACCACAGATAGATGCAGCAGTACACTGTACTAAAAAATGTAAATGTACCATCAAAAATGAACGTGCTTGAAAACATATCCTGCAAAACTACAAAACTGTAAACAGTTAGAATACGCCAACAGGTATCTAACTGCAACTATAGTATTTCAATATTTCTTCCAGCAATCAATCTGCCAAAAGAACTGCAACCATAGTACTTCCATATTACTTCCAGCAATCAATCTATCAAAAGCAACCTTCAGGAACCACACTGCTACACAAACCCTCAACAACTTCCAATCCATCAACATTTAGAATACGCCAACTGGTATCTAACTACAACCATAGTAATAACAATTCCAAAATGGAAATAACCTCAACTATGGTTATAAATAGTGCTCATTTCACTAAACCAAACTAAGGAATGTAACAAAAATTAAACATAGGTTTTTTTTGTATCCTGCATGTTTTGTTTTTCTCACTGACCCAATGATTATGCTAAAAAACACAGGAACTGAGCAGATTGCACAGTACACTTGTTTAAAGCATAGTACTAGTTAAGTACTAACTATGAGGGTCAACAAACTATACAAATGTCTACAATGTAATGCAATACAACCATACAAAGTACCTACCCTAACATGCTATCTTTTCTTTATCACAGACAATGAAAGTACAATGTGTAAAACAATGAAAAAAAGCTTCAGAGACCCTCAACAAAACAAACAGTAAGTATACAATTAATGATGTCACACTTCTTTATAATTTCAAAATATGCATTCTCAACTTATAATTCTCCAATCCTTATACCAGCATGAAAATGTTGGCTACATGAATGTATTATGCTGCAGTGGTCGTGGTCAGGGCCTGGAGTCTTGGGCCTCCGGCCATGCACCCAAGACTCCAGGCACTGACCTCAACCACCGCAGCATAATACAACCATAAACACATCTACCCACTTACCACAGTACAAACACATAAACCATATACTGCACTCCCATACCCTAATAAACCCTGCTTACAATCACTAAAGGAAGTGTTTGCCTGAGGATCTGACCGTGAACAGCCGCCATGTCTGCAAACACTGTGAACATAACAGTGCCGTCTCGCACTTAAACAAATGAACCTTATGATCCACCTTTCACTCTCCCGCCCTTTCCAGCCCTTCTTCCCAATACGAAATGACCCAAAACATGGTTTTAAGGCCCTTTCACTGCTTCGCTGTCAGCTGATATCCGCAGACACAAGATGGCAGCGTTTCTCAAAATGATGACGCCCTTCACGCTTCCCTCCAGCCAATCAACGACTGCGTCGGTTGTCCGCGGACATGACGTAAAGCGCTGAACCAATCGGTGTCCTGTCCACGGACCGAACAAGGAAATGTGTCCACGGACCGGACACAGATAGCACACATTTTTTTCACTTACTTTATTGTCGTTTTAAAAGAAACTACTGGACGGATTTACACCAAATTTAAAAAAGCTTGCTTCGAGATCAAGCCGCCGCTCCTGCCGCAAATCTGGTGAAAATCCGTCCAGTGGTTTGGGCTTTAGGTGTGAGCAAAGTTTTTTTCCCCATTATGTCTATGGAAAAAAAAAATTGGGACCCCCCTTCCAACTCCCCCCCCTGACGAAACCTCGCCAAACGTGTAATAATTGAGAATGAGCCAACAACTTTTTTTGCCAAGTTTGGTGAGGATTCGTCCACAGAGAGTAAAGTTATAAGCCGCCCAAAAGGTGCTTTTCCTATGAGTTGAGCAACTTAAACATAACTACACGGCCGCTACTGAGTAGAATTGTAAGACTAGTGTGACATTGTTCGCAAACAAACAGATTATCATTGGATATAAGTGTATGGTCTGATTTGTATATTGAACAGACTTACAAAAACAATTGGACATTAATCACTGTGTGTAATTATCTTGACTCTTGAATTTAAGTAGAGTTGTAAGATTTGTGAGATAATATTCTTAAATGAATAGATTATCACTTCATGTAATTTGATATTTTGTTTATACACAATCAGATTTGCAAGAACAATTGGGTACTAACTCCCATGTATGAATACTGTGACTCTTAGGGAGTCCCTTTGTGTTTTGTTGGTTTTCTTTTTTCCTCCTTTATGTCAAATACTATTATTGGATTTTGTGTAATTTTGATGTTTTTATGCATAATGGGACAAAATTTGAGATTGTGAAAAATGGCTTTCTTTGTAATAAACTGTGACCTTTTCTATTATTTGGTTCCATGTTGAATACAGTTCATAAAATGGAAAAAATAGTCCACTCAAATGTATGAGTGAATCTTATATGTATGTGATACTATGTTGAGCTAATAGCCGACAACAGGACACTACCCGAGATAGTGACTAGTAGCACCCAGTTAGTAGTGATCCTTTCTTTTTCTTTATTATGTTTGGAGTAAGATAGGGCAATTATTTAACTACATCCACTTTAGATCATTTTCCTGTGGGGACAGCTTTTATTGTTTTTCGTGTAATTGTTACTGCATCATGTAAATGTACCTCCTGTATATGTCCTTTGTAATGCTCTGTACATTCCTTTTCTGTATTACTATGTACATTATACCTGTAACCCATGTAACTAAGCCAAAAGTATACTTGTAACCTCTTGCGCCCAGATACCCTCGGGTTTGGTGCGCCTTACACATAAATAAACAAACACCTGATCGGACAACACCAACTGCGGGCACACCGGGAACACCCAACTGAGATGATCGGCCACCACATTCACCAGGTAGCAACCCCACCGAAGGCAGAAGGACCCCTAAGCCCCACACACTGGTCTCAGCCATCCCGAACAGCTCAACCGTGCCCCAAGCCCTGCATATTACTGGGTACATGCCGCCGCCCCGCAGAAGAATGCCACCACAGAAGACTCACCAACGACGTTCCCCAGAGCCCCGCTCCAGGAATAACCAGTCCCTATCGTAGACAGGAAATAAAACACTGGTGTATTGTGGCTAAGGGGAAGGTTCTACCTACGGGGAAGAAAAATAGTTCCTGTGGGGGTGGCAGGGCCGCGTTGGTGAGTACTGGGACGAGGAAGAAGGACGTGTAGGTAATGACACCACATGCATGTTCCATTCTAAAATCACCTTAGTGCACAATTGAATCACACCACTACCAGGGTTCACTATTCACACACAGTGCCACATCAGTCGAAGCAACTTCTTGTGATGACAAGGTATTCATTAGAAATCACTATCTGTGCCAAGATTACATCTCATATAAACTATTATCAAAATCATGAGACTTGAATCGTGTCGGCCTGTAGGTCTGTGCTCACCTTGCTTGAACGCCGCTGCGACATTTGGTTTACAATTTCCATTTCTAGGTCAAATTTGTTTCCCTGGCATAGACAGCGTCTTCTCTACCTACAGATTGCAAAGGGAGACGAAAGGGCCCAGATATGCTGCTGCTTACGACCGTTCTCCAGTGACACCAATCACAGCGCCAAGCTGCCAGCCCTGATCTATCGAGCAGGATCGGCTGTCGAGGTTTGCTACAGGAAAAGATGGAAAGTTGTGCAATTACTGTCGCGAAATGTAAACGAACATGGCCAATTAATTAAAGCCCTTAGATTACGTTCTGTCGCCCACACTGACTCGGACCATCTCTACTAAGATCAATACATGAAAAGATCAAAAAGACTCTCTCGCTCCCCAGTATACTCTGGGAGCTGCACACTGCAGAGCACTGCTCTTAATTGGCGAATAAGAGAAGAATTGCGCCCCTGACACAAATGTCAAATGCACATATTGCGTAGTCAAATAAAGTTCTGTATCAAGAGAACACATTCGAAACAATTATGTCAGTAATCGAACCATATTAGCCACGCGCATCACGTGAACTGTGTTGCTCGCCTTGCGAAAGCGCTGTGTACAGTGCTTCTCTGCGCCTGCTCTAGTGACTAGTGTCTTACTAGTGACAGCGCTCGGCAGTGATTTCACTAGTGACGGTCACGATGACTGGTGTCTAATGTTGTGCGCACACGCAAACGAGTCTGTCAGTTCGGTGCCCACAGCATCTGTACTCATAGATTTGCGACACAAGTACTCGCCCTCTGCTCAGCAGTTTACCCTTCAGCTGGAAAAAAAAACCTGGCGACATGACTGGTCAACATTCAGATAATGTGAGTTATGTCCAGCGCAAGCAGAGGGTTGTGGCGTGCAGCCTCGACAGATATGGGAAGGGTGTTCCTACGGAAAGCTAAGGGTGCAGTGGAATGGGGGCATGTTGGACTTTGTTGTTGTTTTTTTTAATGCCCACTGTAACATTTTTTGTAAAGTTTCTTCCAATTGCTTCCAATTTTGGCGAATAAGACCTGGAGCTGCATTAGGCGCATTGTAGTAATGGTTAAAGTGTCTTTGAAATGACTTGGTTTTTAAAAAAATGACACTTATTTATGAAATGAGGTTGAAAGGGATATTTACCTCATTGGACGCAAAGAAATTACTGCATGCGGTAAATAACTCCGATTCAGTTACCACGTTTTTTTACAAGCCCGTTGTAAGGTCAACTGATGTCCTCTCCTGGGATCCTGCAGTTTGGTCATTGGTGGAAGCAGGAATTTGAGCCAGGTCTCCTGGTATCCCATCTGCTTTTCACTCCAAGGTTGTGAAGAGACGAGGAGCGGGCATTTAAGAGGAAGAGTTCCGTGCAGTGAGCTGCATTTAGCAAGGTAACAGGGGCAAAGCCATGGAAGGGTTTATAGACGAGTAGCAGGCATTATTAAGAAAGAGTTACTTTGCATGGTGGGCCATCCAAGGTGGTGATGGTAGGTAGCGGTTGGGAAGGATCGGAGTAGGTGGAAAAGGGAGCATGTCATAAAGTTGAGGAATTTGTTTATGGGGAAGAAAAGAGGAAAGAGGTGGACCGGGAAGTAGGGCATAAGTCCAGATGGCAGGACACAAATTTAGAACTGAGGGTTTTAGTTGAGTAGTGCGTGAGGCAAAGGTGGACATATGTTTCCAATTTTTAGGAGGTTGATTTCTAGCTTCAGTGGCCTATGTTGAATTGGTAGAGTTTGGGATCGCTGTTGAACAGAACCCCAACATTGCGAGCCATGGTTGAGGGGGTGAGGTGGTCAGAGGGGAAAGAGATGGGGCGATTGGGGTTGGCATTGGAAGCAGGGAGAAAGGTGACTTCCGTTTCTGAAGTGTTTAGCATGAGGCAGCATAAAGACATCCAGTGGTGGTTAGGCAGTTGGTTTTGCATTGTTATATTAAATGCCAGTGGGTGAGTGGCTTTTATGCCTGGCTGGTAGCTTCCAACTTGTAATTTTTAACGCTGCCGTATTACAAGTGAGCCGTGGATAGTCTCCTTGTTTTGTTTTGGTTTAGTTTGTTGCTGGAGTATGAACCGAATTTAGTAGCTATACTCCTTGTGCTTGCAATTGCATTTGCAGCATCTCCAGTATGTTGATGCATACTGTAGTACTAGGGTAGGATGATAGTGATTGCACCCACAGCATTGCTTTCGTGCCCAGGCAAGCACTGGCTGATAGTGACCACAAAAAGCTCCATGTCACCCGGTTAAAGGTCTTCTTGGCATCAAGGGAAATAGTATTCCTTGATCTGTAGTGTTTCTGATGGGTATGAAGCTGTGTTGACAGGCAGACAAAATCTGAAGAATGACTTTATCATGTCGGCTTGCTAGAACTTTAGAAACAAATTGTACTCATGCTGCTTGATGTAGAGAGGAGCCTATATGAACCTGGATTTTTCTTTTTTAACTAAAATAACTTTATTGGCATCCTTTCAGGATTCAGGATCCTTTTAGCTATAACATTTTCTGAAAAAATAAGAGTCAATGGAACCAGGGCTATTTGATGGACACATTTTTTAAACATTTCAACTGGGCTGCCGTGTCCTTGTCTTTATGGAGCATGAATGTTATGTCTGTGAAGAACTCCTCCCGCTCTGAGCTTGGGCTGTCCCATAAAGGTGCAGAGCCACATAACATCACCTGCCGACAAATGTTCTGAGGTCGTGTTCAGCATTCTTCCACTAGGCACATGGGCCTTTATATTACCTGCTGCGGGCGAGTCCAGGGGTCACCTGGTCCTGCAGTCTCCGGGACTCTAGGAAGTTCTGGTGGGATGTTTCCTATCCCCTCTGCCGCCATCCACAGATCATCTCGGGTTCCTACACCCCTGGTTCACGTTCCGCCGGTGGTGTACCCGGCTCTTCGCTTTTGATGAGATCTTTGATCTGTGAGCTGTTCCTTGTTATTTCTTGAGTCGCATTCTGTGCTGTCACCATGGATCCTTTGAGGGCTTGGACTTCGTCCCCCATCAGGAACTCTTTGGGTTTAGCTCTTCTTATGATGTCTGTGTCGCGTTTTCCCGTTCCTTCCCAGTGGTGTCTCTCAGAATGACTTCTTCATCCGCTTCCTCTTGGTCATCTATGTTTCTCACGAGTCTTGTGTGAACTTTGTAACGCATCATTATTTCCGCCGGAGACTTGTTGATGGCTTCATGGGGGGAGTGTTCCGATAATCCCTCAGCATTCTGCATAAGGCCTGGTGCGGGTTTGTGGCCTCAATGTATGATTGCTGGATGGATTTCTTGATTGATGACATGAAGCGCTCCGCCATCCCATTCGATTGGGGCCATCTGGGTGTGATCTTTTGGTGGGTGAACCCCATGTGTCTTGCACATGCTGTAAAGTTATGCCCATTGAATGGGGGCCCATTGTCTGACTTGATTGTGCGGGGTATGCCCCATTCACTGAGCACCTCGTCCAAGGCGGCAGCTACCTCTGGGTGTACAATGGTCGCCACTTTCTTCACTGTTGGGAAACAGGAGTATTTGTCGATGAATACAAGCAGACACTCTCCTGACTCCATAGGTCCATAGAAGTCAACTGCTACTCAGTCCCATGGTCGCTCTGGTATGCAAGTTGTCTGCAGTGGTGTGGGGGCCTCTACTTTCACAGTGCACTGGCATGGCAGACAGCTCGACAGCTCTTCACCCGACTGTCCACCAATGAGTCCATGAATAGGTACCAGAAGTTGCATCGTAGCTGTTTCTTGGTGTTGTCGGCCCCTCAATGCCCTTCATGTGCTTTTTTTGAGGACTTCAGCCCTGAGGGTGGCAGGGATGTCTAGCTTACACCCTCTCAGCAACATTGAGTAATCCTTCACCACTAATTCATTATGTACTTTTGCGAGTCTCTCTAGTTTGTCTATGCTCACTCCTGGGTGGCTTTTGATAGCGCATTGGTAATCCTTCCACTTGTTGTTGTTCGCGAGGGTGATGCCCAACCCCATGGATGTGTTGGCTGCCGACACGCTTGCAATGGCTTCCAGCAACAGTGCGGGGTGGCAGGGCGTTGGCTGAAACATAGTTGATGTATTCAGTGTCCCCTTTTCTTGTTATTGGGGCACCTGTCGGGTGGCGCGAGATGTAATCTGCCGGATTCTGGTCACCCTCTGGTCTGTGGATAATTGTGTAGTCGTATTCCTGCATGCCCCATCTCTCAATTCTGGGTGGCATTTTGGTGCAAGGGTTCCCAAATAGCGAGGCCTGGTGGTGGTCGTTACCAGTGTGAATCTCTTGTCAACAATGAAATTGTGAAAGTGTTCGCACGTCCAGACAGCCGCAAGGCTCTTTTTCGGCCTGGGAGTAGGCTGACTCTGTGTGCGAAAGTGCCCTGCTCGCGTAAGCGACAATTCGCCTGGGGTGATTGTCTTCTCTGTTGGTCTGGGCAAGTATGGTGCCCAGTCCCACTGGGCTGGTGTCTACGATGATCTCAATGTGCCAAGTGGTGTCAAAGTATGCAAGTCGTCTAGCCTCTGCGAGTGTCTTTTTGATCTCGAATGCCTCTTGACATTCCTCAGACCAGAGGAAATCGGTGTCCTTCTGTAGTAGTCTCCTCAGGGGTTTGCTGAGGGTCCCGTAGTATGATATGATAGGTTATTTATAAAAAGCTTAATACCCAGAGGTTTCTACGCACTGACCCAGGGATTGAACCTGTGTTGCTCCGTGTTATCTTGCTTCCAAGGCGAGCATGTTGCCGCTGAGCTATCCTCCCGAGACCTCGCGCAGTACCCGACCATGCCGATGAACAACCTTATGTCTGCCACTTGTGTCGGTGCTTGTATGTCGGTGATGGTTTTGACTTTTTCAGGGTCCGGGGTCATCCCCTGTTCTGAAAAGATGTGCCCGAAGAATCTTAGTTTTTTCTTGCTGAACCTACGTTTGTCCAAATTTAGCATCAGGCCTGCGCTGTGTAGGGCAGCACAGGTCTGCAACAGAGCCACATCGTGCTCCTCTTGTGATGTGCCAAAGACCAAAATGTTGTCGCTGTAATTTAGTGCCGATTTGATCGGTCGGATGACCTACCTAATGGCTTCCTGAAAAACTTCTGCTGCGAGGAGATGCCAAAGTTCAGCCGGCGATACCGAAAAAGTTCTCTGTGTGTGGCAAATGTGGTGATACTTCTCGAGTCTGGGTGTAGTTCGAGCTGGTGATATCCCTGTACAAGGTCTAGCTTGGAGAAATTGGTTGCTCTGTTCAGCTGAAATATCATGTCCTTGATACACGGACCTGGGTGTCGTTCTCCCTGGATGGCGGTGTTAGCCATTCTCATGTCGACGCAGTCTAATTTCAGCCTTCTCCTTTTGGGACCATTACCAGCGGCAAGACCCTCAGGGTGGGTCCGGTGGCGGGTTCTATGATCTCACTGTGGAGTAGTTGGTTCAGTTCTTGTGAGACCGCGTTCTGGAAATGAAAACACACTCTTATTGGATGTTGGGGGACTGGGCGGATGCCTTCATCTATGTGCAACTTGACAAGTGTTCCTTTGATTTTCCAAGCCCTTTGCATAGGCCAGGAAATTTAGCTTGGATTACTTCCTTTGTGATGGTACTGTCACCCTCCGGGTTCCTGCTGATTGTGCATATGGTCTCTGTGTTGGCTGGAGGAGCTGCGGTTGATTGGATCACGTCCCCTTCATGGAATCGGATGTCAATGAGTCCAAGGCAGCTCGCTGAATGATAGCTGAGTAGGCAGTGGCCTTTTGTCAGGCTTCTTATGACGTGGATGGTGGTGTCAAGCAGTCTCCTGCGAAATTGGCCGAAGGAGTGTAGGGGCAGTGCTGCGCCCCATTGAAATATTCTTGTGCTGTTCCTTTTGAGTTCAAGTCTCTCCGGCATCTGTAGGAACTCCTGCTCCCCCATGATATTCACTGTCGCGCCTTTGTCGATCACTAAGCAATAGAGTTTGTTTCCAACATTGACTGAGATCCTGGGTGCTTCTCTCGCCTCTCGTTCATCGTGGATGTGATTGATGTATTCGTCGAGTTAAGTCTGGTTGTATTCAGCGTTGTAGTCGTACTGAAAATAGTGCGGTTGGTCTCCGTATTGCTGATAAGTGTGTGGGGGTTCGTCGTATTCGTCGCTGTAACTGGCATACGGGTCGTGTGGGTCATATCCTTGGTGCAGGTCTTGGAGTGGCGTTTCCTCTAGCGCCCTTACGTATCTTCTTTGACCTTGGTAGTGTGTCGGGTTGAACCTTTGTGAGTATTACGATGGCGGGGGTTGCCGGCTGTAGGGCCTCACCTGTGGTTGAATGTTCGGTCGTGGTGTGGGAAACAGTCTTCCTTCCTTGCAGAAAGATTGAAAATGTCCTCTGCCGCAGTTGGAGCACTTTGTGTAAGGGATGGGACGGTCCCAGAGTTTAGGAAATTCCTTCCTTACCGGTGGCATTGTCTGTGTCCTGGGTAGCATCAGGCCGCTTGGCTTTCCCATTGACATCCCCCGGTCTCCTGGTCTCTGCGGTTGGATTGTAGCTATTGTTTCGCTTTTCTCGTGTTTGGGACCTGGGTTTCCTTCGATGGAGGCAGTTTGGGCATCAACCCTCTCGAATATTCTCGCTAGTTCGCTGACTTCGTTAATGGTTACTGGTTTTTTGAGTAGTTGCTTCCGGAACGTAGGTGATGTGCATCCTTCAATTACGCGCTGTCGGTTCACCTCATCTGGTCATCTGGGGAGAACAGGTGGAATTGGCAGTGGGCGCTTTTCAGGCAGAGGCAAGTAATAAACTCATCAATGGTCTCTTCTGGTTTCTGTGTGCACTGGTTAAACACGTAGCGCTCGTAGTCATGGTTGGGTTCAATGATTTGTTTTCTGTTAAGAGAGTTGATCAAGGAGGTGTAGTCGGTCTTCTCTTCTGGGGGTATTGACTTCACTATGGTTTTAATTCCCCCCCCTCCAGATTGATGAATACGTCGCACAGTGCTGGGGATTTATCCTCACCAGCTGCCTTGACAAAGTGGTTAAAGTCCTCCACCCACTCAACCCATCTTGGCCCCTTGTTGCTCTGTGGCATCAGCGTTAAGGGAAGCGGTTTCCAGAGCAGGAACAATGACAGAGACTGGTGCGTGGAAAGCACCTTCGTCACCAGTTGTTGACCCTAAGGGTCATAAAGAAGGACGTGACACTGGTTCCAAATAGACTTACTCTTTATTGATCTGTTCGCTGCAATATACCAGGAGGAACTGAAACTATCTTCCCTTGGCTCCTCTCTTTCCTTCTCCTCCTCCCGCTGTGAGCTTGGGCTGTCCCTTAAATGCGCAGCGCCCCATAACATCCTGTGACTTCCAATGTGATGTTAGTACACTGAGCCTGCCATCTCATTAGATGGGTGCATAAGTAACATCGCCCAAAGAATACCCTACCAGGGCATTTGTCTCACAGATGTTGTCTATACAAGTAACGCAAAAACTCTCACTACTGCTCTGGACTCCACCAAGAGCTACTATACTCATATTCAGGGTTCCAGATAAGGTTTTAAAATTGGAATATTTTGGTTGATAGTTTTTGAGTTGGGAGTAAAAGTAAAACCCATTTCCAACAGGGGTATTTTATAGACAGGTAGAAATATATTTTGACTCTTAAAACCAATGCCTTTTCACACACCTCTATCAACTAGTAATTCATACAAAAGAAAAAATGCATTTTCACCTTATTGTTCCTCTTCAGATCAGGTAGTAATAATATTGAAACCACTCCCGAAAGCACTGTTTTGCCGATACCACTGGACTGAACATATTTGTGAGCTGAGTGGGTGTCAGCATGTAGCAGGCTACAATGGGCCCCATTACAAGATTGCCGGTAGAAAATCGGTATTACTGGCATGCCGGTGCTACCGTGTCCGTGTGGCACTGCTGCCGGAATCAATGGTTGATTCCGTGTTGGCGTGCACGCGCATTCCAGCATGCTGGAAACGGTAGCACCGGCATGCCGGTAACACTACCAAACGGACCCAAAAAAAACATTCCGGCAGCCTCGCTGCCAATGACTCTGCTTCTGACTACGTGCACCCTGACCTACCGGCACCGTTGTTACCGGTACTGGTATTACTGTGACCGGAAATAATGTGATCGCCGGAACAGGAAATGTACCCGCGGCCATCAGAACACAATCCATTTGCAATCCTTAGTGCTCAGGAGTCAGAGCCATACCCCAAGCACTGACAAAATTCCGCAGACATGTCCTCAAGGCAACCAGCTACACGGAGGCACAAGCCACGTTTCAGTGAAGCTGAACTGAACATGTTGGCGGACACGCTAGTGGAGAACTCAGAAGAAGTCTTCTGCAGTGATATATGCAGGCAAACCCAATTAAGAAAAAAGGCCATCTGGAAGGAGGTGGCCTGGAAGGTGTCAGCGGTCGGGACAACCCCCAGAACAGTCAGGGATGTGTTAGGCAGAATTATATGCCATACCCTTTGGGGACACCACACACAATTAGGACTACAAGTGACAGTACAAATTCACCTTTGGTACAAGCCTGTACTACACAGTAAAGTGGTAGCGATGGATGAGCAGCCAGACTTATCTCAAGAGTAAAGTGAGCAGTATCAATAGTTACACAAAGGACAGCAATTACTATGATTCAAACAAACACTGACTCAAGGTTTTTGAGTAAAAGAATATAAATTTATTTACACATCAGTTATTAAACATTTCACTATTATCAAGCAGTTGAAAAATCACGATCTTAATACACCACACCACACCCAATAGATTCTGGACAAGTTAGGCTCAAAATGAAGTGTGAGCAAAATGGCACTCCAGTAATTTAAAAGGGAAGGAAAGCCAAAGTTAGACAGAAATTGAGCAGCACCAACAAGTACGTAAGCTGGGAAATCTAGAAAAAGGAACTACAGTGAGGAAATCAAATTCAAGTCAATGGACCAAAGTCTTTGCAGAGGATCACACGGTTCAGGGTAGTTTGTGGTTAAGTCTTTGCCAAGAGTTCAGAATGAAGTTGGTCGGACGAAAAGTTACTTTAAAGAATAAAGAAGGACAAGCCCTCGGATTGGTGAAAAATTTCACACACTTTCACCGCGGCTGGACGAAACGAACAACCAGGTTAGCACAGTACCTTTAGAGCAGAAGAATGCTGTAGCTGCGGCAGACGTTCCTGCAGGCTCACTGTTCCTGAAGTGACTGTCGGAATGACACAAAGGAGGAAGACTGGAGGATCCTGCTCTGCCCAGGGAAGAAACCAGCAATGGAGCAAAGCGATGAATAAAAGGTGTGTACCTTAAAACCCAAGCAGGGTCCAATCCTCCTGGTTATCCGGTTCACTGTAGCTGCGCACAGCAAATTCGACCAGAGGAGGGAGGCCTGGCTTGCAGTTTGGCGAACTGGTTGTTCCCACCAGCTCAAGGGGAGAAGATTCCTTGCAGATCTTCCATGTCGCTGAAGTTTGAAAATTCGGACCCACAGCAGGGCTTCACTGGGAGGTTCAGTCGTGGTAGAGGTCCTCTTCTGTCAGCTTTTCTTCGGTTCTCTCGATCCAGTGGCGACTCTCACTTCCAAGCCCAAGAGACCTGATTTTTATGCAGTTCCCCCTTTCAACAGCCTGGCTGTCAATCACACAGCAGGGTGGCTGTCCCGCTGGGACAGTCACCACAGCCAATCCTACCAGAGTGCGACATGGGTCTCCAAGGAGACCCTGTGCAGCGAGTCTCAAACCCTTCCCTCACGTCCTGTCCCCCTCAGACATTCAGGCGCCTAAGGAAGGCTTCTGTGCAGAAGCCTGCCAAAGGTCAGTGAACAAAGGAATCAAACCTGGTTTGGCGCGCAGAGAAAAACACGAGAAAGACTTTTACAAAAAGAAATGGCGGATAAACCCAGCCGGGACCGTACAAAAATCTATATGGGCCAGCGGGTTTAAGTTTGAGGCTACTAAGATAGCCTAAAACACTACCAGGGCTATTTAAGATAACCGCGGTAGGAAAAATAGGGTAGTTACCACTGCCACCAGCCAAATCTTAATGAAAAGGGAACAAAACAATGTTCCATGAGAAACAGACAAAAAGGGATAAATATGAACCCTTTCCAGAACTCTATGTAAGGTAGTTTGTCCTGGGTCTGTGAGTAAAAAAAAAGACTAATAAAGTCAATGGCAACGTTACATGTTCTGGGAGACAGTAGTCAGTCCCATAAAATGGAGTCGGAGTTGGGAAGTCTGAAAAAGACAACCCTGTGTCACTGCACTGAAGGTGCTGTGTAACACACAGTAAACAGATGATGCCTATGTAGTAGGTGAAGCTCCACAGTCTATGAACACAAACATTTAAAACACACACAGCAAAACACATGTAAGAGTGGGAAAAGAGGCTCACCCTCTTACAAGGTGAAAAAAAGAAATCCTAGAAATCCAGCAAAGCTGCTCAGGGACTCAGTAGGTAAGGGAAATGAGCCATTCTGGAGAATTCTCCCTAACAGACTGCCGCAAGAGGTGGGATGATCTACGTCTCTGGGTGCAGAACCTCCTTTCTGCACAGCGTGCCTAGGGCACGGCCACAGGAGGAGGACCTCCATCACCAATCAAACTCCAGGCCTGGAAAGAAACCTGCAGCAGCATCATTCATGCACCTGGAGGCTATCGAGGGAGTTGGAGATGTAGAGGCTGGAGGTGTCACATCTGATGAGACTGGTGAGTCCCTGTAAACCCAATGACCGATCACACACCTTGTTCCCTCTATGCAAATAAGTAGTATGTCGTCCCCAAAGCCAGTACAGCCCTGCTGGCGGTACACCCACCTTCAACCTGATTGCACACATCCATATAGACCTTGCCCACAACCCACATCCATACACCACTCAGATCACACAGGTCCCCTGTATCACCCTCACAAGATGCACCTGCATGCACTCAGACACACATCCCCCTGACACTGCACAACTGCTGTTGTCACCGCCGTGCTACCACATGCCCAAAGTCACGTCAGTGTCAAGCACCTCCACCACCAGCAAATGACAAGATGCACACATCAATGATACATGTGGCCCACTTGTCCCATCCCGCTAAATCATCATCGACGCAGCAACTACCATAGGCAGAAGTCACATGTGAAACAGATCCGTGTCACAATCAGACACAACACCTTGTCATACAGTTTGTGTGGCACACCGATAACACCCAAACCGGGAAACACCAGTACCCCAGGCAACAGCCACTGCTCACACCATGTCTGCACACCACACATGCACCCACACAGCATCCCTGACACATGCATGTGTGCACCATGCCATGGCTCCATGACAACTCACATACATTGGAAAGTACTAGCATTTATGTCTGTCTGTTGAATCCGCACCCATCAGTGAGGCCCAGCCTTTCTGTCCGACACAAGCACATCATCTAGCAATGAGGCGAACAGCCAACCACATCCAGGACCACCAGGGCATGGCCGCGCCGCCGTACAACTACCACCTACACCCAAGATTCAAATGTATCCACCAGCATATGGGAGCAGGCAACTACTCCTGCCGCCCAGCCACCCCCCTAACAGGAGGCACCTAGGGCACATCCACCCCCTAGCAGGAGGAACCTGGGATATACCCCCCCCAGCTGGAGGCACCTGGGGCACATCCACCACCCCAGCTGGATGAACCTACAGCCCTTCCGCAAGGGGGTCTACCCGACAACATTGGGGACAACGGTGGAGTTGAACATCTATATAGTGACCAGAGCTATGCGGAGGCTGAGGGATTCAGTCCTGTGGGCCCAAGGAGCCCCCAACCCAGACACCCATCACCCCTACGCAATGTTTGTGACATTGAGGGGTGCCTGTCTAGGATGGAGGCACAACAGGAATTTATGCACACAATGGTGCAACAACACCTGGACAATGCCCGGCTCATCCCGGAGACACTTCAGGAGACCTCCAGGAGGACTGCATGCTGGGCAGAACCACAGGAGGCATTTACCATCTGACACTGCGTGTGAGGGAGGGGAATGGGGCACTTTCAACCCTGGTGGAGTCCATATCCGTGCTGGTGCAGGCCCTCGTGGACCAATGGCACATGTCCTGGCCACTGGCACCATCCTCAAGTTTGACCACTGTAACTTCTCTTCAAAGACGCCCAAGGTGTAAATCACAGCAGATGACTCACCCAGCAGAAGGGCACACCCCTCCGCCCATAGGGGAAGAAAACAGAAGACAGATTGGGTGTGTGTGGGGAGGGATAGCTGGGGTGGGCGTGAGGGATAGTTGGGGAGGGGTTGTGGGGAGGGATAGTTGGGGTGAGGGTGTGGGGATAGTTGGGGTGGGGATAGTTGGGGAGGGGTTGTAGGGAGGGATAGTTGGGTGGGATTGTAGAGGTAGTTAAGGCTTATCACATATGTAAATATTTATTTTTGTGACAATATATTTGGTGTTGAAAAATAAATCATGACTGGAAATTGATCTTTCAGTGTGAGTGCATTTAATTATGGACAGTGTCCAGTGCCCAGTGTGCTTAATGTCCAGTGCCCAATGTACAGTGCTGTGTGTGTAACAGGTGCTCAAATGTAGTGGTGTATAAGGTCTTCACGTGTGGCACGTCCATCATTGCCATCGCAGCGCTGTGCATTATCCTCCTCATCGTCAGTGTCGTCCTCAGCCTCTGTTGGCAGCATGTCCATGTCAGGGGGCAGGGGGGTTTTGTGCCGGATGCACATGTTGTGCAACATGGCACATGCCAGCACAATTTTGCCCACCTTCTCAGGGCTGCATATGAGCACTCCCCCCGATCTTCTGAGGCAGCGGAATCTGGCCTTCAACAGGCCAAAAGTCTGCTCAATGGTGCAGCGAGTCCGTACATGGGCACAGTTGTACGCCTGTTCGTGCATGTTGTGGGGTTGCCTGATAGGGGTCATTAGCCATGGCATCAGGGGATAACCAGCATCACCTGCACGGGAACAACAGAAAGAATACATGTCAATTTCTTGGTCATTTCATGTTGACACAGGCTATATAGTGTTTATTTGAGAAGAATAACATGTACAGGCAAAATTGAGTTTAGATGGCATATGTTCTTTTTCGTGTACCAGAAGTGAATTTTGTCAGGATGCGTGTGGGGTGTGTGTTGTGCAGTTGCATTCACATGGACCATTCCCAGACCACATGACCTCGTACAACTGACACACATGGAATGGATTGAAATGTCATTAATGTATTACAAATGAAAATCAACTATATGTCAATGTACAAGGTACTTTTAGCGTTTAAATGATATCCATTTTTGATTTAGTGGTAGTAACGGTATGCAGTCTTTATTACAAATCCTTTATATAGACATGCTTTTATGTCTTAACCCATATGACAAAACACATATTGATCAAATATGTCTTTGTGGGATAAAGGGTTAAATATTTCCAAAAATGGTGGTGGGGGGTATTCAGGGGTGGGACACGGTGAATCAGGTGACAACCCCCCCTTAAAATCAAATATTAATGGTAATTAAATAGTTAAGTATTTTCTAATTTTGCAAGTTTTGGTCTGAAAGCATTACATTTAAAAGTGTCCCTCATTAAGACATGTCACCGGTATTAACAAGCAGTGTACCTGTCAAATTTGTGTGCAGCCACAAATTATATTGGGATGGCAGCTTCTGGAATCTCTGGCTGAGCATCATGAGTTGTGGGTTTCCTTGACTGTGTTTTTGTTTATTGTTGTCACTATGGTGTGGTGCATTCTTGTACATGTGGTTTTGGTTTATTGCTGGAATTAATAGATGTACATGGAGACACGGCTGTCAAGGCCTTGCGCTCTGGCATGCTACTACTCTTTTGCACCTTCAGTTACACTTGCACACTTGCACATTTCATGCCCTCACAACACTGAGTATGGTCATGTCCCCTTCAGTGTGTGAGGTTTATTGTTGACACAATTGTGGGTAATTATGTTCCTTGCTCTTACTCCTCATCTACCTTTGCCTTTTAATGAACTATCAGGCCTCTGTGCACTTTCACTGAGGTTTGGTAATTGTTTGAGGAAATTGCAGTAGGAGTAATGACGGATTAATGCATGCAGTGTGCACATCCACTGGTCATGGGTGTCATACTGGGCCATAATTCAACACTCCACATGGCCTTGTAGTTAGACTCACCCAGCAGCCAGGTATGCTATGCTGTTTACTGCCCCCCCAATTCAACACCCCACATGGCCTTGTAGTTAGACTCACCCAGCAGCCAGGTATGCTATGCTGTTTACTGCCCCCAACTCCCCAATTTAATACTCCACATGGCCTTGTAGTTAGACTCACCCAGCAGCCAGGTACAATGTCCAGCATGTCGTACCATGTACCGGGGCAGCGTGGAGTTCCACAGCACCATGGAGTCCTGTGTTGAGCCAGGGAATAGGGCACAGCAATGGGTGATGAGGTGGCGGGCATCACACACCATCTGTACGTTGGAATGGAACAGCTTCCTGTTGCAGTACACTGCCTCCACAGCATGCCTGGCCACCAGCTCCACATGTGTGCAGTCCACCGCACCAATTACATTAGTCATGCCTGCAAGGGCATGGAATGCGATTTATGTGGCATTCAACTCCTCAGCAGTCCGTGGTAAGCTGATGTGGTCCGGTAAGTGGGAGAGGAGTGCAACAAGCACCTGGAAGAGCACACAGGAGATACAGGGTTGGGAGATACCATGCAGCTGCCCAACTGTGTGCTATGTGCCTGTGGCAAGAATGTGTAGCACAGATACTACCTTAAGTAAGGGGGGGATGGCTGTCCGGATATTAATGAGGCTCACCAGGTCATCATGTATCGGGTCCACTATAGAGATTATGTTGTCCCTGTCTAGCCAGTACAGGGTGTGGATCTGACTGGGGGTGAGGTTGAATGGGGTGGCCCTTAGTCGAGGGATTGGTGGCTGCCTGCGGGATACAACCTGCTATACATTGGGGATTTGCTGGGCCATGATGTCCCTCCTTCTCCTCATTCGCCTCTGCTGCATCCTCTGCCCCACTGCTTCTTCAATCAATAGCTGTTCAGGCATGTCCTCCAGTTCCAGTACTGCTACAGCTACTGCTAGCATTGTGGTTTTGGAAGGGGTTGTGGGAGTGGTCCTTTTATGCTGTGGCACAGCCCATTGGGTCCACCTGTGCTGATTTTGAGCACCTGTGGCATGTTTCTACACACCAGAATCCACTTAACTCCTGGTCCGCGATGCCAGTGTTTCCGGCATAGTTTCATGTTGTTAACGGCATGTCCATGACAGTGATTGCGTGTCTGTTCACTCGGAATGTGCACTTACTTATGCCATAACGGTATCACAGGCACGGCTGCTGTGTGTCTCCGCTGATACCGGCAACGGTGTTGCTGGACACGGTTGGTCCCTTGGGATGCCGGTATTGCCGGCATCGCAACTCGGACTAAACCAGTCAGGAAAAAGGTGCCGGTATGGATATACCGGCAAAGCTATTTCCGGACCGGCAAGGTTGTAATGAGGCCCTATGTGTCTGTTCCTTCCCATTTTATGTTGAGAATATTATTAGTCCCTTAATCTACCTTGGAGTTTGGCTTTTTCAGGGAATACATCTAGGTGGTACACTGCCTATCTATGGGACTAAACTAATCTCATCTCTTCACTGCTTTCATCGTTCTATTCACCCTCCAGTCGATGCTTGCCTTCTTCACTCTGCTTTTTCCTGATGGCTACAAGATCCTCTCCAAACCCAGAACCAAACATCCCTGTGGTGGTGTAGCCTTAATTTTCCCAGAGTGGATCCCTGCTTCTGTCACTCCAATGCAGGACTTCTTCTCCTTTGAATGTCTGGTCTGCAGGCTCCTTTTTTTTTCCTGGCCTCTCTCTCACTCTGGCTACTATCTACAGGCCGCCTGGCCAGGTCGCCCTCTTCCTCTCTGAATGGGCTGACCTCTCACCTCCGTGCCTCTATTTCTATTCCTGAATTGATCCAGGGCAAAGGAGCCCAACCCTAGTCACAAGGAGTACTTTCTAAAAAATATAGGTTTGAACGTTTGCACTGGTTTGTTGAACTGAAGATTGCCAAATATTCCTTATACATTTGTGTTGTATGTATTAGTGTGAGGGTCAGATGCTTTTTAGACACTAGGTCATCTTTCTTTAGTTTTTGTTTGCTAGGTTGGGACATTCTCATTAGGATAGGGAACGATAGGCGTTTATCTCACCTTTTTATTATTTTGATAAAATGGCAAACATTGAGAAAACCTTACCTTTGTGTCTGTCTGGCATTTCTGACTTCTCATACAATTGGAGTTGAAATCTCCCACAACCAGTACTCAACCATGTGGAGGTTTCGAGTGGCAGTCATCAATAATTGGCGTTAGGTCACTCAGAAAGTCAATGGGCGTTTTACAGGGTTCCAATAAATATTGGCAATTACTAATGACAATATGAAGCAGTATCAGTGATGGAGAACGCACAATGCTAAGATTCCTTCAGTACCGGAGTAGATTATACCAGTATCACTGTTAGGCAGAATCCTGTGCAGTGCCCTTAGGGACCACTACACACAATTAAGACTACAGGTGGCAATTTAAGTTTTACCTTTGGTACAAGCCTGTACTACTATGTTAAAGTGGTAGCAGTAGCGGAGCAGCCAGGCTCATATCAAGAGTATATGAGCAGTAGCAGAGATTACACAAAGAGACCACAATTACTGTGACTCAAGCAAACACTGACTCAAGGTTGCAGGTAAAAAATATAAGTACATTTATTTTTAAACCATTTGTTATAAACACGACACTTCTATTAATTCAAAAACCACACGTAAAATACACTACAACTAACCAATTCACTTTGTACGGTATAACTTCAAGGTTACCTGTGTTTTAGCGGACCAGTGTTGTGAAACAAAAGGCGTTACCGGGTATACACTTGCGATCACTTTTTGACAGTAATGACAGTTCGGTCTTACTAAAGAAACGCGTATCCACGACAATAAATGTTACTGAGGCAAAAACACACTTAGCACCTGAGATACCCAGAGAGAGTTGGGGGAAAAAATCATAGGCAATACTTTTGTCAAGGAAGACAGAACCAGAGAACACTCTTAGACAGAAATTCAAGAGTAAATAGGCCGGAGCCACTGTCAAGTGGAACCGGGTTCCTGTTGTCGAGGATCACACAGTCGGATAGTTCACGATTCAACGTAGCCAGGAGTACTTACATATTGTCAACAGAGGAAGCAAAAGTTATAAGGAGGGAAGACCAGGGCTAGCCTTGTAGGCGAAGAAAAGGGATTCACCCTAATTCCTCGAGCAGAACACAGTACCTTATTCAATGAAGAGGCTGGTGCCAAGGCAGTTTTTCCTGGTAGTTTCCTGCAGACCCACAGTTCCTGGAGCTTCGATCCGAAGGAGGACGTCTGGAGGGGTCTGCACCACACAGGGCTGAAGCCGGCAGCAGTGATGGTGACTAAAAGTGCACTCCTTAAAAACAGGAGAGGCTCTTCAGATGGCTATCCGGACCACTACATCAGGGTGCAGCGATTTGGACCACGAAGAGGATCCTCTGGATGTAGAAGATGAGCTGGTTATCCCCACCAAGCTCAAGGGAAGAAGACTCCGGACTGGATCTTCTCTGGTCGTCGAAGGGTAGATCGCTCAGGACTGCAGCAGGGCTTCACCGGGACCGGATAGTTGCAGCCGTCGACTTCTTCTCTGCTTCTCTTCGGTTCCTTGTAGTTCCAGTGGCAACTCTGACTTCTAGCCCAAGAGACCTGCCTTTTATGCAAAAATCCCCCATTCACACAGCCTGGCTGTCAATCACGCAGCAGGGGGGTTTTCCGGCCCGGACAACCACCTCAGCCAATCATGGCAAAGTCTGACTCAGGTTTCCTAGGATACCCTGTGCAGGGGGTGACTACACCCCTCCCTCACATTCAGCCCACCTAGACACCCAGGCGCCTAGAGGAGGGCTTCTTGGCAGAAGCCCACCAAAAGACAGTGAACAAAGAAGGCAAACCTGATTTGCCGCACAAAGTAAAACACAAGAAGGACTTTAACAAAAAGAGATGGCGAATACACCCGACTGGAGCCAAAAGAAAAAGTATTTGGTCAAGCGGGTTTAAGCCTAAAACGATACCACGTTTATATAGTACAATCGCAGTAGAAAAGTTAGGGTAGATACCACAGCCACCAGCCAAGTCTAAATGTTAAAAGAGTGAAACAATGCTCTAGGAGGTACAGATAAAAAGGGCTAAGGATTAAACCTTTCCAGTACTCCATGTAAGATGGGGTGTACTGGATCTGTGGTTAAATGACTAAGCAAAGTTAATGGCAACTTTACCCTTTTCTGGGGGACATTAGTCAGCCTCAGAAATGGAGTCGGTGGGAAGTCTAAAAGACAACCTTGTGTCACTGCACTGAAGGTGCTGTGTAACACACAAAAGAAGGTGGCTACTGAAGTGGTGTACTCCAGAGTCTACAATCACAAAAACAGATGAAATACACATGGAAAAACAGAAGTAAGAGTGGGAAAAAAGGTGTACACTCTTACTAAGTGGATAAACAAACTCCAGAAATCCAGCAAAGCTGCTTGGGGACTCACTAGGTAAGGGAAATCAGCCAGAGAATGAGAATTCTCCCTAACAATCACCCCATTACTGCATTGCCAAAAATACCGAAACCCAAAAAAAAAAAATGAATGTAAAATTCTGAATTTCGCAGGATATAAATATGGGGGAGTTATTTGGGGAGGTTGTGGGTGGTCTCCCCCACATAGTTATGCAGCTAAATGGGTTTAAAGAAAAAACAAATTCAGCATTTTGGGCTTCGGTATTCTTTTTCCGGAGTGATCACATGATCCGATTTTACCATTTGAGAGCCCACTCGTGTTTCCACTATAAGGCCGCCAGCCGGGAGGCCCATACTGCCAACAGAGGCCTCTTCAAAAGCCAACTGAAACCCATCAAAGTAAGGGCAGTCCATAAGCCAAACTTCTTGTAATCGAAATAATGAAAAGTTAGAGGGCATAGACCATAGAGAATTATTTTTCATTAGGTGCTGATGACCATGAGTGTTCCAAAAAGCTACTGTGAGAATCAAGGATTGGCGTCCTTGAAGCCTTCTGACCTGATTAGAGGGCTGCCCTGATATGGATGGTAACCATGACCCATCAAGGGTGGCAAATTGTAGTTGCTGACAGTGAGAGGGCAGGGAGATCTGCAGAGTGTCAGACTGCCCCAAGTGACATGTGTTCTTAATATTATTCCATCCACAGGAGTGAGCTTCCACCCATGCCAGGGTTGTAGATGAATGTAAGTGGGCCAATTCTGTTGCAGTTGCAGATACAAAGGCATAGCTCATTGCACGCAGTGCCTTCTGATTTGACACGATTGGATACTGTATAATTCTGGAGGGAATCACCAAAGAAACGAAATCTTTCCGGCCGTTCACCATAAACTCAGCCAGCTCTATGTCACAAGATGAGATTAGTCTTAGGTTAGGAAGTTATAAAAATTAAAGCCAAAACATGAGAGCGATTCAACAGTGGTCTATTTTGTTCTGTTAGAATACATTCCAGTATCAATTTACTGGATTTCCAGGGATCCTTGCGAGCCACTGGACCAGCACTATTTGAAAGCAGGTTTGCTGAACTTTGTCGTTAAGAGACTATAGCAGGATCAGAAGGCCTTATTCCCTGTGAGAAAAAAAATGGACCCTTTGTCACAGCTGAGTAGGTTGGATTAGTTGAGGGGCAGGCCATCGTTTGTATTCCAAAATCCCTGATGGAGGTGTGGATCTTACTAGAGTCCAGGCTGGTGTGGGGCTAATTACCAGTTCTCAATTTTCCCGGCTGAGGTAATTCTCTGACAGACGTACAAAGACAGGCTCTATCAGGAGATTCATAGCTGGTATCCTGGTCCACTTGAGTAGATGTAGTGGGTGTGACAGCCTTTGCAAAGTTGATTTTCAATTGAATGAGGGACTTCTTGTTGGCAGTATCCTGTTTATTTGTTTCTAATCTCAGATTACATAGAAACTTCTGCAATGATTTCTTATTCAGATTCTTAGCTTTTTGGTTCTTTGATTTCTCCTTGGAGTACCCCCCTTGCGTCTTGCGACAGCAGCCTGTGTTGAGTAGAACAACAGTACTACCTTCCAACTCAGTATTGCTGGCCACCCTGAATTGGATGTTATCCTCATTGGATAAACAGGTGGAGGTAAAGTCCGTTGGTTTATCCCAAATTTCCAGTAGTGCCCTGTGGGTTGTGTAACTACCTCCGCGATTGTTGGCCCACCCAAATCTAAACTGCTTACATGAGCGTTACACAGGATCGAATCCAGACGATTAACATTAGGGAGTAATTATTCATTTTGTATTTGTATTTATTGTGTTTACATAGCGCTTTAATCCAAAGCGCTGTGTATTTGTATTTATTGTGTTTATATAGCGCTTTAATCCAAAGCGGATTTTGATGCTTTACTTCTACCCTTAGGCTGTCTTACAAAGAAATTATTGAAGTTAAAACCACGTTGAGAGTGGCATTGGAGGCGGGGCTCAAATTAGTATCTGCCTCCCTAAGCCGCTGGAAGGGGGGGTCTGCTACAAACACGGTCTGCTACAGATGAATCACAAGAATCTGATGACGACGTGATGGGTGTATCACCAACGGTGTTGGGTGAATCTTCAAGCAAAGCTCTAGAGGGTGGAACTGCATGAATATCTGATTTCTCAGTCAAGGTTTCAACTGTGGAAATAGCTGACTGACAGCCTGTGTCTTCATTTAATAGCAGTTCCAAATCAAATGGAGTAAAGGATCAATCATCTGTCATTTCCATGGTTGACTGAGGAGCTGTAGAGCTGGTTTGGGCTGTTATATTAGGTGTCTTGGCAGCAACATAATCCTTTATTGTTCGGCAATGTTAAAACCTTTTTTTGCTGGACTCACTATAAGTGAGATCAACAATAACAGTAATCAGTGGCGAAGTATGGACAACTGAGGTTTGTGTATAACATCCCGGTACTCAGCAACCCTGTTTGGCGAAGATAGGCACCTGCACTATACGCACTTTGCCACCTGCACTATCCACACTTCTGCTCTTTAACACATACATAATGTTAATAAAGAGAGCACTATAGTACTTATAAGGCTTCCGACTTTGGATATTATTCTTGTTTATCCGAGACATTGACACGACATGTAAATAGGCAGAAAAGCGTACTGTTTTAGATGCAGGGTCCTTATCGTGCGCTAGCACCGCAGCCCCATGTTAAAGGATCTGAGTGCCCTGCTTCACAGATGATGTCTGCCACCTGGTGATATATGATCCAGGTAGGTACCCTAATGTCCTTATGCACTGTTTGTCAAATAGTGTTGGTGGCGACTTTGAGGACATTTTATCTTTTTATCCTCTGGATCCAGCATAGAAGCATTTTTCACCATTGCCATGAATGGTTCCAGGTTTGACTACCTGAACCAACCTGTTTTACCTCACCACCCCTGACTCAGCCCTTTGTAGGATACGTCCTAAAGCTGTGAACCTTGGAAGTGAAAACTTGTCCGTGTCTTGCAACTGTCTTTTGTGTTTGGCATGGCGCAGGTGAGGAGTGGTTGTAGGAGGTTTCTTATGTGATCAGAAGAACCACTACTGAGAGGCGCCTTATGAATCAGTACGGTTCAACCACAAATTCATCCTCCAATACAGCGGGTCTGGCATATATACTCTTGAGGAGAGGCTTCTCCATGGGGCCTGCCTCCAACTCTTGATTGCCCAGGAGAGGCGAAACCAGATGTTGGAGATGACGATAATGGCCTAATAATCTTTGTGGTGTGAGGGTAAACATCTTTCAGTGCTTTTTGGACAAAGCCGAAGATGCAGTTCCTCTGTTAAATATTTTTTTGACACTGCAGAAATACAGAAGTGAATCTAGTGTTTATTCAACAAAGATGCATTCGGTGTCTCCTTTTGATGTGATCTCCTGGCAGGGGGAGAAGAAGGAGAAAAGTAGGAATCCTGTAATAAGTGGAGCCTCTGTGTGATGCATGGGGCTTTTGCCTGTTCCATGTAGGGCCATATGGGTGTCCATTACCCTGTTCTCAATGCAATGATGGAAGTCCCCCTTTCTTCTAGCTTTGGGCCTCCTTGTACTTTTCACTGTCCCTCAACCCAGCATGTTCTGAGACTGCCTCCTCGGTTAGGGTCCATCCGACAAACTGCAGACAGTGCCTGCAGTATCCTCGCTGATGCAAACAACTCATGTGTCTTAGACTTGTTTGTGTGGAGATCTGCTGCTGTCCACAGTTTCGACTCCAAAGACAAGGCGGTGTGAAGGGAGGAAGGAGAACGAGTAACTGTTACTTTGTTTTGATGGACAGCCTTGCTACACCTTTCCATCTGAGCCAGCATGTGCTGATCCTGCTACAGTCCAAGAGCACTCTCATTAGGAAGCTCAATTCCTGGCAGCATAGACACCTGACACTCAGCTTTACTGAATCCAGGTGAGGCCCTGCATCTCCTCAACTCTAGGCATGAGCCAGGGAAGCTATTCCACAGGGAGTAGGCAGATCTATGTCCAGTTCATTAATGGGGAAGGGGACTTAAAGTAAGGTTTTACACCCTTTGTAGTCTGTACCTTTAGGAATTCATGTGCCTGTCTGCAGGGTGTGGATGCAATGAAGAAAGGCCAGTGGCCAGGAAAAGGGATAAAGAGGTAAGCAGCTAGTTACACAATAAATATATTTAAAGGTAGGCTTTGGTCGATGGCAACAACCACAGGGCAGAAAAGGATCTGGTGTAGTTTTTAGCAGGAGAAAAAGTACTACAAATACTTAATGTCAATGCCTCAGTATCTTTGACGGGTACCGAGAGAGAGGAGTAGCAAAGAGAACAGCGCTTTATTTTATGTTGTTGATTCCTCGTGCTCTGAACTATTTCCTTGTGTGACTTTGCTGAGTACCTTGTTCCATTTGCTGTCCCAGGCACTGGTTACCTTCCACGATGTTGCCGCCTGCTTCTCCGAGAAGGAATGGAAGCTTCTACATGAATGGCAGAAGGAACTCTACGAGAACGTGATGAAGGAAATCCACCAGGTCTTGATCTCACTCGGTACGATTATGCTGTGCATATATGAGATGTTATAAACTGTATGAAGTGCAGTGTATAGCCAGTCACTGATTTTCAAAATAATCGTTTGCTTTAACTCCTTTGTTTTATGCTGAGGAATCTGAAAAGGAAACCCTGATGAATTTGAACATTGTCTAGATCATGCGTTTTGACACTACTGGAGTGCTTGCAGCAGAGTGTACTCCCTGAGTGCCTGGCTCCTTAATGAGAGAATGTGTTCCTTGCAGTGTCTCAGCACAATGCCTGTTGGGCTCATTGCATTCCCTGTTTGGTGGATCTGACCAGAGTTGAAGATTCTGCAGGATCAGAATCTGTTTGGAGTTTATGTGGCTGTAACCTCCTAAGAAATCATCTTTGAGCACTCTTGGTCATTGATGTTTACAAGGGAAGATGTTCAAAGGATCTAGTATCATGTGACATCAAGCTGCGCTGCTGAAGCAGATGTTGCAGTTGGGATCTCCTTGTGTCCCCCCAGCATAGGGCCCCTGCATTGGTGTTGTTTTGAATAACTCGGCCACACCGCCGGCGGCATGCATCTTGTTTCCATTCCTGTCCTCTCCAGGAGCTGTTTCCACCAATGTGCGCTGTAGCGTGGCTCGGGGTGTGCCGGGCATGGATTAAGGTTTGAGGAGTGTGGCTATGGCATGTGCGTGTGTGATTGAGCATAGCTGAGGTTGCGCAGCATGACTGTGGTTCAAAGTGAAGGTCAGATCTACCCTTTCATTCCTATTTATATTGTGTGCTCCTTATTATGGAATTCGGAAAATTAATGTTCTCAGAGAGCGGTAATCTACCAGCAAAACTATCTTCATTTCGAACTATGGTGATCATTTCAACAGTGCTTAGATAAGTAACACTTTTTATTTGGAAGAAATGGTACCTTGGTCTGAACTGTGAACAATAGAGGAGCAAAGCACCCTCATTAGGGGAGGCAGGGATCCATGTCTGTCGGGCTGAAGCCATCCAGTATGAGGTGGTGATAGAAGAAGAGATTCTTGACATTTTGCGACCACTGTGAGATCACTCAGAGGGAATTGGGCTGTATTGTTCATAAAGGTGATGAATTGTGGTGCTAGAGTGCTATAGAGTGCTGTCAGGGTACTTTACTTCCTCACCACACCTGATACTGTGCCCCAACCTTGCGCAGGTGGTGCAATTGTTCCTTTTCGGGACTCTGGCGAGAACAAAGGAGTAGAATGCATCCTGTTCTGCATCACCCACCTTGGCTACGAACCCCATGTTCTATAGGCACTGTTGGGAAAGATTTTCCTCTTTGCGACTTTCCTTTCATTGGCTTCAGTGGAACCCCAAACTATGACTTGAACCCTGTCCTGGAGGTAAGTAACGTCATTTGCATTTACTTGCTCAACTCGCTATTTTGGGGGAACTGGGCAGCCAGATGGTTACAGAGGTACAGAGGAACCCTCTCAACTGTGCTAGATTCCTGTGTTGTATAAGGTAGCACACATGACCTCATAGTGAAGTGTTGCAGGGTACTATGCATGCCTTTTCCTTTTTCCCCCATTAACATTTTTGTTACCTTTTTGATGTGTCCAGAACAGGCTGGTGGCAACAGACTAAGTTCTGTTTTTTTCATCGCACTCGCATGCACTTTTGTTTCTAACAGCATAATGACATTTCAAATAATATATGCTCAAAATTGATGGTTTTTGCCCTGTCATTTGGCCATCTATCTTATTCTTTGGCCTTCTTCCTGCTTCTCTGGTCATTAAATGCTATATAAGGCATGTGGTTTTGCGGGTCCCAGTTTGGAGTTCCATGGCAAAGTGGAAGAGTGTGCGTCCTTGCTGGATATAACGGAGGGGACTGGCTTGTACCACTCCACATACCAGTCAGGGGATGCCAGTTGCTGGGCAGATGTGGGGCAATGGGCTATCAATGATTGGACAGCTCTTGCCACTATGAACGGTGGAGAGCATTACCATTGGTGGCCTCCGGGAGCCCCTCGTTCCAATTTGGGTAAAGGCAGGAGTCATGCAGCCATTCCCCAGATTGTCAACTGGAGCCAAGACAAAGAGAAACATGTGGAAGACTTGAAGACTGCCACTGAGGACCACCAGCATTGCCAAAGCCCAGTTCTGGTGAAGCCCTGCCTCTCTCGCATTGATCCAAGATGACCCAATTCGGTGTGTCTACCCTTAGGCTTGTGAGACATGCCAGTCCGGACCTCTGCACAAGAAGCCTGCTGCCAGAAGCTATCAGAATTGTCCTGGAACCATATTGTGGGTTTGCCCAGCTTTCCACAATGCCTTTCCAGAGCATCAGTCGCCATCCCGTAATTGCAGCTTGGGACCCTGAAGGTCTTTGACTTGTGGCCTAAGACCAACTTTGCTGCTGTAGCTGCTCCCCTCCATGAAGAGTAAATATTCCTGGAGCTGAGTCATTTTTGTTGCCTCTTGTCTCATCTGCTGCTCCGTGATCAGGCTGAAATTCACTGCTGCCCATTTCTGCCACATACTGTGGGTCTTCTGTCATCGTAGGACTTGCTGTGGCCTCTGTCCTAAGGTGTCTGGTCCAGCCTGCTGGAAGATCTTTGGAACGATTCCATTGGAGTTTGGAACCACCCTCTAGCCAGGACAAATCCTGAAGCCTAAACCATCCACTGCACCTGCATCCTCTGGACTCTCTGGAACTGGAACAATGGCAGAAGTGGGTGGACCCTAAGCACCCCAGGGGTGGTCTCTTAGAATATCAGAATTCAGGGTGCAAGCCTGGAATTCTGTCCAAGGGATAAGTGCTTTATATCTCAAACTGTGCTCACCTGTTGGCTTTGCCAATGTTTGTTCTGGGGGACATTTAAGGCTTCCTTCGCCAAACACTGTACTTACCTGGAACATTGACTCCATTGAGGCACTAGGCCTACTTGCCTGGTACGGAAGGACTGCTTAAGCTGGTAGGGCTTCAGACTCTTAAGGCAAGGTATAAAGTTTAGAATTGTATTGCATTTTCATTTATCTTTGCTGCTTTCTGTTGTACTTGATTCTTTTATTTTGAACTGCTTTACTCTTTTGAGTTTAATTTGTAGCTGATCTCACCAATTGGGTATTTATAGTGTCCTTTAGGATACCTTTGATTTACCTACTGTGACGAATAACATGATGTTGTCACTGCTCCCGAAGGGGAAGCCCCTTCCCATGAGGTCTGGGTGGCGAGGCCGTTACCTGACCTTCCCCCTGGGTGTGGTACTCAGCAGGTGGATCTCTTGGGAGAGGAAACCCCCTTTTTGACCAGGGATGACCACATTGGGAGAACGCGATACCCAACACCAAGAACATGTCCATGGTACTCCTTTCTAGACTTACCCTGCCTTTCCTTCGCCTCCTTCCTCTTCCAACCTACCCTCATACCCTATGTACTTTTCTAAGGCATGCCAATTAGAGTACTGAGATGAGGAGGAGGCGTTCATCAAAACTCACTTAGTACTGAGACGAGGATGGAATGCAGAGCAGTACCGAGTAACCATAGAAACCACTTTCAACAGTCTAGTTATTCACAAACAGTGATTGGAGGAAACAAGATAAAAACCAAAAAAGGACAAGTTGCCAGGTCCTCCCTGGAGGAACCGCGAGAGCCAGTACGAACCTGAAGTGCAAGAAGGTGCTGACCAGGATGCTGAGAGGAAGGAGAGAGAGTCCGGGGGCCGGTCCAGGACATCAGGACCATGCTGCCTGCAAGCAGACCAAGACTCCAGATGCCCTAGAGATCCGGGGACTACGATAGTGAAAAGAAGAAGACTGTGGAGCCGCTGCAGGGAAAAGGAAGCTCTGGAAAGATACTGGAGTGCCGTGAACGAGCCCAGCTGCCTCGATGGAGCCAGCACTCATGCAAGCCATACCACAAGGTACGTAGGTAGCAGCAAAGGCTCTGAAAACTCCAGGAGATGGTCGCAAAGCTGGGAAAGCAGGGTATGGGACCCTAACACAATGGGAGCAAAGCAAGGCTGTACATGGACTTGTACTAAGGTTTGGCAGGAGAGTAAACCAAGTCTACAGAAGGGAAAACTGAAGCCTAAAATTGTCGGCCTGGGACTCGCACCTAAATAGATTTAGTGGAAAGTTCACAGAGTACTTGGCAGGTTAGTGAACCAAGTCTGTAGCTTGGAAATTACATCCAAGTAGCTCTTCTTTTTTACAGTACTGTGAGAGGGAACGAAGTCTGTACCCAAGGGTCAAGGACCCACTATAGCATGGAAAGGACATCCAGGATGTTCTTCAGCACAGTACCAGGGTCTGAGACCTCAAGGAACTAACCACATTTCTTACAAAGACAAGAACTGCCTTTTGTCCAGGGGAAGGAAGTAACTTCTCTGGACCAAGAAGACATTTCCTTTTGATTTAGTTAGCTTAGTGTGCAAGGGACAGAGTTAGGATTTTGACACTGGACATTGGGACCTTTGCTTTGGACATTCTGACACTAGTTATTTCAGTTGAGGCAGGGAAACCTAATTCGACAGTTAACATCTTTCTTATATATAAACCCCCACACAGCATGCCAGATTTTCTGCTGAATCTAAGTGATTTGAAATCACCCAGCCTTTAACCCAAAGCAAGAATTATTATTTGTGAAGATTTAACCTTGGTTTTGCGGATGAGTCCCATACGCAGTCCACACTAGTTAAAACCACGCTGCTCAACCTAGGGTACTGTCAGCACATTAAATCGCCTACCCATAATAAAGGTAGGATTTTAGACTGGGTACCTACTCAGAATATTACCTTAGAGGATATAGGAAGCAACCCCTGTCCTTAGTCCGACCGCTATCTTCTGGAAGGGAGCATGCCAATACCCATCCATTTAAAAATGTCATAAATCACCCAAGTATCTTATGAAAAAGGATACAGGTATAACCATAAAGGATACACTTGGTAGGGCTCTTCCGGATCCTTGATGAGGTAAACGGCTTGACCGTAGTGAAGTCAAAAATAGACCTTCAAAATGATACAACTCTCTGACTAATAAAACAGGCAGAGAGAGGGATCACTGGAAAGGGCGTGGGAGAATCATTGGAAGTCAGCCTAGGATACAATAAAGTATAATGAGGAAGTGTCCCAACATTAACTATCACTAATAGCATAGCAAGAGCAACTAGGACAACACTAACCTGTAGATTCGGATAACTGGGGCTCCGCCAACAAGTCTCTGTAGTAATTCAAGTAAGGAAACAACGACAAAAGGAGGGAAGGTTAATAAGGGAAAATGTATCCCAAACAGCACGAGGCTCACGCTAGATACCGGGTTGGTGCACCACAGGATAGCGTCCAAAGTACTGTGCACAATCACCTTCTAATAACAGTTGTCGGCAGTACTTCCTTTCCCACGTAGAACAGAAATAAGGAGTAGAAATTCACCTGTTATCTCCTCACAGGTGCCAGAGTTTAAATCAAAAGCGTAGCACAACTTGCGTGTGGAATTACACGTGCAATGGTACACACAGCCAGGAACAGCACGTTAGAAATTCAGGAACCCGTGTGTGTTTTTACACGCGACAAAGTTAGACGCAGCCAAGAAAGCCGCACATTCAGAGTTCAGGAACTCGTTGTTTTTACACGCAACAAACGTACACACAGCCAAGAAAGCCGCACGTTCAGTGTTCAGGAACCCGCGTGTGTTTTTACACGTGACCAAAGTACACGCAGCCAGGAAAGCCGTACGTTCAGAGTTCAGGGACCCGCGTGTAAGCCGCACGTTCAGTGTTCGGGAACCCGCTTGTGTTTTTACACGCGATGAAATTACACGCAGCCAGGAAAGCCGCGCTTTAAGAGTTCAGGAAACCGCGTGAGGTTTTACACGCGACCAGAGTACATGCAGACGGGACTGCCAAACTTGCGGGTGCAGGAAAACTGTATGTTGGTCTTCTAGTAGACGGCTGCTGACAGTAGCGTGTAGTGAGATGTACCCGAACAACAGGGTTTTGCGTGGGGAAGCAACACGCACAAGGAAAGCCAAAGAAGTTGCTGAAGAGATGCGAGGACGCAGATCAAAGCTTCAGCTACGGAACACCATGTTGGTTCAATCAGAAGCACCAAGCGACGTTTCCACGCTGCTTATGAACGTAATGCTGTAACGCACGTGACAATCCCTAATCGCGTGAATTCAACGACGTGAATAATGCAAACGTCGTTTTCCAGGCAAGATATCAAACAACGTCCATTTAGAATAGAAAGTCTTAGCAGTTCTATGGGCATAACCAGTTCTGTGTGAAGACAGTGTTCCAGGAACCGAGGTAAGTTGCCTGCTATGCATGACAAAAAAGCAGATCAGAAAAGTGCTGGGTTTCATATAGAAACCTTCGCAAGCGGACATCTTCTGCTATAGCCCCATGTATTTCATCAACTATTGATGACCTGCCAAACCTGAATACAGAGGATGAGTTGGCAGCAGCAGATCTCAATACACTTGAGAAGGTTGTTAACAGTGTAGTCACGGTGAAATCACATCTGTTGAAAATTCAGCCTAGTAAAAAGTGGTATTCAGCTGATGTTTACATCTTAAAACAAATAACATGAAAGCTCTGAAGCAATGGGGAAAAACCCACTCCACTGAAGATAATATCATCTACTATGAGCTCGCTGCTGTCTACGGGCTTGTGTGCACTATATAAATGAAAATAAATAAATACTCTGTGGCAGTCAAGGCACATACAAAAGCTATATCTGATGGAAAAAAAGTGTTTTTATGACCAAAGAATTGCCGGAGCAACCTCCAATTCTAGGGAGCTTTTAAGAATCCATAAAGAATTGGAGGACCCATGTCCCATTCCCTCGCAGGTGACCAAAGATTTGAAATGGTGTATGTCCATCCAAAACGCCATGACAAATAAGTTAAAGAACATTCAAATAGACATTGCTGTGAAAGGTGATGCGGGTGATAGAGCTCTAGTTGACACTGTATTCCCAAGTACTGATGCAAAATGTCCCAAATTGGAGTTCCAGGCAATAAGCAGATGTTCTGAGGAAATGTAAGCCCACGAACTGCAAGGGGGACCTTTGTCCTGCCCTTCTGGTTAAGCAATGTGCTCCGCAGCTTGTGCCCTTGATTACCAAATTCGTGAATGCGTCTTTCAGGGAAAATGCTGTGTCCGTGAACATCAAACAGGATTGGACCTATCCATTGATCAGAATATCCTCCTTGGATGCTAACGTGCCAGGTAATTACCAGCCGATTACTAATGTCCTCTACTTGTAACAAATATTAGACAACGTGGCTCAGCTACAAATGAGTTCCTTCGTTGTCATGACATTTTTGGACAGAAACAATCTGGGTTTCGACTTGCACACAGCACAGAGTCGACCCTTCTTGACTTAAAATCCAACATACTTAATATCATTGAAAAGGGGAATACAGCAATGCTTGTGCTACCAAATCTGTCTGCAGCATTGGATTTAGTGCATCACTCCATACTAGTGGACATACTATGTTCTACAGTACATTTCTCTGTATCAGTACAGGCTGGTTAAAATCATTTCCATCAGAGCGTAAGGCCAGAGTCTTCTCTAAGGAGGCTATGGCAGAGGAGTTCTCAGTAACTTGTGGTGTCCCGCAGGGCTCATGTGTATCACCTACATTATTCAACATCGTCATGTTCCCATTATTCAATCAACTGGATGCAGCTGGCATAATTTATGCCAACACCGAAGATGGCAAATACTGCCTTGTTCCTCTTTCCTGGGATTATAGCACCAACTCCACTACCCTGAACTCAATCTATAGACTGATCCAAACTTGGATGCGAGCTAATAAGCTTGCACTTAATGATTCCAAAACATGGTTATTGGTACCACACTACAATTACGGAAGCCCAAAATATCAGCACTTCAATATTGCAGGCTCTACCATCAAAACCCAATCCAAAGTCAAGACTCTAGGAGTCGCCCTGGATCAAGAGCTTTCCACGAAAGCCCACGTTAATGGCCTGGTCTCCAGTACTTCATACCATCTGAAACTGCTGGGCCAGCTCCACCCCTTTTTGAATACCATCAACTGTGCTACCATCGCACAACACATCATAGGAGCAAAACTGGACTATTGTGCCAGTCTCTTGCTGGGCATTGCTAAGGGTGAGCTCATCTGTCTGCAGGTCATTTGGAACAATGCTGTTCGCATTGTGGAAGTACTGCACAGAACTGATCATGTATCCGCAGATAGGAAAGCTTTGCACTGGCTTCCTATGAGAAGGATCTTCTTTCGTGTACATTGTATCACGCCCAAATGCCTTTATGGCAGGGGCCTAGGTACCTCATAAATTGCATCTCATGTCTACCAGCTCGAAGAACCTTACAATCTAATAATGCCTCCCTTTTGGTAACCCCACGGACCAGACTCTGCTGCGTGGCTCAGGGATATTTCCCACGTGCGGCTCCCAAAATTTGGAATGCTCTGCCGCCCGACTAGAGTTCTTGTACATCATTATCTGTCTTCAAACAAGGACTGAAAACCACCCTGTTCTACTAAGCACCTGTTCTATTTGATTACCAGATCCCTGATGTAACAGACGTTTTGTTGATTATTGTGTCTTGTCTTGTTTAAGTGCCTCTATGCCTCAAGGCCATTGATTTACACTATATAAATAAAAAAAAGCAACACAGAAGTACAAAAATTACAAATAATTAACGAATGTAGTAGGCCTTGAACTCTAAGTAGTGTAAGGGTGCAGAGGTAAGACTGACATGCAGGGGTCATAGTGTTTGCTATAAACTTTTATTCAAGGGTAAAAATTTGAAGAAAACTGTATCTCGCCGTAACTCTAAGAGGGGAATTTCCTGCCTCAACTGAAATAACTAGTGTCAGAATGTCCAAAACAAAGGTCCCAATGTCCAGTGTCAAAATACTAACTCTGTCCCTTGCACACTAAGCTAACTAAATTAAAAGGAGATGTCTTCTTGGTCCAGAGGAATTACTTCCTTCCTCTGGACAAAAGGCAGTTCTTGTCTTGGTAAGAAATGTGGTTCCATCTTTGCCCAAATGACTGCACAGTCTACTACAATGATATTCTTTATCTTCCGGATCTGAAGGGACGTGTCATAAATCAAGGCAACTCCATTGCCTTTACCGTTCCAGCTGTCAGCTCTTAATATGTTGAACCCTACAGGCACTGTGAGTGAGAGTGCACGGGTCCTCCGACATCATGTAACCATGATTCAATAATAGCGCACAAATCAATTTTGTATTTGGTAGTATGGTCCAATACCTTAGTAGAATGTCTGATGAGGACCATGTGTTGAGTAACATGCATTTTATTTTTCTGTTATGCCCCAATACAAGAGATCTTTCCTCTAATGGGGGACTTGCAAAAACAGTTGTGTGTGTGATAGAGATAAGGGTGGCTGCCCTGTGACTAGAAATGATCAAGGCTTTCATAGCACAAGCCCCATCCTGACCAGTTGCCATATTACTCAGCATTGCGGCATGTCTAACGTACTAACATAATCAGACAGTGCCTGTAAAGGAGACAACATTGTTTCTCAGTCAGACACATCCAGAGCTGCATTTGTGCCCCCAGGCAGTTCTTCTGCATTATCACACACTCTGGAGTGACTAAAAGTAAACGGGATGCCGGGGTATACAGGTATGGGCAAGGAGGGAACGTTATTTTCAACCACCTGTTACACGATATGCTAATAGGTGTAGAGAGTTCATTATTGTGTAGGGTTACTTGGCACGTTGGCATAAGACCCATTGCTAGGTATTTCTAAAGGATATCTGGTGGTCTACAACTCTGTCCTAGAGGAGCAGATGCAGGCACATCTAGCGCCTTGTCATAACTTGACTACTCTGTGTTGTTAACTGTACTATTGCAACATCCCTACATTTCCAGAAGTCTGCCTTACTGCGCAGTCCACACTACCTTGATAGAATTTGAAACTGTCAATTACACTCTTCAGCAACTAGGGTGGCCTCACAGAACCCCTCTCAGAACCCTCCCACGGGGCTGGCTCAGAAAAGCCATCTCAACCAACACTAGCGCAGGAAGGTCCGTAGACAATCAAATGGTGATCATGGCCTTCCAAATATTACCATTAATGGCACTTGTTTATAGAAAGGATATGTGGGCAGGCCCAATGCAAGGCATGGACCACCTGTGCATCAGCACATGGCCCTGCGCTCATGTGGGCCTTGGAGCTGCTGCCAGCTAGATCAGGGCCAGAACTGTGGTAACAGGAATCTAGGATCAAGAGTCTGCTCACCCAGCAGTCCGGGGCTATATGGTTTCACATTACCTTCTATATTGGTTTTTGTTTTCTTCTATTCTGGATGCTGAAAATAAAGCTACTATCATACTCTTGGTGCTTACATTTCTACATACATATGTCAAGCTTTATAATTATGTGGTGTGCACCTTTCTAGTAATTTCTTTAAAATTGGGTTTTATTTTAGCCCTTAGGAGCCAAACCTTAAAACCTATTTGAACCTACTAGGCCTGAGAGATATGTGGCCAAGTGGCTAAATTGCAGACTGAGTGCAAATCCCAGCTTCACCACTTATAGTGCAAGATCCTATTAAAATAGTTTTCATTCGCTGTGCCTCATCTCCCATAAATGGGAGTCCATAAAAGCAACTCAGTCCAGAATGTATCCAATTAATAAAAAACAATTGTTTTTGTTTAATATACTATATCATAGTCCATGTATACATAACAATAATGTACTTTTGCACATTTTAATTAAACTTGTATACAACGATGGGCAATACCCATAGGGTATCGGACCACCTTAGAAAGTTCAAAAGGGAGGAAGTGAAAGAGAAGTTACAACTTTGACAATGCCAGTAGTATGATCTTGTCAAGAGGGGACAAGAACCCCTCTTCGCTCAGGTGATAGGCATACCAAGGAGAATTACAGAGCCTGTCCTACCTATGTGGTAGATGGTGGCAGTTAAGAGGATCTCAATTCCTGTCCACCTTGTGCCTGTCTATTTCTGAGCAGTCACCTTTTTCTCATGCCTTGCCTCATTGACAAGATGCTTGCCAGTGTTCGCTTGTTTATCCGAGTGTCATCCCGAACCAACGAGGAACCAGCAAGGCACACCTGATTGGGATCAGTTATTCAGTGGTGTACCCCTGCCGCATGCAGACCACGACCCAACCACCGCTATCCAGCCTCCCAGGACACTGATTCACTGGTAGCAGAGAGAGACCAGCAGAGTGAAAGGAAAACCGCAGAGCTACCAACACACATGACAGAGAAGATGGGCGGTGCTGCCATACAACCGTGCCAAAACCCCTAGACCACCAAGGATTAATACAGGGGATACACCCAACCCCTAACAGCAGGACTTACCTTTGAGGCACAAGGAACAAAGCCCCTAGACATGGCCTCGAACATTCAGCCTCCTGATCTGCCATTGCTGTTCCGTTGCAGGCCAGCAAGGAGGAAGTGGGTGGGGCCTTGCCCACTATTTGTAACTTTTGCTGCCTACAACACATCCAGGGTGGGAAAAACAGGACCAGATTGGCCAGGGACAGACAGCCAACCCAGAGAGGGGGAGGCGTATAAAAAGAGATCGTCAACAAAAGTTAATTTCGGAAATATAAACATTTCCATAAAAACACAAATGCATACACAAGTTTTGCAGACAAAGCATACATTTCACATAGCAACAAATAAACAGTAAACCAGTAATTAATAATGATACACTGATCAAATAAAATATAATTTCATTATAAATTTCCTTTTACTTAAGTCACCCCTTAAGAAAGATAAAAGAGCCCATTGCACACTGAGAAAGCCAGTGCTGGTCTAAACCGAAGTTCATGCAGTATGGGTCTCAAAGACCTGGCTCTTCGCTTTGAGTATGCCGGAAAAAAACAATAAAAAGTGTGCCAAATCCTACAAGGAGGCATTACATAATTAGCACGATTGGTTGGTAAGATCCCGTTTGCAGACCTCCGGTATTGCTCTGAGAGGGAGACAATTAAAACATGATCTGTTAATCAGTACTCTCTGACTGGGATAGTCGGCCCATAAAAGATAACTCTGGAAACCCTGACCTTTAACGATAACATTCCACCTATTAAGGGGAGTTAGGAACTCCATGGGTTCTCTTTTCTCCATCCTATACACTCTAGCTCTTGCTTTCAGCGCTAAAGTCGATTTTGATGTTAGGCTTTCTGGGAAATAAAAATATTGCTCGGCATTTATTATCCCAAGTTCAGATTTACTACGTGAGAGCCAGGGGATCAAGCCATTAGGGTCTTTGGAGAGTAGAGTCTTAATAAATTCTTGCATCAGTTCAGCCTTGACGTTACTCCATAAACAAAGCCAGTGTAATAATGGTAGGGCAGACAGAATATCACCAATTAATTCACAGCCAAGTTCTAAATGTACTCCATAGCTGGATGGCCGAGCGGGGTAAGCGCAATATGCATTTGAAAAAATAATTTTCTAATACCTGAACTGTGCTTACATTCTTGAACCCCCACAGCTCAATACCATATCTTGCAACTGACACAGCTTTGCTATCATACATATTTTGTATCCACCGGCTTTGCTTAAAACATTGCCAGTGATCTTTGTACCGCCTCCCCCCAGCATTGTCTACATTTCACATACTGTTACTTGATGTGAGCATCCGGGGAAAGGTTTGATGCAAAACTAATCCTAAAATAGTCAAAACAAATTGACTTTTGGGATATTCATCCCCTTACTACAGATGGGAGGGAATTTTGGAGACAAGGATGAGCTTCTGAAGGGCTTGAGCCATACGCGTGATCAAAACATAACGTCCGCGAAGGCCATCAGAAACAAGACTCTGTTGCCCATCCTTGGGACATCTGGGGTCGAATTTAATAGATGGTCATATAGACCGTTTATGTACTGTAAGGAAGGCATGGTATCGAAGTAAGATAGACACAAGTGACCACAGTTCAAGGGTGTTTATTGAACTTTCAAAGGGTTGTGATAAATGCCTATCTAAACCACTATCAGGTAAATCTTTAAAGATTGCTCTGGGGTACCCAAACCTGGTCTGAATCTCAATTGGAATGGGGACAGAAACTAATTCTGTGACGTCAAAGTTTCCAGCCTAGCAGCAACTGCTCAACCAACAATTTTAAAAAGTGATCCATAAGGGATATGGTCCTATATGAACAAGGCAGGTCCCTCTGCCTCTTCTTCTAGATTGGCTGAATCAGAGTTGTAGCCCATTAAGAGGGTACTGCTCCCCCAGTGATAATGGCATAGAACACCATAGTCACAATGGGAGCCCACAGGTTGATCTCAAATAAGAAGAGATCAGCCGGAATATTATCCAGACCTGGCTCCCTGTTAGTATTTTGGCCTTTTATCACTAGGAATATTTCTTCCACTGTGAAAGGGGGTCATGTCCCTAGGCATGTGTATCGTGTAGGGATCCGATACAAGGGATTGCTCGGAGGTGCCCAGAGTCTTCCACTTTATAAAGACACAAAAAGTGCTCCAACCAATGCTGGTCATGGACCACAGTGTCCAAACCTTGGGGTTTATATCTGTAGAATGGGCCATAGTTCACAATTTCCCAAAATATTTTTGCATTATTATTCCAAGCGGCAGCACAAGGTTGTGCCAAACAGCATTCTCAATCTCCACTCTTCTATGTGCTAGGGCTTTTTTATAATGTGCCCTTGCGGCAGTGATCACACTTCTGGATTGGGCAGGGTTCGTGAGAGAAGCTAATAGCGTAAATGTTGTTGCACATGCTCGATTAAACCAACACACCTGTTCCAGCCTACTCTTATCCCGGCAAGTGATAGTAAATAGATTTGACACATTGGACATTAAAGTCGAGAACGTAGCCAAGTTGTCACTCGGATCGCCCCCCATTAGTAGAGTGTTGATCTCCTGTCAGTGCCTTAGTAAGATTTCTGTATTTATCTCCCTGTGGTCAATTGAGGTCGATTTCAGCCTTCTTTTGCGGCTATCCGCTGAGACCTCACCCAGAAACAAGTTCAATTATGATTTTGCGAGTGCCTCTGCGGCATCTCTAGTTCATGGACGATTGGGAAGTGATCACTGGCTATATACTCAGCTAGATAAAAGTTCACCCCCTTGCTCCAAATTTTCAATCGGACAAAGAAATAATCAATAACAGAACTACCTTGTGCTGAAGAAAAGGTTGCTATTCCTGGTAAGTCTTTAGGGAAACAGCCATTAACTGATCGCATACCCCAATCATGCAGATTCTGAAATAACTTAAGCTCATTTGGGCACGTACGAGAGTTAAACAAATTTGGATTCGGGACACCTATCAAACACTCTTAAGTGCCATTAAAGAAAGCAAGGCCAGTGCCATCCCCCATTTTCACATGGCTCCCTTCCATGCTAAAAAGTTCAGCAATCACAATTTCCAGGCATGTTGGGCATCCCTTCTTATATTGTTGGGAAGGGCTATTCTAAAAATTCCCCAACAAGATATTTTACTCAAAGGTCCTGCTTTCCTGTCTGGCCCTGCCTCCACAACAACAGAGCTCTCACCACCTTTGGAGCCATCCAGAAACCGGATGTTGCCGGGGCGGGACCATCCCAGCATTGAGGTGCAATGATGCACTGTGACACCCCCCCCACACTGCCTCGCTACTTCGCTACTTCTAATATGGTGCCACCCTTACATTTCGTGTCAAGAAGTTGGCATTAGCAGGCTGCGATGCAGGCTGCAGACAAGCCCGCACCATCAGCTAGCCTGATTGGCCAGCTGAGGCTCTATCAGCAACCTCAGCCGTCTGCCAGCAGGCGGAGCCAGCCGAGCTCGAAGGCCCGAGTCAAAGGTTTTGTTTCACTGCCTGGCCCTATCTGGGTCTCGCCGGGCACCAGCCTGTGCAAGCAGAACCTGCACCTCGAAACCAAGACTTGTCCGGCACCCTTATCTTAATCAAGCTTTGTATCACTCTGACGCAAGTCTGGTGTACACAGGCCCACAGGAATTCCCTGCTGGCTACCAACCCTGAGGTTAGAACTTCAATGACTTGCAAGATCTTTCATTATACTCAGTCTGGGGGGGCGTACCCCGTCAGACCCCTACTCTCCTTTTCTCACCAGCCTGCCCTTTCCTGCCATCTGCTGTACCACATTCAACAACAGATCCTCCTCAGTGTAATTGGTTTTCTAACCGACTTAACTCTAACATGCATTCTTCAGCAAGGATTTCCTACCCCTCCTTATCCCTGCACACTTCTTACCACCACCCCCTCTTCCTAAACCCTCTCCATTCCTGCCGCATGTACTGGCCACTCCACCATGGTACAACACCCAGAGGCAGAACCACAATACTCTCCCCTCTGCAGGTGCATCAGCACCCTGACCCTTTACCCTTTCCCACGAACTACCCAAACCCACTCCCTTCCTTCCTGAACTCAGGCGTACCCTCTCACTGTGCATATATGTCCAAACTACAGATAGACTAGACGCTCCTCTTCCCAGGCCCCTGCCTGCCCTTAAACACAATGCCACCACCACCTTAGCGCTCGTCCAACAATACAAAGAACTTCCTAGCCGCACCTGAACCCAGCATGGTCGCCAAATGCTACTCGATCTACGTTCGAGAACATGCATGGCAAGAACATCATTGCTAGCCGTTGCATACCCTGTTGTGGGTGAGACTAGAAGGCTAGACTCTTGTCCCATAATAGCCCCCCCGGCTCATATCCCTGCAATCCCCAACTGGGTCATCTCTCCCTCGGGCAGCTCGGCTCCCATTCCTCTAACTGACCAGGATGTCTCTCTTAATTGTGCTCTCATCAATGTACGCTCCTTTGGAGCGCAACACCTGCTTGCCATGACATAATCCTGTCTCCATAACGCCTCTAGCCCACTTCTCTCACCAGCCATTCCTCATAATTACACCATATTCAGGGCCAACCGAACCAACACCTCAGGAGGAGCTGTTGCCCTCATTGCTAAATCTTCCCTCCTTATCAGAAGCTCGCCCACCACCCAATAACGGGATAATATACACTACTATTCAAACTCTTGCTTAATCCACAGCCCACTTATTATATTCTTCTCTACTGTCAACGCAATTCCTTCAGCTCACTCCCTTAATCGAATCTGCTACTAAATGCATTATACTTGGTGATTTCAACTTGGGCTACAATGATGCCACTGATCATAAATCTGTGACACTTGTACACTCAATTCAGGATATGAGCTTCACTCAGTTGGTTTCAACCTTTACTCACGGCAAGGGCGTATCCTAGATTGGATCCTGACTACCAATACCACCATTAACATCTCTCTCATTAGTCCAGTGCCCTGGTCGGATCATCACCTAATAGAATTTAACCTCCTGTATGCCAAACACGTCCCTTCCACTCAGTGCTCCAGATAAGATTTTGGAGGTGGGAGTATAACTTTGAGAGTAAATGTGATTTTAAGAGAGTAAAAATTACTTTTCTCCTTTGCAAGAGAGTAAAATGAATGCGACATCCAGCTGACGTGTGAAAAAACTGTATGAAAATCATTACTAGAGGGTGAGTGCCTCGAGCGGATGAGTGCCTCGAGCGGATGAGTGCCTCGAGCGGACGAGTGCGTAGAGCAGACGGAACGGGTGAAGTATGTGGATGGTACTGGTTTAATATGTGAAAGGTACGGGTGAAATATGAGGATGGAGTGCATAAAACAACTTAGAATACACAGAAATGATCGGAACGGATCAGAGTGCGTGGAACGGATCGGAGTGCGTGGAACGGATCGGAGTGCGCGACATACATGGAATGGTTTGGAGTGCATGGAACGTTTGAAAGAGCATGTAAACCATCATATCACATCACCACGCTTACTCTCTTCTTTACACCACCATTCAACTAGAACACAGAGATAATATGACACCATTCGGTATAGCTGTTCTCATACCAACATCTGCCTCATACTCCACATCACTCTAACTAAACACTGATGGTTAACACACCCTCCAGCCAGGCGTTCTCCTCAGGCCTAATGCAGCCAGAACTGGTCTGGATAAAACCTGCCAGAACGAACACATACTCTTGATCTCTCAACCACCACACCTACCGCTATAAAGCAGCTATTACACGAATGCCACACCAGCTGCACACATATCTGGTGCTCACACGCACCTTTGACTCTCTCTACTCTCTCTACTGACTTCAACCTCGGTTCCCGAGGGCGTTCAACCTACCAGCGCCTTGAGACCATACCAATGGTACATAAGGCCCTATATAAATGCAAAGTAACATAACATAACTATGTGGCAGATTTCTGCATTGTGACAGAATACACCTTTTATTATTTCTGGCCATTTGATCTCTCCTGTATATATTTAAATGTTGAATTCACAAAAACCTAGCCAATTATATAGTAAAGCAAACATGAATTGTATTGTGTGTTTTGAGATTCGATAGCAGAATTGTCTTTTGATGTTTAATGAAAGTCCTAATTTCCTGAAGCTATTATTACCTAATGGTATGCCAGTGTTATGATACAACAGTGCAGAGAGGCAAGGACTCCATGTTAAATTCTATATTCAATCTAGTGGTCAAATGGTTATTTATATAGCTTTTTTTGGCAAAGCGCTGTGCATAGAACATATTTATCACAATTACCACCATACCAAAGTCGATACTCCTTTATCGACCTCGAAAGGATCAAAGTCTGAGTTGGACTTGCCGGGATTGGAACCCGCAATTTACAGATCACGCACAGATTGCAGCAACGAGTGCTCAACCGGCTGAGTTATCTTATTGGCTAACATCCTTCAGAGGTTGATTAACTGAATATCGACTGAGGTATAATAATCACAGTACCTAGATGTATGACGAGCCATTCATGAAGCACTACATAAAGTTAAATACCTATCTGGATTATCACAGGGACAGGTTTTGCTGAGTTTCTATTTCAATTACCAATGTAACTTTAATTTGTTTGTTTTTGAACAGCGCTTGCACTTCCTTGAGAGTCAGGGTTTGGATGTTTTAATTGTCATCCTGAAGATTTGAGGGGCTAGAACACTTGTGATCAGTGTAATGACAATCACTCACCCTTGAGCAAAGACTCTGCTCCACTGACCATTTATAGTAATGTACCCCATTGACTGCAAGGTTGAATGGATGTAAACTAGAGTGTGCATAGTCATCATTTTACACACTGTTTTTATAATTAGAGTATATATTAAATTATAAGTGTAAACATGATCTGCCTCCGCATGATTATGCACACAACACCGGAACTTTGAAAAATACAATTGTGCAATACTGGTTTGATTTCACTGGGAAAAAAAAGCATAACTTGTTAAAAAATATGAATTCTCAATTGCAACTTAGTTTTCCATCTTATTAGTTATACAATCCTACAATTCTAGGAAAACATGCACAGTGCTTCTGAAGCTGAATGGAAAGAAACCATTCCTTTTATCACAGTGTGCAGTTTATTTTTTTGAAAGGCTGTAGAGAAATACATTCTGTTTCAGAGGTGGCTTGCAATTACATCCATGTAGATAAACATCAAAAGAAGCCTTCTGGTTTTTGTCAAGTAACCTAACCTTTGCACTGCCCTCTGCTCTAAACCTGTGTGTAAATGTACCCACGAAAATAATAAAGCTGTCGTATTTACAAGATTTTCATGCGTAAAAAGGCCTGGTACCCACCTTATCTGGAGGCCTGCTTCCACTGCTCCTATGCTCAACCATATCCTAGTTAGAAACACCCGCAAACTTACGTACAAGGTCCTCGGGTCCACTCTACTGTCTATGCTCACCAACACCCTTCCAAGAACCGTTGGGCCTGATGGCCTTGCAGACCACTACCACCAGAGCCTCCTCCTCACCATGGACCAGTATGCCCCTTTAAAACATAAAATGCCTAAACCGCACAAGCCAGATAACATCTGGTTCTCAGATGAGCTTGTCACCCTCTGCAAAAATAAGAGAGCGTTGGAACATCCTTGCATGAAACATCCTACCCCTGTCAATGACTTAAACCTTGCCAATGCCACTAAGGTATACAAGAAAGTGGTACATTCCCAAGCCATCTCTTATGAAACCAGAATCCCTAATGCTAGCTCAAATACCAAAGAATTATTCTCCATCTTAAGAGAACTCGAAAACCCTAATTCCTCAAACACCCAGTCTAGGTCTGACAAAGCTTGGTGTTCTACTATCCAAGATGCCCTCACTGCTACAATTAACCCGTTACGCAACAAAACCAATGCCAAGAAAACACAACTAGCAATCAAAGCCCCACCTCCGGCCACCTTGTGGCCACTTGACCCACCTATTTCACCCTGCCATCCCATTCTCCTTCTCACAAGAAACACAAATAACTGTCTTGGAACACCACCCTGACCGTAAAACCCTCCAACTGTAAGGGACATTCCTGCCCTGCACATATTGTCAATCTTTGCTCTACCGCTGTGGCCCTTATGATCACTGACTTTGTCAATGCTTCCTTTAAGGCTAGTGTTGTCCCTATCAGTATCAAATCAGTGTGGGTCACCCCACTCCTCAAAACCCTCACTGGACCCCTCCCTCCCTTCCTACCTACCAAATACCAGCCCATAACCACTGTTCCCTTCTTGCTCAAAATCGTAGACCGCATTGCTTATTCACGAGTACAACAATTCCGCTAACACCACCAGCTCCTTGGATCTACACATTCGGGCTTCCACCCAAATCATAGCACTGAAACAGCCATACTTGACATCAAAATGCAGCTTCACAGTATTTGTGACTTGGGTAACCTAGCCATCCTTCTCCTCCTTGACTTCTGTGCGGCCTTTAATCTGGTGGATCATGAAACTCTCTGCCAGCACCTTAGCTCCCACTTCCACTTCTCCTCAGATGCTGTCACCTGGGTCAAATCATTCCTTAGTGAACAAACTTCTAGAGTCTTTTTTTGGAAACACTGCAACTGACCCTGTCCCAGTTTCCTTCAGTGTTTCCCCAAGGCTCTTGCCTGTCACCCACTTTATATAACACCTACATCTCTTTTACATACTCGAATTGCTTGGCATCACCTACACCAACTTTGCAGACGACACTCAAATCCTTATCCCCATCACTGGTATCCACCATGAAGCCACTGCAACCATAAACAATGTGTACAGCTCCATTCAGAACTGGATGGCCACTCACAACCTCTGCCTCAATGATGATAAAACAGGGCTGCTCGTAGTGGGCTCACCTCACCGTCTAAAAATCCTCGACACAGCCTTTTACTCATTTCTTATTGAGGGTTCTGTAATACCAATCCTCAAGCAGGTGAAAACCCTATGGGTCTACCTTGATGCTGAGTTAACTATGACCAAGCACATCAACACCCTTGCTTCATCCATCAGTTAAAAATCCAAACTCATCTCCTTAAGCAGACAATTTCTCTCACCCGGTAACTGCCTCACGCTCACAAGAGCTCTTATGCTCTGCAAAATGGATTACTAACGCTCTTCTCAAAGGCACATCTGCAACTAATCTCGCAAAGCTTCAACTCCTCCAAAACACAGCATTACGCGCTGCACTGGAGCTTTGTCGCTTTGATCACATCCCTGTAGCGCGTCGAGAGGCCCACTGGCTACCCATTAAAGCCTTTAAAACTCTATCTTTTGCCCACCGATGCATCTACAAAGAAGCACCTCTCAGTCTGACCAATTGCATCTTTAGGAGACATCAGGTGCTGTCTCTTTGATCATCTAACCACATCTTGCTGGTCACTCCACGATTCAAACATGCTAGAGCAGGAGGCGTGAGTTTCTGCGTCACAGCCCCTACTCTCTGGAACTCCCTACCATCCAACATCAGAAATTAACACTCCTACCCAGCCTTCAAGAGACTTGTGAAAACCTGGCTGTTTGACAAATACGACTACCCTACCACACACTGGGTGCCTCTTGATACCTCACTCAGCCTTCAAGATTTCTGGGACAACCAGACTGACTATTATGCCTAACTTTACCACTTTCTTGTGTCGTAGATGCCTTGTGTCTTCTTTACAAACGCTGTGATACCCCAGGGTATGGGCGTCACATAATTGTTATAAATAAAAATAAAATAAATCCATGACCTGGGCCCTCTTTAACCTAACCACTTGATAAAAAAAGAGTTCAAAAATATCCAATAAAACAGGTTGGCTAGAGAAAAATGATTTAACCAGTATGGCCATACCACCGTAAAGCGGCCTGTACATTTCTTTGAGCTGGAATACCGTTACCCACATATCCGTCCAGTATTACATTGTCCGGGGGCCAAGTTTCCTGGGGCAGGATTACATCTGCCTGCTTGAGGAAAGTCAGCACATCCAATTTGGCCAACCTAGTTCTGGCTCCTGCCACGTTCCAGGAGATAATTGTACGTGGGTGATGCAAAGATATATCAGCCGTGGGAGCCGGGCTAGGAGATAAAACGGTCCCCCTTCCAGTATTAGATGGATCCTGGGGGACTGCAAGGAGCTCATCCTCAACAGGGCCACTAATAGAGGTCAGGGACTGCCAAGTTGTAGAAAACGCCTTTGGTAGTCAGACAATAGCATCCATTTCCTTAAGGCACTTGGAGCGATTTCCAAGGGCAGATGACAAACAGACTCCAGCGAACCTCCAACAGCATGAATCTGTTGGGAAGAACCACCTTGTCTGGTGTTTATCGGATCCACATGAGCAGTTCTCTGTGTGTTCCAAGACACTTTGGGGGTATCTTGGCATGTACCAGACTGCGTCCCGCCTACATTATGCACTCCCTTAGCTGGATAAAAAAAGATAAATGGAACCAGCCAGGCACCGGTACTATTCTGAATAAGCCCCAGCTTGGAATTTCCCACATAGTCAGTAAGTCTGGGGCTAGCAAAAGTCGCCACAATACAGTACCAATCGATAGATTCATTTGTCGGTCCAACCCAGGGGACCCTTCCGGCCATCGCAATATGATGCGGGTTGACAGATCTGGCCTTTAAATTGGAATTTATCCAGTGTGCTGCTTTATAGGCCAAGGACTTGCAGTGCTCTAATAAGCCTGTCCTCCAATTAGAAGCGTTCACAATCACTGCAGTTAGAAGGTGGGAGGTGCAGCGTAACAGGATGGGGCATTATACCATGGGTAGGTGACAACTGATATTCATCCTTAGCTGCAACCACTAATGATGGTGTGTAGATATCCACCCTGGCAACCTCCTGGACCTTAGCTGGCATTCCAATTCCAGAAGGGACGGTTCCCAAGAAAGCAGTTGCTACTGTAGGATTTTTGTTTGGTGGATCTGGCACCGTAACTGGATGGAATTCTCTGCTTGCGCTGTCCAATGCCAAGAGAGTTTCCTTCTTAAAGGACCTCATAAAATCATCCATTATTGATAGATTATTAAAAACATTTGATTCAAAATGTTCATAAAATCCATCAAAACCTGAACTTTAGTCATACGATTTTTATAATCCTGATTGAGCACCAACAGGGAAGTGGACTCCTCCCAGGCTAGGTGCCACTCGAGGCATTGCTGTGTATCAATGAATCAGAAATCAAGGGACAAAGGGCACCCATAAATACACAAGATAAGGGGTCTGTACTATCCAGGTCTGCTGCACCAGGGCTCTCCACATGCTCTCCAAGCATGGCGGCTAGATGGAAGTAAATAGCACCATCCCCGATCTTGCTATCAAATTTGCCCCCAATTTTGCCGTCTGCCCTATTGTCCCTGGTATCACTCTTCCCCAGGTAAATGTAAATTAGCTCATGCCTCAACCGGCCATAAATGAATTGTGGAGGTAATGGCCTTTTGTGGCCTTCATTATTTCTTCTAGCTGACTGGCCACATGCAGTAGGCAGTAACCCAGGAAGGGTTTTGATTTGTCCCCCCTCTTGCCCCTTCTTTTTTCAAAGTGTTGCCAGACCTCTATCCCCTCCCCCCTCCCTCCTCATTGAAACTCTCCCCGTCTGCCGATGTGGGGACTTTGGGTAGCCTTTTTCTTGAAGATTCTCCAGGCAGGCCAAGCCCCCTTCCCCTTACCCGCTGCATCTGCTAATTATGGGGAAGGGGGAGTTGCTTTGGGCCCCTTGCAAAGCTTGTTGAGCCGTACAAGACTTGATGGGAATAGTGGAGCTGTGTATAATGAAACTGCCTGCAAGAACCTCTGACTTGGCAACGGAACAATATAGCAGTGGGGCAGATCACCTCACCTGCTGGTCTCTTAGAAATGATTAGAACATTTTAAACTCCCGTTGGGCAAGCAGCCACTAGCCCCTTCTCCTTCCTCTTGTTCTGATATAACAAGTTCAGTCTCGTAGCAGCTCCAACTTCAGCCTGCTCTGCTCCTCTCCTCAAGCAGAGCAGACACCTTGTAACGTTAAGTGGCAGAGGGGAGAAAAATAGGAAAGGGCAAGTAATGCGTCCATACGACTAAGCACGGAACGAGCTAGAGGCTCTGCCACATATGGAACTGTCAGCCAAACCATTATAATCCGTTACAACATCCCAGTTGTTGCAAGCAAGACAATTGAATGGCAAGACTACACAGCAACAGCACGGCCAACAGCAGGCCTACAGGCTGCCCGGCCAGCCACTCACAGGAAGCAGGAAGTGTGGGTTATCCAGGTTAGGTCAGAGGGAAAGGAGGAGGTGGAAGACCAAGGAACAAGCAGGAGGTAGGAAGCAGCGTCAGAGCGGAGAAGACATTTTTGGCCAAGGTGAGGTATTGGTTAGTGAGTGAAAGTGGTATTGCGGTGGGAGTGTGTGTTTAAATGTGGCAAGTGGGATTAGGAGAGTTAGTGTATGGAGTGACTGTGAAGTGTACAGCACTGAGTGAAAGGAGAGTGTCTGAGGGAGCAGTGGTGTGGAGGAGGGAGTAGTAGTGCAGTTCGAGCGATTAGCGACAGAAGAAAACAGGTAGTAACATCAAAGGGTGCAGTTGAGTGAGCGATGTCAGCGGGACAGGAAGTGGAGGGAGGTTTGACAAAAAGGGGTGTTAAACAGAGGAGATAAGACACGGCAGGAGAGTGAGCATCCACAAAGAAGACTGAGCCAAGCAGGGTGTCTGCAAGGCAATGCCATATCCCTTCAGACCGCTAACAACGGGCTAGAGTAGGGAAAGTTAGGAAGTCCCTGATGGAGTTGAGTGAGATAAGGCCAAGGACCTTTAGAACAACATTGCATTGTATTTAGCAAGTAGCTAAAATAATCGCTATTTATTAACTTGTGGCTAAAGTTTCTTGGGTTAGGGAGGAATATAAGAGGCGAGAGAGAGGAACTGTCATAGGGCCCCTTCATATTTCAATAAAAACCCTTCAACCCCATCTGAGATTTGGAGTGATTTTAATGCCACAAGTGACAAAATGTTTTCAGACCAGGATTGGCAGATTAGGATAGGTAAATCATAGCAGGGGAGGTGGTCTGGCTGGTTAGGTGTGTGGAAAAAAGGTAATAACAATAATAATAGTTATGTGTCTCTCTCGCTCACTCGTGCACATTCGTGTGATGTAACTTCCAGTGATTATCAAAAACTAGTGTTTCTCCCACTGATGACATTTTCTGGGATGTCAATACTGGTGATGACAATACATATGCAAATGAGGCAGCCTGCACCTCTTTTACTGAACACAGATTTGAAAATCCTAGAGCCATCTGTGCATTCATCTTTTCCACATCACACCACTGACGCGTCACCCGCTCACGTCTACAGATTTATACTTAAGTCGTTTGCCATCTGTTGCTTTTTTAAGTTAACTATGTCACTGTACTTGTTTATACTGCGCCTTTCAATTGCAGTCCAAGTTTTTAATTGACAGTTTACTTTTTGTAAGTTTTCAACTTTTTTAATTATTATTTTGGCTTCTTCATTTAGTGGCCATTTGGTTATCCATCTTCCCATGCTTGTGCTTCTGAAGCTTTGATATAGGGATGCTGTGTTTCGTTCTTGTTGCCGGTTCTTGCTGTTTTGACATTTGTAAAGTGTTGTAACTTTTAACTCTGGCCCGACTCACTCTGCAGGGCACACACTCGATGTCTTGATCTCCTCTGACCTCCACCTCTCCATCCCTCTGACCACTCCTCTCTCCTGGAGCGATCACTCCCTCCTCTCATCTCATCTCTCCCTCTCTTCCCCCCAAGCCAAGCCTACCCCAACACTGCCACCTACCTTCTCGGACATCCGGCCCATGAAGCGTGTGACAGTTGAGGCTTTTGCCACCACTTTCTCTCCCACCCCTCCAACTTTGGCTGTCTCTCATCCTGATACAGCCCTGTCTCTGCTCTACTCTTCAATTTCTGATATGCTTGATGTTCTTGCCCCTGTCATGAGGATCCGTTTGAAGTCCAAAGCCAAGTGCAATTCCTGGTATGACTCTGACCTAGCTACACTTAAACGTAAGTGTAGGGCAGCTGAGAGGAAATGGAGGACTTCCTGTTCATCCTCTGACAAACTGGCCTGTCGCCTGCTACAAAGGCAATACCGACTCTCTGTCCTCACCAAGAAGAGAGTCCACATTCAAGCTTGTGTCTCTGCGGCATCAAACAACTCGGCCGAACTCTTTAAAATCTGCAAGGAGCTGGCCAACCCTGCTGCAGTCTCTACCCCTCCTGTTTCCTCCCAGGCTCTTTGCAATGCCCTTGCCTCTCACTTCATTTCAAAAACCCAGGACATCCTGTCCACCCTCTCCACCCACACTCCTCCTCTTCCCTCTCCATCTGTGCTTGCTGACCCTCCATTAGCCACCCTCCCACCATCCTTCTCGTCCTTTCCTCTTTTCACCCCTGACAAGGTTGCTAGACAAGTCTGATCTATGAAAGCCTCTTCAAAACAGGTTCATCCCTGTTCCTCTAAAACCATCAAGGACCACATTGACACCCTCGCTCCGGCCCTTGCTGATTTTTGCAACCACTCCTTTGCCTCTGGATCCTTCTTGTCCAGCTAACTATCGCCCAATTTCCATTACTCCCTTTCTTGGAAAACTCCTGGAAAAGTTGGCCATCTCTCAGCTTAACCTTCATTCCAATTCTGTTGGCTGTCTCCATGACCACCAGTCTGGCTTTAGAGCTGCCAGAAGCACGGAACCTGCTCTCCTAAACATCCGTGAAGATCTGCTCACCAACCTTCACTCTAACATTCCCTCTGTCCTCATCCTCCTCGATCTCTCTTCTGCTTTCGACACGGTCAACCATACCATCCTGCTCAACCGTCTCTGTGAAAACTTGGGTATCACTGATCAGGCTCTGGCCTGGCTGACCTCTTTCCTCTCAGATCGACCCTCCCAGGTCCAACTTTGGTCCTTCCTTTCATCTATCTTCCTCTCTACCTGTGGTGTTCCCGAGGGGTCTAACCTCTCGCCCTGGCTTTTCAACCAATACCTGGCAACTCTCGCCCACTGCTGTCACAAGTGCTGGGATATAACGGAGATTCCTCCAAATCAGATAAGTCTATGTCCTCCTCCCCTTTCTCCTCACCTGTTTCTTCCAGAAGATTTCCTCGTCTGTAGGACTTGTCTCTTGGTCTTTTCTTCTTTGTGAAGAGATAAGGTCGTCCGCGGGAAGAAGCCACCCTGATTCCCTGATAAACAGGAAAACAGCCGGCCCCGTCCCGAAGATGCCAGGAAGAGAGGAAAAAAGCAGCCGCTTAAAAAAAACCTCTCGCCGGATGTTGTTGATAACAAATGCGTGCTGAAGGAGTTGACTGGGGAGTCCGGAGTGCAGGTGAAAGGCAGGAAAGTCTTTCCGAAGCTGTCAAACTGTAGTATTTGAAGTTGTAGCATGAGAAGCCCGGGGAACCCGGGATGGAGGAAAACACACCACTGCCAGATACCGGAACGAGATCCGGGATACAGGAAGGAATAGAGGAGCCCCGAAAGGCACGGGAAATCAATAGAATGGAGTAAACAGGCAAAAAAGGAAGGGAAGAAGCAGTAGAAAGAATCACTGCTATAGTTACTGAGTAAACTAGGTAATAGGGGAAGTACTGGAAACACAGTAGCACGGCAACAAAGCGAAAGAAACAAGTTGCAACGCACAGAGCCCAGAGAGGGGCGTGGTTAAATACGGAAACAAGAGAAAAGGCTAGACCGATAAACCAGGAAGCGGAAGGAAAAGTAACACAGAAGAAAAAGACTAGACCGCCAAACCAGGAAGTGAAAAGAAAAAACACACGGAACAACTAATGGCGCCGCCAACGCCAAGCCTTCCATAACCGCCAGCGGCCACCAAAGGACGGCGGCATGACAACTGCATTGCCATTTTCTGCTCAGATTTCCAGTGCTACGCTGACACTCAACTCATTTTCAGGCTGCCCTCTGCCACCTCCTCTCCCTCTCTCATCTTTGATTGCCTAACTGCCATTCAAGCTTGGTGTGCCGCCAATGATCTTTGTCTGAATGCCAGCAAGACGGAGATCCTCCTCATCGGCACACCTTCACCATCCTTTCCCCTCACTCTCTGGCTGGCCTCCCTTGGCCCTCCTCCTACCCCCACCTGCGAGGCTAAGAACCTCGGGGTCATCTTTGACACCACCCTTTCCTTCTCCGCCCACATCTCTGAGGTCTCTAAAAAGTCAAATTTCCGAATGCACCTCCTCAGAGGTACTCTGCCTTTCCCCTCCTTCCCCCAGAAGCTCATGGTATCTCAAGCTCTGGTTCTCTCTAGCTTGGACTATTTTAACAGCCTCTTTCTAAATCTACCTGCCTCTACTCTCCGCCCTCTGCAACTAATCCAGAACAGGACTGCGAGACTTGTCCTTGGCCTCAAGCCCTGGGATCGTATCTCTCCAGCTCTGAAATCTTTTCACTGGCTCCCAGTGGATGCAAGGATTACATTCAAAACCCTCTGCATTGTCCAAAAGGCTTTCTGGGGCCTGGGTCCAAAATACCTTCAGCTATCCCTCCGCAAATACCTCCCCTCTCGGGCTCTTTGCTCCTCTACCTCCAACTCACTCAGGGTCAGTCGTTTTTCTAAGAAACAAGCTGGGGGTAGATCTCTGTCTTCAGCTGGGGCCTCCCTCTGCAACAGCCTCCCTGCAAATCTAAAACTTGAGGAGAACCATCTCCGGTTCCGGAAGCACCTCAAGACCTTCCTCTTTTCTTCTGCCTTCGCTCCCCCTCTCCCCTGCTGATCTGTTCTCTCTTGGCACTGTGCACCTGGCCACCCTCTGATTTTTGGGCCCAGGTACCTGCTCATCCTGTCACCCTCCCGCACTGCCTCCGGGCCACCCCTTGCACTGGGGTCTGTATCTGTACCCATACAGCCCCCCCTTTTTCTTCCTGCACTTATCGGACCTACCCTGTCTGCTGCCTTAAACCTAGCACTTGCAAATTGCTGGCTGCATTACCACTGTTTGTTGCCTTTATTATTTATTTATTGTTATTTATCTGTTTCTCCTCTGCTTCGCACTTTCCACCTCTCCCCCCTTCCATGCACTTTTCCCCTCCCCCGTCTCCCATGCACTTGCGTGTTCTCAATGTCTCTGGGCCTAGTAAGATCGCTTTTTTGTTCTCCCCTGTTCCCCTCCCTTGCCTTGTCGCGCTCTGAAACACTTGTGTACGAACGTGATAGAAATAAAATATCAATCAATCAATCAAACAGTTGTTAGGAAACCCTTAAATCCTTACATTGTGGCTGCATGTAAGGGATAGATATTTCGAATGTAGTGCCTCACCTCAAGTACCTAAGAGCTTTTGGAGCAAAGGCCCTATGTATGAGCAGACTAGATAAGTTGATGCACACATGGGACTTGCCTGCAGATGAACTGGTGCCCCCAAAAAGGACAGCATTGTTTTCCTTTTTTTTTTCACTATACATTTCTTTATTTGAATAATGCCTTTAAAAGCTTCACAGGTTAAAATCATAACAGTAGGATGAAAAACACATTTCATGCAGATTTCACATAGTAATCCAAAAAGTAAAACAATTTAAAAAAATTAATATTAATAACTATAAAATTACAATTAATCCAAAGACATGCAATTGCACTTTCTTTGATTTGAAAAGTACCCCAATCATTTAGAATAGCGAACCTCGTGGCATCCCCACTACCCCAACTGAAATATTAATGGGAGGATCGACCAAAGCTATAGTTGAGTCAATTGTTCATTAAATGTGATCCTAATGTTCGAGGACATTGTAAAATGCAACTGTGTTAACGGTTTAAACTGTTAAAATTAATAATGTGCTTTTAGGCATTTTAACATTGATATACCTTATCTTATCTTAATTTGTATTGGCACGGTGACTAATAATATGAATTTGAAATTGACATAGATTATGATTAATTGTTGATTGATTGCAGATTGATACAGCGCTTTTCTAATTTTTGATCTATTAGATTAATAATTCTAATTGGTGTATGGATAAGTGCCCGTCAATGCGGTATTATACTGTATATTGTTATACTGTATATTGTTGCTTGGTGTATTATGTATTGTATATGTGTAAAGTTTTAAATCAAAACTATGACACATTAAAAATAAATAAATAAAATGCAATGCAACAACGAAAACAATGTCAGGTATTGAGGCACCTACAGAGACCTTATGCTCCTTGTACACTAACTGTATCTTAATTCCTGAATAAGGGGATTAACCAATGTCTTCTTAAATGAGCGAGGGTAGGACACCAAATTAGAAAATGTCTGGCATCCTCAGGATCCTAAGAGCACAGTATACAGGTCGCTTTGGATTTACACCTCCAATTCTCTCTATAATTTGCAAGCTCTAGGATGCCGAAGCGCAGCTTTATATGTAAATGTGTCTGTAGAAAAGGTCAAAGTAGTCATAAATATCGTTCTAAACAAACATTGCGATGAAAGAGATGCGGTGACCTGTGGTAAGCATATCCTCTATAACCCATCTCGATCAGATTCCTTGAGTTTGGGAATGTGCGCATGCTTGATTCGCGCTGTATTATCCCAGCCAGCCAATTGTGTGTAGCGTAAAACAAGCCTAGACCAAGACCACCAGGAACCTCTCGCAGAATATAACACACCCAACATGGCTCGCTTATATGGAAATAATATGGAGAACGACCGTAAACAGAGCCACAATAACACAGGTTTAATTTTAGCATTATACAGAAAACCTAAGGGCCTGATTCATGGAAGTGTTTTATAATGGGGCAATCCCATAGGAAAACGTTCCATGAATCAGGCAGTAAATCTCCAAATCCCATATAGATTAGAGGGTAGATTAGAGGTACTATTCGGAAGCGAAAGTATCTTTTTTTTTAAAAAAAAAAGTCCTTTTAAACAATGGTAAGTGGCGTGATATTTAAAAAAAAAAAAATATATATATATATATATATATATATATATATATATATATATATATATATATATATATATATATATATATATATATATATATATATATATATATTTCTGAGGCTTGTGGAATCTGCTTAGATCACATGCTGTGCATAGGCCGACATCTAGTGGAAGCTGCGGAGTATTACAGTTTGTTTTTCGAAAATCGAAAATGGGCGTCGACACAGGGCGTGCCAGTAATACTATCCCTAGTGTGACGTCCACTGTACCCATGATCCCTCACGCGTCTAGGATCCCCAGATTGTTTTTTTCCGCCATTCTGGTCGGAAGCACTTCATCGGAGTTCCCTGGCTTTGCCATATTTGCACTCAAAACTAATTCTAATTTGCCCCGTTTTGTCACCCTTACGTCGATCAACATCTCGACGCCGAACCGGGGAGGAGATCAACGTCGAATACCCGACGGATTGGGCCTTGAGGCTTCCGCCTCGGCTCGGGCCTGGGCCGCTGGCCTCGGCCCTACAAGTAGGGAGAGTGGGGGGTGGTACACTTCCACACTCGGATATATATATAATCATATAGACACCTTCTTACCTACACACACTTGCCCGCTGCCCACAGGCGCGTATGGAGGGTACGCCCTTTCAGTTTTGCCCCAAGTGTAATAAGAAATACCCTTGGGTAGATAAGCACGCTACGTGCAATCTTTGCCTGCCCAGAGACCACCCCGAGGCGGGTTGCAGGGCCTGTAGTAGGTTTAAGACCAAAACTCTTAAGGACCGCTCCACCAAGCGTTGGGCCCACCACGCCAAGCTAGCAGCTATGGAGGCGGAGGGTACCTTCAGCGACGGCAGCGACGCCGGACTTTCGGACGGCGAGGGCACCAAGGCGTCGAAAGACAGCCTAACGCACGTCCCCGGCCTCGGAAGGTCGTCCGTCCCGGCGACTATGGGGAAGTCCCCCGGCGACAAAAGCGTTACACATACACACGCTAAACACAAAAAAGCCACCCGAGATTCGACGTCGTCGAAACCTCGAAAAGAGGCACAGTAGGAGCGGTCCGAAAGGACGTCCTCTGGGCGGTCCCGGTCGAGGTCGCCGCACGACGTCAGGCAAGCCTCCACACTTGCACATAGTGCCTCGCCCATTAACATCACGGAAGATCACTCGTCCGGAGACGAACACGACTTCCATCCCCAGCCTGCACCCCAGGAAAAGGGTACATCACTTGGGAGTAAGGAGGGCCCAGTTTCGAAGCCTAGTTCGAAACACAGGCATTCCACCTCCGATCCTCGACGCCAGGCGTCGAAAGATAAGGGAAATGGTAAACACACTTCCACCCACGGGGAAGGGGGTAAGCAGCAACGGAAACAACCCTTGCAATCCTCCACAACAAGAGAACTGACTTCCCCGTCCAAGTCTTCTCAGGGACAGTCCATAGAAAGTTCCAGCAAGGTCACCCCAAGCTCCAAACTCTGGTCATGCGAGGACATTGACAGAGTAATGTCAAGGATGTCTTCCTTGGCAAATTTCTTCGAAAGACACCCTGACCAACTCCTAGCTTTAAACCCTCAGGAATCTTCTCCCTCAGGTTCAAGGGACCCTATCCCTTCAAATAAAAGGCCCCGGGTCGAGACACCATTAAGGGCTTCAGACCCCTTTGAGGTCCAACCCTATTCTTGCCTTTTCCCTACAGGCCAAGGAGACTCTTCCCTTATAGAGGGTCAAGAATTTGAGACGCCAGAAGATCTCGCAGTGTCAGATTATTACGGGGAGGACGAAGACGAGGATGAGCCAGAAAATAGCCCAGATATTTTCAGAATGGACTCACCAGTCGAAAGGGAAGCCCCAGTGTCTGATTCCCCAATAGATAATCAGCCCCTCCTGAATGAACTGCTCTCTCGGGCAGCTAACCACTTCCACATAGACACACAAGGTGTCCAAGAAGAGAGGGACTTCGCGGAGGAACTAATAGGGGAAAGGAAGACAGTAGCCCAGACCATTCCCATCCTGAAATCTATTCAACGCAGAATAGCACCATCCCTTATCAACCCAAACCTGACAAGAGCTGTAAACCCGAGAGTAGAGAAGCTGTTTAAAGCAGCCCAGTCGGACCCTCTATATATTAGAGGTCAACTTAAGCCAGACTCTCTAGTCGTAACTAACACCCGCAAGAGAGCTGGAACCCCATTATCTTCCTCTGAGGCTCCCCCCGACAAGGAAAGTAAGAAACTCTATGGTTTTGGTAGAAAAGTAGCTTCCACGGCAGCCTACCAAACCAGAATCGCGAATTCCACCACACTGTTGGCCAGCTACAACTGCCATCAGTGGGAAGAAGTGGCAGCACTAATAGATTCCGCTCCCGAACCCCTTAAGAGCCAGCTATCTCGCATTTGTGCAGAGGGAAGAAACGTCTCAGGCTGCATTTTAAAAGCAACTTTGGACGCCGCAGACAATGCGGGTAGAATTATAGCAGAGGGGACTGTCATCAAAAGACATGCTTGGTTGAGGCAGTCGGGATTCAAAGCAGAAACACAAGCTGCACTCTTAGACAAACCAGTGGAAAGTGATCTCCTGTTTGGTAAGGCAGTCGAGGACGCTCTAAAAAACGCTAAGGAGGAATTCGACACCCTCAAATCCCTTGGCCAGTTAACTACAAAACCACCTAACCAAAGAGGGAACGGCAATTTTCGTCGCCCCTGCGGCCAAAATTCCAATAGAGGAAATAGCTATTCCCACACCCAGGGTACACAGTGGAACACCAACTCACAACAGTCTACCCAGGGGTATGGTAGGGCTAGTAAAAGAGGACGTGGTAGAGGCAGAGGCAGCCCCAGTAAAGGAGGCGGCACGCCTCCACCAAAGCAGTGACGCTCATTTCAGGGTCCCTTCCCATACAACCCCAGTAGGGGGACGAATATCCAGCTTCACCCAGGCATGGGAAGGGATAACATCCGACAGGTGGGTGCTGTCAACGGTATCCAATGGGTACTGTATAGAACTACTGCAACGTCCCCGAAACCATCCTCCAAGACAAAAAGTCCACTCTTTAGAGCATCAGAAGATCCTCCTCGAGGAGATCTACAATCTGCTCCAAAAGGACGCGATAGAAATCGTCCCAAGCCACCAGGTAAACAAGGGTATTTATTCAACTTACTTCCTTGTTCCAAAGAAAGACTTAACAATGCGCCCAGTATTGGACTTGCGGCCTGCCAACAAGTATGTCAAGCCCCAAAAGTTTCGTATGACTACACTACAAGAGGTAATCCCCCTCCTAAAAAAGGGGGATTACATGGCAACTTTGGATATGAAAGATGCCTATTTTCATATTTCCATGCTCCCAGTGCACAGAAAGTACCTACGCTTCAAGGTGGACAGCCAACACTATCAGTTCAAAGTGCTGCCCTTCGGGATAGCTTCGGCACCAAGGGTATTCACCAAGGTACTGGCGGTGGCGGCTGCACACCTACGCAGGAAAGCTATCCCAGTATACCCTTATCTGGACGACTGGCTCATAACGGGGCAAACCCCAGTGATTTGCAGGACAAACATTCAAAGGACTATCGACCTCCTTCACGAATTAGGCTTCTCAATCAACGAGAAGAAATCAAGCCTAGTGCCAAGCACCTCCAAACAGTTCCTAGGAGCTATCCTGGATACTCAAAGAGGGTTAACGTTTCCTTCAGAGGAAAGAATTCGGAATATACTACTGCAAATTCCGCAATATCAGGCCGGTCGCCAAATAACGGTACGCAGGGCAATGCGTTTGCTGGGCATGTTGGCTTCATGCATTTACCTGGTCCCCCACGCGCGACTGCGCATGCGTCCCATGCAGGAATGGTTGGCGAAACAGTGGTCTCAGGCAAGGAGTCAGTGGGACGATCTAGTGGTCGTTTCGCCAACATTGGTACAAAGCCTTCACTGGTGGACAAGAGTAAATCTTGCTCAGGGGAAACCTTTTCACGATCCCGAGGTACAGGCAATAGTCACTACCGATGCATGCCTCACTGGGTGGGGAGCTCACCATCTCCTCCACACAGCCCAAGGTCTCTGGTCTCCCTCAGTAGCCAGGAACCACATCAACCTGCTAGAACTTCTGGCAGTATTCAGAGCACTTCTAGCATTCGAGCCCTACCTGCTCAACCTGGCAGTGCAAATCCGGACGGACAGCACAACAGCCATGTTCTACCTGAACAAGCAAGGAGGGACTCGTTCACCAAATCTGTCCAAGCTTGCCCAGAAAATCTGGATATGGGCACTCAGACGGAACATCTTCCTGTCAGCACAACATGTTCCAGGGGAACTCAATTCCCTAGCGGATGCTTTAAGCAGAGACTCCCTCCCAGAGGAACACGAATGGGTTCTACACAAAGAGGTCGTAGAAGACATCTTCTCTCAGTGGGGTTGCCCCACTATAGACTTATTCGCCACAAGCGAAAACAGACAATGCCCAGGATTTGCATCCAGGTTCCCCCAACCAGACTCCCAGGGGAACGCCCTGTGGATGAACTGGTCAGGGATGTTTGCGTACGCTTTTCCACCAACTCCTCTCATCAGGAAGGTGGTCAACAAGATGAACAGAGAGTCGATGACGCTCGTCCTAATTGCTCCCATGTGGGCAAGACAACCTTGGTTCCCACACTTACGCAGGATGGCGGTGTGCGAACCCATCAGACTTCCAACCTGGTACAACCTTCTGTCCCAGCACCAGGGTCAAACAGTGCATCCTCAACCCAACTCAATGAACCTCGCAGCATGGCTCCTGAGGTCATAGAGTTTGGACATCTCAATCTACCACAAAGATGTATGGACATCCTAAAAGAATCTAGGAAACCAAACACAAGGCACTGCTACTTTGACAAATGGAGGAGATTTGTTATTTGGTGCCAGAATAAACAAATCAACCCAATTGAATGCACTCCTTCCACTATTGTTACATACATGCTCCACCTGCTAGATGCAGGTCTGGTTTTTAACTCACTCAAGGTGCACCTGGCAGCTCTATCAGCCTACACCACCTCCCATAACAAGGTATCGTGGTGGAAAATACCAGTGGTTAAAGCTTTCATGGAAGGAGTAAAGAGACTTCATCCTCCAATTTCCAACCCACCACCAGGATGGGACCTGAACGTGGTGCTATCTAAACTCATGGGCCCGCCCTTCGAGCCCATGCATAAAAGTAGTCTCAAACATCTGACTTATAAAACAGCCTTCTTAGTAGCCATTACTTCTATAAGAAGGGTCAGTGAAATCCAGGCTCTGTCAGTGCAGGATCCCTTCTTTACTGTCCACAAGGACAAACTGGTTTTACGCACACACCCTAGGTTCTCACCTAAATTTATCTCTAAATTCCACGTAAACCAGTCCATCGAGCTTCCGGCTTTCTTCCAAAACCCACAAAGCTCGGCTGAGGTGAAACTACACACACTAGATGTGCGTAGGGCGGTCCTCTACTATGTAAACAAGACCAGACCGTTACGAAAAACAGATCAGCTGTTTGTCTCCGTAGCTACAGGCAGAGAGGGGGATCGCGTCTCTAAGGGTGCCATCTCTAAGTGGATTGTTAACTGTATCCAGCTGTGTTACTCACTCGCTGAAAAGACTCTGCCTTTCACGCCTAGGGCCCACTCTACAAGAGGTATTGGGGCCACTCTGGCTTTCATTGCAAATGTACCCCTTGACACCATTTGCAAAGCAGCTACTTGGAGCTCTATTCACACTTTTACTCAGCACTACTGCATTGACACTCATTCCAAGACAGATACACAAGTGGGACAAGCGGTTCTAAGACATTTATTTGCTCATGACCCTTCTCACACCCCACCTCCTTCTTCAGGTACTGCTCGCTAATCTATGCACAGCATGTGATCTAAGCAGATTCCACAAGCCTCAGAAGAGATACATTACTCACCGTAATCGTATTTCTGATGCTTGTATCTGCTTAGATTCACATGCGACCCACCCTTCCTCCCCTCTGAGAGAAGGCGCATGGTTGCTTGTAGTCCTACCTTTCTACCTATCTGCTTGGATTATCTGTACTCACGCTACTCCTCATGCTACCTCATGTCAGGAAAAACACAATCTGGGGATCCTAGACGCGTGAGGGATCATGGGTACAGTGGACGTCACACTAGGGATAGTATTACTGGCACGCCCTGTGTCGACGCCCATTTTCAATTTTCGAAAAACAAACTGTAATACTCCGCAGCTTCCACTAGATGTCGGCCTATGCACAGCATGTGAATCTAAGCAGATACAAGCATCAGAAATACGATTACGGTGAGTAATGTATCTCATATATATATATATATATCAGCACCATCGAGTTCAGGGGCATCGCCAGAAGACGCAGTTAGCTTGACGGGCTAGGACTCATCCCCGGTGTACCCCAAAGCTGACTTTGGCCGTGTTTTGATACATTCGCCATCATTTTCGTTGTTAGAAAATCACCTACGGTGGGGGTTGAGATAAAAAAATAGGCCCAGGCAACATATAAAGGTTTGCCCACATTCGAGAGTTGCGATTTGTCTCACGACTGTAAAAAATGATGGTGAACACACTGGGCCACTAATACAGCTGCACAAGCGCACTGTCATCAAATTGGCTCACAAAACTGTCTGACACTGGCCTGTTGGGCAGCCTTTTCAAGTATTACCCAGTTTCTCTGTGTGCCGTCCTGGCCCCTGCCTCTAACATGCAACAAAAACCATGTTCTGCATCTCGGAGAATACACCTGGAAAGTTCCTGGCTCCTCGTGTACTATGGCATAGAGAGTCTTGGTGAGAGGCCTGCTGCTCTTGGAAAGAAGTACTTGCTTTTCAGAAATGTGCGCTCTGCTTTTCCATTCATTCGCTTTGATTGATGTGCTCCCGCCTCCTTGTATTTCAACATTTCAAGTGCACAGAACAAAGTGTAAGGGACGATAACGCCTGTAACACCCGTCGTCCCTAGGGGTGTAGTTCCATTACAATATGGCTGAATCACAAAAAATAGTTTGGAAACAAAAGAAAAAAGTAGGCAAATGATGTGCTCGCAGCCTTGCATTGAGCACTGTCCTGGTAGAATATTGGCTACTTTACCACACCACAGCAAAAACACATAAACACCACACAAGGTCTCACCCGATCCGATACTTGCACCAAAGCCCAGCACTCGGTGGATACCGAGCTGAAGCTGCCAACAGCACACCACTTCTCCCACTCTCCTACTCCCCTCCTCCCAACTAACCTTACCCGCCCTCCTCCTGTTTACAGATCCGCCAGAGCGCCTAGGGACCAATTCTGTTGGTGACGGTGCGCTATATGAATACCTTTAACATAACATTTATAACACGATTAATACCCAGAGGTTTCTCACGGACCCGGGGATCGAACCGGTGTTGCTCCGCATCGTCTTGCTTAGAGCGCATTGCCCCTTAGCTATCCTCCCGAGACGATTTGGGAAAGAGTCCTGAATCTTTGTAACAGTGGCTAAGGCCCTCCGCTGATCCATTGTTTAAAGTGGCCTGCCAACATTACAGGGTTAAAATGTACTATTAATAAGCGTTGTGTGGTGGGGGCTTGTCTGGTAACTAGCGAAGTGGGAGCCTCAGCGAGGGCTTAGGTCTGTTCCTGGGCCAAGCGGAAACAGCCTGGGAGCAGAGATTGTGCAGGGTTAACAAAAAAGAAGTGGCACCCTGGAGTGGGGCAGGAATCTGGAAATGAAAGTGGACGTATACCAGTAGTGCAAGCCCTCATTTTTAGCCTACTGATTGCTTGTGCCACTCCCCTGGTTGCTAATACCAGGTACCGATCCTGGTTCCTCCCACCCCCAAATGTGGAATGTTTCACTGCTTTCCACATTATGATATGATATATGATATGATATTTTATTTCTATCGCGCTCATACGCAAGTGATTCAGAGCGCGACAAGGCAAGGGAGGGGAACAGGGGAGAACAAAACAGCGATCTTACTAGGCCCAGTGACATTGAGAACGCGCAAGTGCATGGGAGAGGGGGAGGGGAAAAGTGCATTGAAGGGGGGAGAAGTGGAAAGTGCGAAGCAGAGGAGAAACAGATAAATAACAATACATGAATAATAAAGGCAACAAACAGTTTTAGTGCAGCCAGCAATTTGCAAGTGCTAGGTTTAAGGCAGCAGACAGGGTAGGTCTGATAAGTGCAGGAAGAAAAAGGGGGGGCTGTATGGGTACAGATACAGACCCCAGTGCAAGGGCTGGCCCGGAGGCAGTGCAGGAGGGTGGCAGGGTGAGCAGGTACCTGGGCCCGGAGGACAGAGGGTGGACAGGTGCACGGTGCCAAGAGAGAACAGATCAGCAGGGGAGAAGGGGAGCGAAAGCAGAAGAAAAGAGGAAGGTCTTGAGGTGCTTCCGGAACCGGAGATGGTTCTCCTCAAGTTTTAGAGTGGCAGGGAGGCTGTTCCAGAAGGAGGCCCCAGCAGAAGACAGAGATCTACCCCCAGCTCGTTTCTTTTAAAAACGACTGACCTTGAGGGAGTTGGAGGTAGAGGAGCGAAGAGCTCGAGAGGGGAGGTATTTGCGGAGGGATAGCTGAAGGTATTGTGAAGGGTAAACACTTCTTTCAATTGCTTGCTGGTAAAACAGTACTACCACCCCGCCCTATACTTGGCATTAATAGAAGAGGGAATATAGGTGGTCGCTTATAGACGAGTAAACAAATGGCTACACAAATGAAGGACTGAGTGGCTTTCTGTGTGCAAGTGAGCTTGTATGACTGCCAGGGTCAGACTGGGGCATACAATTGTATCGGGCACCAATAAAAAAAGTGGCCCACAGTTGCAAATGGCAATTCATTCCTTTTGTGACTGATTGTTTGGGTAGTACCCAAGGGGGAGTTATTTGATAAAATGTGATGTCAATTGTGCATTTTACAAAATATGTATTCAGTAACACTGGCCAAAACGACTAGCCGCATGGTGAAGTAACTTATCAAACTGGGCCACATGGGCCAAAAGAGTGGCCCACTTTGACCAAAAAAACGGGCCCACGCTAGCATTTTGTGTTTTTGGTTCAGGCATTGGCCTTTTGCCCTATAGGCCAGTCCAAGCCTGAATTGACTGCTTCTACATGTCGTACACCATATCTCACTGATTTTAACTGCAGAGCCTTTAGCTTCATTGCTCTAAGGCCTGCCTTATGCTAATATGTCTGTGGGTTCATTGTATGTCACTTGATCGCCCCTGGCTGAAATGAGTACTCAACGTTAAGGCCTCAGGTTCGTATCCCTGCAGGGACAACAACACCTATATTGTGTGTAAAATGAAAACCATTAGGTCGAGCTACAATAACGCCTATCCTTTGTAGTGCTTTGGCATGACATAAAAGATGTGATTATAACGAAGTGCCTATTTAGTATTTTTTCGTGATATTATTATCTGGTTGTCCCCACAGCCTGCCTTAAAGCAAACCAGGACAAACGCATAAAACAGGTTAATATAGTCATTCCGTGTATATTTATTTATCATATTTGATATGGTTCAAACAATTTACAAAAGGTGTTGGGGCTCTCGACAATTGTTTTGGACAATCATTTTGCATAACGCAACAAAAATAAAGTGGAAAGAATACAAATATTTTAAAAACTGAGAGGCCCATCCCAAAAGGAAAATAGAACATAAAAAAATACATGTGTTCCCTTGCATCCTTTTCCGCATGGTAGAACGGAAGCGGAATAAGAGCAGTCAGTGGATTACAAAGACGTGTGGCGGCGGCAACAGACAGCGGTGCAGGACATGTGGGCAAAACCATCTCTTTTGCTTGTGTATGAAACCGATGTGACCTCAAATATCGTATTGGAATGTCAACACCTATTTTCCTAGTCTAACCTGGTTTATAATTTGGCATATTTCATTGGGAAGCCCGTTCCACGATTTCCGACCATGCACAGACACTCTCCGTCCCACTTTTTGTACCATTAGCAGGTGTCAAAGAGTGGAGAGCGGCGGACCTCAAAAGGCAAACGCTAGAAGGAAGAACACGATGTCTGTCACAAGGTGACATCTGTGGCAATGATGGTGACCAAGGAAACAAAATTGTTTCTTGCTATCTGACCCTGACCATAGAGAACTACTGCCATGAGGAAGCCACTCATTGTTTTTCACCTGCTTGGACTCTCTACACTGGAAGTGACAAAGAGTTGATTGTACTTGGTCAAAGAGCGTTATGCCCCATTGCTGAAAACCACATATGCAAAACAGTCAGAGGTGTGATCGAAGGTGGCAGCACTTGGTTTTTCATTGGTCTTGGACACTTGGATGTAGAGTGTGTGACATATTAGAGTGTGATCCCCTCCAAACATCGGTCATCCAATTGACCCCATCCTGTCTTCAGAAACCCCCCAAACCATATGGAGTACATGTACATCACAAGGGTAACGTGGGTACCCTTACATATCACATGTAAAGATCATAGGAAGTTGCCGAAGTGTATGCAAAGAAGTAGTGGAACTATGGTCCCTGCCGGCCTGCCCCCGCTCTCAACAAAGCTCATCATCACGCCGCCTCCCACGCGGGTTCCAAACCCCAACACACACCTGCTGTTTATGGGAATGTTCAGTGCAGTGCATTGAGGTGCAAGTTTGAACTTCTTCCTACACTTTTATTTTAAACCTAAACCATTCCAGTACAGTTTCTTTTTAAAATAAAAGTATAGGAACAGGAAACCTTTTTTTTTTTAAAGTAGAGGAACACTGCTTCCAACCGCTCCTGCTCACTGCTCCCGCTCACTTCGACCACTGATACCAGCTTAGTAGAGGGTTAACAAATTAGGAGAAAGAGGTGCTGTTTTCTCCAAAAACGCAATTAGTGGAGTGATGCGTTGCAAGACGCTGTGGTGGAGTTCAGCGGCTTATCTGGCATTGCACTTCATGGTATATCATTCCTAGTGGTTCTTGACATAGAGCAAGCAGTGATGTTTACTCCATTCTTCAAACATTGGGGTACATGGTCCTCCTTTCAGTGAGCTCAATCATACAAATTTATTGATGTTACTGTGGTTCCATGTAATGAGGTCACCGCAAAAATGTCCCCTGACAAAAAAGTTGTTTTTTGCAGAGACATTATTACATTAAATGGGAGTAGGGGACATCCACGCAGCCCGTCCCCATACATAATGTCACCATATACAATGTCGCCAATGGCTTGCCCCAGTGAAATTATGTATAGGGACATTATACATGGGGACATTTTTACCTGATACCGTTATTGTTGGTTTGCATGATCTCCAGTTTCAGTCAAGCTGTCTTGATAGCCCAAGTACAGGATTTATAGTGCAGAGTATAACATAATCCATCAGGTGTAGCAATGGGGGGGACAGTTAAAAGGAGTGGAGTGGATGAAATACAGATACTGAGGTGCCGCATAACCATTCACAGGGAAAGATATCTCATACTGGGTTATTTTAGTGCCAAGAGACAACTTCAGTAACATTTGTGGCATGCTCACATAGGTTGATCTTAGATTCCAAAGACTTGATCCAGTAGCTTCCATTTAATTGCTCTTCTAAATGTCAAGTGGTTTCCTCGTCTTGATTGGTAGCTCGTTCCATAGCCGACGCCCTGGGGAGACCAGAATCCTTCGGTGGCCCAGTCTCTTAAAGGAGGTTGTACAGCGCGTCACCTCTTCTGTAGATTTTAAGTTCTTTGAAGGTTGACTTTTATCGGCCTAGTGAGAGCGTAACTCGGGGCCCTTGGCCACAGTGAGGGAGGCACAACCTTTTGAAAGGTAATCTGTATTCAACGGGTAGCAATGTAACGCCTTCATACCTGGGTTAGCATGGTCTGTTAAGTCAGTTATAGAATCATTCGTGCCACCATATTTGAAAGGATTTGGACTTCAGTGCTTGACTTTTCTGATAGCCTAGATATACAGTATTATGATAGTCTATTCAAGACCGGCCCAATGCCCTAACCTTGGGAGGCATTTATAGAAGAGACAGGCTTCCTCTGAAAACGGCTCCTGATCCCCATACACAGCGGAGACGCTCCGTTCCTCGGTGAAACGTCTCATTCAATATTTATCTTTCAACTGCATCATACAGTGGAGCCCACGTAATTAATAAAGAGGATTGTATACCAATTATTGGTGATTGTGAAAGGTAGTCCAGACTCTAGCCTCATTAGAAAAGCCATTCGCTCGAAACACGTGTCAGGCTGCATCATCTTGTGATTGTGATTAAATTACTAAGCAACTGATCTTTAAGATTGTTGGTGTGCGCAGGGTGTTTTGAGTCCAACCCTTCTTACGCAACATTTAACTGGTGGATAACTTGGCAGGTTTCCACGCCTGCAGCCCATCCAAACCATACAAAATCATCCAGTCCTTGCGCTGACCTTCGCTGTCTTTTTCTGCCAATCTTTTTCCTTCCTCTGAAAGGATGTAGGTGAACTTGGATGTTGTGAATAACAGTTTTCATCTGTGCCACGAATGTTCCTAGTCAAAAATCCCTCCAGACACCCTGCTTTCTGCACTGACATAGGTTAGGTGCCCCAGGTTTTAAGACAGATAAACCAGAGAGACTGTGGTAGCCTTGTCTTTATGGAAACAAGGTCCATGTTAGTAGGGTTAAGTCAATGGGCCTCATTATAAATTGGCTGGTCTGGAAGAAAATGGCAGTAATAACGTTTACTGGCACTTTCCCGGACCGGCAAACTACAAGTTTGCCAGTTGGGGGGGAGGTTACATAACTTACCTCCAGCAAAAAGCTGGAGGTAACTCCAGCCTCCACCAGCATTAAACATTAGACCAGGCGTTACACATTATATATAGTTTTGCAGGTGGTTTATTTCTTTTTTTTGTGTTTATATCATGTACACAATATTTAAGAACTAAAAATGTACGCACTTTATCAATTTACAGTCAGGCTTATTCATCAGTTTCTTCCCTTCTGTACACATCGTGTCCCCCAGTTACAAATGCCCGAAATGTAATAAAGGTTTGCATAAAAAGTGTTCCATCTAACATTGTGTGTCCTGTCTTGATTTCCATTCCACCCCCACCGTGAAATTTATCGGACTACATGGAATGGTGAATTACCGGTATTTCAGCCACTTGTAATATCCCGGTAATACCAAGATATAAGGCGGCAGAAACAGTAATACCGTTTGGTGGTATCCCACCAGAATTACTGACTGGATACCACCAAACGTGGAATGACCCCGAAGAGTGAAATTGAACAATCTTCCTCCATAATTATAATCCTATTCTTTATGTGCCCTGTTGCCCATGTTACTCCTTGAGTCTAGGAATGATTGCCCGGTTTTGGGCTCTAAGCAAATGTTTGGTCATTCATGACTGACGCATGTTGTAATAGAAATTACTATGCGTTGTATGCACACGAGTACTTTCCTCTTTGATTGGTGTTGATCATTGTATTTATTGTACAAATCGGGCAAAATGTGTACTTCTTGATGTTATATTAAACTTAATTATGTTCTGTGTTTTATTTATGTATGTGTTGACTTTTACGGTAAATTCTTTCTGGTCAAAATAAAGTGGAAATAGAAATGGAATGACCCCCAATGACTATATCTCATTATGAGGTATGCAGTATAGGGATAACAAGTCCGGTAGAGATGGTGGCCCCGTTATCCCTCTACCGCCCCATTACGAGGTCTCCTTGCGGGACCCGCTAAGGACGCCTGGTTTTATCAGGCGTCCTTAGCGGGTCCCGCGAGCAGACCAGGATGCAAACAACAATTAACGGGCCCATTGTTTGCATCCTCCACATTCCCATTGAGCCTTATGTGGGCTCGAATGTGAAGGGGGATGTACAGGGTCCGGGTTCCCGGGAAGGGGAATTACCGGGCCCTCCAAGGTCGGAATGGCCCGGTACTTCCCCATTCCGGGAACCCGGACCCAGTACCCAGTATGGGGGTAGCCATGCCGCTAATAGCGGCATGGCTACCTCCATACTTGTAATGAGGCCCTATATCTGGTACATGTATTGCCAATTAAGTCTTTATCCAAGTTGATTGTTAATTGATGTCATCTGCATAGCATTTTAAGGATGAATGAAAGGTTGTAAGCATGTTTGTGTAACTGATCGGGAGTTCCCAGCTATGACTTGAGCTTTGCAGTCCTATGGAAAGGATGACCACCACTTCACAGCTGCACCATCGATTCTCACTGTACGATGCGGTCAACCCATTGTGTTGGTCACATACACATGGAGCCAGTTCCATTTATATTATGGCTACAAGCATCTTTGTGTAATGCATCTTTTTCTCGCTGGAGGATATTGGTCTATTGTGTTTCTTTTCTTACTTGCCATTTAACAGCAACATATGTGCATTGCCTGTATTTAATTGTAAATTAAATGTTCTTTTCTGTTTGTTTTTTTAAAACAGGTCCGCTTATTGCTACATCTGTCTTTTCATTAAGCAGTAAAGTAAACAAACGTTCTAACTGCATGAACTATGATCACGCCATGAGAAGAAACACTGTCAACCAATCCCCAGGTGAGTGTGAAGAGCAGGGAGGCTTGAGTAGGGATATAGCAAAGATCATTATACACATTCAATCATACAGATAAATACTCACATGCACACATATGTGCCCAATCATAGAATTAAGGGGATAGAGTTGCAGAGATACATTAACATATTAACACAGACATGTAAACACAGGCGGGCTTAAAAATAGGCACAACTACCTTAAGAGAAAACCAGACTTAGAAATGCAACTTTAGATGTTAGGACAGTTTTTCTGAAGTCCAACTAAGGGCTTAGTAAAACCATACAACTGAGACTGTACAAAACTCCACTCTTAGGATAAGGCAGTACCACCTGAGTATATGGTACCGTAGACAGAGCAGCCAGGCTTATCTTAGGAGGGAGAGAGAGCTGTAGGAAGGTACAAAGAACTTGTAGTATACCAATACTTACAACCAGAAGTATTATACAAAATAAAGGCTTATTATGAATACAATTAGGCCAATTTAAGTCTTGGTGGTCAGTACTTTGTCAAAGAGACATAGACACATTCTAAAAACACAGCACAATGCTTGATGGTACACAGACCAAAGCATAAACCTTCTTCAGAATAACTAACAGTATTTCTAGGGAAGACCGACCTTACTCAAACACATTTAGTATAGGACACACCTATTCATGGGGAGTAATACCATATTTTACGTTCAGATTGCCAAGGGTAGTAGACCCTGTCAGTCATGCAGTGACACTCAGTTAAGGAATCACATATTAAACCAACCCTGTTATCAGGAAACATCTTTTTTTTTTTTTAAAAAACTTTATTTCTCATTTTCAACAAGGTACAATAAGAACAGAAGTAACAACTCAGGATCTTGAATTGCAAAATACAGAACAGCATAGATCCAACCCATAACTCTGTAATTTACCACATGAAAATGTATACCGATTCCAAACAAAAGCAAATGTACCAAACCAACGACAACAGACAAACAAGAACACACAAAACAACCACAAAGACAACACAGACCCCCTCCCTATAATATATCAATAGAACCCGAAAAAACAAGAATACCAATGTACTATACTCTTGAGCCAAGTCCAGCTTCAACCATAAAGGTCATTAAAACTTCCCCACATATCCTCATAAAGGGATTCCTTGCTTTGTTTGCAATACATTGTTTTCTCAAATCCGGATAAAATTCGAACGTCCGAAAGCCATTCCGCCACCCTCGGCTTCTTGCGTGTCTTCCAAACCCTCAACACCTGTTTAGCCGCCATCAACAGAACCTTGACTACTCCACGCGATATCACCCAACTCACATCCCGTCCACCATTATACAATAATAAGATAACCGCCAAAGGATTGCGTGGATAAACAATATTCCAAACCTGATCTATCCAGTCAATAACATCTCTCCAAAAACGTTCCACTCTTTCACAATACCATAACATATGTGTTAAAGTACCTTTCTCCTTCCCACAACCCCAACACTGATCACCATCCACCAATCCCAATTTACACATATGCACTGGGGTCCAATATATCCTGCCCAATATCCTCTGATGTATATAGCGCAATTGCAAATCCACTTTGGCAGTCGTCGGAACCCTCCAAATCTTATCCCATTCCCTTGGCGTGAGTTCCCTGCCCAACTCCTCAGTCCAAGACAACCTCAGCTTGTCCCACGAGTCCAACCATTTACCATCAGGCTGCATAACTGCAGAAAAACAGACACTCTTTGACGTCCAATTTCCAAAAAAACAAAATTCTCCGGCTTCCTCAAAAATGACGTGCCCAACATGTCTCTACGCTCTGAGAGGAGAGCCACCAAAATACCATATCTTCTCAATTGCCTGTTCCTTAACCCAAATTTCTCAACCAAACCTGCAAAAGGCACTACCCCTGCGGCATTCCACACATCACCAATTACCAAAACACCCCTCTGAACCCAACTTTTCCAACTTAGTACACTATTGTTAACCTGTAGACCAAGATTATGCCAAAGGGAAGCCCCTTCATAAAGATGCAAACCTTGCCCAGTACCCAGTATCCATGACGACAAAGCCTCTTTAGTAGCCAAGACTGACTTTAAGCACTGCACTTTCCTAGGCATCTTCCCAAAAGAAAACAAACATTTAATATCATATGGCAGGAACCGCTGTGTCTCAATTTGTACCCACCACGGCACCCTATCCAGGACTTCACCAGTGTAATCAGACACTTTCTTTAATAAAAAACCACTACTATAATTCTTTAATACTGGGTACCCAAAACCCCCATATTTAACCTTCCGGACCATGATATACCGTCGAATCCTGGCCCTCTTCCCAAGCCCCCACAAAAAGTCCTGAAATAACTTATCTATACGCGCAAACGCTCCCATCGTAAAATGCACAGGAAGAGACTGGACAACATACAGAACCTTCGGAGGCAAAATCATCTTAATAGCATTAATTTTACCCCAAAGAGTCAGATTGATACGTCCCCATCTTATAATATCCCGTCTCAGAACCTCAATGATTTTATCAACATAGTTTCCTAAAATCTTGAGTAATATAGACACCCAAATATTTCGCACTAAGATATTCCCATTTACAACGCCACCCCAACCTGTTCTCACATCCACGGGAAGACTTCACCGGAAACACCACCGTTTTATCCCAATTGATCCGATATCCAGAGAGTTTACCCACTTCCTCAAAGACCTCCCTCAACACACAACCCCCTACAACAGGATTATCCAAAATGACCACAACATCATCCGCATAAGCCAAAGTTTTAATTTCCATATCTCCAACAGCAAACCCTCGGATACACCTCATTTGGCGTATAGACACCAACAAACGCTCCAACACCAAATTAAATAACAGCGGCGACAAAGGACAGCCTTGGCGTGTAACCCTAAACAACGGGAATGAAAACCCCTCATTCACCCACACCTTTGCCGATATACACTCTTGAAGTGCCCGAATAGCTTTAAGAAAGAAAGGACCAAAACCCAATTTAGACAGTGTATAATTCAGGAAGCCCCAATTCACCCTATCAAAGGCCTTCTCCGCGTCTAAAAAGATCAACAAAATATCCTTCACCTCTGCGTCAGGCAAGCTCAAAATGTCCAACAGCGTACAAATATTGTCGTAACCATATCTCCCTTCCATGAATCCTGTTTGAGAACGCTCCACCAGCTCACCTATATACCGCTTGAGCCTCACAGTCAGTATTTTTGTAAAAATCTTCAAGTCAACATTAAGCAAGGAGATAGGTCGATAACTACTGCACCTAGCTGCATCCTTCCCAGGTTTCGGGATCACCGTAAGGATTGCCTCCTTCATCCAGTCACACAGCCTCCCTTCCCTCAAAAAACAATTATACAATTCACACAAAACTGGTGACAGCACTTCCCCAAATTTCTGATAAAATTACACCGTCAAACCATCCATCCCTGGAGATTTGCCCTTATTCATACCCTCAATAACTGACAAAACCTCCAAAACGGTAATCGGGGCATCCATACAAGTCCTGCCTTCTTCAGAAAGCACCGGAAGTACAATCTTCCCAAAAAATCTATCAAAATCATCCATCTGCAGACCAATATCGTCCATATACAAAGTAGCATAAAATGAAAGAAAGCATTCACCAATTTTATCCTTTTTAATCTCCACAAAACCACAGTCATCAACAATTCTTTGAACATAAACCCTCTCCGAATAACTCCTCAACCTGCTTGCCAATAACCTCCCCGCCTTATCCCCTCGCTCCCAGTACCTTTGCTTCATGTAATACAAACCCCTCTCAACTTGAGAATTCACCTCATTTTTCAGTAATTCCTTAACCTCCAAAATCCTAAACCTAATATTCTCATCTTTTGACAAAGCATACATCCTTTGCAGATCACCCAATACCTTTTCAAGCTCTCCCAACCTGGCCTCCCCCACTCTACACAGTCTCGCAGTCCAGTTCATCAGTTCCCCTCTAACCGAGGCCTTGAAAGCATCCCACACCACCATACTATCCGCCGTGCCAACATTCACCTCAAAGAAATTTGGTATAAAAGACATCAATGCATTAGTAGCATCTTCGTCATACAGCACACTGGGTTTCAACCTCCATCTACTAAATCCCCTCCTCGCCGTGGATAGCCTCAGCTTAGCCTTAACCATCGAATGATCCGAAATGTGTCTTTCCCCCATAGACACCTACAGTACATTCTCAATCAGTCTATCCGACACCAATATGTAGTCGAGTCTAGAATAAGAATCATGCACCGGCGAGAAAAACGAGTATTCCTTGTCCCCCCAATGAAAATTCCTCCACACATCAACCAAATGATACACCTCCAACAAACTTCGAAAATCGCCACTTGACCTCTGTCCAGTAAAAGTACACTTCGAGGACCTATCCAAATTGGGGTAAAGTACACAATTGAAATCCCCCCTAAAATAACCCTTTCACCTCCCATGTCACCAAGCATCACTTTCAGCGATTCAAAGAAGCCCCCTCCTCCTGCACATGGACCATATACAGAACCAACTGTGAACAACACACCCTCCCATTTAAGATCAATTAGTATAATGCACCCCTCATCGTCCATACTTACTTTTTCAACACTTGCATCCAAACCCTTTCTCATTAAAATTCCAACACCTCGGGAAGCAGAGGAGTAACAATTCAAGAAAACTTGAGTTTTTATCTCGAGTTAGTCAGTGAACAGCCAGCACCATCCAGCAAATGTGTTTCCTGTAAAACAGCCACATCAATCTTCTCACGCCAAAGTTTAGATAGTACCTTCATTCTCGTTTTCATGCAATTCAACCCCTACACATTCCAAGTACACACTGAAACCTCCCCCTTCTGGATCCACCAATACGCTCTATATTATCACATGCTCCCATTGTCCCCCAATCATAAACAAACTTATAAATGACCACTGCAAGAAACACCAAACTAATCTACAAAGTAGAGCAACACATGTAACACCCACCCCCCTCACACCACACCCACAACAAAAGACAACATGCACACAAACAAAACAGTATCGATTACAGAAAACCCAACATATCCTGGGTTTCAACAAAATACCATTATATACATTACCAAATTCGATTCCAACTATCTCCCCCAGAATCCCATGCCTAACCTATAACACCAAAATGTCATCCTCAAACATTTTCACGGAGTCTAATATCCGTCCCCCTAACCTTTTTCTTTTTTTTTTCCCCCCTTTCAAAACTTATAATTTACAAGCCCAGACAGAATCCAAAGGTATATGCACCGCACAATAACAACAAATAACGAAATAACAGCAGCAACCCAAAGGTAAAGTACAAGGGTTGTAATCAGACCCAAAGTGTTCAGCAGTCGCACATTAAAACGGTAAACACCCAAATTAAAAACCTTATCAAGCAAGAAGCATTTCTGATTTACCCAACCACGCCCCCCTGCTCACCATAACCAAAACACCCACAATAACGAAGCACCACCGAAACTGTCACTCCTCACCGCATCACATCCACAGCAAGAACACAAAGAACACACCCCGTCTCGCTCCCCTCAAACCAAGAGCTATTCCATCAACCAGTAACAAGAGCGCTGCGGCATCAAAGAGACATCAACCCCAAGTAGCACAGTCCATAATACAATTAGTAGATCCTCATAGAACTAAGAAATGTGCAGCAAAATAAACATCAACCAGCAGGTCATACAGCAACTCAAGAACATATTTTACATGGAAGCGCCATTACGTAACGCCCACCTCCATTACGTCCACCCACACGCCCACAGAGGAGCAAGTTATCCCATAACTGTTGTCCCTCCGCAAAGCGAACCATCAACTTGCCCATATAACAAGACACAGTAAACACACAGATAGGCACCATAAAATGAAAAGTTCACAGTGCCATCTAGGAAATGCAAACAGTAGCCAGTGTTGCTCACACACCAGCATAAAATCATACCTCCAGAGCAATATGACTCTGATATGCAAATGCCAGGCCACACACATAAATGTACAATGTTGCGCAAAGCACATTTCCTGCCATACATTTCCTCCATGAATGTCACATCCTGGCCTCAGTACAATGCCAGCATTCTGAGCTCCCCAATATGAGCATGCCCAATGCAACACCGCTTGCAGAGTACATGCAATGATGGCCAATTCACAGAGTCCATAAAGTCACAGCAGTGAACGCAAAAAGCGACTAATGGGGATCTCGATGCAGTATTTGAGCAGTACGAAAACTGCAGTGCCAGTCATGAACAGCTGGTAGCAACCTGCAGGTCAGATCCATCACATCCACCACTGCGTTTTCTCTGGATTCCAAGTGACTAGGGATACATTTCTGAATAGTGGAACACAGATTCAAGGAACAGTATAAACCTATAACTACATTCAGGCTAACACTCAATTATACCAGGTGAGTAAGGCCTTTTGTTGTAATATACAATTACTGTTGATTTTGAGATCAGTGGAACACAGCCTAAGGTAAGCAATAACTTTCTACACTAATTTTGGATTGCACCAGGCAGACCAAGGTCAGCTACACCTACAGGGTGCTTTTTAAGAATGGTACACAGCTATTCCAGGCAGGTAAAACCTATGGGTGTAATATACTATTACAGTTGCTTTTCAGATCATTGGAACACAGACTAAGGTAAGCAATAACTCTTATTTTAGGATGGCACACAGTCATTCAAGGTAAGTAAAACCTAAGGCACACTTATTCTCGACAGGTTAAATAGACCGAGTTGGTATACCTATACACTAATATTCTGAAAGAAATATAAGAATATAAGTGAAGCCAACAGCATTCTTTTGGGAAAGAGGCATAACCAATTCACAGTTGAGTAAAATAACCTTACATATACTTTTCAGAATGGCAGAACACATTTAAGGTAAGTAAGAACGTTTGTAAATGCTCACTCTCAGAGGGGCAGTTACCAACCAACTCTTTCACAAGTAAGTCACTTTTAAACACACTTGTTATACTTTTCAAGGCAGAATCCTTTTCTTATCCAGTCCTACCCTAGTCTGTTGCATGCGTTTTCTCTGAGGCAGAAGAGGGACCCTAGTGGTCTAGAAGCCAGCTGTAGGAAGGGTGAGATAGGGTTCAGTTACTTACAGGGAAAGTCATCAGAGTTCCTGAGGAAGTCTCTTCAAACAAGAAATTGTTTCACTTTAGAATTAGTTCGGGTCCAGGGACTTCAAATAAGACACCCTTGGAGGATTGCAGCAGTGGGCCTTGGTGAACGGAAAACACCCCAAAGCTACACAGGAATCACAAATGCTTAAGGTAAGTAAATACCCCAGCCAACACAGTACCTCAGCACAGAAGAAGAGTTTGCAGCGGGGGAGACTTCAGGATCTGCAGTCAAAAACCTGTTGGATGAATTCCTTGTCATGAAGACTGAACAAAGGATACTGGAAGGGTTTTTGCAGCACGGATCAACCAGGAAGGCTCCAGGCAACAGTTTCTTTCTGGTTGGATGTGGCTCTGTGGTTTTGGCGCCCTTTTAGGGAGCTCGGAGAAGACTGACTATCGCTGGTCGGATTCTCGTTTCTAATCTGGTCCAGCACACTGGTGAAGGAATTTCAAAGACTTAAATGGCGTCTCTGGAGAGCCTTGAGGAGGCCACCAAAGTTTTGCTCGATTCGGAACTCAAGACCATGCACCACACAATGGCTCGAGGTCTCAGGGTATTGAGGTATTGCAGCCTGCAAGGTCGCAGCACAACGCGATATGGTTGAAAATGCAGGTCTTCTTGAGTCTAGTGGATCTCACCAGGCTCTGGGTCAGAGTCATCGTCTTCGGGACCCCGAGATCAATTGGAAGGAAGGGTAAAAGGCTCTGGTTACATAGCAGGCTCTCTGGTCGTTGGAAATCACTACAGCCATCTTTTGTTCATCTTCCTCTTCGGTTTCAGATCTAGTGGTCGACATGTCAGTAGCTTCCAGGTTCGGAGTATTTAACAGGTATTACAGTACAACTTCTGCATTCTCTCCCTGCATTTTACAGAAAGGGGCGGTCTGGCTGTCGAGTCAGACCAGCCATACCCCATTGAGACTGGGATCCTTTCAGGCATGGTGAGGGCGACAGAGTTTTGCACTCCTCCCTCGCTTCTTTCCTTGGCGGGGAATACAAAGGATTCCTGCTGAAGACAAAACCCCCACTGAGGTCGTTCCTGCCTAAAATGGCGGGGAAAACCTCAGAAACTACAAGCAAGCAGGAAGTAGCGTAAAAAGAAGGATTCCACCATTTTAGAAAAATGGTGGCCCTTAGGAACATTACTGAGGCTGAATCAACAGCCTGCCAGTTAAGAGGAGTAAAAGTCATGAAGGTAAAACCATTACTACCAGCCATTCAAGCAAACTTGCAATTGTAACAATAATTTTAAAGGTAAGTAAGAAAGGGGATACATTGAATCCCCCAGCACTCCACATAAGGTGGGGTGTGCTGGCTCATTTAATAAAATGTAAAGGGGGATGAAAATCCCTCTTTACTACTTGGGACTGTAGTTCATCCAAGTACATGAAAGAGACATTAACAGGAGAGCGCATAGGGGGAACCCAGCCTAAGCCCACTAGTTACAGGAAACCATAACTTCAACCATACACTATGGAGAGACATGAAAAGGTCACCCATAAAAATAGTAAAAGACTTGGTGAGAGGGGAAAAAGATTCCCCTTCACCTAGGGACAAGGTCAAATAGTTACCTAGTCAAAGCAAAATGTTCTGGAGTTGACCCGGTCAGGTAAGATTTTCATTTTTATAATACATCTTCCTAACAATAGAGACATTTAAAGAGATATTCAAAGGGATGGGGAACAGCAACATGGACAAAGATGCAAACATATGTAAAGATGCACAGACAGATGCAGAACCAATAACATGCACGCAGAAGCGCACACTCATTACGAGTCCGGCAGTAGCCATGCCGGTAAAAGTGGCAGGATGCCGCCGGACTCGTGTATTTTTCCAGCGCCTGGCTCCACGGAAACACCGGGGGGGGGATTATGATCCCGGTGTTCCTGGAAGTCAGGCGCCTGAAAAATGTAAATAGCCATTCCCACTTGAGTCCAATAGGACTCAATGGGAATGGGGATGAGGGAAGCACTGGCACAATTAACAACGGTGCTGGTGCTTTCCGGAAAGTCTGCGGACGGCTGTGGTCCCGCCCGCCAGGTCGGGACGGCAGCCGCCCGCAGCCTCGAAGTATGCCGGTCCAGTAACAACGGTGCCGGTCGGCTTACCAGCACCATTGTTACCGGACCGGCACACTTGTAATGAGGCCCTATATCTCTCTATGTATACCTCCTTATATCTCTTTCTTTCCCCGTCTCCATCTCTTTCCCTGTTTCTATCTGACTCTTTCTATCTCGCTCTCTCTCCGATAGCTAACATGATAACCACAGGCGATGACCGGTTCAAGGAAAGACAGGCAATCTTTTGACTGACACAGGTAGACAAACAAATGTAGATAAGGCGATAAAGTGCTGGCATTGGCATGGGCTCACAGGTGCAAATGGACCCAAAGACAGACACAAACACATAGACACACGTAGACGGACAAAGACAGACAAGCATTCATATCCTTAGACCTAAAATTGGACAGATACAAAGACACACAAGGCTGACCCAAAGACAGACATTGAGACCCCCCGTAGACACACACACACACACACACACGCGCGCACGCACATGCATGCCTAGACACCCAGACGCATATACAGAAGCACCAATATTGCATTTCCGTATTCATTGGAATGTTCAGAGTCGAGCACCCACTTACAGTCCTCAGAATATAATCTGTAGCATCCAGAGCTGGGACCTAAAAAAGGTCAGTTCCTGATTTACTGCATTGTCCTGTGATTATATTCATCCAAGTAGGGCATAAGTGAATGAAAATGGCTTCTGCGTTCGACCCTTCTAAAGTACAGCTTGTTTTGATTACGTATTTCAGTTTCCCAAAATAATTCCACAGTGGGGGTGGAACGGACATTAAAACAGGAAACAGTGTTAGATGGAACACTTTTGCTACAAACCTTTATTAAATTTGGTCCATTTTTAACTGGGCGACATGATGTGTACAGAGGGGAGGAAACTGATTAATTGGCTGGACTGTAAATTTATAAAGTGCCTACATTTTTGTTTCTTAAATATTTTGTATGTGATACAAACGCACACAAAATTAAAACACCTTAAAAAAATACATAATATGTAAAGTCTGGTATAGAACTGTGCTTATTGGGCCAAGAAGGTGCATCTGCAGGACTTCAGCTGAGTTTTAGGAATAATGAATCCTTTCTTTACTTTCTACATGGGAAGCCCACCCACCAGAATGGTATCCCACAATACACTATTAATGCAGCGCCTATGAATTCTCACTTTATTTGCCAAGTAGGTATTCCTGTGGGTACACCGTCCCTCACGCTAGTACCATCTATGAGTACTGTAACATATTCTTAATGTCTGCTGATGATGGTTATTCCTAAATCTTATGAAGGTAAATTCCTTTTATGTGATGATGTGAATGGTCTAATCACTTGTTTGTGAAGCGTGAATGTTATACATAATACAAGTATGTTTTATTTAATGCTTTGTGGAACAGTGTTTCACAAGTCCTAATTTTCTGCCTGTTATGCTTTGTGAAACAGTTATTTAAAAGATCACAGTTTCACTGTTATTCCATGGCAACACGTGTTTCACTCTTCTGGAGCTTTCTCAAGGCAACATAATTATAATAGTTTCTTCTACAAATGTATTGATCAGTTCAATGATTAGCACGATTTTGATAAAAACACCAAAAAAAGAAAGGAGAAAAAGAACATGATTTATGTTATTATCACATCTGTGATCAAAACACTTTGTTAGGAAAATATCTCATAACCATTTTACTGTTCGCTACAGAGGTTATTAAAATGCAATTCTTTATTTTTCTTTTATTCATGTCATCCTGAATTTTGTTTGTTTGTTTTATTATTTGTATTGCGCACCAGACCCAAAGGTATCAGGGCGCATAGCATAAGGTAATTTGCAGCTTGGTTACACCTCGGGATAATGCAATACAATATATGGATAATATAATACATATGAAATATACAGAGCAAGGAAAGTGAGCACGCAGCTAGAAATCAAATGGAAACAACAAAGTGACATAGTCCTAAAAGAGGAAAGTTACAAATACGACATGACATAGTGCTAAGAGAGGACAGATACAGCAGATATAGAGAACAGTCCAAATAAGGCTGGTAGCTGAACAATAATTTTTACAGGCAGAGCAGGTTGGTCGTAGTTATGCAGGTGTGCGGGTAGACCTAGATGTCAGACTCTTTGAGCCATCTTATTATACTCTGACGGAAGTTTAGGTAAGATTGATCTGCCCTCAGTGGGGTGGGTAAAGAGTTCCATAATTGGGCTGCCTTGACCGGGAAGCTAGTCCCACCCCACCACCCCCAACCAATTAAAACTTTTTTCAAAATCATCAACTGTCCTTTTCATATTACACCCCAAGGTTGTTGTGGACTGCATGCCATTAATCCTCTGCACGGTCTCCTGTACCTAACCTATGTAAATGTACTCTTATTTGAAAAAAATTACTTACTGTATTGCTCATTTTATTTATTTCTAATGCTAAACACTGTAAATGAAATAATAACAATTTAAAGGATGCAAGACCACTAATTCCTAAAATGCAAATAAAAAAACAGGGCTGGCTAGTATATCATGCCTGATATGGGACAACATGAGAGCTCTGTATGCAATATTGCATTGTCTGTTTGGACTTGTGTGGACAGCTTCCGTTTCTGGAATGCTTTTACTACAGTGAAATGATTGAACCTTTGACCAACTTTATTTTCGTAAGTAAAGTATGCCGATCCTCAGTCCTATTACTCCCATATTTTCTAAAAATAAGTAATTTTCCCAGCATGTAAATAATGATTTTCTTTCTTTAATCTGCAGGTGATACAACTGCCAGTTTTGATTCGGATATAGTGTTCACCATAAGCCGGGAGGAAAACCAATATCTAATTCCTCCTAAGAGCAAAGACCCTGGAAGCAATGACCGTCCCCATGCAGGTCAGTGATAACTGTTGGAATGTTTGATTTTTTTCAGATTAAATCAATTTGCAAGCTTCTTGTACCTTTTACAGGTCATACAATGTCATAGAAGTGAGAGAAGAGTTTGCAACACAGAGTAAATCAGTGACTATCGGCAGATAAAGAATACAGGTACATGCCGGCAGAACACACCAAGGTTAATGCATGCTAGCAACGGGCTCAAGATAAGGAAAAGCATTCGTTCTCTACACTAAATGAGTCTCCCCTTAGTTTGTGTGCCTATTTTGTTCAGTTGCTTTGTACCTCATCATAGGTCATCTCATGGTAACTTTACAACACTACAGTCAATGAGCTGTACAATACGGATCCGGATGAACGGTTATCCAAATAATGGTAGATGTGCAAATCACTGTTTCGGGAGTCTATCCTTTCTGTTCACCATCACATTGTGTCTAATGTTTCCCGAATGCAGATTTTAAGGTCCTACCCCATTTGTCGGTGTTGGTCACATTGCTGGCATAGTGGAATCAAATGCTTACGCAAAATAGTTGCTGGTATGCTGGCAACATTTTCCAAATATGGATTCTGAGATTTTGAGTCAGAGCATCAGCATTTCATTGGTTGACCCTCTACACTTTGTATGGTTGAATCTTGACTGGACACTGGACCACCAGGTTTCATCAGCTGACTTTAGATGATTGCTATGTCCACGGTTGAGGGCTAGCTTTTGAAGGTATTGTAACATGACTACACAAATGAGCGGTAAAAGGTGCAAACTATTTTAAACTGGATTCTATGTCCACAGGGACACAACCGAGCTCTCTTGGCTGGTGTGATGCGATCTAACTGCAGACAGATTTTGGGTGCTTTATTTTGGAGCCTTTTTGAGGTCTCTTACTTTTGTTATTCCTAAATGGCCTTTGTTGTAATGCTCTAGTTAGAGCAATAGCTTGACCCAGGTTTGTTCAACCAAGCAATTTGTTTGATGGCATGCGTTTACCCTTTTTAGCAGCAGTAATTAGAAATGGATGCCCTTAATGATGGCTGTGTTGTGTAAGGAGAGGTCTAGTTAATGTCTTCCCTTTCTCCCCTTTCACAGGCATTTCACTGTACCTGTAGCAGTGTGTTATGTTATGTTAAAGGGTATTTATACCACGCACTGTCACCACCGGAGTAGCCACCGGGTGCTCTGGTGGATCTGAGAAGCAAGAGGGTAGAGTAGGTTAGTAGGACTGAGCGGGAGGAAGAGCAAGAGAGCTGTGATGTGCTGCTGGCAGCTTCAGTTTGATTTACAACATTCAATGAGCTTAGGTGTGTTTTTCGGTTAGTAGCCTTCATGTGCAGTTGTGTGAGGCTATGTGTGGTTTGTTTTGTTGCGGTGTAGTGCAGTACGCACAGTTTATTGTGCTTTAGAGGTATAGATGTGTTTAGTTCAGAGTTTGTGAAGTGTACGCAGAGGGTTGAGTTTTTGTATTAGTAGGGTTGGTTAGTGGTATCACTATTTAGATGGGACGCATAATGATATCCACAATTCCATTTAGATGTGACGAAAGCTCATATTCACAAATCTGTCTAGATGTGACGTAAGCTAATCTTCACAGTTCTATCTGGATGGTATCTGCCCAGTACCCAAGGACAGGAGATGAGAGGTGCCTTTGTTGTGCCATGTTACTGGATGTTGCTGTATTGCAGCTTTTGCCATTCGCAAGGCCTCTTGGCACTTTGGGGCCTGCAAGCAATAAATTTGGGTTATGGGTATGCAAAACTTAGATCTGTACTTGTGTTATGTAGATCATGTGTGGTTGGGCCCCTGTGGTTTTTCCATGCAGTTTCAAGTTTGCATTGATCCCTTTTCCATGGCCTTTGATAGTCAAGAACCAATTTTTCTCGGGTACCTTGATCTAGTCCTTTGCCTGGGAAGCAGTGGTGGTTAAAACGGAGAGTAAATCTTTGGTGCACACGTGATCCAGGAAGGAGTTTTCAAACCTCTTGGAGAATAGTTTCTTGTGTGGGGGTATTTTTTATTTGTTCATGAATGGTGTATATGGAGGGGGTAGGGATAATATGCTCATGTGGGGATACCGCACTACCGGGTGGACAGTGATGTCAGAAGTGGGTATTCCATGGGCCTGATCACAGGTTGGGCGGTAGTCCATAAATCTGGCGGTAATGCTATTACTGCCACATTTAAGGGTCCGCCTAATCCAGAGTATTGGCCACATTTCCCTCGAGCTCAGTGTCATGCTGCGGCCCTGGAGGCTTTGGAACAAGTGGCAACATCAGTACAGAACGTTACGTTCGATCCAGGATACTGTATCCACAGCCGCACATTCCCCTCCCGGTCTAGTCCTCATCCAAGATGGCTGCCGCAAGATGGCAGACGCAACTATAACTACGCGCCGTGTCATCAGCACTGCACGTTTTATCCATCTCTTGGTGCCCGCTCCAGTGTCTACAGCCCTCGCCGACTGCAGAAACTAATCTCTTGCTACCACTTTCCAGCCCTTCGTTTTCCGCTTTGCCTTTTTCATCCCTTCTCTTTTCTGCTCCGTCCTTGCTGGCTTCCTTCCTGGCGTTCTGGCGCTGCCTTTTTTCTCCATTCTCAGTGCGGGTAAGTCTTCAGCCTTTTTCCTCCGTTTCTGCCGCTTACCTTGTTTTCCTTCTATTTCTTGGTGGTTCCGCTTGGCTCCGCCTTTCTAACTCCGATCCTTTCTTATCTCTCTGCCACCCTCGCACTGCCTGGATAGTCACTCTACTGCCTCTTACCTGACTACTCTATCTGTTCCCGTTTCTTTTGGATCCATTCTGTTCCATTCCGTAGCTCCTCCTCTTACTTTGGGCCTCGGTTTGGCTACCATAGGTAGTTCCAGTCTGCACACTGAACATCCTTCGAGGCTGGTACTCCTACACTCGGACCTTCAAAGCATATGACCATTGTGTTCCCAGAAGGGGAGACCCTTTCCCTGGATTCCTGCTACCCAAGGGAAGGAGTGTTTTGCTATCGAACTCTTTGAAGGGGAACTCCAGTTACACTTCCTTCAAGAACGTTCTGTTAAGACCCACTACCAGGGTTTTTTGGTGCCATCAGCGTTTTCCCTGGTTTGGGGCTGGCTCCCTGGGATTCCCTTTGGTGTGGGTCTCAGTCCCAGTCAAGGTGGCCTCCGGGGGAGCCAGACCCTACTTACACGAGAAGAAGGAAGAGAAACTAAAGGATAAAAAGGGCAAGGAGAGCAGACGGAAGGAGTCATCTGAGACCTGGGACAGCTCCACAGAGGAAGGAGGTGAGGAGGGGTCTCAGGAGGGTACGCCTGACCAGGCAAGGCAGGACACTCGGAGCTGGAGGTAAAAGCGCCGGTGGAATGGGCATTTTCAGTGCTATTAGCACAAGCGCAATTTGCACCGGTGCTAATGGCGCCCCCCAATGGGGAATGGCGCTAACTGTTACCCCGCAATTTGCACCGGACCGAGTAATGGTAACGCTATTTGCCCTGGCAGTATTACCGCCGGGATACCGCCAGACCCGTGATCAAGCTTCATATTGCCTGGCCATGTCTAGGCAATGACCTTTCCTATACAACAGAAGGGAAGCATTGTAGAGATTGCATCAGTGTCTGCCTGCTCCTTTGTACCTGCCCACGTTCATGTTTCAGGAATTACTCTTGCAGGTACCATTTGAACAGCTGTACTCTAGTTCCGGGACTTTTTTTTTATTGTCCCTACGGTTCGGCCATGTGTTTTTAAGCATAAATCGGTAGATCGTAGAAAACTTTCCTATGGACCTTACCCGACTTTTCGTCCATTAACGCACTCGAAATCAGCTGCCATTTTCTGATAATCCTATCATTTCCCCCCATCGCCCTGGCTCACCTGCTTTTGCGGCACTAAATCAAATCCCCCGCCCCTGAAACAGACTTTATCAAAACATTCATATTCCCCGCCTCTATCCGTGACGTGACTGTGCTGCGTAGGCAAACGCGCCCAGGCGTCTTCTACGCGACTCCACACAGAACCCGGAAATCAACACAGATCAGCTCACAACACAGCGCGCCACAATTCGGAATATGAAACTGTACTTTTAAATCAAACCGCAAGATTGTAAATTTGGTAAAGTACATTTATTTGACATCAAATGTTTAGAGAATATTCAGCGATTTTCATTTTTATTTGCTCACGTTCCAAAAAGTTCGTTTTGAGGCACGCGATGTTCCTTTGCTGTACACAGGGTCTTAGATCATCTCACAATACAGCGCCACAATTCGGAATATGAAACTGTGGTTTAAAAGCAAACTGCAAGATTGTACATTTGGCAAAGTACATTTATTGGACATCAAAGGTTTAGAGAATATTCAGCGATTTGCATTTTTCTTTGCTCTCGATCCAAAATAGTTCGTCTTGAGGCAAGCGCTGTTCGTGTGCAGTACACAGGGTGTTGGTTTACGATAAAATAAGCTCTTCGGTCGCACTGATAATCGCATGGCTGTTCCAACAACGAGGCACTAGGCCACCACAACGGTATGTATGTTGTATCTAGCCATTAGTACCGCGTAAGGGCATACTTGTACTTGGCGATCGTCCCATAAAATGGTCAGGGTGGTAACGTTGTTCACGCAGAGAAGCAACTGGCGGTTGAAAAACCCATCCGCCGGTGTCTGGTACTCGTGACACACACAATAATGAGTGATGTACCTGTTTTAAAAACATAAAAAATGAAATTAGTCTCACCATCAGATCTTTATTAAAATTATTCATTTTATATATTAGGTCGGGAAATTATTTCATAGCTAGGACAGTGCAACTGGGTATTATACCTCATTTCCAGTAACCCACCCCCTCTCCTCCGCCTTTTTCACAGCCGCCTGAGCGCCAGTGGACCACTTCGTCACTGATATGATATAATATGGCATTTGCAACGCGCCTATACACAAGTGTTTCAAGGCGTGGCGAGGCAGGGAGGGGGGGAACAAGGAGAAGACAGACAACGATCCTACTAGGCCAGGTGTCATTCAGATCGCGCAAGTGCAGGGGTAGGGGGAAGGTAAAAGTGCAAGGGGAAGGGGAGGGGGGAAGTGGAGTACAAGGTAAGTAGCATAAAATAATAAATACATAGGGCCAGCTGGTGGCGAGTGCAAGGTAAGTGCAGAACAAGTGCTGGGAAGGGGGGGCTGTAGGATACTGAGACAGTCCCCCAGTGCAGGGGTTGACAGGGAGGCAGTGCAGGTGGAGAGTGGAAGGGCCCAGGACTGAGGTCGCAGACAGTGGACCAGTTGTAGCAGGGGAGAGGGAGAGAGAAAGCAGAAGCAAAGAGTAAGGTTTTGAGGTGCTTCCGTAAAAGGAGATTGTTCTCCTCAAGATAGTGCGCGGTACAAAACAATATGCCACATTGAACGAACAAGTACAACTTAACCCGTCTTTAAAGCTACTGTATAGTAATTAAATTGCGGTATAAACTCATCTAAAGAGTTACTTACATTATATTTGCATTTTCCATTGTGTCTGTGCGTAGGGCAGCCCCGAAATACCACTCCTTCTATGCCGACGTTATTTCTTCTAATGAACGAACATTAAATGGCTATCGTTTCTGAAATTTTATTCATTATCGTTTCTTACGTTATTGCACCACACCCCCAAAAAGAAGTCTTTCGGGATGGTCCCGGCCTGTCAAGGTCAAATAACAATAGAACCTTATACTGAGTCGTGGGCCATTCCGGCACCCGAGCAAAAAATCAAAGCAGCTGACCTTCACTTTGAACGAGCACACATTCCTAGTTAGCTACATTCAGTGTAAGGCCATCTCACAGGACTTGAAATTTACACTCCATCTTTGCATTTTGTATGCGTGCTTAGCAGCCCCAGAGAACCATAAATACGGAGACATTCTATATTTTTTGAAAAATGATTTATATTACTGTTTGGTTTAATTTAATGCGCAAATGAACAAGGTTGGATAGACACATTGCATGTACACTGAGCAATCACTTTTATTTACACAATACATAGCTACACATATTCAATGGGCCTGCGACATGAGGAGACTTGAGAGAACAGACAATCAAATTACAATCATTTAAACCGTGATGTGTATTTCTCAATGAGCTCTTCTTTAGGTGGACATGGAACAGAGGCAATGTTGGGTGGCAATGCAGTTGTCCCCTGCACAGGTTCGTTCACAACTCCATGTATGTGTCTATCTATGACATCCACATTAAGTCTCTCAATAAACTCATATTGCATATCCTCAAACACTGGTTTGATCACCCATTGTTTACTTCTTTTAGTGAAGGCCTTATTGTAGCGAAGCGTCCCTAAAGTTCCGGTCGTCCTACTTTGTTGACGGCCAACATTATGGTTATGTGCCAAGACCGCTAGAAGAGTCCGATTTATCATGCCCTCCATGCCAAAATGCAATCGTTTTGGCCTGTACTTTAGGCACATATTGTGGAACACCTCCAAATCTCCTGTGTGGCAGAATTCCGTGAGTCCCCTCAAATCTCTGGTTATAGTTTTATCAAATACAATCTTTTCAATGGCTTTGTGAGTGGGTGATGAAGGAATCAACCACTTCTTCTTCCGTGCCTCCTCTGTGGACAAATGGCCATGTTCACAATTGTGGAAATGTTGGTTTGTGTTCCAACGGTGAACGTTGGTACAGTGTAGCATTACTGACCGCCATTTTTCCAGTAGAATTTCCAACGACCCTCCACATGTTTTTGAGCTCCACCAAAGATGGTTGCTGATTGACTTGGACCACTGTGAAATACCTTGCATATCTTTTTTTTTACCTGCAGCCGACATTTTTTTATTGATTGTTTTTGCAAGATGCCAAACGTCAAATTGGTGATTTATATTTTTGTACTGTTCTCTCATTGTCTTGGCAATTGAAACGTGTCTGTCCGTGGCTATCAGTTCGATCACCATTCCCCGCGATTGTAGTTCTTGCAATGATGCTACAAAGCCAACTTTCTCCATGGCCACTGAGGATGTACTTTGTGACACCTGCACGACCACCGAACTCACAATTTTCTTACTTTCCATGTCCTGAAAGTGGTAGGTGCAGTACTTGGCTGAAAATCCTGGGCTGTCGCACTGTCCATCACCGGCTAGCCTGAACCGTTTGCCCGCGAATGTACTATCAATAGACATTTTTTCCATTCTCCAAGCTTCGCTAATGGCTGGAAATAGATAATCGGTTTGGTATTTGTAGAACTGAGTTTTCGCAATGAAATGGATTCCCACAAACTGAAAGAAAGACTCTAACTTTTTAAAACTTGAACCACTAAAAAGTGCAGCCGCTGCACAAAGTAGATTGCCTGCTGGCAGTTGCCCCAGCATGGGTTGTGCAGACCATGAGAAAGGATGATATTTTGTACAGGTGGCATGTATTTTAAGGTTAGTGCCTCGAATTGCACGAGTCACATTAATCAATGGCTCCCCACATACTTCCCCACCAACCGAATGCCCACATTTCATCCGAATAATAATATCAATCAAACAACTATCGAATACAATGAATTTGGCCTCTTTCCTTATACTGTCACTCTGCATCCCAGCTGGTTCGGCCTGTAACGTTGAGGACATGTCACTCACATGAAAGGTAGAATCTCTGATATCGTCTTCCGCTATGTTCAGTGATATTGATGGTGTTTCATTGTCGTCCACTTCATTCTCTTCCATTGCAACATCTGTTCCTTCTCCGGCGATGGGTGAATAAAACAATTTCTTCAACTTTCTTGCGGTCTTAGTTTTTGCGGGTGTGGATTCTGTGAATTGATCTCCGACTGCATCCGAACTACCAGGAGGACATTCACTATCAATGGCTGGTGGTGGTATAGCTCCGTTGTCAATCTCTTGATATTCTTCCCATTGGCACGATGCATCTCCAGTCTCAAGTCCCTGCCAAAAGGTTTGACAAGCAACATCTCTCGTTCGCTTCACTGTCTTTGTAGATCTAGTTCGTACACCCACTCGCAACTAGAGGACAGATTGGAAAAGGGATGTTCAGTTTAAACACAACTTACAGTATTGAACTATTAACAGTGAAAAACAACATAATATAGTGACCAGGACACTAACCTTCTTTTGCTTTCTTTTCTTTGAAACTTTCTTGCCTCGAACTTCAACATCAGGACGCTGTTGCTCCGACTCGTGTGTGCATGTCTCCACTTCCTCTTGCGCTGCAACGACTATATTTTCATGATAAGCACATCCATCACGCACTGACGCTCCATCGACTCCCTGAAACATAGGACTTTCATTAGTATGTATAATAATATCGAAAACACAAAATGTACTTGGGGACCAATACCCACGTACATCTCAATAGCAAAACACGAATGAACGCTTTGTGTAGAACATTCAAACGACAATTATTCACGCATTGTTGATCTAGTTAGATGGAACTGTCAAGATCCATACCTCGGGCTCCTCATAGACTTCCATTGATGATATTATTGAAGATGATGCTTCAGTAACTCCCTGAAACACAGTAATTGCATTAGTATGGTTTTCTATTTTGTTAAAAAGAACATAAACTTTGTGCTGGCGTCAACGGCTCATCTAAATAGACCTGCACAAATGATCAGTTGTCTAAAATAAATAATGGATATGTAAATATGATTCGATTTGCTCGATCGTTGGAAGTGTCACCACCCAGAGATCTGCATCAACTACTAGGGGTGATGTTCTTGTAGAAGAAGCTCCGTCATCTCCCTGAAACATAGTACTTGCGTTAATAAAGAAGGAAGTATAGCGGATGTAATCACGTCATATGATCTCGCTTGATCGAACTGTCAGTATCCATACCTCGAAATGCATAAGAACATCAAGGGACGATGTAACTGCGGTGCACACTTCTGCAAGCTGTTGCGCCGACCCGTAACTGCATGCTCCCCCTTCTTCTTGGCTAATGCTCCATCGACTCCCTGAAACATAGGACTTTCATTAGTAATGAACACAATATTGAAAAAAGAAGACACATAGGAGGGCGACGACAGAAGGACATATCAATGGCTAAAAACGAAAGAAACATTGTGTGTAACAATCACGCTACAAGAATGCAAGATCTGATGATCTCCATCGATGGAACTGTGCGGAAACGTACCTCGAGCATCTGAGTGACATCAACGGTTGTCGTCAATACGTTGGACTCCTCAGCATCTCCCTGAAAGACAGTACTTGCATTATTTTGGATAACAATAATTATAACTGAAAACAAAGACTAGAGGACGAGTACAAGGGTGTACCATTAGGTAAAATAATTACACGATAAATTAAAACTATTGATTTACATGCCTAAAACAAGTCAGTGGCAGAATAGCCAAGTAAGATTACCCGATAGGCGCTTGAAGTGGCTGATGACTGCAATAACGACACGGATGGAGAATCTTCCGCCTTCATATTGAGTGGATACATAAATGGGGAAATTATTGTTAGATAATGCTACACACTACCGCAAGGCCGAGAGATAAATACGTAAACTTGACTCACCAGTGGAGGGATGTGGACGAATAGAGTGGGAATAGCGGTTGAGAGCAATTTTCGCCTCGCTCGCGGTGTGTTCTTCTTTATTAGCATTGATGTGGAGTACATGTCTGAGCTAAAGTGCCTGCTGCAGATGCGGTATCGATCACCCCTCTTGTCCGCAAAGACTTCTAGGACTCTACTTTCAAGCTCAGACGGTGGATATCCGCAATATCGGACCCATTCTCTTATCTGATCTATTGTCTTAGGGAAAACATGCATTATAGTACCTTCAGATTTATTATGGGTCTTCGAAGGGCAACCGCCAATGGAACAAGCAGGCATTGTGGAAAGTTCTGAAAAGTAAAGATCAACAATTCTCTATGAATACCAATGTGTTAAAAAATTAAATGACACATAAAAGGTTCAATGCAAGGTTCGTTTTGGTTCTTGGAACTATACACGTTATTCACATGCGGATAAGTATTTGAATAACTTTAAAAAAATAGAAAAATAATTTGACTAAACTCAGAACATGTGACTAGTTACTTGCATGTACTGTCTTGAACGAAAAGAAATTGGACGCAAAATGATTATGGTACATGGCCTTACCTTGACGAACAAACAGTTAGATGCAGGGATCAGAGTTGTTTCTTGTCGTAGAACAGGGAGCAGTTCACAGGTTGCAAACTGACGAGTTTCCTCGAAGTGGTCACGGAAGTTCACAGAGACGAAGAGCAGATAACCAGCACCTTCACGGGTTGACTAGCAAAGCTCAAAGAAGTTCTCATTAGAAATATGAAGTGGGTTATAAAGAATTTGAAACAGGGGTGTGTTTGTGAATGAATGACGTGTATATGTCGTGGCATTATGCGGTTTGCAGGGGGCCGCCCAGCGTGAGGGGGGATGCTTGGCAGGAGACACGGGGTCTGGAGGTAGACATGGGAACAACAACCCATGCTCTATAGACCACTTTGAAGTGTACTTGTTCTTTGGCACCTCTTGGCCTTTATCGCTCCCTGACAGCTCCACTTGGCAGCACAAGTACCCCGGTGCGAACTGCCTTTGATAGGGCGGGGGGTGGATTGAGGCGGTGGTCGTGCAGACAAGACACAGGAAGACTCGTGAATGGAGACACACTTATGTGGATTGCAGGGGGCCGCCCAGCGTGAGGGGGGATGCTTGGCAGGAGACACGGGGTCTGGAGGTAGACATGGGAACAACAACCCATGCTCTATAGACCACTTTGAAGTGTACTTGTTCTTTGGCACCTCTTGGCCTTTATCGCTCCCTGACAGCTCCACTTGGCAGCACAAGTACCCCGGTGCGAACTGCCTTTGATAGGGCGGGGGGTGGATTGGGGCGGTGGTCGTGCAGACAAGACACAGGAAGACTCGTGAATGGAGACACACTTATGTGGATTGCAGGGGGCCGCCCAGCGTGAGGGGGGATGCTTGGCAGGAGACACGGGGTCTGGAGGTAGACATGGGAACAACAACCCATGCTCTATAGACCACTTTGAAGTGTACTTGTTCTTTGGCACCTCTTGGCCTTTATCGCTCCCTGACAGCTCCACTTGGCAGCACAAGTACCCCGGTGCGAACTGCCTTTGATAGAGGGGGGGGTGTGGATTACGGCGGTGGTCGTGCAGACAAGACTCGTTTGCCGCAGGGCCTCACCAAGGATCTAGTACATGGAAGGCAGGGGGGTGAGTTTATAAATACCTCACCCTCCCAGGAGAATATATGGGTGCAGTTCACCCTGGAGACCCTGGATGCCTAGGCAGTTAGTCAGCAGCAGGCTGGCCTGTGGTGGCAAGGCGGCACGGGCCAGAGGGGGTCATCTCTGTACCCGGTGCCAAAAAGGATGATTTATTATGATCAACCATATTGATTATTTACCTATAACCATGTTTTGTATCAATAAAATCCAACGGCCTTCCTTTTATTGCCAACGCTTGAACAAAGTGGTGTGGTAAGTATTTTTGGGGGAGGAGGCAAGGCCGGGAGGCTTGATGCCAACCCGCAAAATAACATATGTATGTCTGCTGCATATGGGTTCAACGGTTATGTGGATTGAAGGTGGGCGGCCAGCGTGAGGGAGGATGCTGGCCAGAGACATGTGGTGTGACAAGACAAGGCACAGGAAGACTATTCAATGGAGACACACTAGATTCATTTAAAAAATCAAAACAACCATTGTTAAAATATATGTTGGGTTTTATTTTAGATCTTAATTTCAATTGAACATAAATAATAAACATTACACATTGTAAAGTTCCGGTTGCAGCACATCCAGGGAAAATCCGCGGTATTGTCCACTGTCGCTGGGGAAATGTTGTCTAATGGCAAGTACCGCACAGGCAGGTATTACTCTCCGAACGCGGTGTCCGAGCCTCCCGTGAAGCCACCAAGTGAAGCAACGATAGGCCACCAGCCTGTACCACCTGTGAAAATGAAAGATGCAAACTGTATTAAAATGACAAAACTTTCTTAACACTGTCGATTCAGGTAAAAAATGTCATTCTGCTTTGAAAAAAATTCTATCTAGAATATGACATAGTAGTGGCATCACTCACTGACATCAAAACCAGAGTATACTTACTCGTTACTCGGATTACGCGGACGAACAGTGCCGCGAAGTTCGTGCATAAGCACCATCATCATCCTCAACACGGTCCGTGAGAGGCAGGCTTCCCTGAACTCTGGCAGCTCGGTGATGCATTGCGGACTTGGCTCGCCTTCCGAAATGTAGGCCAAGCACCCGGAATTTTCACGGCAGCAGCAGTTCTCCTCCTCAGTTGGCATTAGCTCGCACCGATTGCACGTGCACCAGGTGGAGACGCCGTCCATGCGACATGGTCCAGGCTCTTCATCCGTTGACTGGTCCTCCCAACTGCCGTCCGAATCCCCATCGTTTTCGCGTCCTTGCCTTTCCAGTAGTTCTTCCTCGGTGTACTCGGGCTCGTACATATACGGCATTATTGTAGCCATTGTGTGGTAAAGAAAGTAAAATAATTTACAGAGATGGTACAGGTGTTCACAAGGCCTAGAAGCGGCGAAGGTAGCTGACCAGAGCACAGAAACGAGTCACAGAATACTCAAAGTAACACAGAGAGAGTAATGGAATCGAAAATCTGCTGCTGTGTGTTGTGAAACGGTGTGTTTATACTTATAGAGGAAAGAGGCGTCCTGCCATTTCCATGGCGACACTTCATTAGCTGAGGCGCAGCGATTGTTGACACGAAACGTGCTTTGGCGTTGGGAAATGGGCGGTACGCGTCTGCTGATGTCAGGCTCAGGGGCGGGGGATTTGATTTAGTGCCGCAAAAGCAGGTGAGCCAGGGCGATGGGGGAAATGATAGGATTATCAGAAAATGGCGGCTGATTTCGAGTGCGTTAATGGACGAAAAGTCGGGTAAGGTCCATAGGAAAGTTTTCTACGATCTACCGATTTATGCTTAAAAACACATGGCCGAACCGTAGGGACAATAAAAAAAAAGTCCCGGAACTATCCTTTAAATTGCTCCCTGTATTAGTTGTTTTCCTTTGTCTCTCTTGGGCCTTCTATATTGTTTCTCACTCACTATCTCACGTTCGTCGCTCCAGATGAAAACTATTGGAGGCACTGGTATATTGTAGTGATAATACAAAACTTTACTTGGTTATAAAAATGTTCATTCGAGGAATTGAAGGAGCACCCTCATCCTGTGATTGCCAGGAGGAAGAGCCATCTGACTTCAACCTTCTTGCCAGTCTTTGAGTGGCATTTAGATCAAAAGGTCTAAACAAACACTTGACAGCATTGTGCCCCTGCACCATGGCTACAACAGAGCGTACCAGGTGGAAGGGAAATTGCTGCAGATTAAAGCACATCACTCTGTGAATCGGGGTGCATTCTGATCCGCTGCTGACCCGTCCCGAATCCCACCCTTGTCTGTGGCTGGCCGGATATTAGAATTGGAATTGAGTGCAGACCAACTCACTTTTGTGCATTCATCCTCCCAGCCAAACAATTCTGTTTTTTTAGCCTTTGCCTTTGCACCGAGCACACACAAATGATTCAAACCTTTTGCCACTCACAGTACCATTCATTTGCACCGAGAGATTGGGCCTCATTACGAGTCCGGCGGTAACCGAGCTGGTAAAACCGCCTGGTTACCGCCGGACTCGTATTACCATTCCACCTCCGTGATTCATTACAACCCCGGTTTTCCGGGAATCACGGAGGCGGAATGGTGTTAATCTCCATTCCCATAGGACTCAATGGGAATGGGGATCATGGAAACACCGGCAGCATCTCGTAATGCTGCCGGTGTTTCCTCGTCCGCCTGCAGGCAGGCGGTGTTAAAGCCGCCAGGTCAAACCTGGCGGGATCATCACCTCCTGCCTGCAGGAGTCGGGATCAGGCGGTCCGGAAACAACGGTGGCGGCGGGTTTACCGCCACCGTTATTTCCGGACCGCCTGATTTGTAATGAGGCCCATTGTCTTTTGAGAATTATGGCAGCTGCAGAATCGGCACTGAGAGGAGGAGCACATCTTTGTTGGTGGGATTCTGCACGTAAGTGAAGAAAAAAGATACTGCTTCAAATCCGAAACCCCACAGGCTTGCATTGGGAATTCTCTGTTTTAAAACATCTGTGCAGTAAAATGATCAATACATATCTGAAATGTTACATTTCTGTACGGAAATAGTGCATCAAATAAAACAGTTAAATACAATATGATTAATACATGAATAAATAAAAAAACAAATCAAGTAAGATACAAATGAATAATCCCAGAAAATAATGCTAAACAATTGAAAACCTAATGTGACATGGCGAGTAACCTGGCCTTGGCAAGAAGGTACAACGTCCTTTCATCGACACCCGTTTTTACGACTGGATTTATTATGAAGTTTTTGCCGAACAAACTCTTCGACATTTTTTGGGGAGTGGGAAATGGCACATAAAGGGTTGCAGGGACACGCTGGAATAACAAAAAATAGTAGAGGACACAGGAGTTGGGGAGAAGCCCCCACAAATAATTGTAAAAAATGTCGATTCTTTTTTTCGCCAAACGCTCTTCGTAAAGACACCCGTCGTAAAAATGGGTGTCGATGAAATGACATAGAACCGTCAAGAGGGATCTGGGAATCCCTGACAGGGAGGCCTGCCAGACAGAAATCCAGAGCCAGTCCTACCACTGAGGTGGACAGTGGCAGTTTAGAAGGCCCAATTCCTTTCCCCCAGGCCTCCGGTGCCAGCGCGTTTCTTTGCAGTACCCCTCTGCCCAAAGCTATGACTCCTTTACAAGATTCTTGCCAGTGTTTCTCTGCTTTTTGTAGAAACACATCATTCAACCAGAAACTGACAAGAAACATCCAACTTTGAATCCTGAACCAGTGCCCTACATTCATGAAGCTAAGTCCAACGCTATTACCGCTGCATGCATTGCTCTGCCCAGTCACGAGTATGGCCCTGCCTGGACGCATTCACCTCCAGCAGGTGAATGGGCCAGCGGTATGGGCATTTTTGGCGCTATTACCACCGGCGGTAATTGCGCCTCCCATTCCCAGTCCAAATAGGAAATGGGGATTTACTGCCTTACCACTACTCATGATCTGGTGCAAATTGCGCTGGACCGAGCAGTGGAGACGCTAATTGCATTGGTCGGTATCCCGGCACAATTAGCATTGGGATACCACCAAACTCCTGATGAGGCCCGATATGAGTAGTAAGAAAACTGACCCTCCCCACCTGCCTTTTTTTTTTACTGCATATATATGCGGGGGGAAGACCCCCGTACTCCACCCAATACCCTGCAACCATTATTATTTACTTAACCCCCACACCCCCACATATATATATGTAATAAAAAGGGGCTGTCGCATTTCGGGCTTTGAAATTTTGGCCATTCTGTATTTTGTTATGATCCACTTTTATTTCCATTTTATGTTATTGTTGGAAGTGTCTCAATCATGATTAATAAGAAAAGTAGTGTATGTGGAACATTCGATTGCTGTATTAATGGACGTCGGCACCAAAAGCTCAGAGGTGGAGGCGAGAGTCACAACCGCGGGCAGTGTGGATAGGAAAAAAAGATGGTTGGAACGCAAGCAAGGGCTCCGAGCCCTAGGATACGTCCATCGGTCTGGCTCTGTGGACCCTTTGCCTACATGTGCACCCATTACATGCATTCCATTGCTTTAACAATGATAGCCCTTTCCCATCACATCCCCGTAAACATGCACAAAACAAGCGTACTTGGAGTGCTAAAGTAGCACAGTTTGGAATTCTCTATGGACAAGCCTTTACATAATGTGGCATGGTGCTAAGCACACAGAAAACACACATTCGAAAGAACACTGCTACCAGTGCAGTGCTTGCTATCCGCGACAGTAGAACCACACTGTATTCTCATTACATTGGGAGAAATTGGGATTATAATTGTATCGTAAATGGATTGTTTGGTCAAGAGAAATGAATTGCCATGTCCAAGACCATTCTCTTTATGAGTGTTTCGTATGTTTTGCTGTTTTATTGGTTTTGACAGATCTATCCGGTTAAGTGTTCATTTTATGGTTTTACCGAGATAAATCAATATGATGGAATGAATATGATGGAAAGGCAGCTTGTGAGAGAATAATGAATGTGATGGAAAGGCAGCTTGTGAGAGAATAATGAATGTGATGGAAAGGCAGCTTGTGAGAGAATAATGAATGTGATGGAAAGGCAGCTTGTGAGAGAATAATGAATGTGATGGAAAGGCAGCTTGTGAGAGAATAATGAATGTGATGGAAAGGCAGCTTGTGAGAGTATAATGAATGTGATGGAAAGGCAGCTTGTGAGAGAATAATGAATGTGATGGAAAGGCAGCTTGTGAGAGAATAATGAATGTGATGGAAAGGCAGCTTGTGAGAGAATAATGAATGTGATGGAAAGGCAGCTTGTGAGAGAATAATGAATGTGATGGAAAGGCAGCTTGTGAGAGAATAATGAATGTGATGGAAAGGCAGCTTGTGAGAGAATAATGAATGTGATGGAAAGGCAGCTTGTGAGAGAATAATGAATGTGATGGAAAGGCAGCTTGTGAGAGAATAATGAATGTGATGGAAAGGCAGCTTGTGAGAGAATAATGAATGTGATGGAAAGGCAGCTTGTGAGAGAATAATGAATGTGATGGAAAGGCAGCTTGTGAGAGAATAATGAATGTGATGGAAAGGCAGCTTGTGAGAGAATAATGAATGTGATGGAAAGGCAGCTTGTGAGAGAATAATGAATGTGATGGAAAGGCAGCTTGTGAGAGAATAATGAATGTGATGGAAAGGCAGCTTGTGAGAGAATAATGAATGTGATGGAAAGGCAGCTTGTGAGAGAATAATGAATGTGATGGAAAGGCAGCTTGTGAGAGAATAATGAATGTGATGGAAAGGCAGCTTGTGAGAGAATAATGAATGTGATGGAAAGGCAGCTTGTGAGAGAATAATGAATGTGATGGAAAGGCAGCTTGTGAGAGAATAATGAATGTGATGGAAAGGCAGCTTGTGAGAGAATAATGAATGTGATGGAAAGGCAGCTTGTGAGAGAATAATGAATGTGATGGAAAGGCAGCTTGTGAGAGAATAATGAATGTGATGGAAAGGCAGCTTGTGAGAGAATAATGAATGTGATGGAAAGGCAGCTTGTGAGAGAATAATGAATGTGATGGAAAGGCAGCTTGTGAGAGAATAATGAATGTGATGGAAAGGCAGCTTGTGAGAGAATAATGAATGTGATGGAAAGGCAGCTTGTGAGAGAATAATGAATGTGATGGAAAGGCAGCTTGTGAGAGAATAATGAATGTGATGGAAAGGCAGCTTGTGAGAGAATAATGAATGTGATGGAAAGGCAGCTTGTGAGAGAATAATGAATGTGATGGAAAGGCAGCTTGTGAGAGAATAATGAATGTGATGGAAAGGCAGCTTGTGAGAGAATAATGAATGTGATGGAAAGGCAGCTTGTGAGAGAATAATGAATGTGATGGAAAGGCAGCTTGTGAGAGAATAATGAATGTGATGGAAAGGCAGCTTGTGAGAGAATAATGAATATGATGGAAAGGCAGCTTGTGAGAGAATAATGAATATGATGGAAAGGCAGCTTGTGAGAGAATAATGAATATGATGGAAAGGCAGCTTGTGAGAGAATAATGAATATGATGGAAAGGCAGCTTGTGAGAGAATAATGAATGTGATGGAAAGGCAGCTTGTGAGAGAATAATGAATGTGATGGAAAGGCAGCTTGTGAGAGAATAATGAATGTGATGGAAAGGCAGCTTGTGAGAGAATAATGAATGTGATGGAAAGGCAGCTTGTGAGAGAATAATGAATGTGATGGAAAGGCAGCTTGTGAGAGAATAATGAATGTGATGGAAAGGCAGCTTGTGAGAGAATAATGAATGTGATGGAAAGGCAGCTTGTGAGAGAATAATGAATGTGATGGAAAGGCAGCTTGTGAGAGAATAATGAATGTGATGGAAAGGCAGCTTGTGAGAGAATAATGAATGTGATGGAAAGGCAGCTTGTGAGAGAATAATGAATGTGATGGAAAGGCAGCTTGTGAGAGAATAATGAATGTGATGGAAAGGCAGCTTGTGAGAGAATAATGAATGTGATGGAAAGGCAGCTTGTGAGAGAATAATGAATGTGATGGAAAGGCAGCTTGTGAGAGAATAATGAATGTGATGGAAAGGCAGCTTGTGAGAGAATAATGAATGTGATGGAAAGGCAGCTTGTGAGAGAATAATGAATGTGATGGAAAGGCAGCTTGTGAGAGAATAATGAATGTGATGGAAAGGCAGCTTGTGAGAGAATAATGAATATGATGGAAAGGCAGCTTGTGAGAGAATAATGAATGTTATTTATTTATTAATATGCATTTAGCCACACTGGCTTTACATATATTTCGTCAGATCACCAGCATCAACAATATAAAAAACAATCTATTAAAAAACAAATTAGTCTCATATGTAAAATTAATGAAATAAAACCATTTAATTTTTCATTTTTACAAAAAATATAAACTCAAGAAAAATCATCCTCAGATAGTTTAAGAATATTCAAACAATATTCATAAAAATTCATCATATGATAGATAATATTAAGAGTTTTTAATAATATATAATAATATTTCAAAAGTTGTTCCCATATATCGTTCATGCTCCTTAGCTCCCATGTATTATCATATGCCTTAATACATTTTGGTTTTATTGCATTTGGGCTTTCACATTTACAGACAAGATGTTTTGCAGTTTCGATATTACTTGTTCCACATAATCAACACCATTTATTCTCTCGCGGTATTCCATATCTACTCCCCACCACTTCTAGACAAGCAGATATGTTAAACTTAAAAACCAGGTAGCGCTTTATTGTTTTAGCTTGAGGATATGCAGTCAAGTATATGGGGCTCCCTAGATTATTTTCTCTTTGTTGTACGAACATCCCACTATTGCTTTTCGAGGCTAACAATATCATATCTCTCTCTTGCCCATATTCACGTATAACATTTTTCAGCATGTGTTTTCGTTTCACTGTCCAGTAAGATAACCAGCTGATTGTGCGCTCTTTCGCCTATTTTTGATGAGTATCTTTCATAAACTTAAGTGTGTACAGTACCTTGTTATTCTCAATTACAGTCGTTGTTTTAATTAAATCTACCATCAATGTACCATTTTCTAATGAACATACAGGGTAATTCATAGATTTCAGTGCAGAGGCAGCGCACGCGAGCAGCGCAGAGAGGTAGCGTGCGCCAGCCGTGTGCGCTAAACAGCATTCTGGCGCACCGCGTATTCATGGAACATCAAACGCCCCTTGCGCAAGGATAAGGCATTGAAATCCCCAATTCAGCGCAAAGGGCTGCGCTAACTCTGCACCAGTTCACAGGGCCGGGATAGTGCATTTGGGGGGTGCGTGGGAAGTTTCACATGCGATAGGGCCTGGGCGAGTGGGGTACGTGTATTCTGAGGGGTGCATGGGGAGTATCAGACGCGATAGGGCTTGTGCGAGCAGGGTGCGTGTATTCTGAGGGGTGCGCGGGGAGTATCACACGCGATAGGGCTTGTGCGAGCGGGGTACGTGTATTCTGAGTGGTGGGCGGGGAGCATCACACACGATAGGCCTTGTGCAAGCGTGGTACGTATATTCTGAGGGGTGCGTGGGGAGTATCACACATGATAGGCCTTGTGCGAGCCGGGTATGTGTATTCTGAGGGGTGCGCGGGGAGTATCACACGCGATAAGGCATTGGGCGAGTGGGGTATGTGTATTCTGAGGGGTGCGCGGGGAGAATCACACGCGATAGGCCTTGCGAGTGGGGTACGTGTATTCTGAGGGGTGCGTGGGGAGTATCACACGCGATTTTGCTGGGCGAGCGGGGTACGTGTATTTTGGGGGTGCGCGGGGAGTATTACACGTGATTTCACTGGGCGAGCGGGGTACTTGTATTCTGAGGGGTGCGCGGGGAGTATCACACGCGAAAGGCCTTGTGCGAGCGGGGTACGTGTATTTCTGGGGGTGCGCGTGGAGTATCACATGCGACTTCGCTGGGAGTGCGGAGTACGAGTATTCTGAGGGGTGCGCGGGGAGTTTTACACGCGATTTGGCAGTGTGTACCTCCCAGGTGTGCCCTCTCCCCCCTCCCCAGGCCCTGCAGGCAGCCCACACCACAGTGGACTAGCCTGCACCCCTGGCCATGCCCCGCAGGCAGCCCATCCACCCAGCCCATGCCCCCCAGCCACCCCACATGTCACCATGCACCAGTGAGCACCGACTCATGTCCCCCTGACCCCCACCCACCCAGCATTGACGGGCACCTGCCAGCAGGCCCCGACTCATGCCCCCCCCAACATGTCATCATGATCCACAATCATGGGCCTTATGGCCCCCCAAATCCTACCGCACGCCACCCCTGTGCAACGACCCAACCAAGTATCCCATCCACCCCACATTGAAATGCCCATTACATGATACAACCCAAATGGCAAGTATGTACATCAACACATGTCTGTCACACACCCACAATGGGTGCCAGTGATTGTGAAAACCTACATCGTGACATGCATGAAACCAATGAGAGAATACCACACATCAAAGTAATAAACCAAAATATATTGAACACAAAAAGAATGTAATCAAATGAAAACATAAAAATTTGAAAAAAGAAATGAAATGTAGCATGTCCAAAACACACAAAAAAATATGAAGTCTGAAGCCAAATTAATCCAAATAAAAATGTGTCCAAAGTCCACCAAAGCAAATCCAAAGGAAACGGAAATAGTAAAATCCATTGCTCCATGGTGAGAAAAAGTAAAAATAGAGAAATCCACTGTTCAACTATGTACAAAGAAGTAATCCAGGGTTCATGAGCCCAACGAATGAAATGAAACCTACCAAAGAAACGACCTAATAAAGATCTATATACAAAAAGGTGGGGCATAGTCCAAGCCCCCCAAATGAATGAAAAACATAAATGAAACCTAAAACTACGAACTATATACAATGGCGGTGGGCAGGTCCTACGGCTCACTTTCCTATTTCCCAGGCCAGGGCATCATCGAACTCCTGGTCTATGTCCTGGAGACGGGCCTGTTCCATGGCCCCGAGGTTTCGCAGGGACGATGCCATGTCCACCTCCAACTCCCTGCGAATTGCCTCGAGGCACTCGGCCTGCCTCAGCGCCCTGCGGATGGAGTTCTCCACCCTAACCATAGTGAGCCGTGCCTCTTCCGCCCGCCGCCGCTCCGCATCTATGTGCTGGCCCAACCGCTGCCACACGGAAGACACTACCATTCCGGGGTCCTCCTGCCCTCCGGCCGATGCCTGCCCCTCTGATGTTGATGGCCCCGAGCCATCATCGCTCCCACCTTGAGTCTGCTGCTGCTGTGCCTGTGCCCTGCCTCTTGCTGCCTGCATGTCGTCCTCCTGCTGGGGTGCAGTTGTTGTGGTGGCCACCCCTGCTGGACGTCCGACTCCCGACTGTGGCAGGGATGTGTCCTACACCAGCATGGCCCCTGGATCAGAGGCAGCTCCACAGGGTACCCAGGTGATACATGGGCCGGAAGATGGCACGGAGGATGACTGGCGCATAGGGGGTTCAGGTGAGGAGGGGGTCGGTAGAAGGTCCATCACACGGAGGAATCCAGCACTGGTGACCTGTCCTAGTAGGTCGACGCGGTCAAAGAGGCATCCGAGATGACGTGCATTGTCTTCACGAAAACACTGCAGGTCAGCTCGCATGCCCCGTTGATGCAACGCCATCCCATCCAGGACAGGCTCAACCCGGTCCCGGATTGCCACGTCCGCAGGGAGAGGAAGGCCAGTTGTTGTGCGCTCATCCCCTCCCTGAGAACGGGTCTGGACGTAGGCATCCCTGCTGGTGCAGGATGATGCAGTCACAGGATCGGGGACAGGATTACACACAGGCACCTCCGCGGCAGCCTGTGCTGCCTCCTGTCCCTGCCACTGGACTGCACCACCAGCACCAGTGGAATCCCCCCTCCAGACCCTGTGTGTGTCCCTTCCATGGCCTCCTCCTCAACCAAACCCCCACCAACCTGGATGACCCTGTGCCATCTTCCTCCATCCGACCCTGTGGGGTCTCAGCGGCCCCTTCTGCTGCCGAGGAGTCCACCTCTGACCTCCGCCTCTTGGACCTACCCTTGGAAGCTGCGGCCACGGATGCGGCACCAGACTCCTCACTCCCCGACGAGATGACAACATGGGAGGGGAGCTGGGCCTTGCATCTCCAGCTGGCGGTGCAATCCCTGCCACTTTGCTCCACAGCACCATCTCCTCCCTCTTCATCAGTTGACGCTGCAGACAGGGAGAGATAGAACACAGGCATCAGGGCACTGTACAATGGGCTAATACACACATGACAGTTGTACATGAGTGGCAGTGTCAAACTTCAAACATGGCATCACACTCCCCAACACACATGTCATTTCAACTCACACACATGGGCACATCAACAGGAATGTTGCACCAGGCAACAGCATCCATACACAAACAACAGCATGAGCAGCCGAAGGTGAGCCTGACGTCACATGCAACATGGGGAGTGCAGAAAACATGAACACACGCCACCAGACATACATGCATCTGTACATCTCCACCACCTGTCACTGTGATAACATCCCCATCCATGTCACATCTGGCAATCAGCCTCATACATGTCAGTGTCACATGCATCCATGGTGTATCACAGTTGCACACTTGTCAAATACACACACATGCAAATGTACATAGTGCTGATACATGTAGGTGGAAGCAGCATCCATGTGTGACAGCACAACCATGCCACAGTACATACACAGACAATCAAAAATGTGTGCACCCACACCTGCATTTGCCAAGCATGCTTACCAAGACATACACCATAGATATGTCTCACACATGAGAGGACTGACATGCGGCAGGCTCATTTCCCTGGACATACACATGCATACATGGCCCTACACAGACATATATAAAACCTGCACACTCCTGCCACACCCTAACATTCACAGCCTCCAAGCAGTAGGCATGTACACTTACCGCGCGACTCCAGACGGGTCTGCCTCTCAAGGACCTGGCGGTGGAGCGCTGGGTGTATGCATTCCAGGACCCTCATCTGGATGTTGTTAAGGCGGACCCGGCACCCCTCTGCATCCGCTGCCTTCACGAGGCGCCGGACCTTGTTGAGGGTCCTGGACCTGAAGTCCTCCCAGCGCTTCCGGATGTGTTGAATGTCGCGGACTGCCACCCCCTCCTCGTTGATGGCAGTCACGATGTCCATCCAGGTCCTCTTCCGTCATTCATTGTCGGCGCGCAAACTTCCAAAGAGAGCATCATACTGCCCCAGGACTCGCTCCACCAGGATACCAACTTCACTGGCACTGAAGCTGGTAGCCTTCTGCCGCTCTGGCTGGGGGTTGCCAGTGGTGCCAGATGGTGTTGTGTCCGACATGGCAACCCCAGAGGCAGGTGTGGGTGGGCGACTGGGTCCTGGGGCTGGGCTGTGGAGCAATGGTATAGCAGTCGGGAGTCTTCTGTTCCAGCAGGGGTGGTCACAGCAACTGCACCTCTGCAGATGGCTGACGTGCAGGCACCAAACATCAGGGCACATGGGCAGCAGGCAGGCAGCAGCAGATGGCAGGTGGGAGCGTGCTTGGGGCACTGGGGGGCAGGAAAATGGACTTCTGGGCAGGAACGTGGTCTTCCGTGTGTTGTTGCATGGCCAGCTTGATATGGAGTGATTTGGCACGTGAAAAAAGTGCACGTCAGCGTGTAATTCGAGGAAAGGCCCTTAGCGCGTAAGCGCGTCTGTGACATGACGCGCAAGGGCGTTTCCCTCAACACGGGTGCATGTTGATTGTACACGTGCAAAAACTGCACATCCGGGTGTGACTGCGTGCAATTGGAGGAAAGGGCCTTAGCGCGTACGTGACGTTGCATGTGTGGGCTGGCTTAAAAGGTAAGCGTAGGACGCCATTTTCTTGTACGTGCTTTTTGTGGAGAGCGAGCGGGTGATTCTTGTACTTCTTGTCAGTTCACACACGATAACTTCACAACGGTTCCAGTTCGAACTCCCTGTTTACTCAGACAGCGTTCAATTCTTCTTTTGGCGGGGGTGTTTCCAACGCACACACGTGCGTCTTTTTCACGTTCATTTTCCAGGCAGACGGAAAGTCGCGCACATATTTTCCAACTGTGGTTGCCCCCGTGTGTCGCGTACCTGTTCAGAGGTCATTGTAGGCTGCGTGTACCACGCGTACGCTTATTTTTGTGTTTCTGGGTGCCACAGCGTAGTGCGGGTTCATTTTTCCACGCACATGCACGTTAAATATTGTTTTTGGGGTGCCTGTTTATTGCGTGACCTGTCATCTTCCCCCAGGGGTCACAGACAGCCTTGCTAGAGCACTAGGGTACGAATTCCATCTAGTACCCTACCCCTTTCACCCAAATTGTCCAGGACAATGGTTTACTGCAACTCCCATATGCACAACAACATCAGTGCCATGGTTGGGAGGCGAGCAAGCAGTAAGGGAGGCAAAGGTGGCTGAGCTCAAAGAGGTGGGTGCGGTAGGGGACATGGCCAGGATGTGCAGGGTGGCCCAAGAGGCCAGTGTGTGGAGGACCAATCAGGGACACCTATGCCCCCCCCCAATGGTTGGGGGAAATGTAGCTGACACCATCCCAGCTCAGCCCTTGTTAAACCGGCCCATATTGTCAACTGAACCGGCACAGGATGACTCCCAGGCTGACTTCCATGTCACCAAGTCTAAGCCACGTGTGTCGGTGAAAGTTGCTGTCACCAGGCCACGTGGATCTGGGGCAGCAATGCCATCTGCTGCCCCAAGTAGCCAGGGTGAGGAGGCTGCAGGGGCAGCTGCAGCTCAATCCACCCCAGCTCCGAGTCTCCCAGCCGGGACAGTGTCGGTCGAAGTCCATCACACCGAGGTTGGTCCTGCCAACATCACCCTGCAGCCAATGCCTGCAGTGAGACCTTTGGTCATTGTGCCTTCGGAAACTTCCAGTGCCCAGTCCACCTGCGCTTCTGCCCCTACCAACCAGAGCGGCGTAAGTCACTCAGGGTCCACACCACCTTCCAAGAAGAAGAAGGGTGCTCTTGCAGTACAGGCTGGGACCCCAGACACGGCTACACACTCCGGCACGTCAAGGAAGCCTAGTTTCAATGACGCCGAACTAGATGCACTTGTGGGCTATGTGTCGGCCAATAGCCGTAAAATGGTGGTTACTGCAGGGTGCAAGACTACGCCTGCTCAACGTAGGGCCCACTGGCAGACCATCGCGGACCACTTTAGTTCCCTTGGATTCGTTAAGCGCACAGCTGATGATTGCTCTAAGCGGTGGAATGACCTGAAACGCAGAGCAAAGAACAAGCTGGCTTCCAATCATGCCTCTACTGTGGTGACTGGCGGTGGGTCTCCACCAGAGGACGACCAACTCGCTGAACATGAGTCTGTCACTGGAGGCTTCATCACAGAGGATCAGATCCGAGGCGTGGGAGACCTACCAGATCTTGAAGCATTGTCCGGTGAGTGCCCATGCATGTGTGTGCAATCCATGTGTATGTTGCTTGGGTGATGTGTTCTGATTGAGTGCCAGGTGAGGCTGTGTAGTCATGACTGGTATGGGTCACCCATGTGGTCCCTCCAAACCATTCCCCGGCCTTGGTTTTGGGTATGACAGTATCCCTTCTGACCACAGTTGCCAATTTGCACCTGATTACTGCAGTTGCCCTTCAACTGTCATCTTGCAACAATATTGTTCAAAATGTTTTCCTTTTCATTCAGCCTGATTGTTTTAATCCTTGCCATTTTTACCACACATTTTTTTGCCGTACTGCCACAAATGTAACATACTTCAGTCATAGATTACACCCCACAATGGCTCACATTTATTACCTTGTTATGTGAATGATTTCACCATTCAGGCTGATTGAGTAATGTGCACCTACACATGGCCTGCACACAATAATTTTTGGGCCCTGTTTGAATGTTGAACATGACTATTGTCTTCTGTCATGTTGAAGTGACCAACCATTGATGTATCCATGTGCCTGCCATCACTGCATCAGTGAACACTGGATTTTTTGCAGCGTGTGGCAAATGCGTGTTTTGTCACACTATTTTGCATGTTTTCTCTCATGATGTCCATCTCACATGGATGGGTGACCGTACTTATTTCCTACCATCTGGCTGTACTTGTCAAATGTATCTAGGCTATGCTACGTGCCATCTGTGTGCTGGCATGTGTCATGTATGCGTATTGGACATGCCACTCACAGGCTAATGTGTGATGCCAGTGCTATGCAGCACATGTGTTGCTTTTCCATCTTGGAGTCCTCAGTGTCTACTTTTTGCCCCCCCTTCCAACTCATCGACAGTGCATGCATGCCAGGGTTATTGTCATGTGGACATGTGTCATTTAAGTACTGGATCTCTGCCTCGTCAGGCCTATGTGTGTGTGCTATGGTGCTCATGCCTGTTTCCATTTGTTATCTTTCATGTTTTTGCAGGTGATGAGGCACTTGATGCTGTTGAGGAGGAGGAGATGGTGCAGACCCACGAGGAATCACAGCCACAACCGGGCACCAGTGGAGGACGTGGGGTGGTGGTGGGTGAAAACCCATTTCTCCTAAAGACAATGCTGTCCACGGGTGTCTCTGGGTACACCTCCGGAGACCTCTATGAATCAGGTGCTGAATCGGACATTGAGACATATGTGCCGTCGCAGGTGAGTGTTTCTGGCAGGGATGCTCTTCTGTCCAACCCACATGCACCGGGGGTAGACTCCTCTATGGGGATTTCAGTGTTGGAAAATCCGCCTCTGGAGGTTACGGATGCAGGGTCACACTCCACAATATTTGCTCCTGTTCCTGGGACAGCAGATCAAAGGAGGAATGCAGTCCTGCAGCCTCAGGCAGTGCCAGCACAGCAAGGTGCACATCGTCTTGCCCCAAACAGGTGTTGTGCCCGCCATAGCGGTGGCCGTGCGCCACCAGGCAATACTGTGTGAGAGAACTCCATGTACAGTATAGCAGCACAACAGGGGGCATTGTGTGAAATGATGGCTCAGGCAATGGATAGGGTGGCCACTTCCATTCTCTCCCCTGAAAGGCAGATGGAGCTCCAGCAGCAGGCAACCGAATCCATTTGCCACTCACACAGGGAGGACATGTTGGCGTCTGACGGACTGGACTGGAGACTCTGCGCACAGCCATATCTGTAGAGTCACAGGCCCACAGGCAAGCCCTTATGTTAGGATACAGGTCCCTCAGAGATACTCTGGATGAACTTGAGATGTCCCGGAGTACAAGGGAGAACAGCAGCTGGAGCAGCTGACACGTACACTGTCAGCTGAGCCCCAGGCAACCCGTCAGGAGATCCGGGCATCACGCAAGGCCATGCAGGCAGAAATGCGTTCTACCCATGAGGTGCTGCATGGGGATCTCCGTACCATTATCCTCCAGAACCAAACCTTCCAGACCCGCATGCTTGCTGTCATGGAGGACCATACCAGGGCTTTGCGTGGTCTGCCTCCCATATCACGGCCACATCCTGATGTAGCAGCAGAGGGTGATGACAGCGACGACAGTTCTCCCACTGTAGCGTAGCCGTGCAGGCCATGAGCCCATGGAGGTTTTTTTTTCTCTCAACATCCACGCAAGTGGGTGTTAGGGTGCACCCTGTACCTCGTCCCTCCAGGGTGGCCTCCCCCGGTCCACACACACCCCTCCTGCTTCCCCTTTCCATGGGCTTGCAAAGGGTGTGACCAAGTGACAGTAACTTACACAGTGACATTGGGCTCCCATGAGTTGTGTGGGCAGTCTGTAGTCAAAACTGTGTGTACATCCCTAGTGGGGATTGTTGTTCGATTCTCCACTGCATGGTGGATTGATAGTTGCTTGTGCATCCATGTCTTTATCCTTATATACATGTAGCTTTTTCATGTCTTAACATGCCCATCTCCTTTGCAGATGCAGTTCATGTTGTATGCAGTACACTGACACATTTGCCTGACAGCAACACTCTGCAGTTGGAAGGGGTCGATGTGCCGCCTTAATCAGGTTGTGACACTTGCAACTACTTACATTTTTTACTGTCATATATTGCCACTGTTTCATCCTGAACTGATGTTTTGTGTTGCTGGTAAGTATTTGTTCAGGTGGGCTGTTTCTTATTGATTACTGAGAGCATATTGTCTGTGGCCTGTTTCCATGAGGGACAGTGCACTTTGTTGGTTTCACAATGCATGCCATGCCATGGTGTGTTGGGTAGCTGAGATGGGGTGGGGTTGGGTGACATGGCACTATTTTGATGTGGTATTTTGCAAGGGGGTAGTCGTTCATGCTGCATGAATGTGTGTCTTTTTGTGACACAGCATTGGATGTCTTTAAGTAGCTACGGATGCACACAATGTTACACTTCCAGGTGAACAATCTCAGGCTGGTATGGTTGTGTCCCTTTTGTCATCATCATTGATTGTCAGCTGCTATGTGCCAGGGCTGTGTGCACTCTGCAGGGGTGGGATTTTAGGTGATGTAATTTGCCACAAGCTGGGTACGGGCTGCCTCACCACGTGCCCTTTCACCTCCCATGCGCTGCGGCCGTGCATGTGGTTGGGGATGTGGGGGCACCACCATGTCCACCAGCACGTCCCATCGGGTTGCAACGTTGTGCAGGACAAATGCTGCCACTATGATCCTACACACTACTGGGGTTGCATATAGCAGCTGCCCACCAGAGCGGTCAAGGGAGCGAAAGCGTGTCTTGAGCACTCCGAATGTGCGCTCCACTATGCCCCGGGTTGCAAATGGGCTGTTTGTATCTTACCTCGGGTGGTGTGGTGGGGTTCTGAATTGGCGTCATCATGTAGGTGCTCAGAGGGTAGGCACTGTCCCCTGGGGAGGTGATAATGGCTATCATTAGTGGGGTTTTCACATTACTCAGTGTCTGACATGCATGCATGTGCAGAGGCATTTATACTCACCAATCAGCCATGTGTCGCCATGCCGCCCAGTTTCCAGCTCCCGGTTTAGGAGTGACATTCTGAATATTAAACTATCATGGCTTGACCCTGGATAGTTGGCATATACTGAGGTGATGATTCCCATGGCATCATGTACTACCTGCACGTTGATTGAATGCCAGTGCTTGCGGTTTCGATAGATGTGCTCAGTGGCCCTGGGAGGACGTAGAGCCACATGGGTGCAATCAATGGCACCTAGCACTTTGGGGAAGTGTGCCACCCCGTAAAAGTCCTGGACCACGGCCTGCCTTTCTGCAGGTGTTCTGGGCATGTATTTGTGCCTGCGGACTGAGGGGCGTGCAGTCATGATGGCCAACACCTGGTGTAGGCAGCGTGACTGCATGGCTTGTGACACCCCCCCCACTATGGCACTTGTCCGCTGAAATGAACCAGTAGCCAAGAAGTGCAGTACATTGAGCACCTTTTCCAAGGGGCTCAGTGCTTGGGAGCACAGGGTGGGTGATGTGCGGTCATCCTCCCACTCCCTCACCAGGTCTAGGATTATGTGTGGTGGAAACTTGTACCTCCCATACACCTGGTCATCAGGCATCCCAAAAAGGCTGGTCCTGGGTAAAAAAAATGCGGGGCCTGGCTATCCTCCTCCTCCTGCGGTGTCCCACGACCACTGCTGCGAGGAACGGTATATTCATCGTAGTGTCTGAGCTTCTTTGTTGTTTGCGCACACTTTTATGCTGCACTGGGCCGCTTACGCCTGCTTCCTGCTGGCGAACGTGTTTCCGGATTAGCGCGTCTTTTTTTGGCGTACGCCTTTCCCCTATTCGATTCCATGAATACGTGTTGTTAGCGCGCCTGTGGGCGTTGCGAGCATTTACCTCCTGTACTTCCCCCATAACGCCCACATTTTCACGCGTTGTTCCCCATTCCGCGTGTTACGCCCCGCGTTCCGCCCACTTTTCTTGTGTGCGCTGTGCTATGTGCGCTTTCCCGGTGCGCGTAGCACACGCGTTAAGTGACGTGTGCGCCCGCGTGCGCCACCCACGAATTTAGCGCACATCCCAGGATTTACACTGAATTCCATGAATCGATGTGCGCGGCTTTGGCACGCGTGCGCTGCGATTTTCACGCTTGCGCTCCCCTTTTCGGCGCACATTTATTTCATGAATCGGCCCTATTATTTAGAGAATAGCATAGCTAAAACACACCAATCCTCATCTGATTATATTCACTGGGCAGTCTTTTGGGCATGCGAAATAAGATTTTTTAGTATTTTCCCTTCGAATCTATTTATTTCGCTCCTTAGTTTTGTTCCCCAAATCTCTGCACCATACAAAAGAGAGGATACTATTTTTGCCTCGTAATAATGAAAACCTTGATATTCATCACACATTGTTTATTGTTGTATAAGTTTAACGAAATCCAGCCCCTACCAATATAATGAATTATTTGTGAAGACGAGATGAATGAACCAACACTTCATAATGATATCAGTTAAGTATTTATTGAGTAATAGATTTACATAAAACGGCATGCCTCTAGTTGGCTGATTTTACTTGTTTTGTTTTTGTGATGATCATGAATTTCTGCACCATGTTATCTTATGAGAATGCATCCTGCTTTATTCTTTGCGTTCATGGTATTAATGCCGAAATAAAGCTAGTTATCCGACCTTTGCTGTGACAGTGCTGGCAGTTGGATGCACCGACAATTTATAATAGTTGTGTGTTACATAAAGGGTGTAAATGTGCAACGTGTGCATATAGAGCACAGAATTTCACATTGAAAAGGCATCTAGGCGCTATGGCGTCAATAAAGCAATGTAACCCCACAAAAAGGAGAGGAAGGTTAATAAGTAAACGTTTTTAGTTTCTGCCTGCACTCCAAGTGATTCCTCGAAAGATGGGAGTGAGGTTCACTGCAAGGAAAGAGACGGGCCACCCCCTGCATCTAACCAGTCTGATCTTGGGCACCGCTAATAGGCCAGCAGGGAAAGACTGCAGCAAGCGAGACGGTTTATAGTGAGCAAACTGATCCCTAAAAACGGAAGTTGTCAGGTTATAGAAGCACCTATGTCCTAGGTACAGAGGTTTGACCAGGATACATTTCTCCACTTGTAGCGAGTGCAGCATACGTAGAGCTGATGAAATATAGGCCCTTCGTCCCAACTGAGAGATCGTGTGGGTGGCAGCATTCTGCACAATCTGCAATACAGCTGATTTGGTCAGTCGTCAATGCGTAGAGTTACAGAAGTCCAGACGACTGGCTAGGAAAGCATTTACCAATTGAATTCAGTGTGGAAAGGAGAACTAGTCCAGAAATCCTTTTAGAGTGTGCAGATGAAAAAACATGTACTAGTGATTTTACTAATCTGATGATCTATGGTGAGCAGGGGATTCAGCCAGATCCCAAAATCTGTCATTTTCCCAGATGGGTTAGGACAATGGCCAAGAGTACTGGGCCAACATTCCTCAGCCTACAATTTGAAATCACCATGCACTAAGGGGGTAGTTGCAGAACAAAAGAGATGATGGCTGGGAGGTTTGGAATTAATCCTAACCACCCTCCAGACCATCGTTCTTCAGGCTACCAAGCCCTTACAGGAGGGGAAAATCCATAGGCAAATCAGGCTTGGTGCCACCCCAAAAGGGATAGCCCAGCCTGAATTGCTAGGTCACATCCCTTCTGAACGAGACCACAAGCATCCCTAGATATGTTTCAGCCTAATCAGCGAGGAGTAGCTTGGGTCTCTAGGTCCAGCAGGCTCAGGACCCAGGTCTGGGTATACCCCATTCCATTTAGGGTAACTTATGCAAAACAAAAGACACTGGAAGGTTTGGAATTAATCCTAGCCTCTGGCACTGCTCTGCGCAACCCTCCAGCCTGCCAAGCCCTTACAGAAGGGGAACAAAGAGTAGTAGAGCCGTACAGAATGTATTTCTTCTGAATATTAAACTTCAGACGATTGGCACTCATCCAGGGAAAATCAGTTGGGTATCAACCGCATAAATAAAAAAGAGGCTTCAAAAGAAGGAATAATATTTTATAAAGGTTGCAGATACAGATTAAACGGCAGAAGGCTGAGTGTAGAACCCCGGGGTCTCCCAGAATTGATTCAAATAGAGGAAATCTGACTGATCTCTATCTGGCATAAACAAGCAGATCCAAGCTAGAACTTTATCTCTGACAGCAAAGCTGAAAATCCAAGACATCAAGATGGAGTCGTCAACAGTGTCAAAGGAGGCTGATAAATTCAAAAGGACAGTGCTGTCATTGGGCCAGATCTTTCCGGATCTGGGATCGGGCACAAAATGTCTCCCTGGATCTGAGATCCGGCTCCCCAAGCCTGGGAAATCCATGTGCACTCGTCTGTGCACTTTACATTTATTTTCGAATTCTGCAGTGCGTTCGTGTTGCGGCCGGGATTTCAACCATTGTCGTGGTTGAGAAGCGAGACACTTCTCCACAAGATTACTTGATGGGCTGAGCAGGAGTGCTCTAAAATTCCATGTCAATGTTGCACAATAGAGGACATATTGATATGATATGATATGAAAAGCAGGGACGTCATTTTACCAAAATGCAATGGATAGCAGAAGTGACATCACATGACCCTTGACCTCTGATGACATCACAATTAATTATATAATTTGACCCAACTGCAAAGTGACATCATAGGAAGCAACAGAACACAACCTTTCACTCCTTGAAAAAACAGGAAGGGGCATCACATATCATTGTTCCTAAATACACAACTAAAAATATGGTTTCGATATCACTCTAATGTGATATACATTTCAAACAAGAATGGATCACCCTCTGTATCGTTACTATCAGTGTGTATAGGCCCATATTACCAAATTACTTTGAATGCAAGCAGACGTCCAAGGCCAAATGATAATGATGTGCTATTATAAAGCACTTACGCTTAAGCACTCGATATAGAACAAATATACATACAATACCATCCAACCTGTGTTGTTACTCATTTATCGACCTCAGAAGGATAAAAGGCTGAGTTGGTAAGAGCAGACTAAATCAGTGATTCACCCCCTGAAGTGTGCCTGAAAGTGTGCCTGAAATAAACATTTAATGAGTCTAGCAACTAGCAAGTCTAGCAATTATTGTATAGAATACCAGAAAGACAAATTATTTGTTATTCCTATTAGTCCTTATTTAGCGTCACTGTAACACTTGCAACCCCCTGTTTTTTTTTTAAAGGCCTGAACAAGAAAGCCATCCACTCCAGAAACAAAGAGCCATTTGGCGCTTGCCACACCCAGCCCAGGAGCTTACATTTCAAAAAAGTTTTTTTTTTCTTTTGTATTTTTTTAGGGGTAGCAAGGGAGACCGCAGGGGTCGCAGTTGCGACCCCTGGCATCCCCAAAATGACATCTCTGATAAGTCACTTATAACACGATTGTACACAAGTGTTTCTAGGCGTGACAAGACAAGGGAGAGAAGACAGAGGGAGGACAAAACAAACAATCTTACTAGGCCTTTTGTCATTCAGATCATGCAAGTGTGAGGCGCAAAGTGCAGGGGAGAAGGAAAGGGGACGTGCCAAGGGGAGGGAGGAGGAAGTGCAATCAAGGCAGCAATGCTCTGAGTAAGTGCACCTAGGGCAACGCTGCTCTGGGAAAGTCCAAGGAGGCAGGGGACTGTAGGGTTTCAGATAAAGCCCCTTAGTGTGTGGTAGGCCTGGAGACAATGCAGGGGCTACTGGCCAAGGGGGCGCCTGGTACATGCGCAAAAATGTGGACTTTTGGGGATTTAAAAGGTGTGCACGTTTTTTGTACTTTGCTCACAACATTATAAGAAATGTGGCTATTTTCCAGGTGTTCATGATTCATCTTCTAAAGGGCTGAGAGGCAAATGTTTATTTGGGTGAGTAAACCCCCCGCCTTGCCCTGCAATGAACCCCGTCCACCCCCTTAACCCTGCGCTAGGTGGGACCACCCAGTAAAAAAAGTCAATTTCGATCACTGCAAAAGGATCAATGCGCCAACATCGCCCGCATCCCCTGGATGGCGAATATCATCAGTTGCCATCACTAGCTCAATGCTGCGGCCCACACAAAACCTGCTTCGGCATCATCTAAAACACCCTATTCTCCAAGAAAGCTTGTATTTGGGTCTTTGCCACATCTTTATTGATTTATTAGGGTAAGGAAGAAGGGAGATGGGGCGAACGTTTCAGAAAACGCCAAGGTCCAACAAGGTTTTTTCAGCAGAGGTGTAACTGCAGCTATCTTTAAACGGTCGAGAACCCTACCAGAATCAAAAAAACGGTTGATGATTTGGCAAAGATCCGAAGCCACCACTGATCTAAACCTTTTAATAACCTGTTGGACAAGGTTTCTGTGGATAGTCAGTAGGCACTGAGCCACCATAATCTCTATAATGAGCCAGGCCAGGCAGAGAGCACAACAGCCCACAGGAAGGTCGGAACAAGGCGTCCCCCCTCCGACCGAGATCTTTGTGTTTTTTCCACCCGACCTTTGCAGAGCTCCGCATATATGCCCTCCTCAAAAAGGGGTGGCAATTTCTCAAACCTTCTGGCATTAGCGCTTGCGCATTGCTGAGGGACCATTGGTTGCCGGCTGGGTCAACCGACAGTAACCCCAAGGAGCAAAGCTTCCCTCTTCTACAGCACCACGGAAAACAATTCCATAACTCATCCTGAGACCTTGACGCAAGTATAGCAAGACGTAACAAAACCCTTTTTTTAATATCTGGTGCCAGCCGGCACCTGTGGAATCTCGCTTTCCCAGCGCTGTGTCCTTGGCTGAGGTCTGCATACCAGGCACAGCAACAAATAACATTGAAAGCATGTTTTTTTAGAAAAGCAAGTGCAGTTTTCACTGAGGCATGGAATAAATATCCATTATAGCTCTGAGTGCCCCCAGAATACACTGTGCATCAGCGCCATGTTTTAGCTCAAGCATCACAATCCACCCTTGGATATTTACCTTCCATAGCACAGTGGTAGAGGAGCCAGTCTCTGAAACCGACGAAACATCAGAACTAAGTTGGGAATACATTGAATACAACAACAACCAATTATTATAATAGCCAAAATAATACAAATGCAAGCAAAGGCATAATGCAGTGTACCCCCAATGTCAGAAATCCATGAAAATAACCAATCCCACCAATTCCCAGTATGATCTTGAGACACTTGGGAAATGAGGTCCCTTAAACCTTTAATATGACTTTCAATGGATCGTGAATGGTTAGTTAGATTGAAACAACACATACCTTCAACTGCGTTACAGCCCAAATTATGTTTCAGCAAGAGATAATCAACGGCAGCCCTGTTTTGCAAAGTTGCTTTTCTAATAACTTTGCTATCAAGGAGCAACTCTTCTAATGCTTGAGAAGTATGATTAAGTCCCTTTACCACTAAACATGCTAGTTTAATTAAAGATGTTTAATCCCCAGCAGCTAAACCCCAAACTCCCACTAATGAAAGGACTAATGCTAGAACCTCAGCCTCTGGTAACAAATGCACAAGTGAATCACAATCTGGGGATAAACCCACAGATTCAAAAGTTGACTTTTTGCTTTGAGACATTGCTGGGTGTAAAGGCAACATCATTAGCCCTAATCGAGTTAAGGCACATGGACCTCCGGAAATGTTAGCTGGAATGTAAGTGTATGTGATGTTGCCACATGAGAAGAGCCATACTGTTGGAAGTTTCATGTGATTTAGATGACTGGCAGCTGTCACTGTATGATTGCAAGGTATAGGGCCTCATTACACGGTAGGAGGTAACCATGCCGCTATTAGCAGCATGGCTACTCCCTTACCGCATACCGGGTCCGGGTAGGCGGTATGGGGACTTACCGGGTCATTCCGACCCTGGAGGACCCGGTAAGTCCCCATTCCAAATACCATTCCCCATTCCCATTTGAGCCCCCATAGGGCTCAATGTGAATGGGGAAGGAGCTAATAACGGTACCGCAATTTGCGGTACCGTTATTAGCTCTGAAGTCCCTCAGCGGGTCCCGTCCTTAATGCCTGGTCTGACCAGGCGTTAAGGACAGGGCCCTCTGAGGGACCTCGTAGTAGGGTGCTAAGGGATTACCGGCACTGGTGACCTTACCGGTGCTGGTAATCCCTTAGCGCCTACCGTGTAATGAGGCCCATAGTATTATTCACACTGGTACATGTGCTTGGAACTCGTGAACACAACCTTTTCTCAAACGCAGTTTGATTTTTCTGTTTGGTTAAATTCAGCTGTTAGCATTTGCCAATTTCTATTACATTGCAGGTCATAAAGTAACACACATAGCCTTGAGTTATATTGTATGTTATAATACGTGTCAAGGTTCTCCACTTGCGATCTGTTTCCTGGCAAAACCTGCAGTACTCATAGACTGAAAAGTATTGTCTGATATCGGAATCTTGAACTGCAGAATCATTGTGCATGACGCCGAAAATATGCTTCAAGATTGGAGCCGGCGTCGGCATAGCTACTGATCAGGTAGTCAGCAAAGCTTCCGCATGTTGCACGTCAGTAAGGCAAAAGTGCGTAATGTTGAGTACTTGCTGTGCCAAATATGTCCACATATTCTCAGTTTGGACAATTATCGGGGAATATCTTCGCCGTCCTAAAGATATCTCCTGCATAGCTGGCATCAACGTTGTTTGCACTTGCACCTGACGTGTTTTTCGCATTCCACAAATCAATTTCTTCGGTCTGGCTGGCTTTTCGGCATCGGCATAGGACGGCTTTCGGACATCATTGCTCATCATCATCAGTTTCACATGGATCGCTGGCACAGATGTGACACTTTTCATGGGAAGCAGCATGCCGTTTGACTCGCCCAAACATAGTCCATTTAGTCCCACAATTACACCAGCCAGACACAGGCTCTACAAGGCAAACCCAGAAAAGAGATATCAGTGTTGAAAATCACTCTCTTAGGTAACATTTGTCTGCGGGCACATACTGCCATTTTTCTTGACCAGGTTCCATTACTAAAACTACCTGGTCTTTGCCTGATGCAATAACATCTGCGGGCACTGCTGGCCCACTTGGTCTTTCAACCCACACCTTCGCACCCGGTACCATACTGTCTGAAGAGCCAAAACCACGATCCACAGGGGTAGTTAACACTGAGGGAGGCTCCCCCTATTTAATCATGGACAACTTAACAGGAACAATAATCAACTGGGCCACCCGATCGCCCTTATGGATCGGTAACACTTGGTCCCCACTATTCATCAAGATGACTTTGATCTCGCCTTGGTAATCAGCGTCAATAACCCCTCCCAGCACTTGAACTCCCTTCAATGCTAGGCCAGATCTAGGAGCAATCCATCCCATATGCTCTGGAGGAATGTGTACCCCAATCCCTGTTTCAATCACAACAATCCCTCTCGGGTCTAATCTGATTTCCTCATGAGGATGCAAGTCTACCCCTGCTGATTCTGGAGTCGCCCGATAGGGAGCTAAAGAACCTGGGGTAATTTCCCAGTACAATAGAGTCTCTCTAACTGAGTTGGGTTGAATCTGTAAAGCAGGAGTCATTAGCCGCAATAAGGGAGTTTCATGATTATTCACAGGCCTATTGTTTAGCACTTGCACCGCATCAAACACATGATCACGCCAGCCTGCTAAACTGCCATCTCCAGATTTGCGCAGCTGTTCTTTCAACAAACCATTGATCCGTTCAATTAATCCTGAAGCTGCAGGGTAATGGGGCACGGGGTAGAGCCATTCAATACTCTTTTCCTGACAATATTGCTGAATTAATTTCCCTTTGAAGTGTGACCCATTGTCACTTTGAATCTGCAAAGGCACCCCGTAATGCAACGTGATCAGATCCAACAACTTAATGGTGTTCAGTTGTGTGGCACGTTTGCACGTCAAAACCATCATATATCCAGAGTATGTATCCACAATAGTGCATGCATACTGACAGCCTTTACTGATTGGCAGGGGACCGATGTAATCAATCTGCCAAATTTGACCTGGTAATTTTCCTCTTCGCAACGTACCCTGGACAATCTGAGGGATAGGCCTATGCTGTTGGTGTTGGCACACTGGACATTGCAAAATGATTGTTTTCACTACCTCTAAAGGAATACTGATTCTTCGAGCTTGTGCCCACCTGGTAGTAGCCTTTTCTCCAAGGTGCCCACATTTCTGGTGAGCCCACTTGGCCAAACCCTCCAAATTGTCTTCCTGAGCCTCTGCATCCACAGATGAAATCTTGGTGTGTTCATCTGCAACAGAATTAAACCAACGTTCTAATGAATCTGCAGCAAAATGTGCATCCACATGATACACAGTGACTTCACTTTGTGATAACATTTCAGCAATATCTTGCCACAGTTCTTTTCCCCACAACTCTTTTGAATGAATCATTCACCCATTCTTTTGCCAGGTTGGCAGCCACACCGCCAATTCATTCGCCACTGACCATGAAGCTGTGTACAAATGACATCGACCAGGGGTCTCTTGTTTCAATGCTTGGTAAACTGCGTAAAGTTCTGCAAACTGACTGCTCTTCCCTTTCCCTGATGTTGTCAAAATCTTTTTAGTCTTGGGATTGTATGACACCGCTTTCCAGTATCGCTCGGTTTCCACATATCGGGCCGAGCCATCTGTAAACCAGGCAAGCTCTGTCTGCTCTACGGTCAGATCGCCATAAGGTACTCCTCATTTCACGGGAGACTCGCGTTTTTCAGACACTTCCGGTGGCATGTAATCTGAGGGTGGTATATTGGCCTCTTGCTCATGTAATTTGGCAACCCCACCATTCCCTGATTTAGCTCTGTCTTGAATGTACCATTTCCATTTGATTATGCTGGCTTCTTGAGCATGTCCTATTCTGTGTGTTTTAGGAGAGCTCAGCACCCATTGCATAATCGGGATTACAGGCCTCATCAACACATCATGCCCCACTATCATTTGCTCAGTATCGACCACGGCTCAATAACACGCCAGCAACTGCTTCTCGAATGGAGTGTATGAGTTACCAGAATCGGGCAACTTACGACTCCAAAACCCCAATGGCACACGTTTCCTGTCCTGTTTCTGCCACACACTCCAGTTAGCGTAATTGACTTGCACATATGTTTTGGATATTTCTCCTCTGTGAAAGATAGTGAGCTAAAGACTCTGGGTAAGTCTCTTGTAACCAGGACTAATGTCTGGCAGAGAGACTCCCAGGACCCCCCTTGTTAATTTGCATAATTCAAGTAGCTTTGGGTCAACCTAAATTACTAGGGGAATCCAGACGTGGCCCCCTTGCTCACTATTCTTAGAGAGGCACAGCTCCGCCCTACTGATGAGGTCCAACCAGACCGAAACACGTGTCTGGGGATGCTGTTGGTACTCTTGTTCAGAGGAGAATTGCCTAGCATTTCGGTGCTGGACTGCCCCATGGCAGGACAAAGACTGATATGTTTTGGATATTTCTCCTCTGGCATTAGCGCTTGCGCATTGCTGAGTGACCGTTGGTTGCCGGCCGGGTCAACCGACAGTATCCCCAAGGAGCAAAGCTTCCCTCTTCTAAAGCACCACGGAAAACAATTCCATAACTCACCCTGAGACCTTGACGCAAGTATATCAAGACGTAACAAACCCTTTTTTTTATATCTGATATCAGCCGGCACCTGTGGATTCTCGCTTTCCCAGCACTGTGTCCTTGGCTGAGGCCTGCATACCAGGCTCAGCAACTAATGTTTTTAGCAAAGCAAGTGCAGTTTTCACTGAAGCATGGAATAAATATCCATTATAGCTCTGAGTGCCCCCAGAATGCACTGTGCATCAGCGCCATGTTTTAGCTCAAGCATCACACTGCCTCACATTACTTACCCCTCAAAGCAGACTCCTATGTGTTCACTTTCTTCTATTGGTGTTGGTCATTTTTTTTACGCCCTATTTTATGTTGAGAGTATATGCCTAATGGTAGGTAGTAAAAATGGGTGGTACACCACTTTTCTGTACATCTGAGCCTAGTCTGCAACTCAGTACCTGTGCTGTGCAATACTGTGCGCCCACAGTTAGTGACCCAGAGAGCTATGCGCTACATCTTGACTGAATAATATTTGAGGTGAGCATCACTGAAGAAGTAATCAGCTTCCTTGGAAGCCAGGCCTTTGGACCAGTATTCAATAGTCGTCCCAATCATGACCCTGTTCACTAAATGATGTGCTCCATTTTTATAACTCTGGCATCCTTCAGATTATACGACAGTTTTATCGCCAACCTCTTTAGTTGAAGCTCTGAACCTGCGGTCGACCTGTGCATTGAGTTTTTAATATTTGCATAGTTACTTTCAGCCTCATTTAAACGTGAGCTCTATATAAACTATGCAATTAATTCTGTTCAACCAATGGCCTCCCTGTGCAAGACAGAGATTCACGTAGCTGTGATTTGTTAAAATGTAAACAAGCAAATCAGCTTGAATGTTCATTTTTTTTTTGACAGGAGCTCCATCACTTATTTCGGACAAAGATATGAAGATTGATCAAGGCCTGAAAACGAGTGTGTTGGATCGTCCATGTATAAAAGGGTCAGAAAGCAGCACTCCCTCACATGCAGGTAGGTTACAAACGTTCAAGAGCGGGTTCATCTCTGCGATTGGTTATTTCGTCTCCCTTCTCAGGTCATGCATGTGATGAGTAGAAAGTGGAGAAACATTTTCCTTCTCTGATTCATAGAACTGTGTTTGCATAGTATAGAAAAGTGTTAAACAGGGAGGTTGTTGGAGAAACCTTGTGAACGCAGTGCCTCCACTAGGGAAAGAATTGCTCGCCCTGCACTTGAGCAGTGGTGGGTTTAGAGTGGTTAAAGCATTTGTCTGATCCCTCATGCCACCTTTCCTTGATCCCTTTCTAGCTTCTGTAAATCCCTCTTAGACTAAGCCAGCAGTGACTGTGTCTCAGCATAGCAAGAAGGAGAAACAGATCCTTTTTTGCTTTGCTACTCTACTTCCTGCTGCACCAATATCAATCCACACCACGGCCAGGAACTAAGCCTCTGATTCCAGGTGATGATCTGAAAGATGGCCTCATCTCAAAGGCAAAAGTCTTTCTTCCCAGTTTAAAGACATGATGGTCTGGAGTTGTTTTAAAGAATGAGCTTCTTCTGTTGGGTTGTTGCCTTGAGACACTCCCGTTCTGGGACCTCCTGATAGTTATCGATTTCCAATGCAACCAGATGTGTCTATGGTTGCTGTTGAGATCTTGCAGCAACATCATTCTGTTGCTGTAGCTGGTGGAACGTTGTATGAAGGGGGTAGGGTCAAGTCAGTTGAGTTTATATGTTTTTGCTCTCAGCCATGCTTCTGCTAGCTATATAGTCCTTATGTGCGGACATATTCTGCAGTTTCTCTAATCCTCTTTTCACCAGAAAGACATGTGTTTCAAGTTAACCATAATTAGGAGTAAAGCGATCTTTTTCTACCCAGTTCACCTCCGGTCACGTGGATATAGCTGCTCGGGACATACATTTATTTGTGGATGTTCGCCGTTAGGTCTTGGTTGCGATCATTCTTCTCTGTGGTGGTGCTGGTGGCTAAGTCCTTTGTCGTCATTACCTCCATCATTGCCTCAAAGGACCTCTGTACGCCTTTTCAGTGTTCCTGTTCACCCTCCTTAAAGGACAGAGCTTAGTGTTCCTTTTCTTCCATCTCGCCTCATGCCCATCTAGTGTTTTTAGAACTGTTGCTTGATGTTCAGAATCTTATGGAAGGAGGACCAATTACAGTCATTCACCAGACATAAGGCAACACCTACAAAACATATTTCAAAAAGTGACTTTACATTATTCAAGAAGCAACACCATGCCTATAAACCAGACAAATAAATATTCCGGGCCTTGGCACACAATCACTATTTCTAATCCGTTCAAGTGCCAATGTGTTTCTACTTTCATCTCCAAAGCTGCAATGGCTACACACCTCAACCTCCAGCACCTTCTTCCTTTCAGCACTACCAAGCATCTCTTAACCACTTTTGACTTCTCTAAACTGGACTACTCTGCCAGAATCCTCTTTAGTCTCCTCAACTATGCTTTCTGTACTCTTAACAAGGTCATTAACTTCGCTACCAGGACTGTCTTTGAACTCCTCACTTCACACCTACTTCCTCGTACCATCACCAGGCTGAATGGCTGACGATGTAAACAGGCCTAGATTTTAATTTCTTGTCCTGGTTCACAAATCTATCCATAGTAGGACAACACTGTATCTAGCCTCATCTTTCCATCTCTGCAAGCCTCAACATAATCTCTGCTCTGCCTCCTTGACTGCCCTTGTGGCACCTCACCTGCCCTATGCTTCCTCTCTTTCTCTCTGCCTGCTCATTTTGCATGGAATTCTCTTCCCCCGGACATCTGAGAAACAGTCCACAAGAATTTATTCAAAACCAAACGTAAAGCCTTCCTCCTCACCTCATAGTTACCCTCTTAGCCTACCTCTCATCTGACCTCTAGCTAGCATTTCTCCTTCACCTCTAACCTGTCTCTGCCCCCCACCCCCTTTTATCTGCCTCCACTCTAGCACTTCATCCATCATGGTCACATCCCTAACAGCCGGCCGTACTGTCTTCCTGTACTTTTAAAATGTCTAATGATGGTAAAGATGACTCTTCCTTTACTTCCCCCCACAACCTGGCCAGAATGTCACTTGAACTCATCTCATTGGAAGAAGCTCACTTCTTCCTGTCAAATCTGATTTCTTATCTATTGTACGTTCTTTTGTCATCAGAAGAGGATTGTTCCTCCCTGTATATGAATACATAACTAAAATGTTTGTGATTCTACGTTTTACAACCTCAAATCTCTCAGGGTATGAGGCTAACCAGTAGAAAACGGTTTATCTAATACACTGGTAAAACATGTGTCCTTATTTGATACAATCACAACACAAAATATCAAAGGCACACGTAATTCTTCTGCCTCCCAATTACAGAAATAGTGCAATTACAGGGGTGCCTTGTTGTTGTTACGCTGAAAAGCTACTTCTATTGATTGTTTCTATGAAGAATTAGACAGTATTCCCCATAATCGTGCGCGATAGAAAAGTACCACTAGTGCCTTGACACCAGTTTATTGGCACTCAAACCATTTGTCGTCCTAATAAAAAGCTCTTGGGGCTGCTACTTGTTGTATCAATATAATTCCCCATTTCTAATTGGGGGGTGAGTGGTCCATCTCCCAGTGACTGCATCTAACCCTATTCAGTGACTCAAGATTACTTGTTCCTGTTGAGAACTCTGCATGTATTTGTTGTTGATTTACTGCACTGCATGCCAGCCTTTGCTGTGTCAGAACTGTATGAAGGGAACGAGGAGATGGAAGTAGTTGAAAATAGGATGCAGTTGTTTAAGTAAGGTAAAGCATAAGCTACACATCTTTCACAGCCAAGCATAACCGTGCATTCCAGTAGACTAGGTCTTTAATTAATGTACATTTTGTTAAGGACATCGTTTGCAGATTGTTGAAGATTTGCATTCATCTCCCTTAGCTAGATGAGAAGACTTGTTGGAAATGTTTACAAAGCTTTCCTGAACGGGAGGTGGTCTGCCAGTAGCCTTATGTTTTGGTTTGTGCCACCTCTACCCATCCCCCCCAATCTTTTTTACTGCAACTATTCACCAAAACCATCACCCCTCACAGCCACACTGCTGCCACCCAAACAACTGCCCCCGACACCCAAGGCCATCTCGCTTACACCTCCTTCCAGCACAGCACACTCCCTCCCACTGCCAAGTACTCAATGCACCCCTAACAAACACTCCCCCTTACTCCTACGACATGAAACTATTCCCACCCATCCCATCTCACTCCCAAACCTATTACGCAGCAGGTTCGGAATGCCCGCACCTCCTCCATTTCTGCAAAACACTGAAAACGTGGCTGTTTCATCAATACCTCGCACACAATTAAATCCACATTTTGCCATCCTTCGGCCAACAGCACTGTGATACTGTTCAAAAACGGCATGCCCAACGCTGGCTTTCACCTGTTGCAAAGTGCTCTGCTGCTCTCGAGCTAGGTTTGCCCTATAAATGGTACAATAACATAACGTTATCCTACCACATCACATCTCACTGTCACAAATCCCATCAGTACCTACCTCACCCGCTCTCAACCACACCCAGCAACACAAAACTCCAGAGCCACACCTGCACCATAAATCTTCCCTCATCCCCACAATCATGATCCCCACTCCTATAGCTCCTCCCGCCCTTCCCGCCAACCCCTTATGGTGAGGAAAACCATGTTAGCCTTCTTTCACTCCACCTACATTACCACTCGACTGGAAAGCACTAATGGCAACTAATTGTCTACTTGGTCTGTGGATTTACTAACAAGGGATAGTCCATTAGATCTTTTGACATGTAAAACATTAAGCACACAATGCCATGTTTTGTCAACATGCTATGCCAATCTATGTCCATGCTATTAGAGCATATAGGTATAATATACAACTCCTTGTTAGACCCCCTTATGCCCGTTAGCCCTTTTTATGGCTTTCATGCCTTCTACGCATTCTAGGCCCATCGCGCTTTTTATGCTCGTTTGCCACTTGCCTCTCCACCTCGGATAATGACTGACCTCTTACATATGTTGCATATTAACAGTGAGGCACTTTTTACCAGATTCATTTTGGAAAGCATGTTAAAGGTACCATGGCACTTTAATGGACTGTTCTAGAATGAAAAAGCTGGAGGCAAGTTGTGGAGATGTGCAGCATTATTAAACTGATCATAACATGTGCATGTATCCAGAGGAAAATGCGATGCCATTTCCATAACGTGCATCAAGCAAGTGCTACTTCTGTAACAATGGCGGGGAGGAACCACACTGTGCCCCCATAGTGAACTATTCAGCTCTCTATATGACATTGGCCAAATACTTGGGCCAACTATTCGGTATTCAGCCGCATAGTATTTTCACTATTTAACTACACCCCTACTTTTCTAGCCATAGATTCCCTAATGTTCGTAATCAGTCTCAAAACATATATGTGTGTGTGTGAATCTCTGTAGAGAGATACAGGTTTGAGATTCTTGTTAGTTGTTTTGTCTAGTGAAAGAATAGTTGTAGTTTTTCAGGCATTTGTGCTGCTGTGCCTGCGTCCAACTGTTCGTAGACTAATCGTTCTAAAGCGTTGGATTGTAAAATCTCTAGGTTGAACTTTTTTTGCAATATATGATATGATATGATAGGTTATTTATAACGCGCTTAATACAAGGTGTCTAAGCGTGGCACATAGTTTTATACAGTATGGGCCTCATTACAAGTATGGCGGGTAAGTGGTGAAATTGGCAGTAACCCCATTACCACCAACTTTACTTCTATGCCAAATTATGACCTACAGAAAAATAAGCGAAAATTCCTCCGGCAGAATTACCTCCCGCGGAATTACCCCCAGCCGCAACGTGTTTGACTTGTTGTGCTTGCATTGGCTGGGTGACTGCAGGTGTGCTTGTTGCCAGTTCAATGTACTTGTTGTGTATGTGGAACATGATCCACTTACTCAAGTACTCACCAGGATCTTCGTGGCAGCTGGCTTCCGGATCCGCAGTGCCCACGCCCTCCTGTCCCTCCATGTGCAGGATGCGTTTCACCCTCTCCTCCCATGGTGTGAGCTGCAGTGGGTATTGATGAGCATCCGCACCCTGCTTCTCAAGTCGTTCCACTGCTTCCGTATCTCATCCATGTCCCGTGTGTTGTCTCAGACGGCAGCCACCTTGTTCCTTAACCCAGTGCATATGGCCGCCTTGCGCTGGGGGCACATCTTTCTGCTGCGTGACCCATATAGCTTGTCAGCATTAGCCACCACTTCCTCGGCCAGCACACTGAATTGTGGCTTTCTTTGTCGCATTTCTGTCACCTTCCCTTTGCCTTTGCCTGAGGACATGTTCAGGGTGTGTTGTAGGCTTGGATGGCAATCCCCTTTGGTGATTTTGAGTGGATTGTGTTTTACAAAATGGCGGCCGCCGCATGCTCCTCTTCCCACAATGACGGATCTCCTCTGTCGGCAATTCCACCAGCGGATTTTCTGCTCAAAGATTGGGCGGTAAAGGTAAATCTGCTGATTAATGGAACATTTTCCTGTTGGATTAATACTACAAACAAAACTCATTCCTTTGTTTAGTACTTTCATATTAATGTCCGCAAACTGTACAGTACAAAGATCACATACCAAATTTGTCTTCAGTGTTTGGTTACCTTACCATCTGTTTCTGACGCAACCTGGACCTGATTTTAATTATTTTTCTCCTGCACTTGGGGTACCTTCTCCTCTTCTGTTTCCGATTCTGAATTTGTTGTTGTGATACCTTGTTGCATTGTTTCCTTCAAGTTCACCCTTTTTGTGGTTTTCATTCTGTTGCCCCATCTGTAGAATTTGATCTCTGTGAAAAAAAGCCTTTTTAGTAATGGTGAGAGGGGTTATGTCATTGTTGGTAGTACGTTTTTCTTCTCCACCTTTGCCACTCTTTAAACCCAGTAGGGAATGGGGCTTAACCACCTTACTGCTACACGTGATCCGGTGCAAATTGCGCTAGACCGAGTAGCGATAACGCTATTTGCATTGGTGGTATCCCGGCAGTACCGCCGGGATACCACCAAGATTGCGATAGAGCCCAATGTGTGGGATTTGCTCCACATTTTTTCTTTGCTTTCATTTGAATTGTTCAGGAATACAAACTGTATAATACAATAGACGGCAATGGAAATTATTTGTTTTTTCACAACATATGGCAGTAACTTGGCCGCAGCATTTCTTGTGCTGATGTTCAAATGCTCAATTTGGCAACTGGAGCACACTTAGGCGCTGTACGCGGTTGTTTTTCTCCCTCTTTTCCTCTTTTCCCAATGGCCTCCACACAGGTATAATTCGGACCTGGGCACCCTACTTATATGGAATCATGTGTTAACTCCCTGCATATAGGACAGTAACGCCTCCAAGCGCTTGCAAGCGTTTGCCCATTTTACGGTGGACTATCTCTCTCTACCTGGGATGCAAAGGCCAGTAGGCCATGATTAAGGCACCACACTGTGATGGCTTCCCTCAACATGGTATTCTGTGAAACAAATAAACTGCAGACTTATGGATGCCTTATGGCCATCTCCTGCTCTTTCTACCCTTTTAAAGGAATGATACTTGAAGCTTACTCTACATGTATTCTTTGTTCATTTTAACAAATACTTGTTAAAATGACACTTTTATCAAGTTACTTCGGTGCCATTAACAGATTGGGTATGGACAGTGGGGGCACTTGGCATCTCTCCCTTTTACAAGGACCATTGTCACATCAGCAAAGGTTCCAGTATGCAAATTCCTTACTTTTTCCATTTGAAGTGCCACAGTGTAATCGGAGGCGAGTAACGCAATGCACCTCAAAGTACTCTTGCTGGATGCGCTGAGTAACGTAGCTCGCTGCGGTCAGTCTGGTGGCAACAAATGGGAGAGGGAAGCTTGCGGTGGCCGGCAGCTTCAAAGATGCTGCTGCTGTTGCCTGGCCCACTGCAGAGGAGGAGAGTTCCCCGAGTAGGGTAGCCTCCCAGGCGTAAGGCCGCCATTTGTTCTGAAAACTGGGACTATTCAGACACTGACCAGAATGTATAAATAAACTGATATTCTGCAGACAGATATTACTGAATGGGTGTATTCTGTATGTAGAATGATATGCTGTCAGAAAAACAATACATGGATAAAATAAACATTTACAGTAAACTGGATTATATGGGACCCAAAACAAAAGGATAATAGTGTTAACGCTGGCAGGGGGAAATCGAACCAGCATCATCTGACCCAGTTGATTGAGGGTTTCCCAGACATGAGGCCTATCATTGAGCCTACCAACGCAATGGAGATGGTGGGCACCCCAGAATCCCTAGGTGTTGCAACAACTTTTGTCATACACTGGGCATGTGTAGTACAGCACATATACATGAAGCAGGCATTTCGACACTGTAGGTTACTAAGACTTGAACTGCTTCAGTGGTCAGGTGTAATGTACTGTGTACTTAATGCATTCACTGGAATGTAACCCTGGATGCATATCCTATTAGGGGGCAGGATGTGACAGGACCAGTAGATTGACCTGACAAAAATACAGGGCATAAATAAAAAGAACATACTGGGGGAAAATAACATTGGTGGGGAGGATCACACCCTGGTTTCTAGTTGATTGATTAGATCACCCAGTGAAATGAGGGGCTCGCCAGAATCAAACCCTGATTCTCAGTTGCGTGATGGCTTTCACCCAGCTGATGGAGAGGTTCACTAGAATCGAACCCTGGTTCCCAATTGAGGGAGGGTATTTACCAAGCAAGCCCTGTCGCCTCAAGTCCATGAGGCTATAGGGTATGAAATGTGCCATAATCCCCAAGGGCCTGAAAATGGCGCTCCCCTCTATTTGCAGTCCGCACATGAAGCTGCAGGCTCTTCAGCCCTGCTGGAATGACAAGGAGGCACCTAGTGGTGAAAGGCTTGGCACTGTCCTGCAGAGCACTTATTGCCCATATAGCAGAGATAAATTGGAGCCAAAATAGTGTCGGGATGTGTTGGTGAGTTGGCGTTTATTTGAGTAATAAGAAAAGAATAATAATGTCCATCAAACACAGGAGTCAAATGCAGACATAATTTCTGAGATAGACCACACAGTCTCGCTAATGCACGCGCCACATTTTTTGCTGCTCATCCTGCAACCAGGCCTCTAGATATTTGGCGCACCTGTCTTCCTTTCAAACATGTGTTCAATACTCCCTAACATAAAAAACAGGGAGTGATATCTGTGCCAGTGTCTGCCCCGTTGTCGCTGCTTGAACTGCTGGGGAGACGTGTTCAGACTAGAGGCATCAGCAGAGCACGCCACACGCAGTCCTGTTGTGTTATCTGATGTGAAGCGGGCCTACGAGATCAAGCAAATACGTGTCTGAGTTCTGTTGCTACCTCTGCTTAAAAACAAAGATTATGTTTATCTCCTGTGAGCCTTATTCCACCTAAGAGCCTAAATATCTGAATCTGATTGTCTTTTGCATAACAGGAAGGGACGCTCTGACATCAGTTCTTTCATTCACCATTAAAGAGGAGCAAGGGTCGCACCACGTTGACCATCACGACGATGGGATAAAAGAAAGCATCAGTACGTCTCAAGGTCAGTAACTGCAATTCATGTTTTATTTTATTATGTTGGTGATTTATACAGCACCAGACATGCAGAATGAGTCATTGCATGGCACTGCTTTAAGGGCATTGGAAACACGTGATCAATATAAAATTCGTTTTTTTGATGCGCAGATCTATTACAAGTTAAATAAATTGCCAATCTGGAAGGATCCCTTCCCTGTTGCTATTCAGCCTAACTTCATTCCACTCCCTGTAAGCTGTGTTTTCAATCTACCCAAGCCCTTTAGTGCCGCAAGTGCCTGCTGCCATCATGTCCATGATTTAAACTTTCCACAGCGCTATTTGCTCAGTGAGTCCTATCTGATTGCTGTCATGCAACAGTTCTTTCTCCATCTAGCCCAAGGGTCTGCAACCTTTGGCTCACCAGTTGTTGTGTACTACCATTCCTATGATCTCTCACCATTGACTATGTTAGTGATGATGTGATTTGGGAGTCCAAGACTGTCAAGAGCGGCGTCCCGCCGGAGTTGCGTACCTGATCTGGCGCAGTGATCCATTGCGGCAGACTGCCTTCCGACGCGTTGTCTTTGTAATGCAGGAAATCGCCTTCACAAATCCCAGGAAGGTGTTACCTAGTGTTGCCAACCCAAATCCCGAGACCATGTGGATGCCTCCTCTGTATTTTCGTGGTGTAGGGACAGTGCAAACACTGACAGGGGAGGCACAGTGTGTATCGTAGGATCCACTAACAGGTAATTTGGATAAAGTCCACTGGAGCAGGAATGGAGAATATCCATGGCCAGAGAAGTAGAAGATAGTTTGTTGGCAAGCTGGCAGGTAGGCAGTCAGGCAGGGAAAAGCAGGAGATGGCAGACAGGTACGACGAACTCAGGGATTGGCAGGTATACTGGTTGGCCGGAGAGCTGGCGGACAGGAGTGCTGGAAGGAGAACTGGCAGACGGACTGGTAATCGACCAGCTGAAAGACAAGTGGATAGTAATGATGGCAGGGAAGGAAAAGAAAGAAAAACTGCATCCTGGAGCTGGGCAAAAGGTCTTCATGCAACCCCCTCACCCCCGGTCGCCACTGTTGTTGTCATAAAGTCATTAATGCAAATGCAGCAGGTAAAGCCATGTTCATAAGTTCTTGCAGGGTCACAATACGCTTGAAGTGCACACGCTCTTTTAGCTTTAACAACATTTTTCAAACTGAAATGAAAATGTATTTCTCAGACAATTTGATGGTTACCATTACCCTAACATCTACATGTTCACAACAGGAACAGTTGGAAATGCAATGGTGAGAGGTTGCAAAAACAGTCTCAATTTTTTGTGAACACTAGAATTATGTAGACATTATGAAACCTGTGGATGTTAAGCCATTTTATTTTACAACACATTTGTAAAATTGTACAAGTTTAAGATCAAAATCGGTCCCTAAGTATGCAATTACGTGGCAAGGTAACTGGCCCTTAAAATCTTCCAGATTATTTTTGTGGCACATAACATTTGTCTTTTTTTATTTTATTTTTTTACTTGTGTTTAAGTAAATAGATTTTACAAGACTCGTCTTTATTTCATATTACAGGTTGATACTTGTTTTCTCTATTGGTGCATTTCCTGCCCGTTGCTGAAAGGCACAGGTCATACCCACAGAGTATTTAGCCAGCATTGAGAAAAGTCAATTATTTGGGCTTTTGTGAAGTGGAAATATCCTTATGCTGCATCATTCAAACAGTTTTCTGAGGAAAGACGGGGAAGGAGAAGAGGGCGCAGGAGGAGAGGGACAGGGACACTGAGTGTAGTGGGCGAGGAGCACAGGAAAAAGAGGCATAATTTCCTCTCAAATCCAGGAGTAGTGAGAGGATTGGAAAGGAGAGTGACGGTGCAGCTAAGACAGAGAGGGGAAAGCGGGTGGTCAAAGAAAGGCGAACTGCAGCCCTCGGTACAAGGTTTGCAAAACAGGTCTGTCCAGAGGCAAGGACTATACACACAGGCAGAGGAAAAAAGCATGTTTAGGAAAGTAGGGCTACAGGGCCATTACGTTTCTAGAGAGATCACGAGAGGAGGAGGAGGCAGGTGCTGGTAGGAAAAGTAAGTTATTAAAACACTTTTGTATGTCTATATTGCAGACTGTCATACTGTGGAACTGGTGTGGATAGCTCTGGCTTCTGGATGTCAGAAATGAGGGACATTACTGGAGGTGTGTGTGGGCTGCTGCCCTGAAGTATGCTATGTTGATTTATTCTGTGCACTGCTAGCATGTGCATGGTCTCCAGGTGCTCAGGTGGCTCTGTAAGTAAGTGGGTGGGGTAGGTTAGTGAGGGAAGAGGGATAGGATAGAGGTTGTGCTCCTCTGTTCGTGCTTGCAGAACCAGGAGAAATTTGCATCTGTGTGCGTCAGCTTTCTGGGTGTGTGTGCACTGGGGTTATTGTGTCCGGAGGAGGAATGTCGAGTGTGTGTGTGTTGTTTGTTTGTGGCAGTTTGTTCTTTTGGCGGATGTGTGGGTTGTATGTTAAGTGTGTAGTGAAGGCTGGCCAATTAGGACATGTCTGGTATGTGGGAAGTATGCTGCAGAGGTGCGGGTAATAGGGGTGGTTAGTAGTTGGTACAGTGTGGTTATTTTGTTGTTTCCAGGATCCGTACTGTACCCTGATTGCCCTGGGTCTGAGGTATGAGTTATGGAAGGTGCCTGTTTTTTATGCTAGACTCTGTGAATTGAATAGCCAGGTTTTCAGTATTTTTCTGAAGGTTAGGTGATCTTCTGTCATTCTTATTTCCTTTGGGATAGAGTTCCAGAGTTTGACCATCAAATGGGAAAATGCAGTTCCTCCAAATGTCCTTTTCTCGCAGTGTTTCGGTTCGATTTGGAGGTAATTGTTCGATCTTAGGTTTCGTACTGGTTGGTAGCGGTTGATTTTTGCTTGGAGGAATTTGGCTCCTTGTCCATGTCGAGATGTGTTAGCAATCCACAGGGCTTTGGAATTAATGGGTTATTTTTACTGGAAGCCAGTGTAGGCTTCTCGGGTCCAGTGTGATGTGGCCTCTTCCGTTTAGTCTCAGGAATAGTCTTGCAGCAGTGTTTTGGATGTGCTGGAGTTTTTGGGTGAGACGTTCTGGCATTCTAAAGTGGAGGCTGTTTGCATAGTCTATTCTTGATAATACCAAGGAGATGATTGCAAGGGTTGAGTGTGGGAATGATAGGTAGGGGAGTATCCCTCTAGTTAGTCGTTTGAGGTAGAAGTATTTCTTTGTTATTGCGTTGACGTGTGGTTCTAGCGAGAGTCCGTTTTCCATGAGTATTTCCAGGTTTTTTATCATGGCAGATGTTTCCAGTCAGGTTCCCACACATAGTCATCAATTCAAGTGTGTACTTGTTGCTTTAGCCTCTGTGAGGGAGATCATTATTTGTGTTTTGTTCTGGTTTAGTTTGAGATTGTTGATTGTCTTCGTCATCCAGGTGTATATATCTGTGAGGCATTTGGTGAGGGTGTTGTTTGGGTCTTGGGTTGTGGTTATCTTGAAGATGAGTTTGGTATTGTCTGCATAGTTGTAGGCGGTCAGTCCGTGGGTTTGAATGAGTTTCATTAGGGGGGACATGTAGATGTTGAAGAGGAGTGGGGAGAGGCTCTGTCCTTATGATGTGCGGCAGGTGATGTTCCTGTTGTGGTGGTTGCTGGTGCGCTGCTTTCTGATGGATCCAGATTTGTGTTTATTTTGGTACTGCTCGAGTAAATGGTCTTTTGAATTGTTTCTATTTTTGTTCGTAGGTGGCTTGTGATGTTGTCACTTAGGGATTGCTATGGTATAACACATTTGTTGCATGATGTCAGGTTTTTTATTTCCTTAATGATTTTGAATAGTTATTTTTGTGGGTTCATTGGCGATTGGATTCTTGTGGCCAGTCCTCGAGATAAGGGTGGCACCAGAATTTTTACACATGAAAATCTTGTAAATAGGACAGCTTTATTAGTTTCCTGCGTACATTTACAAACATGTTTAGAGCAGAGGGCAGTGCAAAGATCAGGTCACTTGACAGAAACCAGAACGCTTCTTTTAATTTTTTATCTACATGAATGTAATTACAAGCCATGGAGAAAAGATTCTGAAATAGAATTTATTTCTCTGAAACCATTCCAAAAAGAAACCGCACTCTGAGATAAAAGGAGTGGTTTATTTCTATTCAGCTTCTTCTGTTGGGTGAAGCTTCTCATGGAGCAGACAGAAGCACTGTGCAAATTTATTTTCTTGGCATTTTAGGATTGTATAATTAGTAAGATGGAATACTAAGTTACCATTGAGAATTGATGTTTTGTAACAAATTATGCTTTTCCCCCCAGTGAAAGCAAGCAGAATTGCACAATTATATTTTTCAGAGTTCCTGTGTTGTGTGCATAATCTTGCGGAGGCACATCATGTTAACACTTATAATTTAATGTACACTCTAATTATAAAAACAGTGTGTAAAAGGGGGAGTATGCACAGTCTAGTTCATGCAGTCAATGGGACACATTACTATAAAAGGTCAGTGGTTGCAGAGTCTTTGCTCAAGGGTGAGTGATTGTCATTACACCAATCACATATGTTCTAGCCTCTCAAATCTTCAACATGACAATTAAAACCTCCAAAACCTGACTCTACAGGAAGTGCAAGCGCTGTTCAAAATCAAAGAAATGAAAGTTAGATTTGTAATTGAAATAGAAACTCATCAAAATCTGTCCCTCTGATAATCCAGATAGGTATTTAACTTTGTGTAGCACTTTGTGCATGGTTTTTCCAACATCTAGGCACTGTGATTATTATATCTCGTTCTGTACTCAGTTTGCTGACCTTTGAAGGATGTTAGCCAATAAGAGAGCACTCGTTGCTGCTATCAGGGCGTGATCTGTAGGTTGCAGGTTCCAATCCCGGCAAGGCCAGCTCAGCCTTTCATTCTTTCGAGGTCGATAAAGGAGTACCAACTTCGGTTTGGTAATAATTGTGTTAACTATGTTCTTTGTACAGTGCTTTGCCAAAAGCACCATATAAATAATAATTTGACCATGAGATTAGGTATAGAATTTAGCATGAAGTCCTTGCCTCTCTGCACTGTTGTATCCTACCATTGACATACCATTAGGTAGTAATAGTTCCATTAAATGAGGACGTTCATTAAACATCAAAAGACAATTCTGTTACCAAACCTCAAAACATACAATAGCATTCAGGTTTGCTTTACTATAATAATGTAATTGGCTAGGTTTTTGTGTTTTCAACATTTATATACAGGAGACATCAAATGGCCAGACCATAGAGAAATAATGAAAGGTGCATTCTGTCACAATGCAGAAAGCTGCCGCATGGTAATGATTTCCGTACAGTTTTTGCACGTCTGCTGGATGTCACATACATTTTACTCTCATTCAAAGGAGAAAACTTATTTTTACTCTCTTGAAATCACATTTACTCTCAAAGTTTAAAAATAGGGAGTAAAATACTCCCACCTCTAAATCTTATCTCGAGCACTGCTTGTAGCATAATAATGCTTCTTTGTTGTCATTGGTATTTGTTTTTGTCTGATTGGTTGTAATGGTTTCTCCGTTCTTCTTCCAGTTTGTGGTTAGTTTTTCCGATGCCCCTCAGTTTTTCTGTGAACCAACTTGCTACCATTTTTTCGTTGCAGTGGCTTTGAAGGGGTTCGCGGGTGCTAATTGGTCTAGGGCATGGGTGCACAACATACGGCCCGCAGGCCAGTTGCGGCCCGCCATGCTGTTTTTTCCGGCCCGCGAGGCATACAAACACTTTCCTAATGGAGGGCGGCCCGCAAGCAGCATCAGCCGCCCTCCATTAGGAAAGTCTTTGTTGTCATCCGGGCCGGACAAAACACTGGCCGTCATTGGCTCAGCACACACGCACCACGTCACTCCTACGAGCCACGTAGTGCGTGTGTGCTGCACCAATGGAGTGCCAGTACTACGGCTGGCATGGCCAGTAAGGCTTGATGCCGGAAGGCATTTCAGCCTTGCTTGCCACGCCAGCCATAGAACGATTCCAATTACCTCGCCAGCGTTCCAGCTTACCTGCCTTCCAGCACGTCTCCGGTAAGTGGTCTGTTTGTGTGTCGGGTCTGTTCTGCTGTATGTTTGTGTTGTGTATGTTGGGATGGGGGGTTGGGGGGTGTGTCGGATGTGTATGAATGTTTGTTTTTGAGTGTTTGTGTTGTGTATGTTGAGATGGGGTGGGGGGGTGTGTCGGATGTGTATGAATGTTTGTTTTTGAGTGTTTGTGTTGTGTATGTTGAGATGGGGGATGGGGGGCGTGTCGGATGTGTATGAATGTTTTTGAGTGTTTGTGTTGTGTATGTTGATATGGGGGGTGGGGGGTGTGTCGGATGTGTATGAATGTTTGTTTTTCAGTGTTTGTGTTGTGTATGTTGATATGGGGGGTGGGGGGGTGTCGGATGTGTATGAATGTTTGTTTTTGAATGTTCGTGTCTTGTATGTTGAGATGCATGTATGGGTGCATGCTTCAGAGTTTGTGTGCTGAGTTTGGGGGTTTGGGTCTGTATGGGTGCATGCTTGAGAGTGTGTGTGCTGAGTTGGGGGGTGGGGGGTTCGGGTCTGTATGGGTTCATGGTGTATGCTTGAGAGTGTGTGCTGAGTTGGAGGGGTGGGGGTATGGGTCTGTATGGGTGCATGTTTGAGAGTGTGTGTGCTGAGTTGGGGGGTGGGGGGTTCGGGTTTGTATGGGTGCATGTTTGAGAGTGTGCTGATTTGGGGGCTGAGGGGTTCGGATCTGTATGGGTGCATGTTTGAGAGTGTGTGTGCTGAGTTGGGGGGTTCTGGTCTGTATGGGTGCATGGTGTATGCTTGAGAGTGTGTGCTGAGTTGGGGGTGAGGGGTTCGGGTCTGTATGGGTGCATGTTTGGGAGTGTGTGCTGAGTTGGGGGGTGGGGGGTTCGGGTCTGTATGGGTGCATGTTTGGGAGTGTGTGTGCTGAGTTGGGGGGTGGAGGGTTCGGGTCTGTATGGGTGCATGTTTGAGAGTGTGTGCTGAGTTGGAGGAGTGGGGGGTTCGGGTGTGCATGAATGTTTGTTTTTGTATGTTTGTGTTGTGTATGTTGAGATGCATGTATGGGTGCATGCTTCAGAGTTTGTGTGCTGAGTTGGGGGGGTTTAGGTCTGTGTGGGTGCATGTTTGAAAGTGTGTGTGCTGAGTTGGGGGTGGGGGGTTCGGGTCTGTATGGGTGCATGTTTGAGAGTGTGCTGATTTGGGGGGTTCGAGTCTGTATGGGTGCATGCTTGAGTGTGTTTGGGGCATAGTGTTTGGTTGGAGGTGAGGGGCCCTTGGGGCATAGTGTTTGTTTGGGGGTGAGGGGGCCATGGGGCATACTGTTTGGTTGGGGGTGAGGGGGCCATGGGGCATAGTGTTTGGTTGGGGGTGAGGGGGACATGGGGCATAGTATTTGCTTGGGGGGTGAGGGACAGGAGGCATAGTGTTTGCTTGAGGCGTGGGTGCCATGGGGCATAGTGTTTGGGTGGGAGTGGGAGCCATGGGGCATAGTTTTTTGAGTGGGGGTGGGAGCCATGGGGCATAGTGTTTGGTTGGGGGTGAAGGACAGGCGGCATAGTGTTTGCTTGAGGCGTAGGGGCCATGGGGCATAGTGTTTGGTTGGGGGTGGGAGCCATGGGGCATAGTGTTTGGTTGGGGGTGAGGGACAGGGGGCATAGTGTTTGCTTGGGGGGTGAGGGACAGGGGGCATAGTGTTTGGTTGGGGGTGAGGGGGCCATGGGTCATAGTGTTTGGTTGGGGGTCAGGGGGCCATGGAGCATAGTGTTTGGTTGGGGCTGAGGGGGCCATGGGGCATAGTGTTTGGTTGGGGGTGAGGGACAGGGGGCATAGTGTTTGGTTGGGGGTGGGAGCAATGGGGCATAGTGTTTGGTTGGGGGTTAGGGGGCCATGGGGCATAGTGTTTGGTGGGGGGTTGAGGGGGCCATGGGGCATAGTGTTTGGTTGGGGGTGAGGAACAGGGGGCATAGTGTTTGCTTGGGGGTGAGGGACAGGGGGCATAGTGTTTGGTTGGGGGTGGGAGCAGTGGGGCATAGTGTTTGGTTGGGGATGAGGGGGCCATGGGTCATAGTGTTTGGTTGGGGGTGAGGGACAGGGGGCATAGTGTTTGCTTGGGGGGTGAGGGACAGGGGGCATAGTGTTTGGTTGGGGGTGAGGGGGCCATGGGGCATAGTGTTTGGTTGGGGGTGAGGGGGCCATGGGGCATAGTGTTTGGTTGGGGGTGAGGGACAGGGGGCATAGTGTTTGCTTGGGGGGTGAGGGACAGGGGGCATAGTGTTTGGTTGGGGGTGGGAGCCATGGGGCATAGTGTTTGGTTGGGGGTGAGGTGGCCATGGGGCATAGTGTTTGGTCGGGGGTGAGGGGGCCATGGGGCATAGTGTTTGCCTGGGGGGTGAGGGCCATGGGGCATAGTGTTTGGTTGGGGGTGAGGGGGCCATGGGGCATAGTGTTTGGTTGGGGGTGGGAGCCATGGGGCATAGTGTTGCACTCCAAGAGTCAACTCAATAATAAAGCTAAAACAGGCACAGTTAGGAGATGTACATACTTTGCTTTTATGAGGAAACCTGACTCAACGAAGGCCATACTCTTTGGCAACCCAAACAGCAAACTATAGCAGTCCAAAATAACGGAATGTCCAATCAAGGGTCAATAAAATATATATAATTTAATTAAACAGATGATATACAATAACTACATTGAAATAAATAACAATAGAAAATGTGTAGTACAAAATGTAAGTTTGAAATGCAATAAAAACATATTCTTTTTCAATGGGTTTAATACAAATTGGGGGTTAAAAAAGCCTCCTGACATGTCCCACCTACCGCCCCACCCACTTTTACTTTTCAGCCCACTATAGCCCTCATGTAAGGTACTTTCGGCCCTCTGTTAAAATCAGTTGTGCACCCCTGGTCTAGGGCCTCTGTGATCCAGTTGTCGAGTTTTTTTCTGCTAAGTCTGGAGTCATTCTGTTTAGCTGGGAGATGTTTGGTTTGGTCGATTGCATAAGTTCTGTTAGGGATTCCAGCTCAAGGCTTTCAATTTCTGCATGTGGTATCGTGTTTTTGGGCAGTAGGAAGTTTGGGATTGTATTGTAGTGTGAATTCCAGACCTGCCACTTTCAGCATGAGAATAAAATTGCACTGGAGTTCAGCCAAGGGTGTCTGTGGGACAGGGTGTGCCTCTGGCTCCACCATAGTCACTTTTCCTACATTATGCTCTTGACAGATCAGGCATTGATGTACTAACTGTTCTGCTAAATGTGAAAAGCCTGGTGCATACCTTTCTAGCTTGTTAACTATCCCTCATTTTGCTAAATGTGCCATGCTGTGCAGCATTTGAGCAAAAGAGAATTAGAGGGATTTGAAAACTACTAAGGGCATGATTCATGGAAGTGTGTTATAATGGCACAGTCCCATAGGAAAACGTTCCATTAATCAGGCCCCAAATGTCCTTCACACTTTTGCCACAGCTTATCACTGTGAAGGGAACATCATGTCTGGCTCCAGGTTCCATCGCTGAATTTGGTGTTTGCTCTTGTAACTGAGAGAACAGTTCCAAGTGTTTTGTGATATAGTTTATTTGACTGCACTTGGCTCTGTGGCCTACAACTTTCTGCCAAAGCATCAAGAGAAAAAGTAGTCTCACTTGCCACTTGGTGTGTGAGCGTTCCCTCGACTGTCATTTCAAGGGGCTTAGTGAGCAGAGCACTTTATGGCCGCGGTTTCCGTTAGGAGCATAATTGATTCTAAGACGTCACATATTGAGCATCTTTAACAGGCATCCCCGATGTTGATAAATAACCTCTGTTTTCACAAGCTGCCCTAATCATATACTATCCCAAAGGCATAGTGAGAATCCATATACATGTTTTCTGGGATTAGGGAACATGTTCGGAACTAGGACACAATCGAGTGGATCTCCTATGTGGGGCACAGTAATAGAGAGGCTGGGATTAGCACTGAGCATCGTGTAAAGTTTATGTAGGCTGAATTTATAAGCTCATATTTTGTAGATCGGGGTCTGGCTCAGCTACAACAACTCAGAGCACTATATTGTAAAAACATTGTATTGCTAGTGTGGCCACTGATTGCAAACAAGGCAGTAACCCCACTAATATAAGGTCCAATGCCCTACTGTAATAAGCTATCAGGTGGTGTTTATCACCATGTGTTTGTGTCTATACAGCTTGCACATAAACTTGGCAATAAAGAACAAATACTTTTTGTAATCAGGTAACCCAATAAAAGGAGAAATGTCCAATCTTTCCTTCATTTCTGTGAAAGCCTGTTCTGCTTCATCTTTCCAAACTCATGGTTCCGGTGTATGACAATTGGTTATTTCTTGGAATGGCTTCACCATTGCAGCATGGCCTAGTACAGTCTAGCGGTAAAAACCAGTAATACCCCAAAAGGTTCTATTTTTATTCATATCAGGTGGTTTGGGCAGTTTTAGAATTGCTTGTACATTTGACTCAGTGATATTTCTGCTCTTTGCCATTATAACAGGTCCAGGATAATGTACTATTTCCCATCCTGGTGGCTATTTTTGCTTAGATGCTTAATTCACTTTTCTGCCAAACCAGTCAGCATTACTATTGTATCTTATTAGCAGGATTAATAAGAGGGTGATACAATTAAGAAGTCATCTACATATTGCAGTTTCCTGGAAACTTAATATCGTCCAAGTCCTTTTCCAGGTCTTGGCTAAATAGGTGTGTCACTATGACAATAATGACAAATATCAAGTTTCCCAATAATCACAATAGACAACTATGCAAGTTCCCAGCACACATAAAAGCAAAAAGCTACTGACTATCTGGATTTCTAGTGACAGAAAAGAAGGGTGTGTATAAGTCAATAACCGTAACGTATTGATGTGGGCGATATGCATGAGAGAATAGTTGCCTAGTTAGTGACCACAGGAAATGATTGTAACATCACAGCATTCACTGCTCTCATATTCTGCACAAAGCTGTACATTCCAAGCAGGTTTCTTTACATACAGTGTCCCAGATGGCCTTAATAATTCACACAAAACTGGAGACAGTTCAAGAGTTTGTATTTTTCTAAGCAATTAAAATGCAGGTTGTTCAGTTGTATTAGGAGCAGATTGTTGACTATATTGCATCAGGTTGGAAAGGAGAGGTGGGCATACACTATTGAGCATCCCTCTCTTGTCTCATATGGGTATTTACCTCCCTAGCCCATGTGTCCCTTAATCCCATGTGCCTCCACTAGCAATCAGTAAATTTGACTATGTAGGGCTAACTGTTAATGAGGCCCTGAAGGCAAAAACTGGCTCCTTCCCTCTGCCCTATTTGAACACTCTGCAGGCTTGTCAATGTGGCTTAATGGGAAAAGTGTACATCTCAGATCCTCTGGTTCAGTTTTGTCCTCAGTCTCCTCCTCTCCCTTATCTTCCTTCCTCCTTCTTTTCTACCAAGGTTGGTTGTCCTGAAACGGAAACAAGAGAACACGGTCAGAAAAAGACTCTGGGGGGGGGGGCATCATGCGACAGAGTGGTTTGTTTGGTAACATGCCTTGCATGTGGTGGGGTAAAAGGGACTGGGTACACCCAACTCTCTCTCTCTCCACGTCTGGGTCGGTTCACTGTTGCCCCCCTGAAAGGATTATGACCCTGGCACAGTAGGATAGAAGTATTACATGGACTAGTCGTGGGTACGAGTATTCACTGTTCTAATAAATAATTAATTAAAAGGGAAATTCCTGCATGTGCCTCAGGGTTTAAAGAGTATTGCTGTGTATACTTTAATACATACAGGTTCTACATGGCGCATGATGAGTCCTACCTCATTTGTGTGCTTTGACCTTAATTATTTTTGGGGGTCAGCTTTGCTAGCAACTGCTCCAAATCATTTTGCCAACCTTTCTCATCTTTCCCCTTCTACTGCTCATCTCCAGTCTCTGTCTGTAACAATTCTACAAGGAACACACCGTGTGGAGTACAGTAAATAGAGCACTTTAATTTGCACTACAAATCTCACCCCAGCAAACTCACTCAGGAATGGGATTTAGGAGTGTACATGCCTTTGTGTGTTTGGGCCAACGAATATTGATACATGCTCTGTAACATTATGAACCATGGTTTATCGGAAATCCCTAATGCTCTTTGGACAATTACAGTCTTTACTTTTAATTGCAGAGCAATGCTTTCCTTTATAAGATAGACACGGAGACTGTTACCATTTACTAGGCTATCAACAAAGGGTCCTTGCTGATCAACTGAGATTAAGTTTTGCATTATGAATGTCAGTTGCCACTTCGCATTCCTATCCCATAGCGTGCTTAGATATGCTATGATAGGTCATTTATAACGCTCTTAATACCCAGAGGTTTCTAAGCGCGGACCTGGGGATCAAACCTGTGGTGCTCCGTGTTATCTTGCTTCCAAGGCAAGCACCTTGCCCCTGAGCTATCCTCCCGCAGACCTGAGTGCTGTTTGTTCGAATCATTAAAGGTTTTAACATTTACATTTGGGACAGGAGGGGTTCAAGGAAAACTATGCCTCCTCCGGTGTCCTGATGCTAATGCCAATTTGGGCACTCATGGTTCCAGTGTCCATCTGTTTTCCACTAGTGACATTCTGTATTGCTTATCCCAAAAACATTCCCATTTTCTGGGGGCCATCAGCACCATCACCAACCCCTTAGCCAGGATTGTCAGTTTCCTCTTGCAGCAATAACTGCCCCCTCCTTACGCATTCATATACACTGCCCGCCCCAGCCCCTCCTGCTGCAGATTCTGTGATTGAAGAGTCATTAGCTTACATTCATTATTATCTTTATGTTGTTCTTTTATTATTATTATTCAGGTATCTATTGAGCACGGACCTGTCTCGAAAAGCAACAGAGCACATTACAATCATATGGGGAAGAACACGGTGACGGAAGCAAAGAAATGGGAGTGGGCATCCAACAACAGGGGATAGTGGGCAATTGGCAGCAATAGATCTACAAGGTACATGGGGAGGAAACAGAGGGGAGCAGATCACAGAGTCTCGAGTAAGGTGGGGAGTGGAGGGTGTGTGTAAAACCTAGATATTATCAAGGATCCATTCCGTGAAGGGGAAGGTCTGAGCTCTTTCCTGAACTGTAGAAGCAAAAGGGCGAATCTGATGTTGATGGGGAAGAGGTTCCAGACTCTTGGGATGTAGAGAGAGAAGGCCTTTCTTCTAGTTCTTTCCTTCCTGTACTGGCAGAGATCAAGTCTGCACATGTCTGTACTTCTGGTGAATCGCAGACCTCCAGAGATGCTCAGTTGCTCAGTGAGGTAGCTTGGGGACTTCAGGGTGACAGCATTATAGATGACAGGATTTGAAGATGATACGGGCTTGCAGCGGGAGCCAGTGCAGTTCGATGCGGGTCAGTGTGGTGTGGTCGAATTTGATGCATCGTGCTGCTGCATGTAGGACACATCTCAGGGGTGTCAAGGTAGTTGCCGAAAGGATTTCCAAAAGGGCATTGCCACCTTCCAGGTAAGAGAATACCAAAGCTTGGACAGCGGATCTGAAGTTGTTTTCTGGGAGGAAGGGCATGATTTTCCACAGAAGATAAAGTTGATACCATGCCATTTGTGTCTTCCTTGCTATGTGTTGTTTAAAGGTGAGGTGTCTGTCGATGACGAACCTAAGAGATTTGGCCCAGGTGGCCAGCTAGGGTCTGAAACCCTGGAGGATCATAGCAGAGAGCCAGGTATGGATGTTAGGGTGTTCAGTGTTGTTGGTCAGCAATAGGAATTCAGTATTGGAGGGTTTGAGCTTCAGATAAACACTGGGCATCCAGGACTAGATAAATGTGGGACAAGCCTTGAGCCTGTAAATGTCTTTGATGGAGGATAACTTGAGGTAGATCTGCGTGTCATCTGCATATTGGTGGGTGTGGATGTTGTATTGAGCGAGGAGGGTTCCAAGTAGTTCTGTGTAAAAATTGAAGATCACTGGAGACACAATGGATCCTTGCGGGACTCCACAGGTGATGTGTAGAGTTGGTGATCTGGAGGAAGCCATTTGAATGAACTTGCTATCAGCAAGGTAGGATTTGAACCAACTGAGGATGATCTTGCTGATCCTCGTGCAATGATGTAGATTGTTGGTGATTGTCTCGTGGTCTACTGTGTCAAATGCTGCTGAGAGGTCAACGATAACCAGGAGGTAAGGATGGCCATCACTTTGATGGTATGCTCCATCTGGGTGTGGAGCCAGATTGGTAGGACTGGTGGAGATTATTGGCTACGATTTGTTGGAGGAGTTTATTGCTTTTTGAAGGATCTTACCTAGGAAGTGAAGATGGGTGATGGGGCTGTAGTTGCTGAGGTCGCAAGGGTCCAGTGTTCATTTCTTGATGAGCCGGAGGATTTGTTCGGTCTTGAGGGTCGAGGTTTTCCTGGAAAGCATGGCAACGTTCTAGTTGTTTTTCCAACATGGCCGCCACCTTACTGGATAAGTTTAATTCACTTCCCGGCTTCAGTGCGTTGCAACCCATCTGGTTTTTTCCTTACGGGTAAGACGCTCAGTTAGGTCCTCCTAACCTCCTCTATTTCCAAGCTCCTTGCTTTCTTTCTCTCACTGCTGCACTGTCCTACATTCTTCAGTCCTTACGGGGGAAGGGTGTGTGCTTGTCTCTGGGTGCCCTCTGCTTCTCTCCGGTTCCCTAACAGCCCTATGTTCCTCCGAACTCCCCCCTACCACCTCTTGGTTCTCTTCTCATTGTTGTTGCCTTCTTTGGATTCCCGCTACCTGGATCTATGGATCACCCACTGGTTCTTTGGGACTCCTGTTCTCTCGCGGCCTGTGCACCTGCACATTAGTCATTCTGTGCCTTTGTCTTGCGCACTGGTTCTCAGTGCTCGCTAACACTCCATGTGGAGCCAGGGTGGATGACCAGTTTCTCCATACTGTCACAAGTTTCCTCCCTTCTCACCTGTCTATGTTGCCTGATGTCCTCCTTGGGAGGAGTCTTCTTTCGTATGGTTCGGGACTTAAATAAGCCCGCTCGGCAGTCCTCGGCTTCCAGATTACGTTCAGCTTCGATGTCCAGGATCAAGGGAAACTCCAGGAGTATTCAAGAAGGTGTTGGGGGCGCGCGGAAGCGGCACAGGGATTCCAGGAAGTAGAAAAGAGGGAAGAAGTCGGAAGAAGGGAATCCAGGGGTCAGGGGATAGCCAGTAGCACTAGAGAAGGTTCGGAACACACGTCTGATCACAGCTAGTAGCAGCGTTGTGACGCGCGGGCCGCGGGGGTGTGGCTTCTTTATAGAGGAAGCTGCGTAGAACGTGAAGACTGGCGAGCATTGTGCTGAGCTTGCCGCCATGTTGGTAGTATTATGGAGTGTAAGGCCCGACGTGACAGGGACCAGGAAGCCCAGAAGGGGCGAGTTTGATGGTTCATGACAGCATGCCTCCTCCAGAAACTCGTTCCACCGGGTTTGCCCGGGTGTATGAGATGGAACCTTCTGAGTAGCCTGGGGGTATTTAGATTTGGTTCCCAAGTGCGTTCAATGGGGGGATATCCTTTCCACTCCACCAGGTACTGGAGTTTGCCGCGTCTATATCTAGAATCGCAAATCCTCGAGACCTCATCCTCCAGTTGGTCATTGATGAGTACTGGTTTGGGCCGAAGGTTAGTTCGAGAGGTCTGAACATATGGCTTTATTAAGGACGTGTGAAAGACTGGATGGATTTTCTTCCAGGAGTCTGGAAGCTTGAGTCGGTAGGCCACTGGGTTGATGATTTCCTTTATAAGGAATGGCCCATAATATAGAGGAGCCAATGTATTTGATCGCAAATGCCGTGGTAGCAGTTTCGAGGACAGCCAAACCTTATCCCCTATTGGGTAGGAGGAGCTTGGTCTTCGTTTGGAATCAGCATACAGTTTGGTCTGGGTCCTGGCCTTTTTTAATTGTTCTTTAGCTTCTCTTTGAACATTAATGAGCATTTCAATCCAGGAATCGACTGTTGGAACTGGTGTAGGATGAGGAAGGATGGAGGGTAGAACCGAAGGGTGGAATCCTTGGCTACAGAAAAAAGGACTGGTCTTAATAGCAGAGTGGTCCGAATTATTATAGGCAAATTCTGCCTCTGGTATTAAGAGGGACCAATCGTCCTGGACCTTGGTAGCGAAGCAACGGAGGTATTGTTCCAAGGTTTGGTTTACGCGCTCTGTGGCTCCGCTGGTTTGGGGATGATATCCTGAGGAAAGAGCGCGTTGGATTCCTAGTATTTGGCAAAGATGTTTCCAGAACAGAGAAATGTATTGGGGCCCTCTGTCTGATATAATCTTGGAAGGAAATCCATGCAGTCGGAATATGTGTTCCAGGAAAATTCCAGCAAGGTCTGACGAGGATGGCAGTTTAAACAGAGTTGTAAAATGGGCCACATGGGTGAACAAATCAATGGTGACCCTGATAGTTGTGTATCCCCTGGAAGGTGGTAATTCCACAATGAAGTCTGTTGCTATGGATTCCCAAGGCCTAGTTGGAAGTGGAGATTGCTGCAATAGACCCGCTGGTCTCTTGTTGTCATGTTTGTTTTGATTACAGACAGAGCATGCCTGGATATACCTTTGTACATCAATTTTCACTCCAGGCCACCAAAATTGCCTTTGTATTAATTGGAGGGTATTGGTAATACCACGATGCCCGGAGTAAAGAGTATCGTTAAAGAGATTTATTATCCTTTGCTGTAGTTTTTGTGTTGGGATGACCAAGGCATTGTCTTTGAACAAGTATCCATCTTTGGTCTTTAGTTTCCACTGGTTCCTGTCCGAGATACCTTTCCAGAGTTCTGAGGATTGAGTCTGACTGCGGACTTCATCTAGGAGGCTGGTCGCCTGGGCTACAATTATTGTGTGGGGAAATATCTTGGGAAATGCTCGGTCATCAGGAGGTTCATAGTCAGGGCGCTGAGACAAGGCATCAGCAATTACGCTTTGTGTTCCCGGAACATGGTGAATTTGGAACTTGTATTGAGCAAAGAAGAACGCCCAACGGGCCTGACAGCTGTTCCTGCATTCCAGGGCCTGTAACACTTGGAGATTTCGATGGTCCGTCCGAACCTGGACAGGAGGTTTAGCTCCTAGAAGTAAATGACGCCACTCTGTGAAGGCTTGACGGATGGCTAGAAGTTCCTTTTCGAAGACTGAGTAATGAGTTTTGCTGGAGGTCAATGTCCGTGAAAGATAGGCAATAGAATGTTCCAGCCCATCATCTAATTCCTGTTTCAGAACTGCTCCGATGGCATAGTTAGAGACATCTGTTTCCACTAGGAATGGTCAATTTATATCAGGTTAAACCAGGATGGGGGCATGTGTAAATTCTGTGTTTAGGCGTTGGAAGGCCTTCTCCTGGGCTGGTGTCCAACAATAGGGAGTATCTTTCTTCAACAAGGAGATGATCGGTTGGACAATCTCAGAGAAGAATGGTATAAACTTCCGATAGAAATTGGCCAAGCCCAGGAAAGATTGGATCTGTTTTACGAAGGTCGGAGTTGGCCAGGATAGTACGGCTTTAACCTTGGATCGATCCATGCCTATGCCATCTGGGCTAAGGACAAATCCTAGATAGTGAGCAGTGGAAACATGAAAAGGGCATTTCTCGGGTTTTGCTAGAAGCTTGTGTTCGCGTAGCCATTGTAACACTGATTTAACATGTTCTTCATGCTTGAGAGGATCCTTAGAGAATATCAAAATATTGTCCAAGTAGACGATGACGAAAAGAAATAGCATATCCCAAAACACCCGGTCCATGAAGCGTTGGAAAATTGCCAGAGCATTAGAGAGTCCAAAGGGCATGACCAAGTATTCGTAATGACCAAAGGGTGTTCTGAAGGCTGTCTTCCATTCGTCACCTTCTCTAATACGAATCAAGTGATAAGCACCCCTAAGATCCAATTTGGTGAATATTACGGCTCCTCTTACGGCTTCCAGGATATCCGAGATCAAGGGTAATGGATAACGATCCTTAAGGGTGCACTGATTAAGACCTCGATAATCAAGACAAGGTCTGAGTTCCTTGGTGTCTTTTTTTAGGAACAAAAAATAATGAAGCTCCAGCCAGAGACTTGGATGGGCGTATGGTGCCATTTTTTAGGTTAATAGCTAGGTATTCACGAAGGGCCTTTTTCTCAGGTTCAGACAGGATGAACATCCTTCCAAAGGGAATCACGGCTGAAAGTTCAGTTTCAATAGCACAGTCCTCAGGCCTATGGGGTGGCAGGGCTTGGACAATAGCAGAAGAGAACACATCAGCGTATTCCTGGTAGGTTTTAGGAACCTGGATGATGTTGGAGACCATAAGAGGATCTTGCTGAGTTGTTGAATGTTCTTCTGATGTTGTCGGTGAAGGATCCTGGAGCAGACAATGGGACATGCGAAATTCGGAACCTAGGAACAGGGAACCAGCTGTCCAATTGATGTATGGATTGTGTTTTTGTAGCCAGGGCATTCCCAAAACCATTGGGTAATGTGCAGATTTTATGATGTCAAACTTTATCCTTTCTCGGTGATGGTTTATAGCAAGCTCAATTTCCTTAGTCTGAAGGGTTATGGGTCCAGAAGAAAGAGGTCTTCCATCAATTGCTTCTACAGGTTGCTGGACGTTCCGGGATTCGTAAGGAATATGGTGTTTAAGGACCCATTCCTGGTCTATGAATATTCCCATGGCCCCACAGTCCACTAGTGCCAGAATGGGGTAGGATTCCTTCTTGGATGACAATAGAAAAGCCTGTAAGACTACCAGGAAGTTTTGTCCAGGAGAGTTCAAGGATGGTATAGATGTGGAGCCTGCTTCTCTCTCCCGAAAAAGAGCTCCATTTAGGATCAGGAGCTGGCGTTTCCCGAATGCCGTGGAGGGGCTAAGGGACATTCTCTAACTAAATGCTTGTCCGAGGCACAGTTTGCATAAGCCAGTATGGATCCTTCTCAGCCTTTCTTGTGGGGATATGGGTCCACGAAAGGTCCCTAGCTGCATGGGTTCAGGTTCGTTTGTAGGAGCAGGAGAATCTTCGGATTTTGAAGGGTTCACAAGAGGATTTTTTTGGATGGTTGACTTGGTTTTCCTTTTCTCTGCCTTTCTTTCCTGGATTCGGAAATCAATTTGTAGAGCTAGATCCATAAGTGCCTGGTAAGAACTAGGACGTGCTACCCTGGCTAATTCATCCTTAACATCTTCATTTAGCCCTCTTCAAAAGAGGGTGAAGCAAGCTTCAGAAGACCAACCCGCTTTTTTAGCCAATTGCTTGAATCGAGTTACGTAGTTGAGCATGTCCGGAGAGCCTTGCTGGAAATCGAGTAAACGTTCTTGAGCACTAAAGACCTGATCTGGGCGGTCAAACATAGTTTTTAGTGCTTGAATGAATCCATCATAATCATCCAAAAGAGAATATCCGGTGTTAACTAATGGTGTGGCCCAGGTTAAGGCATTCCCGGAGAGGTGAGAAATAATAAAGCCCACTTTAGCCCTGGGGGTGGAAAAATAATAAGGTTTAAAGGTAAAGTGGACCAAACAAGAATCCAGGAATCCTCAGAGAGTTTTTGCACAGCCGTCATATTTGTCAACAATGCCGCCCAATAGCACGCTGTCCTTTGAGGCAGAGTCGCGTGAGAGTACCAATTATTTCAGCGCGGCGTTCTCCGCTTTCAAGTTCTGTACTTCGGTCGATAGTTTTTGCATGTCACGCATAAGATCCTGGATGGCCGCCTCCATGTCTGTATCGACTTTGGTCAGGTGTCGTCTCAATCTGTCACAGGTTTCCCCCCTTCTCACCTGTCTATGTTGTCTGATGTCCTCCTTAGGTGGAGTCTTCTTTCGTATGGTTCGGGACTTAAATAAGCCCGCTCGGCAGTCCTCGGCTTCCAGATTACATTCAGCTTCGATGTCCAGGATCACGGGAAACTCCAGGAGTATTCAAGAAGGTGTTGGGGCCACGCGGAAGCGGCACAGGGATTCCGGGAAGTAGAAAAGAGGGAAGAAGTCAGAAGAAGGGAATCCAGGGGCTAGGGGATAGCAAGTAGCACTAGAGAAGGTTCGGCACACACGTCGGATCACAGCTAGTAGCAGCGTTGAGACGCGCAGGGCCGAGGGGGTGTGGCTTCTTTATAGAGGACGCTGCGTAGAACGTGAAGACTGGCAAACAGTGTGCTGAACTTGCCACCATGTTAGTAGTATTATGGAGTGTAAGGCCCGACGTGACAGGGACCAGGAAGCCCAGAAGGGGCGAGTTCGATGGTTCATGACACATACTCACCAAGGACTTCTCATAGGATTCTTCTATACACCTGGAAAACTTCCAGCCCATACCCAAAGCTACGTTTCGAATCCAACCCAAACTACATCCTTCCAGGGGGTTTTCTGCCTTTATAGGCTTTTCCCCTATCTGGTTGCCTCGGAGAAGGAGCTGCTACTCCGCCAGTTACTCAGGCAGACATAGTGGCTTCTCTCAGAGACGGGCCATACCTCTTCAAGGAGAGAAGGTCAACCAAAAAGAAGAAGAAAGGAAGGAAGAAGGGATCCTCATCTTCGAGTCAGGAAGAAACAGGTTAGGAGAGTGGAACCTTAACTGATTGGGGTGACGAACCTGACCGCTTGCGGTTGGTACTCTTGTTCAAAGGAGGATTGCCTAGCATTTCGATGCTGGACTGCTCAAGTGGGCGCGACAAAGACTGATATGCAAATGGATATTCCTCCTTTGTGAAAGGTACAGTGAGCTAAAACATGTGGCTGCAGACTCTGAGTGGGTACGTTCCCACAGAACAGGCTATCATGCTGTGTTCTTTCTTGCAGAGGGGCGCCCTGACCTTTTTTTGTTTGTTTTGTTTGAAAACATGACTACCTTGTGTCCGGCTCTCATTTCCGACACCACACATATGGCATAAAGAGTGGGATTGGGCTCAGTTGACATAAACTGGGGAACCTTCAGGTTTGAGAAAATCAGTAACCGATCTTCTGATCCATCAATTGCTACTGAACACTCTATCCAATTTCACTTATGCAGTAGCAGGGGAACTGATTCAACCTTGGGACCGAGTTTTACTACCTACAGACTCATTCGCCCTCATGGAATCTACATCAGACTTGCCTCTAAGTTGGGTTTAGCCTTGCGGTGTGGCCTAGACGTATTAGCAGGCATCACAGACTATAGAGGTGATATAAATATACAGTTCGACGTCCTTTCATCGCTGTATATTTCAAAGCCTGCTAATAACAAATTTTATTTAAGGGGGGTGGGAAAGGGCAGATAAGGGTTTGTATGGGTAGTGAATAGGTGAAAATAGGTGGAGGAAGGGAGGTTTGGGGGGAACTTCCGCCCCATAAAAACAAAAAAAAGTTCAATAAAAGTGTACATTATAAAGAAAATGTTAAAGTGCCAGACGTTGAAATATACGGCGATGAAATGACATGACAAATATACTAATGCTAAATAAGGGCAAAGAAGCCTATCAAATCAAGGCTGGGGAGAGAAAAGCCCAAGGGATTTTGGTGAAGGCTATGTTGCCTAAACCCCAGGAAGTTAAGATCTCTAGTAAAACCGAAAGAGGAAGCAATGGTTTTGGGGAGGCAGATCTAGAGCCTCATGTTACACCAGAGGCACTTCCACCTCCTATGATGGAGGAAGAACCTGAAGTCATCCCCGATTTAGCCTTTTCCCAAAGGAATGATCCCTTGCTTGCCAAGCCTTTTCTTCAGGTCTTACCCGAAGAGGAGTAAGGAAGAAGGGTGGACCATCTCTTTCTTGAAGACCGGCCTGTTGTATAGGGGGGGGGGGGTGGAATAATGGACCTGATGGTATCACATGGTATGGTGCCCAAAAGCCGTAAGAAAATTGTGCTTGAGATTGCCCACTGCCACCTGATAGTCGGACATCTAGGGACAGTCAAAACACAGGCACAGATCCTGAACCGGTTCTGTTGGCCCAGGATATACGCAGATGTAAAGATCTTTGCGGTTACTTGTTCCCCATGTCAGAAGACCAGTTTGTTTTGTTTGTTTTATTATTTATAGTGCGTGCCAGACCCGGGTGTATCAGGGTGCAGAAACGTAGCTAGGGAATTCTCAGCTTGGATACCTCAGTACCCAAACACCCCCTCTAGGTCCCTTGCAGCCCCTACCCATCATAGACATACAATTTCCACGCATAGGTATGGTTATAGTTGGACCCCTTGTGAGAAACCTTTGGGCATTCTATGTTCTACTCCCTTTGGATCCTCTATGCAGCTGGCCAGGGAAAGGCCATCACTTTTGGATCCTACCCCCGTGGGTGAAAAAGCGGGGGAGTATCACCTGGATTGAGGGTCCTCAGGGATTGGAAGTGTGATACCCATGAGTGGGACATGGTAATCCATATCTTCCTTTCAAAAAAAGAACGCCTATACCAGAGAAGGTTATGCAATACTGTTCATCTAGTCCCATGATCTTTGAGAAGGGTAGAAACCAGCATTACACCAGACAGGTTAAACAAAGGAAGAGGAAGGGTAGGGATGAGATACATAAGAATAGATCTCAGTATCCCTATTATCCCCAGGATAGTCACCCTGATATTTCCTTGACCGTTATGGTTAATTATAAATGTGTTCCACTTTAAAATGTATGGCAATACTGAGACGAAGAAGAAACAACTAGGAGCAATGAAAGCTACTTCCATTACCCATTCAAGTACTGGGACAAAGAAGAGACCTAAGGTCAGGTATGTCCCACCAGTTCATTTAATTATGGCCAGGCAAGGCAAACCCTAACAACCACCTGTATCCTGTTAGCCCAACACAGGTGTATAAAATGTGTGGTTACAAGCAGAATACAGAGCAAGAGTGGGAGCACGGCTCGGAATCAGAGCGGGAGAACCACAGTTGAAGCATAAGGAGAGGAGAAGCTGAGACACCAGCGGAAACCCTTGGGATGCCGCTGGACTATGAATACAGTCAGAGATCCCACCCATGGAAAGTCTAGCAGCCGGCACTGCATGAAGGCAGAGGTGCAGCTCCATACATTAGCCGGCGAGTGCGAAGGGAATCGCTTGGCTGTTTGGCAGCCCCTCGGGAGGAACAAGCAAACGAGCCGCCGGAGGAGCTGCCGAGACTAGTTGAGTTTTGGGGACACTTATAAACATAGGGTGCTCAAAGGAGGCAGTAGAGATAATAGCAGTTAATGCAATATGACCAAAATGAATGAACTGAGTGAAAGTAATGTCCCGCATTGAATGAAACTGATTACGTTACATCGATTGAATATCGAATTGAAGGAAATTAGTTAAAGTAACGTCGCACATTGAATGAAACAGATTACGTTACATCGATTGAATATCGAACTGAATGAAATATACTGAATCAAATGAAATAAGCAAAAGCAACATATTGCAATGAACGAAAAGGACAACGTTGCTCATATTGTAGATTCAATTGAATAAAATAAGTGATAAGAACTATTTTGAATGCCATATTGATTGAATTGAACATAATCTACATTTATTGAACCCTATTTGGAATACAGCAAGTAAGCTGACCTTTATTTTGAATACAGAACTGAAAGGCAGAAACAAAGAGATATTTAATGTATTGAAAGCAACACAGATAAAACACACAGATAAAAAACGGAACTAATTATATGAATGCAATGGTATAAGATGAACCAGCCTTGATGAACATTGAAGTAAAAATCAAAAGGAAGCAAAACTGGAAAAAAAGATACAAGTGTGTCAAAATTCTGAAGCTGTACTTTACAAAACTGGCCATTAAGTCTAATATTGAACTTTGAAGGAAACCTGAAAGTCCCTGGTTGCGTGACCTGTAATGGCTAGGCTGTGTGGTCTGAAACTGCACCTTGACCAGAGAACTCCTCTATGTCATCAAGGAAGCTTGCTGTGGTGAAAGCAGGAAAAGAACTCTTGATAATCATCAGACTTGGGGAAGGGAACCCTGAGTTGTGTAAGTCCAGTTGAAAGATTAAAAGCTTTGAGATACTTGATAGTGACATTAAGCTTGGGGTAGGGAAACCTGAGTTTTTGTGTCCTGAAACTGTGTTGCCTTGGAAATGTGTTGAGCTTGGGGAAGGGCACACTAGCTTGTATAAAACGGTATTTCCTCTAATATTCAAAGGAGGAGACTTTGAACTTTGTGGTGAAATTAATGACATTTGGGAGAGAAGACTGACAAATAAGACAGGACTGGAAGTAGCTCAGAACTTTGTTTGGAACACTATTTGAGTTTTGGTTGATGTCCTTACACATGGTTTTGCATTCGTTGTGAGGGCAAATAAAGGATTTAGACACAGACAGATATTTATGTTGAACTTACTGGCACAGACATTACTTAGTTTCTTTAGGTAGGGAAATCCCACCTTAGTTAGGGCAAGTTAGGCCTTAATGCATCCTGACTATTCAATAAAACATTGTTCAACTTTGAATCTGTTTTGTGTCTCCTTCCATGATGCCAACTTCACACCCTAGAAACATCAAAGTTGGGAAACCGATACATACTGATCATATGATCATATTAGACTATGCAACTTGTTACCCTGAAGCCTTTTCTTTACGGAACAATACAACACAACAGATTCTCAAGTATTTCATTCAGTTTCTTTTGAGAGTGGGATTTCCAAAGGTGATCTTAACAGACCAACAAACTACCTTTATGAGTAAACTCATGTCAGAGGTAAAGGAAATTTTTCTGGTTAAAACTTTGCGTACTTCCATATATCTCCCTCAAACTGATGGTTTAGGCAAACAATTCAACAAGATCTTAAAGCATATTTTAAAGGAACTTGTTGAAGTTGATGGAAAGAATTGGGATGTTATGATATGATATGATACATTATGATTACAGAGTCTCGCAACCAGACAGAAAATTCAAGACTCACATTTATCACGTGAATCCCTCTCAAGGAAGGGAAAGAAAATCCCATTGAAGACACTACAGCTTGTTATCTGATGAAATTAGCGCAAATCCTCTGATTCCCTCTGACTCTGACCAGAATCAAAAGGTGGACCTAATGGACCGTTAAGACAATTCCCTCATGTGTTCAGATCGGAACCTGGGAGAGTAAAAGGGATATTTGTATTTGTATTTGTATTTATTTATTTATATTGCGCAGCCTGCCCACGGGCATCAGGGCGCATGTTTGGCAGTTGCAGATTACAGATTATATACAAATATTGCGGATTATATATACAGAGTACATCAAATATATACATACATTTTACATGTGGCAGTCGGTCAGCTACAGTATCTACAAAGGTAATCGAGAGGGCGCAACGGGCAGCAAGAGTTACAGACGGGTGTCCGGCACATCATCTTGCTCAAGGAGCCATTGTTTAGTTCTTTTTTTGAAGGATTGGAGGGATGGGATGTTCCTAAGAGCATTAGGTAGGGAGTTCCAGAGCTTCGCCGCCAGGACTGGGAAGCTCGAGCCTCTAGCAGTCTGAAGCTTGAAACCGGGAACGATGAGTGTGTGCGCTTGTGCCAATCTTAAATGTCTGCATACTGTGTGTTGCGTGAAGCGCGCTGACAGGTAGGCCGGTGCCGCATTGTTCTGAGCATTGTGGCTTAAGACAAGTGTTTTGAGGGCAATGCGCCGTGAAATGGGAAGCCAGTGTATGTTACGTCTGGCAGCTGAGATGTGAGCGCGCCTAGGTATGTTAAGAGCGGCCCTGATGGCGTTATTCTGGGTTACCTGCAGTTTATTGATGTTTCTCTGGCTCGTTCCGAGGTAGAGGGCGTTGCAGTAATCAATTTTTGATAAGATAAGGGTTCATGAGAATATCAGCAGAAGCACATATCGCTAATATTTCATTACAGCCGTACCCCCACCAGGAAAAGTGGTACATCTGAAGCCATGTCAGATAGCTGAGTCAAGCAAAAGCATAATTGAAGACGAATTAGAAAATATGTTTAGGGCTGATATTATTGTGCCCTCTCAAAGCCCCTGTTTATCCCCAATCATATTATTGGCCAAGCCAAATAAATCATGGGGGTTCTGCATGGATTTAAGGAAGGTAAACAGTCTCCCAATTTGATAGCTACCCATGTCCAGAATTGATTCTCTTATTGATCAATTGGGGTCCGCCGTTTACCTCCCCATGATTGATCTGACAAAGGGGTACTGGCAAGTCCCTGGCAAATAGAAATAAAACAGCTTTCTCTACTCCTATTGGGCTTTTCCAATTTAAAGTATTACCTTTTTGGTTTGCATAGGGAACCAGCTACCTTTCAAAGGTTAACGGATCAAATCTTCTGGCCCTATGCCTCTTTCTGTGCAGCATACATCGATGATATGATCATCCACAGTAAGTCTTGAAAGGAGCATGTTCACCACCTGTATTTAGTTACCAGGGCACTGTGAGCGGTCAGAAATCCGAGAGGGACAAGTAGATAGTTTCCTCACAAGTAGCCATTTTATTAAACAATACGGGTGAGACAAATGCCTATCTTTCCCTAGCCTAACTTCATTTATGAAATAGACGTTGACAATGTGCCTCACGTTGATCCGTTTGCCCCAGGCAATGCAGATGATACTCCTCTCCCCCTTGATGATTTCTACAAGGAGGGCTTTTATTCTGCCACTTCATTTGCCTTTATTTGGCTTAGGCAATGCGTATTACAATCACCTCTTTTAAATGATCTTCCATTCTGTGGCTCAAATTCATTTCATTTAAATATTGTCCCCTTTTGGCTTTGACAATGGTGTTTCCAATATTTCTTTTCACTCTTGTTAAATATTGTCCCACTTTGGCTTTGATAATAGTGGTTAAAATATAAATTTTTACTCGCTCTCTTAATATAAAAGTTGCACCCAAATTGCCTTAATTCATACCTTCAGTATTCAAGACTTTTCTTCTGAGCCAGCAGTCTGTTTCGGAGCGCCGTGGGAGTCCTCTAACCAAGGCCATCTCACCGGTCTTTCCATGCGATTCTGTTTGACCTGCTACTCCAAGTTTCTTTGTTTGTTTCCATTGCTCATGCTTCATGTAATTAGAGCTGTTTCTGCTCCACTAGCACTCTGGTGAAGGCAACACAGGGGAGCAGCACGTAGAACCAATAGAGCTTTTCTCTTCCTCGGGATGGCTAATTTCTGTAGCGCGTCCAGCTGTGCGATCTCTGCATCCCACAGGACTCCCGACCTCTGCTATAACTTAGGCATGGCATCCTGCTTCCAAAATAGCGGAGGCTCTGTCTCCTGCTTCTTCCTCAGACTCCTGTTGCTTCCATTGATTCTCTCTCCTACTACGCCTACTATTAATGGCCTGCTCCTGAAGGGGTCTTAAATATTTAAAAGTCCTGCTCAGGTGTGGGTCATTAGAAACACTAGACTGCACAACACAGTTCTGTGCCTCTCTGCACCTCTTCCTAGTCTCAGTACCTAGAGCATTATGGGACTTGAGGTCCCTAATGTTCTGATTCATTCCAAAATCATTCAATGTACTCTGTTTCAAGGATTTATAAGATATACATTCAGGGCAAATTCTCAAAGGAATTAATGTTTGTTTCTTGTCCTCACAGTTCAAATATACTGTAGAATTAGGATAATCAGATGAGAAATAGCATTAATTCCCCCATCTTTATATGCCTCCTTTCCCTGTTTATCAGAGGGTTTTTCACACTTTATACCTTTTAGAGATCTGGGAGCGGAAGCATTACTATGATAACAAGCTATCAGATATTTATGCATTGGGGAACATTGACCCTCAGGAGAGGATAAATACTCACATTCCCTTGATGACCTTTTCCTCCCATGTGATCCACCTGGGTAAAATCACCCCCAGGGTCAGGATCAGGGAGCGTTTTTCTTCCCCTGGGCACATGGGAGGAAACTTTAGGCTGAGATTCTGTGAGGATTCCACTGGATTCATCACAGTCACTAGGAAAAGCTGGCCTCACTGCAAACCCAAAGAAATGCCATTTAGCTAGATCAGCAGTCAAGTATCTTGGGTTTTTCTTAGGAAACGGGCTGGTTCAGCCCCAGATGGAAGAAGTCAGAGGGGATAAAGAAACCCCAAATCCCAAAATGAAGAAAGATCTGAGAGCCTTTTGGGGTTTAGTAGGAAATTACGGACGTTTTATCCCTCATTTCTCATCTATAACGTCTTGTTTTACTGATAAACTCAAAAATGCTGAGCCCCAAGAAGGTAAATGGCATAATGAAGATCAATTATGTTTTGACAAACTCAAACATATTTTGTGTAGCAAGCCTGTTTTGAAGGTGGCAGCGTTCAACCGGGCTTTAATTCTACAAACAGATGTTTCCCATATTGGTGTAGGTGCAGCTCTTTCACAAGATCATGATTGTATAGAGCATCCCATCGTCTATATTAGTAGATCATTATTCCCAAGAGAGGAAAATTACGCTACTCTTGAACTGAAAGCCTTGGCAATTAAGTGGACCATAGCCTACCTCAAATACTATCTGACAGGCAGGAAATTCAAACTTGTCACAGACCATGCATCGTTAACATGAATCAGCCTCCACAAAGACACTAATGCAAGAGTCATGCGCTGGTTCTTAGATTTACAGCGTTATTGTTTAACCGTGGAGCACAGTGAAGGAAAGAAACAGGGTAATGTGGACTTCCTTTCCTGTTTTCCAGTAGGTGCTGAGAGAACCAGCGACACAAGGGGAAGTGTATGTGATGAATCCAATGGAGTAACCATGGATTTCCCAGCAGTGACCTCTTCCCATGTGGCCAGGGGGCGGCAGTCGCTACCTGATCCTGACCCTGGGTGCTATTAACATGGAAGGAGACAACAACCGAGGAGACGTGTTGACTTCATTGAACAAGATGCAGGATTTCCCCCTTTCCCATGAGACTCTCTAATACCTGAGTTCTTAATGGCCTATTGTTATTCTGGTCAGGCCCCAACCTTTGTTCCAAACACCCACAACTCACATATAACACCTTGTTTCTGATGTGCCTTCATGTGAAAACTCTAAGAAAAACCATCTAAGACTCCAACTCCCATAATCACCTAGGTACTAAGACGAGGAGGGGGATGAGGGAGTTTGTGCAAGTGACAGGAGCTTGAAGTACAACATGCAGGTTAGTTATTTTTCTGAGCTTTTCGTGCGTGGGGAATTTAAAGATGGCAACTGCACTATTGAATCGAGCAGTACAGGAGAAGATGTTAAACCCCATGCTAAGGGTCACAAATGCAAAGCACACGTACAGGCTTGGTGGAACGGAGAAGGCCACTGGGACAGAAGGAGAGAAGCCATGTGCAAGCAAGTAGGGGCGCAGAGACACTGGGAGCCATGCAGTAGCTCCTGGATGTTGGGCCGCTCGAAGAAATAATGTTCTTCAATCCAGGCAGAAAAGGAAAGCTGGCGTGTGACCGCGTACCCGCCCAGGATGCTGTAAGAACGTCCACACACTCCAAAGTGGAAAGCGGGTGAAAAAGCCACACTGCAGAGGCACGAGCAGAATCAGAGACACTGAAAGAAACTGCTGAGTTTGCCCAAAGTAGCTGGGGACCCCGGGGCGTTCCGACAAACGCACCAACAAATGTTTGAAAGGTACAAAATTGCTGATTCAGAAAATACCTGAAGTTGGTTTGAATGCAGTCAAGGCAAAGTACAAAGGCAAACCCCACTCAAGTACAGAAGCATGAGAGGCTGATGTGGGGAGATGTTTTGAGCACATCTTACCATAGACAGACAGATATACCAACCACCTCACGGTATATGCTATTGTGGTATAACTGTGAAACACTTAAGAAATCCTGGCAGGCGAGTACCCCAGGCAGCTGAAATATATAAAGATTCCTGGCAGGGGAGTATACCAGGCAATCTGTACAGTGTGGGAAAATACTTATTTGTATTCCCACCTGTGTTCAGAAAATAACTTTACGGCAAAATGAAACATCAGAACAGAATGTTGTCTAATTCTCAAACACACAGATGAATTTATTATAACTGCAGCTATCTTCACATGGTCATACAATGTGCCATGTGAACCACCTGCCCTCTCATTATCCGTCTGTGTCTGTCCTCCCCCATTCAAAAGGAGAGCATTTATACATTGTACAGTTAGTGTAGCCTTACAAAAGGTCTTTGACTCTGGCTAAATCTGCACTCCGGCAAGGGCGTCAACGTACTCTTTCGCAACTGTTCCTAGGCTATACAGCATGCTAAAACGTGTTCTATAAGCACAAGTGGGCAACTGAATCCATACATAGGAATTCACTGTTATTGCAGACTCAGAATTTCAAAAGCAATACATGTTTGCGGTTTTCTGTTTAAGAGAACCTATGTCAAAAACAGCTTCCAAAGCCTACAATATTTAATACACAGCTCACAATCTAGCCTTTTCTTTAATAGTACTTTAAAACACCCAGTTAATCTGCCATGTCTATAGCTAACATTTCCTTAATCAGGTTTTCTTGCACAATAAAACATTTGTAGTGGATTCTAAAGTTGTCTGTGATCTGTGACATGAAGGCATTGGAGACAAGAATTACTATACTAAACAAGTATAGTGCTACATAACATTCCAGTAATAACCTACTCATCTAATAAAAAAACATTTAGTTTTACCAGTATTGCAGTCACAACATGCTAAAACGTGTTCTGTAAGCACAAGTTGGCAGCTGAATCCATACATAGGCATTCACTGTTATTGAGAACCTATGTCAAAAAACTGCTTCCAAAGCCTACAGCATTTATTTCACAGCTCACAAGAGTCAAAAGAAATCCTACAGAAGTACTGTTACGGAACGTGTTGCTTAAACAAGAACTTTGTGAGTTCAGTGAAGACACAAAGGAATTGTTAGTTAAAGAGACATTTTTGACATCCTATTTAAGAATCCAGAGGAAGGGGACCACCCTCTGGATGCAAGGGTATTTACCTTGGAGAGGATTTGATTTTGAACACTTTGACAACATCAAGTTACAGACATTTCATTACACCCTTTGTTGTTTTATTTGTAGTGTGAGGGTCAGGATGGGAAATTTTGGACACCAGGACGGATTTACATTTGCTGACATCCTGACACAGACAGGGCCTTTTTAGGATAGGGCCAGAGAGGCGTTTTCCCAACCCTTTTTTATTTAATAATTGTCTTTGTTTGAAAACATGACTACCTTGTGTCCGGCTCTCATTTCTGACCCCTTACAGTTAATAGGAAACTTCATAATGGCACATCCTCCAGCCTAGGAGAGCATTGTTTTTTAGCATCATTCAAGAGCTGTAGAATTCTGCTTGCCTAGACACCATCCCTGTAGTAGTGGAAATGTCTTCAGAACATAACGGCTCCCTTCCCACATGCTTCCCAATTCAGGTTTCCTGGCCATTTACCCAACCCCCATTTGTGATTCACACACTGGTAACAGGGTGGTGAAGGAACTGAGCACTGCCAAAACCTGAACTAAAGCTGATGTAAAAGACCCACTGTTTATGGGCTCATGTGTGTGTGTGTCAACAATTTGCCACTCATTCCATGCCACCTCCCTAATTATGGTAGCTGCTCTTAGCTTAGCTCATGGCTCATGTACGTCCAGTACCCTAAATCATAAAATGTTGTCAGTTCCTCCCTCACAAATTGTGAAAGGGCATAGACGCAGAAGTGCCCTCCTCAAAGTTAAAAAGGTTATTTCAAACTATCTAAAGAGCTTTCTTTTTTCTGCCGATCCTACTATTGTCTACAAACACTTCAACGATTAAAGGCACTACATCGAGGTGCAAGCACTTTAAGGTGGCGAGGAGCAACATGGTACAGATCTATCTTTTTCTGTGGTGCGTATATGTCAGATCTGGTCGGGTAACTTAGTGATTTTTGGATACGGTTTAATGCTGCTGATTAGCCCCTGAAGGCACCCAGATTTGGTGCAGAAGGTAACTGCAAAACCACTCAATGTATCTTGGTGTCCGCCAAACAGTAATGCATCTTTTTCTTTACCAAAGTAAGCACTCCAATGAAAAATGATGGTCTCATGTACCTTATTAGTTGAAAATACATATATTCATGTCAGTAAAAGCTGCTTTTGCTCACTTGACAGAGTGCACTACAGTTGATTTCATGGAAGACACATTATTAAAGTGCTATTGGTTCCACACACTGTGCTGAGGCACTGTAACCATCTAACCCATGTGCATGTTCTTTATCATTACAGTGATACACAAAACACAGATTTCCATTTTTCCAACATCATATCCTACTTTTCCACAAATATTACAAGTCACATTTCCACAGATTCTTCCTTATTATGGATGCTTCCAGGGCAGAAGGATGCCTACACAGTTAAGATGTTTAAGTGACTCTTCCATTTGGCATCATTACGTTCAAGTCTGACAGATTCTCACACAGACACCCAGCTCATTGGATAATCTGCTCCGTTTCACAATGCCACTCCCCCTGTCATACCGCTTTGTCAAGACTCCTTTATTAAAAATAAAACATTTCCATTCACTCTCAGAAGCATAATCATACTCCGTGTTCTATACATCCATCTGGACCACTTATGCATTGTGAAGGCACAGTCCAGAAGGGATGTAAAGACTCGAATGGCGGTTCTCATAAAACTATTTCCTTAATAAATGTTGTCTGGCTCATTTGCCATTTTATCAGTTCGATTTTGTTTTTGTCATTCTACGAACGAATATGAGGAAATATTGCACACCCAATATGGAAGTCAATGATGAGGATGACCCATTCTCCATGAACATTCACCTGAATACTGATTATCCTCCACTTACGTTTTCTAAGGTTTAGACCCTATATCCTTCTCTTTAAAAACTGCACTATTACTTTTGCAAAAAGAAAGCTAATGGCACAACTGTTTTGTTTATCCTCCAGGTGATGCAAGCAAGAACCAACAAAAGAGCCCAGATTTCAAAAGATGTCCTAAGAAATCAGGTTTCACAGATTCATTGAGACACTTCAAAGAGATTAGGTCCCCATTTGGAAAACTACCTATAAGACATAAAACATTGCAAAATAATCCATCTCAGACAGAAAGTGAAAATGGCTCAAAACTTCCTGTGCATTTTGATTTACTTGAGAGAACACCAGCTGCACAGGGGTCCGAAAAATACATTGATTGTGAGAGCAAACTGCAGAACATGAAAATGCTGCCATACCCACAAAGTGCAAAGCAAACTGGGCAGTACAAATGTATGGACTGTGAGCGAGTGTTCACTCAGAAGATAGACCTCATTGTTCATGTGCGAACAGATCATCACACGCAGGCAAAAATGTTACCCACCTTGGAGACACTAACCCCAACAGAAGGACATCTCCGGCGTGCTGAAGGTGAGACAAGCTTCGGTCAAAAGAGGAATCATCCTTTGCATACGCTAAAACCTCTAAGAAATCGACCAAATAGACCATCCGAGCATACAGAGACAGATGAATGCTCTAATGGCAAGTGGACTCTCAATGCGCACCACAGTCCATATAAAAGGGAGAGTGTGAAACCGTATCAATGCAATGAATGTGGGAAAAGGTTCAGTCAGAAGGGGAATCTTAACATCCACGAGAGGACACACACAGGAGAGAAACCATACCATTGCAATGAGTGTGGGAAAACATTCAGTCAGAGAGGGCATCTTGTTATCCATGAAAGAACGCACACAGGAGAGAAGCCTTATCGATGCACTGAATGTGAGAAGTGCTTTAGTCAGAAGGGTGATCTTACGTCCCATGAGAAAACACATAGGGGTGAGAAACCATTTCCGTGCCCTGTGTGTGGAAAGCGCTTTAGTAGAAAACTCAATCTGACTCGGCATACAAGAATACACACGGGTGAGAAACCTTTTCAATGTACAGAGTGTGAGAAATGCTTCAGTCATAAATGCAATATGTTGCAACACGCCAGAACACATAGGAGGGAAACCTTATCAATGAAAGGAATGTGAGATGTTTTTGTGAGAACACACAGCCAGGTGAGAAACCACTTAAAATCTCTGTGCATTTAAAACGCAAAAGTAGAAAACTCAACCGGACTCTACATACATGAATACACATGGGTGAGAAACCTTACCAATATACAGCTTGTGAGACATGCTTCGGGCATGAATGCAATCTGATGAACCGTGTTGGGGCAAAGAGGAGGCAATCTTTATAAATTCACAGTGTTTGGCAAAATCTTCAGTCAAGAAGTCAGGTTGACCATACATAAGACAGCACACACACAGGCATGACTTTTCAGTGATTATTCAGTCCTTCACAAACATGATGATCTATGTTTAGGTGTGGCAGGGCTTGTAAAGATGATCCTGGGAGCAAATGTACACAGGGTAGTATAGAAATGACGATTGCTATCTCTAGGAATCATTGTCATTTCCCACATCTTTTAGTTTCTGAGAGGTGCATATGCAATTATGTTAATAGCAAAATGTGTACATGTTTATCCTTAGTTACTCATACATTCACAGTATGTTGTTCAGTCCTAACATGCTTTCATGGTGCACTAGTGTATTAACTGAGAGAAATGCTTTTGTTGCGAGGGGAATCTTGTTTGGCTCCTGAAAATAATACTCACTTGAGTTACAAAAGGTACAGGAATGGAAAAGTGGAAGAACAACTGAAGACTAAAAGAAAATGTTATGTTTCTTTCCGTACACAACTATTACCTTACCATGCGCAATAATGTTCCCTCTGACCCTTGGTTATATGCAAAAGGTTAGGCTAACTCAAAGACGCCAGCAATGGAAAGAGAGGCTATCTGTAGATGTCGCTTTGTATCAATTCTAAAAAGGCAGAAATATTTGCCACAATGCAGTGAACCATAACTATTAATGCTGATCATTAGCATAAAGTGCATGGGCTCAAGAATGGGGGCATTACTAGTAATAGCCTGCATGCAAAAACAGAACCTATGTGAAGATACCAAGGCATAAAATCAGTGTACTGAATGTGAGAAATGTTTCATTAGCTAAGAAAAGCTTATTTTATATTACAGGTTGTATCATTGTACACACACTGTGAAAAGTATTAATCAAAGGGATTTTTTTTTTATAGAAATAACCTAAACATTTGAGTGCAACTTCTCTTATAAGTGGATGCTTCTAATGCATCATAGAATGCTGCAAAACACATACAGTGCTTGCTCACAAGAGGCTCCGAGAGGCCCTAGAACTCTCAGGAAACTACTCACTAGAGGCAACAGAATGGATATCATCATTTCTACAAGACAGACAATCCAGGATTGTCTGGGGAAATAAGGCCTCCGGAACCAAACCAGTGGCCTGTGGAGTCACGCAGGGAGCTAGTTTCTCTCCCCTACTGATTAACCTGTATATGCAATGCCTATGTACCATGCTAACTCAACTGGGAATATTCTTCACTAATTTCGCTGACGATACTCAATTGGTATTCGAGCTTAGTGGAGACTATAATCAAGACAGTGAAAAACGTACAACTATATACAACATAGTCGAGGGCTGGATGAAAGACAACTGGATGTGTTTGAATGGGACCAAAATGGAACTAATGATCTTTGGATCCACACACGCCAGGAAAAAACTAACTCCTTCATACTCCGCATTCAGTTTAAAAAATGCCCTAATTCCAATATCCGAGAAAGTAAAGACACTGGGAGTCTACTTACAAGCCTCACTAGGAGCAGAGGCCCATACAGCATATTTAAAAAGGAACTGTCAATACCACCAAAAACTCCTGAGAAAAATTAGACCCTTGCTCAACCAAAAAAACAGCATTACCATAGCCAGAGCAACTATACTGTCAAGAGTGGAATAAGGCAACTCCTTGCTTCTGGGAGCTAATATGAAATGCCTGAAGCAATGCCAGGTAATTCAGAATAATGCCGTTAGGACAATCACGGGTAGGCCAAGGAGGGAACACATCACAGGCGATAGGAAAGAGCTACACTGGCTGGCCATGGAGGAGAGAATTACTTTTAAATGCCTCACAATGGTCCACTGATGCTTGTATGGCAAAGCCCCAGCATACTTGAAAAAACACTTCAAGTGGCATGACCATCTAGAAATTTAAGATCCTCCAACAAAGGTCTTCTCCAGACAACCCCAGCTGAAAAGCAAAACGGCCTGGGCAAGGCCTTTCCAAACAGAAGCATCCATAAATGGAATGAACTGCCCGTATCCTTGAAATTAGAAACCAACTACATACTCTTCAGAAAGAAGTTAAAGACCCTACTCTTTAAATAAACTGGACTAGCAATCTCTCTCAGCACCCCATGGTACGATCTTCTGTGTGTCTATTATTGTCCCGTTTTGTAATCACTGTCCTGTCTTTTTGGAATGCGCTCTGATGACTGCGGGCTTTAGAGCTATATAAATAATTAAATAAAATAAATAAATACAAGTGACGATCTGAAACATACACGCAGCCAATCGATGAAAACCATGAAAAGAGAATGAGAATAATTCAGACACCTGTAACGCCTACAGCTGCAGGAGCAAAACCACAAGGAGCATAAATTGCATTTGATTATATACAGCAACCGATACTTTCTACGTAACCCAATCATATGGTCTAAAAGGAACCATGAAGATAAATATGAAATAATTGTTGGTAAGATTATTGATATTGATATTTTATTTCTATCGCACTCATACACAAGTGTTTCAGAGCGTGAAAGATTACCTTTAAAAGATAAATCAACTTAATATGGGATAAAGTACCTCCCTACCAGATGTTATAAGGATGTTGCAAGCCACTCGGGTGTTATGTGACCAAACAAAGGAATGAGACAAAATGCATAGTCCCTACATAAGATCACAGAACTCTGAGTTGACTTGCAGTATCCTTTTTCACAAGCTGCAGGGAATGCTTTATTCCTTATATTGCATGGCCACACACAGTCAACCACTTTAGTACCTGGCATTTTGCTTAAATTGATGTAAGACAGCGTTCAGTATTCGATGCATATATAACTAGAGTAGAACCGGTTTGGAAAAAACAATATATGTTGCAGAGAAACAGTTTAAGCCATTACTACCATGAACAGTCCCCTGTCATTTAAAGTGTCACAGAAACCTCATGAGGCGTGTCATATCCTTAATGCAGTGCTGCAATGAGAGCTGGCATTTTGCTCTCTGCTGGCTCAAGTTGCAGCCATTGTGACATCACAACTGAAGTGTTATAACCGATTGCAAGCTACTAGTGATCTCATAACTAAAATGATGAAAATTATTTACAGACTTGTATAGGATGATTGCAGGCTGCCATGTATTATAAGTGCCTTACAAGAAAATACAATGATATACACGCAGTGCATATGTTTCAATACTTGGACAGTGATACAAATGTGTACATTTACAGTGTGCCTTGTGCCGTACATGTGCAGTACACTGCACATTGCCAGTAGCCATATGCTGCTGCAGGTGACAGCCTGTGTGTCCAATATGCGTGCACGTAGTATATACAGGACGCCATACCCTGTGTGTTCTATGTACAATGTTCTGTTAATACTATTTACAGTATCAATAATAAAAAGGAGCACTAAAGTGAAAGTGAGCATCTCCACAAAAATGCAAAGAAAAGAAAGGGATAAGAATAAAACAAATCTAAATCATGTTCACTAGAGAGAAGGGAAATAACTTCCTACTTCATAACCCATCCACCAAACCAACAACCCTAAATCAGAACGGCATGCATGCAGCGGTCATGGTACACCGATGGACCGTGACTCCATTTTTGGCCAGTAGTGATGGTGAACCTTCCACTAGGCATCGGCTGAGAGGATGCAGGACGAAAGGAAAATGTAAGGATGGCATGCATGTTCCCACAATCTATGCATGACAAAGTAAAATAGACATAAAAGGTAGACTAACTTTGATGGATCCAGTGGCTAGAGGAATTACATATTATTGGTATAATCCGTTAATTAGCCTGAGAAAATTAGACAACTTAAAAAAGAAGGGCAAATCATATGACTACAAAAAGATGCAAATGTTTCCCAGAAGTTCCAGATAATGATTCAAAGAGGTGTTGCAAGCAATGCTCTTCCCCCAGAGACCCTGACAACTACAACCCCCAGAGATTCAAGGGGTAACTGTTCTCTTTTTGGCAGATACAGATGCTGTTGTAATGATGGTGGACAGGGCACAGAAGTGTGCACAGAGCCCATAGTTGATGTAATGAGTCCTTAAGATAGCTCAACGGGTTGAGCGCTCGCTGCTGCATTCTGAGTGTGATCTGCAGGTCGCAGGTTCGAATCCCGGCAAGGCCAACTCAGCCTTTCATGCTTCTGAGGTCGATAAATGAGTACCAATTTCGGTTGGGTGATATTGTATGTAAATATGTGCTCTGTAAAGCGCTTTGGATTAAGGCGCTATATAAATAACACATCATTATCATTTTTACACAGTCTCTGTATCCGCTCTATGTCTAATATTACCGCTACATCAGGTGTCTACAATCTGTGGCTCTCCTGATGTTTTGAACTGCGACTCCCATGATCCCGCACCATTGACGAGGCTGGTTAGGGGTGATGGGAGTTGCAGTACAAAACATCTGGAAAGGAAAAGGTAAAGGTGCAGGCACCTGCTCTTCATGAACTGGTTTACTCTCCTCCAGGCATCACCCCCTATTGTTACCGTGGGGATGCCTCTGCCATATGCATTTCATCCTACATTGGTAAACACTCAATAAAAGATAAAAGTACTCAATACACAGTATGACGCACACGTTAGATGAAAATGTTATATTTGTGACATTTACTACCTCTTTGGATCCGGATTGTGGAGTAGATGCTGTAAAACTGGTAGTGCGCATGTCTGCATAAGATTGCAACTCAGACAACTGTTGAATGAATACGGGCACTGTATATCCTCAATTTCCAGAATTGTGCATGATGTCATTAATGATGCCATTGGTGATATCAAATGTGATGTCACCTGTGCACTGTTGTCCTGAAATATGGCATTAGTAATACTGTATGTGATGCAATCTGTGATGTCATAATAAAATAAAAATATAATAAAGCTGAGGTGATTTGCTTAGCAGCATCTTTGGCTTCACTTAATCTATAAACATTGTATATTTTATGTGGGTGTTTATGATATATCCTGACAAACCATAGTTATAACCACCAGGAAACAAAGAATTAAGCATTGGCTGTGAGCCATGTTAGAAGTCTCTAAGCAGTACAAACAATGAAGGCCAGCGAACTGACACTTTGTGGACAGGTCAGATGCACATAACATAACCTGCAACCCCCAGCACGTTTATGGCATTGTACTTTGGTAACCGTGCAGAATGACTGAACACAAAACACAGCCAAAGACTGTGGCCCATGTGCACCGCATGAATCGTATAAGCAAAGCAAATGGACTGCAGTCATACACTATGGGCCTCATTACGCCCCTGGCGCTCCTGTAATGAAGGGTGCCGGTACGGGACTGGCACCCTTCATTACGGGAGCGCCTATTACGAGGTTCCCTTTGCGGGTCTCGGAACAGATGTCTGGTAAAACCAGACGTACTTTCCAGGTCCCGCGAGGGGAACAGGGAGCTAATAACGGGCAGTTATTTACGTGTCCATTATTAGCTCCCTCCCCATTCCCATTGAGCCCTACGGGGGCTCAAATGGTAATGGAGAATGGTTCCTTCAAGGAGGAATTACCGGTTCCTCCAATGTTGAAATGACCCGGTTATTCATCATTGAAGAAACCCGGTATTGGAGCCCAGTATGGAGGCAGCCATGGCGCTAATAGCACCATGGCTACCTCCATACTCGTAATGAGGCCCAATGCATCTGCCCCAAATATCCACTTAACTTGCATCCTGCGTGCGGACAGTGGTTCTTGTGAAGTTGGTCTGAGTGGCAGTTGCAGTGTACTGCCTGCATGCACTATTGTGAGTCCGACGTGCTGATTCTGAGGTGTGTGTGCACGTGTAAGAAAGTGTTCCTCCATGTAGGAGGAACACTTTACTTACAAACGCCATATTCTCAGAAGAAAGAATGTGGTGCAGGGACAGAAAGCCTCGGCGTTTGCATGAGCCTGATTTATGGCACAACAGCCCTAGCAACCATTAGGAATGCAGGGCAGAGACATGCAGGGGATTCTCCCAGCAGCACTGGTTTACATCGTCAATAGAAGGAGTTCAAACACAGTACGTTTGAGGTGCCGTTAAACTCCACTGCACACTTTTTTCCTTTAAAAGAATGCATCCTTTAAAAGAATGCATATGTTAGACTGCAGCACCACTTTTCTAGTTTAATGAAAGTTTAAGGAAACTTTCTTAAACTAGAAAAGTGGCAGTCTATCAAGAAATGCTCGCAATGCCACTGAAGCACACGTTTTCACCACAACGTGTGACTTTAGCAGCTTGTGCTGCTGGAAAGCACGACATCCCCCCTCCAATATTTCCACCCACCTCAGAAGGCTGGTGTTGGAAACTGGAGGGGCGAATGTCGGCTTTTCACACATTCTTTATCGCATTTGCATCTTTCATGGCTCACATACATTGGTTGCAGAACATTTGTAGTGCATATTGGGGACACACATTGTGCCTGGTTGTGGCTGTGCACCGTGTTAAGCCTGCGGCCAAAAACTCTGGATGCCCAATTCAGCAATCCTATTCCCAGCCATTATCACTGTATATCCAAAGATTCTAGCATATGTATCAGTATTTTCACAATATGTGCAAGGGGTGCCTTCGTATGCCCAAGTCTTCCCATCTTATTTCTATGCGGGTCGGATAGCACAGCGAGTTGAGAACTCGCCCCTGATATCTGTGCACAGCCTGCTGTGGCAGGTTCAAATCCCGGCAAGATCAACTCAGCCTTTCATCCTTCCGAGGTCGATAAATTGAGTACCGCTCTGTGGGATAATAATGTCAACTGTGATCCCATGGGTGTGTAGCACTATATGAGAAATAGATATTATCATTATCAACTATCATAGGTCCATGTTTGGCTGTCATATGTTTATGTATGTATGTCCAGGTTTTTGTCACCATGTGCAGTTGTGCTGCCAACACATCCATGACAGTGGCATCATATCCAAAGTCTGACCTTTGTAGGACCAAGAGCATGATCCATATGCCTAGTGTGACAAGGTCCTCTGCCTGAATCTTAACTGATGCTGGTCCCAGGGTTTGTCAGTGTAGGAAGGATCTCCTGGTTTACCCAGTCACACCCTCGTCATATGGCATGGGCTTGTCACCCAGAAAATAACATTGACGCTGTCCCTTTAAGGGAAACCCATGGTAGGAATGTATGGTTTGAAAACTCAGCCCTCTCTTGATACAGTGACCCCAGGTTTTGTCTTGTCCCATTCGTGTAAAAACCAAAGCCCTTCAGAGAACGCTGGATACAGGAATGACAAGCATTCTGCTTCACTAGCACAGAGAGACTAGCATGAGAGGCTCCGCGACTAAAGAAGCCTAAGGGCGGTGAAAGAGAGACTTATTCTGTGTGCGTGAGTTGCCGCATCCAGGAATCCCCCAATTTACTAAGACCCGCTCACAAATAGGTGACAGTAGGTAAATCTGCAGAACCTCTGTGAGAATTCCAGGAGGACTTTCTGAAGTTAAATTTGCTTGTTGTCCTATTAAATCCAGATTGGGAAGAACTAATTTCATTAGCACAAACTACTTCAACCCACTGTTTCTACAACACTCTCCTGATCTTTCTTCCCTTCAATGTGGGCCTACATCTGAACCCATGGATTCATGCCCACGCTCTTGGTCCTTTCCTAGGCCACCAGTTCCTTTTGTTTCTTAAAGATATATTAGAACTTCCTGTGATCACGCACACACATATACAACCTTCCTGTAGTTCAGAACTTGCGCTGCCACTGGTAGGATTTACCTGTCACTATTTAAAGTTAGCATCCTAATGTGACCATATGTGTCAAGTGTTATGCAGTGGCTCATCTTCGTCCTGTGGTTCAGAACTTGCGCTGCCACTGGTAGGATTCACCTGTCACTATTTAAAGTTAGCATCCTAATGTGACCATATGTGTCAAGTGTTATGCAGTGGCTCATCTTCGTAAGTCTCAATGAGGCACTCGCCCCTCTTGATTAGATTCTGATCTGCTCCACATCACTCGAGGGATCTGCCGACACCGGGTGAGTAGCTGCTGCCCTTTTCTTACTGGCAAGTGCAATGACGAGCCCAGTGATGGCAAATAAAGGATTTAGACACAGACAGGTATTTATGTTGAACTTACACTGACATTACTTAGTTTCTTTAGGTAGGGAAATCCCACCTTAGTTAGGGCAAGTTAGGCCTTAATGCATCCTAACTATTCAATAAAACATTGTTCAACTTTGAATCTGTTTTGTGTCTCCTTCCATGATGCCAACTTCACACCCTAGAAACATCAAAGTTGGGATACCGATACATACTGATCATATGATCATATTAGACTATGCAACTCGTTACCCTGAAGCCTTTTCTTTACGGAACAACATGACACAACAGATTCTCAAGCATTTCATTCAATTTCTTTTGAGAGTGGGATTTCCAAAGGAGATCTTAACAGACCAACAAACTACCTTCATGAGTAAACTCATGTCAGAGGTAAAGGACATTTTTGTGGTTAAAACTTTGCGTACTTCTATATATCTCCCTCAAACTGATGGTTTAGGCAAACGATTCAACAAGACCTTAAAGTATATTTTAAAGAAACTTGTTGAAGTTGATGGAAAGAATTGGGATGTTATGATATGATATGATGCATTACGATTACAGAGTCTCGCAACCAGACAGAAAATTCAAGACTCACATTTATCACGTGAATCCCTCTCAAGGAAGGGAAAGAAAATCCCATTGAAGACACTACAGCTTGTTATCTGATGAAATTAGCGCAAATCCTCTGATTCCCTCTGACTTAGCCCAGAATCAAAAGGAGAACCTAATGGACCGTTAAGACAATTCCCTCATGTGTTCAGAGCGGAACCTGGGATATATCATTACAGCCGTACTCTCACCAGGAAAAGTGGTACATCTGAAGCCATGTCAGATAGCTGAGTCTAGCAAAAGCATAATTGAAGACGAATTAGAAAATATGTTTAAGGCTATTATTGTGCCCTCTCAAAGCCCCTGTTTATCCCCAATCGTATTATTGGCCAAGCCAAATCAATCATGGAAGTTCTGCATGGATTTAAGGAAGGTAAACAGTCTCCCAATTTGATAGCTACCCATGTCCAGAATTGATGCTCTTATTGATCGATTGGGGTCCGCTGTTTACCTCCCCATGATTGATCTGACAAAGGGGTACTGGCAAGTCCCTGTTAATCCAGCAGATAGAAATAAAACAGCTTTTTCTACTCCTATTGGGCTTTTCCAATTTAAAGTATTACCTTTTGGTTTGCATGGGGAACCAGCTACCTTTCAAAGGTTAACAGATCAAATCTTCTGGCCCTATGCCTCTTTCTGTGCAGCATACATCGATGATATGATCATCCACAGTAAGTCTTGAAAGGAGCATGTTCACCACCCGTATTTAGTTACCAGGGCACTGTGAGCGGTCAGAAATCCGAGATGGATAAATAGATAGTTTTCTCACAAGTAGCCATTTTATTAAACAATACGGGTGAGACAAATTCCTATCTTTCCCTAGCCTAACTTCTTTTTATAAAATACACTTTCACAATGTGCCTCACGTTGATCCATTTGCCCCAGGCAATGCACATGATACTCCTCTCCCCCTTGATGATTTCTACAAGGAGGGCTTTTATTCTGCCACTTCATTTGCCTTTCTTTGGCTTAGGCAATGCGTATTAAAATCACCTCTTTCAAATGATCTTCCATTCTGTGACTCAAATTCATTTCATTTAAATATTGTCCCCCTTTGGCTTTGATAATAGTATAATATAATATAAAAGTTGCACCCAAATTGCCTTCATTCATACGTTCAGTATTCAAGACCTTTCTTCTGAGCCAGCAGTCTGTTTCGGAGCGCCGTGGGAGTCCTCTAACCAAGGCCATCTCACCGGTCTTTCCACGCGATTCTGTTTGACATGCTACTCCAAGTTTCTTTCTTTGTCGGGTAAACACAGGCATCTGACAGCTCCAGTAAGGTTTCCATTGCTCATGCCTCATGTAATTAGAGCCTTTTCTGCTCCACTAGCAATCTGGTGAAGGCCACACAGGGGAGCAGCACGTAGAACCAGTAGAGCTTCCTCGGGACGGCTAATTTCTGTAGCGCGTCCGGCTGTGCGATCTCTGCATCCCACAGGACTCCCGATCTCTGCTATAACTTTGGCATGCCGTCCTGCTTCCAAAATAGCGGTGGCTCTGTCTCCTGCTTGTTCCTCAGACTTCTGTTGCTTCCATTGATTCTCTCTCCTACTACGCCTACTATTAATGGCCTGCTCCTGAAGGGTTCTTAAATATTTAAAAGTCCTGCTCAGGTGTGGGTCATTAGAAACACTAGACTGCACAACACTGTTCTGTGCCTCTGTGCACCTCTTCCTAGTCTCAGTACCTAGAGCATTATGGGACTTGAGGTCCCTAATGTTCTGATTCATTCCAAAATCATTCAATCTACTCTGTTTCAAGGATTTAGAAGATATACATTCAGGGCAAATTCTCAAAGGAATTAATGTTTGTTTCTTGTCCTCACAGTTCAAATATACTGTAGAATTAGGATAATCAGATGAGAAATAGCATTAATTCCCCCATCTTTATATGTCTCCTTTCCCTGTTTATCATATGGTTTTTCACACTTTATACCTTTTAGAGATCTGGGAGCGGAAGCATTACTATGATAACAAGCTAGCAGATATTTATGCATTGGGGAACCTTGACCCTCAGGAGAGGATAAATACTCACATTCCCTTGATGACCTTTTCCTCCCATGTGATCCACCTGGGTAATACCACCCCCAGGGTCAGGATCAGGTAGCGTTTTTCTTCCCCTGGGCACATGGGAGGAGACTTTAGGCTGAGATTCTGTGAGGATTCCACTGGATTCATCACAGGCACTAGGAAAAGCTGGCCTCACAGAAAACCCAAAGAGATGCCATTTAGCTATATCAGCAGTCAAGTATCTTGGGTTTTTCTTAGGAAACGGGCTGGTTCAGCCCCAGATGGAACAAGTCAGAGGGGATAAAGAAACCCCAAATCCCAAAATGAAGAAAGATCTGAGAGCCTTTTTGGGTTTAGTAGGAAATTACTGACGTTTTATCCCTAATTTCTCATCTATAACGTCTTGTCTTACGGATAACTCAAAAATGCTGAGCCCCAGGAAGGTAAATGGCATAATGAAGATCAATTATGTTTTGACAAACTCAAACATATTTTGTGTAGCGAGCCTGTTTTGAAGGTGGCAGATTTCAACCGGGAATTCATTCTACAAACAGATGTTTCCCATATTGGTGTAGGTGCAGCTCTTTCACAAGATCATGATGGTATAGAGCATTACATCGTCTATATTAGTAGATCATTATTCCCAAGAGAGGAAAATTACGCTACTCTTGAACTGGAAGCCTGGGCAATTAAGTGGACCATAGCCTACCTCAAATACTATCCGACAGGCGAGAAATTCAAACTCGTCACAGACCATGCATCATTAACATGAATCAGCCTCCACAAAGACACTAATGCAAGAGTCATGCACTGGTTCTTAGATTTACAGCGCTATTGTTTAACCATGGAGCACAGGGAAGGAAAGAAACAGGGTAATGTGGACATCCTTTCCTGTTTTCCAATAGGTACTGAGAGAACCAGCGACACAAGGGGAAGTGTATGTGATGAATCTAATGGAGTAACCATGGATTTCCCAGCAGTGACCTCTTCCCATGTGGCCAGGGGGCGGCAGTCGCTACCTGATCCTGACCCTGGGTGCTATTAACATTGAAGGAGACAACAACCGAGGAGACGTGTTGACTTCATTGAACAAGATGCAGGATTTCCCCCATTCCCATGAGACTCTCTAATACCTGAGTTCTTAATGGCCTAATGTTATTCTGGTCAGGCCCCAACCTTTGTTCCAAACACCCACAACTCACATATAACACCTTGTTTCTGATGTGCCTTTATGTGAAAACTCTAAGAAAAACCATCTAAGACTCCAACTCCCATAATCACCTAGGTACTAAGATGAGGAGGGGGATGAGGGAGTTTGTGCAAGTGACAGGAGCTCGAAGTACAACATGCAGGCTAGTTGTTTTTCTGAGCTTTTCGTGCGTGGGGAATTTAAAGATGGCAACTGCACTATTGAATCGAGCAGTACAGGAGAAGATGTTAAACCCCATGCTAAGGGTCACAAATGCAAAGCACACGTACAGGCTTGGTGGAACGGAGAAGGCCACTGGGACAGAAGGAGAGAAGCCATGTGCAAGCAAGTAGGGGCGCAGAGACACTGAGAGCCGTGCAGTAGCTCCTGGATGTTGGGCTGCTCAAAGAAACAATGTTCTTCAATCCGGGCAGAAAAGGAAAGCTGGCGTGTGACCGCGTAGCCGCTCAGGACGCTGTAAGAACGTCCACACACTCCAAAGTGGAAAGCGGGTGAAAAAGACACACTGCAGAGGCACGGGCAGAAACAGAGACACTGAAAGAAACTGCTGAGTTTGCCCAAAGCAGCTGGGGACTCCGGGGCGTTCCGACAAACGCACCAACAAATGTTTGAATGGTACAAAATTGCTGATGCAGAAAATACCTGAAGTTGGTTTGAATGCAGTCAAGGCAAAGTACAAAGGCAAACCCCACTCAAGTACAGAAGCATGAGAGGCTGATGTGGGGAGATGTTTTGAGCACATCTTACTGTAGACAGATATACCAACCACCTCACGGTATATACTATTGTGGTATAACTGTGAAACACTTAAGAAATCCTGGCAGGCGAGTACCCCAGGCAGCTCAAATATACAAAGATTCCTGGCAGGGGAGTATACCAGGCAATCTGCACAGTGTGGGAAAATACTTATTTGTATTCCCACCTGTGTTCAGAAAATAACTTTAAGGCAAAATGAAACATCAGAACAGAATGTTGTCTAATTCTCAAACACACAGATTAATTTATTATAGCTGCAGCTATCTTCACGTGGTCATACAATGTGCCATGTGAACCACCTGCCCTCTCATTATCCGTCTGTGTCTGTCCTCCCCCATTCAAAAGGAGAGCAATTATACATTGTACAGCTAGTGTAGCCTTACAAAAGGTCTTTGACTCTGGCTAAATCTGCACTCCGGCAAGGGCGTCAACGTACTCTTTCGCAGCTGTTCCTAGGCTATACAGCATGCTAAAACGTGTTCTATAAGCACAAGTGGGCAGCTGAATCCATACATAGGAATTCACTGTTATTGCAGACTCAGAATTTCTAAAGCAAGACATGTTTGCGGTTTTCTGTTTAAGAGAACCTATATCAAAAACAGCTTCCAAAGCCTACAATATTTAATACACAGCTCACAATCAAGCCTTTTCTTACATATTCCTTTAAAACACCCATTTAATCTGCCATGTCTATAGCTAACATTTCTTTAATCAGGTTTTCTTGCACAATAAAACATTTGTAGTGAATTCTAAAGTTGCCTGAGATCTGTGACATGAAGGCATTGGAGACAAGAATTACTATACTAAACAAGTATAGTGCTACATAACATTCCAGTAATAACCTACTCGTCTAATAAAAAAACATTTAGTTTTACCAGTACTGCAGTCACAACATGCTAAAACGTGTTCTGTAAGCACAAGTTGGCAGCTGAATCCATACATAGGCATTCACTGTTATTGAGAACCTATGTCAAAAAACTGCTTCCAAAGCCTACATTTATTACACAGCTCACAAGAGTCAAAAGGAATCCTACAGAAGGACTGTTACAGAACATGTTGCTTAAACAAGAACTTTGTGAGTTTAGTGAAGACACAAAGGAACTGTTAGTTGATGAGACATTTTTGACATCCTATTTAAGAATCCAGAGGAAGGGGACCACCCTCTGGATGCAAGGGTATTTACCCTGGAGAAGATTTGATTTTGAACACTTTGACAACATCAAGTTACAGACATTTCATTGCACCCTTTGTTGTTTTATTTGTAGTGTGAGGGTCAGGATGGGAAATTTTGGACACCAGGACGGCTTTTCATTTACTGACATCCTGACGCAGACAGGCCCTTTTTAGGATAGGGCCAGAGAGGCGTTTTCCCCAACCCTTTTTTATTTAATAAATGTCTTTGTTTGAAAACATGACTACCTTGTGTCCGGCTCTCATTTCTGACCCCTCACAATTAATAGCAAACTTCATAATGGCACGGCCTCCAGCCTAGGAGAGCATTGTTTTTTTTAGCATCATTCAAGAGCTGTAGAATTCTGCTTGCCTAGACACCATCCCTGTAGTAGTGGAAATGTCTTCAGAACATAACGGCTCCCTTCCCACATGCTTCCCAATTCAGGTTTCCTGGCCATTTACCCAACCCCCATTTGTGATTCACACACTGGTAACAGGGTGGTGAAGGAACTGAGCACTGCCAAAACCTGAACTAAAGCTGATGTAAAAGACCCACTGTTTATGGGCTCATGTGTGTGTGTGTCAACAATTTGCCACTCATTCCATGCCACCTCCCTAATTATGGTAGCTGCTCTTAGCTTAGCTCATGGCTCATGTACGTCCAGTACCCTAAATCATAAAATGTTGTCAGTTCCTCCCCCACAAATTGTGAAAGGGCATAGACGCAGAAGTGCCCCCCTCAAAGTTAAAAAGGTTATTTCAAACTATCTAAAGAGCTTTCTTTTTTCTGCCCATCCTACTATTGTCTACAAACACTTCAACGATTAAAGCCACTACATCGAGGTGCAAGCACTTTAAGGTGGCGAGGAGCAACATGGTACAGATCTATCTTTTTCTGTGGTGCGTATATGTCAGATCTGGTCGGGTAACTTAGTGATTTTTGGATACGGTTTAATGCTGCTGATTAGCCCCTGAAGGCACCCAGATTTGGTGCAGAAGGTAACTGCAAAACCACTCAATGTATCTCGGTGTCCGCCAAAGAGTAATGCATCTTTTTCTTTACCAAAGTAAGCACTCCAATGAAAAATGATGGTCTCATGTACCTTATTAGTTGAAAATACATATATTCATGTCAGTAAAAGCTGCTTTTGCACACTTGACAGAGTGCATTACAGTTGATTTCATGGAAGACACATTATTAAAGTGCTATTGGTTCCACACACTGTGCTGAGGCACTGTAACCATCTAACCCATGTGCATGTTCTTTATCATTACAGTGATGCACAAAACACAGATTTCCATTTTTCCAACATCATATCCTACTTTTTCACAAATATTACAAGTCACATTTCCACAGATTATTCCTTATTATGGATGCTTCCAAGGCAGAAGGATGCCTACACAGTTAAGATGTTTAACTAACTCTTCCATTTGGCATCATTACGTTCAAGTCTGACAGATTCTCACACAGACATACAGCTCGTTGGATAATCTGCTCCGTTTCACAATGCCACTCCCCCTGTCATACCGCTATGTCAAGACTCCTTTATTAAAAATAAAACATTTCCATTCACTCTCAGAAGCATAATCATACTCCGTTTTCTATACATCCATCTGGACCACTTATGCATTGGGAAGGCACAGTCCAGAAGGGATGTAAAGACTCGAATGGTGGTTCTCATAAAACTATTTCCTTAATAAATGTTGTCTGGCTCATTTGCCATTTTATCAGTTTGATTTTGTTTTTGTCATTCTACGAACGAATATGAGGAAATATTGCACACTCAATATGGAAGTCAATGATGAGGATGACCCATTCTCCATGAACATTCACCTGAATACTGATTATCCTCCACTTACGTTTTCTAAGATTTAGACCCTATATGCTTCTCTTTAAAAACTGCACTATTACTTTTGCAAAAAGAAAGCTAATGGCACAACTGTTTTGTTTATCCTCCAGGTGATGCAAGCAAGAACCAACAAAAGAACCCAGATTTCAAAAGATGTCCTAAGAAATCAGGTTTCACAGATTCATTGAGACACTTCAAAGAGAGTGGGTCCCCATTTGGAAAACTACCTATAAGACATAAAACATTGCAAAATAATCCATCTCAGACAGAAAGTGAAAATGGCTCAAAACTTCCTGTGCATTCTGATTTACTTGAGAGAACACCAGCTGCACAGGGGTCCGAAAAACACATTGATTGTGAGAGCAAACTGCAGAACATGAAAATGCTGCCATGCCCACAAAGTGCAAAGCAAACTGGAGAGTACAAATGTATGGACTGTGAGCGAGTGTTCACTCAGAAGATAGACCTCATTGCTCATGTGCGAACAGATCATCACACGCAGGCAAAAATGTTACCCACCTTGGAGACACTAACCCCAACAGAAGGACATTTCCGGCGTGCTGAAGGTGAGACAAGCTTCGGTCAAAAGAGGAATCATCCTTTGCATACGCTAAAACCTCTAAGAAATCGACCAAATAGACCATCCGAGCATACAGAGACAGATGAATGCTTTAATGGCAAGTGGACTCTCAATGCGCACCAGAGTCCAAATAGAAGGGAGAGTGTGAAACCGTATCAATGCAATGAATGCGGGAAAAGGTTCAGTCAGAAGGGGAATCTTAACATCCACAAGAGGACACACACAGGAGAGAAACCATACCATTGCAATGAGTGTGGGAAAACATTCAGTCAGAGAGGACATCTTGTTATCCATGAAAGAACACACACAGGAGAGAAGCCTTATCGATGTGCTGAATGTGAGAAGTGCTTTAGTCAGAAGGGTGATCTTACGTCCCATGAGAAAACACATAGGGGCGAGAAACCATTTCCGTGCCCTGTGTGTGGAAAGCGCTTTAGTAGAAAACTCAATCTGACTCGGCATACAAGAATACACACGGGTGGAAACCTTTTCAATGTACAGAGTGTGAGAAATGCTTCAGTCATAAATGCAATATGTTGCAACACCCCATAGGGGGTATCTAGTCTCTGGTATGAGAGTATAGCAATAGTGTAGCAGAGGGGTGAAAATGAGCAAAGGGGAGAAAGGTTAAAGACACATTAAAGATGTGTATAGGTTCGTAAGGGAGCGAGGGGTAGCAAAGAGATTATTGATAGTTTGCAGGGGAATCATACAAAAATGTCGACCTGGGAATTGCGACGGCCGAAAATGCTCATTATTTTTTTAACCCCCTCCCTTACACCACATATATATGTGGGGGGTGTTAGAGTATAATATTAATATGGAAGGGTCTGCGGGGGTCTCCCCCCGCATATATATGTGGTGTAAGGGGGGGTTAAAAAAAAATAATCTGCATTTTCGTCCGTCGCAATTCACAGCTCGACATTTTTGTAGTACGATATCAATAATCTCTTTGCTACCCCTCGCTCCCTTACGAACCTATACCCATCTTTAATGTGTCTTTAACCTTTAATCACATAGATCCGTTTGCATGCCTGTAGAATCAACAAATAGTGATCGAACTATAGTGCTGATCAGTGTGACAAAGTCACAATGGCAACATTGCATCCAGTCCCTCCCTGGTCTGCCTGTGAAGAGGGCTGACGGGACCAGCCATGAATGACTCCCAATCCCCCTGATGGAGCTACTAGTTAGAAACTACCAGGTGCAAAAGAAACAGGGTAATCGGGACTGCATCTCCCAAGATGCATCAGATTTAGGGATCCAAATCCCAGAGCGTATTCCTGAGTGTATTTCAAGGATTCAGGGAAACATACGCCATGGGGAACCACTAGCACATCCAGAGAGACCCCTTAGTCAACAGGTGATGTTCCTCAAAGAGAAAAACCTAACTTATTCCAACCCTCACCCCAGCATCAGCACGTTTAAAGGAGAACCAAAGGAAAACTATTTTGCACAGATGGGAACTTAGGCAAGGTTTTCTTGTCCCTTGAAATGGCCTTTTAACCACCAGAAACTACAAGAAGCCAACAAAAGGAACTTCTTTGCAGAGGTACAGCCAGCAGTAGTTAAGGCTGGAGCAGCACACATCCAACCGTTGCACTTGGAAACCAACTAAAAAAAATCCAAGATGGTAGCAAGCCTTTCAAAGACTTCCTGTCCCTTACTTGCAATAGGAAGCCAATTAAGCAATCAAGTCAAAGGTTTGCCTCCACCAATGGGAGAATGGTGAGGGCTTTGTAACTGAGGCAAAGAAACACAGAAAGTGTCTTTTTGGGCTGGAGCTGAGGAGAGGGGTTTGCTCGGGAAGTTGAAGAACCCTAAAATAGGAGTCTACTTCAGTGAGGGGGAGAGGAGCATAGACCCTGTACCCAAGTGAAGGGAGCAGTGAGAAGTAGTAAGAGAGCAAGTGTGACTTTGACCCCAGAAGAGGAGATGTGTAACAGAAGGGGCAAGCCCCTGGAATCCAGAAGAGGGTTGTGCTACAGTGAAGGGAGAGGGATTGAAAGAGAGCAGGATGCTATATCCCTGGGAGAGTGGGCACAGCACTAGATCTCTGGGAATAGTTTAGTGAGTGGGGCACTATATTCCTGGATGTGGAAGGGTGAGCAGGGCACCATATCCCAGAGTAAAAGAGTGGCCCCTTGGCTCCAGAAGAGGGGAGTACATAACAGAGACCCATTGAAGGGGAGGGGAGAACCATTGAGATACCTGGCCAAGGGAGGAAGCCTTATGGTCTCCAGAAGAAGTGATTGAAGACGGAATGCTACCTGACAGGGAGCATCCCTGCCTGGAACTTTCTGACTGCCTTTTTGTTTGCTGTCTTTGGTTTATAGTCCTGAGTTCAAGGAATATGTTTCCAATGAATCTATGTTACAGCCACCCTGGACTAATTTCCATGCAATAGTCTTAGGTTTTACTTGTTTTTTAATAAAACTTGTAAAGCCTATTCTGGTGTCAGTAGTTGTGTGTTCCCTCTGCCATGTGACATCAGAAAAGGTCAAAAGGTTAATTCTCCTGTCAAGGAGTACATACCCACGTGAGCAGTTTTCTGAAATTAGTCAGTGAATGGCTGTGTGGTGGGTGTGAGATGTGCTCCAGTATATCCTTGAAGCTTGGTGGTGTGTTCATCTGATCGGTGTTATAGTAACCTGATAGAACCCAGAGAGAGAAATCTGGGGTTGCCCAGCTGACTGTCGAGAGTGACAGAGCCCAGAGTGCTTTATGTACAATGTGAAAAATGCAGACATACAGGGAAAGAGAAATTGGGTATTTGAGCCCTATCTTGGGGTGCCAAATATGCATGGTGTGATGAAGACCCTGTCTAGATATTTATTTATTTATTGTTTGCTTGTTAGGCACTTATACAATAAGAATATACTGTTTCAAAGCGCCCACAGGGCAGGGAAGAAGAGTGGGAATATACAATTACAACACAATATTCAGAGAAGAGGGTGAAGCAGGGGAGGGACGAACCTACTATGTCTTTTGAGCATTCAGAACGTGCAAGTGCGGAAAGGAAGAAGGAAGAGGGGGTAAGTGATGGGGCGTATGAGCTCGAGAGTGAGCCATGGAACGAAGTCCTAGGAATGTTGAGTACTGCACGGCCTGGGCCGCGGGAGGTGTAAGTCATTCCAGGGGAGAGGGTGTGTAGATGCAAAGTGCTGTGGATAGACTGGAACTGGGGAGAATTGGTGTGGGAGATCAAGGCCCGAAGATCCATAAGGGCCAGGTACACCAATACAGCAACTGTGAGATTAGCAGAGGAGAGAAGGAGGGAAGGAGGAAGAAAAGAGGCTATTCCAAAGGAGGGTCCCCTGGCCCAGACAGCCTTGTGGATGATGCAGAGGGATTTGAATTTAATCTGTGCATTAACCGGGAACCAGTGAAGACGTTTTAGTGCAGGAGAGATGCAGTCCCTGGGCTCCGGAAGCCTACGCTGGATGCCATGTTGCAAGCCTGTGGTTTTCAAATGCTTATACAATTACCAATTCACTGTTCTCTAGCAGACCATACCAACACAGATGATATAGTGTTGCAATTTCACGCAAGCAAACACTCTGCACCAGCAAATAATTTAAAAAGCCTACCGCAAAATTTGCCAGCATACATGCTGAGAGAACCTAAGAGCAGAATCCCTTGCAGGCAACAGCAGAGAGGGTCTGTGAGCCCAAGTCAAGATGTCACACAGGCTTTTGCACCAAAGTGAGGCCAGGTGTTGCCAGGGGCAGCAGGCTATCCCAACCCTGACCCAATTACCAGATATAGGTGTGGCCACTCATCAAAATACCAACCCATAGAAAACAGTACAAAGACCAAAGTCAGGAGGTATAGGTTGGAGGAGCAGGAAGCTTGAGTTTGGCATTGGCTGGAGATACGAGAGAGTCAGATAAGGTTGACACAGAAGGGATAGCGAAGGTAGGAGAGTTAACGCCACAGGAGAACAGAAAGAGGAGGTGAGAGTAAAGAGACTGAAGGAGGGTGATAACATCAGGGGGAGAGGCAGGAAATCAGTAGGAGCTGATAAAGCCAAGGGCACAGGTAGGGGTGGTGAAATCAGGAGGAGAAGGAGGAATTCCCGAGGAGTGGTAAAACTGAGGTGGCAGGAAAAGTTAAGATTGCTAGCTCAGGTGGTGAGACCCATGGAAGAGTTGGTAACATCGTGGGTCAGAAGTGACACTGGGAAATCATTTTAGGTGTGTACAGAGGAAGTTTAGTGAAAACCTCAATGAGTGAAGCTGGTAAAGAGAAGGTATTGAAGAGGTGGAGGTTATAACGTCAAGGAGAGAAGTTAGTAGCCCAGAGGATATATTGCTAAGAGGAGAAGGCATTTTGGGCATGGAAAGAGAAAGTGGTGAAGGGAGGCGCGGCAGGCAAAGGGGTGACAGTAAAATGCTAACTCATATTTCAACCTAGAACCCTCCCTCTTGCACAAACAAACACGCTTAAAATGCATGCAACTTAATACACACTCTTTGGTTTGCCATGCAGTAGAAGTGGCAGACTTTATACTTGAGTCAAAACCTGACCTCATGGCCATAAATGAGACTGCTCCATAAGGCTGTCTTTCATTCCACATTATTGGCAGTTCCTGAGGGGTATGATATCCTGCATGTTGACTGGGACGCAGGAAGGGGAGGTGGAGTTGCCTTGATGTGAAAACCTTACATTGTACATCTCTGACAAGCCTCACCTTTGATCTCTGTGAGTCCATGCTAGTCAAGCTTAAAATGAATCCTGTTACTACTCTTAGTATTCTGCTTCTATAGAGGCCACCTGAAGTCACGCCTTTGTTTGAGGAACAATTTGTGGCATTTCTTGGCTGTATATCTAAACCATACTCGCCCTAATTGGTGTCGAGATGCCGTGTCCCTATTACATACTTTAGCAAGCCTTGGCTTTAAACAACATGCTATAGAAGCAACTCATGTTGGTGGCATTTTATCCTAGATTGTTTTGTGTCCTTAAATATGGAGGTTGCATATGTCAAGGCCCAGATCTGCCCTTGGTCGAATCATCACCTTCTTGTTTTTAAGATTCCTCTTCCCTCCGTGATTGTAAAATCTCCCTTGCCTACTAAACAAATTGTCTTTACTAATAAATCTAACGGGATTACTCATGAGGTCTTTGCCTTGACTGCTCTTCCTTTACTCCCCTCCTTGGACGACGATATGTCTCTCGACAAGTTCACGTCAATCTTTAGGAGTGGGCACCCCAACAAAGCCAAATCATCTTGACTCATTTTACAATAGCTTTTCCATCATCAAGGTCCCTGACTCTAAAAACACTACTTTGACTCCCACGTATCTTTTTAAAAAACATGTTTTACACCTTAATTCTTCCTGTTCCTATTATAATCAATTATTGTGGGAAATGTGCCCATACCTTTCTAATAGGGCTATGATTATGGCTTCCATTATCAATACCAAATTGGACTACTGCAATAGCCTGCTTATTGGATCCTCTCAGGCCAATGTTAAAAGTCTACAGGTGATCCAGAACGGAGCTGTCCGTGCCGTCTGTGGCATTGGTCATTGGACCCTTGTCACTGTGACCCGAAGGAGACTGAACTGGCTGCCTGTTAGTCAAAGAATCAGGTTTAAAGGCACCACCTTAGTTTTCAAGTGCCTGGCCGGCAAAGCCCCTGATTATCTCTCAGCCAGAGTCTCCAGGGTTCCTTTTAGGCAAACCCTTCGCTCCAATAAAGACAGTGGGCCTCATTACGAGTTTGGCGGTAAAAGTCTGTCATTACCAGCATGCCGGTATGAATGTGTCTGTGTTGCACTGCGCCCGTAATGAACGGGAGATCAGGAGTCCGCGTGCGTACCGGCATGCCGGTAATGGCAGCACTGCCATGCCTGTAAGGACCATACTGCCCCTGATAGCGGCTTCATCATATGCACAGAGACCTCCATCGGCATCGTAGAATCTGCTATGAACGGCACTGTTCACACCGGCATCGCTAATACCGGTACCGCCATTACTGCCACCGGAAGCAACGTCATTGTGCCAGAACGGAAAATGCTGCGGCGGCCTTCTTGAAAAACACAATCCATTGCAATCCTTTGCCTACAGGACCTGGAATTGGTAACTGTGAACCCTGCCTGCCAGAGAATTATCCAATCCACACGCAAAGGCACACCTCGTCAGCGTAAACCACGGTTTAGCGACGACGAGCTAAACATGCTTGCAGACACTGTGGTCCAGCATGCGGATGTGGTGTTCTGCACAGACCTGCGCCGTGCCGCACAAATGCAGAAGAAACACATATGGGAGGAGGTGGCCCAGAAGGTGTCCGCAGTGAGGACAACCCCACACAGTGTAAAGGACTGTTGCAAAAGGTGGGATGATCTGCGGCTGCGTGTCTGCAACATACTGTCAGCCAACCATAAACAGGCCCAGACAACAGGTGGCGGACCATCCTCGCCAATTAAGCTAGCATGGTGGGAAGAAACGTGCAGCTCCGTGATTCACATGAAGGCCATCGAAGGGGTCGGGCATGCCGAGCCGGGAGTCCCATCATCGGCTGATGAAGGTGAGTAACCGTTAGCACAATACAAAGGTGAACACACACACAACACCCCAAACACAATGGTGGAGTTCTAATGGCAAGTAGGTGACAGCAAGCAGATCGCCCATCACCTCCCACCTAAAGTCAGCCTCAACAGAAATGCCACATCCCTGTCATGGTAACACACAACCAACCCCACTGACACAAACCACATGAGTCCCCAATTGCAAACACAAGGACCATCTGCATGCATCACCGTAGAGATGCAGGCCTCACCACTGTGACATCTCATTGCATGGTGCGGACATCTCTACCACCAAGTGCACACCTGAGCCCCAACCACACAGCACATGGCACGCAGACCCTGAGGCATGCCTACTGCATGCAATCCATGACAAACCCGTAGGCCACCCAACAGACAGCATGTACAACATGGCTGCACTAGAAGGATGCACAGACACTGCACCCCACCCCCAACTCCTGTAAGCACCATGTCCGCCCCTCCAACATGCACACGGCAATGCACAGGACCCAAAATGTATACACATCAATTATGTAGGATGTACCTTCACCCATGACTCATGCCCTGCCTCTCCATCCCCCACAGGCACAGGATCAGACAGTGATGCAGGGCCCACCACAAAAACCAAGGCAACACCAGCACGCAGGAGCAGAGGGGATAATGATGGCACCAGGCCATCCACATCAAGGGCTGGTCCAAGGCGAACCACCACCCCCAAGCCAGAGCAGCCCAGCAAATAGGTCCCACAGGTCGGAAAACCTGAGGAGCAGCCAGCTCCGACACCTGGCAATGTGCCCCAGCCAGGGAAAACTGGTACCATCATGGCACACATGCCACAAGGCACAGCGGCCCCAAAAGCCACGGACAAGACAACCCCTGGCCCACTGCAGCCACCTCATGTGGACGTGGAGGGTTCACCAGCGGGCAGTGATGCTGAGGGGCCGCAGTCAGCGGCCACAAGTGACCTAGGGGAGGCAGCCCAGTCCACCCTACATAGCACGGAGGAGGACGGCAACAGGACGAGGCTGACACAGCAGGCCAATGTTTGTCAGAGGACATTGAGCAAACACCATCCCTGCTGCCCACACCACAGCACTCCCTGGGGCCTGGGTCTGGTGGTCGCAGCTCCGAGGAAAGGATGCCAGGAGACGTTTTCAGCCTTCAAAGGAGTCCCACTCCACCTCCCGTGCAACCACCAGCTGGAAACAACATACGGGACCTAGAGGGCCGCATGACCCGCATGGAGGAGCGCCAGCAGGCCCTGCAGGATATGGTGCGACAATACCTGGCAGAAGGGGAGACCACACGCCAGGCCCACCGTGACAACAACCAGGCACTCACCCATGCTATGAACCGCATGGCCAGGCGGGTGCGCGAGAGCATGGAATCTGTGACACAGGTGCTCATCAGTTGGCTGCCACCATGGCCCAATGTCATGCAGCACCGGCCGAGTCACCACCCCCACCATCAGCGAGCACCACCCCGGCAAGCTCGACTCAGATGAGCCTGGTGCGTAGGTTGCTACGCAGCATGCACCGGCCAGGGGAGCAGCAGCCTCCATCCAAAAGGGGGTGTCAGTAGCCGGACATACATGCAGGAGGGAGTCTGGTTGGACTTGTATTGCTATGTTCTGTTATGTTAAGAGAATTTCTAAAGCGCAACATTCACCCAGAGCTAGCTTGGCGCTAAGGTAGACAGTAAGGCGCTGCAGCAAATACTAGAACAAATAGGTCTTCAAGTTCCAGCGGAAGATCAGATGGTTTTCGCTGGCGCGAAGATCGAGGGGAGACTGTTCCAGGATAGGGCTGCCATTACAGAGAAGGCGCGACCGCCAATCCGGGACAGCCTAACTCGCGGAACCGCAATCAGTAAAGCCGACTGTGAACACAAAGATCGGGCTGGCACATAGCCGGAGAAATTTTTCCTGTAAGTATTCGGCGCCTTGGTTGTAAAAAGCACGGTGTACTAGGCACAGGGATTTAAAAAGGATACACTTCTCAATCAGGAGCCAGTGAAGTTGCTTGAGTAGTGGAGTCATGTGGGCACGGGGAGGAGGACGAATCGCCGCCAGAGCCGCAGAGTTTTGAAGCAGTTGAAGGCGCTTAGTGACATAGCTAGGCTGGCCCAGGTATAGAGAGTTTCAAGAGTCTGTGGTGCTCAAAACCAAAGCAGCCACCACAAGAGCCCGATGTTTGGCTGGAATGAAGGGGAGCACCTTACGTAATATCCATAATTTAAAGTGCCCAGATTTACAGACAGACGCCACCTGGGGTGCCATGGAAAGAGAGGATGAGAACAGAACACCCAGATTTTTTACTGAGGTCGCAGGTGTACGGCACGTACACAGTGAGGTAGGCCAGAATTCAGAGGTCCAAAAAAAGAGGGGGCTAGAGGTGCCCACCACCATAACATCTGTTTTAGAACCATTGAGCTTCAGCCAATTAGTCGCCATCCAGGCCCAAGATCTTCCAGGCAGCTCGTAGCCAGGCTGCAGTGTCGGCCCAGGTGAGGTCAAGCCGAACCAGGATCTGCGGATTGGGTGCAGGGACGTGGATGTGTGGGGGAGTTGAGGGATGTGAGGTGGTGGGTGGGTGGGGGGTGTGGGTGTGTGGGGAGTTGAGGGATGGGGTGGAGGGTCGGGGGCACTTTCTAGAACAACAAAGGTGTTTGGTGCACCATTATACCAGTTTTTTGTACATAGTTCACATTTCCTTAATACAACTGGTGTGCACATGAAGAACTCATGACTGGACATTGATCATTGAGTGTGTGTCAATTTATTTGTCAACAGTGCCCAGTGTCAAATATTTGAAGTGCCAAGTGTTAACCAGTACATTTGTAATATTGTTCAATTAAAGATTGGGGTACAGCACGTCCTTCAGGCACATTCTGCTGTGGCCGATATGCAGCATCTTCCCAATCATCCTCCTCATCTTCCGGTGGATTTATGCCCATGTCAGGTGGCAGGAGTACATTGCGCCGGATGCACATGTTGTGCAGCATGGCACATACCAATACGTGCCTTCAACAGTCCAAATGTCTGCTCAATCATCACACGAGTGCATGCATGCGCACAATTGTAGTACTCTACGTGCCTGGTGACTGGATGCCTAACAGAGGTGAGGAGCCACGGCTTCAGGGGATACCCAGCATCACCTGTATGGGAGAAATTGTTATTTTAATTTTGAGGGTGTTTGGCATTCCGTGTGTACACTGGCTGTACATTGTTCGTGGTCAGATGCAAGGGATCTTCACTGCCAGCTATTGCCATTTCTTTAGAGCAACACTCAGGTCGGTGCACTCAATGTTGGTCCATGGTAGGGGAGCATGGGTCACGTACAGGTCGTAGGGTTCATGACGCCCGTAACAGCACGCACACATATGATGTCAGTAGGCCCATGATGTGCTCACATATGATGGCTGTGTTGCAGTGGTGAATCCAGTATGCATGTAGGGCACTGGATGATGGTTTTCCCTGATGTGCAACATGTTACACGTTGTTTTGCCAATCATGCTTCCATATACATGATGATGCCATATACAGGTCTGTCACCGCCTTCACCCATGTGACCATGTCACAATGGAATTGGTGGTATAGTCCGCCAGTGTAGGGAGACAGTTCTGTGATGGCGCTGGGTGTCAATTGGCATGGTGGAAGTGAGGTGCTGTGTATTGGTCCTGCAGCAGTCGCACATGTGTCAGTGGTGTTCACCACTTGCCGAAATCTATTCTGTACAATCATGTCCCATTGGATTTTTGGGTGTCCCTTCAGGTGCTGTGTATGGCATGGTGGTGTGCGGTGTACTTGTCGGGCAGGGGCAGTGACAGGGGATTCCCTGAGAGGCAGTTGGATTAGGCTCAGTCATGTCTGCATGACCTCCGCTGTACTTTGCTGCGCTCATGTGAATAATGAATTGTGATTGCAGGTTGGTGCATTGTGATACATGTGGTTGGGGTCTGATGATGTACCGTGTGCATGTGCAGGGGTGGGTGCTGTGTTCGTAGCTACCATTTACACATGGTTGTGCGGTCATGGCACGTCTGCTTCCATTGTCAGTCTTACGCATCCCGTCATATTAATTGGGGTCACAGTGGTTGGCACCCAGGACGGTGTCCCCCCCCAACAACAACCCCCATGGCCCAGACAGGTTACATATGCTTGTAGCCCCCCCCCCCCCGCCCCCAACAACAACCCCCATGGCCCTGTGGTTGGACTTACCCAGAAGCCAGGCACCTCATGCAGTGTGACGTTCCATGTAGCAGGGAAGCGTGGAGTTGCGCTGCACCATTGAAAGGAAGTGGAGCACAGACATTACCTTCAGCAGAGGGGGGATGGCGGCGTGGATGTTGATCAGGCTGACCAGGTCATCGTGAATGAGATCCAGAATTGTGCGTATTGTGTCCCTGTCCAGGCGATACAGGGTGTGGATCTGTGCAAGGGTTTAGTCAAATGGACTGGCCTTTATGCGAGGGATTGGTGGCTGCCTGCGGGGTACCACTGCCTGCACTGGTGGTATGCGCTGGCCCAGTCTCACCCTCCTTCTCCTCCTGCGCCTCCCCTGTATCCCCTGGTGTAGTGCCTACTGGAGTAGTGGCAGTGCAGGCATGTCCTCCAGCCCCTGTATGGCAACTGCTAGTGGTATCATTTTGGACTTGGAAGGGGTGTGGTGTGTTGGTGTGCTCCACTTGTGCTGTGCCTGACTCCATTGCCTCCACCTGTGCTGATTGTGTGCACCTGTGGCAGTTGGGAACACAGCAGTTTGCTATTAACGGGTGATCCGCGATGCCGTTGTTGCCAGCATCATGGTGGCCCTTCTTACTGGCATCTGGATGCCGGTATGTGCCTGTCCGTGCGACTCGTAATGTCCTCTTCCTTGCGCCATGCCAGTGTTACCGGCACCGCGCCCGCACGCATGCCGGTACAGTGGTGCACGGCCACAGCCGGTCCCAGACGATGCCGGTGGCACCGGCATCAAGGGTCGTAATACACTGGTCTGGTAATGGATGCCGGTATTGATTACCGGTATCGTTATTACCGGAGCGCCAACCTTGTAATGAGGCCAATTCTCTTGCAGCAACTACGAGTCCTCTTGAAATGGACTAGAGGTTGAGGCTTTCATGCCTGTGCCCCGAGTCTTTGGAATCAGCTTCCTTCTGTCCTGAAGGGTTGTGCGTCAAGCACCCAATTTAAAAAACAATTAAAAACTTACCTCTTCGCCTGGAGTACAAGCTAAGCTCTTTTCTGCTTTTCATTCTGGCCTCTTTCCCACTGTAACTGGCTACCTTTTGGTTTGTGTTTGTTATTGTCTTGTGAGCGCCTTGGGGCCCATGGGTGTATGGTGCAATATAAAATTGAATAGATAGATGAATAGAAAGAAAAACATCCAGAGGTGAAGGAGATAAGGAAGAGGCAGAAGCATCAGCTTGAGAGGGAGGGACCCAGGGGAAGGCAGAAAGCAGTAGCCTAGGCAGAGACAATGTGATGGTTCAAGTGGGTCAGGATGGCCCTATGCAAGATCACCCTATGGGAGAAGGAATAAGACGGGACCAGGGAGATCCCCTTGAGAATAGAGAGGCAAGGAAAGATGACGCAAGAAAGAGCCTGGGAAAGGCAAACCTAGAAAGACACCTCTCCAGCTCTCCCTGCTGGCTTGTCCTGCAGACCTCTCTGCTTGCACACTAAGCGCCAGAGTGAGCCTTGAGCTATGAGTCACCAGAGAATCTGCAACTAGATCTACAACAGTAGAGGAATGGGAGTCCAAATCTTGCAACTCCCAGGAAGGGGGTGACAAATCCACTTTGGAATTATAAGGACTAGAATGAACAAACCAGAGGCCAGGAATGTCTGTGAACATGGGAATATCATATAAAATATTGTGGGGTTGGGGGGAGGGGTGTCTCAGAGGTGGAGGGACCTGAATACACTCACCAGAGGAACCATCCAGACCATTTATTTTTTGGGAAGATCCTGTTTTATAAATTTAAGTAGACCCATATTGTAACAACCCACCGAATTAAGGTGTTGAACTCTAACCTATGGTGCTGGTGTGTGTCTTGGTTGTAAGTAAAACAATAGCAACCAGGGAAGATTACATGAAGGAGGGAGAGATTCCAGAGAGGGAAGGCAGTGCCAGAGCCGGGGGTGGGGGGAGGGTTAGGGGGACGCTTGCCGCCCCCCCCCCACCGGCTCCACCCTGGTGCCTGGTGCGTCCCCCCTTGGCTCCCACTGGGCTGCCTGTGTCATTCATTTCAAAAAGGCTGTGGTGCAGCCGCACCCTACGCACACTGTCGTCTCTCTCTGGTGCAGCAGGTGCTGCGGCGAGTCCGACAATGCCAGCGAGCTGAGATCGAGTGGAAGCGAGCACAGTCACATGTGTCATGTGTGTGACAGTGACACGCGACCCTGCTGGGTGATGCACGGCCGGAGGTTGGGTGGTGGACCTGGGGGTGCCTGGTCCTACCCTTAGGCCACTTTCCAAAATTTCAATTCCTCAGTTCCAGTATGGAAGTTCCAACTTCCCACCCTGGGCTGTCGGGTGTAACGTCACTTTTACCTATCTGTCAGAAAATCCTATCTTGCTGACTGAGCATGCGTGCGCATGCTCAGTCAGTACTTAAAGGATAGGATTTTTTGACAGCAGGAATGTGGTGTCCCTGTGTTTGTGGGGTCCCAGCGTGCTGTTTCTGTAAGTTGATGTGAGCCAGGCTCACTGAACTAACAGAACACGGCAAAGCCCTGTTAAGAGCTACTCGTAAACGGACGCAAACCTCACGAATCCACCGGACGCCGGAAGATAAACACAGCGGACACTGTGTTTCATAAAGTCCCAGGATTCTAATAAGCACTAAATGTGCAAAACATATGAAAGTATACATAACAAATATATATGTACGTGTATGTGAAGTAAGTGCATTATTATCACGTTAATAATGCACTTATTTCACATACACGTACATATTCGTGATAAATCCGGCTGACTGCGCATGCTCAGTCATGACTTGTAGTTTTTTTTTTTTCGGTTCATTTTAATTCCAGCATCTCATGTCTCAGTGTTACTTTTATCTTGTGACAATGAAGCTTTAATTCAAAAGCGATATCCTGGTAAAATAAAATTCATTAGAAGACTTGTATTTTTGAACAGTCAATATTATCTTATGCTTGATATTGCCACATGTGTGCCATTGTTCACTCTTCCTTTAAAGCATATTCCCTGTCTGTATTGCCATTGCGCTCTCGGGCCATACATAGGATTCCAGCACAAACGTGTCATAATCACTGTTATAGATCTTTGCGCGGATGAATGCCTCCTTGTCTTGCGGCTCAGGCTGGACTGATGCTGTATTGGTGCTGTAGGCGTGTTCCACAATCTTGACAGCCAGCTTGAGGGAGAAGTCTCTGATGGTTTACAAGCGGCCCTCCTGCAGATGCTGATCAGAAACCTGCTGTGCTATGAGCTCAGCAGTAATAAGGAATACTTCCTCACTTATGTGCCTCATTCCACATGCAACAACACCACGGGCCACTCCAGGAAACACATAAGCATTGTTACCCTGTCCAGGATGCAAAGTAATTCCGCTTGGGAGTGTGACTGTGTCAAAGGGACTTCCACTCGCAAATATGCCACAACCCTCGGTCAGAGTGTAGCACTCTTCTGCAGTGCACTCAGCTTTGCTGGTTGGATTGCTGAGAGCAAAAATGATAGGTCTTTCATTAAAGGAAGCCATGTCTTTAATGATTTTCGTAGTAAAGGCACCCCTGATCGGGTGCACAGATGGTGAGGTACACCAAACCCAGAAGGATTTTTAGAAATGCATGCACAGATGCAAAACAAGTCTGTCCCTCAATTTCTAAAAATCGTTTTTGGGTTGGGTGTATTTGTACATCTGTGCTCCCCTGTTGGCAAGAGGGGTGCACAGATGTACAAATACACCCAACCTAGAAGGATTTTTAGAAATGGAGGCACAGATGCAAAACAAGTCTGTCCCTCAATTTCTAAAAATAGAGGTACACCCAACCCAGAAGGCTTTTTAGAAATGGAGGTACAGATGCAAAGCGAGGGAGGGGGCAGGGAGAGGGAAAATGAGACTGTTTGCATGTCTCTGAGTGTGCACGTGGTGAGGGTGAATGCTATGGGCGGGGAGCGGATGCGTATGAGCCAGAACTTCCTAGTAGAGCTGCCATATTTGAAATGGGGCAATGCTGGTACTCCTCAGTTATCTCGCTATACTCTTGATGGGATAGCACTGCTGTAACAGGGCTTCTATAATTGTTGAATTTTTTCAGCGATAATACTATGGTTTTGTTGAGGCAATGCTAGTTTATCTTAGTGGGGCTGCTATACTTTTGATGGGACAACAACTCTCAGTTGAGCTGCTACACTCTTATTGACAAGGTCCCAGCACTTCTCAACAGATGTATTTCTTTTTATTTTAATTGGTTATTTATAATGCGTGTACTACCCAGAGGTTTCTAAGCGCAGACTGAGGGAGCGAACCTGTGTTGTCGGACCGAGGGAGCGAACCTGTGTTGTGCAGACCGAGGGAGTGAACCTGTATTGCACGGACCGAGGGATTGAACCTGTGTTGCTCTGTGTCATCTTGCTTCCAAGGCGAGCACGTTGCCCCTGAGCTATCCTTCCGATACTCTAAAGATCTGAAGTACATTTAATGATACAGAACCAGAACTATTGAGCAAGTCTGTCATCATCAGAATAACTCAACACTGTCGTGGATATACAAGAGCTCATATATTTAAAGGGATGGAATTACCCAGAATGTAGCAGCACTATTCAATAACCCAAAGTTCTTAAGCATAGTTAATGTGAAAATACTACACTTCTCACCGTTGGGCCAGTACTGCCACTTCTCACAGAGGCATGTACACCTTTTATGGGGCAGCACTGATCCAGCCTACTGCTCACATGCTCAGAATTGTCATTTCTCAGCAGGACTGCAACACTATACCATTGTGTTCTGTATGTTAAGTGCTTCTTCACCACCAATGTGGATTCATGGCTCTCTCCCAGTGTGTAAATAGTAGATCTGTCTACATTCAATTGGCAACAGGCATGTCCGGAGCTGCCTGCTGTCCATAAACTGCCGCTCAGGATGTTGGGAGCCGTGATGGGGCAAGGGATAGAAGGCTCGAGCCTGTCAGATAGCAGAATCAGCAGGGTCTTAAAACCTGCTCACTCCTTCTGGAGGGGCCATGGGGCAAATGAGCCTGATCCCACATACAGGGGGTTGTTACCCCTTTATCTCTCCTGAATGAAAGAATGAGCTCTCTCAGACACAAGTTATCACCCCTGCACACACTGAATGAATATGCTATGGATCAATAGATCGAGAAAACTGGAGTGACAATTCAGAGTGTTTTAACAGAAATATAATTGTCTTCCCAGATGGGAGACTGACTCCATTAATATACATGGGGTCACTGAGATGACCAAGAGTGAAACTGTACATTCAGTTGTGAGATTACCAGAAACGGTTGATACTATGCTCCAAGGAGTGAGGTGCCCACTCAATATATCACACTGTTTATAGGTGTGAGACCCATCCTGAATGCTTGCCCAAAGAGCCTTGGCCAGAGTTTCACACTGAAGTAGTGAGCATGTGATCCGGGGTCTGCAGCCCACACACACCCAGGGGATTCCCATGCTCCCACTTGCGAGATTCGCACCAAATTAGTGAGATTGTGCTCCAAGGTAGGAGGCACCCGCACAGTCTTTGCTCTGATGTCTGACACACTCACAGGATGGGACGACATTTCGTTCTCCCATCCTAGTTGTGTTGCTCTGCCTTTTGAGGGCTACTACAACCTGGATGATTATAGAGGGGTGGAGTAGGGGCAGTGATGGCCTACTGGAATGCAACTCGAAGGCTTAAATCTCCTTCTTACTTGACTTTAGTATATGCAGTACATGCTAGCCAATGTTTCCACTGTTCTGCGCTGCGTGCGACTCCACACTCCCTGCGCGCTCTTGCCCCAAGTTGGTGACTACATGCAAATTTGTGGTCCTATAACTGCCAGTGATGTCACTTCCTGTATTTGGACCCCTCCCCCCCCCCCCGGGAAATTCATAAATCGGCTCCCCTGCCACCATGTACACGGGGCATGGGTTTTGGAATGGCACCGAAGTGTGTTGGCAGTTCAGCTGTGCCATGCCACGTCCAGGTATATTGCGAGGTAGGATGATTTTGGACAAATGGTATCATTTTAGTAAAATAAATGAAAATTACTATGTGGGAGACTACAGAAAAAAAATGGAGGGACTGGCAGTGTCCAAAATTGGACTGTATATGAACAGGTAAGACTCAGGTCCACAGGATGAAACTTGAGTTGCTTGAAGCTGTTTGCATCTCTGTCATTCTGCCAACACCCCAAAAACATGCACCCATCACTGCGTGGTGCAGTGCAAAGATAAAGGTAGGCCAGCATTCTGATGTCAAAGGAGCCTCAAAATACAATTGTAAGGTGATTGCTGTGCATGTTTACACTTCACTGCAGACTCTTAAGGGCACTGCACAGACAGAGAACCTCCCCAAATGCCAAATTACGGAGCATGTTAGGGATAAGTATGGAGATGAAAATCCCACCTTTTACAGCCAAGATGATTTGAAGATGTTGTAAACACAAACTTTATCCTGGTACTTCAGTGAGATGGAAGGCATTTCACTGGGAAGATGTATAGATAAGAATAGCCTCTACCTATCATTGAGGATGGGTTCACCCCTCCACTTCTGTGGACCTCTTCATTCTCCAGGCATCTGACAGTCCAAATAACAGATACAAATTTCATTATTGTGGGGTACTAATCTGTGAGGACAATTCTGAGACTAACTTCAGTGAAATGTGAAGAAATTGGATAGATGCATTGGATGCTGTAATGCCTCGCACAATAAATGAGACTTCACTATTGGCTACAAACTGTTGAATGTTCTGGAGCAGCGTGGACATGCTCACGCCTGCCTTATCAGAAGTGAATGCGGGTTTGTTCAGTCCTGGACCACAGGCACCTGGATTCCGTAGACAGGTATAGTCTTCTGCTTATGGTCATCTTTCCCGGAGAAGGCTCTCTTGCTGTCCCCTTTCTAGAGTATGCACCAGCGCCTCCTATTGATGAATGCCAATTTGTCTACGAGAATCCGCCTAGCACCTGAGCTGTCTTCCTAAAAAGGGCTGCCCTGTGCCACCTCTTGAAGTGCCACCCAGTGGAGACACATTGCAACCCCACATTTCTAAGGATGGCACATGCAAGGCTGACTATTGCCCATCTACTGGCTGACTCTGAGTGGACGGGGGTTTTGGCATCATCTTAATTGATATTGGGTGGGTAAGCTGTAAAGAGGCTCTGGTGCTAATGGAGTAATAGAACGCAGAGCATTTGATTGATTTGATAAGCGACCCCCTTCCCCCTGTGGCCCCAAAGCATTCGGCCACAGTGCTGGAGACCCCTGGGGGCAGATGATCACTGCCCCCAGAGGTGAAAAAGAAAAGAAAAAAAAAGGCCAGGAAAGGGGGGAGGTGGGAGGGGGTTTGGGGCCCTGGGGCCTACTAGGCCACCAGGGATATAGGAAAAAGTGCTGTCCTTGGAAAGGGGAGGTTCTCCCCTTTCCAAGGACACCACGTATATGACGCATTGCTGGTCACGGATCAGCGCAGCGCGCTCGATCCATGACCAGCAACCCACTGGACCACCATGGAAACGTTTGTGACGTGGGGGAGGGGGGCTGCTTCAAGTAAGCAGTCCTCTCCCCCCTGGTCTCCCCCCTGGCCCCCAAAGCATGGGGGCACATATGTGCACAACCCTGGTGGCAGATGGCTGATCATCTGCCCCCAGGGAAGGGGGGCAAAAAGAAAACAAATAATTATAATAAATAGAACGGGGATGGGGGGTGGGAGTGGGGGTCCTGGGATCTTTTTGCCCCCATGAAATGGTGGTGGCACTCCCCCTCCCACACCAAGTGGAAAGGGGGGGCCACCCCTTGTAGCCCTCCCTGGGGGCAGATTTATGGCCCCAGGCAGGAGTACATGAGGTGGCCCCCCATCCAATTTTGAGGGCTACCAGGAATTAGTGTGCAGGCCCCCCAAAGGATGGGGCCTGCAGGTTAGGCCCCCCCTGGGGGCAGATGGCTGATCATCTGCCACCAGGGAAGGGGGCAAAACAAAAAAATTAAAATAAGAAAAAGGGAATTATGGGTGGGATGGGGGGGCACTAGCCACCAGGGATATATTTTACAGAAATGGGGGGTGGCCCTCTCCCCCTCACCCCAAGGGGAAATGGGGCACCCCTTGTAGCCCTTCCTGGGGGCAGATATATGCTCCTAGGAAGGGGCATCTGACTCCAGGGAGGGCTGCATGAGATGCCCCCCTGCATTTGGTGTGGGGGGTAGAGGGTCACCCCTCAGTACATTAGAAAATTACCTGGCGGTTTAGGGTGACCCTTAGCCCGCCCTAAAGTGTAGTGTACCTTTTCCATTTTTTTGTTTGTTTACGAAACTTGCCTTGGCGCAGAGGGGCACACTGGTGTGCCAATCTGGTGCCAGGGTGCCCACACCTTACTGCCTCACCCATTGGGGGGCCTGTCCCACCATTTTGGGGGTCCTCTCCCTCCCCACCCCAAATGGATGGGGTGTGTGCCTCACGCAGCCGTTTGTAGGAGGCCCAGGGAGGCCTGCATGAGGTGCCCCCGCCACCCATTTGGGGTGAGGGAGGAGAGGGCCCCCAAAAATGGTGGGACAGGCCCTCCAGTGGGTGGGGCAGTAAGGTTTGGGCACCGCGGGGCCAGATTGGCACACCAATGTGCCCCTCTGCGCCAAGGCAGGTTTCGTAAACAAAGAAAAAAATGGAAAATGGTGGAACGCATTTTAGGGGGGGCTGTGGGGCACCCCAAAGGGACGGGGAATTTTCTAATGGGACAGGGTGGTGACCCCGTCTCCCCCAACCGCAATGGAGTGGGTGCCATGTCATGCAGCCCTCCCTGGGACCAGATATCTGCTCCTAGGAAGGGACGCCTGAGCCCATGGAGGAGTACAGGACAGCCCCCCCACTTATCTGCCCCTGGGAGGGCTACATGAGATGCGCCACCCCTCCAATTGGGGTGGGCGTGGAGAGGTGCACCCCCCTTCACATTAGAAAATTCCACAGCGGTGTAGGGGGCCCCTCCGCCCGCGCTAAAGGGCAGCCTGCCATTTTGAATTATTTTCTTTGTTTACTATACCTGCCTTGGCACAGAGGGGCACATTGGTGTGCCAATCTGGCACCAGGGTGCCCAAACCTTACTGCCCCACCCATTGGGGGGCCTGTCCCATCATTTTTGGGGGCCCTCTCCCCCGCACCCCAAATGGGTGGCGGGGGCACCTCATGCAGGCCTTCCTGGGCCTCCGACAAACGGCTGCGTGAGGTACACCCCCCCTCCATTTGGGGTGGGGGGGAGAGGGCCCCCAGAAATTGTGGGGCAGGCCCCCCAGTGGGTGGAGCAGTAAGGTTTGGGCACCCCGGTGGCCAGATTGGCACATCAATGTGCCTCCCTGCACCAAGGGGAGTTGGGTTACCAAAGGAAAAAAGTGAAAATGGTGGAACGCTTTTTAGGAGGGGCTGTGGGGCACCCCAAAGGGTCTGGGAATTTTCTAATGGGACGGGGCGTTGACCCCCTCTCCCCCCAGCCACAATGGAGTGGGTGCCATGTCATGCAGCCCTCCCTGGGACCAGATATCTGCTCCTAGGAACAGACGCCTGAGCCCAGGGAGGAGTGCAGGACAGCCCCCCCTTATCTGCCCCTGGGAGGGCTACATGAGATGGGCCGCCCCTCCAATTGGGCCATGTGTGGATTCCCACGGGTGTCCTCTTTTGGGAAATGCATGGGGTTCCCTGTTTTCCTTGCTGGCTTCGACACCCTAGGCCTAAATCTGTAGGTTGCCCACATGAACAAAATGGTCAGTGGCGAAAGGCTTGGGGTTACCAGTGGGTTACCCTTTTCCTTTTGTGCCCCCGGTAGGTGTACCCACACATGTGAGGTACCTTTTTCATCGGGACACGTGTGGGGACGCGGGAAGGTAGGCCATGTGTTGTTGGCGGTGTGTTTCGGTGGGGGGCCAGAGCGAAATGTCTGAGAATTGTCTTCATTTGCAGCCAATTTCAGAGACATTTCCCTGTGTCCACTCACCGAAACACGTTGCCAACAACAGATGTCATACCTTCTCGCGTTCCCACAGGTGTCCCGACGAAAAAGGTACCTCACATGTGTGGGTACACCTACTGGGGGCGCAAAAGGCAAAGGGTAACCCGCTGGTAACCCCAAGACTTTCGCCACAGCACAATTTGTTCATGTGGGCAACCTACAGATTTGAGCCTAGGGTGTCAAAGCCAGCAAGGAAAACAGGGAACCCCATGCATTTCCCAAAAGAGGACACCCCTGTAAATCCACAGAGGTCTGACTTGCGCGATCCGGCACAACATTTATTACCCCCAACCCCAGACAAAGTAAAAATTGTGTTTTTTTTCGGACCAAATATCATACTTTGTCGGGGATTGTGGCTAATAAAGACTCGGGCAATTTGCACAAGGCAGACCTCTGTGGATTCCCACGGGTATCCTCTTTTCGGAAATGCATGGGGTTCCCTGTTTTCCTTGGTGGCTTGGACACCCCGAGGCCCATATCTGTATGATGTGAGAGTGTGAAATTCAGGTGTGAAAAAAGACTTGGGGTTACCTGTGTTTTAGGCTTTCCCTTTGGCGCCCAGGTCGGTGCACCCACACAAGTGAGGTACCGTTTTCATCGGGACACCTGTGGGAACACAGAAAGGTATAACATTTGTTGTGTTTGTGTGGTTTTCATAACGTTTTGACCCATTTGATGGTGCCCTTTGTCACACAACCCTTTCATTTCCCAAATGTGACCTACATTTAGTCACTGCTTTAGGCACCATACACTTTTGTAACCTGCACAAGTAACATACCCTTGAAAAGATCTGCCTGTGCTCTTTCAAAAAATGGATGCTTGCCGTTCCTCACCACATTGGTTTTCCCGATTTACACATGCTAAGTGCATCTGTTCAGGCCGTGAGCATTAAACTCCTGTGTACCATGGCTCAGTGCTTGGCTTGAGGTATTGCTTGTTTAGTAAAACACTACAAAAAATGTGTGCTTTCCTAACTGCAAGAGTCGGGGGGAATGTAGCGGAGCATTGCTTTTCTCAATATTCATAGAAGCCATTGCTGTACCAAGCCAACCATGTCCAACACATACCTTTTTTTCAGTCATTTTCCCGCTTTTCCCCCAATCTATGGCATTTTCCCCTACCTAGTTGTTGCATGACCTATGCAAATCACCCCTTCCTAAACTTGGAATTTTGTCTACTTTTCAGAAATATATGCCTTTCTGTCCTCCAACTTCGGCTTTCCTACCCTTTTCTTCCATTCTGTCCAGGCATGTCCAATTGGCAAAAATGCCCAAAATCGCCTACCTCTCACAAAACAGTTGATAACCACATCAAAATAATGATGTTTCGTTTCCACTCAACCTGTTCTTGAAAGCCAGGAAATTGGGGAATTCAGCACAGCAAACCATTTGTTCCTAGCTCTTACAAGGAAAAAACCACAGGCTTCTTCGTACATCATTTTATTGTCATTTTTTGAAAAAACCCAAACTTTTCGCCCTTTTTGCTTATTTTCTCTCACCCCCCCTACAGCAACCTAAGATTCCTGGGTGGCGTTATGACCGCCTACATGTGGGAAAAAAAGGAGCAGAATTTGGCCAAGATATATCATGTAACAAATAAGTTACAGGGATTTGAATGGCCACATACCGAAATCACCAAAAAAGGCCTTGGCACTGGGGGGGAAAAACCCATGGCAGTTAAAGGGTTAAATAATAATATGACAAGTAAAATAAACGGAAATCACGAATTATGATAGTGAAAGCAAATGATTTTTCAGGGCAGCACAGGAGCGATGAAAAGAGGGGGCAGAGCAGATAGGGAGAGGGAGAGTTCCAAAGTATGGGAGCAAGTAACAAAAATTAGCAAAACCGGGATGGAGCCCAGGGGATTTGCAGACAGAGATACGGAGAAGAGGTTTAGAGCAAAGAGAACGTGTAGGAAGGTAGAGAGAGTTAAGAGGGCAAGATAGGAAGGAGCAGGACCATTAAGGCCATGAAGACCGTGCAGAGAAAGTGAAAGAGAAGTCGGTTGTCAAATGAAAGAAGGAAATTGGAGTATCGGTGACTGCTAATGGAATCATGAGCAGGAAGAGAAAACATGAGACGAATAGAGGAGTTGAAGACTGAGCGGATGGGACGGCGAGACAAGAGACCAGAAGGGACGTGCACGACAACCTGAGCGAAGGGACGGCGAGACAGGAGACCAGAAGGGACGGGCACGACAACTGTTATAAAGGTGATAGCGGCCGCACAAGCAGACATTGCTCCAACAGTTGCCAGAACATGTGCAGACTTGAAATCCACCGCTGCTGAAAGGAAAGGGCCAGAAAAAAGTATTCTCTGTCTATGCCCCAAGACTATGGAACCTCCTCCTCGTTAGCATCAGACTCACCCCCACGCTCCTACAATTCAGAAAGGAACTCAAGACCCACCTCTTCAAGGAGTCGCTCATACTCAACACCTAGGCCATCACATCGCCCCTTGCACCACCTGACTCACTAGATGGCCCCCGCCACTCTCCTCAACACCACCCGGTACAGCTGTACCCCTCCTCTGTGCTCCCATGTATCCTACAACCCGATGTATATCTGTTCTGTTGTTACCTCTGAAAAGCACTCCGTTATGCATCTGTACTTTTGTATACCTCTCTAAAGAGCTCCATTATACATCTGTACAGTTGTATACCTCTCTTAAGAGCTCCGTTATGCATCTGTACTGTTGTATACCTCTCTAAAGAGCTCTGTTATGCATTGTATACCTCTCTAAAGAGCTCTGTTATGTATCTGTATTGTTGTATACTTTAGTAAAGTGCTCTGTTGCTTCTCAAAGCTAGGTCCGCCTCAATAGATACCATCATATCAATAATAAAAGCAGTAGCATAGATATGAGTAGTGAAAGAGAGCGAAGACTCAAAGATTACACCAAGATTTCTCACAGTAGAATAAAGGGGATTAAAGCAGGTGGGAAGGAAATACCAGAAGGGTAGGCAGAGGGAGGAATAAATAGAAGCTCGGATTTTGACTGGCTTTAAGGTGAAGAAAGTGGGTGTGGATTCAGAGTTTTAATAGCTGAGAAGCAAGCAGAGACATTGGCCTCAAGGGAGTCAGAAAAGTTAGAAAGGGAGGGGAAAATGTTGGGTGTCATCTGCACAGAAATGAGGCAAAGATTAAAGGAAGATATGAGATAGGAGAATGGGAGTGTATAAGGGGAGACGACAAGAGGGACAAGCACAGAACCCTGCAGGACACCAAATTGGAGAGGACGGGAGTCAGGTGTAGAGCCAGACCAGGATACCAAAAAGATTGATACGAAAGGTAAGAGGTGAACCAACGAAGGACAGCACGAGAGAGCAAGTGAGGCAAGGGAAGACAGGAGAGTGGAGTGATCAGCAGTGTCGACAACCGTTGACAAGTCAAGAAGGCTGAGAACAGAAGAACATTAGTTGCGCTGGGCAGAATGCAGAACATGGCATGAAGGAGGGCGGTGTCTAGTTTATCTTAGCACTGAAACCCACTCACTCTAGATCACCCCAGTAGTGAATCCCAACCATCCGAGCACACCCCAGTCTTATGTTATGTTACTTAGTATTTATATAGCGCTCTATATATCATTGGTATGACCTCAAAGCGCTGGTAGGTTGAACGCCCTCGGGAACCGTAGTTCTGGTCAACAACTTACCTGCCTCAGCTTTGCCCTTCCTCCATCCATGTACCCTAGCACATGCCAGCCTAAAGCTCACCACACCCAACCCCACCCCACTTCACTTCATCCACCCAGCCTGTCCCAACAACCTCACCTCACCCTAAACCCTTACCCAGAAATCTCAGGCCGGCCACAATCACCCCACTAATACACCTAATTCCACCCAACCACCACCTCTCCTCAACCAAACCAACCCCCCACTACCTCACATCACCCCATCTACAGCACCCATCCAACCATGTCACCTACTCACCCAACCTCATCACATTAGCTCGCCTCATCCAACATAATATCACCCCATCCCCTCACTGACCCCATGACCCCTCCCACCTAGGCTAACAATCGCACATACGCTTGAGGACCCTAGCTTACCCTAGCACAATACCCACCTACCCTAGCTCATCCAGGCACAACAACTCATTTTTCATAACTAGCCCCAGAACACCATAGCTCACCCCAACACCCCACTCACACATGCTATGTCACCTCAAAGTAACACACCACCCACCCAACCCAGCGTGCCCCGCAACCCACCCAGAGCTCACCCCAGGAGTCCACCCACCCAAGCATCTCAATAGCTCACCCCTCTAGTGGGTAGAGGGTTAGGATCACACCTAACCCTCTACCCACTCTTCCTCACCTAGAATCCCCCCTGCTCGTTGCAGCATCACACCAACACACACGCACACTTAGACCCCACCCAAGCTCACTTCCATACCCTAGCCCACCCCATACCCTATGACACCCTGATCACTCCCAGCCCGGTTATATCACTGCAACACATGCGGCTCACCCCAGCACCCCAACCACCCTTGCGCACCTTAACAAACCCTAGCTCACCCCAGCAAACCTACCTCACCCCAACACAACCAACCACACCCAGGTACCCTAGCTCAGCCAAGCATTCACCCCCAATGCAAATGCAATAAAAACAAGCACAACTCATTCAACATAGCTCACCCCAGCGCCCCATTCTCCCCAGTCACACAACCTCCCTCACACCTCACCCGACCTCACACACCCCACCAAACTTCAACAAACCACTTTGCCGCATCCTACACAAGCTTACCCAACAACGTCACCCCGCCCTAGCTACCCAGCATAACACCGACCCACCCTAGCTCACAACATAGCTCACCACAAAAAAAAAACATTCCACTCACCCTAACTCTTACTAGCATACAATCTACCCGCCCTAGCTTGCCTGTGCAGTACAACCCCAACCGTCACTTTTTCCTACCCCTGGGTGGGTTGCCCAATGCCTGCTCTCGGTAGGATATTCTGACGGGTAGGAAAAAATGACAGGTCAGGCTGTCAGATTTTCCTACCCCGTCATTTTTTCCTACCCCTGGGTGGGTTGCCCAATGCTAGCTGTTGGTAGGATTTTCTGACGGGTAGGAAAAAATGACAGGTCAGGCTGTCAGATTTTCCTACCCCGTCACTTTTTCCTACCCCTGGGTGGGTTGCCCAATGCCTGCTCTCGGTAGGATATTCTGACGGGTAGGAAAAAATGACAGGTCAGGCTGTCAGATTTTCCTACACCGTCACTTTTTCCTACCCCTGGGTTGGTTGCCCAATGCTAGCTGTCGGTAGGATTTTCTGACGGGTAGGAAAAAATGACAGGTCAGGCTGTTAGATTTTCCTACCCCGTCACTTTTTCCTAGCCCTGGGTGGGTTGCCCAATGCTAGCTGTCGGTAGGATTTTCTGACGGGTACGAAAAAATTACAGGTTAGGCTGTCAGATTTTCCTACCCCGTCACTTTTTCCTATCGGTAGGATTTCTGACAGGTAGCAAAAAATGACATTACAATTCCTGTCAGATTTTCCTACCGATAGGATTTTCTGACAGATAGCAAAAAGTGACGTTACACCGGCCGGCCTGGGGAGGTGCAGACAGCGCTGCGTTGCCTGCAGCCTGAATGAATCCTGATGCTTTCTGCTGAATGTAATTCGCACTATGGTGCGATAAGGACACACTGCTCTTTGCAGTTTCAATGTCCCCGTCCCCCACCCAGGCCAGACTATCTGGAGCCACGACCGACGCAGCCGGACACATTTGCGACACATGTAGCAAATGCACACCCAGCCCAGAAACAAGTGGCCTGCTCGACTGTGGGATGAGTGCACGTCCACGCACTTCTAATTTCAGCCAGCATGTCTGCCCAGTGCCTGGCCATGTGCGTGTTGTGACAGTGCACTGCCACTGCTGGCCTGCCCTGCCACCCTCCCTGCCTTCCCTGGACTGTGCCATCGGTCAACTCGTACCCGCCAGTGGCTGGCCTGCTGCCGCAGGCAGCATTGTCGATTCAGAATCAGATTGTCTCTGGCAGGGAACTTCTGAGTGAGAAAGTAAGTACTGGAAAGGGTGGAATTTTCAAATTCTAGTTACTCTGTTAGTTCCCTATTTGTTATTGTTCACAGCTATTTTCTGTGTTTATTGAACTGCAAACAAAGCCAGCCACTGGGATAGGGTGAGGGTTCAGAACCCAGAAAAACTTCTGCTCTATAGGAAAGTCCATCGAGATGCCACCGCCCACAGCAGCAATTTTGGTGTTAAGCGGCCATATCAGAGACAATAGCAGGGAAGGGAAGGTGGATTCCAAATCAGGGCAATACCTTGTTCATGATGTTCTGTTGGAGGTCACAGCCTCAGGTGTTGCAGGCAGCTCAGCAGGAGTGTGCCAGCCCACCTGGGCCTACAGCATTAGGGCAGCACAAATAAATCACACGACTAGCCAGTGTAGTGCATAAACCCGGACTGACGCCAGATGCGCAGTTCCGGTGATTCCTTTATTCTTCGGGCCCCGCCCCCGGCACGTGAACTCGGTCTCCTGCGATACACGTGACATCACATTCCTCCCAATGCTTTTTCTTCTTATTCAACAACATGCATACAACATTTCAAAACATATTCACAGTCCATTCTAGTCTCTTAGCAATGCAACCTTGTTGTGCTCGATCGGTGATGAACACCCTGTATGATATACCCTTGGAGGCAGGATCACGGTCACAGCTTCTCCCTCAGATGGTAGCGAGGATGGGTTCTTTCAGTTTGTTCTCCTCGAGGGTGGTCTGACGGGGTATCGTCCATCTGGAGCGTCAGTTCTCGGGATTCTTGGGGTGCGTCGTCTTCCTCGGCCAGCCTCGGGGTCCCGGGTCAGTCAGGTGATTTCGGCTCCTCTCATGGGCTTCCCGGTCCATCTTCCCACATTGCTGCTGGGACCTTCCGGAAGTGGGATATGTTTCTGGTCACTGTTTCATGCCCTCTGGTGGCCATAATCATGCTGTGGTTTTTGTTGCATACAGTCCATGGTCGGGACTCAAAGTTTAGTGACCTCTTCTTGGGTGGAGCCCAATTCTTTACCAGCACTGTGTCCCCCGGCTGCAACTCCCGGTGGCTGGCATGTCGGGTTCGGCTCTCCTGTTAATTTTGTCTGACTCGTTTTTCCTCTATGCGGGTGATCTCCGGATTTGGGGCCACCCATTTTCGGTGTACTGGGAGCTCCACTTGGATCGGCGCATCAAACATGAGGGCTGTAGGGCTGATGCCGGTTGATGAGTGCGGGGTCTAGTGGTGAGTCCTCAGAAATTGGTATACGGTGGTTAGCCATGGATGGTTGCATTCTTTGGTGATGCGAATCACTTTATTCAGCAATCGTTCTGCGTCCCTATTGGCTTGGGCCAGTAAGGGGTGATCTTCTTGTGTCGTATGCTTAGGTCTTGGAAGAACTGCCTTAGTTCTTGACTAGTAAATGGTGGGCCGTTGTCCCTCTTTATTTTGACTGGGATTCTGTGTGTTGCAAATATTTTCTCAAGCGCCAGGATCATTTTTTCGGTGTTGGTGGACGTCACATGTTCAACCTCCGGATAGCGACTGAATTCGTCCACTAGGACCAGCAGGTACCCCTCCCCCGCTATGGTGCAGTAGTCTATGCTGACGGACTCCCACCTTGTGTTCCTTCGTGGGGCGCTGATGATTGGTTCCGGGGTTGCAGCCTTTCTGGCGGATTGGCAGGCTGCACAGGATTCGATGAGGTCCATTACCCGCTGTTGCATGCAGGGCATCCACATCTGGGACTTCAGATACGAGGTTGTCTTCACAATCCTTTGTCCACTGTAGGCTAGCTTGAGTGCTCTCTCTTCCAGCGCTGTTGTTAATATGATTCGGTGTCCTTTGAACACCACCCCTTCGGGCGCTACAGTAAGCTCATGGCGGATCCCAAATATGGCTTGCAGTTTCTCCTGGGCTGACTTTGTTTCGTTGGGCAGCCGTGGCAAGGAAGTTCTTCCAGTTGCCAGTCTGGATGGCTCCAGTGGTTTGAGTCAATATGGTTTCTGCCTTGGTTTCGTCTGCAATTTCTTGTAGTGTGAGTGCCCGAGGCCGGGCGCATGCGATGACATGACACCATGACACACGTGTTCACCTGTCTCTGCCGCGTGCCGTTCTTCCTGTTCTGTAGCGGGCTGCGGGTGGCGGGATAGATAGTCAGCGGGGTTGTCTGCCCCTGCCCAATGCTCAACTTCAATGTTGTAGGGTTGTAGTTGTAACATCCACTTCTCGATTCTCGCTGGGGGATGTGATGCTGAGCCCTTGAAGATGGGAATGAGAGGTTTGTGGTCTGAGAACACCTTTGATGTCTTGCCTAAGAGGTACACCTTAGTGTCGGCACCCCCCAAAGGATTGCCAGCACCTCCTTTTCAATATGCGCATAGTTTCGACTGTACAGAGGATTTTAAAAGACCCCCGTATGACCACTTTGACCCTCTTCTGGCATTTCACAAGGCCTTCTTGTAATAGTAGTTTCAACAATTGGGTTTTCGCCCAGAGTTTCTCGAGTGAGGACCCACGTGGTGCCTTGCTCATCTGCAGCTGGCTTTCCTCTTCTAAATCAATAGTTCTTTGTACATTCTGCAATCAGCCGTTTGCTACTTTTGTTCTTCACAGTTCAGTTTCTTCATCGGTTCTCACCTCGACTCACTGGCTGTGATGAACTGCTTGGCTTTCTTCGTATCGGGTGTCAAGGCTGGTACAGAGGTAGCAGGCGTCTCCCTCTGTCCTGCTTATCAACATAGGCATGCTCCGTGCACCACTGACATCTGCTGCAACACAGTTGGGCTATTGTTTGCTGTCTTACAATTCCTTCCACAGAGGTTTCATGGGCCTTGGTCGGAAAAGGCAAGGTTGCTTCTCTCCTTGTCACCCTCTCGGTTTGCGCCATCTTTCTCCTCCTCTTGAACTGTCGTGCCTGGATAGCTGTCTCGTCGTGCGGTCTGCATTGCTCGTATGGCGCTCTCGTGCTCCACCTATTATCCCTGTGGGGAAAGGAAAGAGCCATCAGGTGTGTGTGGTTCTTGTCAATTGCCTGACCCTTGTGTTGGGACACATCAGGTAAACAGCTCTGGTGTTTGTCCGTCGTCTTTCATGATGTGCATAAGTGTTAGAGTTGGAAAAGGGGGGTAGAGTGTTTGTATATCCTACGGGGTAGGATGTAGAAAAGATGTTATACCACGTCTCACTCGTCGGTGTCCCACTTCCACCTCCTGACGACCCCCCCATCCAGTTGATCCTCCCCTCACTGGTCCAACCCCAGGAACTGGATCCAATAGCGATGGCCTTTTCCTAGCCAGTTGGATGACAGATCCCCAGGTACTAGTCGGGGAGACACTGTCAGGTTTCTCACAGCAGCCATCTGCATTATGTGAACGAGAGGGAGATTAAGGGAACGTGAAGGGTGATTCAATGGTGGATCTTCCATGCATGTCATAGTTTCCAAGAGGGAGCGTTTGTGACACCTGCACCTAGTCTCTTAGGTTCTACATCAAAGACAGTGCTCCTTCAAGACACACAGTGCTCTTTCAAGACACACAAACGGTTTGGTAGCAACTTTCCCTCCAGACAAATGAAGCCCTTCATCCAGCAAAGAACTTCTGCTCTGCTGTCTGTAAGCGATTATTGGAGATATTCAGGCGGGCCATTAAGCAGGAAGGTCAGACGTAGAGGAGGAAGGTTGTTTTTGCCTCTCCAGACTCCTCTGACATTTCTGGCTCTTCTACCTGAGTCTTCCCAATAGTCCTGGTCTTCCATAGAGGCAGAGCAAAAAGGGAAGTACCTGGACAAAGAGCCAGTAGCTTGAGCTCTCATACAGGTAGCTAACTATATGGGATTCCCTGAACCAGCCCTGCCGCCTACTGCAGAACAAATAAATAGAGTTCCTCCTCCACAGTTTAAAAGAACATTAAAAACCGTTCTTCCCGAGGGGCGTGGCCTGGAGCGCCAGTGATGAGGCAGCTCCATTGATGGCCTCCGTGTGGGTCTGTGGCTTTAACCAAAACCTTGCTGGTTCCCGCTATGCCTGCCACCAGAGATTTATGTGATGAGGCAGCGGAACTTCCCCTGCACCACCGGCTGCAACTTGGGAGCTTAATGCTCCCAGGATCATATAAAACGTGGCGAGGGAAGCTCCCCTGGGGTCCCGCTCTGCAAACCAAGATGGCGGCCGCAACTGCGAGTCCCCACCCCATCAGCCCGCCAGCCTCGCCCCGCTTGCCTGTGTCCAGCTCTGGGGATCGTATCCCCTCCAACGCACACTAACGGTGCTCTGTCATTGCCTGCTCCCTCCCACTCGCCAGCTACATCCAGCACCCGTGTGGCAGCCGCCCGCACTCCAATCTGGCCCTGATCCCTCGAGCCGTGGGAGCTGCTAGACGAGCTCCGCATTACCAGTGCTCCCCACCCGGACTTGCTTGCCTGCAGGAGCCGCGGGAGGGGCCCCGCATCATCAGCGCTCCCCACCCAAATTCATCTGCCTGCATGGGCCACTGGATGTGCCCCGCCTCATTAGCGTTCCCCACCTGGACTGGCCTGCCTGCCTGCATAAGCCGGGACGCTCCGGCCCTTCTCCCCGTTGGGGCCTCCCAGCCTGAGGGATCTTGCTTTGGCTCAACCCAGCCCTCTGCCTTCTGAAGTAAGTCTTCTTACTGAAGCCTGAGCTTTGTTGAGCCCTGCCAACGAGGCCACTGCGCCTTCCCCGCTGGTAGCGGGGGCGGCAACTCTGCGACCACTGGGCGCCCTCCTGGAAGGGGGCTCCAGGCCAGTATCTGCAACGTGGCCCCAGAGCCTTGAAGAGGGGACTCGCTCCACTCGTGTGGTCCCCAGGGTTTTCCTTCCTTTCTCACTTTGGTGAAGGGTCTCCCTGCTCCCTGCCACGGCCCAATCCGCCACCGGCCTCCACCTGGGGGCCCCCTGCTGCTGGGGGAACTCGTCTTTCCGGAACCCGCTGGAGCGCCCCCCCCCCCAGCTAACTAAGCCACGCCATCGGCTTCCTGGGGCGCCCCTGCCCAGCTCCTATCATCACCTGCCGGAGAGAGCCTGCCCGCAGCACCTGCAACCTGGAGTCCTATAGCAGAGGGCGAGTTATATGTCCGCAGTCATATTACCCTGCGTGTCTTCTCCACTAGAGCAACTTCATCACCCCTTGAAGGAGTACAAACACTCCCGCTCGCACAACCTCCTGGGGCACCCCGGCCCGCCCTGTCGCCCCGGCCACCATCATCTCCGGATCGCGCATTTACTGGCCGGAATCGCCGCACGCTGACACTGGGCCACCTCCCCAGGTGCCGCCCCCTCGCCTTAGAGCCATGACCAAAGCACTGAAACCCTCTAAATCTGCGGACATCTCCACCATGCTGCTGGCCCCAGAGAAGGGGAAGAAAACTGACCCCCCTAAACTCACACCTCAGAAAACCACCGAAGACAGAGGGACGCTCGCAACCAAAGAGGACCTCCAGGCCTTTATGGCCGATATCAAATCGGAATTTAGATCCTGTATGACAGAACTTAAGACCAAACTAGAGCAAACAGAGCAACGGGTCAGCAGTATCGAGCAAAGGATGGGAGAGGCCAAGGACTTAGCCATGGATCATACCAACTCACTAACGGAGATGCAACGCACCGTCCAGACACTAATGGAGAGAACCGAAATCCTTGAATTTAAACAGGAAGACATGGAAAATTGCTTCCGACGCAATAACCTGCGCATCCGAGGGGTGCCCTCTTCAATCTCCGACAAGGAGCTCCCCGAATACATAAGCACCTTCTTCCAGTCTCTGCTGCCGGATCTGGATGAGGCTCCGCTCCTACTTGATTGTACGCACAGATTGTGCCCCCGCCGGGGAACTGACACAGAATCCCCTCCGGACGTAATTACAAGAGTCCAATTTTGCACCACCAAGGAGGCCATTTCAGCGATAGGCCGCTCAAGAGATGAACTTACTTTCCAGAGCTCCCCACTCCAGATATTGTGCCTTACATGTTGTGAGAAGCTATAAGCAATTTTAATGTATATGCTCTCCTGTGTGTTGATTGATAAATAAACAAATTTTAAAAAACCGTCCTTCCCCTTCTCCCAGAAGTAAAGGAAGAATGGGAATGGAAGGACTAAACTTTACCTCTTGGCAGTGGAAGACAAATCTCTACCACAGACCCTGCACGAAGACTATATCCTGTCTAGCTTGGTCGGCAGGTCATCCATGGCTCCTGAAGAATCCATCCGGGACAGCACGGACAGCAAAGTGCAAAAGGCCATGAACAGAGTATATGGCGAAGCCCTTCTGGCTCTCCCTGGAGCAACATATTATTCATACACGGTGGAGACTACTTTGGGGGGGGGGGTAGAAGAACGTGTCAAAAGCCCTCGACGAAGGTCCAGAACCCTCCCCGTATCTTCAGGATATTAGAACTCGGGTTGAATTCATGTCAGACCATGCTTATGACATGGTTAAAGCATCTGCCATGGTAATGGGATCGGCTGTGGTGGGCCACAGACTGATGCATATTAAAAATTGGAGAACAGATTCCCATCAACCATCTACAGCCATGAGGATTCCCTTTAAGGGTTGCATGCTATTTGGGGATACAGTGGGCAGCAAAATTTGATGGGTAGTCACAGCAGACAAGCATGCAGGGAAGTTGAGAAAGAAAACAGACACTCGAGCTCCACCATCTTTTGTCCACCAGATGGGGTTGTAAAGCTCACCCGTCTCTCGCCCCCTCCCAGAGGCATGCAGGGGGAAAACGTCAGCGACGGGGGCCGAAAGATAAAAAGGTGTCCTCCCAAGAGACGACGCAGTGCTCCCGACGCCAGGCTGTTAGGATGCCATCCGCAGTGGTTCCACGACAGAGGGACCCAGATCTTTATGGATTCCTGAGTGACCAAGGTGATGCAGAGTTGTTATCAACTGGAATATTGTTGTCCTTCTCCTTGGCCAGGGATTGTTTCTACCACAGTGATGGGTTTACAGGCAATCCTGGAACTTTGTTGAAAAGGGGCCGTCGGGAAATTGCAACGAAGTCAGATCGGCAAAAGGTTTTACTCCATTGTTTTCATGGTACCCAGGATTAATGGAAAGGCCAGACTCATTCTGGACTTGAAGAGATTGAATTGGTTCATTAGCACAAAATCTTTCAGGATGCAATGCCTTCAGAGAATCATTCCGCTCATCCAAGAGGGAGACGCTCTGGCATATTTGGATCTAAGGGATGCTTACTTCCATGTTCCTGTTTGGAAACGCCACCAGAGGGTTCTTTGGTTCACCATTACGAAGGAGCATTTTCCATTCTGTGCTCTCCCTTTCGGCCTGAAGTCAACGTCATGGGTTTTCACCAAGGTACTAGGACCAATTGTGGCTTGGATTCATCAGCAAGGCATTCATGCATTCGCTTCCCTGGACGACTGGCTTCTCAAGGCATCATCCCAGGAGACGTTGCAACAGGATCTAAGCATTACATGCAGCACTGAATGGGTTTCCTGCAAAAAATCTCATTTTCCATCAAGGGACCTGCAGTTCATTGGAGCCTGATTTATCACAGGGGAGTGGAAGGTGCCTCTGCCAGAATGCAGAGCAGGCAATCTACGTCCAACCATCAGGGCCTTGCTATGCAGCCATCATGCCCGGTCTAGGGACTTTCTACAATAACTGGGTCACAAGGCATTCTGCATTTGTAATTGTCAGGTAATGTGGGCATGATTGCACTTAAGGCCTCTGCTGTTTCATCTACACAAGTACTGGAAGGAGGAAATCCAGAACTTTGAAGTAATGATTACGGTTTCAGAGGCCCGGACGAAGGGTCGGGATTGGTGGTTTCACAATTCCAACCTATTTATGGGGTTCCCCTTCAATCATTATTACTACTGAGCAGAGTCACCAAGAGAAGTGAACATTTCAGGTAGCTCTGCATTCTTCCAATTGGAGAGAGCTAGCAGCTTCACAGAGGGTACTGGAAATGTTTGCTCCAACTCTTCAAGGGAAGGCTGTCGCCCTACAGAAGGACAACACTACAATTATGGCCTATGTGAACAAAGATGAAATGTGTTCCATACCACTACAGCGGCTTGCTCTTGAGTTGGGAGCTTGGGCCGAGGAGAATCTGTTGGAAATCAGGGTGGCACATAAAATTGGAAAAGACAATCTAGAAGCAGATCGTCTGCGCTGCAAGTTGCCATCCTCATTCTGGAAGCTTCCCCCAGGAATGTTCCCCGACCTCCAAACTGGACCTTTATGCCTCCTCAGAAAATGCCAAACTGCAGATGGTTTGCTCTCGCTTCCCAGCCAGGGGAGCTTGGGCAGTGGATGCTATCGCCATAAAATGGGCAAATGGGCTGCTCTATACATTCCCTCCACTTATACTGTTCCACACAGTCATGCTCAAGATTCGGGACTCAGCAGAAGAGGTCATTGCCCCTATCTGGCCTTGCTGATCCTGGTTCCCTCTATAGCGCACCAATCCCTTGGGAATCTGGGTTATCCTGAATCTAGCTGTGGCTCTGGGCGTCCTGTTTACATGCCCTCCCTATCATGTCCCAGGGTTTTAATGTGGGGAGGGGCAACCTGCAGAGACCGACATGGGTGGCCAGGAAGTTGAGAGGCAGAATCTTCAAGGATTTGGATGGTTTAAGGAGTTAGCCTTTGCTGTCTAGAGTAACAAACTTCCCTCTATTTAAAAAAATGTATGACTGGCATTGGAAGAATTTCCAGCAATGGTGTATGGGGAAACATATCTTCAGCAATAGCTGTAGAACTCCATATGTACTCCAGTTTTTGCAGGAAGGGTTTTCCACTGATCTAGCCATGTCTTATCTTGCTGGCACAATGAAATTAGGACCTTTAGATAGCCCTGGTAATGAAAGGAAGATGTTGGTTTGGTGGGGCTTTTATTGAAAGGTTTTTCAATTTCCCGTCCTGTAGCCTCAGCAGTGATTCCCGCTGGAGACCTTTCTCTTGTCCTGAAGGTATTAAAGGAGGCACTGATTGAGCCTATTAAAGATATATCATTGAAATAGCTGACGCTCAAAATGGTGTTCATAGTAACAATTACTTCTGCTAGACAATTGGGCAAAATTGGGACTTTGGTTTGCATGCTGCCGTATCGCCGTATCTGGTTGTCCAGGAGGACAGGAGGATGCACTGTTCCTCAAGTGTCGTCCATCTTTCAACATTTCACCTACCCAAGAAGATTATTCTTACTTCCTTTTTTACGAATACTGTCACTCCAGAGACCTGGTATCACCTAGATGTGTGGCGAGCCATACTTGTGTATCTTGACAAATCTTGCAGCGTTTGGACAGTTTTTTGGTGACTTTGAGGGGGGTATCCTGCCAGAAAGGTGCCTGTGCAAACTATTAGCAGATGGATTATGAATACCATTTGTATGGCCTATTCCTGCCAGGATCCAGGGCAGATCGACAAGAGCTATGGTGTCATGCCTGCGCCATGGGCGCATCCATTTACGCTGAATTTGGACTATATGTTTATCATTTATTTACAACAGACTCTTGGATCCATCTATATTTACTTTGGAAACTTTATTTCCCATTTGCGAGACTTTGCTGCTTAATTATTATTTCCAACAAACTACGCATACCATAATGCACCTGGCTACAAGCATCGATTCCTGGCTGTTCCTATTGGTTATCAATGGAACTACACCCCCCAGAAGCCCTAGAGACTTGCCCTGCTTCCACCAGCCCAGGAACAGAAAGGGAGGTGGCCGATTGCCTGCAGGTGTGCTTAGCCAGGTGCAACCAATTAGCCTGCCTCTGTGCTGGGCTAGGCAGTATAAAGGCTGCTGCCTGCAGTGGCTCAGCCTCTTGCATCTGAGAGTTCTTCCTCCACCTTTTGCTTCTTTCTACGGATCTTGTATGCTGCTTACCTTCACTCCTGCTTGGACCCTGCCTTGTTGCTTGCTCCACCCTGCTGCCTCCAGCCATAGCCTTCCAGGCTCCCTGCCTCACAGCCCTGCTCCTCTGGGCTCTCCACACTGCAGCTGATCACGGTCTGCTGCCTTCCAGCCTCCACCCTTGCCCTGCCGGGCTCTCCACACTGCAGCGGATCACGCTCTGCTGCCTTCCAGCCTTCGCCCTTGCCCTGCCGGGCTCTCCACATTACAGCAGATCACGCTCTGCTGTCTTCCAGTCTCCGCCCTTGCCCTGCCGGGCTCTCCACATTACAGCGGTGCACGCTCTGCTGCCTTCCAGCCTTCGCCCTTGCCCTGCCGGGCTCTCCACATTGCAGCCGATCACGCTCTGCTGCCTTCCAGTCTCCGCCCTTGCCCTGTCGTGCTCTCCATATTGCAGCCTATCACGCTCTGCTGCCTTCCAGCCTCCGCCCTTGCCCTGCGTACCCTCTACATTGCAGCTGATCACGCTCTGCTGCTTTCCTGCCTCAGCCCTTGTCCTCTGGGCTCCCTGCCCTGCAGCCTGCCTCACTCCGGCTGCCTTCAGCCCTTGTCCTCTGGGGCTCCCTGCTCTGCAGCCTACCTCTCTCTGGCAACCTACAGCCCTTGTCCTCTGGGCCTTCCTACTTTGCAGCTTATCCCGCTTCGCTGCGTACTACCTACCTTTTCCGCTGGGTTCTCGGCCTAGCAGCTCTCTACAGTCCTCTGCTACCTTCTACGTTCATCGGCCCTGTCCCTCAGGGTTCACTCCTTACTGCCCGGCCCTTACGGGATCCTTGCCGTGCAGTCTGCTTTACTCTGCTGCCCTAAGCCCTTTTCCTCTGGGCGTTCTACCTTACAGTCCTACCCCTGTGGGCTTACCCATTGCTTTCCTGCTCCTCGGAGCTCTCAACCTTGTTCCTTACTGTCCTCTGCTAACTTATCCTGTTACACGACTTTTCTTTCATTTCCTTCTGCTAGTTTGCTATCACCTCATTTACTGGATTTGTCTGTAGTATCTTCTCTTGTACTGTTTGTAGACCCTTTTGTACAGAGCTTGTCTGTTGGTTCCCATCAGTCAACCTCTGCCCCTTCCCTTGTCCTGTTTCTACATTACAGACACCCATAGCTGCTGTTCCAAGTCATGAGCAATCAGCGTGGGCCTCTGTTATAGCAAACTGTGCAGAAGGCTAGAGTATTTCCAAGGTTCGTGGAATACTCTTTTCCTATATCTGCATACACCCAAAGAGGGTATTCATTCTGTATCTTTTCCCTTGCTACTCTTGCTTACTCTTCATTCTCTTTCCTTTCCGCTGTGTGTGTTCTTATCTGTCCACTTTATTTGGCACAACCACCCAAACCCTTTCTGGGTGTCCTGTGCCACTCTTAATAGAGTGCCATCCCTGGAAGAATGCAAGAGCTAAAAATTTCTTGTTCCATAGGCCGGAAAGGCACACACAGAACAAAGAAGCTTTCCTTTCGGGTTAAGAAACCTTTGCATAAACCTATGGTTTCCCTAAAGACAGCAAACAAGAACCTTAGTCTAAAGGACAGTCTCGCCTCAGTAAACAAAGATTTACAAACACGGTACTATACTCACTGGCTAGCTGACCCTTCTTCCATGTACAATTATTATGACATCTGCGACTATGACCCGCAGTCCTTATCTGTTGCAGAGCTACAGCAAGATAATGAATTCTTACAGATCTTGTTAAACCAAACAGTGAAAAACACTCCTGCGTCTTCTGACACGCCTTCTAACACCGCAACAGAGAAGGATATAGCACTCATTGTGGGAGACTCTAAACCAGAATACGCTGTTGCCAGAGTGATATGCGCAAGATCAGCTTGGCAAGCTCCCCAGAATGCTGGAAACCCTTATTTGACAGGACAAGGCAGTCATTATCCTGAGGTTTGTGCATCTGGTCCTGGGTACAAAAGACCTATACTAACCATCGGTTGTCTTAATGCTTCTACAGTATCTACTAAACACAATAACCCTAAGGTCAGTCTTCCCATTGCTACAACCGAATTTTCTACCACACCAGCTTCTGAAGCTTTAGATCAAACTAATGATACTTACCTGCTACACGAACAATTCCTACGCCTTAAAAGAAAGACCGAAGACCTCTATGATGACTTTGTTTATTTGCATTATAAGAATCTTATGAAGGGACACAAGTCACCAAACCATCTGACACTATGTTCAACACCTGACATCTTATCTTTAGAGATCGACATGATAAGGCCTGGAATTGCCATACAGAAAAGTATACAGACTTATACCAAGCAGATGGAAGACCTAAACATAGCATATGTATCCCTTCTAAAGACTGACACAGCTCTTTCACCTTCCAGCCACAGAAACTCAGGTTGTTGTACTGACAGAAAAGAATTAACTCCTCCGGTGGGTCAAATCACGCACACAGCCATTACACCGCAAAACAAGGGTGGTCTTCTGATTGGAAATCCCTCTGAGTCAAAGGATGGTTCCGCCCTCACCCTTGCCTAATGTCCAGTACTCACACTTACAACCTCTTCTGAAATGACAATGGCAGCTGAAGAGACTGGCGCAGTTCACACCGAGCATGCTGAGTTGGCAAGCGGGGCTTGCCAAAGTGTGGCTGTGCTATCAGACAACACTCTTGAGCAATCAACATCTTCAGTTTCTTCGATACCCCCTGAATCGCCAGTGGTTGTGGTACCCGATCTACCAGTAGTTGCAAAACCTGAACTATCTGTAGCTGCTACAGCACCCGAACTTCCAACTGCAATCCATGATCTTCCTGCTGCTGTGGTTCCTAAACTCCCTGCCACATTTGAGACTCCTCAAGTCTCTGCTGCAAATCTTGAGGTTGCTATAGCTACTGTGATTCCTGAAGCTACTGCTAATTCTGATGCTCCCGATGCCCAGATTTCTACTTCCTTCGCAGCTGTGCTCGCTGCAGCAGAATCCTCTGCTACACAACCCGATCCCTCAGCACCTTCTCTTCCTGATCCTACATCCGCCATGCTAACTGTTGCAGGGTCAGCGAAGGGTTTTCCTGTTAAGACTACTGCTCCAGTTGTTCCTGCTGGTGTATCTATAGCACTAAGACTGCCAGACTCTACTCTACCAGTCTCAGGTGCATTCCAGCCCGCTGGCTCTCTCATGACACCCACACACCCAGTTGCTACCGCCTTGATACTCTCTACAGCCATTCAAGACACTCACCTTGCAACCCGTTTCTGGTGCTTCATGATTTGCCTTTTTGGAGTAAGACTCTTGTACGGTGTGACAGACATTCTTCCTATAGGTCGGTCTTCAGGGAGCCTGGAGAGGGGCCTGGAGAGGGGCATACTGTCATGCCTGCGCCATGGGCGCATCCATTTACGCTCAATTTGGACTATATGTTTATCATTTATTTACAACAGACTCTTGGATCCATCTATATTTACTTTGGAAACTTTATTTCCCATTTGCGAGACTTTGCTGCTTAATTATTATTTCCAACAAACTACGCATACCATAATGCACCTGGCTACAAGCATCGATTCCTGGCTGTTCCTATTGGTTATCAATGGAACTACACCCCACAGAAGCCCTAGAGACTTGCCCTGCTTCCACCAGCCCAGGAACAGAAAGGGAGGTGGCTGATTGCCTGCAGGTGTGCTTAGCCAGGTGCAACCAATTAGCCTGCCTCTGTGCTGGGCTAGGCAGTATAAAGGCTGCTGCCTGCAGTGGCTCAGCCTCTTGCATCTGAGAGTTCTTCCTCCACCTTTTGCTTCTTTCTACGGATCTTGTATGCTGCTTACCTTCCCTCCTGCTTGGACCCTGCCTTGTTGCTTGCTCCACCCTGCTGCCTCCAGCCATAGCCTTCCAGGCTCCCTGCCTCACAACCCTGCTCCTCTGGGCTCTCCACACTGCAGCTGATCACGCTCTGCTGCCTTCCAGCCTCCGCCCTTGCCCTGCCGGGCACTCCACACTGCAGCGGATCACGCTCTGCTGCCTTCCAGCCTTCGCCCTTGCCCTGCCGGGCTCTCCACATTACAGCGGATCACGCTCTGCTGCCTTCCAGCCTTCGCCCTTGCCCTGCCCGGCTCTCCACATTGCAGCCGATCACGCTCTGCTGCCTTCCAGTCTCCGCCCTTGCCCTGTCGTGCTCTCCATATTGCAGCCTATCACACTCTGCTGCCTTCCAGCCTCCGCCCTTGCCCTGCCTACCCTCTACATTGCAGCTGATCACGCTCTGCTGCTTTCCTGCCTCAGCCCTTGTCCTCTGGGCTCCCTGCCCTGCAGCCTGCCTCACTCCGGCTGCCTTCAGCCCTTGTCCTCAGGGGCTCCCTGCTCTGCAGCCTACCTCTCTCTGGCAACCTACTGCCCTTGTCCTCTGGGCCTTCCTACTTTGCAGCTTATCCCGCTTCGCTGCGTACTACCTACCTTTTCCGCTGGGTTCTCGGCCTAGCAGCTCTCTACAGTCCTCTGCTACCTTCTACGTTCATCGGCCCTGTCCCTCAGGGTTCACTCCTTACTGCCCGGCCCTTACGGGATCCTTGCCGTGCAGTCTGCTTTACTCTGCTGCCCTAAGCCCTTTTCCTCTGGGCGTTCTACCTTACAGTCCTACCCCTGTGGGCTTACTCATTGCTTTCCTGCTCCTATGAGCTCTCAACCTTGTTCCTTACTGTCCTCTGCTATCCTATCCTGTTACACGACTTTTCTTTCATTTCCTTCTGCTAGTTTGCTATCACCTCATCTACTGGATTTGTCTGTAGTATCTTCTCTTGTACTGTTTGTAGACCCTTTTGTACAGAGCTTGTCTGTTGGTTCCCATCAGTCAACCTCTGCCCCTTCCCTTGTCCTGTTTCTACATTACAGACACCCAGAGCTGCTGTTCCAAGTCATGAGCAATCAGCGTGGGCCTCTGTTATAGCAAACTGTGCAGAAGGCTAGAGTATTTCCAAGGTTCGTGGAATACTCTTTTCCTATATCTGCATACACCCAAAGAGGGTATTCATTCTGTATCTTTTCCCTTGCTACTCTTGCTTACTCTTCGTTCTCTTTCCTTTCCGCTGTGTGTGTTCTTATCTGTCCACTTTATTTGGCACAACCACCCAAACCCTTTCTGGGTGTCCTGTGCCACTCTTAATAGAGTGCCATCCCTGGAAGAATGCAAGAGCTAAAAATGTCTTGTTCCATAAGCCGGAAAGGCACACACAGAACAAAGATGCTTTCCTTTCGGGTTAAGAAACCTTTGCATAAACCTATGGTTTCCCTAAAGACAGCAAACAAGAACCTTAGTCTAAAGGACAGTCTCGCCTCAGTAAACAAAGATTTACAAACACGGTACTATACTCACTGGCTAGCTGACCCTTCTTCCATGTACAATTATTATGACATCTGCGACTATGACCCGCAGTCCTTATCTGTTGCAGAGCTACAGCAAGATAATGAATTCTTACAGATCTTGTTAAACCAAACAGTGAAAAACACTCCTGCGTCTTCTGACAAGCCTTCTAACACCGCAACAGACAAGGATATAGCACTCATTGTGGGAGACTCTAAACCAGAATACGCTGTTGCCAGAGTGATATGCGCAAGATCAGCTTGGCAAGCTCCCCAGAATGCTGGAAACCCTTATTTGACAGGACAAGGCAGTCATTATCCTGAGGTTTGTGCATCTGGTCCTGGGTACAAAAGACCTATACTAACCATCGGTTGTCTTAATGCTTCTACAGTATCTACTAAACACAATAACCCTAAGGTCAGTCTTACCATTGCTACAACCGAATTTTCTACCACACCAGCTTCTGAAGCTTTAGATCAAACTAATGATACTTACCTGCTACACGAACAACTCCTACGCCTTAAAAGAAAGACCGAAGACCTCTATGATGATTTTGTTTATTTGCATTATAAGAATCTTATGAAGGGACACAAGTCACCAAACCATCTGACACTATGTCCAACACCTGACATCTTATCTTTAGAGATCGACATGATAAGGCCTAGAATTGCCATACAGAAAAGTATACAGACTTATACCAAGCAGATGGAAGACCTAAACATAGCATATGTATCCCTTCTAAAGACTGACACAGCTCTTTCACCTTCCAGCCACAGAAACTCAGGTTGTTGTACTGACAGAAAAGAATTAACTCCTCCGGTGGGTCAAATCACGCACACAGCCATTACACCGCAAAACAAGGGTGGTCTTCTGATTGGAAATCCCTCTGAGTCAAAGGATGGTTCCGCCCTCACCCTTGCCTAATGTCCAGTACTCACACTTACAACCTCTTCTGAAATGACAATGGCAGCTGAAGAGACTGGCGCAGTTCACACCGAGCATGCTGAGTTGGCAAGCGGGGCTTGCCAAAGTGTGGCTGTGCTATCAGACAACACTCTTGAGCAATCAACATCTTCAGTTTCTTCGATACCCCCTGAATCGCCAGTGGTTGTGGTACCCGATCTACCAGTAGTTGCAAAACCTGAACTATCTGTAGCTGCTACAGCACCCGAACTTCCAACTGCAATCCATGATCTTCCTGCTGCTGTGGTTCCTAAACTCCCTGCCACATTTGAGACTCCTCAAGTCTCTGCTGCAAATCTTGAGGTTGCTATAGCTACTGTGATTCCTGAAGCTACTAATTCTGATGCTCCCTATGCCCAGATTTCTACTTCCTTCGCAGATGTGCTCGCTGCAGCAGAATCCTCTGCTACACAACCCGATCCCTCAGCACCTTCTCTTCCTGATCCTACATCCGCCATGCTAACTGTTGCAGGGTCAGCGAAGGGTTTTCCTGTTAAGTCTACTGCTCCAGTTGTTCCTGCTGGTGTATCTATAGCACTAAGACTGCCAGACTCTACTCTACCAGTCTCAGGTGCGTTCCAGCCCGCTGGCTCTCTCATGACACCCACACACCCAGTTGCTACCGCCTTGATACTCTCTACAGCCATTCAAGACTCTCACCTTGCAACCTGTTTCTGGTGCTTCATGATTTGCCTTTTTGGAGTAAGACTCTTGTACGGTGTGACAGACATTCTTCCTATAGGTCGGTCTTCAGGGAGCCTGGAGAGGGGCCTGGAGAGGGGCATACTGTCATGCCTGCGCCATGGGCGCATCAATTTACGCTCAATTTGGACTATATGTTTATCATTTATTTACAACAGACTCTTGGATCCATCTATATTTACTTTGGAAACTTTATTTCCCATTTGCGAGACTTTGCTGCTTAATTATTATTTCCAACAAACTACGCATACCATAATGCACCTGGCTACAAGCATCGATTCCTGGCTGTTCCTATTGGTTATCAATGGAACTACACCCCCCAGGAGCCCTAGAGACTTGCCCTGCTTCCACCAGCCCAGGAACAGAAAGGGAGGTGGCCGATTGCCTGCAGGTGTGCTTAGCCAGGTGCAACCAATTAGCCTGCCTCTGTGCTGGGCTAGGCAGTATAAAGGCTGCTGCCTGCAGTGGCTCAGCCTCTTGCATCTGAGAGTTCTTCCTCCACCTTTTGCTTCTTTCTACGGATCTTGCATGCTGCTTACCTTCACTCCTGCTTGGACCCTGCCTTGTTGCTTGCTCCACCCTGCTGCCGCCAGCCATAGCCTTCCAGGCTCCCTGCCTCACAGCCCTGCTCCTCTGGGCTCTCCACACTGCAGCTGATCACGCTCTGCTGCCTTCCAGCCTCCGCCCTTGCCCTGCCGGGCTCTCCACACTGCAGCGGATCACGCTCTGCTGCCTTCCAGCCTTCGCCCTTGCCCTGCCGGGCTCTCCACATTACAGCGGATCACGCTCTGCTGCCTTCCAGCCTTGGCCCTTGCCCTGCCGGGCTCTCCACATTGCAGCCGATAACGCTCTGCTGCCTTCCAGTCTCCGCCCTTGCCCTGCCGGGCTCTCCACATTGCAGCCGATCACGCTCTGCTGCCTTCCAGCCTCCGCCCTTGCCCTGCGTACCCTCTACATTGCAGCTGATCACGCTCTGCTGCTTTCCTGCCTCAGCCCTTGTCCTCTGGGCTCCCTGCCCTGCAGCCTGCCTCACTCCGGCTGCCTTCAGCCCTTGTCCTCTGGGGCTCCCTGCTCTGCAGCCTACCTCTCTCTGGCAACCTACAGCCCTTGTCCTCTGGGCCTTCCTACTTTGCAGCTTATCCCGCTTCGCTGCCTACTACCTACCTTTTCCGCTGGGTTCTCGGCCTAGCAGCTCTCTACAGTCCTCTGCTACCTTCTACGTTCATCGGCCCTGTCCCTCAGGGTTCACTCCTTACTGCCCGGCCCTTACGGGATCCTTGCCGTGCAGTCTGCTTTACTCTGCTGCCCTAAGCCCTTTTCCTCTGGGCGTTCTACCTTACAGTCCTACCCCTGTGGGCTTACTCATTGCTTTCCTGCTCCTCTGAGCTCTCAACCTTGTTCCTTACTGTCCTCTGCTATCCTATCCTGTTACACGACTTTTCTTTCATTTCCTTCTGCTAGTTTGCTATCACCTCATTTACTGGATTTGTCTGTAGTATCTTCTCTTGTACTGTTTGTAGACCCTTTTGTACAGAGCTTGTCTGTTGGTTCCCATCAGTCAACCTCTGCCCCTTCCCTTGTCCTTTTTCTACATTACAGACACCCAGAGCTGCTGTTCCAAGTCATGAGCAATCAGCATGGGCCTCTGTTATAGCAAACTGTGCAGAAGGCTAGAGTATTTCCAAGGTTCGTGGAATACTCTTTTCCTATATCTGCATGCACCCAAAGAGGGTATTCATTCTGTATCTTTTCCCTTGCTACTCTTGCTTACTCTTCGTTCTCTTTCCTTTCCGCTGTGTGTGTTCTTATCTGTCCACTTTATTTGGCACAACCACCCAAACCCTTTCTGGGTGTCCTGTGCCACTCTTAATAGAGTGCCATCCCTGACATATGGCCACCTCTTGTGCTGATGCTCAGGGGGTTCCATCCAGGACATTTGCAGAGCTGCCAGTGGCCAGACCCGAAAACTTTCATTAAGCACTAATAGGCAGAACCTACACTCCTAGGATGCGGGGGATTTTTGGTGTGGGTGTATTGAGCGCTGGGAATGCGTTCAAGCACATTCAGGATGTCCATCATAATAAATGGTGGTGTGCAAGATATCTGGTTGTGCAGCGTGATTGTTTTTGGATGACTCATTACCAAGGAGGTGGTATTTATAGTACGTGAGTAATGGGGCGAGGAAGATGGATGTGAATGCTCATTATTCTTCATTACTCCTAGTCCTTTTCTTCCTCATCGCAGTATTTACGGTCCCTCCACTTCCACCGGCATGCTGTGAATTGGCCGCTGGAGTGGTAATCTAACAAAGGCATGCCAGGTGGATGAGAGTGTTGTACTCCCAGGGAGGGTCAGGCCGGGAAATGCAGCAAGGAAATTAAAATAGAAAGGGGGTTCATACTGTAACGAGGAAGAGCAGGAGCAATGAAGATTACTGGTAAGTAATCCGGGAAAAAGGTACACAGTAATGCGACAATAAAGAGCACTGATGTCACTTCCTCTGTTGATAGAGGGGTATCATCGAAAGTAATTATTACATGAAAAAAAGACGAAAGCCCCAGTTTCAACATTCCCGAGCTATAACGTGCCTTATTCTCTAACGATGCTCTTTCTGAGTTTAGTCTGCAACTACCGTGTTCGGGCGCCATGTAGGCAGCTCTCGCTCTCGATACGCATGCCCCACAAGATAGTAACTTTCTGTGACGACACGCAAAGTGCGGCTGCCTCTGCGCAAGTCTCTGTAATTAGTGTCTCGTTCGTGAATTCACTCTGTATGGATCTGAGCATGTCTCAAAGAAGACGTCTCGCCTCTTGAGCATGTGCTTTGGGAACATACTTGGTGTTGTCTTTGTTCACTTGGAGGAAGCTGCTTGTGTCTCTGGGGGGCTTATCATCAGTCAGTATTCGCCCTTGCTCACCAGTTGTGAGAATCCAGAACTGAAAAAGGGCATCATTGCAGGAGATCACAGGCGAGAACGGTCGGGGATGGATTCAGACGAGGTAAGCCGTGTTCTGTGCTAGGTTGGTGTATAATAATTAACAATTTTCAAGCATTCTTGGTTTAAAAAAAAAAACAATGCCTTCAGAAAGTACAAACACAACCAACAAAATCCTTTGTTAATGTAATACACACATTGACGTAGCTATCTGTCTCGTAGCACATTTCACTACGAATCCTGATAACATACTTATTACTAATAACATCACAGCACCACATAACATTAGAGACAGTAGAGGAACCAGACACCAGAGGTGAGGGGTGGGGGACTTAGCGGGTAGGTGGAGAGCTGGGGCTGAACACTTCCTAAATTGAGGAGATTGCAGGCAGACGGAGGTAATCTGCAGTGACTCTCGGCATTGCAGCAAGACCCTGTCACATCTCTCACCTGTAAGAGGAGAGAGTGTTAGCGCCTGCCCTGCCTGTAAAGACCCAACTGGTCTGTTCAACTTTTAGATGGCTCATCCCTCCCGATGATTAGCATGTCTTCATGAAATTAAATATCCTCAAAATCGGGGTGGAAGATGCTGTAATTGGTTATATATTATATATATTATGAGAGATGATATGGCATTTATAACGTGCCTATACACAAGTGTTTCAAGGCACGACGAGGCAAGGGAGGGGAAACAGGGAAGCTAGAGACAACGATCTGACTAGGCCCAATGACATTTGAGATCTCGCAAGTGCAGGGGTGGGGGGAGAGAGTAATTGTGCGGAGGGGAGGGGCCAGTGCAGTACATAGTATAACAATACAAAAGTGTGGCTAGCTGGTGGCAAGTGGAAGGATATGTGCAGACATCAAATGTCTAGTGCTAGAGGGGCTGTAGGGATACAGAAACAGTCCCCGAGTGCAAGGGTTGCCAGGGGGGCAGTGCAGGTATGCAACCGGCGTGTAAGGGACCTGAGCCCAAGATCAGAGGGTAGCTAGGTAACCAGTGCAGTTTCAGATTCAGCCAGATTAGCAGGGGAGAGGAGGAGAGATAGCAGAAGCAAAGAGGAAGGTCTTGAGGTGCTTCCGGAACCAGAGATGGTTCTCCTCAAGTTTCAGAGAGGGAGGGAGGCTGTTCCAGAGGGAGGGTGCAATGGGCCAAAGGAAGGTATAATAGATGAAAGAAGGGGTGAAGCAAAACACTATTCAGACTCGCAGATCTGTCAAGTTTTCCATGGCCATGCGTTAAAAGGCCACCCAGTCCTGTTTTTGCTTGAAATTCAGATGTTTTCCTGAATTTCAAATGGTAAAGAAAAACCTGCAAGTCCAGGAACTCAGAGGGAAAAACAAAAAACATGAGTGGATGGCCTATTCGGTGTGTGTGTTTGTCAGATTCTGCAGGTTTATCACTCACACTTTCCTTACCACTAGCCCACTCCTCACCTGATGATTCTTTGTGTGTCTCCACGGATTCGTCGGATGAGCTTTCCAACTTCTTTTCTCTCCAGGCTGTCCTTGTCTGTGTCCTGATAGTCTTGTTCTTCTGTTTGAAGAGATAGGGGTGAGCTCCCCCGGAGGCCACTTTGCCTATAAAGCTATTAGCCCAGCAGCAGGGACTCCGGGGAGTCCACTCCAAACCAGGGAAAAGCTTTGCCGAAAAACCCTGGTAGATCGTGTTGCTGTAGGAGGTAGTAGGGAGTGATATTATCCAGAGTGGTAGTTGCTGTTGGTAGTAAGCATGCTCTGGTATATGGACTTCAGTACCTAGCATGCACTGGTAAGTGGGGCAGCAATGTCCGGTTCCAGCGTACTCAGGTTCTTAGAGTAACAGACTACAATAACCAGCACGCACTGGTAAGTATACGTAGCAGAGTGAAGAATAACAATCCAGTCCGGAGCCGCACAATGAAGCAAACAGTTCCGTACTCCTATCTTACCAGACTGAGCCGGTAATAATGACCAAGATGCACACAAGCAAAGTATCATGCCCAGCACAGAGCGTCTGATAGCAGGGAAGACGCTGTGGATGGAACGCGTACAAGGAAGCAGCGCGAGGTGCTGCACAACAACGGGAGGCTGTAACAGGCAGATTAGCACACAGAGCGGGAGAAGGAAAACCGCGAACGGTTAGACACGGGCAGACGAACAAGGAAGGAAAGAAAGGAAAACAGGGGAGCAACGGGAGGCAGAAACGAGTGTTGGAAAACTCACGTAAGCAGCTAGAAAGTTGCAACGCACAGGTGCTCTCCACTCCCAGGTAATTCTAGGTACTGCAGCAGAAAGACTAGACTGCACCTCACAATGACTCTGAGTCTAGTCCCTTTTCCATGTCGCCCATCTGCTCCATACCTTCCATGGGGGGGAGGGGTGGGTGGGTGTGTGTACACACGTAGACAACCTGACTTCTAAGTCATGGGTCCAGCCAGTTTTGTTGTATGTTCTCATTCCATATTTTTGGAAGTAGATTGAAAAGGCAACAGTCAAGGTCTTGCGCAGCGCTGTACATTGGTAAGGGTTACAGGAATACATTACATTGTTACGGGTAGCAGTCCGGAAATCATTGCATTTGTTAAAGGTATACCATTTGGGGTATCTGAATAGATACCGTTTACGGATTGTGGGGAACATGTAACAGCACTGAAATGAGACATGGGTGAGAAACAGGTGATTGCCTGCAAAAAGTAGTTATCAGGAGGGCTATTGGAATGAGTGGGTCTAGGGGTTATCTCTCAGTGTGTAAAGAGGGTGTCCTTTGAAGAGGAGGGTCTTGATTTTTCTGAATTGCATGAGGGTGGAGTCAGTCTGATCACAATGGGTCTGAGGTTCCACATTCTGTGGGTGTAGACTGAGAAGACGTATTTACGTTCTTTCTTTTTTGCAGTTCTGCACTGTTGTGAACAGGTGTTGGCATCTGGTGATTTGTTGACTGCCAGATAGGGTGACTTTATCTAATGGCCAGGATGGAGCATGCATAATGACTGTCTTGCATGTGAAGCAGCTGGCTTTGAATGTGACATGTGGTAGTAGTGGTAGACAGTGGAGTTAGATGATTGTGTACGTTAAGTGGTCGTACTTGGGCAGCCCTTTGATAAGTCGAGCAGCGACATGAAGAATGCTTCTCATAGGTCCTACATTGGTGGTGAGTAGGTGGGGCATTCCTCAATCCAGGTTAAATAAGTTGATCTGTAACTTTTTACAGGAGCTTGATTTTCTACAGAATGGATAGTCGGTAGCATACTGTCTGAGTTTTTTGTGGAATCCCTGGGACGTGTGACAGGGTGTCGGCTGCGGGGTAAGCCCTCGAGGTTCATGGCTGAAAGCCAGCTCAGGATGTAGGGTGCTTGGTGGTTATGTTATGTTAATTAAATCAGAAGACATTTTAGGGCTAGGACTAGATTAGCAAGCTAGGTGACACAAGAATTAGAAAGGCATGGTTTTCAACAGTCATCGAAATTGCAGATGATTCGCAGAACACCTAAGTACAACCGGCAATTCATTCCATAGTTGGCCGGCAACAACACAAAAGGCTTGACCCCCGACCCTGCAAAGAGGGAATTTGGGGATTTCGACAAGACAGGTATCACTAGAGCACAGGGACCGCCCTGGAGCATAAGGCAAGAACTTTTCTTGGAGAAAATTCTCTCCCTGACGATAGTATGCCCGATGGACCAAAAAAAAAAATTCTACTTTATCCATTTGGCCACAGGGAGCCATTGCAGGGAACAAAGTACCGGGTTGATGTGTGAGCCATAGGGAGTAGAAGTAGCGATCAGGGCAGAAAGGTTCTGTAAAAGCAGCAGCCGGTGTATGAAGCCATCGGGCTGAGCCAAAAACAGGTCATTACAATAGTCTAAATGGCTGGTCACCAAAGAGCCGACCACTGCAGGGTGCAGATGAGTTGCAACGAAAGGTAAGACCTTATGAATAATTTAAAGCAGGAAATGGCCTGTTTTAAACACTGCACTAACCTGAGAAGCCATCGACAATGATGATGAGAAGGAAACTCCAAGATTCTTGACAACCAACACTGGGATGGGAGGAGCACCCAGCACAGGCGGCCAGAAAGAAGGAACCCAAAAAAAGATTCAGAGTACGAACCCACCACCGGAACCTCTGTCTTGACCCCATTCAATTTAAGCCAGTTGTTGTTCATCCAGCCCATCACGGCCTCCAGGCATAAGAGGGACGGCACCTCCGTCCTGTTAAGATCTAAACGAACCAAGATCTGGGTGTTGTCAGCATACGAGTAGCACCTTAAGCTGCAAGAGCAGATGAGAGCAACTAACGGCTGAACATAGATGTTAAACATCATCGGGGACAAGGCAAAGCCCTGTGGAACACCACAAGAAAGAAAGGTGAAGAGAAGACAAAAAGGGTGGAAGAGACAGTGATTGACCTCGATCTGTTAGAAAAGATGTAAGCCAGGACAAGACCAGAGATGCCTATCGAGGCCAGGCGGGAAAGCAGGATGTAGTGATTGACAGTGTGGAAAGGCCGCCAAAAGATCTAGTAATATCAGGGCCCCCACTCGTCCAAAATCAACCATCCTGACAAGGTTGTCCTCAACGGACACCAGGACACCGTCAGTACCACGTCCTTGCTGGAATCCAGACGGAAAGGGGTCAAGAGAAGCAGAAGATTCCAGAAATGAAGAAAGAATAGGAAACCCCAAAGCCTCCAGCAACTTTATTGAAAAAAAAGTGAGAATGGAAATGGGATGGAAATTAGTTTAGACTCAGACGTCTAATGGAGGCGTCTTCAGAAGAGGAACCACAAAATCCTGCTTAAGTTCCCTTGGGATGCAACCAGACTGACAAGAGACATTAACTACATTAGTGACCCAATGAATCATACCAGGCATTTCCTTGAGAACACATAGTGGAACAAGATCAGTCAGGGCAGTAGATTTAAGTTGGCCAACTTCCCTGGAGACTGCCTTGTAGAAAATTCAGGGAACAAGGACCATTTCGAAGATATAACCAACATGGGATCAGACGGCATATAGTTGGTAGAAGTTTGAGTGCTCAGTTTAATGGATTTACTTATGAGTAATTTTTGAAGGGAAAAAATCAGCCAATGAGTAACATAAAGATTGCTTAAGCATAGATTGCGCTGTAGATGAAAATTATTTCACCACAGCGAATAGTTCTCTGGATTGATTCAAAGCTAGTCTCAATCTTTGAGGTGAAAAAATCCTGCTTGGCCCGACGAATTGCCTTATGTCAGCTTCTGGATAGTGACCGAAAAGCCCATTTCTCAGCAGCACCATGAACGGGTGCCGTTTTCTTTCAGCCTGTTTTAGTTCTAGGCAGATAGCCTTAAGCTCCTCAGAGAACCAGGTTTGAGAGGGACATTTACGTAAACGAGTAGGTTTCAGATGGGCCACTTGATCGGCCACAGCACATAATATTTGAGATCGACAAGAAAAGTCCATATGTGCAGTATTACTACAATTCTCGTTTATCTGCGCCAACATTTGCTTCTTATTAACTCTATGCCAGTTATGTTTTAAAATGACTGCTTGCAGAGAAGGGACAAGGGGGACAGGGCTTAGTACTGAGAATGGTATGAGACCATGATCGGACCATAAAACTGGAATAACAGGCGAAACCACAACATTAGGTTTGGCTGCAAAAATAAGATCTAAGACCCCACCAGACTGGTAGGTCGGCTCAGAAACCAAGATCTGATAATCAGTCAAATAACGACTCTATTTTGGGGCTTGTGGGGTATTATACCTAAGATTAAGATCCCCCCCCCCCAATACCACTAGGCTACAATACTTGATTTGAAGAGAGGCAACTAGCTCTACGAAGGGATTGAGGTAATTAGAATATGAGCCAGGAGGGTGGTACACCAAGAAAAAGTGAATGGAATGCAAAGCTGATCTAACAAAACACACCAACAGCGCTTCCATTGCCAGCTCATGGGATAGTGGAATCATAGAAAATGTAAAAGATACTCTAAAAATCATTGCTAACCCCCCACCAGGGTGCAGGGCCACACTGTCAAGGTGAATGATTTTGTTGTCGTCAGTAAGTGCCTGCGAGAATGTAGATGCAGACGTGGCAGAAAGCCAGGTCTTTGTGGGGCATAAGAAGTCAGGACAGTGATGGCGTAGATGTGTGGCCGGAATTCCGCCTTACAGGGATTCACTTGTAGCTAAACTAGAAACTTCCAGGTCTAGATTAGGATGAGGCAGGCTTTGAGTCATTGAGGTGTTGTGTTGACCATCTGGATTGGCCAGGTTCTCTACTGCATAGGTTATTGAGCTTACCAACCAGTAATTGCTACCTGTATATGTCAATCAGTGTGGCGTGTTGCAAATTTACATTGTCCATTTAGCGGGCAAGAGGCTGCGAGAAGGATGCTCTCTAGGGACCCAAAGTGGTCCAAGGGAGACGAGTGAGGAGAGCATTGCCACAATCTAGGCACGATGGAACTAATCCTTGGATGGTAGTGTGGCACAGTGGTTTCTCAATGGGATCGCTTTGTGTTGCAGAGCAAGAAACGTTGATGCCAATCCGACTTGTTTTGCTAGTGATGTCATTTTTTAATACGTTTTCTGGAGATGTAGAAGAGGAGACTTGCAGAACTTGTGAGCTGGGGTTCTGAGTCCTTCAAGGTTCATATCCAACCATCCTATCTGGACAGTGAGCGGCTGGTTTTGTTGGAGATGAATAAAAATTGTGTGGGAAGAGGTTTAGGCAGGGGCAGTGCCTTTAGGATTATATGAGTGGGACGCAGGAGTTGGTTACGCATGGCATTGTCCGACAAGACGTTTAGTAAACAGTCCAGATCTATGCAGGTGTATTGCATGCGCTATTTACAGTCTGAAGTTAAGATAGCAGGGAACTATGCTATTTTTAGATGAAGCAATGCTGCATATGATTTAATGCAGCAGTGTGAGAAAGGGCAAATTAAGATGAGAAAGGTGATGTTTTAATGAACACATGTAAGTGTTTGCATGCTTAGAAACGTGACTTAAAAAGAAGCATGCACCTTTCCACACACTGCAGTGTGTAACTTCTAATGCAGTTCCTTTATTCACTGGCACAGACTCTCCCTATTTATCTCCTTTCACAGGCAGATTTTATTTCCTCAACCACCCTTTTACCAATCGGTATTTTTACACTTGGTTCACAGTAGACCTCTGGTAGTTGCGTGTCTTTCTAAATAATCAGCAACAAAGGAAAGATTAGGTGCAATAAATGTAGTCGGTTTCCTATTTTAAGCATTGCATAAAGAGGTCATGTTTCATTTCAGGGGTAAAAATGTCAATTTGTAAGCTACTATCCAGCCATAAAAAGCCACACGCCACTTCATTTCTACAGATACCTAGAGTGCACCTTTCTTCTTTTTATGCCAAGACTAGTGGCCAGGGCACATCTTGAGCCCTGGATGATTTTGTTACTGTTGTTTGAGCAGACTTTGTTTTTACCTGCAGATGGTGTCTTTATTCTGCAGAAATGTAGTGAAACCTCAGAGGTATTGCTACATAGATTTGGACTATGTCTAGCTTTCACACACAGTTGGATGTTGTTGGTGTACTATCCAGCAAGGAAGGGCCTTTTAGACTGTTATTTAGGAGGGAGCTTTGCCTTTGCTAACTACATGATCGGGTATCCTTTCCAGGTCTTGACTATAATGACACATTGAACTCGATGCAAGAGGAGATATTGACTGAGCCCTGAGAACTAAAAAAAAAAATAATAATGCCCTTACTATTGGGATGTGGGCCCCATCCATCCTGGCAATGTCTTCCCTTAATTTTTAATTTGCTGCTTTACCTTTCTCTTGATGGCAGGCAACAGGGTGCCGATATAATATTCGTGTTATCTGTCCATAAATTCTTCATTATGACTCTAACTGTAATTGTACAAGTCTTAATAAAAATACAAAATGTGTTTTTGATTATTCCTCGATCAAAGGATAACTCCTCTGTTTGCAAACTATTTACAGATGACATTCTTCTAATTTTGAACGTTTTTTGACAGGGGCCAGACCTTTCTCAATCTCTCTAGTTGTTTAAACCATGCGCTATCGTTCACTTTTTCAGACTCATCATTTTTTTAAACTTAATGCAAAGTGGTCTTGTGTAGAGGACCTCTTCCATTTTTTTCAACCGCATTGCACGTGACTGTAAGAAATGAGGGAGTTACGGGTGTTAGTGAGATCGAGTGAGAGGCAGACCTGAAACTTGAGACGTTGTTGAGTGCAGGCTAGCAGTACCACATCCTGAGTGCTGATATGATTCCATGTGATTTTATTTTGGCCATGACACTTGGGTATGTGTTTTATCGAGAGGGGAGAAAACAAGATCTATTAAATGACAGCCAGTGAGCCTGAATATAGCCATTGCTGGGCAGGTTTGAGTAAACCGGCTAGGTAGGTGCATTATGGTGTTGCTCCTCTAAGGTTATTGTCCTATAAGTAGGCAAAAATCAGTCGCGTGCAAGGTGGTCTCTGTGTAGTGTAACATTTTAGGAAACCGAGAATTGAGTCAGGGATAGGACCGGGGAATTGAGATCAGAAAGGACTCCTGTTATTGGAGTTTAATGCTAGACTAAACAATTTGAGTGTTAATTTGTTGATAAGCTGGGAGAGGAGAGAGTATCTTGACTGTCATTTTGTGCAGGTCTATGGCATGTGTTCGTGAGAGTAACCTGTACGTTTCCCATCTCTCTATAATCCTTATTTTTGAGGCTGTTGCTCTGATTGTTCTTTTCTCCAAAATGTCTTTATATGTTTTTGTTGTCGGTCAGTGATGCTTGGTATTATGTAAAATATCTTAGGCGGTTCACCTTCGGGGTTGTTTTTGAAGTTACCAGATTGTTTTTGGTGGGCTTTTGGGTCTGAGTCTGGGATGGCTGTTAGTTGATATTGGTTCGGTCTGCATGTATCTGGTCTGGTCTTTTAAGGGTGCTGCAATAGTATGCTCGTTGCAGTCATTGAATAGCCAGGTTTTGAGAGATTTTCTAAAGTCTGGTAATTTTCCTCTGAATAGAAATGGCTTTTGATTTAGTTCCATAGCTGTGGCGATAGAAATGAGGAGGAGCATCTGGAAAGTTTGCAGTTGAAACGTACCACTGCTACTGAGGCCATGTTGATAGTTTGATGTGTTGAGGATGGCTTGTAGTGGATTAGTTTTCTCTTTGTGAACTCTGAAATGCTGCCAGTGTATTGGGAACCAATAGAGCATTTGGAAGGCTGGGAGTATCTGTTCCCATCTTTAAGGCCTAGCTGCAAATCTTGTGCCCTATACAGTCTGTTTAGTCAGTGTTTCAATACTACTGCCACCAAGATCGGAAAACATTCTAGAAAAGCAAGGATGTGTTTTATTTTTTTTTTGCAGCATTCCTACGGCCACTTTGTGGCACACCATTTTCTTTCAAGAAGACACGAAAACAGCTCCAACATCTAATAAGTGTGCCCTTGCTCCTTTGTCAACCACATTTAGATACCATGGCACCCACTTAGAAATGTCTCCCACATTCTCATGGCTTGCTTTATACTGGCCTTTCATTGCTAAAGCCAGGCTCCTTGAAACTGCCCTTTCCTGAAGCCACTGTCTTGCATACAAGGTTGCACTGTCCCAGCAAAGGCAGCATCTGCCTCATTTGTATATTATTTGTTCCGATTGCCTCATGTGCCAGCAATTCCTCTTCATTATCTCTTGCCTTATCACCACTTTCAGCTCTGTGTCCGCCTTGCTGTGGATATAGCCTTCCCTCCATCTTGCTACAGCTTTCTCCAATGTCTTCTTCTGCTCTTTGTTTCATTCTGCTCGCTCTTTCATTCCCTTGTTTCCATGTTTCTCTTCTCCTTGTTTACCTCTCCTGTTTGTTTCTCACATTCTTTTGTTGGCTGTCCTTTCATCACTCTTTTACTCTCCCATTCTCTTCTTTCTTAGTCTTCCTCCCTCCTGACCCCTAACGTTCACTTTCTTCACTAACCCGATTTCCTTCAGTTTCTGCCTAACCCATTTTTCCTTTCTAACATGATTCTGTTATTAACCTCCTCCTCTTATAACGTTCCCTTTATTAACCGTTCACTTACTTTTCTCTACTTTCTAGTAGGTCATTTAAAAATCTCTTTACAATTTTTATTTAACGCAAAAAGCATACAAGGCATGTATCAATTATAACAAATATTATGAAGTACAATTCTAATGTAACAAAACTGCAATCAGGACTGAACATTAAAGCCAAGTGTGGATATAGAATCTATATAAATAAAACTTAGAATTTTGCATAAGTGAATAAGCATGACAACACTCTGAAACAAAACAAAACGGGTACAAAAAGGAGGGAGCGCAGAGAATTGTAGAGATAAGATGCGCAGATTTAGATTTAAGTAATTGTTAATTAGGTAGGTGCTACACAAGCTAAGAATCTAAGAAAAGGCTGCCATTTCACCTCATGTTTCAATAGTAAAAGAGGAGTGGAAACATTACATCTTTGCATTCTGTGAATCTTACAAATTGAGTTCCACTACGCTTTGTAATGAAGTCGATCTTAATTCTTCCAATTAGACGTTATGGTTTGAATAGCAACTAAAATAGGAAGATCAAACAGGTATCTTCCATTCCTAACTAAGACATCCCGTAGCATTACACTGCCTAAAAAAAGAAATTTAAGACCGAAATCCTGTGCAAATTGAAAATGATCTTAAATGTATTCCATATGCTTTCCCAAAATGATTTAACAAAATGGCAATCGACAAACATATGCTTAAATGTGCCTGAGCGAATCTAAGTGATTTGGCCGGGGTAGAAACTGTTGCAGCTGAAACGTTTGCATGAGAAAGGTGCGAACTACCAAAGGTTTGCACCTTTCTCATGCGAACACACATGCATACTCACACCCATAACACCCCCTCACCCACACCCTCAGCACACCCACACCCACACCTCCAACATAAACAAACCCCACTTACCTTCATCTTCACGCTGTGTCCCTGCGGCGCCAGTTCCCTTTCACTTCCATGATCGGGAACCGGCGCCACAGGGTCCTTTTCTTTTTTTTATTTTTTTAAACGGAAGGCTGCAGGGGTGTCCCCTGCTCAGTATACCATGAAGTGTAGTGAGCGGGGCGATGCAGATGACACCCCCGCAGCCGCTGGTTTTTTTTTCTTTTTTTTTTTTTTTTAACAATGCTACCACCAAAGGTTCGAATTTTTGGTGTTCGAACCTTTGGTGGTAGCGTTTTTAGAACTTTTGGTCATTTCGACCATTTTTTGTCTGTCAAATCGGCCTAGACCCCCTGAACATGTGTAAGTTACTCCAACAACTGTCATTCTGCCCATTACCATATTTGAAGAGTAAGAGGGGGGTAATAAAGGCTCTATAATGAAAGAAATAAAGGAGAATGGCAGACATGGTGACTTTGGAGATATGATTCCATACACAAGGCCAGTGTAGTTGGCTGTCCAATAGAGTACAATCTTGCTGCCAAGTGGGATAACAATCCCACGCAGTTTCTGAGGAAGAAACATCTGAATGAGTTTTGTAGAACAATGAGGTGGTAATGTTGGGATTTTGCATACGTTGTAAGCTATCAACATTGAGAGCAATAGATTTACATATCAACAGATCGTACTTTTCCATAATTGCATTAATTATGGTTATGTATTGCTGCATATATGAAACCGGAATATGGAATTTAGCAGCAAATTCATTGAAGGTGACTGGAGCGCCTTGTACAAACAGCTGATCAAGAGAGCCATGGCTTCCAAAAAAAGACTGTCCATCAATTCTCAATTAATGAAATAAACAGAGAGGTTTTTGAAATAGACGGGAACATATAGGTTCTAAGATAACAGGCAAATAGGCTAATACTCGTACAATTTTATGAATCTTTTTTTCACCTTGATGAGGCAGTTTTAATCTGTACTTAACAACTCTGAATGCCCACTATATTGTCATCTTGTCGAATCGCTTCTAAGAAGGGTTCCAAGGCTAAAATAAAAAGAAAATGGGGAGAGTGGACAGCCTTGGTGTCTGCCTCTGAAGAAAGTAAAGTACAAAGACATTTGTCCATTAATGAAGACGGCTGTGTTAGGGTTAGAGTAAAGTACTTTTATCATGGAGAGAAAAGGGCTGCCAATATCATGCCATTTGAGAGCTTCCAACATATACTCCCATTTCCTTATCTAAAAAGGTCCTATTGCCCTCTTGATCTTTGATAACCACAATTCTGGCTCTCTCTTTTTTGAGTTTGAAGTATGAGGCAAGTGACTTACGTGATTTGTTAGAGAAATGATATATTTTCGCTTTATATTTTAAAAGATTAGCACATCAATATTGTGTGGAAATCTTGTTATACTGCAATCTAAGCTTGATAATATCATTAAGAATAGACCTAGAGTTGGTACGTGTATATTGGGATTCAAGGGATTTGAGTTGTTTGAGAATATTATCTGATTCTTGTTTGAGTTTCTTCTTTTCATTCGCTGCAAAGGATAAAATATGACCTCTAAGTACAGCCTTATAACAGTCCCAATTGTTGGGAACAGACGTTTCTTGACTTTTGGTCTCTGAAAATAAATTGTTATGTTGTTGAATTATGAATGGTGTAAATTACTCATTTTTTAAAAGGGCTGAGTTAAATCTCATATATTTGGATTTGTGAGTGTTTTTGTGAGGATGTGAGTTGGACATGGACTGGTGCATGGCCCTAAAGCGCTATACAATCAATTTGGGCATCCAGAATAAAACTGGCCATGGATTTGGAAATAAATACATAATCCAATCTTGAGAGGGAGTTGTGGGGATTAGGGAAAAAAGTTAATTCTAAATCAGAGGGGCGAGTTATGCGCCAAGCATCAATAAGGCCTAATTATGATACAAAGTTTGTGAATTTTGTGTGAGATTTGGTATTTTTAAAGCGTACACGACTTCCTATCCAAAAAAGGGTCTATAATCATCTCATTGCAATCTCCACATATAATTAGATTATTCTGATTGGATTGAAAAATGTGGCTTCTTAATTGTAACCAAAAGGAGGGGTCTGAGGATGTTGAACCATAAACATTTAAAATTGTTTATTCAATGGATTCTACTTGCAACTTAACTAGCAACCATCTACCAAGATCATCAGATTCAGTCGCTGTAACTTTGGATTTGAAAGCCTTATTAATAAGAATGGTAACTCCATTATTTTGTGGAGCAGTGAGTGGGCACTGCAATAGTTCAAGTAAGTGCTTCCTTTGTTTGAGAGTTAATATCTCTGCGTGGGGTGCAAACCCAGTAAGAAAGGTGCCTCCGTGACAAGCACACTGAAAATTGTATAAGAAGGACCTTGGCTATGAAGCCAGTGGTGTGGGCTGCACTCCCAGTATCCACTTATGTGCCTTTAAAGTCTTTCAAATATTCAATATGTCGAATCGCGTCTAACTTTCCCTCGGGATCGCATCAGTTACATTTCCTACATCCGCAACGACTTGCCTTGCGCACAGCGTCTTTTTGAAGAATAGAGTTTTGTAATACTGGTAAGGAACTCAGCAGTTACCCACCCACTACCCTCCTGCATATTAAACACAGTTGACAGGTTGTTGATTTTCAACAATACCATCTACACAGACATTTCTTAATGTTGTCTTTTTGTTACAGAAAGTCTCATGTTCTGATAGCACCATTAGGTCAGCACCTATTCGATTAGATTCTCTTCATGACTCAACATCGTTAATTGCAAATTCTGAAACTAATGCACACCTTTTGTTTCCCCCCCTCCACCTTATATGGATATTTCCGCTTTTCAACGAATTGAGTAATGAACCATTAATATGTATCCAAGGAAGTAGCTAAAAGTACTTTTTTAATTGAAAAATAGCAGTTCCTGGGCTTAATGTATACAAGGAGCCTGTGTTGTGCAGAAAAGCATGTTACCGAGATAGCCGCGTACCTCCCGGCACGCTCCGTTTATGCAGCTTACAGGAAACGTCAGCCTGCCTAGTCACAGGACTTCGCGGCTCCAGGCCTTGTCTCTGAACACTTCAGAGAGCCCTCCGCCATATGTGTGTGAAAATAATGAGCAAATCCACTGAAGCGGGAGCAGCAGATTTAAGCAGCCATCTCTTACGGCGCTAAACCATGCCCCGTAGGTAATTATTTGATCTATCCACGCCTGGCTCCTCAGATCCACGTACAGTCCTCAACACAACCGTTTTTTTTACTGGATTGTTTTTTTTCCCAAGGGGTCTGGCAGTGCTGCAGGATTTCAAAGTGAAAGTCATTCAGTGTGACGTTGTATCGTATTGGGAATATGTGTTGATTTAAGGGAGGTGTAACATTCTTCCAAAATAATGATCAAGTAAAGCTTTAACCGCCAGAGGAGGAGTTTGTACGATTCTGAATCCGCTGTCAGGGAGCCATCGGTCACACCCATCCTTGGTCACAGAAGCCCAAGGTCCCCCTGTCACTGCAGGCCCCCTTCCCTCCTCTGTGACCCAGGCCTTTGCCCGCTTTGCCAACTCCTAGTGATGGTTCTGCTTATACCCCTACAAGAAAACACAGCAGACCTCCCACTGTCCACTATCTTCACCACATGCTAAATTTCAATTTTGGCAAATTAGCATGTTTTAGTTGAATCTGTGGAATTCTAACTACTTAACTGCCATGATTTGGTTTTTAAATCTGATCCAGGATCTAAGTAAAGCTAGCTATACGTATGTGGTGACTAACAGATCAAACTAATAGCATACAAACCCGAAAATAGAATTATCCCTTGAACATTTAATTGTTGTTGAAAAATATCTACATTTCAGTGTGCAAAATGTGCACTCGCCACTAGTTTTTGGCTTGTGATATCTGACTGTTGGTGATCAAGAAATCGTGTGCTGTCTGTATGTATAGAATTGATGTGGCTAGTAGCTTGCAACCTGAATGTTTGCCCCTTGTAACTATAACACATTGCAGCTAAGTCGCTTCTCATGGTAGTTGGTAGAACAAGAGAAGGTGAGGTGAAGCAATACTTCATTAATAAACCTCAGTATGATATGATAAATATGTGACAGAATGGCATTGCTTGGAGAGTCATTATGAATTTTTTGTTTAATGTGCAGGTGCCATTCCATGATGTTTCTGCCTATTTCTCTGAAGATGAGTGGACGCTTTTACAAGAATGGCAGAAGGAACTGTACAGGAATGTGATGAAGGAGATTCACCAAGCTTTGATCTCACTGGGTAACGTCTTTTTACAGTCTACAAAATGCAAGCTCCAATGTTCGCTTTGGGTTTTGATGATCTACCTTTTGACTGATCCCAGAGGAACTCTATGTAACCTCTCATTACACTTGGGGCCTGATTCAAAGAAGTGTTTTATAATGGCGCAATCCCATAGGAAAATGCTCTGTGAATCAGGTCTCCCAAAAGTGAGGCTGTGCATGCATACAGAGGGAGTAAGTAGCAAGGGGACAGCGGTATAAGCAGGAAAACCTTGGAAGACAGCTTCTCATTACAGCGTCTGACTGCTTAAATGGTGGTGTCTGTACAGGATACAAGAGAGCTAGGGTTATTCCAGTGTGAGAGGATGCCAACTGGTGCCTTCCCCTAGTGGCACGCGATCCGGAGACAATTGTGAATCCTAGAAATAAATCCTAAACAATACGTTTCGGCAGTGCTCCAGATAAGATTTTAACGTGGGAGTATTTTACTCCCTATTTTTAAAGTTGGGAGTAAAAAGATGTATTAAGATTTAACACATTAAGTTCCATTCCCAGTGGGAGTATTGTAGTAAATAAGTAAAAATATGTTTTACCTGTAAAACAGAAATGTTTTGTACAAAATATTTCTTCGCACCAATTTATACATGCACATTAAAAGGTACACTTTCTCCTCTTCAGACCAGGCAGTAATAATAATAATAGAGCTGCTTTCTGTGGCCTTACGTTTCCTACTGGTCGAAACATATCCATAGAGCTGTGTGGATGAAAGAAGGAGGGCATGCTCCAATGTGTCAATTTCCCATTTTTGTTGGTACCATTTTTACTCCCCATTTGTATTTTTTGGTAGTATTTGTCTATTTTTAAGTAGTAAAAGTGGCCGATAGCCACTTATCTGTTGGGCTGCGTCTCGAAGTTCATTGTATGGTACATGGAACAGGTACCCAAATCTTTGCCCTCACAGCTTGTAACTTTGACGTGTTCGTGCAACATCTACGAGGTGAAGATATTTGCACACATGAATAGGGAATAATGCTGACAAATATTTTTACTAATCCTAAATGCAGGCAGACCGTCCTTCGTCCTCATGTGTGGCCCTATAACGCCATGGAGTTGGTCTTGTTATGGGATAATTCAAATGAAGTTGAAGTCTGAGTGGTATTTATACATTGTCAGAACCCCAAAATGGCATTATTGGAGAACCATACATCTTAGCTGTGATTTTCTTTTCCATTATATTTTGTTTTGCCAATGGGGGAGGTTTCACTTGAATGTTTGTTGCTGCATTCAGCACAGCAAGAGCATAACATGGCGGTGAGATGCAGCCCATGCTGTCTGTTGGGGGTGAAGAACACCTGGCCTACATGTAGCACAATAATTGATACTGCGAACCAGAGAAATGGCCTAAGTGGCTCTAACTCGCAGGGGTTCATTCTCTTACTTTCTGCACCGGAAGTTGCAGGCTCACGGAGGTTTGAATGGGAGTGTGCATGGCTCCCGCAGTCCTGCGTGTGCTTACATTTGACTTTGTAAGTGGGTTGCAACTGGCGGAACTGCTGCTTCACGCCACATCCAGGTTAAACACGTTTTGCTTCGTGTCTGTGTCTACTACTGCATTTGTGTCTAATCCCACACTGACCCCGGTTGAATGGAAAGCTCCTTCTGGAGACTCCCACTCGCACGTTGGCGGAAGTCAAATCCCTGCTCCTGATACAACAAGTTCTAGTTATTTTCTTGGCAACTCTCTTGGGTGCAGATTTGCTTTCTCATGCGGCAGAGGGAGAAATGTCTCTTTACGAAAGGGCAGATTCACATAGAAGTTCCCTGGAGTAACATTGAGTTCCTGGGCAGAGATGGGTGAGTTGGAGTTACGCTTGGCAGCTTGTTAGTGAATTCAATAGTCTCTCTATGGGAGTACGTCTGTCTAGGGTACACTTACTGGCTGTAACGTCTCTGTAAATCTGCCTCAAAGTGCTTAGCCAATGCTGTCACTGTTGCCGGAAGCTACGCATAAAGGCCTCGGAACAGGGCACGAGGATGTAAACCACACTATATTCATTCCAAGCCAAACAAATGACCTGCTGTCAAGAGGGACAACTAAGAAACTGATGGCACATTCAACATATTTTTTTGTCACTTCAGGCAGTTACCCCTCCCCCTCCCATTTCACCTTTTAGGTATGGCGGTTGCAGTGAAGTGTGGCAAATCGCAAGGATACCTGTAAAATGAATCAAGGATGTTATCTCCCTGCAAGGCCAGAACACTGCTGTGTTTGCCTTATTGTTGATGTCCCTACAGAGGAGCAGCAATTCATTTTGCCCATTGCTATCAAAGCATCCCAACACATCCATAGTTCCCAATAGACAATGGCCCATATTTGGCCCTCATTGTACATACACTTATTGCACAGAAATTACATTTTCTATAGAGATCTGTAAAAGGAAGGTAAATGTGGGGTGCAAGGTGCGGGTCCATATATGCCACATTATTCTCATTATTAGAGATGATGGTCTACCCATCAAATGGAATGACTTCCTAAATTGACCCCGGTAGGATGCAAGTTAATGGTGACCTAGTATTGTAGTGGTGGGGGCCGGGGGCGGGGGGGTGATTTGTATTAACTACGTTTGGCATATTGAGAACTGAGGGGAGGATATTGAGGACTGGTGCGATTTATCTCATGGCTCGGTTATATTGATTAAGCATGTAAATTCGGGGGCACAAAGTTCCAAGCTACAAGCCGGGCCTGAAATGTCACTCGCCCCCTCAATTCGACACATAATACCACAGGGCTCAAAATTTCCACTTGCCACTAATCATTGGCTAGCGTTAATTCGCTCTTGGTGAGTGGGAACTGGTGAGCTGTGTGTATGTGTTTGATTGAGGTGGCAAGTTACCTTTTGAAATGTATGCCCCTGCATACAGCACACCCATTCTTTCTCACCGCAAGTCAATGATCACTAGCCAGCGGCTAATAGAAAGTGCAGTTCTTGAGGCATGAATGGTCTTTGCTTAAACCAAGCTATACATGATACTGCGTATTAGTAAAGCCAATACAATGCTTTAGGGGAAGCATTTAATGGAGACTTCAGACATAATCAGTGTGGTATACCCTGGGCCCTTATTTGGAACCTGCAAAGCCAAGAGCTGTCTTTTACCTGGCTTTTACAGGAGTACAGGAGGGGTGTCCCCTACAATTGTAGGAACTGGGGAGGATAACTGATAAACAGAGAGGTGTGTTCCTACCTGTGGTTGATTCAGAAATATTTTGTAATTTCTTAATACGAATTCAATTTGTTAATATTAGGATCGTGTTTAAAGAACTTGAGATTATTAGGTGAAATGTTATTTGTCTTGATTCAATCAAGTATTTTAATTAGTTTGACCATTAGTCTCAATTCTCATTGTGCATAGTTTCTGCACAATATTCTAACATGATTCAGCCCATGCTTGCATACCCACAGTATTGCTAGAGCAGAAGGCTGATGCGAGTAACATAGTGCATACATTATTTCAAAGAACAACAACAGCGCAAACAGAGTGTCGGAACGTATCTAACAAAATCACCAAATTAATGTTTACGAGTAGCCCAGGGTCAATGCAGAAGGGCTGCGTTTCGGCGTAAATACCTGGCTTTTCCAGTATTTATCCAATTGGGCTGTGATTGGTGTTCAGTTCCGTCATCCAGGATCTGCTACTTTGTGTACACCATGTATTACAGGTAGATGCTTTTATGTCAGACCTGCAAAATATATTTTAATTCCTGCATTTTATTATTAACAGGTCCTCTCATTGCCACCACTGTCTTTTCATTAAAAGCTAAAGAAAAAGAGGAGATGACCCACTGGAGCAACCTGGAATATGAGAGGAGACACAATAATAAATTGGTCCCAGGTAAGCAAGGAGAGTGTTTGCTATAACAGTAATGCTTAGGCTTGTAATGTAACCATATTGACTTCTATATGGAGGGATCGGGCAGTGCCTGGCAGGGTATCGGGTGCCTTGCCACATGTGGAGTCTGCACCCTGTGGGCCTGACCTTGCCCTAACGTATCATTTGCCTTTCACCCATGGAGGGAATGCAAGCCTTACCTCTAACCCCCTCCATCAATCTGACCTTGCTTACCCCCCCCCCCTGCCAGACCCTTACCTGTCACTTGATGGATTCAAAAATTTCAAAGGCCAGGCTGGCCTAATGCTGACCCTCTCCATGACCCTGCCAACTGTGGGACATTGCTGGTGCCTTCCGACCGTGCCCACCTTCTCACAATCTTTTGTACTTGTTAATCCACGAGCCCCATTGCATTCCTAATCCCACCCTGACGGCCAGTACTTTAACCGGCATCCTTCGAGTCCTCAGAGTGATCTAGTTAGAAGTCCAAATGACAATATAATAGCTAACTACACTTAAAGGGCAAGGTGAGGCTAAAGACCATCCGTTGGTTCATTCTCACACACAAGGTGGTATGAGGGGTGGAGGTATTGCAGCCTAAAATGTCTCTGCTCTTCTGAGGCGCATCTGAGCCATGCCATTCCTCCAGGACCGTCCAGTCCCTCTGCTCAGCAACTCCAAAGCCAAACTCTGGAGAAGGGAGAGGATGGGGGGAACACTTGCTGTCTATCCCTGGGCAGTATGCCCTGCCGAAAGCCCCATCGTGCACTATCGGTCTGGAGGAGGTGCTTTTGTAAACCTCTGGAAGCGCATCCCTTACTTAATCAATGGGAGGGGGACATTCCAGATGCGCAGAGATGGTCGGCGCTAGGCGTGCAGACAGCTAACTAGTGTCCTTCAGCCTGTGAGTGGGCACGGATATGTTGTCTGTAGCTGAGCAAGGATGGTGGGAGCTTTTTGGGAATCTGCTCAGAATGAGCAAGACGAAGAAGATGGCACCAGTATTACTCATGAACAGAACCTGAGCAAGACCAAGAAGATGGCACCAGTATTACTCATGAACAGAACTTTTTCTATCATGCTAAATGCCTAGTGCTATCATGCTAAATGCCTAGTGCTATCATGCTAAATGCCTAGTGCTATTTTTAAGCAGCTCGTGTCACACATAGCCTGCATCCACATCATCTGCTCCCGACTCTAGACTGTATTCTTCTTCTGTGACATTACTCCAGTGATAAAGAAAAGTGATATTGGTTTTGCATGACATCGCAATGGTGAAAACGCATTTCCTCTCCTCTCCCTGAGGGCCCCTCACACCTGGGTGACCTGCCACATAGTCTGCATCATGCTCAAAAAGGGGCATGTAAATGTGACGGGCCATTTGCCAAGCTCAGCCCTGCTGCGGGACTGTGCCGGAACCAAACGCCTGTTACTGTCACAGGTGGGACCTGAAGCTTCCACTCGGTCAAGGATCAGGACTGTGCTCTGCAGACTGTGAAAGGCTTACTGGTATGATATTATAGGTTATTTATAAGGCACTTAATACCCAGAGGTTTTTAAGCGCGGACCCTGGGATTGGACCTGTGTTGCTCCTTATGATAGGTTATTTATAAGGCGCTTAATACCCAGAGGTTTCTAAGCGCGGACCCGGGGATCAAACATATGTTGCTCCATGTCGTCTTGCTTCCAAGACGAGCATGTTGCCCCTAAGATATCCTCCTGAGACACTGTAGCGCCCTGCTCAGGTTGACACTGCTCCCTGACATCGGGGCGCTAGTGGCATGTCACTGTTGCACACCCATGGCAAATCACTTGCAGGCCCCCAGCTTCCACTGTTTAAAGGAGCAACGCTACATTGGGAGAAGAGAGGGAGGTGTTGGAGGATGGCATATCTCTAGCCATGTTTCTGCTCTTGCGGTGCCAATCTAGTCTGCTCTGAGCTTTGTATTCGTAGGTGCCTGAGGGCTTAGTGCGCTTGACGAATGTAAAAAATTAAATATATAAAAGCAGCACGTCCCCACGGGCAGCCCGTCCCCACCAATGTGCTCAGCATTCAGTCTGCTCCGAGGAGCTCTGGTAGTTACTTCCAGCAGATTACAGAGGCCGTTGCAGCTCCCCGAAGTATGAGGGAGATGTAGTTCATGTGCCATGTAAGTATGCCAGCCCTCGCAGGGCGCAGCTCCTTTGGCCAAGGCTGGCAAACCTGGGGACACAGGCCCCGTCCGAGGCTGCAATGTCTATACGTATCACCACCTCCGCACTCTTCCACACCGTGGATTAGTCCCAATGGATGCGGTATGCTTCGGAACAGGATTCCGCCCAGCCGAAGGGGTCCCCTCCACAGGCCGCGGCCACCAACACCATGGGCCGCAACAGCGCAGCCTCGTCCACTTGTTTCACCCATTTACATTCAGTTCAGGTGCTCAGCAGCGTTTCATGGGGGAGACTGAGAGTAAGTTAGGATATTAAAGGATGCAATGCTGGCGTTGCTGAGCTTACAGAGGAGCCGCCATCTTGGTCAGACTCTCGAGTGCCCGGCAGGAAGACAGGAATTGTGCTTATACTTCCAATTGAGCAAAATGCTAATCTTTATATTGTGCCATTGTGAAACATAGACATACATTGTAATTGTACTGCCAGTCAACCAGCACACATCCAATCGTTGCTTCATTACAAAGGCAAAGTATGAGTGAAATATGTATCATTGTGCCTGTGAAATGACAAGTGATCTATATGTATCAAAAACGAGTTAGTTTCCACAGGGCTGTCTAAGGACCCACACATTCTTGTCTGATAACAGGATACCAGCACGACCCTTATTGAAATGCGCTATGACCTCTAAAAGGTAAATCAAATGGCAAGCTGTGTACTCTTATCCCAAAGGACCACCCGTAAGGACCTTAATAAAGTGAATAGTAAGGTATGGTTGGGAAAGGAGTATTTGCGCTCCGCCTATTTAGGATTGCAGAATAACTGTTTATCGTTTAAGAGGCAAAAAGTCAAGAAACACTAGAAGAGTTGTTTTATTGATGTCATGACGTGATGGTCAGCCGACACGTGTTTTCGACTCTTTGGGTCGTCCTCAGGGCCATATATTCACAGTATGTTAAATGGTCTACCCTATCGATTTTTATGCATAGTGTCGCAGGAAGTGTGTTTGGATACTCTGCAGAACGCCATTGGTATTGGAACCAGGATTAACTTCTGAGAATGGGTCATGGATCGTGTATGGGCAGAGTATCCAAACAGAGCTGAACACACCTAGGTCTTCACATATACTGTGAAAGAACACTTACCACGATACAGCCAATAGGCAACAGGATCGCATTGAACTTATCCTAATAAGGCAGTGTTTAATAACAGACAGGCTTTCTGAAACACACAGCCATGATGTGGAGCCTAATGGAAACTGCAAATTATGGACCATGCTGGCACAATATAAATCAGTAATGATGAAGAGTGCCTTCTGGAAATCTACCATGATGTGCTATGTAGGCATGCTAGATATTCCCGGAAAAATGTAAACTGGTATGCTGGATAGTTGAAATTAGGCAATGATGTGCTAATTAGGCGTAATGTAAACTTTCAATGATGTGCTAGCATTGTGCAAAAATGCATATATAAAAACAAAGAGAATAATATTGAATTGTTCAAATATTTGACACCTTATAGTGGCATTGCCATTTTGATTGTATTACGGCAATAGTTTGGAACACAGGACGTAAGTGAGCAGAGTGTTTGGAGGCCAGCTGTTAGGCACGATTGTATGCAGTGCACTTTGGGTGTACTAAAACAAATCCCTGACTACAGGTAATAGGAAACCCAACCTTTGGTATAAGCTTGTACTACACAGTTTGATAGCGTGTTGAGCAGCCAGGCTTATCTCAAGAGGGGTCAATGTGAGCTGTAGGGGAGTTACACATATATCCACAGTGACAACTATTCAAATAAATTGTCATGCACCAGCCCTGGAGATTGGTTCACCATTGGAAGTACTACTAACATGGCTTCCAGTTTCCCAATTTAACAGTCTAGCTTATTTCAAGATGGCCGACAGAACCTATAACTGGCAAATCAGACCAGCGCACTGCGCGTTGTATCATTCCTTTTTACGTGCGCTGCCAGTCTCTCATAGTGACTAGCCTAACGCCTCTTTTTTTCCCTTTTGTTCAAGCCTTGCCTGATCTTCCTTATAATGCCACTCGCGGTGTCTCTAAACTTTCAGGTAAGGTGACCGGGTTCGATCTAACTGTGCTTGCAGTCACGACGCGTACTTCCAATCACTATGCGTATTCCGTGTGTGTGTCTCTTTCAGTGACTTCTCTTAGCCTCTGCAATAAGTTTCCGCTTTCGCGGGTTGTTTATCTCTCTTTCTCTATTTACCTGTCTGGTTCTGTCAGCTCTGTTTTCTTTTCTGTGCAACTTTGTATCCTGTTCGGAACGTCTCTTCTATGTTCCGTCTGTCAGGCGTTCTTCCCGGAAGACTGTGTGACCGCACTTACTCAACGGTCTCACTATCCACCAGTTTACCTCAATCTGAACTAGTGTATTCAGTTACTTGGTTCCTCCTAAATCATCGGAGTTCTGTATCCGAAAGGTTGGCTGACCAGATCCTCTACAAGCAGCAAAACTTCTTGTTAGTTATTGCCATCTCTTTGAATACGGACCGGATTCCGACCGGGGTTTTTTCTGCAAATCGGCTTTTTCCCCCGTTTTAGGGCGTGCTCCTCGGGTCACCTCCGGATCTGTAACATATTCAGACCACGGAGGCTGCCGAGGGCGCGCGACCCTACCTACGACAAAAAAGAGAAGAAACCTGGAAAAGAGGCAAGGATTAAGACGAAGAAGAAGAGTACAGTCAGCGTGGAGGAGTTTCCAGAAGAGACAGGTGAGGAGGAGGTCCAGCCTGACATAAATTCTTACACACAAGGTTTCTTGAATAATTATTTTATTTATCAGACCGTTAGAGTAAGCCTTCTTCAGAAGGGAGCAATATAACAGTAACACTCAAATATACTTCACAAAATACACACTCTTAATGTTTCTAAATCAGTAAGTACCCTTTTGGGATGGCCCACAGACACAACCTACACCCTCAGGTGACTTCAATAGATAGGCTGCTGGGGACATTAATATATCACTGTTGCATTTAGATTCATTTAACAGTAAGTCAAATGAAAACGTTATTAGAACATACAAGAGACCACTAATATTCTTTAAGCAGGCAATTACTTTCATATCCCCCAATAAGAGCCATTCAGCGTAACAGGCTAAGCCAAAGTCAATGGGCACAGTCTATATGAGCTGAAGCACTTCTTTGTAGGTAAGTAAGAAAAGACTTTGCACTATGTTTCAGACATCTTTGAAGAAAAAGAAGAATCAATGTAGGGCCACAAGCTGTTAGACTTGTGAGTAGTAGAAGATGCATGCAACTCTGCATCAAGAGGTAAGTTCTCTCAGACTTCTGCAGTACCTTTGTATTGAAGAAAAAGTGCAGCAGGTGACTTCTGTTCCTGAGCAGCTCTGCAGATCTCACTGTTCCTGGGCCCAGTTGTGGGGACAAGAGGGAGGACATCTGGGGACTCCTGCACTGCAATGGGACGGTCACTGCTCGCAACCAGCAATCTTCGAACAAGTGGCTGTTCGGTGTTACAGCTCCTCGCATCTACCGCAAATAGCAACACTGCAGTTCCTGACTGTCGAGATGGACTTTCCTTGCTTCTGGGGTCCTGCACACTGTTGAGGGGGCTCAGGCTCGGTCAGTCCTGCTTCCTGGCAGTTCGGAGGCTCTTCCTGGAGCTCTTGGCCAGCTTAAAAGCAACGCACACAATCTGGTGTTGCTCTCCCTGGTATTTCGGTTTCCAGCAGCAACTCTGTGGAAAGTCAACCAGCTCTGAGAGAATGTCCAGGTGGCTTACTTTGGAGTTGATTGGTCCCACCAACACAAGGGGAGAAGTCGTCCTTGCAGGGGCTTCTCTGTCGATACAAATTTGGAGTTTCAGCACAGCAGCAGGGCTTCACCGGGCAAACCAACGGTCCAGGAGTTGCAGCAGGTGTCCTCTTCAAGTTAGTTCTTCTTCGGTTCCTTCGTCCAGTGGTCGACTCTGCCTTCCAAGCCAAAAGCCTTGCCTTTTATTTAGTTCTCTCCTATTCCTTCAGCCTAGCTGTCAGTCACCCAGCAGGGTGGCTGTCCTTGCCGGACAGTCAGCCGACCAATCACTACAGAGTGCATTTGGGACTAAGCACAGGGAGTTTCGGGCACCTCCCTCACTTCCTGCCTACCCCAGACACCCTGGAGCCAGAGGCAGGCTTCACTCGTGGATCCCGCCAAAGGCAAAGCAAACAAAGGGACCAAATCTGGTTTGGCGCACAGAGTAAATCTCAAGAAGGACCTTTCCAAAAGAAATGGCGAAAAAAGAAGACCAGGGCCATTTTGACAAAAAATGGCACCCTTGGGTGTTTTACTGCAGCTGCGAACGCAGCCCCCGGTAAATGCACACCACGGTAGTTAACAGTAAACCACTGCCAACAGCCATTCAGTGAGGAAAGGGTAACCTTAAAAATGTTACATGAGAAGCTAGACAAAGGGGATACTAGGTAACCTCTCCAGCAACCTATTGTAAGATAGTGTGTGCTGGGTCTAGAAAGTTACAAATGTAAGTAAAGTCACTTTCACTTTACTGCTCTGGGACACAATAGTTTATCCCAGAGAAGGTATTTAAACCTGGGGAAATCTGAAAGACTTCCCTGTGCCACTGCACTGAAGTTACTGTGTGACCCAATGTAAAAGATGATGCCTATGAAGTTTGTCAGACTCCATAACCAAAAAAAACACAAGTTCAGAAATCACATTAAAATACATGAGAGAGTGGGGAAAAAAAGGGTCTCACACTCTTCAGGTAAAACAATCAAGTCCTCAAAATCCAGCAACGTTGCTGGGGGTCTCTAAGGTGGAGGGAATTAGCACATTTCTGAGAATTCTCCCTAACGCAGTGCTATTTTTGGGAGGGCATAGGAGGCAGGCAAAAGAGGGTTGCAGTAAATCTGGTAATTGTTTGTGTTTGGAAATGGGAATTGTGAAAAGCACTAATGCAATAGCCAGATTTGGGTGCACCAAAGGTTTGATTGTAATGTAATAAAGGAGTAGAATTTAAGCAGTCCTGTATTAGAGCTTTCACCTGTGCGCTTCTACATCGACCCTTCAGGCCTCCTCCCTTTGGGTTCTAGGGAGCCAGCGATTGGTACTCAAAAGGTGTTTGGCAAGACCATCAGCATAGTGGTTCCTCAAGAAAGTGTTCCAAAACAAATCCGTCTTTAGCAACTTCTTTTTCAGATGAAGTTGTTCTTGAAGCAAAGGCTCTTGCATACAAATAATCAAGGACGGGAAAAGTTATTTCTCCAAGCAACAAAAGGTTCTTTTCACTGTCTCTCCAGGTTTTTATCCCCGCCCCAGCGTCGGTTCCAGGTCTCTGTATTTTTTGGAATCTCATCATTATGAAGAGCTTTGATACTGAATATCTCTTCTACTGGTGGTCAGGTCCCATTAGAATGTTGTACTAGCCATGGACAATGGTTCAGGTGAATTTCAAGAACTTTTACCACCACACCTGGAAAGTCAGTCATCTAGATCGTCACCTTAGGCAGGGAGGCAGGGCTGGGGGGTTTGGGCCTGGCTGTCTATTCCCGAGCATGGTCCCTTCCTCTAGGGTTCCACTCCCCCTCTTGAATCTCCTACAGTTGGAATCTCCTACATGCTACCTCAACATAAGGCTGGGGCTAAGGGCACCTTCTCTACTCTAGCTTCAGGACACTGGCTCTTCAACCACCTCTTTGATACTTCACCACACGCTCATACCACCTCCCACCACTTGTAGTCTTGATGTGTGAGTGGACGTTTGGCGTCTTCTGTTGCTACCTACTCTTGTTACTCTGCTCCTTCTTGCACCACCGTCTGTACATCAAGTGTTAATCCATCCTCCTCCAATTTTCCTCCTTTCTCCACCTTTTTGACAACTCGTTTTACCACCTTAGGCCTTACTCCCTCCCCTTGCTCATACTTTTACAAACACTTCATCTTTAGATCCTACTCCCTCCCCCTGCTTTCACCAGCAGCTCTTCCCCAGGTCCTACTCCCTTCTCCTCCTGGTCTCTCCCTCCCTCTCCTTCTCATTCCAACCCCCAAAACACCTTAGCTTGTCCACCTTCCCCTTCTCCAACTGTTGTTAAACTCAATCCTTCTCTTTCTCCAAACTCCCAAACATTTGCACTGCTGATGTCTCCATATCTATATATATATATATATATATATATATAATCTGTGGGCCAGGCTGCGCATAAGGGTTTGCAGTTTGCAGCTGTGTGCAATTTCGTTTTACTGTTACAGGATTGGTTGCTTTAGAAAATATGCTGCACCTACTAATATCCCTACAGACAGTCAATAAATTATAAATAAACGTTGCGACAAAAAGTCAGTTCTTTGTCATTTTTCATGGTATGATATGATAAATGATATGGCATTTATAACGCTCCTGCGCATAAGTGTTTCTAGGCACGACAAGACAGGGAAACAAAGGGAGGACAAAAAAACAATCTTATTAGGCCTAGTGTCATTCAGATCGCGCAAGCTCAGGCAGGGGTGAGGGGAGAAGTGAAAAGGGGGGAAAGGGAGGGTGAAGAAGTGCAAAAGGGAGGGGAGAGGAGAAGTGCAGGTGCAGCCAATGGGTGGCTAAGTTCCAGTAATCAGAGGGTGCAGCCAGCTGGTGGCTAATCAGTGCAGAGAGTGGGTGGACTGTAGGGTTACAGATGCAGATGATAAGTGCTAGGGGCTAAGAGGCAGTGCGAGGTGCAGCTGGACAGGCAGGGACCTGGTCCCAATTTCAGAGGGTGGCCGTATGCCAACACGTGTTTCGACCTCTCCATGAGGTCCTCTTCAGGGCTGTAATACCAGTGCAAGTTCATCAATAACATTGATTACAAAACATATTCAACCAATTTCATACCATCACATTTTCGAAGATTCCACATCATGAATAATACGTCAAAGCCCTGCATAGGTTGCAGTGGAAAGCAAGAGAACACACAAAACAACATAATATATATTTATTTACCCGTATTATATCCAACCGAAATCCTAATATACTCAAATCCTCCAAACTCCCTGCGGGTCCTAATCATTGATTAGATTGCCAGCAGTCGAACACCCCTCCCAACAAAGCTTTACATATCACCAGCCTGATGCCTACAACGCTACCTTATTGTCTCATAAAAACAAATGATGCTACTGTCAAATGGGGGCAGCGTGTGCCTTTTTTTAGCAATAGTGCAATGAATGTGGTTTTAAACGGTGCTGGAACATTGCCAAATTGTAAGGAACTAATTAATGTCCTTGAATGTAATGTACATAACACAGCACATTTATAGAGACTCTTGTTTCTCTGTACACTCGACCTTCATTCACTCATCCCCATATTCATACTTCACATCAAAGTTAGAAGCCTACTTGAGCCTGACGAATTTCACAGATTTTAATGCATTAAACACTTTTTTTATTTTAATATCAAAAACAAATATAAAAACATATCTATTTCTTGTACAGTTCACAATGATAGAAGAATACACCATAAGTAGAAGATAATTTGTAAAACTTAATGTAATTAACACTCAAAACCAATTATTTTTTGCAACAGATGATTAAGTGGTGGGGTTATTTATTTATTTATTTATTTGCATTTTTAAAGCAAGCACGCACACAGCCCGCAGACATCAAGGCGCTGTTACAGTAATTGTTTTGTTCTTTAGTTGTGTAATTGTTTTTTTTTTTTTGTCCTAGTTGCCCATTTATAACACGCTTAAACACCCGGAGGTTTCTAAGCGCGGACCCGGAGATCGAACCTGTGTTGCTTCGTGTCGTCTTGCTTCCAAGGCGCGCACGTTGCCGCTGAAGTATCCTCCCGTACCAGTGTCATCTTTTCACCAAGACATTGTACCAATTTTTTGGCACAGCATTCAAACTCTGGAACCCCAGCACACTGGTCTGGATTATCCTATCCTTTAGTTAACCTTTAAGTCTGGTCATTCTCTATCTAGTGTACGCTTTTGAAAGATTGTACTTGGCCAGACTTATTGTAGACAAACCACAGGACTGGGACCGAAAGGCAACCCAGTCTAGGTTTGTACCTTCTCAGACCATATTTTCCATCCAAAATATACTCAGTTTCTGCCATAAAACGTGTCGACACTTGTGTGTTTCGTCCTTTACATAAAGGATCCACTCGTACTGCTCTGAGCGCTCCTCATTCTTTTCAATTAGACCTTCATCAGGACAGATACCAATACAAATCCCCAAACAAACCGTGTTCTCAGAGACTGAACCTTTGGACAAGGATTTCACAGGACTTCTTTCTCTTTTTCGATTTTCAGCTCTTGGGACTTTTCCAATTCAATCCCTTTTACTGCATTCTATGCTATTGTAACATCTGAAGGGAAACGTCTTCACTCTTCTCTCGTCCTTTGTAGACGGCAGGCTTTCTGTTTTGACCTGGGCCTTCCGTGACGCCCTTCTTGCCTATTTTCTCTCCTTCTTTTTAAAAGCTCTTTTACTCCAAATGCTCCCCTCTTGGGTCTTCTGATCCCAAACACAATTCTTACTTTCGTTGGTGCATCTGCTTGCGCTCAGTCTACTTGAATGTAATGGTCATTACTCTTTGAAAGATCATTGGCAGAAAGATATCGGTCTGAAGGTTTGCCGATAATAGCGAATTAAATGAATGTTTTTTGATGCAAACAGTATGAATTGGTATATCATTATGTGACTTAGCAGGAGTACGTAGCATCAGATTTTTATTTAAGAAGATCTTAGTATGGATATTTGTGAGAATACTGTCGATCCTAATTGCAAAAGAAAACCTGCTATGTCTAAGCAAGGTTTTCGGGTTGGAGTAATATGGCTGTTGGATTGTAAAGTTCCACATTTATATAACAAGTCATAAAGTAAAATTGGTAATAATTAACACAAGTCAATATTCAGATGGGCGTATGCCAGAATCTCAGTCACAGAAAGCGGTTGTTGGAAGAGTCAGGTCTTTAGCTCTTTTCTAAACAGGAGGGGACTTTGAGTAGTGTGGATTGCTACCAGGATGGAGTTCTAGAGGGCCGCAGTGTAGCATGAGACTGACTGTTTCCTAGATTTCTCCTTATGAGCCAGTCTAGTTTCCAGTCTGGTGATGGTCTTATTGCGTGATGACCATTTGACACCTGATGTTTTTTTAGTTTGGCCGCTGGGTAAGAATACAATTATTGCACTGATCTAGATCATGGGGTCTCCCCCTTCAAGTGTGTAAAACGGAAGTCTTGTCAGGGGATAATACCAGGCAGTCGAAAAGGATTGTGCTAAGCAAGTTTAATGCACAAGTGTTGCATTTTATCAAGAGAGGCCCCAAAGAACTGTTCTGAAAGAAGTCAACAGTGGGAAGCCAAAAGAGTTCGATGTACACGTGTGTACTTGGCCAAGAAGGGCCCAAAGAACTGTTTTGAATAAAAAGCTCAAAGAATGAATAAAGGAGAATCCAGGGGAAGGGGAACTACCCTCTGGAACCAAGAACTTCGTCCTTGAAGAAACTTGTGTTTAAGTAATTTTCATTTATGATCACTTTTTACCAAACCAACAAAGGTTAAAGACTCCCCCTTTTCACCAAGTCGTTCACCAAAAACATGGCAAACCTTTGTCAGACTCTCATTTCTGACTCCTCACAGAATTGAAACTAACCACGGTACAGGCTTTGTAAGGCCTGCCTTATGCAGCCTTTCAGCGTTATGGCGAGAGGGTGTTCCCGCCGCCATTTTGTGCTTCTAATATATCCATGTGTGATGTTGCACGTATTGCGTGTGATGTCATGAGAATAAACAGTCTGAAACGGAAAGTGCTTAAATATGGTTGTTATGCATGTTTTATCCCCTTTTAATTCGATTGCTATATAAGTTGTATATGTGCCTCTTATTTTAATTCGCAGTATGTCATTTAAAGTGAGTCGGTGCTGACGGCCGCCATTTTGTACTTCTAGTCAATCTGGGAGTAGATTGACAAATAGCATTTGTCATAGTTTCCTAAGGAATCCTTCTGCTTTTATCAGGTGATAAAAACAGGCAGATTCCACTGAAATCCGGTGGTTTTCCACCAGCGTAACCTTATTCCCTGCACCCCCCACTCCACCCGCAATAATTACAAAAATCAACTTGAAGTGTAAAAAAGGTGTTGAACCTGGCATGACCTTTTAAACCAGGTTTACACACCTTTCTTTGCACCCTTGAGAACTCTGATATGATCAATAATGTTTTAGAACATCTAACTTGATTACTTTGGAAGTGGTTTAAGCTCATGTGGGCACTGGTGCCACCACAGATCACTTCAAGGAATAAGGGTCGAGTAAGAGCAGGATTAACTTCTAAAGGAAGGTGGGCCAGGGTGCAAAAAGTAATCTAGGCCTAAAAACGTGTGTTTCTTTGTTCCTCAGGTACATCGACCAACCTCAAGCAGTCGGCGAGAGCAAATAGGAATGAAAACATACCTCTTAACAAGCGTCCAGGCCCAAAAAGAAGAGAAGCACCAGCTCGGCTCAGCACAGGTGATGAAAGAATGGATTAATTATGTTGCTTTGCGCCTATTTCAGTTCTATGTGGTGATGCAGACTCTGGAATGAAGACCGTGTGCTGTATTCCCATTTTTTAAAAAAATGTTTTAATTTGTTTTGGCTCAACAAGCCTTTACAAAACAAGAGGCAAAATAAAGCATATATTACAATTTATACAAAAACATAAAATAAGTAACAAAAGCTACACTTCTTTTTCTTTCTTTTTCATCAACCCTGACAAATTTTCTGTTTCCTGTATATGCGTTGTTTAGGTGCATTTATCCTTAACCTTTGTATATTAGATGATTATTTCACTTTTAATTGGCACCTGGGTTGCTGCAAACGACAATGCAGCGTTGGTACCTGAGATAATTCTGTCCCACAGGAAATCTGATACTATATCTTCCTCTCTACGCACAAAATTTGTATTCCCATTTTTTCAGGTTGGCCAAGCCCCGTTTCTCCCTTAACCGTAGCTCCCCTCACCATGTAACCAACAGCCTCTTAGAGCCCATCATTTAATTGAGGGTAAAAATAAATGCCGTTTTTACTGATGGCATTCCAATGCTGGCATTATGTGACCCACAGTACTGAATTTCACATACAGCTAATAAGTATTCATAATAAGCGACCTTAGACTCGCTAAACACACTTGCACTTCAAAAGCACTTTTCAAAATGGTTGGTTGTGGCTGTTCTTGGAAAAGAAAAAGAAATGTGCCTCATTATGAGATTGGTGGTAATTCGGCGGTAAATCTGCTGAATTACTGCCAAACTCGATTACGGATACTACCCCTTGGTCCCGTGGATTAACAGCGAGATTACAAGTGGTGGGAGGGCCGGTTTAATCCCCAGTCTCGGAGTCCCTAGGACGCCATGTGGATTTCGGTGGATCTGCTGATGTTATTGATTATTGGTGGTGAAGTGGACGATTTACCAGCCAGGTTTTTACTGGAGGTAAATCTTATGCCATACCTCCAAACCTGTAGTGCATCGGTGAAGTAATGCGACAGTAACCGAATTACTGTTGCATTACTGCCGTTTTTACCCACATCGCAGTTCTTGTAATGAAGACAAATCTGTTTTAAATTGCAATGACTCATTTTAGACCAACTTGTACAACATATGGGTGGTCATGCACCCTTCCTTCCTGAACTGCACAGGTATTTTGGGGGGGAAATTGTGGTGCATAAAAGGCATCTATGAGGCTAATGCACAAAAAACGTTGTATTTTACTATTGTACATCACAGGTGCAGTACACTAGTGTGTAAGAAACACAATGACCAAACCTGAAAGAGTGAAATTGGGGAACTGAGCTAAATAACTCTGCATTGATTCTGAATGCCCTAGCTCTCTTTGCAGAGAAAGGGGGATGCATCCCACAACTGTGAGCTTAAAAAGTCCTAACTTCGTGACCTTCAATGACAAAGTATTTAAGGGCCTCATTACAAGTTCGGAGGTATTTCGGAGGTAAATCATCTGAGATACCACCAAGTGGATTTACAGTTACCACCCCTTTGTCCCGTGGATTTACCACAGGATTACGAGTTGCGGTAAGTGCTAGATCCCAATTTTTTTGGTGTCATAGGAATCCATTGGGGATTTTTGGTGGAATTACCACCGGTGGAATTACAAGTGGTAATTCTTCCAATCGTTAGGGAACGAAAAGTGGAGGATTCATGCTGGAGGTACATCCCCCACGTTTCCCCCAAAAATCGGTGCGATTACCACTCATAATTCCATCGGGGGTAATTCCACCAAAATGTAATTTGGTGGCGTGGGAAAAATGGAGGTAACAGAATTACCTCCACTTTTTTCATGCCAAACTCGTAATGAGGCCCCCAAGTGTTTAATTGAAATGTAATCTCTTTTAAAAAAAGAAATCATTGCTTTCAAACTGTATATTTGCAAAGAAGGGTTTGGCGCAGTGCCAGTCTAGTTGTAAAACCACAAACATTCAGGTGTTGGTACCAATTATTGGAGTAACAGAAAATTGGAGGCAATGTTGGTGCACTGCTTAAGTGTTCTTAATCAGATGGTAGCCACACAGTAAAAGGAGTAACAGAAAACTAGAGTTGGCATTTCCTTTTAAATTTAAGAGGCAGCTTCATTATAACTCCCTCGGGTGCATAAAATAAATGACAACTGTGCATGGCTGACCTTCAGAGCAAAACATCTGCCCCATCTTTCCTGATTTTTACAGCCTTCTATACAGAGAGATCGGTCATTATTGTGGGATAATGACCCAACCCCCAAGTTATAGTCCAAGACCAAGGGTGTCAAACGTTAGGCCCATAGGTTCATAGGCCCTAAGGCCCTCTGCACGGAATGTGCTCTGAGATGGGAGAAAGCTAAGAAAAGGCGCCTCTGCTGCAGTGGTGTCGGAAGAAGACTTTGCCTGCAGTAGCCGACCATCCGCAGAAGGTCTTGGAGCACCGCCGGGGTAAAAGCTACTTGGCCTCATTACAAGTTTGCCGGTCTGGTAGTAACGGTAAGCTACCAGCACTGTTGCTACTAGACCGGCAAACTATGAGTTCTGCTCACAGGTGCCTTTGCGCCCACCAGGTCTGACCGGGCGGGCGGACCGGCACCCGCGAGCAGAGCAAGTCGGATGCACCGGCACCATTCACGAATGGTGCCGGCGCATCTGGCCTCCCCATTCCCATTGAGCCCTGTCGGGCTCAATGGGAATTGGGAGTAATGCATTCCGGCGCCTGGCAATGGGGATATACAAGGTCCGCCAGGCTTGTAATAGCCCTGTAATCCCCCATTGCCCTGCGCTGGAAAAATTCACAAGTACAGCAGCAGCCTGCCGGTTTTACCAGCAAGGCTACCGCCAAACTTGTAATGAGGCCCACTAGTGTCTTTTAAGCAGAAGCCCAGTGGTGTTTGTTTTTGGGGCTCCTCCATAAGAATGTGGCGCTACTTATGAAGAGAGGAGGCAATTCTTCTGAGCTCAACAAAATACCCAAACCTGACCTATAAAACATCACCATTGCCTGGAGTATACCAGTTTGAAATACGGAACTTCCAACCACTTTAATATTTTAAGATGGTGTCATTTCTACTGGCATTTTCCCCCTTCTATAAGTGGCAACCGTGCAAAGGCTCGCCTTCTGTGCTATGCTACAAGTGTAGTTTTATCTACTGGGCATCCATTATTTCTGAGCGGTGCAAAGTGTTTGGATGGCCACACCCATGATTGGCTGCAGGGAAATGCTATTCCGTGCAATTGGTAATCTGGCCTGTGAAGTATTGCAATATTTCATACGTTCCCGTACAGAAATGTTTTTAAAGTCTGTTGCTTTTTGTTTTTTTCCTGACCTGTGAACCGGAACGTTTTGCTGGGATATTGCATTGCTGTTTCTGGAATGCAGAGAAATGCATGCTGACGTTTCCTGGTCCGCTTCTGAAGCCAACATGGAATGCAGTCAATAACAGCAGTTTCAGTTCATCTAATAAAACAAATCACAGCTTGGATTCTTGTGACACATTGGGCCTCATTACGATAGTGGCAGTACAGTGACAACGGTGCCGTTATCACTGTACCGACACATTACGAGTTCTGCTCGCGGGTGACGCTCAGAGCGGCACCCGCGAGCAGAACTGGATGGTAGCAACGTTACCGTTATGAATGGTACCACTGCTACCATCCTCCCCATTCCCATTGAGCCCTATAGGGGCTCAAATGGGGACGTACAGGCTCTGGGTCCCGCGAAAGGGGAATTACCAGGTCCGCCGAGGTCGGAATGGTCTGGTAATTCCCCTTTCGCGGAACCCAGAGCTGAACCCGGATTTGGTGGTAGCCATGCCCTTATTGGGGGCATGGCTACCTCCAAACTCGTAATGAGGCCCATTTATCTTAACAATACTTTATCAAATGCTTTTACTTTCAAATACATTGTTTCCTTGTGATGCAGGACTTCCTTTTCATGACAGTGACGTGTGTTTGACGAAAGATGAGGAGGCGGTTCCAATTTTTATTGATGATCTTGGAGTGGAATTTGGAGAAAGTAGCACCAACTCCGCTAAAGACCACAGCTCGGGTAAGTTGGCAGTGGCCATATGTGCTTATATTGTGGGGATAGAATGAGGTGGGCTTTCCATTCGGGCACTTGGGCCTGCTCCTGATTTGATACACTGCGGACGCTGCCCTAGAATGAAGCCTTCTCGGGGGTCCTCGGAGCACCCTGAGCAGTTCTTTTGATTGACTCTGGCCAACAAGTTGTATCTTCTCAGCTCAGCTGGTTGGCAGCTCTGATGCTGAGTTGTTTCAGGAGTTGCTGGAATTGACTCATTCGTGTGTGAGCATTTTTAAATGAAGCACCCCCCACCCCCTTTCCAGCCTAGTGTTCCAGTTCTATGTTTCAGTGGCACCGAGAAGGCATTCTTTTAATTCCAGAAAAGGTATTGTCCTAGATACTACAGGGTTACCAGACCCAGACACACGGGTATCTCAGTGGACTAATGCATCAGCTGCAGAGATCTGTGCAGGTTAAAATGCTTCCTGTTCCCCTCCGCCTCCTGTCCTTATTCAGAGCGGAAAGCCATTGAGTTGGGTAGCTAGCCCCTAAATAGGATTCACATCATATAGCGCCACGTGTAATAATGATCATTTATAGTTATTAGTTATTGTCATGAACATCAGCAGATACCTATAGCCAAAAGCCCCTTTTATGGATCATTTTCAACTCTATATGTTGCCCCCGAACAATGATCTCTGGACTGCTGTTGCTCACACCCGTTATGTTGTATCATTCGTCACACATGTTATGTTGTATCGTTAGACCAGCAGGCATGGTGTCTCCATTCTATTCCATAGTGCAGCTTCTTCTTGTGGCCGTCCAACGGTGGCCATCTTGGCTACTGAGCAGGGGCGCCTGTATGCTTGAAAGGGCACTATGACGCAGTTACTACCGCGCTTGTTCCTGAGCTGTGTGTGCTATAAAGGGGAGGGGGCTGCGATGCCCGTACACCACCAAAGAGGAAACATGCAGGCATGAGGCTAATCTAGCACAATGGCCCTGGGGTCATCCTAAATAAGAAGTGAACTTGTCCCACTATCATCCTTTTGTACAGAGCTTGTTTCACAGGTTTAGAAGAAAAACATATCTTTTGAGTTGCAGATTTGCTATTGAACAGAAGGAGAGTCACTTAACCCAAGCCTTTATGTTTCGGCTGACCGAAGCGCGGTTGTGCTAGATTATCCTCAAGACTGCATGTTTCTTGTTTTCGAGTTCTCCCACCGTTGCTCTCTATCCAGGTAACAACCCATTGGCTCTTTTTTAACTTTGCCTAAGCCCCCCCCTAATTATCCTGAAACTAGACAAGTGTGTCAGGTGGCCTTCCATGTGCAAATTCCACAGGGTATGCAGAGCACAGACTTTTGTCGAAGTTGTTTCTTTTTGTATCGTCACTGTGTGTAATGATGACCCCAGGAATGAGGAACATATTCGCATCTTCACAAATGTCACCATTGCATGTTTGCATGCAGTGCTACATCTTTTATGAACATTGGAAACATTTTGGAAGATTTATTGCAAAATTAGCTGAATCATACGGTCATTACAGTACATGCCTGTACCTATACTGTAGATATTCAGCGTCGCCTTTGCAGGGCTGAATACAGTAATACATGGACAGGGGCAGTTACTGCATCACTATTTTGCTGTCCTGCCATTGCAACTTTTGGCCTTTTGAACTTCCCTAAAACAAACGCTAATTTTGTAAACCTCACACTTTTACAACGCATGGCCTCCGAGTAGTAGTACATCGAAGACATTTGCAGAGAACGGATATGGTTTTGTTAAAGTTATTAAAGTGATTTGGGAAAAAAGACTATAGTGGGGTTTCGAGTACAAAAATAGGTCCTCCCAAAATGCAGCCCGGTTCTTTTTAAATTTCACTTAAGCCCTTTTTCCTTCCTCTACCCGTTTGCCTGTGTCCCGGCCTGTTTCATGTGTGAACTGCGCCATTAAAGACCCTCTGCCCTGGCCAAGTACCTTGCCTCACACAGACCTATTTTGGCTCAGATTTCCGGGGCATTAATGGCCGAACCCATCCATGAAGGCAGGTGTTAGTGTTACATTAGAACATTGGAATGTTTGCAGTTCCATTGCAGGCGATGCAGTAGCAGAGGGGCAACGATAAGTGGTATAAGGTTTCTATACCAACATGCCAGTGTTCTCCTTAGTCCTTCCTTGTTTTAAAGAAAACATTCTATCTGTAGTGGGCGGAGTGGTCTAACAGCAAATAACGCCCCTCTTCAGGCCATTACCAGATTGCAAAAGTCAACTGAGCCACGTGCTGTTGCCACTATGCAATTGGCCTCCAAATATAGCAATATTGCTTAAGTAATTTAATTTAGTCACATTTCTCCTGTTTTGCAAGCTCAAGCGATTGGCAGTGGCGGGCACATGTTTTTTCTTTCAGAGGCTTGGATCGTGTTTAGCTCTTGTCATTGCAAGATCAAATCTGGTGATTTTAGCACTCACTTTTTTGTGAACAGGCTTCAGAGAAGTGGAGTGATGCAATTGCAAACTCTTTCATGTCCTGTACCAACTGTACACACAACACCTTGGAAATGTGTACTGTTATTTGTACTCCTGTTTACTCTAGAAACAGTAATTCTGCTATTCAGAATTCACCCTCTATAATATATATATAATTCACTTGACAAACTGTGCATGGTCTGTCATTACTTGTCCTCTCCTACTGGTGTTGGTAATTGCTACGAGGCCAAGGTTGGACTACTTGCCACCACGTACCCACAGACCCAACTACAACCAGTTGGGGTAACTCTGGCTCACTTAGCTCTTCCAAGCTCTGACTTGCAAGAATGATTGTCTCAACGTTTCGGGCAGTACAGGTTTGAGCTACCTGGGCCCTTCAAGATGCTCGCCAGCTCCCCTCACCGCTCTTCCTGCTCCTGAACACCTCTAGTCCTTCTTTGGTCTTTACTTTATATTGCTGGGACCACCCGCGTGTAGCGTCAATGTTTGGGATGTATACATTTTGGCTGTGGCACAATTGTTCACGGCCAAATTGACTGTGGTCAATACGACCGCGAAACCAATTTTGCTGTGGCCAAAATACCCTTTTGCCATCTGTGCAAGATGTGACCATGCAGTGCCAGATCTGTCCCTCCTACGCAGGTTGGATCCGACGCTGCAGAGTTCGCTTTACTTTTCTTTTTTTTTCTTGGTCCCCCACCTCAAGATCTCCGGAAGCGAGGAACATCCCTACTATCCCCAAAGGCAATCACTACCATACATGAGGAGCGGGGGACAACCACACCGACCCCCGCTCCCCATGTTTGGTAGTGATTGTCCAAATTGGTAGTTTCTAAATGACCAAATGGTACTGGCCGAATGTACCATATGGTCAATTAGAAACAACCAATTTGGGTAATACCAATGTTTGTCGTCAATGACTTTGAAGTTATCTTCATGCCTCCTGCTGGGCACCTTTTCACAGTACTTTGGTAATCCTTTCTAAGGTTGTTGTGTATGTTTCTTTGGTTCTTCTTCAAAGTCCTATCTGATTTTACAGGTGAAATAGTAATAACATACGGTAGGGTAGTAGTTTCAGATTGGCAGAGAGTAGTCAATGGGGCCATGGTTTCTGGGAACAAGGGTTTAGAGAGGTCTTTCATGGGATGGGAGTCCTTATTCCAATGAGGGGGACTATTGGGTAGCGGCCTCGCCTCCCTAGCCTCATAGAGAAGGGCTCTCCTCTGGGGAGAAGTAACGAGATGCTGTGAATTGTCACACCACCCCACAATTTTGTTGTCTTAGGCTTTGCACTGCCATCTGCCGTAAATAGTTGAATACCTCTGTGATGAATAAGCAAATTGATCCAATGATAAACACACCACCATGATAGGAGTGCTATTGTAGAAAAGCGGGGTAGGGTTTACCATTTTTATCCAGCCTTTAACTGCCTTTAGACATGGGGCCTAATCACGAGTTTGGCGGTAACCCTTAAATGCAGCAGTAGTGCTATTACCGCCACATTTAAGGGTCCACCAAATCACGGGTTTGACAGATTTCCCCCAGCTCTAAGCTGGGGGGAAGTCCGTCGAGCTTTCGCGCTCTTACCGCCGGCGGGAAATCCGCCGGCAGTAAGAGCGCGAAAATTCCCCATTGAGCCCAATGGGGAATGGGGAGTTCCCGAATGGGCTCAGTGGGGAATGGGCAATACCCGTTCCGCCAAACCCGTGATCCGGCGCTATTAGCGCCACCGTTACCGCCCAACTCGTGATGAGGCCCATGGTGTGGAAAAATGTAAATGTTAAAAAAATCTTAGTTAATTCCAATCCTTTACAATGATTGCAGTCATGTGCAAAATACAGGACCAGGGAGAATACCGCTCCCCCCAAAATAAAAGCAGACACTTTTCATCCCTTCTCATTGAGCTCTGTCGAGCCTTTTGAATTAAGACATAAATAAGGCATTGTATTATTTCCATAGATCATTCTATATATTATGGTCCTCATTACAGGTTTATTGCTATTTCCGCAGTAAATCAACCAAAATACCACCAGATTGATTTACCATTACTGCCACTTGATCTGCCGGATCCCAAATGGTGGTAGGCGGTGTAAGTCCCCATTCATTGGTGTCCATAGGACTCAATGGGTAATTCCGGTGATTTTGCAGTTTGCGGTCGGTAAGGCAGACAAATTACCTCCACCATTCTGCTGGCAGATTTTCCTCTGCCTTACCTCCAAATCCATAGTTCGGCGGTGCAGTAATGCAGCAGCAATTTATTTATTTTGTATTTATTGTTAATTTGTCGTGCCCCTCTACACAAGTGTTTTCGAGGTGCAGCAAGTCGGGTGGAGGAACACGTAGGAGAAAAATAGCGATCCTAATAGACCTTGCAACATTCATATCGTGCAAGTGCAGTTGTGAGAAGTGCATGGGGAGGAGAGGTGGGAAAGTGCTGGGGCTGGGAGGAAGCACCATTGAGAAGGAGAGTGCCAAGGAGGGCCAGGTAGACAGGGCAAAGTGGAGGATGAGAGTGAAGGGGCGTCCACAACTAAGTGCTAGTTAAGTGGTTCAGATGGGACCAAAGGGTGAAGTCAACCTGCCAAGTGTAGGCGGGGGGTGGGGGCTGTGCGGGCAAGTGCAAGATGAGGGTGGGAACGGGTTACAGGGGAACAAGTGCAGTGCTAGACTGGGCAGGGGAGGGCTTGCTGCCTTGTGAGACTCAGAAGGAACCAGTCTCAGGCAGAGGGGACATTAGTAGGAGAGGGGAAAGAGGAAGAGAAAGGGAAGGTCTTAAGGAGCTCCCGGAACTTAAGGAGATGCGCTCAAGACTGAGAGGGGTAGGGAGAACATTCAAAAACGAGGCACCTGCAAGGGAGAGAGATCTACCCCCCACACGTTCTGCTTGGAAAAACACTTGATTTGCAGAGAGTTAAAGCTAAAGCTAGACAAGTGAAGGGCTGTATTGGGGAGGTATTTGGGTAGAGAACGTTTGGTATAGTGTGGTACCAGACCCCAGAAAGCCTTGTGGATAATGCAGAAGGTCTTGAATTTGATCCTTGCAGCCACCGTGAGGCGGTGGAGAGATTTAAGGGCTGGAAAGATGCAGTCCCTGAGCTTGAGGCCAATGATGTCTTGCAGTCTTATTCTGTATTAGTTGAAGGGGGCGAAGGGGAGAAGTTAGGCAGATTGAGGAAGAGGCTGTGGCAGTAGTCCAACCTGCAAAGAACCAGTTACCACTGCATTACCACCGTTGTTGGCCACACCGCCGAACCCTTAGTGAGGACCTATGTGTTGCTGATAGTTGTGACAGAGATTTTGAACTCTTTTTTTTTGTATCTATTAGCCACAATGAGATATAAATGTAACAGGTGTATCTGGTTCCATTTCATTTCGTTGCATGCAATTTCATCCCCTGTCATTTAACGTGTACATTCCAACGAAAATGCTCATTGTTATTAATTGTTACGGGGGGAGGGTCCCTCCACCCAAATCACCCTCCCAAACTTATTTTTGGCTATTTCCTACCCACCCAAACACTTATCTGCCCTTTCCCACCTCCCCTAAAAAATTCGATGAGCATATTCGTTGTAATATGCACATTAAAATGCCATGGGATGAAAATGCATGCGATGAAAGGACGTCGTACCATGTATCTGTAGTTGACATGTTCTTGGCCCTATCGAAAGGTAGCAGATGTTTATTGATACCCGACACAATGAATTTAGTTGTTAGACCTCAGAAGGTTGAAGGGGTGAGTGGACCTGGTCTGATGTGAATATGTGACCATGAGGTTAAACACCGATCCCTGTAGTGGATGCATCAGCCCACTAAGCCAGAGAGCTGCTGCTGAAATGGTCGCTCCTAATGCTCTTTTTCTGCTGCCACATTATTAATTTGTAAAGCGTACCAAACCCGGTGGCATCAAGGTGCTGGTTGCAGTATACACATCTTTGTGAAGCATAAAGCCAAAAAGGAAGGCATAGAATTCTGGTTACAGATATCACATCTTTGTGATAATATGAGAAACAGTTACAGTAATCGCAAGTAGTACGCACATGAAGTTCTAGGGATGATCAGTGGAGGAAATTGGGGTTCATGATAGTTGTGAGTGATATCACTTGGTTATGGGTTATAGGTCTTGTAAGAAGATGTTTTGAGCTTTTTTCAGAAGGTCCAGCATGAAGGCTTATCTAAGGTATGTCAGTTAGGCATTCCATTGTTTTGAGGCTACTAGAAGGAAGCTGCAACCTCCTTCCCTTTGCAGCTTGAATCTGGGTATAGTGAGGAGGTGCGTGTAGAACGCATGGGTACGTCTGTTCATTTGGGAGTTCTTGCATTCAGAGGATAGATATCTGGGTGCTGAGTTAGACGTTTGTGGGTTAGTGTAAGATTTTTTAACAGTATGCACTCGCAAATAGGCAGCCAATGCACGCTTCTTCAAGCCGAGAAAATATGGTCTATTTTTTCTATTTTTGGGAATATTCAAGACTGCTTTTAATGCATTATTTTGAATAATTTGAGTTTTTTTTTATATTGTAGGTGGTGGGCCTGCAAATAAGGTATTGCAATAGTCTAATCTGGAGACAATTAGGGCTCTTGCGATAGTGATGCAGCTGTCTGAAGTGAGGAAGGGTCTACTTGTGTTGATAAGTTCGGTTGTGTAAGCCGCAGACAGAGCAATTGCATTTACCGGTCTAGTTAATGAGAAGGATGAGTACAAATAGGCCCCTAGCGTTTTAACTTCTTTGGAGACAGACTGCTAATCCCGATGATGATGAACGATTTGTACATTCCTTTGAGTTTGTTTAGTAGAGTTGGTGAAGCAGTAAGGAGCAGCTCAGTCTCTCTGTTTAAGCATAGGGAGTGTAGTGCCATCCAGGTTTGGATGATTTGGTAGACTTTGCCTAGTAAGTTAGTGTCTGAGTCGTAGATGCCTAAAATGGGTAGGAGGAATTGGGTATCGTCTGCGTGGCAGTGTAGGAGATACCCAAGGAATCAAGAAGGTCAAAGAGAGGCTTTGTGAAAACGGTGTATACGGTGGGTGAGACACAGGAGCCTTGTGGGACTCCGCAGGTGACTGGGGCTGGTGGGGCAGATGCAGTGGCAGAGAAGACCCTTATAATTCTGTTGTAGAGGAATGAGGAAATACAGGCAGATGCTTTAGTGGAGAAATTACCTGCTGAAAGGTGTTCGCAAAGTGTTGTATGGTCGACTAAATGAAATGCAGTAGAGAGGTGGAGCAGGAGTAAGAGAGCAAGTTTTCCGTTGTCTTTGATTTCATCCATTTTGGATTTTTAAGTCTAAGAGAGCTGATTTTGTTCCGTGACCTGGACGGAATGCGGATTGCTGCAGCCTGAGGAGGTTATTGTCTTCCAAATGCTTTTGGTTTGTACATATGCTGCTCTCTCCAGTATTTTGAGTTAGAAAGGGACTGTTTTAATGGAACAGTAATTGGTAGGTATGTTAGGGTCTAGGGTAGGCTTTTTCAGGAGTGGGAGGACCCATGCGTCTTTTAAAGTTTGTTGGCACACTGCTGGACGAGAAGGATGTGTTAATGAGCTCTGAGGTGAATTTTGCAAGCTCTGTTGCACAGTCGTTGATGAGCGAGGCTGGGCAAGTGTCTCCTTGACATCTAGATGGCTTGAGGCGTTTTATAATGTTTATAATTTCTGTTTCAGAGATTGGTGAAAACTCGAACAGGTGTGTGTCGAGCGGAGGTGGTGGAGGTGTGAGGTCGAATGGAGCCCCAGTGGCCATTAGTTTGTTTTTCTTAGCATTGATTTTTGTTTGTTGGAGTGGGATTTTGTCAGGTAGGGAATTTTGTATATTGGAGCACCACAGAGTGTCTTTGAGACAACTAGCTGGATGCCGGGGGGCGGGCACTGGTGATTCGAGTTCCGGCAGAATGGCAAAGAGTTCTTGAGTACCTGAGTTTGCTTTTTCGATTCAGTCATTGTAGGTTGAGCTTTATGCTAGAAGAATTGCCTGTTTGTAGTTTTTAGACAGTAAGGTGAAGTGATCTTTGTTAGCAATTGATGGATACCTTTCCCATTTTTCCATTAGACGATATCCACCATAATGGAGGTGATGCACTTAAGTCTTAAACTTCATATGTACATGCAAAGTTATGTCCATGGCAATATTAAATGAGGTCTATATTACCGGAGATCTCATCCTTTACACTACAGTCTTCTTCCTTTATTGGGTACACATGTTTATTGCACTGCTTGCCACCTCATTATGACCTGCTTTTAAATGTACTATGATTTTAGAATAATTATTCATGAGCACTATGAGAGTCATGGGTAAACATGCATTACCCAGTATTTGTATGGCCTTCTGTACTGAATCAGAATCATCCTTGGTGCATCATTTTGGCTTCATTTTCCTCTACCTACCTAAACTATGTGGAGCTTCTCTCAGGACAAGTCTTAATAAAAGCATACATGTTCATCCATTCCTTCACGCAGATAGCACTGTTACATGAGAACGGTGCAGTGCTTCTCACATTTTATGTCTTTTGGGGGGTACTCTCCCATTGTTTACTGATTCTTTGTGCACAAATAATTGAACCTCTTTGGGGTTAGCATTATGTACCTCAGACATGCTCTTAAAAGCACCGTTTTCAATTTCTAATTCTACTCTCACCTTATTCATCCAAATATAAAGAATGGGCCAGTGTCTGTGGGCTGCATCATTGGACTCGGTGCAGTGCCTGTTATCTGCATCATTGAACCCGGTGCAGTGTCTGTTACCTGCATCATTGAACCCGGTGCAGTGTCTGTTACCTGCGTCATTTAACCCGGTGCAGTGCCTGTTACCTGCATCTTTGAACCGGTGCAGTGCCTGTTACCTGCATCTTTGAACCCGGTGCAGTGCCTTTTACCTGCATCATTGAACCCGGTGCAGTGCCTTTTTACCTGCATAATTTAACCCGGCGCAGTGCCTGTTGTCTGCATCATTGAACCCGGTGCAGTGTCTGTTACCTGCATCATTGAACCTGGTGCAGTGCCTGTTACCTGCATCATTGAACTCTGTGCAGTGTCTGTTACCTGCATCATTGAACCTGGTGCAGTGCCTGTTACCTGCATCATTGAACCTGGTGCAGTGCCTGTTACTTGCATCATTGAACCTGGTACAGTGTCTGTTACGTGATCTTTGAACCTGGTGCAGTGTCTGTTACGTGATCTTTGAACCTGGTGCAGTGTCTGTTGGTTGCATCATTGAGACTAACAAGGGTAACAATGGATAACAGGCGTATCTCTGTTTTATGGTCTAGCCTGTATATTACCTATATTAACTTGAACATCGGAGACCATAAAACCAGTGAATCTGTGCTAGGAGAGTTCAGGTTTGCAGTTAGTTAACAAAACTTCATTTCAAACCTATATCTAAATGGAAAAGACCACATGTCCATTTATCTCAACTGATGTGTGAGGAGAAAAAATTCAATTCTACTCACTATGACGTAATATACTCATAAATATTTTTTATTCATATGTTAACATTATATCAAAACATATATACAATTTATACAATTCTAAAATTCAACAATTCATCAAAAAGTACCTTGAGCAGTGCAAATCTAGAATTGGTTAATAAAAATATAACCTGATTGGGTACCACGTGAAACATATCTCAAAATAAGAATAACTCAGGCATACTTCATTCAAACACACTCAAACATTCTCACTTTCTCGGTTTTAATATATTCAAATTTAAACAATTATATCAAAAAAATATAAAATAAATGTCTAAAATGTAATCACAATTCATTATTATTCAGAATAGTGAAATATTAGCATATCAACAACTTTCTGAAATTTAAATCGTTACTACTGTTGTGATATGATTTGATTAACATTGACATACAAAACAAAAAAGTTTTCCCCACCCAACATGTTTCTTTCTGTACTGTGATTATTATGCAGAAATTCATCAGGGGTTAAGTATTTCCAGAGTATTCAAACCAGAGAGATTTTTCTATGTAGATCGACGGACAACAACAAGAACTCTCCTGTGGGTAAAACACAAAAACACATTCAATCAGGCTCTAATGCACTAGTCTACTGATCGAAATATGCTAACTTCATACTATTAATGAATAAAGTGCAAATATATAGAGGGAAATAGAGCCTCTATAGTATCATCTTCTGAACAGAAGGGGTCACTATTACCAAACAGTAACGTGACTAGGAGACCAGCTCAATTGGTCAGATCCTAAAATACCACCACTATTGTGATCAACGCAAGACTTAACCAAACCACCGAGACTATACAGTTATGTTACACGCACCATAAGAGTAGTGTTAGTTTATTCTTAACTACTATTGTAACATACAATTGGGAAAATGAAGAAAGATCACTCTGTTATAACCATGTCACCCAAATGTGGCTCAATGTTAGCAAAAACACCTAGTGATAGGTAGTGAGGTAATGTGGTGTCATACTTCACCAAATATATAGGGAACTCACAGCTCAAAGAGAGATTCCAATTCTGTCAGATTTTCATTTCATTTTTCTGAGTATCAGTCAGTGGCAGTTTACTATTTTAATTAGAAATGGCTGCTATCAGCCCCCTTGTAATAGGGGTTATCAAATATCCGATTGATTATGGACCGACTCTAAAGATAAGAAAAAGATAGACAGGAAATACCATAAAGGCCATTAGAGCTCCTTTAAAATATCAACTTAAGTATAAAAAGAGTATGCAACCAGATGTATTGTGAATGCACTCTATCCCGTTATCTAAGGCAGAGATTGTTACAGGCACCTACCTGTCAGAGTCAGCAATCTGTACTGATAATCGTTATGTGGAGCGTCATTGTGACTTTACGGTATCGTGGACACACAGTAAGGTGTTTTCTCCTCCCATTGTATTCATCGGTATGGACCGAATCTGTATAGACAGTATTGAAAAAAAGCGGGAACTATGCTTTAGTTTCGAAAGTGCTAACTCCAAACTAGATTACAATTCGATTCCATTAAAAGCCGTGCTTGTAGCTGAACACTATCAACGCTATCGGGATTACCAACACGTCTGATCAGAATTATTATCTCGGTCTCAGGGTATCGTTCGTTATACACTGCCTGTTAGCTTACCTATATCGTGCGTCCGTTGTGTACCTAGTCGGCGGTTCTATGGATCGCCGGCGCCAGCAACATGACGGTACTAGGACTCTAAATACGCTCTATGGTCAAACGTATAGTCACGTGACCACGGCGTATCACGTCTGATTAGGTATCAGGGATCGTTAATAAATACTTAGTGATTGCTACGTTTTCAACATCTGTGTGAGGCTAACTTCATTGTTCATCTTTGCAAACTGAACATTAATGAGCCCTATTGTAATGTTAGCGTCTCACAACAATAGCCGTCACTTAATTCATGTTTAATATAACGCGGGCGCGAACGAACATTATTGTGAAGTCTCAATGTTCCAATAGCTCGCAGCTCATCGTGTAATAGCCGGTAGGTAACTTAACTAAATGTGCATAGAACTCATTTTCATATTATGAATAATCAGCTAATTCATTATTTCCAAAAGAAAGATTGAGAAATACATTTAAATTGTGTGTATTTAAATATTCCAGTTGATTAATTCATTAAGGCCAACTACATGGCTATTGCTCATATAGATGAGTTTAAGTTCTTCTCTGGACAATGTTTGTTTATCAGCACGGTTGTTATTAGTAATGGGAAGTTTCTTTAGCACAGTCCATTTCAGGTCATTGCAGTTATGATCACGCATCATAAAATGGCCTACCATAGGAGCAGTAAGATTCTTGGTCCTAATACAGCTTCTATGTTCATTGATGCAAATCTTAATTTTACGCTCTGTCTTACCAATATATAGTTTTGGGCATGGGCACCATATAGCGTATATTACATTTTGGGAATTGCAGTTCGAGAACATCTTTTGTTCCCATGGTCTTTGTAACCCAATGTCCACTTCTGTAGTTCGACTAGTGAACTGACAGCATACACAGGCCCCGCACGGTGCGTGTCCTTTGGGTTTAGGCATACCCCATTGTTGAGTAATGGTTATTTGGTCATTATCTCCAATACTGATGTCATTTCTACTGACCAGTTCTTTGATATTACGACCTCGTTTAAAAGCACACAGGGAACTGGGATAGGTATTTTCGCCTGTGCTAGTAGATGCCAGTGTTTTTTTATTATCTTAACCACCTCGTTAGATAAATGATTGAATGTACTAACAAAAACTAGATGGTTAGTATTGGAGACTGCCTTCGACCGATATTTTAAAAGGGCATCGCGATGGTTATTCGATGCCCTTTTAAAGGACCTCTTTACAATTTTAGCTGGATAGCCTCGATGGATCAAGTTCTGGTTCAGACTACGGGCTTCAGACATAAATATTTCCTTGCTACTACTGTTCCGTTTGAGCCTAAGAAATTGGCCAAATGGTAAGTTATCTCTCAATGCCTTAGGATGGAAGCTGCCATATCTTAATAATGAGTTCCGGTCTGTGGCCTTATGATATGGTTTTAAGGTTAAATGTCGTGTAGACTGGTCCGAAATAATTGTCAGATCTAAAAAGTCTATTGAATTCCTTTGATAGTTGATGGTAAATTTAAGGAAAGGATTAACACTATTTAGCCAATGGAAAAAAGCTAAAAGGGTAACCTCATCTCTGTGCCAAATTAATAGCACGTCATCGATATATCTCTTCCATACCGTGATGTGTTGTTTATATATGTTGTTATCACTATAGATACTCATTTGTTCTACAAAGTCTACATATAGATTAGCCAGGGAGGGAGCTACGGCAGACCCCATAGCAGTCCCATGGACCTGTTGGAAAAAGAGTCCATCAAACTGAAAATAATTCTCTGTCAATGACAACATAGTACACCATAAAATAAACGAATTAGGCGTCATACCTGTAGTTCGTTTAGTGTAAAGTAACTCCTCTATTACGTCGAGTGTTGCAGTTTGAGGAATTTTCGTATACAATGAGACGATATCTAGAGTCACCATGATATCTTCATTTGGATTGAAAGGGAAATTCTCAATTAAATTAATTACAGACATCGAGTCTTGAATGTAAGATGGCATTTCCTTTACAAAACCCTTCAAAAAAGAATCTGCACATTTTGCCAAAGGTTCCAGAATGGAATTAGTTCCGGAAACAATGGGTCTCCCCGGGGGATTTGTCAATGTTTTGTGGACTTTCGGGAGAATATAAAACAAGGGGATGCTAGGATCGCGTTTAACAAGAAAATCTGCTTCTTTACATGTGATCCACCCTCTATCTCGGGCCTTCTCTACTTTGAGGGATATTAAACTCTTCAATCGAGTGGTGGGGTCAAGCGTGATAGGTTTATAGAAAGTAATATCTGCCAATTGTCGCAGACATTCATTCGCATAATCTTTACGATTCATGAGAACTATTGCTCCACCTTTATCTGCCTTTCGAATGACTATAGATTTATTATTTTTAAGTGATTCGAAGGCTTTCTTCTGGACAGCGGAACAATTTTGAAATGTATGCGGTGAGTGGGTCTTTTCTAGATCCACTAAGTCAGCTAGCACCCTTCTTTCAAAAACTACAGATTCTGGGCTATGGCTCGTGATGGGAGACCTGCATCATTTAACCCGGTGCAGTGCCTGTTACCTGCATCTTTGAACCGGTGCAGTGCCTGTTGCCTGCATCTTTGAACCCGGTGCAGTGCCTTTTACCTGCATCATTGAACCCGGTGCAGTGCCTTTTTACCTGCATCATTGAACCCGGCGCAGTGCCTTTTACCTGCATCATTGAACCCGGTGCAGTGCCTGTTATCTGCATCATTGAACCCGGTGCAGTGCCTGTTATCTGCATCATTGAACCCGGTGCAGTGCCTGTTACCTGCATCATTGAACCTGGTGCAGTGCCTGTTACCTGCATCATTGAACTCTGTGCAGTGTCTGTTACCTGCATCATTGAACCTGGTGCAGTGCCTGTTACTTGCATAATTGAACCTGGTACAGTGTCTGTTACGTGATCTTTGAACCTGGTGCAGTGTCTGCATCACTGAGCCATGTGTTGTGTCTGACGGCTGCATCATTAAGCCCTGCCCGCTGTCTGCAAGCTGCATCGTTGAACTCTCCCAAATGTTTCTCGGCTCTATCTGTGAACCCTTGCCAGTGTCTGTAAGAGAGTGGAAGTGAGTGGCAGAAACATGTGATTGTCCATGAATGATAGCAGGTTTCAAGAAATTATCCAATTTTGGTGCAAAACATGTCAGTAATTCCCTTTGATAAACATCTTATGACAGTCAGTGGCAGCTCCTTTATAACACTGTTTGAGTGAGTAGGATCATTTATATAGCACACATTTTGGTTTTAGCTTACTTTTGAAGTTGACCAAAAATCATATATTCTTTTCTACAAAGAATCTCTCCTTTTGAAAAATATTAATTTGTTTGTGCTATATTATCATACTTTATTTTTTACAGCAGGGCATGATGTTATTTCCGTCCACATTAAAGAGGAGGAAGAACCCTATTGCCTGGACCACCAGAACACTATGGGAATCGAAGACCTCTGCGGTCCCAGAGGTGAGTAAATGGCGCAGAGCTGCTGTTACCAGAATATTCGGATGTTTGCATGGCCCCATCCCATTACTCTGCACCCTAAAGTCATACTCCTAAAAATGTCATGCATTCTGCTCTAAACCTGATTTTTACTTGAAGGTGTGCCTTGTTAATTTTACAAAAAGTGATAATTGCATAGAGGGGACCACAAACATTACAGTTAGGTGTTGAGTTCTTATCCATGCAGTTTTAATCATTTGCACAATGGAGTGCCAAAACAGGCCTTATTTTTGCACTTTGTTTGGCAAAAAGAGTATGAAGCTTATCATTTATGCCTAGAAGACAGCGTTTGGATTCCTATGGAATCCACAAACGAATGAGCAAGATCAGGTCGATCTCTGCTGAAGAGTAACCACTGCTATACCCTGAGTGGGTAACCCCTTGTGTGGGTGGTCGCAGAATTCTCATGAAACTGTTCTTCTGCACAAAAGGGTTTTATTTTGAAGTGCAGTGGTGTAGTGATACACTGCTATTTTTGAAAAACATAGGACATTCACATTTGAGGACATACAAAGTGTAGTACCTAAGTATGAATGATCAAGTAGTCAATATTTGAGACATCTACTTGTACGGTTTGTTCATTCTCTATAGGTTCCTTGGGAAGGAAGCTTAGAGAATTCCGTGGAATCATAGACAGGTAGTGGGCACAAACAAGAGTTGAACAACATCATATAATACATTTCAACACGACAGTGTTTCGGACATTTTGCGTGGAGCTAGGTGAGCTCTAATGGTGTAGGCCTTCATCAGGACAGGAGTGTCTTTACGAGTGCAGGGTCCTATGTGGTCCGTAGGAGTGAAACAGACAAAGAACGTGTCAGGATGTACGTGGTCAGCAAAAGATCTAGCAGAGCGAAGTTATGAATACTATGTAAGGCGGATGCCGGTGCTTACCAAATCCGAGGAACTTAGTGGCTCAGATTAAGAGGTGGAAGGATCCACTTCTTAAGGATGCAGTCGTCATCTTGTCAACAGGCGCGGTCACGGTCATAAGGAGGTAGGATTACTAAATGGTGCCCCAAGGGGGCGGTTCCTCTCTAGCCCATAGTTAGTGTGTGACTAGGGAGGTGGTGGTGTAGGTCTTAACAGATTTGGTGAGAGTAGACCTAGTAGTGGTCCCACTAAACGTGGAGTGTGCTTAAATGGGATAAAAAGGGCTTCTGTGGAATCACAAATGCCATTTATCAAGTGCACGGAGAAATTAGTGCAAATCTGTATTTAATACAATGTGATTAAAAAGAGTGCCCCTTCTCAACGGTCCTGGGGGGGAAGGGTGGACCGTGATCTATGTGGGCTGTGCAAGTTCTGGATTACGGTGCCACAACACTAACATGCAGCCTATGGTGTAGGTGGCACGAAGGGCTATGGGCGTTCAAATGTGCAGAGTCATACTGTTTAGAGATTCCTTAAAGTGAGGGTAGGCCTACCAGTTTCTGTGCATAAAGCCGCGTGCAGTAGAGCTTACCTATTGCCAGTGCATTCAGCTGACAAGATCGTTGAAGCAGCAGTGTGTCATCTCAGATGTCGAGGATGCAAATGTGTAGAATGCAGGCTAGGGCCATGTTAAAGAACAAGGGCCCTTTGGTGGGGTGACTACCTAGATGCATGTTTAGAGTTGATGCAGGCAGTCAGTCGGGCAAAAATGCAAGTCATGCAAGGTGTGGCGCAGGATGATAATGTCAGCCCCTGTCAATCCAATTGGGTGTCTGGGGCTAGGGCTGTGTTGAAGAACAAGGGCCCTGTGGTGGGGTGACTACCTAACTGCCTGTTTAGAGTTAATGCAGGCAGTCAGTAGGGCCAAAATGCAAGCCATGGAGGGTGTGGCGCATGATGATGATGTCAGCCACTGTCAATCCCTTTGGGTGTCAGCTATCATGTAGTATAGAATCAGGCCTATTGTTACTTCATTCCCACATGTTGTTTATGACAGGTATATGACATCAAGGGTTTATATCAATTTACAGATGTAATTACTTTAAAAACTTTTTTTTTAAAAAAACGATTTGACACAAAATCAAAAAACAAATTGTTACACAGTGCAAATTCTTGTTTTTAGAAAATGGATCTGTATGAAAGTCTGGCCAGATGCAAGGTGGATGTGGTTTCTCAGAGAGCATCTGCAGCCATATTGTATAAAATACATTGCTGTAGACGGGTGTTCTGTCATAGGACATACATACTGTCGCCATATTTTACAGGAAATGCTTCCACTCTACAGTTATGTTCAAACCCTCTTTGACAGTTCGTAGTTTGTGGACCCATTTCTGTTCTAGTCTGGTCAGGGTTTTGTCAATGTCTCCACCTCTACGGTTGGTGTTCACTTTCTGTAAGACACACCACTTTATATCCATGTTGGTGTGGTTCTTCTTAACGTAGTGTTCCACTAGTGGTTTGTCCGGTACCTTGTTTTTTATATAAGACCGGTGCTCCCCAATTCGGGTCTTCACAGCTCTCATGGTTTTCCCAACATATAGAAGTCCACATGGGCATTCAATGGTGTAAATAACTTGTTTGGTATTACAGTTCGTGTGATCCTGTAAGGTCCACAAGATCTCTTTGTGTGTGAATACTTTGGTTGTCTCGGTGAACTGACGGGCCATGCATTTTCCACATCGTAGTGTCCTTGGACAGGTGGTAAGTTCCATAGAGTATTGGGTTGTTTTGGAGTTTCAAGAAACGTATGGAAGAGTGACTCTTTGATGTTGCGGTTTTTCTTGAAGGCAAAAAGGGGCACTTTTTGGAGAGATCCAGTGTTCTTGATCAGTGGCCACTGCTGCTTGATTGTCTTTTTTATCAAATTGCTGAGGGGACTGTAGGTTGTCACGCATACCAGTCTGTCCAGTTCTTTTTTGGTGGTTTTGGTGAGGCAGATAGTACGGCCCGTGTTTGCTGCTCGTTTGCTTGTGTGTTTCACGGATTTCCTCGGGTAGCCTCTGTTGAGAAGGCGGTTTTGTAGATCTGTGGCGTGTTTCTCATATGTGTCACGGTTGGTGCAATTCCTCCTAATCCTCAAGAACTGTCCGTAGGGCAGGTTATATTTCAGACCTTGAGGGTGATAGCTTCCAAAGTGTAGTAAGGTGTTCCGGTCTGTAGGTTTCCAAAATAATTCTGTGTATAGATAGTCTCCTGACCTGTAGATGTGGAGGTCTAGGAAGTCAATCCCGTGGAAGTCCCAGTGCATCGTGAAGTTGATGTGAGGATTGCATAGATTGAGCCATTCCTAGAATGAAGTTAGGTCTTGTTGGTTCCCCTGCCAGATGAGGAGCACATCGTCGATGTACCTTTTCCACAGCTTGATGTTGTTTCTGTAGGGATTAGTGTCTGCCATGACGTTTTCGGTTTCGTAACGTGCCATGTACAAGTTGGCAATGTCTGGTGCAAAGGTGGCCCCCATGCTGACCCCTTTGATTTGTTTGTACAATTGGTCTTTGAATAGAAAGACATTTTCGGTCATTGCAAGTCTCACACATTCTAGTATGAAGTCTGTAGGGACGGTTTCGGTGTCATTTCTTTTATCCAGAAAGAGTTTCAATACCTCTAACGCCTCTAGTTGTGGGATTGAAGTGTAGAGGGCCTCTACATCCAGGGTGGCTAAGATGTAATCTTGTTCCATGTTGATGGTCCCCAGCATGAGGATGGTGTCCGTGCTGTCTTTGAGGTAGGAATTCATTTGGTTCACAAAAGGTTTCAAGAAGAAGTCCGTGTAGACTGATAGGGGTTCGAAAATTGAGTCACAAGCCGATACGATCGGTCTTCCAGGAGGTTTTTGTAAGTAAGATGAGCATCTTTTCCTCAATAAAGCTAACCCGCGAATCCCAGCGTTCTACATACTGCTAAAGATACACAAAAACTTACAAAAACCTCCTGGAAGACCGATCGTATCGGCTTGTGACTCAATTTTCGAACCCCTATCAGTCTACACGGACTTCTTCTTGAAACCTTTTGTGAACCAAATGAATTCTTACCTCAAAGACAGCACGGACACCATCCCCATGCTGATTTAATTCATAAACACTTGTTGGTTTAGGAACAACTGGACATGAACACAGGGAGGGGGATTAAACCCATTTTATGGAAGTTTGAGAAAACAAAAAGGTTAGAGAAAGATGAAATATTGTTTTAGCTACCAAATATGTTTTTACCAGGATGATACGATCACATGCTATGGCTGCTGCTATGATATTCTACAACTACACAGCCATTTTATGCCATGGGTCCTGCCATTATATACCAGGTAGAGTTTCCTGGAACCAAGTGCAGCGTAGCTTGCCTGGTGCAGCATCATGTACAATGATCCTATGCTGGGGACATCCTCCGATCATAAGTACAGCCTAATATACACAGGAAAAGAATAATTTCCTTTTGAACAGACTAGTATGCCAAGTTCACTATAGTATCATATAACCAGACACAATCACATTTTCTTGTGCAGCCTCGTATGTTCAGTTCTCTGCCTAGTAGAACCTAAATTGCCAGTTCAGTACCATATGCCCAAAATTCAGTATCATAGCCACATCCTTCTATGCTCAAGTAGACCCGTCATGTACCTGGGGGCTGCCAATTATATGGTATGTTGTGCCTCATATGCTTAGGTATTGTGCCTCCATTCCAAGTGCTGGAGAAACAAAGCTCAAGCCAACATTTTCAGGTAGTAGCAAAAACAAAGACGGCTTTATTGATTTGAAAGACAATTCTGAGCTACATGTTCACTCTACCAGATCAACCCACAACTGCCCTCTCCATCCACCAGACCTCCACCTACATGGGTCACAACCCAATGTCGAAAGTGAAACTAAAAAGGATATTTTCGAAAATCAAAATGCATTGACTTTTCCTTAAGAGGCAGCTTCCCTATCATGTATGGGCTCATAAGTACGTCGTCAACACAGATGTTCCCAATGTCTCGATCACATGATTGAAATCCTGCTGAAAGGCTCCCATCCGAGAGATGAACAGAATCGGCATCTGTCATCTGTGATGAATCCAATGGAGTCATCACGGATTCCCCGGCGGGGACCTCTTCGCATGTGGCTAGGGGACGGCAGCCGATGCCTGATCCTGGAAATGAGGGAGGATCACATCGGAGGAGACAACTACCAGGGAGATGTCATTACTTCTTGGACAAGACGCAGTAAGTATCCCTCCCTTTCCCATGAGGAAGGCCCTCTACTGCCCAAGACCTTAATGGCCTATTGTCAGCTGTCTGTTCCCCCTTGCAGAGGAAGTAAAGAAACCTCTTCCCAATATTCTTTAGGTCAAACCCTCATCTATGACCTAGACAAATTAAGCTCCAACAAACCCCTTTTTCCTTCTGATATACCTTTATGTGAAAATATTCTCTCATGTAAAACCCCTGAGAAAAACTGTTCAATGACACCTATGGACTCCAAATACCATAATCACTCAAGTACTGAGAAGAGGAGGATGAAGGTGTTGGTGCAAGGTATCAGGAGCCTGCAGCTCAATTTGCAGACTAGTTTTTCTACAGAATTACCTATGCGTGGGACATTTAAAGATGGCAACCGCACTACTGAGGGAGGCAATGCAGGAGAAGATGTGGGTTCCTATGCAGAGGCTTTCGACTGCTGGAGACCGGTACCAGAGTGGCGGAGCAGAGGTGTCTGCTGAGATAGAAGGAGAAACAATGTGCGAGCAGGATGTGCCGTGGAGACGCCGGGAGCGTTCTGCACAATCCAGAGTGTAAAGCGAGCGGCAGAAGCTTGAACCGGACTGGAGGCGCTGGAGAGAACCAGTGAGTCAACCCAAAGCAAGTGGGGACCGCGGGGTGTCCCAGCGACTGTGCCAACGACAAATGGAATATTATGAGATTGCTAACACAGAAACTACAAGAAGATTGTTTGAATGCTGTTTTAATGCAGAAAAAGATAAAGTACAGATTCAAGCCCCAATAAGATACGGATGCATGAGATGCAAGTGTGGGGCAAAGTTTGAATGAACATTACCGCAGACAGATATACCGAGCCAAGACTGGGATATGCAGTTTTGGTGATACAGAGGAACTCTGAAACACATAAGAATTTCTGGCAAGGGAAGGATACCAGGCAATTGAAACACAAGGGAAATCCTGGCAGGAGAGTACACCAACCAGTTGGAATTGCATAGAGAGTCCTGGCAGGGGAGTATACCAGGCGAGTTGCAAAGCTGCAAAAAATACTAAAGAAAGACAGTGTTTGCAAGACAAAGTAGAAACTTGTATTAAAGAAAGACTGTTACCGAACTTGTTGCCTAACAGGAACATTGTGAATCAAGGAGAGACACAAAGGGACTGTTAGTAAGAGAGACATTGCCATCACATTTCAGAATCCAGGTGAAGGGAACCACCCTCTGGGTCCAAGGTCTTTCTCCTTGGAAAACATTTTCGTTGGAACTAGTCTACACTTTTTTTGCCAATATCAGGTTGAAGACATTCCCTTTCTCACTCTATTGTTTTGTTTGTAATGTGAGGGTCAGGATAGGATATTTTGGACACAAGGGGCCTCATCACGAGTTGGGCGGTAGCCCTTAAATGCAGTGATAACGCTATAAGCACTGCATTTAAGGGTCCGCCCAATATCCGGCTGGCAGCATTTACCTCCAGCTCTAAGCTGGGGGTAGATTCGCTGCGAAAATGCCAATTTTTGGTGCAATTACTGTGCGGTAATAGCGCCGGCGGTAATTGCACCCAAAATTCCCCATTGGATGGACCCATTGGGGAATTACAGTTACTGCCCAACCCGTGATCCGGAGGTAATAGCGCCGGAGGGTTGGGCGGTAACACAAATACGGTTGGGCGGTATCCCAGTCGGGATAACGCCCAACTCGTGATAGAACGGCTTTTCAGTTATTGGCATCCTGACAGACAGACAGATCCTTAGTTTTTGGTTTTTAGGTAGGGAAACTCCTCTTTAGAATGGGGTCAGAGAGACATTTTCTCAACCCAATTTAATTTAAATAAGTCTTTAACCAAAAACATGACTACTTTGTGTCCTGCCTTCATTTCTGACCATCACACATACCACATATCATCATTATAACTTTCCATTCCCGTCTGCTCAAGTCCTCACACTGCAATGTCCGTACCATGTGACACCTCTGGTGCCCCGCACAGAATTGCTGCCTCTGTAGCTTTACTGCCTCAATTACATGGTACAGTTACTTTGGAAAAGGAATCGAAGTAGAAGACGCATAACACACTAGCAGCAATTGACCATTGCAATTAAGTCTGTTCTTATTAGCTGCAAATAAAAGAACGTGATAGAGCTTATTAAAAAAAAAACTGAAATAATTAAACAAATCAAACAACCTAAACAAGATAATTTTATTGGTCAGACGAAAAAGAAATCGCATATAGAAATGCATGTTGCATCCACACAAGTATAAACTCATACTCCTGTTGCATTAAGTACATGCTAGATATATCCTAAAATGCCCAGGTTTTGCCGTCATATGCTGCTTATGGCCCCATTCGCCTACCTACAGCCTCAACCTTTGCCACCCGTCTTTGCTTAAATTCCCTGAAGTCTGTGAGTTTTGTAAGGCCTTCCGAGCCCTGCACCACCACTTGCAGGCTCTCTCAGCTAGTAAGCTTCTCTTCCTGGTTCCTTAAAACATTGATTCTTTTGGGGAGTCACGGAGAGGGCAAGAGGAGCTGTGTGGCAACAATGACTTGGGGTGAGCAGTGGTGAGAGAACAGTGCTTCTCCTTCATTTGCCCTTGCCGGCATTTCCTGCCCACACCATGCATTCCACTTCTTGGTGTGTGGTGCGGGCAGAAATAATTACTTTTACACACTTTCCCTCACTAGGCCCTTAAGCAGGTACAAGGTGGATCAATGGTAGACAATTAGTCAAGAATTGCAGAAAGTAAACGTGGTCCTTAAGGAGGCACGTCTGACTTCTACCTCTGGCCACACCTCTGTGACATGAGTTTTAGAAGCAGTAAATGAATATCCAAGGACTTGAAAACGTTGTTTTTAATACAAGAAAAAAACATCAGAATCTATCCAATCAAAGAAGCCCCAACCCCTTTGTTCCAACCTAGACCCATGTAAAAGCCCACTTATGCTTACCTGTTGGGTGTAGATGAATACATGTCACTTTTTCCTGTAGGTTCCCGTTTGTCAACATTTTAAACATAAAGTTCTTGTCTAACATCCATATACTCGTATTCCTTTAAGGTAGTAAATCATCTGGGGATGTTTTAAAGTCATTGAGAAGAGTTCCCCACCACATTTCCGGGGCATTCGATTCCTCGCTCCACCCTTGCTCATGCATTATCGCTTCCGCCACCGCTACCCATTTCAGCAGACCCTGTAGCCATTGGCCTAACAAGGGTCCCTTGGAGCACTTCCAGGAGATGGCCATTCGGCTCCTCGCTAATAAAAGGCGGAAGGTGGCTATTTACTTCGTATGCCTCCTTCTTTTACTGCCTGGACGACCCCCAGCAAACAGATCTTAGGGATGCATTCAAATTGTCTCCCTATTAGGTTCTTTACTCTGATAATCACTTCATGCCAGATGTTTTGTATTATTGGGCCTTCCCATACCATGTGCCAACACCCAGCTGATTCTCTCTTGCATCTCAGACATCGGTTTGTGTTGCCCTACCTTATCATATGTAGTTTCTGGGGGATCATGTAGACGTGGCGTGAAATATAGAATTAACTTAAATCGGGCATTTCTAGTTACCGTGCCAATTCGTGAACAGATCTTAGACCATGATTTTTCCTTGATCGTCTCCGCCATATCCCTTTCCCACTTCTCTGCCATATCCCTTTCCCACTTCTCCTTCACCTCAGATGGGGTGATGTGCCACTGTCCTGTAATGCTGTGTATAATCATGATATTGCGTGTCGTTCAGTACCTATGGTTAATATAGTATGAATGATTGGTGTGGTTGGGGGCTCTTCTGGCGTGGAGCTCTTTAATCACCAGAGCCTTAACTAATCGTGCAAAGTTAACAAACTGTCCCTCGGGCCTCCGAAACTTTGCAGCCCATTTTGTGAAGGGTAATGGGTTTTCTCCTTCAAATAAGTCCCCTTTCGTCTAAAATTGTCAAGACCATAAAAGGGAGAGCATCAACACCCTCTCCCAAAGCACAAAAGCTGAAAGGGATCGACCTTCCAACCGTGGCTGGCATGGTTTCCTGATGTTGGAGGTACAGGTAACTATGCAGCAGCCAATGGTGGGGGGGGGGGGGGGGATTAGGGAGAGGTTGTGGATGGGAAGGGCGAATTAGGGAAACTAGAAAGAGGATTAGGGTAACAAGATTGGATGGGTAGGTGGGAGTTTAGGAAAAAGCACACCTTAACATCATGTAATACATATCCTTGCAACCTGACCTCACCTACTTGTTGCCTAACCTGCCTGAAATATGAACTTGCATAAGCACTCTTCCCCTGAATCTCCTTTTGGAGTAATTAACATGTAATCATAGACTGACATTAATTTCCAATACAACATGAACAACCAGCATTAGCTGGTCTAATACACAAAGCACAGTGAGCACATGATGGTGAACGGAACCAACATAAAATGGAAATTGCAAGCGTGATGGAACATACAACTGGGGGTTCTCCCCACATGATTCATGGCCTGATAGGCAAAACACATGACCTGTTGCAAGCCAACCATTCTTCACCCAATCTCTGCCCACTCTGGCTGGTTAATGTGTTTAACTTCACACGTTTCTTCCTGCAGTGTCAATAACTGAGTCCCAAAAAATGTGCCCGTTCGTAATTCAGGAGCGAAGCAAAAAATATGAGACAGCCATGTGTACCAGTTGCTGCATGCGCGCTAATGGAATGTAGAATCAAAGAATACATTGAACAAATGCGATGGAGGCACTTAGCTGTAGTCTGGGAACCCCGTGAGGCAGTCCAGATGATGGTGTAGATTGCAGAAGTGCACAAGTGCTCCCCGTCGTCACCACTTCATGGCCCGGGTCCTCGCTCTCCTTCCCAGTACTTGCCGTTGCCTAACCTAGCCTCTGTCTCTCTCCAGTGGCGCGTTCGCCCATGCCATGATTCTCAATAATCCGTATCTGGCATGGGCGGACGGTGTCCTTAAATGTGCAGCTGCTGCGTTGCACGCACAGAGCCACAGGATCCCAGGGAGGTCTGAGAAATGTAGCTTGCGGCCTCCAGGAGCGCCAACGCCAAGGCATGATGACCCTAATGCAATGGCTGCAGCCACTCTGGCATGCCTCCACCAATTTCTTGACAGAAATCCTGCCTGGACGCATCTAGTTTCACCAATATCCCCTATGATTCCTGCTATCTTGGCGTCTGCTCTCAATGGATTGTCAGGGCTGTAGCACATCCCTTTTTTTGTTAATTTAGTACACATTATTTTCCATACCTGTTGGACCACCCGTGTTACACAATGGGCCTCATTACGAGTTTGGAGGTAGCCATGCCGTTTTTACCGGCATGGCTACCCCCAAACTCGTGTCCGGGTCCCGAAAAATGGGAATTACCGGGCCATTCCGACCTTTGCGGGCCCGGTAATTCCCATTCGCGGGACCCGGACCCGGTACGTCCCCATTCCCATTGAGCCCCTATAGGGCTCAATGGGAATGGGGAGGATGGTAACAATGGTCCCGTTCATAACGGGACTGTTGTTACCATCCTGGTTTGCTCACGGGTGCCGGTCTGCACGCCTGATGAGACCACACGTGTAGTCCGGCACCCGCAAGCAGAACTCGTAATGAGGCGGTGAGGTAACCGCACCGGTAGCACTACCGGCGCCGTTGTTACCTTACCGCCAGGGTCGTAATGAGGCCCAATGTCTCAAATCCCCCCTCTTCTCTCCAAAGCGTTTCCATCCCTGTGCTTTTTGGGCTTTCCCATGAATTAGCTATCAATTCCAGCAGCCCTGAAATCCGACCTGGTTGCAGTTTGTAACTGGGATTCTAAGAAGTGCAGCTCCAAATCGGGGAGGGCGAGTCCCCCATCTTGGCACCTACTTCATAGCATTTTAAGTCCCACCCTACAATGACCCTGAGCCCAAAGGATTTCCGATATCTTGCTTTCAAGTGTTTTGGCGAACAAGTACATCAACATGGGTAGGACAATCATTTTACATATTGCTATCCTGCCCTTTAGGGACAGAAGAAATGTCCTCCAGAACCCTATGCTGTTCTCCAAACCAGTTAGCGGCCTGCCTACATTATACTGAAATCTGTCCGCCACTGTGTGGTGAACCTGTTATCCCAGGTACCTGAAAGAGTTGGTTTCCCACCGTATTCCCACCTCCAGTAGGTCTCCCCGTGGTTTCCCTTTAAGAGTGCCCAATGGGTAGACCTTCGACTTCTCCATGTTAATTTGAAATTCCGACAGTTTCCCTATTTGTTGCAACATTTCTAGCATGTATGGAACATGTTGCCCTGGGTTATGTACATATAGGAGAGCATTGTCCGCGAACAGAATGTAGTTTGCCATCCACTAAAGATACTCGCCAAGGGTTCCAGTGATAAGGCAAACAACATGGGTTATAGGGGGCATCCTTGTCATGTGCCCCTCACCAATTGCCATCTGGGAGAAACTTCTTTGCCAGTTTTCACCCTTGCCAGTGGATCTTGAAATACTAATCGTATCCATTTCAGGTCTTGACTGCACCTAGCGATGCTACAGCCAGTTCCTCCTCCACATTCTCCACCCTTTCTATATTGTGCTGGTGTCATTGTAAGTTCATGGTCGTGTTCCTCCCCCACAAAAAGCTACATTGATCTTGGTGACCTAGGTGTGAGGTCTGCTTCAATAACCTATTATCCATCACCTAGCCTAATATTTTCTAATCTAAATATTTAGCAGTGAGATCGGACGGTATGACTCGCAGTATCACAGGTCCTTTCTGGGCTTCAGCAACACTGCTATTGTTGCCTCCCTCATGGACTCTGGTAGTGGTCCTGTCTGAGAAGCAAAATCATAGAGCTGTTTCAACTTGGGAGGCAGTAAATCTGAATATGTATTGTTAAATTCCACCGGTAGGCCATCCACCCCACCGCCCCTGCCGTTTTCCCATTCCCAAGGGAGTCAATCGCATTTCTATTCTCCCCTTTGTCACTTGTTCTTCCATTGCCTCTGCGGCTGCTGCACGCTTCTTTGGCAGACAGGCGTGCCCTAGCACCTCGATCATGTCTTCACCGTCCATTGGACCCCTGCCCTCTTGTGTTGTGACAAGGGCAGCTGCTTCTGATATGATCTACGTAATGGCCGATATTGTCTGAAAAGCCAAGCCAGAAGGCGACTGGCCTTGTCTCTTTCCCCATGAATCTTCACTGTGTATTGAGTGTAGTCATGTTTCCCCAAACGTTCTTGTACCTGGGCTCAGAGAACACGTTCCCACAGGAGTTCTACCCCACACGAGAACCCTTTTGGCACTTCTCTTTCTGACATCGTTATCCTGTTCTCAGAGTTCTTCAGAGTAGCTTGTAGTGTGGAGCGAATCCTGCAAATAGAGGCCAAGTATTTCCCTCTAATAGTTACCTTGAACACCTCACAGATTATTCCATAATTTCCCACTGACTCCTCGTTGAATTCCAAGTAGTCTACTATGGCTTGATGGATCTCTCGCCTATAAATGTTATCTTTTAACGACTCCGCCCTAAGTCTACAGCTGGGTATTGCCCCCCGTTTTGTCTCCCTGTTCATTGTGGCCTTCAGTTGGAAATGATCAGACAGTGTCTTCCCTAGGTAGGTGACCTCCTTAAAATTTAAGAACTGATCCCTGACCACTAGTATGTAATCTATGCGTTCCTGTTCCTGCCTAGGTTGCTAGGTTGACTAAATCGAGGTCCGATACGCTTTGGTTCATGGATTTTGATGCTAATGACTTATATTTTGCTTTGGAATTTGATCCGTCTACAGCACTGGTGCACAATTTACAGCCCAGCAACTTGCAAGCAGCATCGGGCGCCCTCCATTAGGAAAGTCTTTGTTGTCTTCTGGGCCGGACAAAACACTGGCCCTCATTTGTTCAGTGCACACACACACACCACGGCGCTCATACGAGCCACGTAGTGCGTGTGTGCTGCACCAATGGAGTGCCAGCACTGCTGCTGGCGTAGCCAGTAAGGCTTGATGCCGGAAGTGCCAGAAGCCTCACCAGCGTTCCAGCACGTCTGGTAAGTACATGGGGGGGCTGTGTGTTTCTCCAGCATGGGGTCTGGCATGGATTCACATGCTCATGAATATTCTGTCGTCAGGTGGGAATCCTCGGTAAAGAAAAAATCAGTATCAGTTTCGTTTCTGCTGTGTTTTTCTTAGTAGTAACCAATCACTGGTCTCTGGGTCATACTGCCCCCAGCCAATGACTGCCCTCTCCCTAAACCCCTCCCCTCGCAGCCATCCTCAGATTTTTACAGCACGTTCAAGTGTTGGGAGTCCTCGTGCTATAGCTCTCGAGCTTTTACTGCATTTTGCGTTTTTTTTTCAAAGAATTTAATCAAATTTTTTCGGTCAATCGAGCATCAAGCTCCACCGTTTCTACTTCCGATCAACAGGGACACATTTCAGAATTTTCTACGCCCCTCAAGGGCGAAGTTTCATCGAGTTACGCTTCTTGGAGGTTTCCAGAAGATCTGAGGCCTACCTCGTGGACATGGCCCAGGACAAGTGAAGCTCGACGCCCGGATCCAAGCTGTTCAGGAACTGCCCTGGATGCGGATTACAGAATGTTTTGAAGGAGGATGAGCATTCGAGATGTCTCTACTGCCTTCACAGAGACAAAAAGCACATGGAGAAGGACTGTGCGTTTTGCAAGAACTTGTCGGAATGGACTATGAGGGATCGTCGGATCCACCTCGCCAGCTGGCTGGAGAAGGGACCAGCAGGTGAGAAGAAGAAGTCGTCCAAGCGGTCTTCTAAGTCCTGTGAGGGCGCCCCGGCGACGGGGGCCCAACAGAAGGCAAAGCACCGCGAGTCCGCAGGCACCAGGAGCGCCAGAGGGTCGGGCTCCTCGGCTGCCAGGCAGGGTGCACTTTCACCGAGAATCCGGGTAAGCTTCTGGAGAGGCCCCGGGCGATCTCAAAGGAGTCAGCCGAGTGGGTGCAAGGTGGTGAACCTCCCCCCAAGGTGAAGGCCTCAAGCGAGCCCAAGGTGGTGAAGGCCTTGATTCACCCAGCTAAGGCCTCTATCGAGGGAGTTGTGACGGCCCTGGCGAAGCCTGTGGTGGCTACCCCAGTGGAGGTGACCTCGGGGACCAGAGTTTCCCTGCCACCGCGGGGGGATTTCTCTTTTCAACCCATCGATAAGACCCCCGTGAGAACCCCAGTGGAAAAAGAGGGGGGGGGGGCGGTGGCCATCACGGACACAGATTCAGCCTCTGAAGAGGAGCTGGTTGGAGTCATGAAGGTCCTCAGCAAGAGGTTCGAGGAGGTCCGTTACCACGGGAGGAATCCCAACAAAGTGGACGAAGAGAGCAACAGTGGCGCTGACGAGCCTGTGGAGGAGGAGGACTCCACCCCGCAACCGTTGCGTCCTTTGCAGCCGGTGCCCGAGCCTCAGGACAACTCGGGGGCCATCTTGATGGCAATCCAAGCCTTATGTACGGAGATAAGGACGAGGTTACCCTTACCCACGACGGACGACCCAGCAGAACCGGGACCGTCGGGAAGCCCTCCAGGCAAACTGAGGAGAGTTCATCCACCCCCACCCTTCATGCCTTCGCGGCCCTCTCAGCCTTCATTGCCTTCCCCTGATCCTAGGGAGGAAACGGGAACGGATACAGCCACGACGGGGACGGATGATGACGGTGGTGACGACGGGATGGGCCTGCCATCACCACCCCCTTGGACCTCCCCATCCGACGAAATTGGCTCTTTCCGCGCCATGATTGCCAGGGCATCCAAGCTTTTCCAGCTCTGCCCCGAAGAACAGAAGAAGGAAGGCTTCCTCTATCAACGGCTTGAGGCCAAGAGGAAGACGTCCTCTCGGTCCCTTTACTTGACGACATCTGGGACGAAGGGCTGTCTCTCCTGAAGAACCCGTCCACGACGCCCGCCAAGAGGGACTGGTACGAGAAGAAGTACAGGGTCCCGGATTCCGCCCCTTTGTGCCTTAGGGCCCAGCCGACCCCTGATTCGGTCGTCTCGGTGGCAGCCAAGAAGAAAGCGGCGGGGGCAGCGGCTTCAACTTTGACCTCCCCACCGGACGGTGAGGGGGAAGAAACTGGATGCTGAGGCCCTGGAGATCTTGCAGGAAGGTGAGGTGGTGTCAGACCACGCCATAACGGTGGCCACGGACATTGCTGACACCTGTTTCCACCAGTTGGGCAACGGTGTTTGCCTTCGGCGACAGGGGTGGCTCAAAGCGACTGATTTCCGTCAAGAAGGAAGAACCTGTTTGGAAAGACAGTAGACAAATCGCTGCAGGCCATCAAGACCGACACGGAGACAGCTCGGGCCTTGGGAGTTTTGCAGCAACGCCGGCCGCCCTTTCGGAACTCCGGAGGCAAGCAAGGTGCCTCCAAAGGATTTGATGGTGGCTCCTCGACGTACCGCCAGGCGGCTCGCTCTTCGTTGCAAGAGGCCAATAGAGGACGAGGCAAGTAAGGAGAATCTCGTTGCCGTCGCCAAGGAGGTCAAGGCGGCAGGTCCGCTGCCAAGCAGGACTGAACCGGCCGTAGCGTTGGGCCCCCACCTGAGCACCCCGGTGGGAGGCCGGCTGCCGAAGTTCGTCAGCGTGTGGGAGTCCATCTCCATTGACCGTTGGGTGCTGGATGCCCTGGCCCAAGGGCACACTCTCGAATTTATAAAGAAGAGCCCCCGCATCCCTCCCGTGGCCAGGAAGGAGAACCACGTCCCTCAACTTCTGTTGGAAGTAAGGGCGATGCTGAAGAAAGGAGCCATCAAGCTCGCCCCAAAGAGGCTCTGGGGCTCCGGAGTGTACTCACGATACTTCCTCGTCAGAAAGAAGACAGGCGGTTGGCGACCCATCCTGGACCTGCGTCGGTTAAACAAGTACATCAAGGCCCAAAAGTTACAGATGGTCACCCTCTAGCTGGGACAGCTAGAGGAGGGCGACTTCCTGTCGTCGTTGGATTTGGAGGATGCTTACTTTCACATCCCCATTCTAAAAGGACACCGAAAGTTTCTCAGATTTGTGATCCAGGGACGGCACTACCAGTTCAAGGCCCTTCCATTCGGTTTGAAGTCGGCGCCCAGGGTATTCACCAAGTGCCTAGCACCAGTGGCAGCGTGGCTGCGCCTGCAGGGGATCCACGTTTACCCCTACCTGGATGATTGGCTCATCCGTGCAAGGACAAGAGAACTCGCCGTCGAACACACAGCAAAGACCGTCCAACTGCTCACGGATCTGGGATTCTCCATCAACTACTCGAAATCCCGCGTGGTTCGTCGCAGGTCGCACTGTTTCTGGGAGCCAAGCTCAACACAGTTGCGCGATTGGCTTCTCCGTTGGAGGAGAAGATGAAGGCTATCTTGGACAAGGTGCAGCGCCTGCTGGCCACAGACGTGGCTAGGGTGAGATCCATCAAGTCCCTGCTCGGCATGATGTCCTCATGCATCTACCTGGTGCGCCTGTGCAGGCTGTGGATGCGTCCTCTGCAAGAGTTCCTCGACGCCCGTTGGATACAAGCAGCGGGCAGCTTCGAAGACAGGATCCCGCTCAACGTGGCCTTCCACCAAGCGATTTGGTGGTGGGGCACCTGTGCGCATCTCGCGGCGGGCACAGACTTTCAGACCCCGGCACATCAGGAGTCGGTGACGACGGACGCCTCCCTGGAAAGATGGGGAGCGCACACCGGAGATCTCCACGCAAGAGGCCTCTGGCTCCCGGAGGAGAGGTCACTCCACATCAACATCCTGGAGCTCTGAGCCGTGTTCTGGGTCGTTCCTTCCGTCCCTCAAGGGCAAGGTGGTGAGAGTCATCACAGACAACACCACTACGATGTTCTTCATCTGGAAGCAGGGAGGCATCAGATCCCCAGCCCTATCCAAGGAGGCCCAGGATCTGTGGCACTGGGCCATCGCCCAGGGGATGTTTCTGGTGCCCTTCCATCTGGCAGGAATAAAGAACACCATTGCTGACTCACTCAGCAGGGAGCTGCGCTCGTGCCACGAGTGGGAGCTGCATCGGGATCAAGTGGATCGACTCTTCCAACGATGGGGCAAACCCCAGATCGACCTGTTTGCGACGGCAATGAACTCCAAGTGCCAGAGGTTCGCCAGCAGGTTTCCCCAGCCGAGGAGCATGGGCAATGCTTTCTTGTTCCCCTGGGACGGCCTGTTCCTGTATGCATTTCCCCCGTTGCCATTGCTGCTGCGACTTATCAACCAACTCAAGAGGTCCCGGTGCAGATGATCCTCGTCGCACCGGCGTGGCCAAGGCAGATCTGGTTCCCGGACCTTCTGGACTTGTCAGCGTCCCCCCCAGTCAAACTGTCAACGGACGCGGGTCTTCTTTCCAGAAAAGGAGGCGCCATCCTCCATCACGACCCGGGGTCGCTGAACTTGCAGGCCTGCAGCACTAGAGTTTGGAGGGTACGATATCCCGGCGGACTGCAAGGAGGTGCTTGCAAAAGCCAGGGCGTCCTCAACTCTCAAGTGCTACAGACACAAATGGAGGAGGTTCTCTGTCTGGTGCCACGCACAGAAGATTAACCCCCTATGGATTACGGCCCCAAGAGTGCTGCCGTACCTGCTATCGCTGGCTAAGGTGGGGCTAGCTCATACCTCGATCAAGATACATCTAGCGGCGATTTCCCGCTACACCAGAACTCCTGGGCGATCATCTCTGTGGTCCCATCGCCTGGTGAAGGAGTTTATGAAAGGACTGTTCCGTTCATTCCCGCCGGTGAAGGCTCCGGCCTCGGCGTGGGAGCTCAACGTGGTGCTGAGCAGGCTCATGGGGCCGCCATTCGAGCCTCTGCATTCGGCCCGGTTGAAGTACTTATCGTGGAAGACAGTGTTTCTTGTGGCCATCACCTCTGCACAACGAGTGGAAGAGATCCAGGCCCTCTCCTGCAAGCCTCCATACTTGACTTTCCAAGAGACGAGGGTAGTGCTGAGGTCGCACCCCTCCTTCATGCCCAAGGTGCCGTCGGACTTCCACCTCAACTAGCCCTTGGTGTTACCAGTTTTCTTCCAGTCGACTTCGTCACCGGCCGAGAGGACTTTGCACTCGCTGGATGTAGCTAGAGCGCTGAAGTTCTACGTGGACCGCACAAAGAGTTTTCGGAAGACATCACAGCTGTTTGTGAACTTTGGACCTGTGAACCAAGGGAAGGCTCTCTCGAAGGCTTCCATTTCCAGATGGCTCTCCGGCTGCATCATGCACTGTCACCGGTTGGCAAACCGACCGTTGCCCAGCCGTCCGAGAGCCCATTCGACCAGAGCGATCGCTGCTACCACGGCATTCCTATCTGGTGTGCGCCTGCTGGACATCTGCAGGGCTGCTACGTGGAGGTCGACGCACACCTTCACGAGATTCTACTGCGTCGACCGGGATTCCAGGGAGGAGTCCAGGGTCGGCCAAGCAGTGCTGCGCAACCTGTTCGCCTGAAGGTGGGCCTGGTGAGGAGGTAAGAGATGCTTAATGTTGAGTTGATTAATGCTTAATGGTGAGCCTTGCCACCTCCCGTGGTTGCGCGTGTGTGTGCTACTATGTATTCTTATATTCATGAGCATGTGAATCCATGCCAGACCCCATGCTGGTGAAGAAACAAGTTACTTACCTGTAACTGTTGTTCTCCAGCATGGGTCTGGCATGGATTCACATGCAAACCCTCCCTCCTTTCCCTCTGCGGCTCTTCACTTGGTCCTACTGCCACTTTACGTGCTACCAAATCTGAGGATGGCTACCAGGGGAGGGGCTTAGGGAGAGGGCAGTCATTGGCTGGGGGCAGTATGACCCAGAGACCAGTGATTGGTTACTACTAAGAAAGACAGATCCGAAACGAAACTGATACTGATTTTTTCTTTACCGAGGATTCAAAGCCTGACGACGGGGAATATTCATGAGCATGTGAATCCATGCCAGACCCATGCTGGAGAACAACAGTTACAGGTCAGTAACTTGTTCCGTGTCTCGGGTCTGTCCTGACTGTGTTTTTTGTTTTTGTATGTATGCTGGGATGCGGGGGTGGGGGCGGGGGGGTGTCGGGAGGCCATATGTTTGCAATGTATGCTGAGATGGGGGTGGGTGGGGGTGTCAGGTATTTATGGGCGTTTGTATTTGTATGTCTGTGCAGTGTATGTTGAGATGGGGGGTGGGGGGTGTGTCGGGTCTGTATGGGTGTTGTTTTTATGTGTATGGGCAGTGTATGCTGAGATGGAGGTGGGAGGGGTTCAGATCTGTGTTGTGTTATTGTATGTATGTGCAGTGTATGTTGAGATGTGGGGGTGGGGCGGTTCAGGTCTGTATGGATGCATAGTGTATTGGTTTATGCTTGTGAGTTTGTGTGCTGGGGTGGGGGGTTTGGGCCTGTATGGGTGCATAGTGTATTGGTGTATGCTTGTGAGTTTGTGTGCTGAGTTGGGGGATGGGGGTTCGGGTCGGTATGGGTGCATAGTGTATTGGTGTATGCTTGTGAGTTTGTGTGCTGAGTTGGAGAGTGGGGGGTTCGGGTCTGTATGGGGGCATGGGGTGGGGGCCATGAGGCATAGTGTTTTGGTTGGGTGTGGGAGCCATGGGGCATAGTGTTTGGTTGAGGGGTGGGGGCCATGGGCCATAGTGTTTTGTTGGGGAGTGGGGGCCATGGGGCATGGTATTTGGTGGAGGGGTGGGTGTCATGGGGCATGGTGTTTGGTTGGGGAGTGGGGGCCATGGGGCATGGTGTTTGGTTGAGGGGTGGGGGCCATGGGGCATAGTGTTTGGTTGGGGGTGGGAGCCATGGGGCATAGTGTTTGGTTGAGGGGTGGGGGCCATGGCCATAGTGTTGGGGTGGGGGCCATGGGGCATAGTGTTTGGTTGAGGGTTAGGAGCCATGGGGCATAGGGTTTGGTTGAGGGGTGGGGGCCATGGGGCATAGTGTTTGGTTGGGGGTGGGGGCCATGGGGAATGGTGTTTGCTTGAGGGGTGGGTGTCATGGGGCATAGTGTTTGGTTGAGGGGTGGGGGCCATGGGGCATAGTGTTTGGTTGAGGGGTGTGGGCTCTGGGACATAATGTTTGGTTGAGGAGTAGGAGCCATGGGGCATAGCGTTTGGTTGAGGGGTAGGAGCCATGAGGCATAGTGTTTGGTTGGGGAGTGGGGGCCATGGGGCATAGTGTTTGGTTGGGGGCCATGGGGCATAGTGTTTGGTTGAGGGGTGTGGGCTCTGGGACATAATGTTTGGTTGAGGAGTAGGAGCCATGGGGCATAGTGTTTGGTTGAGGGGTAGGAGCCATGAGGCATAGTGTTTGGTTAGGGGGTGGGGGCCATGGGGCATAGTGTCGCACTCCAAGAGTGAACCCAATATTAAAGCTAAAACGGGCACAGTTAGAAGATGTGCATCCTTTGCTTTTTGTGGAAACCTGACTCAACGAAGGCCATACTCCTCTTGGGCAACCCAAACAGCAAAGTATAGCAGTCCAAAATAACGGAATGTCCAATCAAGGGTCAATAAAATATATATAATTTAATTAAACAGGCGATATGCAATAACTAAATAGAAATAAATGATAACAGTGGAACATGTGTAGTGCAAAATGTAAGTTTGAAATACAAATAAAAATCGTTACACCTCAAAATCGTATTCTTTTTCGATGTGTTTAATAAACATTGGGGGTTGAAAAAGCCTCCTGCCATGCCACGCCCTGCTGCACCTACCGCCCCACCCACATTTACTTTTCGGCCCACTATAGCCATCATGTAAGATACTTTCGGCCCTCTGTCAAAATCAGTTGGGCACCCTTGGTCTACGGTGTGGGTAAAGTAACCAATTTAATCCCCCACGCCCCCAATATCGCCTCCCTGTGTCTGTGTAACACCCCCATCAGTTGTACTACCCGAGGGTGGTATTTGTCGTTGTCAATGTTAGGGGCATATTTGTTGACTAAACATATTTCCTTCCCTTCCAGAGTCCCCAGCAAGATAAGTGTCCTTCGCTCCTCGTCTCAAATGACTTTAGTGATCTGTATGGGAATCCCTTTGTCTATCCACGTTAAGACCCCACTGGAGTAGGAAGAGAAGTTGGCACCCTGTACCTCTCCTCCCCAACTCGACTTGACCATCTCCAGATCTGTTGTAGTTAGCTGCGTGTTCTGTAGGAATGCTATGTGAATCCCCCCCATCTTTTCAAGTATCCCAGAATTTCCCTCCACTTGTTAACCGACCCATTCCTTGTACATTACATGTTAATATCGTGAGAAGCCCCATGGCATAGTTGAGACCCACCCCCAGTTTACATTCCACATCACGAAAGCTGGGTCTTGATGCCTCTTAACAGGCTGGATCTATGTTGAAACAGTTCCTCCCCTTTCCCCATGCAACCCCCCCGTCCCCCAACTCCCAAACAACAAAATAAACATGAACAACTCGGTACATACCCCCCCAAACTCCCAAACAACAAAATAACAAAATAAGCATGAGGGTATCCCGGATGTAATACCTACAACCTAGGCGCTTGACAGTTGCCTGTTCCCTCTACCAAAGGGAGTATTAGCTTCCATCTTGCGTCAGGGACTTTGCGTCTCTGCCTTCCCTCATGGAAGGTGTTGCGCTGGGTCAAGTATGACGTGAGGAGAGAGTAAGCCTCACATGGTGCTAATCCGGTTTCTCTGCTGCCACCTGTGTTCAGAAATTTAGATCCTCTGCAGTCCCTTTTTATTTTACAGGGTTCACGTCCATGGAAATCTGTATGCTTTGCAGTTTTAGAATTCAGTGTTTCGTCTCCATGATCCTATTCTCTTGTGGACCGCTCAGTCCTGTTCCCTCTTCTCTTCCCATTTCCGTCATTTGTAGAGTTCCATCCTCAGTCACAGTGATCCTCTCACACTCTGTGCCATTCATTTTGCATTCTCCTGTTCCCGGGTTTGGCCGACCTCTGGGTTTCCGTTGGTTAGGCGGTTTGCTTTCCCACTGTTTCTTGGACAGCCTAGTAGACCAGCTTCCCTCTGCTTCCCACCATTCCCATGCTACCTCTGGGGAGTTGCAGAACCAGTGTTTACCACCTTGGATTATATTTACCCTGGCCGTGTACAGTAACATTTATCGTGTACCATTCCCTCATAAAGGTTTGTTTTATTTCCTGAAAATTCTGTCTTTGTTGTTGCGCACATTTTGTGTAATCTGAAAACATCAAGACCGATCCATTAGCAACTCGTATTGGGCCGTTCCACCTGGCCATCTGCAGCCACCACCGGCCTGGTTCGGGCTCCAGGTGGGGGCCTACATGCAGGAACCTTTGAGCGTGAACCATTTTGAGTGTCCTTTGGAGCCTAAATTATCTTGTAACCAGGTTTTCAGGAATAATTCCATAGTCTCCCTCCTGCCCCTTAGGAAGTCCAATTATGCGCAGGTTATTTCTTCTCAAGTGGCTCTCCATGTCCTCCGCTAGTGCTCCTAGAATTTTGCTTGACTGCAGTAATGTAGAGACCCATTTTGTGAGTGTCTGTACCTTCACTTCCTTGGTCGTGACGGAAGTTGATTGCTTCCTGTTTCTCTGCAGTTTTGTCCAAATATCCACTCTTAGGATTCAACTCTTGACAATATTGCCAATTTTCAACTCCAGCACTGATCAAGAATTTTGTACTGCCAACAAAACTTCTGCAATGTTGCTCTCCAAATAAGTGACGGATCCACCGTTGATGTGTGGGATTCTGTGTTTGTGGGTTTCTTTGAGAGTATCACTGGTGTTGCGTAAATGTCCATTTTCGGCTGCCTACCTTTGCCCCCCATCATGGTTTGCAGTCTTCCTGTGATCGTTTGTCGGTGTAGAGAAATATTAAAGATGGTATATCCCTTGTTACATTGAATTTTCTATCAACTCGGTTCTGATTCTGTTAATGTGCACTTAGCCATCCTTGTGGGAGACCCTCAGCTTTCAAGTCCTGTTATCAGTCGTGAGAGTTTAGATTCCCTGATGTTTAGCATATTATACGAGGTTATCCTGTGCTGAGATGTCTTATTTTCCCCTCCTTGAGGTGCACCGTTGGATTGACCACAGCAAATCTGGCAGGATTGAACTGCGAGCAGTGTGCTGACATGCCATTGTGTCCCAACTAGCAGACGCTCATTCAGCTGCCAGGGTCTCTCTCCTGTATTTGATTGATGTTGCTGCTGCAGCATCGTAATGTAAGGAAGGCATGGTATCAAACAGTGAAGACAGACACAAGTGATCACAGTTCAAGGGTGTTTATTGAACTTCAATGGGTTGATTGAACGCCTATCTAACCCTATCTAACCAGGCTGGTCTGACATAGTTCCGGGTACATTGTATCAATTTGGGTGCACGCAAGGGCGCCTCCAGTAGAGCTCATGTACAGAGCTCAGGGAGCTGCAGATGTCAGTGCACCTGCTGCTAACATCGTGGCTCTGGTAAGATGGGGCAAAGGCACTGGGCACATTTAATTTGGGGTATCGCCAGTGCTGACGTTCGAATGCCTGGTTAGGGGGCAGCAGTGCTGTCTCTGATTTTATTACTGGGGAGGGGATGGTGGCTTGGAAGCCTGACTTCTTCAGACCACCTGAAATTCATCTATGCCTTCAACACAAAGGTTTGGATTTGTGGGCAGATTGTCTGCTAACTCCTTCCCAAGGCTGAGTAGTATTGCACAAATGCTTTAAAACACTGCAGTCCAGCTTAGGGTGCAGGAGCAGTCCATTGCCCTTTACGGTTTCATCCTGACACCCAGGAGGGCAATTAGCATGCACTTCAGGAATAGAGTGTCCGGGGGCAGAAAAGATCAGCACACTTGTTTTTCATAGTTTACCACGCGTCTGATCTGTTTATATGCTGACTCCCCATAGCTATCCCCGTTTGAACTTGTCAAAATGCTCTAAAGTTCCTGCTATTTCACCCTCTCAAGTGCCTAATTTTTAATGATACATGAGTTACTTGCTTCCCTTCGCTCCCACTTCAGTAGTGCCAGATTATGTCACTCACTATCACCCTTCCGTTTACCTCCATCCTGCCTAAACAATCTCTCCCTGCACCCCTTTCTTCAGCACACTCTTCCTTTGTTTACCTTGTCCCCCTTTTTCTCCCTCGCAATCCCCTCTTCACTATTTTCTCTGAACAGTTTCTACTTTCACCTTCTTTCCCCAAACATTTTCTACCCCTCCCATGAGCAGCATTACCGTTTCCCCCACTTTTTACCCCCTCTCCATTGCAATGCCACCTTTTGTAGACCCTCGGCAGCAAAGATGTGTGGGAGTGCCAATTTGCATATTGACATCCGAGACTGTCATACATCGTGCAAGGTGACCATTCTAAAATGTCATGCACTCCGAATTCAAAAGAAAAAAAACGAAATTGCTTTAACGCCAGAAGGAAACCATTCATGCACCAAATTCCACCCTGACTATCAAATGTGGATTCCACAGATGGCAACACCAAATTCAACATCCGAAGACGATAGAGAAATCAGTCGGTATGGAAGGGGAGGGTGGTTATCACTAGGATGTTAAACAAGGGATTTACTTTTACTCTCAGAGCTCTGTGGTAAGTATATTTGCTTACTGAGTTATCACCCATGCAATAACTATTATTATTTATTTATTATTATCTTTGTTTTTGGTTTTTTTACAAACCTTTACAAAATATTTTTTCTTTTTCATAAGAATCAATCATTTCCAAGTTTCTAACACACAAATTTTCAATCAATTCAATACTAGTATAAAATACACTTTTTCCTTAAGAGTTGGTCATTTTTGATTTTCTAAAACGCAATTTTCTACACAATTCAAAACCAACATTAAGTACATTTTTCCTTAAGAATCAATCATTTACAAGTTACTAAAACACAACTTTCAAATCAATACAAAATCAACATTAAATATCCGTCTCCTTAAAAGCAATCATTTACAAGTTACTAAAACACAACTTTCAAATCAATACAATACCAACCTTCAATCTATTTTTTAGAACATAATAGTATACTAGAAACTATACCACATTTAAAACCTTAAACATCTAATCATTTCATTTTTTCTTTTTATACTTTTAAAAGCTTTTTAGATGGCAACATTTGTCATTATATCTAGGTGTACTCAGCTATTTATGAAATTATTACGATAATCTAGATTGAACTCAGGTTTCAGGAAACATCGCATACTATTCTCAGAAATTCACTGATGCGTATTTTCAGTATCGTTGAGTTTCCATCCATCATCTCATACCATAAATTTTCCCTATTAACATTGGAAGTATCATTTACAAACTTGGAAAAGTATTCTATTCGTGGTTTCAATAAACTAGGGCATATCAGTAACAGATGTTTTAGCGTTTCTTTCGTTCCTGATATTTCACAGTATCTACAGGTTTTAAAAGTCACATCATTATTCGTTCTGATACTCTGTATTTCATAGGTATTCAGTACATTGAATCTAAATCTCATCGTAAAATTGCGGAAAGATCTAGAGGGATATTTCATTAAGTATTTTTCCGGAAATGCATACCATTTCCAAAAGGATATCACTTGATGATATAGTGTTGAATTTAATATCACCACGTTGCTCTCTAGCCAATCATAAGCTTTTATTAATTCTTTTACCTTCTGGGGATTTTTCAGTAGGGTCTCGTTTGTAAGGCCTAGATCCCGTAGTTTCGAATGACATATTTCTTTTAGTTCTTTCATGAAAACACCCTCTAGGTCATTTCCTAAACATTGATACATTGTATTATTTTTACCAAGGATACATTTTCGCAATAATAGCATCTTTTTCCGATATACAATACTTTTCAGTGACGTTAGGCCCAATTCATATCTTATTGCTTCTATTGGTAGACATTTTGGTAGATGTCTCAAAACTTTACGCCATATACAAGCTTCAACTGTTTTCAAATGTGGTATCAGATTATTTGAACAAAGTTCAAGACCATAAATCAGTCTTGGAATGGCTTTAGTGCGATAAAAAAGAATACATGCGCTTAATGTGAACTTGCCATATTTCTTTTCAATTACCATCATTTGATTAGCAATACCCACAGCCTTCCTTTTAAGCTCCTTTATCATATAGCTAAGTGTGTATTTACTCGTATAGGTATATCCTAGATATCTGAGGACAGCTTGGTTTTTTATTTTTACACCATCACAAAACATTACCAAAGAATCTTGTTTTAAAGATTTCACACCAGTAGGAAAAATCACAGTTTTGTTTGGGTTTACCATCAGTTTCCTTTCTTGTATAAAATTTACAAATGTGTTCATCATCCTCTGTAGACCTACTTTCATGCCATCAAATAACAAGAAGTCGTCTCCATATGCTATCCATTTTATGGTGAGCTTGCCTATCTTTGTTGAGACCAGGCCACTCACATCCATAATTTTTCCTATCTGAGAGACATAGAGATTGAATAAAGTCGCTGATAGTCTACAACCCTGTCTTAAGCCATTATTTTCTTTTATTTGTTTTGATAATTTGCCTCTATTATTTAAGTGCACTTTCAATACCGTATCGGAATATAGCATAATTATTAGTTCTAGTAGACCTTTTTCCATTCCCAGGCTATCCAAGGTTCTCCATAACATTCCTCTATCTACTTTATCAAACGCCATGGAAAGGTCCATTGATGCTATGTACAGTGCATGATTATATTTTACGTTGGCCTTAGCTTGTAGACTGGCTACTATCAAACCTCCTATTTCAGTTCCCATGGCTTGTCTAAAGCCTATTTGTCTCGGATCTAGTATATTGTTATTCTCGATCCAGATATTGATTTCTTCCAATACCGTAGCTGTGAAAATTGATTCAACATCTGATATCATTATGGGTCGATAGTTTAGAGGGTTTAAACGATTTCCCTTCTTAAAAATTAAGATTACATATGCCGTCTTCCAGGAGGTTGGGATTTGTTTGGTTTCTATAATCTATTTAAACAAGCAATGTAGAATGTTAGCCCATAAATCAATATTCTATTTTAAGGTAATATTGGATAAATTACTTGGGCCCGGAGTGGTTGAGGATTTAACTTTTTTTATATACATCGCAATCTTCTTTACAGAGATATCCAAATACCATGTCTAATTACACTTATAGTTATCCATCATTTGAACCTCTGAGCTCATATATAAGTCTTCAAAATAGGTTACCCATACATCTCCTGCAATCGGGTTTAAAGAAAGTTGCATTTGCGTAATTTCAGTGCCATTAATCAATGCCCAAGTTTTCCTTGTATTGCAATCCTTCATGGCTGCCAACATGGCTTCGCCGTCTTTTTGTGCCATGTGTGAGCGATATGATATTATCCAATTTTTGTATTTCTGTTTGCATTGCTTAATTTTTTGGGTGATTTCATCTGTGTTACCCTTTAATTTTTTTAGGCTACGCACCTCTTTACGCAATTGCGCTTTTCTTTTTTTGATATCAATGTCAAAGACATGAGCATTTTTGGTTACAGGTATTAGTTCATATGTTTTCTTTACATTACATTTCTCCAGTGTTTCTTGTATATAATCCTTAAAAACCTCACCAGAGTAAGTAGACATTTTCCATTCCATTGGGAAAGACATATAATCCTGTATTAGCAAAAAGTTTACCTTTTCGAGGTTATTTGGTGTCCATTTTACTGTTACCGGCTGTATTTATTTCTATATGCATATCCCAATCTTCTCCATTCACATTTTTTTTTTCTTCCAAGGCATCTGTATTGATATCGTTGCATGATCACTTTCCTTACAGCGTTGCACTTTCATTTCACAGTTATTTACAAAAAAGTGATTACTGGCTATTATGTAATCTAAAATAGAGCTCAGTCCTCTGGCTTTCCAGGTTGGCCGTGCGTTATGTATAAGTTGCAAGCCCCAACTTGATGCAAAATCAATCCAGAGACTGCCTCTATATCGTTTACTGAGGGCTACTACCGAGTTGGGGTTTATAGATGTAAGTGTCCATGTGGTATCTAAATTTCCTAAGTCACAATCTGCATTCAAATCACCTGCCAATACAAGCGCACCCTTAGGGTAGAGCTCTAACCAGGCCGTGATTCTATCATTTAACAACTCCAAGACCTCAATCAGCTGATCATTTGAGTGGCTGGCTACATTCCAATATATGTTTACTATCAAAATATCTATTTCCATTTGCATTGCTCGTATTTTAAATGTGCCAATTATTATGCTTTCTGATATTTGTTGATTAGTTATCATAGTAATATTAGTATCCGATTTTTACGCCAAGATCAATCCCCCACTAAGTCGACCTATTGTTCCTTTGATCGCTTTACAGTTGATAATTCTGTACCCATCCCACAGCAAGTTGTTAGTTGCCCATGTTTCCTGTAATAACACAAAGTCAAATTCTTCCAGTTGACTCACAATATTTTTATTTGCCACAATATGTGAGTAACCCCTTGTGTTCCAGGAAACTAAACTAAATGGGGTCCTTTTGTCAAAGTGATATTTTTGCCGATTTCAGATTCTCTATGGAGTCTCGCAGCGATATGGCAAGTGACCCATTCCTGCATGTCAATCAACTGAGACCTAGCAATGTCTGTTACTATGCTATCTTGCATTTTTGTCGATAATGATTGTATTCCCAGTCTGTCAGTGCCGTATCCTGCTGCTTCTTGTCTGCTAAACTCTTGTTTTCTTAAACCATCGTCCCCTGGTGTACATTCTTGATACTTTTGTACATCAAAACCCCTTTTCTGTAGAGCACCTGCCTCCTTCAGTATTAGAGCTCTCACTAATGGAGATGTTATGATTAATCTGACATAATCATACCTTTCGTTGTGTATGAAATCCACAAGCTGGATATCTGAAGTTGTTATCAGACTTAATTCTGGTATCTCCCCAAATAAAGATAGCAGGTAAGATCTATTGAGAGATCGTGGGCCACCCTCGTCAAACACATAGTAAATTATTATACTCGGTTCATTTGAAAAAGCCGGTCTTTTTAAATTTGGTATGGATGATACCTTATACTCTTTATTCCAATTATTCGAGTCATGTGTGACTCCTGATAACAACCCCTCCTTTTTATAGTCTAGATACTGATGATTCATGTTATTAAGCTGTGGATCTTTATCTTGCATTAGATCATCAATTTCTGGTAATTGGCGATTAGATTCATTACATTTTTGATGTATTAATTCCTCCACCAATGTACTTAAGTCTGTTTTATTTAATTGGATGGCTTTATTTGTATCAAGGGTAGCCTTCGCTGAGTCAGTGTCTATCTTTTTCTGCAATTTTATCGATCTCGCTTGTTCTTGAGTGATCGAATTATTCTCACCTATTGCTCCATCTTCTGGGGGTAAATTACTTCCATTCCTTTTTTGAGTATTTCCCTTTGGCAAAGTGTTTGAGACATGCAGCGAGCTATTTGGATCTTGATATTTTTGTTTCAATAGGTTTTCTATGATTAAACTTATTGCATCGCTGCTTAGTTGCGTATCTTTCAACGTATGCTCCTTGGGGTCATCAAATGGTACCTTTAGTTGTTTAATTTCTTGTGACTCCTTCGGGTGAGCTAATGAGGCTAATATCTCTTTCGATTCTTGCAGTGTATTGGAGTTCAACAATGGCTTGCTGGCTAACAACTCAGGATTATTCATTAACACAGGTGTATTAGGCCTCGATGGAGCATCTGGGTTTTTAAATATGTCAAAGATATATTGGAGTCCTCTCTCTAGGGCTCTAAGATTACTATCAATCCTTTCCGATGTTACTTTATTTTTCAGAACCTCTGAGAGCAAGGAAGATCCTTCACTGTAACTAGGTTCAGCAATACCATCATTTCCAGTATTGCTGACAATCTCTATTTCTTTGACTATCTTAGTCTTTGTTTTGTCACTAGGTGTATTTTTTTCCCTGATCTTTCTTACTTTTGTCTGTTACCTGACAATCAGGCCATGCCTTACGTATGTCCATATTTCTCAAGTATTTTCTTGAGGATGTGTTGTTTGCTTTCGCAGCTTTGGCCTGTTTTTTCCTTTGCTTTTTTTCTTTCCTTTTTGAAGTTTTTTATACAAACATAGAGTTGTCATCATCACTTATTTCAGTTACAGTGGTAGGATTGTTACTAACAGCTTCTTTCGATTCGCTGGTTTCTATCACAATTACCTCCATGTTGGGCTCTGATGTCTTGCCATTGTCTTCATTTTGTAAGGGTATCTTAATAGTCGATACATTAGATTTTGTCACCTTACAATTTGTTTCATTACCATTATTGAGTTCTCTGTCTATGCTTTCAATTCCAGTATATACTTCTTTATTGATAGATATTGGGTTTTGCGTTTTATCTGTTACCTCACATCGTTCCTTGTTCATTAATTCGTTGATGAAGTCCGGTAATGCTATAAATGCCATTACCATTTCTTTTAAGAGATTTGTTTGGGATTTCAATTCAGCTAGTATTAATACTTGCGTTTGCGTTTCGTTACTTGTGGTCTGTATTGTGTCAGTATAGTTCGCTTTCTCTAATTCATCCAACATATTTTTATCTATGTGTTGTGACATCTCCAACAAGGAATTATCAATAGTGTGAAAAACTTGGGGTGTATCAACATACTCCCTATTTCCATTAGCCATTTTTTCAATATTATTTCCCGGGTCAACGTTCAGTTGGAAGCTATTTGTATCACCATCTTCTACAAACTATGATTGCGAACTTTCAATTAGTTCAGTGTTAGTTCCCAGCTCTTGGGCTGGTCTATCCATTCTTTGTTCTAAAGAACACTGAAATGCGCATTCAATAAGCTCGTCAGTTAAGTACGGTGAGCCTAAGTGACTCGCAGCAGCAGCACGGGCTACACTCATCCTAGTGGTCATTTGCTTTGTGGTGAAGCTGTAATTTTAGCGCAATCTACAATTCGACCACTGACTGAACGCATATATTCTCACCTCCATATGATAAAATATACCACCTGACAAATATAAAAATAATGATGGTTTATTTCCCACTCTGAATGAATACTAGTGGAATACAAGTGTTTCATGATTAGAATGCTCACAAAAATGGGGACGAGGGTTTATTGCAGAGATTTCGGTAACCAACTTGATCTGTATGGGGGAATGCTCAGATGCAAAAAAAACATCAGTTCTCATCACCCAAACATTAACGTTAAATCAGGGAGGCTTCCCATTCCTCCCTGATGAGGGTCTTCCCTTTCAAATATGCAGACACCCGTGTATATGAGAGCCTGCTAGGTTTCTTAGGGTGACACATACTAATCATGGTTCTGGAGATAAGTGGGGAGTGGTGGAGTATGGCCAAAAAGTGAGGTCTGAGTGCAGGGCCCGACACCGCACAAGTGGGCCATATGCCTTGCACTGGCCATGCATTGCATGGAGAGACCAATTTATACTGCTTTGGTGCACCTGAAGTGTCTGTCTCACTCGTCATGGTAACAGCTTTGGCAGTCTGGTAATTTGCTCGCTAAAGAGCAGGAAAACAGACTTAGGGTTGACTGTATCCATGTTGTCATCTGTGGCATGTGCTCCTTCCTGTTGTGCACGGTCATCGCCTTGGCTGGGTCGGGGAAGTATGTACAGGGTATCGCAGGAGGATTCCAAATGTGTTATAAAGCCGACCCCACAATCATTTTGCTGCTGTCTATTGTGTGGGTGGGAAATCTGTGCTCAGCATGTGCCGTTTCCTATGCTTCATTGACGAGTACTTTGGCTGTGTGCTAGCACCTTGTAGCTGCAGGGGGTCTCCGGTCACCCAGGTGCTGGCTCTGTTTGCGGTTAAATGTGATTTTACTGAATTAAAAATAACGAACAACATTTTTATCTAAACATTTTTACTGAAAAAAGATTGCATTTTTTATTTTATTTTTATTTGGGGGGGAGGTCCCAAACCCGTTTCCCAATATATATATCTATATAGGGTACTTTTTTCAGCAAAAATGTTTAGATACAAATGTTCGTTATTTTTAATTTGGTAAAATCACTGCATACCTCTGTTTACATGCATCCACCGCCACTTGACTCCTGAGCCTCTTCATCCCAGGCAGGCACACGCTGCACCAACAGCCATGCAATTTTTGTAATGAGATGGCTGTTGAATGAACATTTCCTGAGCCCCAAGATCTGCAGCTGCATTTGTGAAAACAAAAGACTGTGATTTTGTATTTCCCCCATTTTTATTTGTTGGGGATATTTTATTGGGAGGATTGAATGGAAACTGGGAATCAAATTCCCTGGGAGCTCTTTATCGCCCATTTTTAGGATGGAAAAGCCTTGTTAGATTAGCATCAACAGCGATCACATTACTCTTTCAGGACGACTGATGCCTTAGAAAATGTGCTAATAAAACAATCTACTCACACACAAACAGATGTCATATCTTTGTTGATGACTTTCATCGATTAAGTTATTGTGCCATTGAAAATAATCATCTAAAAGTTGCTAATCATTTAAGTTGAATTGCTAATCAAAATTGGGTTATTTAGCAATTTCGACTAATCAATTTAGCAAAACTAATTTATGCCTTGGCATATACTAATAAACCTATTGCTAATCCTTACTTCTAAATACAAATGGTGTGGGAAAACGATGTATGCAAAACGAAAGTGTTCAAGAAACAATATGTCAGGATAGTTGAGCAGTTGGCTTTCCTTTCCCATGTTTTCAGCACGGGACAAGGTGGCACACTCAAGCTTTGCACACACTCTGGCTTATCTGCCATGACAATGCGTTCAAAACATAGGTATTTGTGCCTTCTGAGCCAAAGTGGCTTTCCCAATAAAAGGCTCTTATTGCAGAGTGCCTAGCGTAACAAACAAATACCAAAGTTACTTTCTCATCAGGATTTTTACATTCACAAGTTCTCAGGTTTATTGTTTACCATGGGTCTCCCTCAGTTGGGCTTAGACCCCCTTAAACACAAGTTCACAATTGGTCTCCCTCGATCGGGGTCGGACCACGGATGTCCCTCGATCGGGCTCGGACCTTATAAACTCACTTACCTTGCTTTCTTTTTGTTATCAAAATTCAAAGACTTTCGTCTGTGCGATGGATTTTTCTTAAACCATCGCAGGACCACTCTCATTCACTTCATCCATTGGTTTTATTTCTGCCACTTATTGGCTGGGTACATCACACAGAGACCTTCGATTGAGCACACCCTCGTTGCCGGACCACTCTTGTTACTTTGTCTCGTACCTTTTCTGATTCATATTAAAGTTGAAACAATCATCAGCAATTGAGCTTTACTCGTGTCTCTCATCGCACACGTTATTATTCTTCGCTCTTGCGCTCTTCATAAAATGTTGCCACTTACAACCTTGACTTCAACACAGACCGGTCTTGCATTAGTCTCCCCAACTCACTGGCTGTGTTGATTTCTCTGGCACTGCTTTGATCCTGGAGCAAAGGACGGTTCCATGGCGGCTGCTGCTCCTCCCTGACTTGGCCAGTCATGCAGGAGGTCCTGGGTATCTCCGACACACAATGCAAGATTCTTCAGTCTGGTTTCCAGACCTTACGCCTTGTAATCTGAAGGTTTCTGGAACGTAACGGTTTCTTGCCGGAAAGGTCAAGGGTATCTTCCTCCTTGCTCTCCCTTCTCGGTTTGACGTCTTTCTCCCCTCGTTCAGCTGCCATCTCGAAAACGCTGTTCCTTCATGTGCTTTGCCCCGCTCAGAGTGTGCTTTTGTGCGCCACCTTTTATTTGTGTGGGGAAGCTTAATGGAAGTCAGGTGTGAGTTGTTAACAGTAATTGCCTAAATTTGCCTGACCATAGTAGTGAGACATGTGCTCCGGTATGAGTCTGTTTTCTCCCAGAGCGGGCTGTCTGAAAGTGTTTATGCAGGGAGGGTTAAGTAAAGGTGTTATAGTGGGGGGAATACGGCATCTCGCCATCGGGTGTCCCACTCCCCGAAGACCCCTCACCCAGGTGATGCTCCCGCACTGGTCCACCCCCAGGGACTGGATCAAAAGACAAAGGCTGTGCCCTGGCCACCAGAGAGAGAGAGATCCCCGGGGACTAGCGGGTGAGACGCCCTCTGGTTTCTCACAGTAAATATCAGGTTGCCAGTAACATCGGAGCCGCTTTAATTCATTCCCCACAGCCGACACTGTGTGTGCACCCAGACCGGGTCTTTCCACGTTGCAGAGGTGAATATTGTAATTGCTGCCGCTGCTCGTCTCTCCTGACCAGGTCTGATTGTGTGGTCCTGCAGTCCAGCCTGAAGCTTCAGGGCTTCCTGCGGTCAGGGAAGGAGAATGGTGGGCATCTTGATGTCGCATGTGTGCATTCTCCATCTGAGGCGCTTTGCCTGTTGCTTGTCAAAGAGATTTTCACGTGCCCAGGACCTTCCGATCCCCAATTCACCATTTGGATTCTGTATTAATGACGTGCTGACTGGATGATTTGAGGGTCAGGACGGGCTGCAGCGGTTTCTCTGGAGAGTTACGATTTCATCCGGTGTCTGTTGGCAATGCCCCCCCTATTTCATTTGATTGTTAATGCCTGTTTTTGGGCACTGGATAGCACTTCATGATAGGCATTTTCTGGGAAGGCTGCTATCTTTCATTGGGTGAAAATTGCCACCTGAAGGTATACTGGGTGGTTGATTTCAGGGGTATATTGTGGGTCATGAAGTGGGTGCTCCTTGAAAAGGAGAATCTTGCTTTCTTTACTGAATAGCATGAGTGTTGGGCTGAGTGTTATGTTGATGGGTATGAGGTTTCAAAGACTGGTTGTCTAGAAAAATAATGCCAATTTCCTGCTGATGCTTCCTCTTTTGAATGTATGCTTCTCTAGTCTGGGTAGGTCCTAACTTCTGGTGTTGCATTGGCAACCGGTTGCCTGCCTACCTAGTAGGAAGCATGATTGGGTAGAACATTGAATATGAAGTGCTGTTAGTTTGTAGGGAAGTTCTGTGAGTGTGAGGGTTATGTGGTCTTATTTTCAGAGAACATGGTGGCCAACAGCGGCATGGAGGAATCTTCTCATAGGTTTTAGGGCATTGTTGCGTACGCCAGGTAGCTGGGCATTTCCTCCATCCATGTGAGCAATCCACTTTGGATCTGACGCTGATGTCTGGAAGAGAGGGCTTAATTTTCTGCCAGATGGATAGTTGGTGCCATGCTGTCTGTGTGCTTTGATAGTTGATTGTGTGTGTGGATTCTGAGAGATGGATGAAGCCCTTGAGCTTCAGGGAAGACAAAAGGGTCTGGATGGGGGGATTGTTATGAATGATTCCTCAGAGGATGCAACTCAAGGACTTAGTTCAGAAAAGGTTTCTTCAGGACTATATACAAAACTGGCCAGCTCAGAAGGGGTCAGAATAACATAACAAAAGACCTCTAGCTTCAAAACAACCTCTAAAAAGTATATTTGTGTCTTAAGCCAGTGCCATCACAGTTTAGTTACAAAGGCTCCCCGATGAGTAATGTCCTGGTCTCTCGCTGGCCACTCTCTAAAGGCCTCAGCAAGGGTACTGCTGCTTAGGTGTTGCAGGTATTCAGGCTGGAGCTCAACTCTCTGCAGCAAGTTTCACAATGACTCCCAAGAGGTATGGTATGCCTGGGCTATATTGACTCGCCTATTCTGGTTCTAGCTCACCTCTCTGTGTTAGGGCTTACTTCCCTCTTTGCCGACTCAACATTCGCTCATACCTTTAGGCCAATTGCTGCATGTTGGTGCTAGCCATCAAGCTGGCTGTCGTCTAGCCTCCTCGATGTACCATAATGTTCCTCCTCCCACTTCTTCCAGACAATGGTCAGCCTTGTGCTCGTTTAATCTCTGACTATCACTGCCCATACACCTCAAAGGGATTCCCACCACCATCCTTCCTTCCCCTCTCCTCCAACTACAGTTCCATTCACTGTACTATCTCTCCATCTTCCTTAACCCTGATGTTTATCGTTCTCTCCTTTTCATCCACGTCTTCTCTTTCTTCAACCTCTACTGCTCTCTCTTCACCTCCTGGATGTTCACCTCCTCATATCTCCTGTATTCTCTGCCCTCTCCCTTCACATTCACTTCCTCCAATCTCTTCTGTTCTCCCCCCTCATGTGTGCATCACCTCCACCGGAATGTTCAACTCTCCACCTTTAACTCCTCCTTCGCTGCCACCAACCGTTCCCCATTTAAGTCCTTCTGCACATCAGCCTCCTCCTGCATCTTCCACTCCTTCATCTGAATCTCTTCTTGCACCATCAGCTCTCTTTGCACCTTCAACTCCTTCGCCACAACCTCTTCTTCACCGTTCTTCATGTGTCACCTTCATTTCTATCCCCTCATTTATATATGTGTCTGGGTATACCCCTGGGCTGGGTTTACTCTCCTGCTTAGCAACTGGGAAATATAATTGGTTCGTTTTGAGTATTGGTGAGAGGTTCAGGGAGTAATTGAGGTGTGTGATATTGACTTTTGCGGTTTTTGCCAGGCTCCTCGGACCGAGCCTATATCAGGCATGTACACCATTTTGGTTTCTGAATTCCTGCATGTTTTCAAATGTCAGGAATGGGGGGTCAGAGCCAGCAGGTGTTCGCTGTACTAAGCGTTTGCTCAATTTCCTCAAACCTGTGTGGTGAGCATCCTTAGGGCTATTGTCTCTACACTACGATTTCCAAAACCTACAGAATGAGAATAAGTTGCAGATCAACATGAAGAGGACCCATGGGATTTGTTAGCATATTCCTTAGGGCTACTCTTAAAGGGGCTGGGGGATATTGGGGGATACTGTGAAGATCCCCCTGCCAGCCCACTTCTGTGCTTCCCCTGGAGCAGACATCACTGAACGCTCTCTAGTCACTCTACCAGCACAGCTAGGACTAGCAGGGGACATCTTCTTAGGATGTTTGGTGTTGGTGAGGAGCACAAATTCCATCTTGGTGCAGTTCAGTTTGAGGTAGGCGAACGACATAGAGGGCTGGCTAAGGAGGTGGCAGGTCTTGTGTTGGCCTTTGAGGTATAATATTTTCAGGTAGAGTTTTATATTGTTGGATGTGGATGTTGTGGCTTGCTGCGGGCTTCAGGTAGAGGTTGAAAATCATGGGTGAGAAGATGGAATCTTGTGGGACTGCAGGGGTCAGAGGTAGAGTTGGTGATCTTCTTGGTAGGAGCTGAACCAGCAGAGGATGGTCTTTCTGATGCGCATGCAGTTATGCAATATGTTGATGGGGGGTTGATGGACTACTGTTGTTAATGCTGTGTCAAAATTGAAAGGTACCAGGCGGTAGGAGTTTTCATTGTCGATGATGCTGAGTGCATCATCTACTACCTGGATGGTGGCTGTCTCTGTTCTGCCTTTGGGTCCAAAGCATGTCTGGTAAGTCAGTAGGGGATCATTGACAGCTATCTATTTGTGCTTGAAGTTGGGTGGCTGTGTTACTTCTCTGCACTGATACAATTCAGTCAGGGCATTCATTAGCATTAGACACATTGTCCATTGTATCCCCCTAATAATGGTTCATGGATCCAAAGCCATGTTTGGCAACAGAATTCTCTGCCTGTAGCCCACTTCCACTCCCACCTGACCTGTACATATGTGACGTATTCTAACAAAATACCCCATTCCTTTCTAGATTCACCATTAACTAGTTTGTAGGCGTGTTGGCCCCTATGTGGAGCAAAAGATGATCACCTTATAAGATGGATGTATACACTAATTGCAAGACTTGTGGGAGTGCTTGTCTAATTGCATTCCCAGTGAGTTCCAATCTGCCAGAAACACTGTATGCTTATATATCCAGTATAAAAAATCTATTTTCAAGGTCACTAGACCTCCACTCAATTTGTGATTCTCTACCCTGTCTGTAACTTGAGGATCACAGGGCATCAGAGTGCCATTACCTCTGTGCCCAGTAAGTGCGGGTATCTGCCTGGCACATATATTCTGCACAAAAACTAAGATAATGTGTGCTTTTTATCTTTCATCCCTTTCACCTACTGTGTGTTGCTCTTTTACTTGTGATACCATTCCTCTATTTCTATCGCTCCCTTTTTCACTCTGTTGTCTTTTAAATATCCATTTACATGAATTTTAGTGTCACTAAAACAAGCTTGGAATGATTGAAATGTATTGAAACTTAAAGATGTGATCAGCAATACATTAATAAAAGGCACATTTCTAGTATTTGCATACATTGTAAACCAAGTAAATGCAGACCGATTTCAAATAAGCATTTATAACATCTATTCTGAGTAATAATTTGGAATAAAACATTCTCTCTATAATTATTGACTTATAAGTAGAAAACTAACGATTGAGTCTTGATTTTAACCCAACAGATGGTGGAAGAATGAACAGAAAAAAGAAATTTGGAGAGTCACTACAATGTATCAGAAATGCCACATCTTTTAAAGTTTCAGCCAACAAAAGACCCACCCATGTGCTCCAAAGTACCCACAAAAGAGCAAACTGCAGAAGTCCTTTGTATTTGGAAAATTACCAGGAACTGAGAGCAGAGCAAATTCCTGAAAGTGGTTTCACCAATTCTGGACATTTCAATATGCAGGATGAAGGGACTAATATGACAATATCACAAAACTGTGATGATGGGGAGAGTAGTCTCAGCCATTTGCAGTTTCATAACGGGCGCCTGAACAAAGAGCAAAAGCAGACTAGATACACGTGTACTGAATGTGGTAAAAGCTACAGTTTAAAGGCAGAGTTTATAAGTCACTTGGAAACCCATTCAGCTGCAAGGCCTTACGCATGTACACTTTGTGATAAAAGCTTCTTACAGAAAGCGCATCTCCTCAAACATTACAGAACACATACAGGTGAAAAACCTTATGTATGTTCTTTCTGTCACAAAAGATTTAGTCGGAAAGATAATCTGACCGGACATATAAGAACGCACACCGGAGAGAGACCATATAAATGTACTGAATGTGAGAAAAGCTTCAGCTGGAAAAGTGATCTTAACCTCCATCTAAGAAAAAGGCACTAGGCCTTACAGAATTTCCTGTTGCAATAACAGGCTTGTTCAGAACAAAATATAATACAGAATATTCTTCAAGTTCAGCAGTCTAGAAGAGCTATAATAACTAGAGTTAACGGACTATCTGTATTGGGGGTTGTCAACCATTGGCTCTCGATACATTCTGAACCACAACTCCCATGATCCCTCACCATTGGCAGTGCTGGCTAGGGGTAATGGGAGTTGTAGTCCAAAGCATCTGGGGGGGGGGGGGCAACAATTGAAGACCGATTATCTATGTCAATAGATATTTGAATATTTTAGCATAAAAATGACAATTGTTTAGCAATAAAGGTAATATTGATTTTAAAAGACATGATCACAGTTACAGAAAAAGGCAAAAGCACTCAAAACAGGTCAACAGTTTGCAGTAACCCAACTCGCTGTGCCCATCAGTCATTCCAGTAAAAACAGTAGAAGCATCTGGTATATAACAGTGTCAAGAAACAGGATCTCAATATTCAACAAACATTTCAGTGATGAATACAGTGAGAAGGAGAACAGCGAGGAACAGAACAACACAGCTGTGTTACCAACAACTCCATGAAGGCGTACACTAATACAAGCAGCTAAATTGATCAATGACCTTGCTTCAATGAGTGAGAAATTCTCTATGTAGGATAAACCAACAGTATAGGGAATGACCCTACAAATGTGATTGGATCACTAACTGTAGTATCTTATGTCTTCTCTGTCTGAATGCAACCGTGGGTGCCTGCCTTCTGCGTGGCCTACTGGAATGTTCCCTGCATGTTCTGTCCTGAGTATTCAATGTTTGTCAGTTGGCGGAGACTGAGCTGCCTTTCCCTAGAGGGTGGATGCCCGGTATCTGTCCTCGTCTTACTTGGACCTACTACGTAAAGATCCTGCTCACGCCAATAAAGGACACTTACCTTACACCGCCCCATCGCCTGTCATCCTTTGGCTCCAGGACTTTGAAATATAACACTGTTAACGAGCTGAAGAAGTCCCACACTGCAACAGCCTACAATATACAAGGCAATGTGTGGGGGGACAGCCAACAGAGACCATTGCCCCTCCTTAAAAGCATTCACACCTCAAAAGTCACCCTTCAACTCTGGGTCCACAATGAGAGGGGTCCCACGCTCTCCACCCACATTAAGAGCCCTACATGGAAAGAACAAGGGTCAACAAAGTGCGAAGCTTGCACACCCTCCACCCACATCAACAGCTCTACCAAGAAAAGGATCAACAAAGAGATGGGTCTGACGTCCCTGACCCACTTTGTCACCTCTACAAGAAAGAAGGGTCAACAGAGTGCACCCTCCGCCCACTTCAATAACTCTCCTGAGAAGAAGAATTTACTTCTACAATAAAACTGCTGCTGATAACCTGTTGCCAGCCCCAGCCCGGTTGGTCTCTCTGCAGCAACAACAAACAACAATCCTCATGGCGGAGAGAGAAACGGTCAATGAAAAGAATGAGAAACATCAGCAAACAGCTCACAACAATCTTGATGGCAGAGAGAGAGAAAACATTAGTGAAGAGGGATAGTAGGTTCACTAACACTTTGCTTCAGGTGAGAGCTTCCAAACGCTCCCGCCTTCAATTCCTTCTGAGCTATGATTTCATGTAAAAAGGAGCAGGAGGCTCAAGGACAGCATCCATACAGTCCTGAAACTGAATCCTTGCGCGATTATAAATGGCTTGGAAAACTCAATTTCAATGGAAAGTAAATGGAGTGGACACTTGCCATGCAAAGCATTGCAGCTGGGCACCATGTAGCACCTCTTGCTCCAGGCAGAATCCTCATATTTGATTTCCTTACCACAAGCCTGAAGTGGCTTCTACGAACCTTTGTTCGTTTGTATTAAAATATCCATGGTGCTTTACGCTAAAACTGGACCGCTCAACGAAAAAGGCCTCACATAGGCACTGTGCATGTACACGCCGGTCACGCTCAAGGTTCTTTACTCTGGACTAGTAGTTTCCCGCATTAACTCCTATGTGACATCACAACAGTGAAGGGATTATCTGCATCTCATGATAAAGCATCCATACGCAAAGCATTTCCTTCCAGCGTGATCCCTCCTGAGACACAGGGGCACAGAAAGACGGTCCACTTACCCTCAAGGACAGTTGACACAGTGAGGCATTGTTTCCGTATCAACGCAAATTTCAGTGTTGTCGATAAGTTCACTTGTATTCTGTTCAGATTGTGCACATCAGTAACTCTAATGCGTTTGTCCTCATCTCCACACTCGGCCTTAATTTTAATGGCTAAGAACAGCATGTTGCTGTTTGAATTTCCATGACCCTTCCATTAGATACAACGGTATAGGATTGTTCTTTACAGTCAATTTTCATATCTTTCACAACACAACTAATTGTCTGCAGTTTCTGCTTTTATACTTTTAAGATAATTTCTGCTTAGTGAGCATGCCAGCCAGGTTCCTATTTTCGCAATTTAAGCTGACCAGTGCTAAGATTGTATGATTTTGCCAGCACTAGTGTGCTATATTTTGCAACCTCTTATTATTGTGATTCTCTTCTCAAGATACAAAAAAATAGCGATTTTCATCCAGAGCTGTTCTCGCATCTGCAATTAATTTTCATACGTACATGAAAACTCACTATGCTTCCATGCACAACTTTGATTATGCATACAGGTGCAACCTTTTACTTTGCTTGGTGCCAGCATTCAACAATGATTCATTCATTCACATGCTTCATGCACACATGATTAACATCATGCCTGGGATACACGAATAGCTTATTCATGCTTCATACATGCATATCTCAAGCTTACGCATAACACACTTGCACTGCATTATATATTCACTTGAGCTCACATGTTAGCACATTTGGACTGGGGTATACCCAGTGCCACCAGCAAAAAATGAAATGCTAGCGGCATTTCTCCCCTCACCTTTTCAGGCTACAACACAGATCTGACTGACACACACAAGCACACACAGTGGATATTCCTCCTTGGGAACTCGGCACACACACCGGATGTTCCTCCTTGGAAACTCGGAACACACTCCGGATGTTCCTCCTTGGAAACTCAGCACACACACCGGATGTTCCTCCTTGGAAACTCGGGACACACACCGGATGTTCCTCCTTGGAAACTTGGCACACACACCGGATGTTCCTCCTTGGAAACTCTGAACACACTCCGGGTGTTCCTCCTTGGAAACTCGGAACACACTCTGGAAACTCGGAACACACTCCGGATGTTCCTCCTTGGAAACGTGGCACACACACTGGATGTTCCTCCTTGGAAACTCGGCACACACCGGATGTTCCTCCTTGGAAACTGGCACACACACTGAGTTTTACCTCCCTGGAACACGACACACAGGGGATGTTCCCTCCACACACCAAAATGATGAATATTATTTAGTATTCTTGCTTCTGCATGAATTATATATGTCATCTGACTAATTGCTATTTGCTGATTTGTATTTACATATTACTTATGCATACCAACTGATTAATTCAAATTGGCTGCATCATGATGTGCAGTGAATTTTCTTGTCAATTTATGCCATGTGTTGGTGATCAATTGACAACTGTGCTGCCAATCACCCTGCTCCATTGGTGTACTTGGACCTTCATGATCTTTCCAAGCATCTGTGCATCATCATTTGACATGCGGCAGGTTTGTCTATGTCTCGGTCACTTCGCATTGTTACATTATGTCTTCATGTGGAAGCCCTCAGTGTGTTAATGTACATCTTTTGTCGATGTGCCGACAAGTCTCGTGTATGTGCGCACATACCATGGGTCTCCTCTTCTTCGGTTTATAGGCTTTTTCCTTCCCTTTCTGGTCGAAGAAGTGAAGATCTGTTTGTCAACTTTCTTGCCTGTCTGCCTGCTGTTTTCTTACATTCTCTGCTCTTCTTATTCTTCTTGCTTGCCAATGCAAAGGGGGAAGATGTGTAAAGTCGTGCTGTTGTACTGCCCTGCATCTTCATTCTTTATTTTCAGTGAAAAGAAGGAAGTTGTTTAAAATCCTGTGTCTTCCCTGTCTGAATGGAACCTTGGGGGCCTGCCTACTGTGTGGCCTCTTGGAATGTTCCCCGAGTTTCCTGTCCTGAGTATTCCATGTCTGTCAGTTGGGGAGAGTGAGCTTCCTTTCCCTAGAATGCAGATTCCCAGGTATCTCTGTCCTCATCTTACTTACTTGCACCTACTACCTGAAGATCCTGGTCATGCCAGTAAAGGACACTTACTTAACACCACCGTCTCCTGTAATGCTTGTGCTCCAGGACTAAAGCAATAGGACCCGAGGATGGGTGGCATTACTGGTCTGACAATGTCCTGGGGCATCCGTTACAAGCCAGAGTGAAACTAGGGCTTTAACGTAAGCCACAGGACATTACCAAACCAGTACTGCTACCTCCACCCCCGCCCCCGAGGGTTCTATTGCTATTAGTACCCTGGCGCGGTGTACCGGGGTACTAATAGTCTTTTTACTCGAGTTGGGGAAACTTTGTGGAAACTATTTCGAACTCATGGAAAAAAATGCCCGTCATAGATAGGGGAGAAGGAACATCATGTAGTCCATTCATCCTTTCCATGGTGACCCAAAATTAATAGAAATGGTTGCCATGGAACGGCACGAAGGGACTATTTGTAGTCCCTTCTACCTTTCCATGGCGGCCGGAGAAAGGGAAGGAAATTGAGGCAGCAGAACGGTTAGCAAGTAAGTCATTGTGGTGCTGGTAAAGACCCGGCGAGTCCCGATCAGATTGATTTTTACAATCTAATTGTCCCTCGCGTCCCTCGCTGGGTGAACATTTGAAATATAACAGTAACAAAGTTCCTTGAATTAACTACATCTCCTGAAGTCAATTAATGAGAATGCCTGCCAAGCTAAAGTACAGAGAAACCTCAATTGAAGGGGAATCAATTGTTCAATGTATCAAGTAGGGGACTTAGTGAAACTCTTGTAATAATAATTTCGCATTTATATAGCGCTATGAACCCTCAGGTAGCTGAGCACTGCTTATTACCTAGTGTCGACCTTGGAAGGATGAAAGGCTGAGTTTGGCCCTGCCGGGATTCGAAATCAAGTTTGAATCCCGGCAGGGCCAAACTCAGCCTTTCATCCTTCCAAGGTCGACACTGGGTAATAAGCAGTGCTCAGCTACCTGAGGGTTCATAGCGCTATATAAATCCCGTAGCAAGCTCTGCACGGATGTCAAAGCGAGCGCTCTACTCGCTGTGCCACTTGACCGGCATGTTTTCTTGCGATTCAGCATTGTTCACAAACTAATCATACTGCCCTAAACATCTCAGGAGGTAAAGCCTTCACAGGAAACATGGGACCATGGATTTCTTTGTGAAGTGTGACATTCAAAGGCAAATACTTTAAAGCAGAACTTAAAAGACACAGCCGCTGTTCTGAACAGGATGACAAGGCAATGAGTTCCCTCAGGCATCTTAAGAGCAAGAAATCAACTGTTTTAGAAAAAAGAAAATTCCCGAGGTAAACGTGTTCACAAGAGAACATATTTGTCTCCTTACATTGAATGGACATTTCACATTTCAAACATGAAAATTGTAGAATAAAGAAGAAATCTTTTATAATCAGTCAAAACTATACAGCCTCAATAAAGATTTTCAACCAGAAACACGTGACGGCCAATTGATTCTTAAAACTGATGTACTAAGAGCAGATTTGTCTCAATAAAGAGTTATCATACTAATCGTTAAACACTGTATTCATGTATTGCACAAAACTACATGTAAACGTTAATCTAAAGGCATAGTGAATGAGTTTGAAAGCAAGAAGCGGGGGTGAATCTGGCAAGGTGGGGGGCAGAATATGCTGCAAATTAAGCAGGCTATTTCCTAATGAGACGGATTAACCTCTGCAATTTAGATGTGCAAAAAGCTTCATTCACCTGTTGAAGGCATGTTTGGGTCGCCTCCAAATCAAAAAATGTAATCTGGTGGGAACGCCTTTCATCATCTTGTCGGCGAAATAAACACCAATGAATATGGTGACATGAACCTTCTTATTACAAAGAGGCATATCCGTTAATGGTGTGAGATATATAAATGGGGACGATTTGCTGCCTCTTCTTCAAATGGCTGCCTTTATGTAGCATAGCTCCAAGGGCTTGATATACCTGCTGCACACATGTCTGTGCACCTTTAGAGTTCTAGGTTCGAATCTGGGCAGGGATCATTTAGGCATAGACCCTTAGGGAATGGATGATGATGGCACCTGTTATTAAAAGGGAATCCGTTTTCCTGCTGGAATTGAAAACTGTTATCTGCGGTTTATAATCCGGTTTCCATACGTGTTGCCCAGCCCACTTTGGTGTCCTTCAGGTTTAAATGTCTTCAGCAGGCTAGAAACTAAGGGGTTGCCTTCTAGGAGAAATTTTTTAAGCAAGGTGCGATTAACTGGATATCATTTCAAGTCGTAAAACGAACACATTGGGCCTAAGACCCAGAAGCGTTTTATAATGGCATACCCCATTGGAAAACATTCTGTGACTCACGGGCCATTGCTTTATGTGATAGCTTCAGGCTTGTGAAGTCACTTGTTTGTCTTTTTGACCCATTGTTTTGCTGCATCTATCCTTCTGTCCAGCTAGTCGTGACTATTCCTGAATTATATATTTCCTGAAAGTGTAAAAGGTTTGGAGTTTTCTCAAATCCGATAAATGTTAATTGTTAGTCTTATGGTAACTCAGCAATATGCTGGTAATTCTGATAAAGCAAATCCAAAACCAGTTAAATACAGTAACTGTTACACCATACCTGAGATGGCAGGTTAGGCAGCATTGGTCTCTGTGCAGAGGCATGCTGTGTAAAGTTTCCTATACGACTAGAGAGAAATGCCTCCGCAGTCTAGTTGTTGCACGTTGCTGGCAGACACAAATCACGGATCACGTGACCTCTCTTAAGGAACACGGAACACCGCTTCAACGCGTCGCTTCTGCCGAAAGTGATGCTCCACGAGTTCGCCGAGAAACCCTTTCCCAGTTGTTTTCTTTAGTTCTACCTTGATACAAACTGACATTCCCTGCTAACTACCTTTCCTCCCTTTTTCCTAGAAGTCGATCTCTACTCGGTCTCCTAGCCATTCATTCCCTTATCACTTCTTCGAGTCGCTCACTTCCTCCCGAGCAGGGCTACCGGTTCCAGTTATCTCCCCAAAATAGAAAGGGAATCTGCCGCGAGGGAGTAAGTCCCTTCCATAACTGTCGTCTCTTCTCTTTGTTTTCTTATGTGCCACTATTAATAATCTTAACTTTGTTAGGAACTCCCTCTGTGTCGATCTAGAATTTTCCCAGATTCCCGGACCTGTCAACTCTAATGATTTAATTCCCTCCTTATTGGTCTTCAGTTAGTGCAGTTCCTATCCACAGAATTTCCATCCTTAATCCTCTGTGCCCTCTATACTTACCTGTCCTTCTTTCGCCTTGTAGGACTCCTCTCCAACACTCTCCACCTTGCGAAAGATCTACAACCCAAGACACCGATCCAAGACGTCCAGGGTTTTTTCCCCCCAGAGGGTTTCCCTGCGGTTCGTGCTCCTCCTTGCTGGTACTCAGATTTCCGGTAAGGAGGAGGAGCAGGGGCTCCCGGGTGGTCCTTGCTTTCTGCAGTTGTTGCTCCTGACAAGTCGCTGTCCTGTAAGGTTCGTGTTTTCCATTACAAGTTCTCTTATGAACTCTGGGGGTAATAATAGTGTACCGGTAATGGTTTATTGACGCTATTGTAACAGTAACAGGCTATTTGTATGTATCACTAACATGGGCAGTCAGCAGATTCCAGAGGAGACAACACTGCAAAGAGGAAAGGCCTCCCGGAAAACCCTGCCCCCCTTCACCAAAGAATAAGTATTCAGTGAGAGAAGGGGCACGACCTCCAGGGAAATCCCTCCAGGGACAGAAAACCCTGAGTAGATGCGGGTAAGCAGAGTTGCTTTCGGGTCAGAATCTTGGTAGCGTCTCGCAGGAGTCAGGAAGGCGTGATGGGGGTGATCTCTGTTTTTCCAGAGGGAAATGGGAAACCAGCAGCTAGGAGCTTGGCAGGAGAGGGGTACAAAGAGCCCTGGAGCTCCGACGAGAAAGCGAGAGATCCGGGTTGAGGGCTCGCGAAAGGGAGAGTTCCGCAGGGAGGTTCGTAATAGAAAGGATGGTAACAGTGAAAGTTAGACACGAGAGAAATCACAGCTTTGCACAGAAAGTAACGAATTCTAGGAGCAAACTTACGGAGCGCCATATAGGAGAGTAGCGCTGCGTTTGCTTGTCTTCCTGGTTTCCATATATGGAGTCACGTGATTATTCCTGAACGTATCCAGCGGACGTGAATCAACAGTACTGCTGCGCATAGCATAGCCAACAGGCTTGTCGGCCATGTTGGGTGTATTCATTAAAGTTGCATTGTACAGCCGCTGGCGCTGCCACAACGACCAGCGGCTGAAAAGTGTAACAGTATGCCCCCTCCTCAAGGGGGGCTTCCCCGGCTTCCCCGGATGTAACCAAAAAAATCATCAGACCAGACGAGGAGCATGAACACCCGAAGCCAACTCCTAAGTTCTCTTGGCGGCGGAATACCCCTTCCAATCAACAAGGTATTGTAAACGACCCTGGTAATACCTTGAATCACAAATGCTGGCCACCTCATACTCAGGTCCGGTGTCGGTCATTACAGGTGGGGGATGCGTCACGGAGGTACATTGGAAACGATCTTTAACGGACAGCTTGATCTGTGAAAGGTGAAAAACTGGATGTATGCGAGACCAAGAAGACGGCAATTCCAGTCGAACTGCGGCAGTTCCTAATAAAGACACCACCTTGAAGGGACCGAAGAATCGAGGAGACAATTTGGAAGGAACTAAACGTCTAGGAAGGAAGCAGGAGGATAACCAGACGGAATCTCCCGCTTTAAGTGCTGGAATATCTCGGCGATGGCGATCCGCATTTTGTTTAGCTCGGTCTTGGGCAGCTTGCAGAGATTTTCGAGCGAGTTGATGTCCCTTCTGAATGTCAGAGATGAGACTGTCCACTCCTGGACAGTTGTTGGAAGGTGCGGATATTGAAGGTTCAAAAGACGGATGATATCCGTATGAACAGAAAAAGGGGCTGGTTTTTAAAGCTGAATGCTTGGCATTGTTGGAGGCATACTCCGCCAATGGTAATAGTCCCACCCAATTATCCTGTGCTGCAGAGATAAAGCAACGCAAGTAGCCCTCTAATGTTTGGTTAAGGCGTTCTGTCTGCCCATTGGTCTGTGGATGATATCCCGAGCTGAGTGCTCTTTTGATACCCAGGATGTGGCATATCCCTTTCCAATAGAGGGAGGTGTATTGAAGACCTCTGTCTGACACTATAGTGTTTGGAAGGCTGTGGCGGGAAAATACTTCAATGATGAATATCTTTGACATCTGAGCGGCTCCAGGGAGTTTGATCAACGGGGTGAAATGTGCCAATTTGGTGAGATAATCAATAGTAACCATAATGGCGGTGTGACGAGAAGGAGGAAGGTCAACAATAAAGTCAATAGATATAACTTGCCAAGGCTTATCCGGGATGGGTATACGGGCCAACAGACCGAAAGGTGGACTTAGTGGAGTTTTGGATTGTAAACAAATTATGCATGCTGATACATAATCTCGTACATCAGTACTTAGTTTAGGCCACCAAAAATGTCAGGTAATCAAATCAAGGGTGGTTTGATAACCTCGATGACCTGCGGCCTTTGAATCATGGCACATATGAAGTACTTCTTTTTGAAGAGCAGGGGTCGGAACAAAAACCTGGTTTCTGAAAAAATGGTGTCCTCGGTCCTTGGTGAGCCGATAAGTGGAAGAAAGATCCTCACAGAACTGGCTGTGGCGAGTTGTTTCTTGCTTGAATAATTGAAGAAAATCGGTGAGCATAGCCACAAATTTAGCCTTTGGAAATAGTTATTCTGGGTGGAACCTCTTAGTTGGAGGTTCTTTTCGGGAAAGAGCATCTGCTCGTAAATTTTGATTACCAGGAAGGAAAGTAAATTCAATCCGAAATGGTTAAAAAAAAAATGGGCCCATCGTGCTTGCCGGCTATTGGTTGTATATGCTTGTTGCAGAACTTTGAGATTTTGATGATCGGTACGGACCTCAACCAGATAAGGTGAGCCTAACAAAAGGTGCCTCCATTCTTCGAATGCTCTCTTTATAGCTAATAGTTCCTTCTCAAGAACCGAATAGTTATATTCAGATGAATTAAAGGTCTTAGACAGGTAAGCAACTGGTCTCTCTTCACCTTGATCGTCCTTTTGAAGGAGAACAGCTCCTAAAGCATGGTGGGAAGCGTCCGTTTCTACAATAAATGGTTGCAACTGATCTGGTGTTTACAGGATGGAAGCAGATGTAAAAAGCAATTTGAGTTCTTTAAATGCCTTTTGAGCTTGCAGGTCCCAGGAAAAAGTAACTCCCTTTTTTAGAAGCCTGGTGATAGGAAGAATCGTTTTCGAAAAACATGGGATTAACTTCCGATAGAAATTAGCAAATCCCAAAAATCGTTGGATCCTTTAATGTTTGTAGGAGGAGGCTTTTCGGGTCCACAGAAATCCCCTGAGCTGACAGAACGAATCCCAAATAGGTAACTTGTTCTCTGTGAAATTCGCATTTTGCCGCTTTACAATATAGTTAGTTAGCCTTGAGACGGTCTAATACAAGGTTGACATGTTGGATGTGTTCTTCTTTATTAGAGGAAAAGACAAGAATGTCATCCAGATAAATAATGACGAAATGGAGGAGGATGTCAGCAAATAGGTGATCCATGAAGCGTTGCAAGATGGCAGGCGCATTAACTAGACCAAACGGCATAACGTGGTACTCATAATGTCCGAATGGGGTCCGGAAGGCAGTTTTCCATTCATCACCAGGGGCAATTCGGATCAGATGATATGCCCCTCGTAGATCTAATTTGGTGTAGAACGAAGCACCCTGAACAGCTTCTAAAATATCAGGGATCAACGGCATTGGATACTTATCAGCTATAGTAATCTTGTTGAGTCCTCGATAATCTATACATGGTCTAAATTCCTTCGAGTCCTTCTTAGGGATGAAAAATAAAGAAGCTCCAGCAGGAGATTTAGATTCCGTTATGAATCTGTTCTGTATGTTTGACTGAAGATATTCCTTGAGGGCCTTCTTTTCTTGTTGAGACAGTATGTACATGCGTCCAAAAGGGACTGGTTGATCTGGAAGTAAGTCTATGTGACAATCATCCCTCCGGTGTGGAGGTAGCGTAGGAAAGTCAGGATTCAAAAACACCGATTGGAATTGCTGGGGACATTCCGGAATATTACCCAACAGACCGATGGACGGGGCAACTGCGGGTTCCACAATCACAGACGGAATCTGAATTCCTACCGAAGCTTGAGACAGACAATGGGACACGCAATATTCAGAGCCCAAGAAAAGAGTACCCGCCGTCCAATTTATAAAAGGGATGTGAGTTCGTAACCAAGGCAATCCTAAAATTACGGGAAACTTAGCTGTCTTTATTAGATAAAACACTACAGTCTCCTTATGGGATGCAATCAAGCAGGTTACTAGTGTGGTCTGTTCCCTAATGGGTCCGGACCTCAAAGTACTGCCATCAACCCCTTGAATGGGAGTGACAAAAGATTTGGCGACTCTGATAAACCCGTTTTTAGGCGCCCAGTAGTCGTCCAGAAAATTACCGGCTGCTCCACTATCGATTAAAGCAGGTACACCTTGTAGCACTTGGTTCGGATAGTACAATGGCCAGAGAGAGTACAATCATAGATTGTTCAGCTGGGTTAGCCTCAAGCGACAAACCCACCCTATTTGGGGAACCCTGCCCATGGACTCGTACCGTGGTTCCCCTTACGGCAGGGCTTTGGCGTTTCCCTTCACCGGAATACGTGCACGGCGAGGAGGAACTATAGGACAATCCCGTAAAACATGAGAGGATGCACCACAATACATACATAACCCTAAAGTCATTCGCCTTTCTCTCTCGCAAGTTGACAAGAGACCTCTTGCTAATCCTATCTGCATAGGTTCTTCCGCTGGCAGAGGTTTACTAGCGGTAGGCTGATAATCTGGGTGAGGTCGACTGCTCTTCCCCTTCATCCTTTCTTGTGAGCGTTCGTGAAGGCGGTAGTCAATCTTCATGTAAAGGGTTATCATATCAGCCAAATTTGCTGGGCGGGGGACTTTAGAAACTTCATCTTTGAGTTCCTCTGAGAGTCCCCGTCGGAATAATGTTAGGAGACCGTCATCCGGCCACCCTGTTTCGGAGGATAATTGTTTGAATTGAGTTATGTAAGACATAAGGTCTTTATTGCCCTGTTTTAAATCTATAAGTTTCTCTTGGGTGGCGACCGAAATCTCCTGTCGGCCGAACATGGACCTTAAACTGTTAGTAAAGGCTGGATAAGATTCTAGAATTGCATTCCCAGAAGTGACTAACGGTGTGGCCCAGGCTAAAGCTGGTCCAGATAAATGTGAGATCAGAAAACCGACCTTGTCTTTATCAGTCGGGAAAAAACGGAACTTAAACGTAAATTGCACCGTACAACTGTCCAGAAACTCCTTTAATCTGTGAGGATCTCCATCATACTTGCCAGTATGCAAGGTAGATGGAGGGGTTTCCAAAAAAGGCTCGGGCTACTTGTTGTCTCAACTGAGCGTTGTCTTGTTTAAGGGACTGCATCTCCAAAGACATTGACTGCATAGCAGCCATAAGTTGTTGCATCTGTTGTTCCGTTGAAAAAATGTTGTCTGCCCAAGAAGAAAAAAGCTCTAAGGGCGTCGCTAACTGTTAATTGTTAGTCTTATGGTAACTCAGCTATATGCTGGTAATTCTGATAAAGCAAATCCAAAACCAGTTAAATACAGTAACAGGCTATTTGTATGTATCACTAACCTGGGCAGTCAGCAGATTCCAGAGGAGACAACACTGCAGAGAGGAAAGGCCTCCCGGAAAATCGTGCCCCCCCCTCACCAAACAATAAGTATTCAACGAGAGAAGGGGCACGACCCCCAGGGAAAACCCTCCAGGGACATAAAACCCAGAGTAGATGCGGGTAAATGGAGTTGCTTTCGGGTCACAATCTTGGTAGCGTCTCGCAGGAGTCAGGAAGGCGTGATGGCGGTGATCTCTGTTTTTCCAGAGGGAAATGGGAAACTAGCAGCTAGGAGCTTGGCAGGAGAGGGGTACAAAGAGCCCTGGAGCTCCGACGAAAAAGCGAGAGATCCAGGTTGAGGGCTCGCGAAAGGGAGAGTTCTGCAGGGAGATTCTTAATAGAAAGGATGGTAACAGTGAAAGTTAGACAAGAGGGAAATCACAGCTTTGCACAGAAAGTAACGAATTCTAGGAGCGAACTTACGGAGCGCCGTATAGGAGAGTAGCGACGTGTTTGCTGGTCTTCCTAGTTTCCATATATGGAGTCACGTGATTATTCCTGAACGTATCCAGCGGACGTGAATCAACAGTACTGCTGCCCATAGCACAGCCAACAGGCTTGTCGGCCATGTTGGGTGTATTCATTAAAGTTGCATTGTACAGCCGCCAGCGCTGCTACAACGACCAGCGGCGTACAAGTGTAACAATTAATGCCATTAATGTGTATCTAGTTAAGGTAATTGCACTCCGGTTTTGAACATTAAAGTAACATTCCAGAAATCATAAACAAGAAAACCCACCACCACTTTAGAAGTAGAGCTGCAATGAAGGTATTATGGACAGACAAACATGATGCAGAAATAACTTGTGGTGTTTATAGAGCATTCAGAGGGAGACTGTGGACATTGAACAATGGGATTGAACTGTAACCCGAGCACGCAGTTTTAATTATCTCACTATAATTAACAGGGAATTTGGGCAGATTGACATGAGATTACAACAGGGAAAGAATAAAGCAAGCAAAAGTGGAACTTGGAACCAAGGGAAGAGCAAACGCATGCTGTAGCATCCACCAGGGTAAACAAAACCTGTGGATGGAAAGGGGTTGAAAGAGGGTAGTAGAAAGCAACCAACAATGAAACGTTGAAGGCAAACTATGGTAAACTTAAACTAATACCACTATCTCTGAACACAACTATAAATCCATCTGCCATGCCAGTGGAATTCTACATCTTTACAATCACGGCACGGCCTTGAAAACACCTAATGGCGTGGAGTTATAAACAAGAAAAGCAATAGGGGATGACTTGGCGGTCATCCTACTACAGTGGACATCAAGGTCATAGATGCCTATTGGAGAAAGTCTGCAGCTTGCCGAGGGACCGCTCGGCAAGCTGCAGACACATCCGTATGAGGCGGGATTGAGCCCATGACTTAACATTAGCCTGCATTATGCTTTTATTCACGAAAATGAACAAGGCCTGGATTTGAGAAAGGCAAGTCAAATTTGCCGAAACACGTGTGATCCACTAAAGGCTACGAACATTGTTCAAATAAAGCAATTTCAAATACCTTTCAAGAATTTTCATTTGTTACATGAATCCGTGGCGCACTATAAGTGTAAGCTCACCCTATCATTGAGAACTTGAACAACGGAGTTGAGGGTCTCTGCGTCTCCGTAGATGCTTACAACGGTGCAACTTACAAAATATGTATTTTCTACAATCAAGAGGAGAGGTTTAAAGGATGGTCCGGAATGTTGGGCATGTGTTCAGGATAATGGTACGATGGAACATATGCTGTGGGATTGTGTGAAGGTTCGTGGGTTTTGGAGTGATGTCTGTGAAATTTGTGTAGAAATCCTGGAAGTGACCATTGATTTTAATTTCGAGACGTTAATTCTGGGGAATGACTCCATCTTGGATGACCTATCTCAGTGCCAACAAAAAAAAAATGGTTACTTAGAGGGGCTGCAGTGGGTAAGAAAATTATCCTTAGGAATTGGAAATCAGTTGCTACATTAGAAAAAGAAATGTGGCTAAGTGAAATGCGAGATTTGGCAGCTATGGAGAAACATTTATATAGGAGACAAGGCAAAAATGGTTTGTTTGCAAAGATATGGGGGAGATTTATGGAACTGTATTGAATTAGATTTTGTAGGCAATGAGATGTGAACTGCTGGTTAGGGTGGGTTTCGTTTCTATAGATACTATTGTTTTTGATGTTTCTGTGAATTTGTATATAATTTTGTAAATATGTTATTGCTTTTTAAAATTGATGTCTTCTTTCTCTACATTGAAAATAAAGTTCCAAAAAAAAAAAATTTAAAAAAAAGAAAAAGATTTCTTAAGTTCCTAGAAACAAACACATAACGAGGTCGCGAGGTGTTACCCCATAAGGTGTCAACCAAAAAGTCCCTCAACATTAGTCAATATTGGAGAAAGTCTGAACCAGTATAAGTAAAGATACCTCACAGAATCAACAGCTGCAAAGAGATTGGGGTCACTGGTCCCTTTGGCACCATACTTGGAGAAGTGCATTGTAACTCTGAAGGTGAGAGTGAATATTCCACAAAGATTATTGCTCAAACATAGACGAAGAAATAGACATGGGTTTGTGTTCGTTTTTCTGCCGTGCATTTGCAATGCAGTGTCGGCCATTTACTGACCCTGTGTAATAATTGTCACATCAATATTCTAACACGGCCAGAAAGTACACAGAAAACACCTACCTGAGTCCTTTCCCGGTGATTTATGGCGAAATACCTAGAAGTCCCTCCACTGGCCGGAACGAAAAAGTCCAGGCCAGGGGTGAGCCCTCCAGGGAAAACCCCCGTAGGGGAAAAAAAACCCTGTGCCGAGAAGAGCTGCTGGGGTTCGAGGCGTCCAGATAGCTGCTCCCCGGGGAGGTTCCAGATGATCGGGATGTTACTTCTCAATGTAGTAAATGATCTTCGTGCAATCAGTAAGGACTACTGGAACTGGATAATAATATAAGGGGATATTTAAGATTTACCCACAACACATTCATAAACTGAGAAATGGAGTTTAAGAAAGAAGAAATGGAGGCTTACCCAAAACTAGCCAGAGATAAGCCTTGAGTAAGGAAAGGAGTGTCCCCCGATTTTAGACCCGGGATGTTAGTAGGAACTAACCAGAAAACTGTGTACAAAACAGAAAAATATGAACCTGGTAGCAGAGGGAGTTGAACTGACTTCCTAAAGATATTCGTGAGGAATCTTACCCTCGGAATAAAATGGTGAGTAAGGCTCTGCTCCGAACGTGGGTCGGAGTATATAATCACGACAGATGAGATGAAGCTTTTGCCTGAAGGAAAACAAGGAATGAGATACCTGTGAAGGTACAAGATCTCTCCCCACTATACAATGAGAGAGCAGCGGGAAAAATATGAAGAGACGTACCCGCTCAGTGAGCGTTGGTGGTTAAAGGAGGCGTCTCCGCCCTGAAGTGCAGGCAGAGGGATTCGGAAGTGAGGAAGGGATTCTTCTGCCGAAAGCTAGGATCACATATAGGGATGAAAGCCAGAACAAGGGTTAAAGTGCCTATCAGGACAGAGGAGCTAAAAAGGTAATTCTAAGTATGGGGAAGAACAAATAGTAAATAGTTAGTGTTCGAACTCACGAAGCGTCTCAGAACTCTGTGGAGAGTAGCAACGCACTGAACTGCCGTCTCGTGATAAGCGTTGCGTGCGTAGAGGGGCGTGGCCATGGAAAGGTTGGTCGCTGCTTGCAACACTAGACCGCTGCCTGCAGTACTGCAATTCGCCACGATACCGGAAGGAGCCCGGTAAGGTACTGCCAGATCGCTGTGCCGTGTCCTCATCTTGACAGTGTTTATTACAGTATGCCCCCTCCTAAGGGTACCGCCCCCTGGTTTGTTAGGATGTTTTGAATGAAATAGACGCACAAGTTTGGGGGCATGAACTGCTTTTTCAGATTCCCAAGTTCGGTCTGAAGGGGAGTACCCTTTCCAATCCACCAGATACTGTAATTTTCCATGATGAAATCTGGAGTCACAAATTCCTGATACCTCATATTCCGAACCTGAGTACCCTAATAAGGGGGGAGGACGTACCGAAATATTAGGATGAAAAGTACTTCTGAGATCTGGCTTTAATTGGGAGACATGGAACACCGGATGAATTCTGGACCAGGTCCTTGGGAGTTTTAATTTGAAGGCGACTGGGCCCCTTGCTGCCTCAACACGAAATGGACCCAGAAATCTCGGTGAAAGCTTTGAAGGCCGAAGATGTCTGGGAAGAAAACGAGAGGACAACCAAACCCAGTCACCGGCTTGGATAACCGGAGATGGGGTCCGGAGGCGATCAGCGAACTTCTTCACTCTTTCTTGAGACTCCGATAGGGCTTTTGAGGCAGCGAGATGACCATCATGAATCTGTCCCATCAGCTGTTCAACATCAGGAAACTTGACATCGGAGTGTTTGGTCTTGGGAAACGCGGTTGGATGGAATCCATATGAACAGAAAAATGGTGAGGTCTTAAGTGAGGAATGATAAGAATTATTATATGCAAATTCTGCTAGAGGTAATAACTCTGACCAATTATCGTGAGCAGCTGAGATATAGTTTCTTAAATAACCTTCCAAGGTCTGGTTGAGCCTTTCAGTTTGGCCGTTGGTTTGGGGATGATACCCCGAACTTAAAGCTCGTGTAATTCCTAAGATCTTACAAATCTGCTTCCAATATTTAGAGGTGTATTGCGACCCTCGATCAGAGATGATGACTTCCGGTAATCCATGCCGGGAAAAGATTTTGTCAATAAACTTCCGGGCCATTTGAGCTGCGGACGGAAGTCCCTTAAGTGGCTCGAAGTGTGCCAATTTAGTAAAGGAGTCAATGGTTACCATAATGGCCGAATGACCTCCTGAGGGAGGTAGATCGACCACAAAATCAGTGGAGATGATTTGCCATGGTCTTGTGGGTAATGGCATCTTTACTAAAGTCCCTACCGGATGTTGACGGGGACTCTTAGTCTGAAGACACGTAGGACAAGAATCGACATACTGTTGAACATCCCTTCTTATCGTTGGCCACCAGAAATAACGGGAGATCAATTCTCGGGTGGTAATCCGTCCTCGGTGACCCGAAGTCTTGGAATCATGACACCACTTCAACACTTCCTTCCGTAGTACCTTGGTTGGTACGTAAACCTGAAGACCATGGAAATAACAACCCTCCTTTTTGGTCAGCGTTTTCTGGTGGGCTAGGGAAAGTTTCTTAAATACTGCCGGCCCGGATTGTTCTTCCAGACGTGATACAAAATCGAAGGGTTTGTTTACCTGCAACGTGGAGCAAGAGAAAATGGGTTCTGAACGGAAGAGGCTCGAGGGAGTAGGGTCCTTTCTAGACAAGGCATCCGCTTGCAAATTGTACTTCCCAGGAATAAATGAGAAGGAGATCCGGAAAGGGGAGAAAAAGTGAGCCCATCGAGCCTGTCTGCTGTTGCATGTTTGAGCATATTGTAAAATACGCAGGTTGTGATGGTCTGTTCTAACTTCCACTGGAATGACGGCCCCTAATAATAGATGCCTCCATTCTTCGAACGCTCTTTTGATAGCCAACAGTTCCTTTTCCAAGACAGTATAATTCCATTCGGAAGGGGATAATGTTTTAGACAAATATGCGATGGGTCGTTCTTGGCCCTGATCGTCTTGTTGTAGCAAGACGGCTCCTAGAGCATGTTGGGAGGCATCAGTCTCGACGATGAAACCCTGCTTTTGATTCGGAGTCTTCAGAATGGGAGCGGTGGTAAACCGATTCTTTAATTCCTCAAAAGAATCTTGAATAGATTTGGTCCAGACAAATTGAACCCCCTTCTTTAGTAAATTAGTCATGGGTTGTGTAAGAGAGGAGAAATTTGGAATAAATCGTCTGTAGAAATTAGAAAATCCCACGAATCTCTGGATATCCTTACAGTTTGTGGGTACTGGCCAATCCTTAACGGCTGAAACCTTCTCTGGGTCCATTGAAATACCTTGAGCCGACAAAATGTACCCCAGATAAGTCACCTGTGATTGATGGAACATGCATTTCTCCATATTGCAGTGTAAATGGTTTCGGTGCAGTCTGCTAAGGACTTCCTGGACCTGAGATTTGTGTTCTGAAAGATTATCCGAGAAAACCAAAATATCGTCAAGATAGACGATAACGGAATGAAGTAGAAGGTCGGAGAAGAGATGGTCCATGAACCTCTGAAAGACTGCTGGAGCGTTCGAAAGACCAAAGGGCATCACCTGATATTGATAGTGACCAAATGGAGTCCTGAAAGCAGTCTTCCATTCGTCCCCTTGTCTAATTCTTATTAAATGATAAGCCCCTTTCAAATCAAGTTTGGTGTATATCTTGGCCCCTTGGACTGCTTCTAATATATCAGGAATTAGAGGCATAGGGTATTTGTCCGGAATGGTGATCTTGTTAAGGCCCCGGTAGTCAATGCAGGGTCTGAGCTCTGAACAATTTCTTTTTGGAATAAAGAATAATGATGCCGCCGCCGGGGATGTAGACTCAGTAATCAACCCGTTCTTTAAATGCGTGTGTAGATATTCTCGTAGTACTTCTTTCTCGGTGTTAGAGAGAATATACATTCTTCCAAAAGGGAGAGGTTGTGCTGGAACCAACTCAATGGCACAATCATCGCGACGATGAGGTGGTAATTGCATATATTCTGAGGTAGAAAAGACGTCAGCATAATTTTGGTAGTCCATCGGTAAACCTGAAATGTAGCTGACAATCTTGGTCCTTGGACTCTCTAGAACTGACAATGTAGGAGCTTCTTTTTTCTTCCCTGGATCTCCAATACAATGCCTCACACAAAACTCGGACCCTAAGAAAAGGGATCCAGCCGTCCAGTTAATAAAGGGGTTATGTTTTCTTAACCAAGGTATCCCTAATATGATGGGATAGTGGGCGGCATGGATTATATCCAAAGTTATGATTTCATGATGAGAGGATATTGACATGGACAAAGGAATCGTCTGGCTCATAATTGGGCCGGAAATTAACGGACTCCCGTCCACACTTTCGACAGGAATAGCCTCGGGTTTTGCCGAACGAGGTATGTTTCTTTGTCTGGCCCATTGGTCATCAATAAAATTGCCAGCGGCTCCACTGTCCACCAATGCTGATATCTCGGGAAGGAAATTTTCACCGATTCTTAAAGTTACTTTTAGAACCAACATATAAGTCGGAGAAGAATCGGGACAAAGTGAACATTGCAAATTATGTGAGGAACCTAAATCTAGAGAGGGTTCCCGAACCGTGGTTCCTCTTACGGCCGGGCGCTGGCGTTTCCCGACTTTCTAGGGGGTGCGATGGGACAATCTTGAACCACATGAGTATGGGCTCCACAATACATGCACAAGTTATTGGTTCTTCTCCGGGTACGCTCCTCTATCGACAAAGGACCTCGAGGGGTAGCGGTTCCTAATTGCATAGGTTCATCGGAACTCGATTTGTTTGTGACCGATGAGGGCTGAGAAGGAAACGGGCGCATGGCTCTGCCTCTTCGTCTTTCATTGTTCCGTTCTCGGATTCTGTAATCCAACTGCATAACCAATGCCACTAGTTCTGCCAAGGATGATGGGCGAGGTACTCTGGACACTTCATCTTTTAGCTCCTCTGACAGACCTCTACGAAAAATAGTCACCTGAGCATCGTCTGACCAGGTTGTCTCGCTAGCCATCTGTTTAAACCGGGTGACATAGGTTAGTATGTCTTGGTTCCCTTGCTTAATGTCTAGCAAGTGTTCCTGAGAGGCCACCCTAATCTCCTGCCTAGCGAACATGGTTCGGATGCTGTTACGGAATGCCGTATAGGAGTCAAGAATTTGATTTTTGGACGTTACCAATGGGGTGGCCCAAGCTAGGGCTGGTCCTGACATTTGAGAAATCATATAACCAACTCTGTCCCTATCATTCTGAAAATAAGCATGTTTGAAAGCAAACTGTATAGTACAGGCATCAAGAAACTCTTTTACCCGATGAGGATTTCCATCAAACATTCCTCCTGGTAGAGCCCCGGGAGGAACCTCTGAACACTGAGGGATCCTCACACTTGTAGCCTGCTGAGCTGCCTGCTGTTGTGCAACCTGTTGCTGGGCAGCTTGTTGGGCTGCCTGCTGCTGATTCTGTAACAGCGCAGCGTTTTCCTGTTTAAGGGTCTGAACTTCTGAAGTTAAAGCCTGTACTGCAGCTATAAGCTGCTGGATTTGCTGATCCATCTTCCTCTAGGTGTTCCCCAGATACTCTCAAGCCGTGTCAAAATAATTCTCTTCGTCAAGGCGTTGCTAACTGTAATAATTGTCACATCAATATTCTAACACGGCCAGAAAGTACACAGAAAACACCTACCTGAGTCCTTTCCCGGCGATTTATGGCGAATATGAGGAAATACCTAGAAGTCCCTCCACTGGCCGGAACGAAAAAGTCCAGGCCAGGGGTGAGCCCTCCAGGGAAAACCCCCGTAGGGGAAAAAAAACCCTGTGCCGAGAAGAGCTGCTGGGGTTCGAGGCGTCCAGATAGCTGCTCCCCGGGGAGGTTCCAGATGATCGGGATGTTACTTCTCAATGTAGTAAATGATCTTCGTGCAATCAGTAAGGACTACTGGAACTGGATAATAATATAAGGGGATATTTAAGATTTACCCACAACACATTCATAAACTGAGAAATGGAGTTTAAGAAAGAAGAAATGGAGGCTTACCCAAAACTAGCCAGAGATAAGCCTTGAGTAAGGAAAGGAGTGTCCCCCGATTTTAGACCCGGGATGTTAGTAGGAACTAACCAGAAAACTGTGTACAAAACAGAAAAATATGAACCTGGTAGCAGAGGGAGTTGAACTGACTTCCTAAAGATATTCGTGAGGAATCTTACCCTCGGAATAAAATGGTGAGTAAGGCTCTGCTCCGAACGTGGGTCGGAGTATATAATCACGACAGATGAGATGAAGCTTTTGCCTGAAGGAAAACAAGGAATGAGATACCTGTGAAGGTACAAGATCTCTCCCCACTATACAATGAGAGAGCAGCGGGAAAAATATGAAGAGACGTACCCGCTCAGTGAGCGTTGGTGGTTAAAGGAGGCGTCTCCGCCCTGAAGTGCAGGCAGAGGGATTCGGAAGTGAGGAAGGGATTCTTCTGCCGAAAGCTAGGATCACATATAGGGACGAAAGCCAGAACAAGGGTTAAAGTGCCTATCAGGACAGAGGAGCTAAAAAGGTAATTCTAAGTATGGGGAAGAACAAATAGTAAATAGTTAGTGTTCGAACTCACGAAGCGTCTCAGAACTCTGTGGAGAGTAGCAACGCACTGAACTGCCGTCGCCGTCTCGTGATAAGCGTTGCGTGCGTAGAGGGGCGTGGCCATGGAAAGGTTGGTCGCTGCTTGCAACACTAGACCGCTGCCTGCAGTACTGCAATTCGCCACGATACCGGAAGGAGCCCGGTAAGGTACTGCCAGATCGCTGTGCCGTGTCCTCATCTTGACAGTGTTTATTACACCCTGGGCACTGAGAAATGCTCGTTGGGCAAGAAAATGTGTCTTGTGTTTAGGTATTTCATTAATAAGATTGTGTGTGCGAAGAGGGCTAGTGTAGTTGCTAGAAGTGTCATATTTGCTTGCTGGTGCATGCAACTGGTGACATTGGTCGTTTAAGTTGGAATGCCCGTGAGAAATGCCAGGCATCTTCTCTTTTTAATAAAAACGTAGGAAATTATAAAGCAAAAAAAGAAAGTTCCTTTGAACATTCAAAATGTAAGCACTTGGTAATGCATCTGCATTCGCATTACTGAAGGGATTCGGGGAGACATGCACACCACAGTGCATTGATTTTACTAGGTGGGGGCGGGGTGAGCCCTGAAATTGCACCTGCACTGACTTGAGCCAAGCGTGATCGTGGGGTAGCTTGGCATTACACCTGCAACGAGTTTACAGATTGGCTTGGGAAGCCTTAGATATGCACCTGCACTGGTTTTATTGAATTGAGGAGGACATGGCAGCCATGGTATTGCTCCTGAATTGTTTTTATCTAATGGGGGATGGAAGTGCAACCTTGGTATTCAACCTGCAACCATGGGCAACCATAGGTAGCCTTGCTATCGTGTGTACATTGTTTTTTGTTTAAAGCAGGATGGGGCTCTTGTTATGCACCTGCAATAATTTCACTGAGGGTACGGAGGGTAATTGTGGGAGCCCATATGATTTGAGACTGTGGCGTCCGAATCAAATACGTACAGGCGATATTCAGATACAAGATCTAAAGTAAGCAGGGTGAAGTATCTCAGGTAATGGTGCGCTTAGTCCCCAATTGTTATCAGTGATCCAGTGCAGCAGCAACAACAGTAGGGGCTCCCCTGAACCCCCCTGAATTTTGTATAGACCACAATATATTGTTGTTGTAATGCGCAAGGAATCTGAAAATCATGCAGTCAGTTTACAACTCGTACAAGTTCCAATGTTTCAAATCCAAGGATTTTTCTGTTTCCAGAGATGTGTTATTTATTAACAAAGTCCAATAGATCAACAGCCGACACGTGTCTTTCAACCAATCGGTCATCCTCAAGGCTGTGGTTTTTCCAACAATCAACACATTATTGGAGTAATTGTCAAGCCGTACATGTATGTTTACATGACCAGAGAATAAATATGAACATGTTTGGTATAAGAAAAGTGGCTACATACCCAAAGATTGATCATTAATGCAAGGAAATCAGAGGTCTGGGGGAAAAGAAGAAAACACAATGTGTACAAAAGAGTAAGTCATTGATGCAAAGAATTATTCATCATAAGCAATAGTATATTCCTCATTAAAGCACGTATATTAGCATCCAAAGTTGTTTATCTTGATAGTCTAAATACACATGGGATGCACCTCACAACCGAAAGATGCATTCCTCGCTCTATGCAAAAGGGGATTGGGTGAACAGTATATGCATAATTAGTCTATAGGGGACAAATAATATGATTGGTCTGGCCAGATATGGTAGCTCTGCCTGGCACCACCGCCAGGAGGTCAGTGCAAACCTTGTCAGTTTAGGAAATTTACCAGCATCAGAGCAAAAAATGATGGGGTGGATGTGAGCACAGAGAACCGCCTGTGTCTCATTAATGTTACTACTTCCAACTTCTCAAGCCCAGAGCAAGGACATTTTTTCCATCTTCTGTCTTCAGTATGATGGGAACAACATTATCCGTCTTTCTCAGATGAATGGGCCTTGTTCCTCAGTTCCGGGTCACGTGTTCATGGCCGGTAAACGTGATTTTCTCTGCCTCAATTTATGCAGGATTTCAGCATTCTGTGAGGGTGCTGTACCTTTTCTGCTGACTTGAACTCTCTACCCCAGTGTCCTTGGCAAGGCTGGACATGATGACTGCTCTGCCAGATCTGCTTTGCGTTTCTCAGGAAAATCAGTGTGTTAGGGAGAATTTTCATTTCTGTGCTAAAATCCTTCCAATTTAAAGACCACCACCTCTTTCGCTGGACTTGGGACATCATTTTAACTCCTGAGTGAGTGGGACCTTTTTCTCCATCTTTCATGTGTTTTTACCTGATTTGGATTTTGTTCTTTCACTGTTTTTGGAATCTGACAAACTCCATAGGCATCTGCTTTTTGTATGGTGACACACAGCACCTTCATTGCAGTGTCACTGAGAAGTCCTTTGGAGTTCTCTTAAGGTTTAAATACCTTTTCTTGAGTGAACTACCATTCCCAAGAATAGTAAGGTGAAATTGACTTTACTTATCTTTTCTCTTTGTACGGTTACTTAGTAGCCCCTTACACTACTTTCTCATGTAACATTTTTTGGTACACTCACTACTTTAAATGGCTGGTGGCAGAATTTTCATTTTTACTACCATTGTGCTTTTCTACCACAGGCTCTGAACCCTCAGCTGCAGTACGGTCAAAATGGCCTCTGTCTTCTTTCTCTGCTTTTACTCTGTGCGTTGACAGGTTTAAGCCCTTTCAGTGTTTGGTCTTTGAAGCCTGCCCCTGGATCTAGTGTGTCTGAAAGGACAGGATGTGAGGGAGGGTCCCAAAACTCCCCTGTCCTTTGTTTCTAGGTGTGCCTGATCGAACAAAACCAGTCCTGATTGGTTGGCAGGGAGTCCTGAAAGGACAGCCACCCTGCTGTGTGATTGACAGCCTAGGCTGTGCATGAATGGGAAAACTTGTTTAAAAGGCAAGGGTTTTGGGACTAGAGTCAGAGTCGACCACTGGAAAAAGCATCCGAAGAAGAAACCATGAAGAGAAGCCCGCTGCAACCTCCTGGACCTTCCATTGCCCAGAGAAGCCCTGTTGCTGTGTTGACCTCCTTTTTCACCTCGACAGAGAAGCTCTGATGGAATGACTTCTCCCCTTGGGTTAGTGGGACCAACTAACCCTGAGACAAACTACACACTACACTTTGGCGCAATCCCGACTTGCTGTGCCTCTCACTTGCTGCAGCAGCCCAATGCCAGGGGTCGAGTGTCCATAGTCGAGTGCAATACCTGCTGCGGAACGAATCTGGCCAAAAGCTCCAGGAGTCTCCTAAGGGCACTCCAGAAACAGTAAATCCCACTCCAGAGTCCCCTCAACAGAGTGCATGACCGAGGGAGCAAGGAAAGTCCAACCGGTGTCTGTCGTTCTGCATCAGTGCTGTTTGCAAAGAGCTGAAACCGTGAAGTGCCACTGAAACAAGGAAAACCTGTAGCTGCCGACAACCTTCCCAAGTACTGCCACAGACATCCTCCCTCTTGTCCCCACAGCTGAGACTCGGGGACCAGGGTCTGCTTGGCTGTAGCGAGACAGAATCCTGCTGCTCCTCTTTCTTCTAACCAAAGGTACATTTTCAGGTCTGGGGGTACTTACCTTCTTGCCTTAAGTCGTGCTGTCTCACTTGAGACTGGCACCTGCTTACTTTCTGAGTTGAATTCAACTCCCTTTGCACAGGCCTAACAGTTTGTGTGTCGTCAGTGATTTTCTTTGGAATAATCTGACTTTGTGAAAGACTTTGATCCAAGAAGTGCATCAGAACTATTGACTTGGTCGAATAACTGTGGCTGTCCTGGCTCCCTAAAGGCCCTCTTCTAAATCCATTGACTTTGGCATTGCTTGTCCCTCCATAGGTTGTAGCTTGTTGAATACTGCTACTGCTGGGAAGGTCTTGCCTAGACTTCATCAGAGGATTCAGTTGTCCTCACCTTTTTAAGAATCTGTTCTAACCTTTTTATTTTCCTTAACCCTTTCTTTCTGCAACCTAGAATTTACAAAGTATATTGGTGTGATATATAAATGCAAATACTATCCTTGTAATTGAAGTCGCCTCATGGTGTAGGAGAAGTGTATTGTGCATATGAAACATTATTCACCAGCTTTATTGATTCTGTAAAGTATTTCCGAAAAGCTTACTTGAATTGTTACAACAAATTGCCTCTTTAAAGAATGCTTATTTAAAAGAGATCTTAAATAAATAACTATTTATAACTGAAACCTTGAGTGTAAGTGTTACTTGGCTACTTGTATTTCATTTGTACAGCTCTATAGCTCACATTTACCTCTCTTGAGATGAGCCTGGCTGCTCAGTCACACTACCAACTTGTATGGTACGGACCTATACCAAAAGGGAGTACCCAAATCCAAGCAGATACGTGTTGTGTAGTCTCACACAGTGTGACTGCACCAATTCCTAAGTGTTTCAGGTATTACCCTGTGTTTTAAGCTTTCCCAATTCAGTTCAATGCATCTGTGGCTTCCGTTTTGCTTTCATGGCTGTTCATGGTAATTGCTTTTTGGTGTCAGCAAGCAGTTCATGTGTGTTCTTTTGCACCTGGCTAATGCCTCTGCGAGTGTGTTCAGCCATGTCACCACTTCATGATTACTTTGGTGATGTCATCCGGTTATGGTTTGTGGAGCTGCTTCAGTGGGTGGCATCCGACATCTTGGGGATATGCTTGGGGGGAGGGGTGGTTTGAGATCCCCTCAACAGTGTACATTCTTGCATGTGCAAATAAAAAATAAGTACTTTGCACAGTTTGCAATCAAGTGTCATACTCAAGACATACAAAGTCACATTCAAGAAAACCGTAAATATAGTGCTCTCTCGCATACACACAGAAATGCACACACATGAAGTCTCAGTCTGTCTCCCAATGCATCAACAGCTCTTTACACAATCCTAATTCTGATGAGTCCATGTTTGGGACTCATTGCGAGTTGGGCAGTATGCTGTAAAGGGGCAGTAATGGAAGGAGGAGTTAAATGCATACAGGTGATGGAGTCACAGGTGCACCCAATCCACTCAGAGTACATAAGGCCCACATCTAAACCAAATACACTTTCCAATACCATACTGCCTCCTGCTCCACACTGAGCTGCAGAGGTAGGAACAGCAGCACAGACAGTGATGAGGAGGCGGAGGAGATGCCATGCAAGGTGAGCACCCATTCCCGGCATTAGGCCCGCACCCTGGGCATTGACTGATGCTGAGCTCATTACACTGTACCAGCTGAAAAGGGAGACAATAGCAGAGGTCCATCATGCACGACAACATCCAGAGCAGGATCAATATCGGGACTGGCCATCCCCCGCTGCTGAAGCTTATGTCAGTGCTTCATTTTCTTGCAGTTGGCACCTTCCAGCACACTGTGCATGCTGCATGGCATGTCCCAGCCCACTTTATCATTTGTGCTTGGGCAGGTGCTGGAGATCCCGGCACATCTCCCTGCCCACCACCGTAGCAAAGATAAATGATAAAAAGGCACGTTTCTACGCAGCAGCCCACATGCCAAACGTAATTGCTGCGCTGGATTGCACCTATGTGGTGTTGGTTGCCCCCCCCCCCAGGCATCGGAAGAGGCATTTTGCAATAGGAAGCAGTTCCAATCAATGATTGTACAACTTACGTGCAAAGCTGACCTGACAATAACACACTGCTGCACCCGCTTTCCGGGATCACCTACAATGCCATGGTCTTGCGTAATAGCACCCTGTCTGCATACATGGAGAGCCAAAGAGGGCAATGGATATGAATGCAAGGTGAGTACAAGTGCCATTGCACAATACAAGCTTGCAGCAAAATTTGAATGCTAGGTGAAGGGGGGGGGCGCACTGCTGCAATCTGACCCACAGCTGTGATTGAAGCAGTCACCATAGACAACAGATTGCGCTGGCAGTCCAATGATCTGGCTACTCTCCCTGAGGAGCCCCGCGCACAGTCCCGTTTGGCCTGGAGATGCTTCACCTGCATCTCCATCAGGTTTTTAATGGTGACCTGGCGGAGCTCCATGGCGTTCAGCCTCCCCCAGGTTGCATCCAGTTAATGCTGCTGCACAGCCTGTGGACTATGGAGACGGCCAGGGCTGAAGTAGGAGGACCTAAAGCCAGTGTCATCTTCATCAGGTGTATGACTGCCATCTTTTGTATATAGGCACGTTTTAAATATATCGCCTTCACACAGAAAGCATTGTCCTTACGTTTCTTCAAGTGAACTAGTACTTTATTGATAACTGTGGTGAGCATCCATCGCTAACACCCCATGACATCTACCACCCCAACACCCCTTGCCACCACCTCCCGCATTTGCAACACCCCTTCAACCCCGCCTCCCTCACGCCCACCTCCCCATCCCCAACTCCCCTTCACACCCACCTCCCCATCCCCAACACCCCTTGTCACCTCCCTCCCACACCACTACCCACGTACCCCCTTTCTCCAACTGGCCACCCACCTCTCCCGCCACAACGCCCCTTCCAACCCACCTCAGTTTTGCCCAGTGAAATAGTGTGATGTAAATGTAAGAAATTTTTGGGGTCTCTTGCCCTTGCCAGCCTGCTTGGGCACTGTACGGGCCACATTGCACAAGGAGTGTCCCCATGGGTTCCCAGCCAATGACCCCTCCATGCGGGTGAGGGAGGTGGAAGGCTCGGAATCCTGGCCACAGATGTGAAGATCATGCTGGCATGCATAGATTAGGCAAAAGCTGCAATGCCCTCTGTTTGCTCCCTCATCCTCTGACCCACAGCTGTGATTGCAGCAGTCACTATAGACAACCGGTGGCGCTGGCAGTCCAATGACCTGGCTACTCACCCTGAGGAGTCCTGCGCAGAGTCCCGTATGGTCTGCAGATGCTGCACCTGCATCTCCATGATTTTAATGGTGACCTGGCGGAGCTCCATGGCGTTCAGCCTCCCCAGATTGCACCCATTGAATGCTGTTGCACAGCCTGTGGACTATAGAGATGGCCAGGGCTGAAGCAGGAAGGTCTAAAGCCAATGTCATCTCCATCAGGTGTACGGCTGCCATCCCTCCCTGTATCCAGCTCAAGGTGGCGATGGGAATGGCTGTCTGCCACATGTGATGTGGAGGAATCAGAGGGCAAATGGTTGGGTGTAGGTGTTGTGCTATGGGTGACACTGGCTGGATGTTGCTCCTCAGGGATCCCCCACAGGGGCTGGCTGTGGTGTCTGTCACGGTCACAGCTGCTGGGGGTGCTGCACCTGCAGCAACATGTGGTGTGCCTCCATCAGGTGCTGTGCCATGTGCAGTGCTGCTGGAGGAGTGACTGGGCAAATTTGTGTGAACTTTGGCTGTCTCACCACTTGGCATGACTGACATTGCGCTGCTGTGCTCTGTCCCTGGTGCCTCACTCCTTCTCTTCCTCCTGCTTTTCCCATGCCTGGCCTGTGCAGGGGTTGAGGTTGGTGCGCTTTCACAAGTGAGTCTCCTGGGAAGTGGAGGGCCTGCCTTATCAGCTGTGTTGGCTGTGAACTTGTTGGATGGATAATAACATGCGTCAGTCATGCATATTAGTACGTGGGCTAGTGAGACACTCATGCAGCATGATGAATGGTCATCCTACACACATTTTGTCTGATGGGCAGGACTGATTGCAGACCAATGAATATAGCTCAGGCAAGGTGGAAGTAATGTCTGCTGAGGGTGTAGATGGCACATGCATGGGCTCATTACCTGTTGGCATGCCAATATGGCTTATTGAGGTGATGGCGCAGGGTGTTCACTTTGCAACTTGGATTTTCACAACACACATGGGTGCTTCTCATGGTTCCATGGCTTCACTTGCACATTTTCCCTTTGGTGCAACAATATCCCACTTTCCCTTGCACATGCATGTAATCACAGTGCCTTTGTACAGATTGCCATGTGGTTGTCCATTGGGCTGGGGGACACATGCCTTTGCCTAGTGCATTCTCATGGGAGACTACCAGCCTCTCCTTGGCTGCTTGCTCTCACTTCGGCACTGCCAATGCCCTCTATCCCTTCCATGTGGAGAATCCTACTGCCTTTTTTCTCCCCTGGGGTCAGGACGCGTGGACCAACAGTGCTTCCACCTGTGATGGAAGTCCCACACCTTTATTTGGCAATGAGGCTGCGGATCCTGACCTTGAGGTTGTTCATCATTTGCAGCAGTCTTTGCAGTCCCGTGGGACAATGCCCACTGCTGAAAACGTGTCCTGGATGCTGGCCCAAATGGCATGCTTCCTTTAAACAGAGCTCCTCTGCTGTCTGATGCCATACAGCTCATCCATATGAGCGACCACCTCATCAGCCAACACCTGCTCTTCCCCCTCACTGAATTTCTGCTTTCGCAGCCTCATACCCGGTACCTAGCCTTTCCCCTTTTCCTGACACATTTTCCACATGAATGTTGCCTGTCGATGGCACCAGGAAATGGGAGGTTTAGGGTGGAATGGATTTTTAAAGATGGCCGCTGCCAGCCTTCATGTTTCTGCAATAACGCTGGTGGAAATATTGCAGAGTTGACCGCTTAAAGGTAATTCTACCGATGCAGGGTGGAATTACTGTCTGAAGTTGACTTGTAGCAGTAATTCTGCCAGACGAAATTACTGTTACTGGTTTGTGCATGCTCCTGTAACTTTGTAATGCTCACTTTGTAATGAAGTGGTATTTCTGCCGGTCACCATGGCGGTAATGGTAATTCCATTTGGTGGAATTAGCACCGTTACCACAGGCCCTTTGTCTCCTTATACCAAAGCATTTATCTCACACTGCCAGTTATTGCTGCTGGTGGTTGTGCCTCTCAATGTACAAGCAGGTGTACATTTAATAGACTGAATGGGATCACACATACATTTAAGGGTATTGAAACCATAGATGTTTACTTTAGCCTAATAGTTTTTTTTTCTGGGCAACAAACCCTGTTTTGTCATATAAGTGTGATGGCCAGTAGACCGTGGGTTGTGAAAGGCAGTGCTCTGGATACAGAGGGGATTTCTAGGGTAGAATCTGCTACCGCTAATTGAGCTTTGTCTTTCAGCCCTGTTTTAGAAGGTGGGGAGGTGCCTTGGGCATAGCTCATCTCTTATCGCACCTGGGTGTTAGGCTGCTCAATGGGTATTCCAGACACTCACTGCAGGCCAAGGAGATATTGGGTTTACTGTATAGTGTGACGAAGGCATGGTATCAAGAATATACACACAAGTGATCAGGGTTCAAAGGTGTTTATTAAACTGTATAGGTTGGGTGGAAAAATGCCTAATCTACCCCTAAATTTAAGATGGGAGCAAGCTACGACCATCAAATCAAAATGAGCCACTCCTAGTGGCATCTTGTCAAATAAAAAGGGCCTATACTAAGAAAAACCTACTGCCAATCCTTAGGCTAAATACAAAAGAGTGTGGGATAGGGCTCACAAGAAAGAGAGGAAGTGTAATGAGTCAAAATGCTGTAATCATGGTCTCCCTTCCCCATGTTTTGAGCACGGTAAAAGGTAGGACTTTGGAGCACAGCACACGCTCGAGCTTTCCCAGCACGAGACGACCGTTCTGTTCTCAATTATCAGGACCGTCGATGGCCAAGTCTCTTTCTCTGTAAAAAGTCTATTGCCTTTGAGTACCTGATGAGTTCAAAAAAACAACAAAAAGTTCCTTTGCAATGGTGGTTTGGGTGAAGTCTTTTCATCCCTGGATCCCCCTCCTCCGGGTTCAGACCCTTCTCGAATGGTTGCTTCCCCCCATCAGAATCACTACAGTTTTCCACACAATCTCCATTGTGATATTCACAAATCTTAATGTCTTAAACAGTTCACTGTGGATGACCCTTTGCCGGGTTCACTCTTGTCAACAGTGTTATTGTCACTTTTCTTACGTTGTGGGATTCACTTCCCTTCGCTTTACGATCATCTGCTGGTCATAGACTATCGACTGTACAGAGGATTTTACTAGACCCGAGAATTACCAATTTTACCCTCTTCTCGCCTGTCCCAAGGCCTTCTGGTAACAGTAGTTTCAACAATCTGGTAATCGCCCAGAGTTTCTCGAGCGAGCAACCATGTGGTTCTTGGCTCATCTGCAGCTGGCTTTCCCCTTTCACATTAACAATTCTTTATGCTTTCCTCAATCAGCCATTTGCTACTTTTGTTCAACACAGTTCGGTTTCTCCTATCAATTCCTCCCTCGACTCACCAGCTGTGATGAACCACTTGGCTTTCTTTATATCGGGAGCCAAGGATAGCACCACAGTAGCAGGCGTCTCCCTCTGTCCTGCTTATCAGCATCGACACGCTCTGTGTACCGTTGACATCTGCTGTAACACACTTGGGCTATTGTTTGCGGTCTTACAATTCCTTCTCCAGACGTTTTGCGGGCCAGGGTTGGAAAGGGCAAGGTCGCTTCTCTCCTTGTCAGCCTTTCTGTTCTCACCTCCTTTCTTCTCCTCTTGAACTCCCGTCTCTGGATAGCTGTGTCATCGTACGGTCTGCCTTGCTCGTTGTGTGCTCTTGTGCTCCACCTTTTATCCCTGTGGGGAAGGGAATGGGCTGTCAGGTGTATGTGATTCTGCTCAATTGCTTGATTTTGCCTGACCCTTATGTTGGGACATATCAGCTAAACGGCTCTGGTGTTATGAGAAGGCCATACCGCGTCTCACCCGTCAGTTTCCCACTTCCACTCCCCGAAGAACCACCCCCAACCCGTCCAGGTGATCCTCCCTTGCTGGTCCACCCCCGGGAACTTGATCCAATAGTGATGGCTGTGTCGTGGCCACCTGGATGACAGATCCCCCGGGGACTAGTCAGGGAGACACCTTCAGGTTTCTCACAATAGGTGCATGCTGTAAATCTGCATGTATTGTGCAGTGTCCATGTGTTGCTGTATACTTGCAGTAACTGCTCATATGTTCTCTGGATGAATTGTGCCCTTAACTTGTTCAAAGTGGATTTGTACAATCGCACATGCCCGTCTACCTCATCCTTAATGAAAATTATGGGATTGCACCTGGTTTGAGCAAGGGTAGCGAGAGAGGGCACAATTTGTCCAATTTGACTGATTCTGAACACCATGGACCTAAGAACAAAGGTACCAGCTGCAAGCTTCTGATATGGAAGACACTGTAGAGGAGGCCTTCTTCGTTTCCACCATAGGCTGCAGGGGCATGGCAGTCACTGGCAATCAAAATGCAAAACAATTCTTCAATCAAGAGTGTCCTCGATACTGCAGCATCAGTGCATGTTATGGAATCCTCAACATTTTTGCTAATAACTCCACCACCTAAGGTACCTCCTCCTAAAGTGAAGATATTGACATACTGCTGATCCACTCTACAACCACTAGCAGGGACTTTTACCACACAGGTAAGACATGCTTAAACATGGTTACAAGCCACATTCCATGTTACATATGGATGCAAAGAAACTTTTCTAAGCTGCACCACTGCAGAAGCACTTATACTGGTGCAATTCACTTTTGGAGTATGTGTTCATGACCTGAAAGTCCTATTGCAAGAATTTAAACATCTATTTGCAGGATTAGGATGCTAAAAACACAAGCAATGAGATATTGACTTGACCATCCAACCTGCTGCGCCTTGAAATAGGAGAATGCTCTTTCACTCAAGACACAAAGTTCAGGTGGCACTTCAAAAGCTAGAGAAGAACGTCTTTGGCCCGTCACCATAGTCTCGCCAATAGTAGGTGGCGCAAAGCCTAAGCAACCATTCATAGTACACATTTGCATCCCATGCTCTTCCCATGTGCTTACGATCGGACAATTATTCTCCTTTTCAAAGTAGAGAATGTCATCTTTTTGTAGCATCACTAGACATTCTATACAAGAAAATCACACCATGCTAGCCCAGAGCGAAAAGGAATGTGGCAAGTTTTATGGGAAAGCTTAAGGTATTTCGTATTGTATACGAGCAGGAAACCCAACCGCAGGAAGCTAGCTACACATGTTTACCAGCATACCATACGCCACCCCTTTTGGCAACTACAATAGCCGTGGCTGGGGTGCGGAAAAAGGTGAGGCCCCTCATCCCGGCACAATCATCTATTTGTGTGCTGACAATGAACGTGACTTAATTCAAGCTAAATAATTGTGGTGTAATGATAAAGAAAGCAAAAGCAGAAAACTGAAAGATAGCCCAACTATGAAAAAGGGGGAGACAACCTATGTGGTTACTAAATCACAATACAGAGGATACATCTTTGATGAAGAAACACGCATGGCAATTAAGGTCAGGAATGTTGACCTCTCTGGTTTCCTGTTGGGTTTTATGCTGTGCTTGTTAAGGCCATATTTCCATTCTTTGGGGAACCGCAGTGTCTCCATTTGACCCTAGCCCGCCTTGGTGTAAAGAAGGGCGGATGTGCATTCCACTTTTTGTGTATCTGTCAAACAAACCTACGGCAGTGACTTGTGTCGGGGATAGAGTGCTGCATGCAGTTTTCCTTGGAATAAGGTTTGGGATCACCTCTGCAACTCACCTTGCAAAATGTATCGAATGTGAAGAAACATTGAGCAGAGGGTGTCGCCAGCAGTGAGCATCGCTGGTCATACCAATTTTAGGGGCCTTCCATTAAAGGAATGGTTCGGTAAAAAAATGTATTTCCCCTACGGGTTGGCCATGTGTTTTTAAGCCTAAGTCGCTCGATTTTAGAAACATTTCCTATGGACCTTACCCGAGTTTTCGTCCATTAAACCCACGCAAAAACAGGCATCAGGGAGCTGCCATTTTGTGATAATCCTATCACTTGCCGCATCCCCCTGGCTGACCTACTTTTGCGGCACTAAATCATATCCCCCGCCCCTGAGCCTGACATTATCAAAGCATTCATATTCCCCGCCTGTCTCCGTGACGTTTCTGTGCTGCGTAGGCAAACGCGCCCAGTCGTCTTCTACGCGACTTCACACAGAACCCGGAAACCAACACAGATCAACTCACAACACAGCGCGCCACAATTCGGAATATGAAACTGTACTTTAAAATCAAACAGCAACACGGTACATTTGGTAAAGTACATTTATTTGACATTAAATGTTTATAGAATATTCAGCAATTGCCATATTAACTCGGAATGCCATTTATTTTCTTTTATCTCTATCCGCAAAAACCGTTTTATCGTGAGTCACGCGCTGTTCCTTTATGGTACACAGGGTGTTGGTTTTCGTTAAAAGAAGCACTTTGGTCGCACCGTGAACCATCAAGTAGGCACTAAGCCAGCGTAAAGGTTGATATGTTGCTTCTAGCCGCTAGTACCACGTATGGGCATATGGGCCCTTGGCGATCGTCCCATAAGATTGTCAAAGTGGTGCAGTTGTTGACAAGAAGCTGCAGCTGACGGTTGAAGAAGCCATCTGTCGGGGTCTGAAACTGGTGGCAGTCGCAGTAGGGAAGGAGATACCTATTTTGAAAACATAAAAATTATAATTAGTCTCGCCAGCTGATCTTTATTAATATTATTCATTTTATTTATTACGGCCGAGCTGAAACTATTTGCTTTCAAGGATAGTGCAATGGAGTATGTTCGGCTCTAAAATCAATGCGAAAAGTAACGAAATAAATCGAGGTTAGCACACAATGAGAAACAACCACCACACCTACCGCTAAGAAGCGGCTATTACACGAATACCACACAAGCTGCACACATACATGGTGCCCACACGCATCTTTGACTCTCTCTACTCCCTCTACTGATCTGAACTTCGGTTCCCAAGGGCGTTCAACCTACCAGCGCCTTCAGACCATACCAATGGTATATAAGGCGCTATATAAATGCAAAATAACAATAACAATGCGTGTGGAATGTGGACCTGCATGCCCATGTGCCCGCTACAAGGATGATCCCACAAATGTTTTCCTAGCTCTTAATTCATTCATTTATTCATGCATCCATTCATTAATTCTTCATTCCGGTATAAAAGCGTCTAAAGAGTTACTTACATTATATTTGCAATTTCCATTGTGTCTCTGCGTAATGCAGTCCGTAAATCCCACTGTGCTCTTGACAACGATTTTTCGTATACTGAGCTAACATGAAACTCAGTCTAGTTTCAGAATTTTCTGCCTTATCGTCTCTTACGTTATTGCACACACCCCCCCTTCAAATGAAGTTCTTTCGGCATGGCATGTATCTCAAGGTCAAAAAACAATCCCCGGGTGCGAACCGCCTTTGATAGAGGGGGGTGGGATGGATGGGCCGGTGGGCATGCAGATAAGGCACAGGAAGACTGCTGAATGGTGACACACTTATGTGGATTGCAGGGGGGCGGCCTGCCTCAGGGGAGGCCTGCCTGGAGACACGGGGTCTGAGGTGGCCATGTGAGCGATGGCCCCTGGGCGTGGGATACCTTTTGACGTGTACATACTGTTTGGCACCTTGGCCGTTTGCGCCCCTGACAGCCCCCCATGCCAGCGCTCATCCCCGGGTGCGAACCGCCTTTGATAGAGGGGGTGGGATGGATGGGCCGGTGGGCATGCAGGCAAGTGTGTGGGAGCGAGGGGCCATCAGGCCCCTCTCATCCTTTACTTTGCAGTAGAAACTCTGACCAAGTGCCTCCAGTAGTGGGTTCGCCCCTTGCCCTTATGTGATGTTAACTTTGGTTGACATTCGCGTAGATGGGACCACTGAGCAGGACACGGGGCATCCATTTTTGTACCCCCTTTCCACTCCATCTTGGTGACCAGGCCTCACTGCGCAGAGCACATGGCCCCCACCCTTGTTCCCACTCTGACTGGAAAACTCCAGAGGTATTTGCAACAGCTAATAAATGTAACACATCACTCTTCCTCTGAGATCACTGTCCTGCATGTGAACCAGCCTGAACTAAGCACATAGCTCGTTCATCTCCACAAATGTGTCCTTGCCCACGCACCCTCGCCAGTGGAAACTTACTGCCATTCTGACCCTGTGTCCCTGCAAGGTATTCTCTTTATGTGCCAGACCACTGACCACGCCATGATGCCCATCTAGCAGATCCCCAAATAACATTAGACCCCTACTGCAGTATATCGTTGCCTATCAATAACAAATGCCACATACCGGAGATTCTTGTGAGCACAGACCCACACTTCAAACAGTGTATTATAGTGGTCAAGACCCTTAACCTAAGGCCTGTATAATCCAATGTTGATTGATAGTATAGATATATGTGTGACTTTTATAGAGACATAACCAACTGAAAGACTTTGAACAATTGTTATTTAGTGCATGCATTATTGAGAATATATTATGTTAGCTTAGATAGTGACCACCCTGATTCACAGTGACATGGCGCCAGGCTCATAGAAAACGTCAGTCCTGGCGCCATAGGCGCCAGGCTCATTATGAAAGTGTTTGGGTGCACTTACCTGATGCAGACCATGCTGCAGAACCCCGGCCTCCTTGAGGCCTGAAAGGAACTACTTTACCTGTGGGACTCATTTACCACCCGGGCGTGGTCGGGGAAGGATACATACCTGATTGGAGGAAGGACACATTCTAGGAACTTCTTCCAAGGCTATTTAAACCACACCCGATCAGCCACACGTGCTTCGCGTTGTTCTGCATCTAGCAGCTGGACGCTCACCGTGTCTGCTCCTGCATCCTGACTTCTGCCACACCTGCAGCATCCTGAATCGCCTGCAAAGGAAGGGAACAAGAGAACAGAAGAAGGAAAAGGCCTCACCTGCTAAATCTGCATCCCAGAGACATTTCGCCGACAATCCTGAAAAGGAAGACATTTATTTTTAAAAGCACATCGCATCGATCGCTGCAGTGCCGCATTCTACTCACCTTTACAGGGCGCCTCCATGTTCAGCAGCGACCATCCGGATTCGCAGTCGCGCCCCCGCGCCTAGGGAGAAAAAGACAAGAACAAAGGTGAGAGAAAGAAGGGAAAAGGGTAGCTAAAACTCCATGTCAAGACTTACCTGTTGGGTCATTCCCTTTTCATTTCGGGTCCGCGCCGCATCCAGGCATTTTCGGACCCCGGCCCCTAAGGGGAAAAAGACATCAGCGTTAATGAGTTAATGAAAAGACATTACCAAAACACTCATTAAAGACTTACCTGATTTCCACAAGGATTTCACCGCTCACCTCGGGTCGGTGCCTGTTTCCGGCATTCCGTACCCCGGCCCCTATGGGGAAAAAGACACTAGCATTAGAACATTAATGCATGGACACAAGGGGAACCACTTATAGAAAAACTTACCTGGAAGCCAAGCAAGTTTGGTTCTCACCCATCCGAAAATCCAGTGACGTAACTGGATACCAACGCGCCCCTGCATCAGAAGCAGGATGGAGAGCTCGTCCTTCCAGACCCTAAGGTGAGACGCTACGGGGAAGCACAGCAGGGTTTTGAGGAGGGTGAGAGGGGTAAATGGGAGGCTGATTGCATTACCCCGCAGACAGTTAACCCCCTATTCTCACCTACAGAAGGATACTTCTGCGAGTCAGACAAGCCAGATCTGGGGCCCGGTCCAGTCCGTCTTCCGAACCCTGCGCATCACCTTAGACGAGGTCACAGCAGCGCGAACCAGGCCAGCGCCCCCGTGGGAGTCAGGTGAGCGTTACACTTATTTTGATGGCACAAAAATACAAGACTTTACACATTGTACAGGTCAGGTTGCAGCACAGCGAGAGAAAATCAGAGTTGGTTCCTTGCGTGCGTGCAGCATGGGAGAGAGGCCTGCCTGCAGAGGAGTTACTCGGAGCCGCAATGGATTTGGAAAAGGGTAAGAAAGTGCTTCATTTTGCGCGCGCGTGTGTGTGTATATTTATATTAGGTAATGTGTGTGAGTGAATGATGTATGGGTGTGTGAGTGAATAATATGGATGGGTGCAGTTTAATTGAGCATGTGAATGGTGTACTTACTACTCATCCGAGTCGTTGCCTATGAAGCACCTTGGCTCATACGTAGGTACTGGGATGAGGAAGAGGGACGTGGAGGTTATGCTGAGTTTGGGGGTGGAAGATTAGAGTTGGAGGGATAGGAGACGTGTCAGAAAAGTGAGGCAGGTGGTGGGTGAGCTATCACGCAATGGGCATCCATGATAAAGCAAGCATGATATGTGTTATTAGTGTCTGGATTCGCATTTTGGTACAGCCAGTCTAGTCCTTTCTTAATGTGGCATGACATTTTTACAGGGCATCTATGATAATCTAATCCTCATAAGTGTTATTATGTGTCTAGTCTAGCATTTTGCTACAGCTATATTAGCCATTTCTTTCTGTGGCTTGACATGCTGTACTGACATCTCTGATAAAGCAATCAAGATAAGTGTAATTACCTAGCTAGACCGGCATTCGGGTGCAGCCAGTGGCATTACATTTTTTTCTGGGCAGCTATGATAAAGTAAGCATGATAAGTGGTGTTACCGGGTAAGATTGGCATTTTGGTGCTGCCAGTCTATGGATGTCTTACAGTGGCATGGCATTTTTACTGTGCATCATCAAGGCTACAGCAAACATGATATGATATGATTTGGCATTTATAACGCGCCTATACACAAGTGTTTCAAGGCGCGACGAAGCAAGGGAGAGGGAACAGAGGGAAGACGGAGACAATGATCTTACTAGGCCAGGTGACATGGAGATCGCGCAAGTGCAAGGGAGGGGGAAGGGAAAAGTGTAGAAGCAAAGGGTGAGGCGGCAGTGCAGTACATAGGATAACAGTAAAATAAATAAAGATAATAAATAAAAAGTGCGGCCAGCTGGTGGCAAGTGCAAGGGTAAATGCGAACACCAGGTGTCCAGTGCTGGTATGGATACAGAAACAGTCACTGAGCGCAAGGGTTGCCAGGGGGCAGTGCAGGTGTGCAACTGGCGGGGAGGGGACCTGGGCATGAGATCAGAGGGTAGCCAGGTAACCAGTGCAGTTTCAGTTTGAGCCAGGAGATCAGCAGGGGAGAGGAGAGCAAGCAGAAGCAAAGGGGAAGGTCTTGAGGTGCTTGCGGAACCGGAGATGGTGCTCTTCAAGTTTCAGGGAGGCAGGGAGGCTGTTCCATAGGGAGGCCCCAGCAGATGAAAGAGATCTACCACCAACTCGTTGCTTGGAGAAGCGACTGACCCTGAGGGAGTTGGAGGCGGAAGAGCGAAGAGCTTGAAGAGGAAGATATTTAGGAAGAGTTGAAGGTATTAAGGCCCCAGGCTCCAGAAGGCATTGTGGACAATGCAGAGGGTTTTGAACTCAATCCTCACCGCCACTGGGAACCAGTGCAGAGATTCCAGTTCTGGAGAAATATGATCCCTGGGATTGAGGCCAAGGACAAGTCTTGCGGTCCTGTTTTGGATGAGTTGCAGAGGGTGGAGAGTAGAGGCAGGCAGATTTAGAAAGAGGCTGGTGCAGGACTTCTGCCTAGAGTGAACCAGAGATCTGGAGAGATCTGGAGACAGTGAGCTTCTGGGGGAAGGAGAGGAAAGGAAGAATACCTCTGAGGCGGTGCAGCTGGTAGTGTGACTTCTTAGAGATGTCAGAGATGTGAGGAGAGTGGGAACGTGTGGAGTCGAAGATGACCACAAGGTTTTTAGCCTCACAGGTGGGAGCAGGAAGAGGCCCAAGAGAGGCCGGCCAGAGAGTGACAGGAAAGGAGGGAGCAGGTGTGCCGATGAGGAGAATCTCTGTCTTAACTGGCATTAAGGCAGAGATTGTTGGCTGCACAAGTGTTATAACTTGTCTTGCCTACATCGTGCAGCCATTTTTGACAAGCTTTCTTATGGTGGCATTTAATTTTTAATAGCAAAGCGCTAAGGTAGCTCAGCGGGTTGAACGCTCGCTGCTGTGATCTGTGTGTGGTCTGCAGGTCGCAGGTTCAAATCCTAGCAAGGCCAAATCAGCCTTTCATTCTTCTGAGGTTGATAAAGGAGTACCAACTTCGTTTGGGGTGATACTTGTTTGTAAATATGTCCTATGTTTAGCGCTTCAGCTAATAACAAACCATTATCATTAAAGCATTCATTGCTCCTATGCACTGAAAGTGATTTGCATCTACTGGATTTTTGGATACTGTATTATCGCAGTAACTGGCAATGTAGGGGATCTATTTTTCATGTAATGACAATACCCGACATGCAGCTATAACTGGCATAATATGGTAGTAACTGGCCATACAATGGTGAAGTGGCATACCTATGGTAGTGCCTCAGCCTATTTTTCTTTTTGTGTTTATAGTTTATTAAAAACAATAACACATTATTGATCATATTCTTCACAACACTTAGTTAATTACTAATGGCAATAAATTACTTCAGGCACAACATTCTAAAATAAACATTACAGACATGAATTCATTCAACACAATACAATATAATATCATATACTATATAACTATCAGGACCTCCCTTTCTAACCCCCAATGATACATTTTCCACCTATCCTACAAATGACTCCCTTCCCTACTTCATTATGGTGGACTAATCGAGAAAAACATTTTCCCGAACCTTTTATGTATCACTATTAAAATATTCACTAAGGCAGTGGTCATTGAGATGGAACATCCATATAAGAGCCTAGAACACTTGACTTCACTGTTTAAAACCTCTAATCTCCTTGTGAATTTACCCAACCTCATTTTCCTCGGTCCTAGTGTTGCGCTACAGTCATTCAGCCAATGTTTTAGCGTTTCTGCCTCCCCCAGATTTTTACAGAGCCGACAATTTCTTTCTTGCCATGGGACCCCTTTTAGGGGAGCCCACCTTTCTAGGGAGCCTAGTAAGTTAAGACAAACGCGGATATAAATGTAACAATTACGGCCCTGGGTATCTCATTGTGGAGGACTGCATCTCCTTATATGTCCTCAGGTGTCTGGTTAGCTCCCTTTGTAGTCTATACAATGACATTCTATGTATATCTTTCCCCATCTTACAATTTTCATTTTGTACATCTTCACTGGGCTTTCCATAAATGTAAGCTTGTCTGAGTCCATTTCCGCAAGAATCTGGTCACAGCACTCCCCAAAATTGCTCAATGATTTGTCATAATTATTGCGTAAAGATATATTCAAATCGCGAACCCGATGTTACAACCAATATTGCCTCGGCCTCTGTTTTACTATTGGGTCCAACCCTATTATATCATGACCCCATCCATGGCATATGAAGGCAGCACCCTTGTTAAAATGTGGCTGGTATCTAAAATATTCTCGTCTGCTACAGTATGAATTTTGTATTTTAAAATGTTCCAGTTTATGTACTTTTATTATTCCTGGAAGCCACTATCGGTAATGTCACCAAGGTTAAAGAGGAGCTGATGCCATCTCGATGAAAGGTCAAGTGGCATCACTTCCTGTGATTAAAAAGAAAAAGGACCAAGGCTCTCTAGCCTACACTGTGGGCTGCACACCATAGCATCCTTGATGTGGTTAACTATTATGTGTTCATTCTTACATATCTTTATTTGCGAGTTTAAAATTCCATGCAAACCAGACTCCTTTACAATTCTGTTCACCAACACCTGGCTTAGATTTTATTAATTAAGAATTAAATGCAGTTGCACCAATCGCTGATGCATTTTGGACTAGTAATAGTCCTTCCTCAGGGCATTTACAGATCATCTTCATCATACAAGTCAAGCAACAGTCGATATAACAAATTATGTTGAGATTGCAATAACGCACATATCGAGACAAAGCGTAATCCGCACCAAATACATTCACATTATTGAGAGTAAATGCAAGCCGGCATTATACAGGTCATAATTGACCATATCCACCGTATTAAGTATGTTCGTAATACAAACATTGTATGTTAATGAGCATTGGGCCACAAGACATACAAGACAATTCACATGAATAGACAGCGTCAGAAAATACAAAGAATAAATAAATAGAACGTAAACCAGAGCAGCATATTCTGGTTACAATTGTTCAATACCAACACACAATCATTCCTAATACGTTAGTTTGGTTCTATCATAAGAATTGTGCAGTCTATTCGCATGCTTGCCAGCATCTGGTGTCATAGTGCTATAGTCCATCGTGGTACTATTTATTAATGGTTAGTAAGTTTCCCTTAATAATAACAGCGCATTAATCCATAAAAAGTCATTCGATGCAATCAGATACATCCCAATCCATCCTGTCGTGCTCATCCTGATATCTGACCTGCAAGACTCGTAGAGAGGATGGCCGTCTGGATCACTAGTCTGCAAGATAATGCTGATAATCAGAGGACGGACAGTAATCTCTGCCTTTGTCAAGTGTAACTGGACAGTTGCCTAGCCCCTACCGTTGTGTGTGCTCTTCCGCTCGTCACGAGTAAAATATTCCTCGCTGCAACGCTCCAATGTGAGTGACCTCAGTGAAGACTGTTAAAGTAAACTCGTTGTTGCTAGGGAAGGGTTACCTACGGTAAGCGTCTGTCAGTGCACCGCAGCCGTATAGTGTGGTTGTCATCAATGTGAATGCTGTCGGCCATCTTATATGGAGAAATGTAACATGGGTTAGCTACCTGCTGTTCGTGCTTACAGATTAAACCAAATCCAATCGTGGATTGGTAGAATACTATACTTGTCAATGTTGATAGTCATCAGCCGACAGTGGCAAAAATTGCCATTCTTGGTAAGACCTTCATTTTGCAGTAGCATATGGTGTTTGTATTACAAACATATTTAATACTGTGTTTATGATCAATTATGACTTGTATAATGACGGCTTGCATTTACTCTTAATAATGTGAATTTATTTGGAGCGGATTGTGCTTTATTGTCTCGGTATGTGGATTATTGCAATCTCAACAGAATTTGTTATATCGACTGTTGCTTGACTTGTATGGTGAAGATGACCTGTATATGCCATGAGGAAGGACTATTACTAGTCCAAAATGCATTGGCGATTGGTGCATCTGCATATTAATAAAATCTATGCCAGTTGTTGGCAAACAAAATTGGGAAGGAGGCTGATTTGCATGGAAATTTAAACTTGCAAATAAAAATATGGCAGAATGAACACATGATAATTAATCACATCGTGAACGTTAGGGCGTGCAGCCCACACTGAAGGCTACAGAGCCTTCTTCCTTTTTCTTTTCAATTATTTTGTGTGCCCAACTCGAAGACAATTAACATTGGGTTTGCAACCCACTCTTATATATGAGTTACAATTACTTTCAACAATTCAACAACCAAACGAATTGAAGTAGAAGCTGTGCCCACTAACACATGTATTCTTTTTACATTTGTTCTTATCACTTCCTGTGATGTCATCAGGTCTGTGATGTCACTTCTGCTACCCCTGGCATTTTGGTGAATCGACATCCCTGCATATACACATTTGAGAGTGTTTCTAAATAAACTTTCACTTGCTCTCCACATCTGATTCCCACACATCTCCTGTCGGAGTCACACATATCCGCAGTCGCACTAACACGCACACATCCACTTCCAGTCCAGCTCTGGCCCGCAGGCACGAATGCACACATGACAACAAGCCCTGTGGCGCCCGCCCTGGCATCTCTGCCCTCGCTGGCGACTCCATCCAGCAAGGCCCAGGGGATTGATTACCGACAGACATAGACCCTTCCAGAGAGCCATGTTGGTTTCACTGCGCGTGTGCGGCAGCCTGGCTCTCGGGTTCCACGCATGTGTGGTGTTTACTGGCTTCAAGGATCTCCATGGCAACAAACACACCATGTTGCCAGACTTGTTGTCGAAGGGGGAGCGGTATTTTAAGCCCTCTCTCCCTCGGTGGAGCGTGTCTTAATGCGCTCAGCCAGTTCTCTACTCACAGAGTCCCGACTTCTCCTTGGTATATCCAGCCTGCCCCCTTATTCCTTTTCTGTTTACCTGAAACCAGCCTTCCTTCTGGTTATCCTGTTCCTCCCTGGTTTCCCTCCTTACCTCCTTCAACGTCTCTCTTTGTTCTGGTCCTGGCTTTCCTCTGCCCTGATTCCCTCCTGCTCCCTCTTGGTACCAGCTCCCTCCTTGGCCTTCATTTGTTGCCTGTCGGTTGCCACTTAGGTTGTGCTCCTGCCACCTTCTATCGGTGTCGCTGCCTTCATCTGGCAAGAACATTCTGCTTCCCCTGTCAGCATTCACACTGTCCCTGCACCACGGTAATCAGGCGAAGCATCCACGTGGTGCCAAGAGTCGGTCCAGTATCACCAGATACCCATACTCTTGGAGCTGCTTCCTGTGTCACCCGTTCATCGCTGGAACAGTCCCCAAGAACAACATGATGGACTGAAGACGTCAAAAACAGGTACGCATGCAATAAGACGCAGTTACTGACACTCATCTGTTCTTACAAATGTTATTAACAGGGACATAAAGGAAATGTTTTACAGTGGCAATACTGATAGTATATTTTGGGCACAGAGGGAATGAAAAGCGGTTAGGCTCCAGGACAACTTGATACATGGCAATGAGTGTGTTCTTACAGTTAAAGTACATTCTAACAGTGGTAATTCTGTAGACACAGGAGTCATGAATATGTGCTTGTCGGTGCTGGTATTGTGGACATAAACATCTTTAAGTGGGTTTGACTGTGGCAATGCTGGCATATATTGTTGGCAAAGGTATCATGAAAAGTGTCTTGGTACTGAGTACCCAGGATTTTCCATCCCACATAACTGATTTAAATTGTATGGCTTTTAGCCCACTGTTTTGAAGAACGTATGCTGTACAATGTACTTTTAAAATTCATTATTTGAAAACGTTTTCACAGGAAGAACCACCCCAACCTCCTTTGACTTCTTCGACCTGTCTCACGAGCTTGGTTGCTTGCACCGCTTGTGGAGTTCTTGATGGTTTTAGACATAACATTCCCTCAAATGTTGATGCGCTTTCCACTTAACATGAATTCATGATTCGGATCCATATCTGCTTCATTAAGTACAATTAGATCCATGCGCTTCACTCAGGATTTGTCAACACATATATTGAACCCTTTGTTCAGAATTGTGTCGGCAATTGTGATGTTCTGTTCAGAATGTGTGTAGACTGCTGAGCGACGTGCGCCCTGAGAGTGACACATGGGCAAGTGGCGCGGTAGAAGTGGTACAATAAATAAATCAATCCATACATTTGCAGGTGCCAAGTCAGGTCGTCGACAAATGTATTGTGTAACATGTTTCCGGTGGTGTGACATGTTTGGGACAACGATGAAGGCATGGGAAACCCAATATATACGGGACAACAACATTTCACAACACCCACTGTCAAGTACCCACAAATCGCTTCCTTTGGTGAAATATCCCGTGAAACATGAATGTCAAAGATCGCGGGATCTCACAGATGGCGGAGTCCTTATTAGAGGAACTGCACCACATGCTCAGCGGTGATTAGTGTCTCTATTCTGCGCCGCATCTGTGCTGAGCTGTCGCCGAGCATGTCCTGTTGATCAGTATTTCTATTGTGAGTGCGCTCGGTACCGAGGCCGCCGCTGCCGAGCACGTCGTCTTGGCGATCAGTGCCTCCTTGCCGCTGCTGCTGAGTGCGTGGAACGTTCCAGGGTTTTGTGCTACGGGGGATTTAATCTGATATTCTGGGCGCATTAGATTGATATGGTGGTGCACTGTTTTGCTGGGTGGCACGAATCTGCGGCTCTTTCCCAAAACGTTGCAGAGAACAGTCCATTTCCCCAGAGATTACTCTCCAGATCTTAAACTTCAGACATTTCATTACCGTTTTCATTGGCTAGAAATGTCGCGGATGGATGCAGACGAGGTGAGTCTTTTCCTGTCTTGTATGTGCTTGATAAGACCTATTGTTCAATGTTCTCCCATGTCAATCACCTTAATATGCCTAATGCAGCCACGTAGTGTTTTCTTTTTACAGTTGACTACAACCCATATCCCCTATTTCCTTTACCCCGGATCTCCTCATACCTTTCTCCAAGACCCTCGACCAAGGGGGTCCTTTGCAATAACTACCTCAGATTCGGGCAGTGCATCACCTCCCCCTGACTTGCCGCTAGGTGGAACCTCATAAACACCCGCAAAATCCACCCTTGCGTACTTTACCAACCTCCCACCAAAACCTTACTACCTTCCTCTCTTCCCAGTCATTTTAGCCTAGTTCTAGTCAGTGCTTGAAATGGAAACACAAAGGTGCAAGCACCCACTAGCCCAGAGTACCTGCTTACCCTTCTATTGGACCTGCCCTTGTGCGTCTTGCTCCTTTGAATAAAGTACTCCACTTCCACCATGCAGATTGGCTGCCTATCTACTATCCTTCCCTATTCAGCCTTTTACTCGCCCTTATACACATCCGTAGACTGCCTCAACCCTCGCTGGCCAACCCCAGCGCCTGCTCCTCCCCCCACACTCGGTCCTCTGTCCACCTGGCGCTGCTTCCGCTTCCAATCCCTACCCACGGAGATCAAAAATATTCCTACTGCCTTGATTTGCAAATTGACTTTAAAACAGCATCTCCAGCATCATTGTGAAAGCTGCATGTGCCACAATTAGATGGAATTCGAATGTTAGCATGCCCCACACTTAGAACTGTGAACATTAGCCTGCATCGCATCTAGATAGGATTGTGAATGTTAGCAGATGCCACACTTAGATGGAATTACAAAGGCTAGCAAATGCCACACTTAGATGGAATTGTGAATGTTAGCATATGCCACCCTTATATGGAATATGAAGATTGCCAAGTGTAACACCTAAATGGAATTGGGAATGTTAGCATGTCCCACACTTAGATAGAATTGTGAACATTAGTCTGAGTCGCATCTCGATAGGATTGTGAAGGCTAACAAGTGCCACACTCAAATGGAACTATGAATGTTAGCATGTGCCACACTTGAATTGTGAACAGTGGCCTGCACAGCATCTGGATAGGATTGTGAAGGTTAGCAAGTGCCAAATTTAGATGGAATCATGAAGGTTAGTTAGTGCCACACTTAGAACTGTGAATGTTAGCATGTTAAATGTCATATAAACCACTACCCAAAAAGCTCAAACTTTCTGCATACTTATCTCACTCAAAAAACTCACACAACCATTTCTCACACAACAAACCGCACGCACTTCACCACACCGCAACAACACATAAGCCAGACCAACAGTACACGAGGACTGTCATTGACCCGATATTCGCACCAAAGCTCAGCACACAGTGTATACTGAGTTGTTGCTGCCAACAGAACACCACCCCTCTCAATATCCTACTCCCTCTTCACCTTACTAACCCATCCCACCTTCTGGTTTACAGATCTGCCAGAACGCCTGGGGACCAATTTCCGTTGGTGACGTTGCGCAGTACAAATACCTTTAACATCATTACCCTACCATAGCCCCCTTTGTAAAATATGTTGCATCCCTGTAAATAGTTGCTTAAATTTGCAGCCTATGTGTCTGTATTCAGCCAGTGGGAGGCTATATTGGAGTGATGTACCATTGAAAGTGTATTGATATTTAGCGCAGATTGCGTGTTCCTGGGGATGGCGGGCCCCAGAGCACCGCATACTCTGCGCACCTGTCTGTGTATTGTACCATTTCTATGTACTAATGTTCTTCCTCCCTCAACTGCTCTCTGTTTTATTATGATTTTGTATCCCCTACTGATATGAAAGCATGCTGTTATGGCCTTGTTCTGCTCTTTCTACTTTTGTATAGTTCTCGGTTAAGTATTCTTCCCCATTTCAAATAAATACAGATCCAAATACAAAATCACGTACTTTCTCATGCTGGCAGGGCGAGTAAAAATTCTGGCATGTAGCATATGCTTGGATAAATGGCGTCTACCCATACTCGGTAGTACAGTTTAACTGCACATGGATTCACCACACGATTGAAGTAGCGCTGTTCATATGCAACAGGATCGCTGGACCAATGATTGTGGGTCAGGATAGCTTGAAAAAGTTAACATTTGGCACCAACGTGAAAGAGACTGCATTTATTACAGGTCAACTGACAAAACACAGATACTTTGAAGCAACAGCAACTAACATCACCTTCATTCCAATTTGCACTTGGGTTTAAATTGTCGTGCTGGAAGAAAAGAGTTATGCAGAGGTAGACTTGCCAGTGCCCGCTCGGTGCATAGCGTATGCAGTAAACATGTAGGGAATACACTGAAACTTGCAATTTTACTTCATGCATGTGGTAATTGCACATCTGTTTTTACCCCGGCCAGTGGAAACATATCAGAACACCGAGATACAGCCAAAGCGGTAACTCAGCAATGGTTTGGGTTATTTTGCGGGCAAACCTCACCATTATCAGAATGTTGGCAGCCACACGTAGCTGCAGAGCCAGCAGGCACCAGAGTCACATCATAGAGTGAGGTTGAGCTTGTGACACACAAAGAGGCGGGAAATCGGAAACCTGATAGTGATAGGGAAACGAGAGGGGTTCGTAGTAGAGACCATCTGACAGGTTCGGGAGATTAAATGGGTTTGTAAAAGACACTACCAGGGGTGAGGATAAGTGAGTACTCTGGGGGTCAGGAGGAGGGTTGGCAGACGGCTGTTCCCAAAGGCACTAGGGAGAAGTGTGTCCTGGGCTAGGAGGAAGAGTGGATCCACATGCACATTCCATATTGGACATATTTTCTTTGAATACCTTTTACCTATAATGATGATTGATTGTAGCTTCTATGTTTGCTTGTAGTTGGATTATTTTCTGGGAGTGATGTGGTATTCATGTGGAAACCTGCTCCACACCCTCGATGAAGGGGGCCATGTCGGCTGGTTCATGACATTCTCATTTCATGATCATGATGGTAGTTTCTTGCAAGCCGAATCGTACCCCTCGAATGAGTAAAGTTGCACTCTTTTCTAAATATGGCCTTTTTTGCAATTTTTTTAGATTGGTAACTGGCAGATGAATCTTGCTTTTTTAAATAATCATCAAATGTCAAGTTTTTTGGGCCACTGTATTTGCCGTATTTGCTTTTGACGGAAGAAGAGACCTATGAACGTCTGTGAGGATCTTTTTATTTGGTTGGCATGATGTGATCCTGAGCGTCCTTTGGTTTTCATGGGGGTATTTGACTAAAATGTTTCATATTTCTGATATCCATCTTACCAGGGCACCAATTTCATCGCTCATTCCATTATCTGGTATTACCCAAATAATTTGTCTTCTAGTGTGTGTTTTTCTATTTTATAGTCCCGAATTCATTGTACTAATCTCGCTTCTTATTTGTCCAGTTGTAAGTGGCTTCATGTCATGTCTACCTTTTGATTTCTTAACTTGGTTATATTCCACACTTTCCCGGTAGTTTTAATGGCTGTGATTTGCTAAAAAAAAACACTCGGGGAAACAGTTAAGTTTTACTTCGTAGTTTGGGCTGAAGTTTTATTTTTGGGTATGTTTTTAACACACAAGAACACTTTGTGGGGTCCACTTTTTCAGCGTGGGAACTGTTGATTATTCAGGTACCATTTAATGTGTGGCCTCAGAATATCTTTTCTTCTGGAGTAGCCCTGATAACATATGCGCTGCTATCCTTAGGAGTGGGGTGCACGGATCTTCTGCCCATTTGAGAGTAGGGCCAGAAGTTAGTATCTCGGTGCAGCTTGGGGCCACATTTCAGAGAGGAACTATTTCGTAGGTCATGGGACCTTTTTTCTTTTATTGGCCTTCGTAAAAAGTGTGTGGTCCCCAAGTCATGGATCACTCTTGTGATTGATAAATACAATAAGAAGGGATTTCATAGAAACCCGTCCGTTGTTATGTTCTACCTTCGGGTGGTCTTTTTTGGTTGGGTCTGGCTTCTTTCAGGGTTGTCCAGTATTGCCTTTGTGGTATATTTTACTTTTTTGCTTTACCACTTAGATTAGTTTCTGGTATAGGAGTCCATAACGCAACGGTTTTGGGGGGAATACTTCCTCCACAACAGAATGTTGTTTGGTCTTTTTTAAGAGGGGTATCCCGATTGGTTTCTTGGGATATCCTTGATTAAAAAGAGGTCGCCCGGTTTCGATGATTGTTATTCATCATCTTCTTCAGGACCATGATTTTGGCCTGTCTTGGTAAGATCAGGAGTTGGATGGGGTCTGGAAAACCGTCATCCCATCTACCTTCCGTGCAGCTTCTGCTGGTCAGATGCTGTTAGCTGTGTTGCTATTGTGGGCGGCTGGAAGGGTTTCTCGAATGGCCTCCGCTCTCGTCGGACCATAGGACGCCAGGGCTCTCACTCAGTGTGTCAACCCCGTGATTTGCTAAACCAGTAATTTTATGGTCACATTTCAGGGGAAGCCTCTGTAATAAGTCTACTGTGGATGTTCATTGTAGTTTCAAACAGTTCAACCAGGAACCCTCTATGCACCGTCTCCTTTAGGAACAGTGATCTCATGTGGGTTTTCTAATTCTTCACTGCCTGGTGATTGTAAAGGGCCCCAAATGTACAGTCTCCTTCTGTATACTTCCTCAACGCAGGAGTTCCGCCATTGTCCCACTGGAGCCTGCAAGGGGAATTGGGTGTGAAGTATTACATGGCTTTGCCAGTTTATCATAGATAGGGCACCCTCGGTCATCTACGCCGCCTTTCATTTTATTTGCAGCGTTAAGCCAATTTTCTTTGATCCCAGCCAACACATGTTTATACTGTTTCAGCACCCCTCGAATTCTGTCCATTTAATCTCTGTGTTTGGCACATTAAGGTTGATGCAGAAACACACTTTTGTATGGCCTCACCTGCTCTCATGGACTTGTGTAAGTAGTTTATTTACATTTTATTTATTATGATTGGTTTATTACAAATCTTTTGGATTTCTACAATCCATACATCATCATACAATGCATTACAAATCCACTTAAAACGGTTCCATTAAAACCATTTTAAAATTAAACCAATCCAAAAAGTAAGCCCCAGGATTTCCCTTTGTTCCAACATTAAAACTTTTATCAAAAATGTCATGACTGCAAAAATCATACTTGTATTCTCCCCGATTAGGAACCTATTCCTCCATTCCGTGGCCGACAATGTTTTAACAACTTTTATAAAAGCTCCAAAAAATCAAGTTCTCACATTTGTTAAACACCACCAGATGGTTTAATGATTCAATCAAACCCGTCTCATCACAGTGCCTACAATTAGAGTGTGTCTTCTCTACCTGTTTGCGAAGCGTTGGTACTTCTCTAGTCGGAGGGATATTCAACTGCGTTCTCATAAATAAGTCCCGGTAATGGGAAGAGGGAAACATGGTCAGATACGCTGGAAGTTCATTAATAACTCTCCTTTCATGAACCAATTTAAGTGATAACCTGTATTTATTTTGTTTTTCCTGTGTGTCTATCCAATCCTCCTAGAGTAGTTTCTCTCAGTACTTCAATCCCTTGGGCCCGCTGGTCCTCAGTCCTCCGATTTATCACCTGCTGGGCATTCACTTCCTTGCATTGGTCCACAGACTCAAGCACCTCACCAAGCTCCATTGGGTGGCATCTACTGCTCATCTCCTTACTGTATCTGACAGGTTACCAGTGTTTCCACCTACATCTCAGGGATCTGCAGGTCCTCATCCACCACAAAACTAAGGGGCTGCATCTCAGGTTAAGATTCTGTGTCGCCAGAGCCATCTGCTGACATATAGCCGCACCTGGGGAAGGGAGGTCAGCCAATCAGGTGGCTAGAAATGCAGGCGAGAACACAGTGCTCCACCCGCTTATTTCAGCCACCTAAGGCCCTACCCTGGATGGCAACATCTTGATTGTGGAGAGGCAATAGGGAGCCTCTCCCTGTTGCATCCCCAGGCCCCCCACCCATCCCTCTAAAGAGATCCTGCTCCTTTCCCCTACCTCTTCCCTCCCCACTTACCTGCTGGCCCAGAGCTTTGTGCTCCGGTCTCAGGGCTCCACCTGCCTGCGGGCGCTTTCATGAAAATGGAAAACGGACTAAGTCCCTTTTTCATATGGCGGCAGCCATCTTGGTGTATTGTTTGGGAATTTGGGATTGTGCAATACATGCAGAGCCCATCTCCCTATTAAAGAAAAGAAATTAAACTATTTGCACCCCGAGTGAACAGCTATCACTCCCTCGTCGGGGGTGCATACATGGCTGGTAAAGGCCAACAACCCTTGCTGAGGTGAGAGTCGTAGGGTTTCATATTCAGCTTAACAAATGTAGCTATCCTGCAGTTCAAGGTTTTGTCTTGCTTTGTCAGCATTTACTGATTGGTTGGAGATAGAGGTATTTTGTAATTTGATGATAAGTTAGCTCCAGTATACAGATGAATGTGGCCATATTGATTCTTGGCAAAGCACCAGTCACCACCCTAACAATAATAATAATGTTGAAGAAGAGTTTGTTCAAACGACTGCCAACATAGAATGCCCAATACTTGTATTAAGTCAGGTCGCAAAATTTGCCATTAGCCAGTGATATTTGACTCTTGGATAGTAAATATGGTAAACTGTGTGTATGTTTAGAATTAGGGTGGCAGGTGCCTTTTTTTGGCAGGCTAGTAGCTTGCAGCTTGAATTTCCTACCCTCTGATTTAGCACATTTCCATTTTTGGTCTGACTGAGGATAGCTAATAACTGGTACAAAATATCGACCATTGGAGCCAACACTCCATCACATGTACCCTTGCACAAATGACTGCCTTTGGTGAAATGGTGCACCCCCCACTCCCTGTTCTCTTCAGTCTTCCTTTTTGTTTACTCTCATCACCCACTGCCTATCCCTATTTGTAACTACACAAATAGCCCATTGGTCCTGGAGGAAACTCTTGCCCAGGTGGGGTGGAGGAGGAAGACCTGGAGGGAGGGCTCCCAGTTATGCTAATGGCAGTTATGCTCCCAGCCCTTATCAGCCTTCATTTGCCTGCTTAGTGGTCTTGGGCGGGAAAACGGCAAGAATTCTTGTCCTTGCCACTGCATATCATCAGCACAAGGACATTTGTATTTGTATTTATTTGGATTTATATAGCACTTTCGACAAAGTGCTGTACGCCTGGGAAGGCAGTACACACGCAGTAACGACAAAAGAAAAAATCATGATGAGGAAAAATCAGTTAGCCGCAAGTGGAAAATATGGATAGACGGTAATAAATGGACAGATAGCAGGAAAGAGTTGCAATGCTTGGGTGCTAGGAGTGAGAAAGAACGGAAACGAGAAGGGGGCGCAAGGTGGTGTAGGAGTACTAAGAAGGAATTGAGATTGCGATCGTAGAGAGTGAGAATGGGAGTATACAGAAATAGGAGAGGTAAAGAGAAGCAAGACCATGCATACACTTGAATAAATAGTGAGAAAGTGAAAAATAAGATGGGAGATAATGGATGTGCGTGAGGAAAGAGAGAAGAGTAGACGGATAGTGGAATTGCTGGTAGAACCGAGAGGCATGAGATAAGAAGCAGGGCGGGCAATGAAGAGTGCAGAGGAATAGTCAATTTGGGATAAGATGAAAAAAATGTAATAGGTTTGGTAGCCTGGGAAGATAATGGGGAGTGAGCACAATGAGTATTATTGGAATGTAATCGCAGGCACGAGCAGTGTTAGAAATATCTTAAGAGAAAGATAAAGAGGAGTCAAAGATAACACCAAGGTTTCTAGGAGAGAACAAGGGAGGGAAGGTGTGGGGAAATGAGAGCGAGTGCGTGGCGGGAGTGTGGGGGGAGTTCGAATGTTAGCAGAAAAAAGATTATCTCCGTTTTAATGTGAAGAAAGTGAGATGCCATCCAATGCTGGGAGGCAGAGAGGTGGTTCGAGACAGTAGTATGGAGAGTGTCGGTGATGGTGGAGAATTGAATGAGAACAATATTTGAGTGTCATCAGCATAGAAGTGACATGATAGGTGAAAAGAAGAAATGAGTTCAGGTAAAGGGATAGTATGGAGGGAGAACAGTGGGTGACAAGTACAAGGCTTTGTAAACTCCAAGTGAGTGCTACAGCCACTGGGTAGGTCAGTGTGAGGAGTAGCACAACAAACTGGGAATGCAGGGATGGTCTTAGTGAAAGTCTTTCCAAATGTTCTTGATCCAGGTGGGATGCAGAAGAGTGGGACCAGACTCATACAATACTTCTCCACTTACCTTTAGTGTATTGGAAGCACTTGGACTGTCAGTGCTCTCCATGTGAATAAACCCACAATACAAGTAGTTGGAATGTTTTAGCTGCACCTATGTGTAAGGAGATGGACCTGGTTTATAGCAGTTGTACCCTTGCCAGGTACTGGCAGGTCTTGCTAATACATGGCGGCAAATAACTGCAGAACCTGCACATATAAGGTTGTATCGAGCACACATGGCTGTACCTAGGCTTATTAGCGTGTATCTAGCATAAGAGGATATATGTGATACTAAAATAGCAGTACCTGGCTATACGAGACTGTAACTAAGCTAACATATGCAGGTACAGCTAGCATACCAGGGCTCTATCTGGGTATTTGCCACTGTATTCAGCATATAATGAATGAATAATTACAGCCAATGGGGATGGAGGCTAGTTTCATGGTTCGGCTCTTATGCTAGTGGATCCTTCTGAGGGAGCCTCCCAAGTTCTTCATCGTTCAATTTTGTTTACACACTCTCATTTTACCTGATCCACCAAATTATATCTCATTATATGATGCTCCATATGTAATCTCCTTATCCAATTTCCAAGCAATGCCAACATGCGCCACCTCTGGTCCTCTTGCATCTTCAGATATCTATTGGGTCTAACACTACTCTTGACAAGCTCTCAAGCTGTATAACTGCACTCATTGTGCATTGTTTCTCTGCACCACAGAGTATGGTGGAAAACACTTTTGTGAACCAGCAGTTTGACGCGGTCACATCCATAAACTTGCACATTACATGTTTGTTATCCTTCATGCCTTTCTTGTATCAGTTAATTGCAGGAACATGTACCCAAGGTTCAGCCACCCTCTCCCTGCCCCTCCCTTTTGATCTTTTCATATTTCCTTTTCCCCATCTGGTTGGTTAATTTGTCCTGGTGCCATATTATCTAACCTAAAACAAACTGCACGAGGAAAAACCATAATCGTACCGTTTTTTGTATAAACAGAATGAGAAAAGTGTTTACTACATTTCATTTTGTGTTAGATAGCAAACATATTACCGTCTGCTCCATTTTTGCACAAGTGACAACATTTTTAGGTAATACAGATTGGGGTGAAACTCATTTGCTCCAGTTCTTATTCTACAAGCAGCAAACGTGGTGCCAAATTCATTTGTGGCCTTTTTGTGTTCACCAATCTTATAACATTTCACCACTATGCAAGCCCACCTAAATGCGTGTTCCATACTTGGCCTACCTCCAGATCACAACAGCTTTGGTCTCTTTTGTGCTGCTTATATTGACTGCCCAGGTTACCCATCTGAGGCAATCCAAGTGGTACACCAGCCAAAAGGTTGCTCTTCTTGCTCCCTTTGCACTTTGTATTTAGTTGACAAAGGACACAAATCCCCCCACCCCCATCACCCAAATCAGGCATGTTGTCAATTATGTTTAAGTGAAGAAATATCATGTTGAAATCCCTGGAATAAGGGAAAGCACAACTAGCAGAAACAGGCGTCGGTAAAGCCAGTATGGTTTGCCTGTCAAAGGTCAGGTGCACCCTTAAATACTCCAGTAAACAATTTGCCATGATTTAAGGACAGCAATAAACTTGACACAATTGCAAGTGATGACAATCCTTAAAATACTGACCATAAAAAGGCACACATTTCAAACAAACAAAAAAGTAGAACACACAAAACAAAGCCCGTTCTGTCAAGCCTGTGACCTCTGTGATGCTGTCCAAACAAGAGCGCCAGAGACAACCAATGACATGTAAGGAACACGCAAATCTCAATGCCAAAAACATAGGGAATAATGACACATTGCTTAGGCCAATGTGTACTCATTAACACATCTGACAACTACGACCAAGTATACCAATAACATTTGCTTGATTTTGCAGGGTCGTTAAAATGTGACACATAGGAGAAGCTAAAACCAAAAAGGGGAACCCAGCTAAGAACTTTTTCTGCTTTCCCCTCAATTGAATGAATGCGGAGGCTGATCCATTATCCCCCTATGTGTCAGTCTTAACTTATTTGAAGTATTGTTCTGACTCCTGCGGATCAGATCTATTGGAAGTGTTTTGTTTGGACTGGCCTGGGTGTTAAATGTATTTGGCCTTATAAACCTTTTGTGGAAACTTAAGTTTATGAAAAGAAGTGTTTACAAAGTATATATTCCTACCTGCTGTTAAATTGATTCTGTAATGCTAGTGGTTAGAGGCACAAGTATTACATATAAAAAGCTGTTATCAAAGCAGCATAGCGGGCAACAAATCGAGGGACTGTGCTCACTATGTCGCCATGGTAGCTGATGTATCCTGCCTCCTGCAAGATCTACCCTGGGCCAGTAACAACAAGGAGCAGGAACCAGGCTGACCCAGGTATGTAGAAAGAGAAACACGCTTTATTCTCTTGGTTACAGGTTCAGTATAGAATATAGGAGAGAGAAAGATCATCAGTAGCTTCTACCCTGGTTCCCTGCCCAGCTCCAAGTCCCTAACCGTCTCTCCTGGAATCCCCAGGTGCCCCAACACTCCAAGCTCCCCTAGCATTCCAACACAGCTCTTACACTGACTCAAACCTCATTCATACATATGCAGGATACAACACACCCCCCCCTTGACAATCAAAAGAAAACGCACAAACTCACAACCATGCTAGGACTAACAACCACAACATTTCTACTACTCCTTCCACCCTGGCTTGCCACACCAGGGTCTCGGTGCCGCCACCACCAAGCACAACCTTGCCACAATGGACAAACAAAAACCAAAACTACAAACCAAAACCCACCTAAACTAAAACACCTTCCGCCAGGCCTGCCACTCCTGGCCTCAAGTCTGCCACACTTAAGCACAAACCCAATTACCCGACAGAGGCTAACTCACCTGCCAAAATAGTGTAGCCATGAATCTAGAAAACTTACACAATGGCCAAAACAGATGGTCCTAAGCATGCCAACAATGATCCCATGCACTCTAACAAGTATCCCAACAACCATGCCTCATCCTCCTCCCCTAGAGAAAACATGAAAAAGGAATGAACAATCTAGAAAAGAGACATACGACACAAAGATCACAAAAATACAAAACGCAACCACGATAGAAAGAGGCATGGCGCAAAATATACATAGCAAAAAGGGCCATGTAAAACTGTAAAACAACAAACCACTACTAAGATGGAAAATGGTAGCGCTATGCAAACCTCAAAATTTTGCACACCCAAAATCAGATACACCTCAAAGCTGGAACACTAAATGGTGCGACCTGAAAACTCAGAAGTAAAATTTTAACAAATATAACTGAACGTAAGTCCAGTAACCCATGCCAGTGTATGAACCAAAACTTCACTACAAACAACCACTGGCTACAAAACTGTGTGCCCTCCACTACAAATTTAAAAACGAAATTTGAACTGGTGTGCAAAAACAAACAAAAATCTCCTCCCGCATGCCCCACCTGGCATCACAGAAAAATGTAGGAAAACAAACTAGTTCCTAAAAATCACCCTAAACTCAACAAAAGGAAAATTGCTGTGCGGTTACCTTCAACGCAGACAATATTGTGCAGCCCCGATTTTGTAAACATACACAACTTAAAGAAAAAATAAAAACTCTTTTCCCTTCCTCTACATACGCACAACTGTGTTGAACTCCACAACAACCTAAAAAAAAACGGGCCCCATGCCCTTAGGTCTCCAATAATGGAACACTCTACCGTGTCCAAACCTCCTTGGGGTTCATACTGAAGGTTTTCATACTACTACCAATACACCTGGCCAGGGTGTATAAGCCTAAACCCCATTGCATGCATGCAACTCCCAAATTTGTGCAACTACCAACATATTCACTTCCACGCGTCAACTCATGTGCTACCTCATACACACACTTCGACGCATACACACGCATACTTCAACACACAGTCATACAAAAACTTCAATGTATACAATAATACACCAAATGTTCACCTTCCCAAATGTAGCTCTTCCCAAACTTTGCATTTCACAACCTTTTCCATTTTCAAAAAATGCAAATTAACATTAAGCACAATGATTAATGCTTCTCCAAAACACATCATGTGCATTTTCTACAAAGATTTGAACATTTCTGCATAATTCTTCAAATCTCCTTGTTTTATACTTTAACTCCATTTGCATGTGCAAGATAATATGTTTAAATAATCCCCATGTGTTCCTTTAAGTCCTCCATTATTCAGTAAAATATTGCAATTTTAAAATTGTACAAAGTTCCTCCAGAATTTATGTGCAATTCATTTAAATATAAAGCAAATTAAAATCCTCTCCTATAACAACGCGCACTATGTCACTCTGCACTCATGCAACTCCTGCCTGCACAAATGTATGCAAAACCAATCTTGAAACCATAAGCATAACTTCTCCATAATTACTCCTTCATATATATCTATAAATCGGTCATCCTGTAAAATAAACTTGTAAATTACATCTTGTCACCGTGTGTACCGCATATGCTACATGCTACAACCTCATTCATACATATGCAGGATACAACAGTAGCCCCACCAAGTGCTGGTTTGGGATCCAGTTCAAACTCTTTGCGTTGTCCACCAGGCTTTCCACCATTGAACCCTCCAACCCCGTTACTCATGGACAACTTCACCCTGCTCCTCAAACCCCCCTCACTGACATAAGACTCAAACTCTGACTTGTAGGTGGCCTTTGATATCCGCCTTGGAACCTTTTCCCTCAGGCCCTCACAAAAGCTCCTTCTCACTTAGCCCTCGGCACGGCTGTCTAGACTCCTCGTTGCAGCTGTCGAGACGCCTCAGCACCTTCTTTTGCAATCTGCTTCCTGCTTCAGTTCTGTCCTCGCCCCGAGACGGAGACGCTGCTGTTCAGAACATAAGATCCAAGACATTCGTACATGTTGCATATTTCCTGACTGCTGTGAATGTTACTGTCATAACTGCTTCTGCTTTTGGTAAACCTGTTTCAGCAAGATGCCCTCTTCTCAGATATGTATGGATGTGCTTGTCCGGGTGTGAAATCCGATTGCTTTCCTAACCTGGCATTAATGCCAGCATACAGGATTTCTGTACCTTTTGCATGGAAGGTAGACGGTACAGACTAGTGGAAGAGTAGGCTTCCGTTTCGTGACAGGGACGCGAGGGGCAGTATATACAGTGCACACAGGCAGGCGCCAGACTACTTCCGGAGTAGGCCTTATGATATGATAAATCCCAGAGGTTTACTTTCGCTGTTAAATGGCCTCTTTGTAAAAGAGGAAGATTGCTCCCGAATTTCTGTCACATTTCTGCCTTTTCAACGCATTCATCCAGAAAAATAATGCATGGTTGCACCCTTTCCTATCTGGGTCGGTAATAAAATAGCCTATTCCGTTATAACACTAACACAGTCATGAGCGTTTATTTTTTTCACCAGAAAAGTGAGAATGAAAGACCCGTCATATTTTAGACATGCCTTTTCTAGACATGTATGTTACCTGTCATTGTAGTTGAGTTGCATTCCACAAGCACTGCATGGATTTGTATAATGATTTTGGCAATACAACTTTATCTGAATTCCGACATGTTGGATTTTTTTTCTTCAGCCCTTGTGTGATGTTTCCTTTTTGTTTAGTTTAGTTTAATCTTGGTATGGTTTGTTGAGGCCATGCTGGTTAGTAGCGCCAGCGTTTGTTTTTTCTTCATCTGTACTTTTTGATCCACTTTTGAACGGTCACGGCTTGCTGTTTGGTCCCTGAGGGTTCCAGTTTCGGGCGCCTGGCCATAATGACGGATGTGTGCAGGCTGCATTCTGACGCAGCGCACGCTCATGGCCGCCTTCATGCCTATCCTGGCGAGAGGTACCTTGATGTCAGGGTGTAACGATGTGCGTGGTCCACGTGACGCACTATAGAAGTGGTAAATAATAGCTGCAAGATCATTCTGTGCATGTTGCATCTTGTTAGGCGAGTAGGTGGGAGGTTGTGTCTTTTGAAACTGCTTGGTCTCCAGGAGGCGGCAGCTGTGGTCCTGGGGTTGCTTTGAGAGGCTTTATCTACCACTGCTTTTCTTTGTAGTTTAGTTCACCCTGTATATGTCCCAATAAATGGAGACGCACAACTTCATTTTGAATGGGGTGCAGCGAGAAATTAAGGCGTAAATGCATTTACATCTCCATTTCCCGCTCTGACCCATTTTCCTGCTGACACAAGGAAGAGTGGCATGGAGTGGAGATGAGATCTCCACCATGTGCACCTCCTCCATCTTGTTTTACCCCAGATGAGATTTTCATGCAGGTGTCAAGTAAATTGATTCCTATGGAATACGCCTCAGCTTTGCACCTGATTAAAGGCAGGCAGATTCCATAGTAATCCATTATTGAATGCAGCCTGCAAAACATATTTGCAGGCAGCATTTACTTTTTCAAAGAGATGTTGTGGAAAATGGAAGAGTAAAGGGGAGTGTGCTTCGCTTTTACCCTTTCCTGGTCCATTGCACATCCTGGACCTTCCACATGGCGTGCAGTGGACCCCGAAGCATGTAAGTTCTAACATGGTGGGCACCTGCATGGAAGTCTAGATTTTTTTTTGTTGTAAAAAGTACCCTGAAAGTATATTGTTATTTCTCTTTCTGGTACTTTTTTTTTTTTTAGCTCTTATATTTAGTCTTGAAAGTGGTCTACTACTGTGTCCCCTCTTCCTCTTCGTTCTGGTTTGTTCAGGGATCCCGCCACCCCAGTGCCTTCGGTTGAGTTGTCTCTAAGGATGTGTGACTGTGCTCATTATTGCTTTGGCCCTCTGCTTTCTTCTGTAAGGGATGTGTTCTTTTGTTTGGGAGTCCTGCTTCTTTCTCCCATGTCATTGGAACATTTTCTGATTTACACGTTGGGACGATATTTTTCCGACTTCCTCTCCACTTCCATTCGGCAATGCCATGCTGGTCGATGAATTGTAAGAGCTGTTCTACATCTGTTTCACCATCTCCAACTATCAATGCGGTTTTCATCAACAGGCAGGTTTGGTTTCAGGCAGCCATGTCTGTTTTCAGCTTGTGTCTTGTATGTGAGGAGAGAATGGGTCACGAGTAATGAGGAACATAAGAAGCAGAGTATTGATAAGGAGAAGACCATAGGGGTGAAAAGAGGGCAGCCAAGGAGACGAGACGATGAGTGTGAAGAGCATGAGAGGATATGTATGAGGACTGAGCGGGTGAATTCGGAGCGGACATAAGGGCATTGTGAGGCGAGTATGGTTATGCAGAGATGGGAAGGGTAGTGCGAGGATGGCTGATGAGAGGAGCAGGATTAATAATGAAAGCATTAGATGGCTGTGTTGAAGAGGGATAGCTAAGGAGATCGTTAAGTAGAGCAAAGGCGTGGATGGGCGAGAAGAAGAGATGATGCGTAAGGGATTGTAAAGAGAGGAGACGGTCAATGAGAGGAGTGGCAGTGATGCAAAAGGAGAGGAGAAAAGGGTAGAGGATGGATGGAAAAATAAGATGAGGGCGAGGAGAGGAAATGTGTAAAAGAGGAGATGAATTAGGTGTGGAGAGGAGGGGATGTTAAGGAAAAGAGGAGATGATAAAGGAGAAAATTAGTGATGAGAGAAGGTATTCAAAGAGAGGGCAGCTTGGAGATGATGGATGCGGTTTTGGCAGATGGGTAAAGAGAGGAAATGTTGTGTAAGTAAAGGAGTGGGTTAGAAGAAGAGATGATGGGTAAGGAGAGGAGTGGATAGCTTCAGGGGGGGAGAAGGTTATGCTAGACAACTTGACAATGCGGTCGGAAAGGTTGGTTAAGAAGAGGATAGCTGAGCAGAGAATGCAGAATAGGGAAGTAAAATGATGCTGGGACGAGGATGGTAAGGTGAGGGAGCCGGCAGAGTAGAGGGGGGGAGGGAAATACTGACTCAACCTTAGAATGGAGAAGCCAGCTTTTAAAACTGAGCCTTTTTATGGTTTTGACCTGCTAAAAAAACGATTCTGCTCAGTTAAAACCCATCTAATTTCTGAATACTGGATAGATGAATGTAGTAAGGATGTCTGAGCAGAGTATACTCTGATCGCCCATCCTGAAATCACAAAGTTGCGGCATTCTCCAGAACCCCTCCCCCCTTTTAAGGGGACAGGAGGAAAAGGGTTTTTGTAGAAGTCACTTGTTACCAACACCTACAAGGAACTACGTTTGACATCCACTGTCAGCCAGTGCCATACAGGCATACATCAATCAATGTGTTTGGAAATGTGTATAACGGAGCATTAGAACATTTAAGACAGTGATTTTATATCGTCATAATGGTCATATAGATGGTGGAAGAACTCTAGATATGTCTGGGGTCAGCCCCTCCTAAAGCTGAAGAAAGCCGCCCTTGTTTTAGAAAAGACCTAAAGACTCTCCTTTGCCTTATATGAATCTTGGCTTGAGGTGGCTCTGCCACCTTGTGACTGCACTTTAATCTAGTCTGATGGTGAGCTGTTCCTTCTGCAGCCCTGTTGCCTCTCCATTGACTTTTGATCTACTGCCATTCTTTTTACCGTGGTTTGACCTGCCTCACAATTGCTCTGCACTCTCAACTTCTTCCCTTCGCCTTGCTCGTACCCCGACCCCCTTCCTTGCACTTACCTGATCTGAATGTTCCAAAGGACCTGCCTCTCTTTCCCTTCCTGTTCCCTTCCCCTTGGGGCATTATTAAGTGACACCAATCACAGCTAGTATCTTGCAAATCAACTTTACATAAACACATCTATAATTTCATGATGCCCAGGAGCTGGCTTTAGCTCCTGCTCATCAAATCTCTATCTCAGTCCCTGTATATGGCTGTATTTTGAACCAAAGTGACCTCTTCTTAAAGAGTAAATGAGTTGCTGTCCATAGTGCAAGGCCTCATAAGGTGCTATCATTAGCTGGGCTATTAGGTGGCACTTTACCGCCACTTTGATGAATCTGGCGAGCAATGTCCTTACTTCTTTCCATGAGGAGGCCTCCCCCTATATGGCCAGGGGATGGCAGCCACTACCTGATCCTATCCCTGGGGGCGGCAGTATGAGGGACGACCATCTGGGGGAGGTACGCCTTGGGAGAGTTACAGCATTGCTGGAGGAAACCACATAGCCACCTTTTCCTTTTAGGGATGTTTCCTCTTTCCCGCTTGCATTAATGACATATTGCCACTTTCCTCCCCAAGCTCCTGACCAATCTACTGTTATTGCTCCCCAAACTCCCATTAGGGATAGTACATTGACAACTGGGACGATCGCGGCAGGAGTAGTGAGGATCACTTCCAAGGAGGCACAGTAATCACTTCCTCAAAGCTTTACGGGAAATGGTCCCAGAACTACTGACACGAGAAAGAACAACGGAGTAATGAAGATCACAAGGACTGTGCGATGCACGCAGAGTTCTAGTTGTTGGAAAATGATTAAGCAAACCGGGAAGTTCAAATGCGAGCCGGATACAGCTTACATTGAGAGGGAGAGAGGAGAGCTGCAGACACCGAACTGCAGCGCAACCCATTACCACGCTGAACACCACGCTGGGGAGAAACACGCTGCGGCAGGTGACGTGAAGGGGAATCCAGAGCAGTAGAGTAGAAGCCTGGGTGCAGGCGGCCCACCGCTGAGAGAGGGCGAGCAGCAGGAACCGCACACTGCGAAAGCTGACACTGCGAGATTGCAAGGCTTGATGGAGTGCACACAGAGCCAGAATGCTGGAGCAGGAGAGAGCGGCTGAGCGTTAGAGGCAACCGGCAAGCTCTGGGAAGGAAAGAGGGTTACCGGTTTGCCAGCATGTGAAAGACGCTTCGTAGAGGTAAAGGAAACTGAAGGGAACCGACGCGAAGAGAAGCCGGAAACCAACGGTGAACCTAATGAAAGCAAGTGGGTTACTGGATGGTCTAAAAAAGTAAAGTACTTCTTGAAAAGGCAACAAGAAGTGAACAGCAAAGCCGATAAAGCCACTAAAGGGTTATTAAACCCCAACTTTAAACAAAGAGTAATTTTTGTAATAAAGTCCTGCCAGGAAAGTATGCCAGGTGAAGTTAGGTATATGTGTAATAAAGTCCTGGGAGGAATGTATACCAGGGGAAGCTAAGCGTTTGTGTAACAAAGCCTTGGTAGGAAGATATAGCAGGTGAAGAAAGGTTAAGCATTTGTGTAACAAGTCCTGCAAGGAGAGTATACCAAGCAAAGACAAATGTAGACAACAATTTTAAAGAACTTAAAGGAAGGCCATGCCCTTGAAATCATGAACTGCTGAGAATAAGCCCAGAAGAAAGGAGAGTCCTTAGGAAGAGACATACCCTTAGGATTTGCTAATATTAAAGAGGAAGAGAATGCCTGGGGAAGGGACTCGATGCCCCAAGAAAAGTGAATACCCCAAGGGGAGAAAGTCATCCTCTTGGAACTTGATTATTCTTTTTAAACTGGTAAGACTCAAACAAGAAATCTTATTCTTTTTGGACTGGTGAGACTGATACAAGGAATCTGGGGAAGGAAGCTGTTCCCTGAGATTCTGGACATTGTTCATTGGAACTCCTTTTGACCAAGGGGAGAGAGAGAGTAACCCTCTTGGAACTTTTTTGAATTGGTATGATTGACACAAGGAAACTGGCAAAGGAAGCTGTTCCCTGGAACTGTGAACATTGATAATTGGAACCCTTTTTGTTGGACGTGAATTTTTGTGTTGAATCTGACCATTTGAGCACTTGTGAATAACAAGAGACCATATCCTTTGCACTGTGGAGTTTAGAGTATGAGTGGCCAGAATAGGATTACTGAGACAGGACATACTTTTGTTTGGACATCTTGACACTTGACAGACCCATTCATTTTTGGTTGAGGTAGGGAAATTCATCCTAAAATAGGGATACTGAGGTATTTTTGTAACCATCATTTCCTTTAAACAAGAGTTTGTAACCACAAACATGTCTCCTCTGTGGCCGTGTGTCATTTCTGGCTCCTCACACCACCTGCAAGCCGAAACAATTACATTAGAGTACAGATAGGGGGAAATTGCATATGAGGAGGGACACACAGTTTGTTTGATTATTTGCCCACCGATTGACTGTCCATGGCCAAGCTAATCCCTATGGCTATTCCCACCCAGTTCCTGACCCTCCCCAGCCAAACACCTCCTCATGGGAACTCCTTGAGCTTGCTTTAACAAGCCATACCATTAAACCTTGCACTCATAGTGCCTACCAGTGTTTTTTTCAAAGCAGTCTTCTGACAGTTAATTACTTAAATGCGCTATCAGTGCAATAAAAAAGTGTTAACCAGTTCTTCCATCACTTGCAATCTGCACAAAAGGTTGGTCACAAAAGCGCGCTGTGCTCTGGGCTTCAGGTGCCACGCTCTACAGAGCGCAGAAAGAACAGGGAAGCAGGGAGCCAGAGGCCAGAGCCCTCATTAGCTAAGTGGGGAAGGGGCCGGAGTGGGCGGAGGGTACAGCGTAGCAGCTGGGTGTTCAGTGGGGCACCCCTGACCGGGGAAAGTGCCACACACAAAACGTTGCAACATGCAGAATGCAGCCTTTTGTGATGCAATCGCGGGTGCAACCTTTTGTGCACGGCCTACAGACATCGAACCTTCTGCCTTAAATCCATCAATTTAAAATCCGTACACATGTCATGCACTGAAGTCCTGCTGAAAACCAGCATTGGCAAAGCCAACAGTTTTGTCTTGTGTATAAGTGTTAGGCATTTGCCAAGCACTGCTATTAGATGACCAGGTACTCGCACCATTTTTCACCTGCAACCATTAATGGCCAGTTAATACCACTCTGACAGTGCCTCTCCCATGCCTACACAAAAGCTCAAACCGTTGGAATTGCCAATGGATGTTTATGAAATGTGTTGTCAGCTGCTTAGAAATCACGGAGGCATCTTTTCTTGGGAAATGAAATGAAAGGTCATCTCTTCAGACTACTGCCAACTGATGTCCACCCTCGTTGATCCTGGTTGTGCCCTTTCTGGTATCTCCAGTACATATTGACCCTCATTCCGAGCTAGGAGGTAAGTACCGGTACTTTCCGGCATGGCGGAAAGTACGACACCGCCCTGGCGTCAGACCGCTATTTGCGGCCCATTCCGACCTCGCGGACACACGCTTTTCGCCATGCCGGAAAAGTACTGAGCGGCATGCCGCTAAATGACCCGCAAAACCCCCTACCGGCATGCTGCGACACGTAAATAACAACATCGCCTTGGAAGCAGCAGTGTCTGTAAATAACGGTGACCGTAATTTACGTATCCCGTAAATTACGGTCACCGCAAAAAAACGGAACCGGAAATTTCGTCATCGCACAGGAACGGGAAGGAGCGCGGCGGCCATCTTTAAAAACACAATCCATAGCCATCCTCTTCAGCCAGCACCCTTGGGAGCAAACTGAAGTGGGGTAAAGGACCACACAACAAGGAAGAATGCCAAAAGCCCCAAAGACCGGCTGCGCAAGAAAAAATTCAGCCCTGAAGAACTGCAGGCCATGGTGGACTACCTGGCAGAGCATGCTGATGTTGTGTTCAGCCCCGACATGCGGAGAGTCCATCATCCGCAAAAAAAACATCTGGGCACAAATCGGCCAGAGGGTGAGAGCTGTTGGCACCACCCCCCGCACCTCCAGGGACTGCCGCAAGCGGTGGGATGACTTGCAGGTGCGGGGCCTCCTCTCCGCCAACCGGAGTCAGGCTATGCAGACCGGAGGGGGCCCAAGTTCCTCTGTCAGACTTGAGCCATGGGAGGAGACATGTGCCGCATTGATTGGTACCGAATCAATTGAGGGCGTCGGCGAGATGGAGTGTGGGGCAACGTCGTCTGCCGAAGGAGGTGAGTGTCCAAAGTCTACACTGCCAATCGCCATTGCATGATTTAAACTCCCCCAAGGGCCATGAAAGGCACCTTCTCATGTTGCCTTCCCCCCATCCAACTCTTCCCCCCCATCCAACTAATGCAGAGCCAACTTCCAAGCAATCAAGGGCCAAGTGCAAGTACATAATGCACATCAACCATAGTGAATTAACTTGCACATCCCATCATGCACACTGTGCAGCCGGTTTGGCAGTGTGCCAGCCAGACTGCACATTACCAGGCCAGGATGAGTCACTCCGAAACCTGTGTACATGTCATACTCATGCACATGTACCACTGCTGTTGCTACACCCAAAAGGCCACAAACCCCAATTGACTGAAATGTGAATGCAGCCATCTATGCAATTAGGACATCGTACAATCACTCATGTTGGCCCTCTCTTCTACCCCCACCGGCGCTGATCATGACAGCGGTGAGCCACAGTCAAGCCGGCCAACCACCTCCATGGGCAGTGGAAGGGTCTGGCGCATTCCTGCACCGAGGCCAGTGGAGGCTGCACCACCCCAATCCCTCCCAGCATCAGCGCCTGCCACAATGCCCACCCCAACGTCAGCACAGTCCAGCATTTCTGGGGAGGTTGCAGCTACAGGCCCCGAGGAGAATGTGGACAGCCCTTCATCCATCTGTGGGGCGTCTGAGGAGGAGTTCCATCCCACAGTCCACACCCCGGAGCCCTGCAATGTCCCCCTGCCCCCATGCAGTGACTGTGGAGAGCCACAAACACCTGCCTGTAGTCCTCCTACAGACACGCAGGGGTACGATGATCGTGGGCCAAGTTCACCCAAGTCGCTTCAGTGATGGATTCCCATCAATTGGCACATGTCGTGTGAATCAGCTTGCTGATCTATTCAATGACTTCATAGAGGACAACCGCCAGGCCAGGGTGGGATGGCAAAATGAACTCGGGGAAATGCGCCAGACACTCACTGACAGCACCAACAGGTTGTGTGAGACAGTCACTGACCGCACAAACTGTTTGTGTCACATCCTAGGACGCATAGCCAATGCCCTTGAGGCTACCCAATCAAATCCGCAGCATCAGCAGGAGGAAACGCCCTCATCCAGTGGGACCACACCAGCAAGCCCACCAAGACGCACTCTGCGTTCCATGCGGCGCAGGGATATGCCTCCCCCGTGCCCCGGGAGCATGAATTAATAGTCAATGCTGCCACATGTGGCCTTAACGTACTACAAGGGACTACTGTTGTTGAGTTGGGGGGAGGGGGGTGAGGGGTGAGGGTTTCTTGTGGAGTTGGGGGGAGGGGGTGGTGGGTGAGGGTTTGTTGTGGAGTTGGGGGGAGGGGGGTGGCTGGAGGGAATGTTCACACGCATCCATTTTTTTCAATACACTATTGGTGTTGCAAAGTTCAACCGTTGTGGACATTCATCATTGAGCATGTGTATTATGACGTCTGACAGTGCATGGTCTACAAGTATACACACACCCAGTGCCCTGTGTGCCCATGTAATGCCACCCTCTGCTGACTTCTGTTCTGGTTATTATGTCCAATCATTGTTTGGCACACGACATGTCCCTCAAGTGCACCGCCTCCATGATGCTTTGTTGCCACTTCCTCCTCCTTCACTCCATCTTCATGTGCTGCTAGCAGTCCCATGTCAGGGGACAGACGCAATCCAAAGGATGCACATTTTGTTCAGCTTTGCACATGACATGGGGATCTTGGACACCACATAGCAGTAGATGGGTCCCCCACCAGTCTAGCTTCTGCAACTCATATGTGCCTTATGCAAGCCAGGTGACTGCTTCATCTCCACGCATATGGGTATGGCCAGTGTTTTAGTGCTCCCTGGGCCTGTTCTGTGGGTTACTGACAGGGGTCATGTACCATGGTGTCAAAGGCCAGCCACCAACGCCTGCATGTCTAGCCAATTAAGGTAAGTGTTTGAACTGTCACTGTGGAGAACTGAACTTGGCTGACATGGCAGCGTGTTACTGATGGCCATACGCACATGTCCATGGATGCATTTCTCCCATTCATGGCCACATTATGTGTCCAGTTCAATGGAATGCTGTAGGGGGGTGCGTCTACAAGATGGTCCATGAACAATGGCACATACATCTCGTGGTACATGCTTCGTTGATGCATGCAGCAGTCCTGATGTTATATCCATGTAGTGCTGTGTACTGTGTGAATCCGTAGTTGGGTGTGTTGTATGTAGTCAGTGGCTCGTAATCTTCATACTGCTCTGATCCATACTATGGTGAATTCCAACACTCCTATGGGTGTGCCAAACCGGTGACGTGGTGTGATATCCCTGCTGCCCTCAGTTCAATCCACTCCCAGGGATGAGTCTCCGGTGTGGTGCCATGCTGGGGGCAGCCACATTCTGCATATGCAGTGTCTTCCTGTATGCCCTTACGGTTGTGGTGGCCGCCAATGAGTGGTGCATGTGTTGTGGGATTTGGCCTTGTCAGATGTCGGAAATGTTGTGTTTTGTATATGCCTTACTCCATCGATGTGGGAATCTGTACTCATGTGCCGCTGCACTGGGTCTGTGGCAGGGTGGTTGGTGGGGTGAACATTGTGCACTGGCTTCATCATTTCGACCCAGGTTGTTCATGCAGGCACCCACCTCATGGCACCAATGCACTGGCATGACACAGTCAGACGACTCACCAGGCAGCCAGGCACGTCATCCTGCATGTCGCCTCATGCAGCACGGTAGCGTGGTGATCAGCTGGCCCATTGAGTCATGAGTTGTTCCTTGATGTCGGGCCCACCCATGTGTGATGATCTTGGTTGCGTTGCATTCCATCTGCACGTAGGGGGAGTGGAATTGCTTGCAGTCGCTATCCGCCACCTGCATGCCATGCTGGTCCACCTATGACACGTGGGTGCTGTCAGGGGCACCCATGTCATTTGGCATGCCTGCATGGGGGCCAACTTTAGTGTTGTATATCTCCTGGGTAGTCCATGTTAGGGTTTTGTAGGCCCTTGTGTGCTTGGGGAGGTGAACCAGCACTTGTTTATGTGTCCGTGTAATGGACGGTTGTGACATGCCATGCATGGGCCCCACTGTGTGCTGGTAGGTGCCTGTGGCATGGGTGTGGGGCGCAGGCAACACCTTCAGTTGTACCAGGATAGCAGTGTGTATTTGTATCCTGCTCGCTTATCTCGTTATTTCTTGGCCCACATATGGTGGTGATGGTGTCACAGTCAAGCTGGTAGGGGGTGTGTATCTGCTCAGGGGTTTCCTTGAGGGACCGGACATGCTGCGTGGGAATGGGGGCTGCTGGGGTGGTGACGGAGGCTGCACTGGTGCTGCATGCTGGGCCTCTCTCCCCCTCCTTCTCCCCCTGTGTCTCCTCAATGGGGGGGCCTGGTGTTGTTGGTGTAGTTATTGTGGTTGTGCCCTTGCTGTCACTATTGGTCTCATCTTGGTGTGGGAGGGGGTGTGGTGTGTGGGTGTGTTCCTTTTCTGCTGTGGCAGACTCCATTGCCTACACCTGTGCTGATTGTGTGCACCTGTGGCTCTAGGAACCACTGCTCAGGGTTCTCTACTCCTTCTCTGAGATGCCTGTATGGACTCCATGCCGGTAAGGTACTTTACGGGCTTAAGGAGGCCATTATTTACGTGTGCTCCATACTTGTGATCAGCTCCGGTTTACGCGCGCGACCCAAGACCGATAATTACGGCATCGTGGTTTACGGTGCCGTAATTAGCGGTCTGAGAGGTCAGAATAGCCTGTAGCGGTAAACGATGCCGGTAAATCATTACCGGCATGGTTTTTCCCTTACCTCCAAGCTCGGAATGACCCCCATTGTCTTTTATTATTTCTTAGAGTGTGAAGGCTTTCTCAGCAAATAGGTGGGTGGAAATATCTCCAAGGCCCTTAGCTTAGACTTACATAGCCAGTAGTCCTTCTTCAGCCTCCTCAGTGTTGGGGGTATTTGATGGGCTAGATCGTTTTCTATGATATTCATGTTTATAACCTTATTTCTAGGATATATTTGTTAATTTATCAGCTCCAAAAATGTCCATATTTTTTCTCTATGCTTTCTTTTTCTTCTGAGCAACATGCACCTTCAGACCTTTGGCCCATTACAACACAATAGGTTGCCCCCCCCTTTCTTTCCATAGATATAGCTTTAAATGCCAAATTATTATTATATGCTCCACTCAATATTTGGAGTTTGTCCCCACAGTCACATTTTGCTCTCATCATCAGGCCGCTTAGAGTTGTATTCCCTAAAATGTTCACACTTCTTGGGGAATTAAATGTGCCCAGAGGCAGACATTCGCAGCAGAGTCTGCATTTGTACTTATTGTAGCCATGTGTAGGATTTCATTTGCATTACTTCCAACAGAGACCTCTGGAAAGTATTTAATTGTTAATCCCATCCATGCACCTCTTGTAGTGGTGTGAATGTCTTGGTAGTTATGAACTCCCAGCCTGCAGCCACCTGTAACCAGTGCAGAGCCACATCCCGATGGAGCACATGCCTTGTTCGCTCAAGCACAGCTGACTTCATATCTGAGCCTGGCTGCCATATTTTGTAACAAGGTCCCCTATGTTTTTAATTGTGTTTTTATGTGAAAGGGCTTATTTTCACTTGAAAATTTCAACTCTTCCACTGGTCTTGAACTGAGCACAAGTAGAAGCCTTGATCGTGTTTTGGTAGGAAAGCCAGTTAAACTAGATCGTAGTTATACAGGTTTCTAGACAAGTCTGATCTATGAAAGTCTCGTCGAAACAGGTTCTTCCCTATTCTTCCAAAACCATCGAGGACCACATTGACCCCCTCGCTCCTGCCCTGGCTGACTTCTGCAACCACTCTTTTGTCACTGGAGCCTTCCCTTCCCCCTGAAGCACTCTTGTGCACCCTCTTCTTAAGAAACCCTCAGCCGACCCCTCCTGCCCGGCAAACTATCGCTCGATCTCCATCACTCCTTTCCTGGGCAAACTCCTGGAAAAGCTGGCCATCTCCCAGCTTAATCTTCACACTGAAACTGTTTGTTGTCTCCATGACCATCAGTCTGGCTTCAGAGCAGCCAGAAGCACGGAAACTGCCCTCCTCAACATCCGTGAAGACCTGCTCTCTAACCTTGATTCTAATCTGTCCTCATCTTACTCGATCTCTCTTCTGCCTTTGACACGGTCAACCATGTCATCCTGCTCAATCGTCTCTGTGATGACCTGGGTATCACCAATCAGGCCCTGCCTGGCTGACCTCGTTCCTCTCTGATCGACCCTCCCAGGTCCAACTTGGGTCCTTCCTTTCCTCTTTCTCACTCTCTACCTGTGGTGTTCCCCAGAGGTCTAACCTCTCCCTGGCTGTTCAACAATACCTGGCACCTCTTGCCCACCGCATTGCTGCTGTTTGCTCCAACTTTCAGTGCAATGCGGATGACACTCAGCTTGTTTTCAGGCTCCCCTCTGCCACCTCTTCTCTTTCTCTCATCTCTGACTGTCTGTCTGCTATCCAGGAGTGGTGTGCCACCAACGATCTCTGCCTTAATGCCAGTAAGACAGCAATTCTCCTCATAGGCACACCTGCACCATCCTTTCCTGTCACTCTCTGGCCGGCCTCCCTTGGTCCTCTTCCTGCTCCCACCCGTGAGGCTAAGAACCTCTGGGTCATCTTTGACTCCACACTCTCCTTTTATCCTCACATCTCTGATGTCTCTAAGAAGTCTAAATACCAACTGCACCTCCTCAGAGGTATTCTTCCTGTCCTCTCTTTCCCCCAGAAGCTCACTGTCTCTAGAGCTCTGGTTCTCTCTAGGCTGGACTACTGCAATTGCCTCGTTCTAAATTTGCCTGCTTCTAGTCTCTTTCCTCTGCAACTCATTCAGAACAGGACTGCAAGACGTGTCCTTGGCCTCAAGCCCAGGGATCGTATCTCTCCAGCACTGAAATCTCTGCATTGGCTCCCAGTGGCTGCATGGATTAAGTTCAAGACCATTGTCCACAAGGCTGCCTGGGGCCTGGGTCCTCAATACCTCCAACTCTTTCTTCGTAAATACCTTCCTACTCCAGCTCTTCGCTCCTCCACCTTCAACTCCCTCAGGGTCAGTGGCTTGTCCAAGCAACGAGTTGGTGATGAATCTCTTTTTTCGGCTGGGGCCTCCCTCGGGACCAGCCTTCCTGCCTCTCTGAAACTCAAGGAGAACCATCTAAGGTTCCGGTAACACCCCAAGACCTTCCTCTTTGCTTCTGCCTTCTCTCTTACTCTACCCTGCTGATTTCCTGTCTGAAAATGCACTGGGCAACCCTCTGATTTCGGGGCCCAGGTCCAGTTGCACACCCGCACTGACTCCCGGCAACCCTTGCACTTGGTTCTGTAACCCTACAGTCCACCTACCTGCACGTTTGGACACCTGCTGTCTGCACCTACCCTTGCACCTGCCACCTGCTGGCCGCACTTCTTGTTATTGTTTTGATCTCATGTAGAGCACTGCCCCCTCCCGTTTCCTCTGGCACTTTTCCCCTCCTCTCCCCTGCACTTGCGCGATCTCAATGTCACTTGGCCTAGTAAGATTGTTGTCTCCGTCCTCCCTCTTTTCCACCTTCCTTGCCTCGTCGCGCCTTGAAATACTTCTGTATAGGCACGTTACAAATGCCATATCATATTATCATATCATACATGCTTTTAACCCGGATCCACTTGCAAGCATATTGGGTTTTCATGATGTCTACTGTACTATTAGGAGCATTCGAGTTCGTTTCAGGTGCTTGTTTTGTTTGTAATTGTTGTATTGGTTTCAGTAGATATTTTTTCTAACCTGTCACATTTCCCACTGGGCACATATGGACTAATGTTAAAAAAACCTACTGGACATCTTCCATGGAAAAAAGATTGCAATGTATTTTTGTTCTTATTTAGATGTTTGTGGTTTTGAATGAGTTTCCTTCATAATGAAATATAGAACTTGAAACCATACTCTATGCACTGCCTGAACAGATGGATACCTCCTGCTGCCTCTGTGTTGAGACCAGCAGGGCGTTTCACAAAATAGGAGTTCAATATCATGTACTGTTGACTTACTTGCAAGCACCATCTTTGCTTAAGGACCCAGGCGTATGTCTCGCAGAACTTTCATAAGTAAGCATCATACATGTGCAGTTCACCATTTCTTGTGACTTAAGAGAAGGAAGTGCTGGATAGGTGAAAGGTGTTACAGAGGAAGGTTGAAGTCCTGATATTTTCAGCATAATATATGACACTCAATAGTATTGATGGGTTAGTAACTTAATCCTTTCTATTTATCGTGCAGATTCCATTCCATGAAGCTTCTGCCTATTTCTCTGAGGAGGAGTGGACGCTTTTACAAGAATGGCAGAAGGAACTTTACAGCAATGTGATGAAAGAAATCCACCAAGCCTTGCTATCACTAGGTGAGGATGCACCGTTTATCATTATGTGAAGGTTTTACAGTAGGTGCCCCCTACCCGCTTCATGCCCCTTGACGACTCGAATCCGCTGAGGTATAGCCTGACCACTTGGGTATCTCCTGGTTAGTCTATTACACGGGGATTCTTCTAAAAGTGTGTGTGTGTGTGTCACAGCTCTGCTTCCTGTACATCACTGAAGATGATTCCTGAGTAAGTAAGATGAGATTCTGCTAGGCAAAGGTCAGAACATTTGAGGGAGAAAATGTCTGTCTGGCGTAGTCTGTATCATGTGTCACTAAGTGACAATGATGAAAAAAAATATTAGACCAAGTACCAAAGTGCTCTTGTTGATGTGATTGTTTTATCTATTAAATTATATGTCTACAGGATGGCTTTTAAAATGTGTTAGAATAGTCAAAAGCAGATTGCAACATGAGGCAATGGGAATCCTTTCTGTGATTACAAAGACTTATAAAGTGGAGAATTTAAAATAGGCACAGCAAAACCTTCCTCTCAATGCAAGAATGAAAAATTGTTCCAGTTCTTCCAGCTCCCTTTCCGGGAGAGACGGTGTAGTTTGAACAGGTCTGTAGTTGCTACTAATTCAAATAATTCAGCCTTCTGTTCCAGCTACTAATTGTGGACTTTATATGGTCTCTTAACCCACTACTAGCTGATGTGATGAATCCGATGGTAGTCTCTCCCCATGTGGCCAGGGGACGGCAGCCTCTACCTGATCCTGAACCTAGGGGCGGCTATATGAGGGAGGATCACATGAGGGGAGACAGCCTTGGGGAGAGTATAACAGCATCATCGGATGACACATGGTATCCCCCGTTTTTCTTTTGAAGATACCCCATCCATGCCCAATATTGTCATACCTCCCCTCATCCACCTTGCAAGGGTACTGAAAACCTTTTCACAAGATCTGTATACAAGCTGTCAAAATCTGACTTGCCTTTTAAGACTCATGAAAACACCTTCTCAGACTTTACCTACAAGTCATCCAGAACTGACTTGCCCTTAAAGATTAGTGAGAACACTAGCCATACTTTACATGCAAGTTGTCAAAAATGGACTTGCATTCCCATAAATTCAAGAATACTGGGACGAAGAAGATGAACTGAGTAATACAGATCAAGGGAGGCCAAGAGCACAAGCTGCGGTCTAGTTGTTGTGAGCGCATACCTGCAGTCGGGAAATGTAAACAGGATAAGCAGCTGACAAAGGCGATGCCGGCAGGAGAACGCTGCTCCTCTCGGTACAGACCGAGTGACTGTGGGGCTGTGGCGCTGGAGAGTGTTCCGTGGAGCCAACCAGATCAAAGACCAGGAAAAGGGAAGCTAACCGCGAGCGACAACATGCTGCAGGAACGACAGGAGCCGACGGAAGGTGTCTGGGAGTTTGCAGGTGTTGGAAGGCAGCCTCCACCTTTCCAAAGCCCGAAATGGCAGAGAAGAGTCCAGCAGGATCCGCGAGAGGCAGTGAAGCCAAGAAACAGAGGCGATAGTAAAGATGAAATTGCTGAATCACCACCACTGGCTTATTGCTGGAGGAACAGAATACGCCAGCAAGAGCTGGTGAGTCCACCGAAGGGAAGCGGGGACACCGGGGTGTATTGGCAGCCATGCCAAACCCGAATAATTGTTAATGAAGCACAAAAAAGAGAACAAATAAATGAGCAATGTATAAAAAGGGAGAACAGAACACATGTAAGAGACTTTCAAGTTTGTGAGTGTAGGCAATACGCATTTAAGAGAATCCCGGGCAGGATAGTGTACAAGGTAGATACAATACAAGATCAAGCAAATATAAGAGACTATCAAGTTTGGAACTGTGTGCAGAACCCACATAATAATGAGTTGTAAGGGGTCAGAAATGAGAGGCGGACACTAAGTCGTAATATTCTCATTGTCAGACATTTTTGATTAACAGAAATGGGTTGGATAAAAGCCTCTCTAACCCTATCCTAAAGAAGAGTTTCCCTGCCTACAAAATTAAAACTACAGATCAGTCCGTGTCAACTCGTTAGAAACGTAGAAACCTGTGTCCTAAACGTTCTAATCTGACCCTCACACTAGAAGCAAACATCTATTAAGATAAATCCATCAAAAAGTGTTCTCCAAGGAGAAACCCTTGGATACATAGGATGGTTCCCTTCCCCTGGAGGTTTAGGTAGGATGGCAAAAGTGTTTCTTTTGAACAACAGTTTCTTGGTATCACAAAAGTGTCACTTTATCCAACAATTCATTTGATTCTTTATACTAGATTTAGAACGTTCTTGTTCAAACAGTACATTCCACGACATCCAGCACTTTCTTGATTTCTTTGTACTGGATTCCCAAAGTTTTTATTCATATATTAAATTCCACAATAAGCTTTCTTTAACTTCTCTTGTACTGTGGAGGATTTGCCTGGCATACTTCTTTACCAGGAATACTCTTGTGAGCTGTTCAGATCTCCTGGTATGCTCCCATGCCAGGTATCTTACCACAATGTTAAAAAGTCTTTGTACGACTTCAAGTGCCTGGTGTATCTACCTACCAGGACTTCCTTCATGTGTTTCTCAGATTCCCTGGTATAATTCCCTGTATGGTATTTTGTAACATGGTTAAACTTTCCTCTACAACTTTGGTGTTTCTCCTTGCATAGTTATTTGCAAGGAATCCTCTTATGGGTTCTTCAGATCCCCTGGTGTACTCCCCTGTCAGGTACCTTCTCATAGTTTTAAAGTTCTTATACAGTTTCAAAATGCCTGGTATATTTGGTTGGCAGGACTTATTTTCTGGACTTCTTAGATCCCTGGTATACACCCCTGCCAGGAATCCTTCTCTGGGGTCCTGCAGATCTCCTGGTATACTTCTGTCTTTTTCACTATGGCACAGCAGCATCAACTTTGTTGCATTTCAATGTGTTTACTTAGGGTAACACCTGCTCCAGCTTTACCCCCCACATTGACAATACATGCGTAGGTATTTGTTCAGGTTTTGTTGCTGCACTTTATCTGGTCGGTATTCAGATATTCTTCCTTTACGGCAGCGCTTTAACATTAGATGTTGTCTGATTTTGAACCGCTTTTGAGCATTGTCCATAATAGCAGTCTAAAATAATTCATTCACTTGATTGCATGTGTGTCGGTACGTCCCAGGATCCCCAATGGCTCTTGACAGACTCACTGGTAGTTTGCAGCATCTCAAACTTATGCCGTGCCTCTGCGGTGAAGCTTCCTCCCTGGGATGGCTTCCTACATGATGCAGATGTTTCTCCAGCATTACCTGCAGCTCTGCGTTCACTCGCCGGCTTCCCTCTGTTGCTTGGACCGGAGAATGCTCCTTCCTGGCACGGCCATACCTCCAGGAGCTCCTCCTCCGCCCCCAGTGCTTAGATGGTCCTTCAGGTGTGCCTGCTGCCTCTCTCCTCACTTCACGCCACGCCGGTATGTTTGACTCATATTCGCAAGCCGCTTTTTCCAGCACAGTTCTCTCCTGTTCTACGGTGTTGATTACGTCTGCCATTTTTAAATGTCCAGCGCACTTGAGGTTTAATCAAACAACTAGTCTGCACATTAGGGTTCGGGCTTCGCTTAGTCTACATTAACTCCTCCCTCCTCGTCTTCGTCTCAGTACTTGAGGCTTTATGGGAGCTGAAATCCATAGATGTTATTGGATTTCTAATATCAGATGTTATGTGTGTTGTGAATGTTTGAGGTATTTGTCTACAAAGGAAGGGGTTTCTGGTTTTTACAATACAGGGGATTTGTGGGATGACAATACGCCATCAAGAACTTGGGTATTATAAGGTCTTTTTCAGGAGGAAGGTCTTCTTCAGGAGTAAGGGTAGAATACAGCGTATTGTCTGATGGAGTTACCACCTCACTCCAACAGCTGTCTCCTCCCCATGTGACCCTCCCTCATATATCCACCGCCAGGCTCAGGATCAGATAGCGACTGCCGTCCCCTGGCCACTGGGGATGAGGTAATCGCTAGAGAATCACTTATGACTCCACCGGATCCATCGCAGAGTATGCCAGGCAAATTGAAGCTGCAAGAAAATAGAGACTACCAAGTTTGGAAGTGTGCGCAGAGCCCACAAGAGAAAAGCCCTGGCAGGAGAGTATACCCGGCAGTTCTGGAACTTTTGTGTTGGAGTTACTCATTATCCTTTTTGAACATGTATACACTGCTGTTGGCCAAAGTCATTTCCCTTTCACCGTAGCGTGGATTTTTAGAATGCGAGGGCAAGAATAGTAGTTTGGATACAGGATTTTTTTACTTTGGACATTCTAACATCCGACAGGCCCTTAGTTTTATTTTGAGGTAGGGAAACGCCTCTTAGTGTAGGGACAGATAGGCATTTGCCAAAAACCTTTTCTTTTGTCAATAAATGTTTATGGGCAAAACCAAGAGTCTCTGTGTCCCCTGTTTCCTCACACTGAGTATAACAACAAAATCCAGGTTAACCACTGCAGGGCGATGAGTTGTTGGCTACCCTGGACATATAGACGAGTTTCCAGTCTCATTTGCTGGGCTCTTGCCGTTATAGTTCCTGTAAAATAGACCAAGCGTGGTCCTTCTCTCCCTTTCAAAGCCCTGTCTTTTCTTGGGGCTTGGTCTCTCTCTGCCGTCTCTAATCCTCTTATGACCTCTCTCTCCTAGGGTGTAGCAGCACCATCTTGTGCATCCTCCAGCCTTCTGGTTCTGTCTTGAACCAAAGTGGTCCACCAGAATCTTCGTAGGCTGGCTAGCTGGTTGCCTGCCCTTTTGCTCTCTCCTTATCTCCCCATTGGGGTTCACTCTCCAACTCCATCCCCCTCACTATCTCCTTTCTCAGCCACTTGGGCCCAACTACCTGTCCTCTCCAGGTTTTTCTCTTTATTTATCACCTCTTTGGGCACAGCTCTCTAAACTTTCCAGACCTTTCTATCTATCACCTTTTTTTACCCCTTTAGGTAAAAGTATCCCTGTTGTTCAATTCTCTCTACCACCTTCTTCACCCCTTTGGGTACAACAATCATTACTGTACACTCTTGGAAACCCCCAAGATGCTACTCTTTATTACCTTCGTCACCCCTGTGGGCAGATCAATCTATCTTCAGCCATTTAAGTACAATTGTCATAGCTTTCTTGACCCCTGTACCACCTATCTACTATTCATACTCCTCCAGTCTCATCTTGTACTGGCCTCTGGGGTATCCTTTCATCTCATTTGTCTTCTTGTCAGTGCCATCTTCATGGAACACCTTTTCATGTGATCCTTTCGCCAGCAGCTCCTCTGCCTGACTGAGCTGCTGGGCATATATACCGTGGCCTCGCCTCCCTCTATGTAGGCCTGTGCACAAAGGTCTGCATCTGTGCCTGGAAAACACCTTAAAGTGAAATTGATTGGTTTTTATGATGTTGGTTGCGTTAATTTACTCTCCTCAGAGTTTTCTAACAGACCTTTGGTTTGACTTGGAGGTGGTGTTCACTGTGTGTGCCCCTTGCCTTCAAGAATGGACTCTGTGAGAGTGGTCTTGGAATGCCTTTGTACTTTCTCAGAGCAATTTAATCACCCTCCTCCGGGGGCTTCTTCAAAGCTTTTTTTCTTTTCACTTGTGGCGACAATGTATACTCAGCAAATTATCTAGGAGCAGGTTATGGTCAGTCTAGAATAGGCCAACTCCCGTAGTCTCACACTTAATGTGTGGCCATGTTTATGGTTTAGGGAGATTTGACCGAAAGAAAAAGTCGTAAAAAATAGAGTGAAAAAAAACAGACCGCATGCAACATCATATTGTGTGATGTTGCGTGCGGTCAGCTTTGCGGGAGTAAAAAAGAAAATTATGCATTCCCCACCCCCCACTTACCTGTTACCTCGCTGCCTGGTCCACTTCTGCCCTGCGGTGTCAGATCCATTATTCCAACGCGGGTCGTATCTGACGCCACAGGGTCCCTTTTTCTTTTTTTTCCCAGCCCCAGCCCCCGCCTTCAGTTTCGATGAAGCTTGGGACAACCCTGCAAGGCCAATACAATGGGGGCGGGGGACACCACCGCAACCCCCTCCCCACATGTTCGGTCTGTGTTAGCCAATTTTTTCGAATATATTCGGTCGAATGGTACAGGCCAAATTCGGTCAAATGTACCATTCGGCCAAATATATTCAAACAAATATACTAATACCATGTTTATAGGTGGATTGTCCAAACCCCTGGGTAAAGCCTATCTTGTTCATGTTCTCCAACAGCTCTGGTCTGTGTTTAGTGGATCTCTGTCACCCCACACCATAGGTTCTCCAACATTGTACCACACATGGTTTTCCTGGTAAGCTATGCAAGCTATGATTCAGTGAAAAACTCTACAGCTATACTGTACGGTTGTGACAGTTCCACTGTCAGTGGAATATTCAGAAGTGTCCCCTAAGTGGATCTGTCCACAGAATTCTTGGGGACCTTTGAGCACAGCACACCTGGGGCCGACCTCATGGAGACTATGGGCATGCGGGGAAAAAGGCAGAAGGGCTTTTTCATAGTTGTTTTCTCTGCACCCGCATACGGGTACATTCTTTTAGTTTAGAGTTCTAGTATTGTCTTTTGAGTTTCTATTTATGATATGTCTAAAATAACTGTAACACATGTTAATGTTAAAGGACATTTGTACCGCGCACTATCACCACCGAAGTGGTCTCCTGGCGCTCTGGCGGCTGTGAAAAGGGGAGGAGAGGGGGTGGGTTAGTGGGAATAAGCTGGAAAGTGCAAGAGAGCAGTGATTTGCTGTTGGCAGCCTCAGCCCAGTGGGTCCGTTGGCTGGGCTTGGGGTGTTTTATGGTCCGTAGTCATCGTGTGCTTTTGTGCAAGTCTATGTGTGGTTTGTTTTGTTGTTGCATTGTTGTGAAGTTTGTGCGGATTGCTGCGTTTTAGGGTTGTGTTTGTGTTTGGTTATAGTTTGAGAGGTGTATGCAGAGGGATGGAAATGTTAGTTGGTTGATTAGTTGGCATTTCTGTCCTTGCAATTGTGGGATTCCATCTAGGTACGGTACATGCTAACAGTCACATTTCTATCTAGCTGCCGCGCAAGCTAAAGTTCAGAATTCCATTCTAGTGTGGCACATGCTAAGAATCGCATTTCTATCTAGATGCGACGCCAGCTAAAGTTCAGAATTCCATACTAGTGTGGCACATGCTAAGAATCACTTTCTATCTAGATGCGACACCAGCTAAAGTTCAGAATTCCATACTAGTGTGGCGCATGCTAACAGTCACATTTCTATCTAGATGCGACGCGGGCTAAGCTTGAGAATTCCATCTAAGTGTGGCATATGCTAACAATCACATTTCTGTCTAGATTTGGCACAGGCTAAACTTGAGAATTCCATCTAAGTGTGGCATATGCGAACAGTCACATTTCTATCTAGATGCGACGCAAGCTAGGTTCGGAATTCTAAGTGTGGTGCATGCTAAGAATCACATATGCTAACAATCACATTTCTGAAATTCCATCTAAGTGTGGCGTATGCTAACAATCATATTTCGGTCTAGATTTAGTGCAGACTAATCTTGTGAATTCCATCTAAGTGTGGCATATGCTAACAATCACATTCCTGTCTAGATTTGGCGCAGGCTAATCTTTGTGGTTCTCTCAGGGTATGGTACTAGTTAACATTATACTGCAGGCAGTGTTTGCTGTCCAGCCATGAATAGGTTTAGGCTGGTGGTCACATATCTCTCTAATAATGCATGGTGTAGGTCTATAGCAGTCTAGGCCATTGAAAGGTAAGTTAGAGTGGCGGGAGCTTTCTGGAGTAGAGTAATTGCTCTACCCCCCACCCATGCCAGCACTTACAGTTTTGTCGGTGTCTGGTGGCTTCATTGGCTTCCCCTGCTGACACCTGCAGACACATCTTGGAACCGCCAATGTGGGAGCCACCTTTGTCCTTGGACACTTAGCGGCAGGGCTGCATGGGCAGATGGGCTGCCCTGGGAGGACCAGTGATGAAGGGCTCGGGCCCAATCGGAGCGGAGATGGGAGGGTCGGGAGGCGGGAGGGAGAGGGTAAGCAGGAACGGGAGACGCTGCAAGGGGATGCGGGCACACGAGACCTGGAGACCCCGGTTTTAAAAAAATAAAGCGCACAATGGGGCAGCGCAGAGGTCAACACTCACCTGCTTCCAGGATAACGAAGGAAGCAGGGGGCTTCTCACGGATAGCTGGGTACAGGCAGTGGGCCTAAGCAGCCAATCAGGGCCGGTGGGAGGGTCGGGAGGCGGGAGGGAGAGGGGAAGCAGGAACGGGAGACGCTGCAAGGGGATGCGGGCACACGAGGCCTGGAGACCCCGGTTTTAAAAAAAATAAAGCGCACAATGGGGCAGCGCAGAGGTCAACACTCACCTGCTTCCAGGATATGAGCGTATTGATCTATCAAGTACTCCTGATAAGGCTTTGACATGACAGGTGACCAGCTAAACAGGGTAGGCACTAATGGAGAACGTTGTTTCGTTCTGTGATTTTATCGAAGAATAATTTTTCTTCTTTTTTTGGTGGTCACACCCCCCCCCCCAACCCCTGTTTCCCCATGTTTAAACCCCCAACCCAAACGCCTCGACACCAGATGTAACCCCTTACCCCGCCCCCAAATATATATTTTTTTAAAGAATTCCGTATTTTTTCGTTGTTTGTGTTTCGTTTAAATGTCATTCTCTGTTTTCAATTCGCTAAAATCACGGGATGCCGTTTTTTGTGTGGCGGGGTGTGAGCACTAAAACAAAGCAAGCCAGCCTCTGACCACATGCTGACAGTGCAGGTAGGCCAGTGATGTGTGTTCCAGGCTCTTACCTGAATCCTAACGGTGACTGTGCTAGGTAGTTTTGGTGAGAAGAATAGATCAGGGCCAGGACAAATAGAACATGACTTGACAGCTTTTTTTCAGCATATTTTTAAGGAATAGGAGTGTGTATGAAGAAATGAGGCTAGGTGAGAAGAGTCTATGGTGTTTTTTTCTGCACTACTTTGTTTAGCAGGGTTTAACATTTTCTTACTGAGAAATGCCTTTTATTGTTCTGTAGCAGAAGAGAAAACATGGATATGTTTGAATTCTTTAAGGGCCATCTTTCATCTCTCATTTTATGCTGTCAATCAACTCAGTAGCACCCAGTCCAGTAGCATTCACATATATTAGGTAAAATATAAATCTACTGGTACTCACATTGAATCAATAACACTTACTAGGAGGAATGGTTACAGGTCAATGAGTAAGTGTGAATCTGATTTGCACTGCAACGGGACAGAACGCCCTCCCCGAAACTCCAATCTAATCTTTGAAAACAACAAATTGAATCACAAAGTTAGGCCCCTTTCTTTGTCCGACTGCTTAGTTTATTTCCATGTCTGCTTTTTAGATATGCAAAAACAGCTTGTTCTTTTTTCTCGCATTTCAAATCTTTTGTCATGTCACACATAACATGTGCATGCCCTAGTAAAAAAAAAAATAACAAGCAGGTGTACTTATCACAGTTTCTTTTGTTTTGTTTCTTGGAAGGAAAGTATTAAAACAAAGGGCCTCATCCTGAGTTGGGTGCTCTCCCGGCGCTAAATGCCCGGGAGACCGCCCAATGCTATTAGCGTTACCGCAACTCGGTGGATCCTGATATGCGGTGGGGAGGTAAATCCCCATTCCCATTTGGCCCATAGCGCCAAAAATGGGCGGAAAGGGGAGATTTTTACCTCCAGCTGGACTCCCACTTTCCACCCAACTCGAGATTGGGTGGAGCAGTAAATGCAGCGATAATAGCATTACAGCCACATTTTACCCCTCTGCCCACGTTTTAGGCCCACGTGTATACTGTGCAGGTCTGCCCTGTTAGGACATTCTGGCTATACCACTGGTGTTGCAAACTCTAGGAACGACATGAGAGAAAGCTTTGTTCTAGGTCATGGATTTTCTTGCTCTCAGAATGTCACGTCAAAGAAGAGACTTGCTTCTTGTAACTTGGATACCGGCTGCAATTTTCAATTTAGTTGCAAATTAGGTTGGCGGATGTATGAGAATAGCCTTTTATGGTGGGCGCCCTATTTAAGTTTTTTACCGAATGGGAGCCCGTGCATGCTAGACAGCATGGGTGGAATATGATTGTACTTCCTTGCACCCAATACCAACCTTGCTGCCTCATCAAACTCCAGTGGTCACTTTTGGAAATGCCCATCAAGATGGCGTAACCCTCATCATTGTGAGAAATACCAATGCCTCTACAGTGAAGTTCAATGCTGCCTCTGGTAAATGGGGTGTAAGCCGTGTCACAGATGGCATGAAGTCACACCAAACCGACAAGATAGTTCAAGGGTGTTCATTGTAGCTTTGTGGGCCTAGAGCTGTCCCACTCTCTCTTTCAAACTGGGGTGGGCAAGGGATCATGACCCAGGCGTTTTTCACCCCGAATCTAGTATCTATAGCCAGGTGACCCGTCCTGGCTAGATCCTCCTTCTCTAAGGATGGTCTCCTTACGTGCAGGCTATCTTACCTCCCTAAAGGGCTTCTTACCTGTCCCTACTCTAACTTGGTGTTGGTATTCTACCCTCTCTACTCGCTCCTGCTTGTCTCCATAGGCGTGTCCAGGTAGCCTAGGGTGGCACGTGCTACCCTGGAATAGGATTGGCTGTTGTGGTCAGGCTCGGCCTGGGAAAGCAGTGGCGCAGCAATAATGAGGCTGACACGGAGCCCTGCATGAACATGTCCTCTTTATTTTAATTACAACTCGAACTGCCCTTGTCCCGCCCCCCCTGCGTCACTTTCCTTTCCTCCCTTGTTCCTCCCGCTCCCCGTTGCCATGGAGACGTCAACGTGACATCTCCCCCCCTTTTTAAACAGTTACCAGATTCTTTTCAACTGGCGGCGGTCTGGTGGGCCTCTAGTCCATTTCCTCAATCCATCGACGAGGTCTGTTGCGAGCCCTCTGCGGGCGTGCCTGACTCCGCCCTGGTGATGGTCCGCTCTCAGCAATTTCTTTCCCCACGTCCGGCTCCGATTCCTCCGAGTCCCACTGATCTCCTTGACAGGGATCATCTGATTCGTAATTCAAGTGAGCCTGTACTCTCCCACTCAAACGCCTGGCTCCCGTCTGCGGAAGTTCTTTGAAGTGGTATGAGTTCCTCGTGACAGATTCCTCCGACCCTTGGGCGATGATCATGGATCCCTTCTTCTAGGTGACGAGCAGGGGTTCTTCGCGAAATGCTGACGTGTGCTTGTGTGTCAGCGGTTGCCGGAGCGCCACCACATCTCCTACATCTATTTGCAAGGTCTGTGCCTGCCTGCGGGTGTCGGAATACTCCTTCATTCGGGCTTTCGCTACTTCGTCCCGTTCTCGCACCTCCTGGTCCAGAGCCGGAGGTGGGCTGATGGCTTCGGTCTGTGGAATGCGCGTTTGTGTGTTCCGTCCAAACATCAGTTCAGCCGGGGTCTTCGCTGTAGTGCTATGGGGTGTCCCTCTGTAGTCTCTCATAAGTTGGTTTAGTACCTGTTCATATGGCTGTCCTGTTAGCCGGCCGATCTGTAGGGCTCGCTTCAGGTTAGCCATAAATCGCTCAATCATCCCATTGGCTTGGGGCCACAGGGGAGTTATCTTCCTGTGATGGAATCCAAGGTATTCTGCAATTGGGCGAACTGATGTCTGCAAAACGGGGGTCCATTGTCCGGCTTAAGCACTTTAGGTACTCCATAGGCTGAGAACATGTAGTCTAGGGCGGGGATGACATGGTGGGCTGCGGTCGATATTAGCCGAACATCAGGATACCGTGAGTATTCATCAATCACAGCCAGGCCGTATTTTCCTCCTTCAATAGGTCCAAGGAAGTTGGCCGCGACTGCCTCCCATATTCTCTGTGGAAGCTCTGACATGAGCAGTGGTTCTGGGTGACGATTTGGTGTGATGAGGCAGCATGTGGGGCACGCTTTCAACGCTGCTTCTACTAACGTATCCATGTGGGGGAACCATACCTTTTGACAGAGCATGCGTTTGGTGGATACCATGTCCCTATGGGTCTCGTGGGCTAGTTCAATGACTTTAGTTCTCATGGCTTCAGGAATCACTAGTTTGCAGTGTTTTAGGAGCAGGTGATCTTCCGACACCGCAAGCGTCTTTCACTTGTAACAGCCTTTCTACATCCTCTCGCACCTTGCCTCCTGCGGCTCTCCCCCTTTCCTTTGCCCTTCGCCACAGTCCAGAATGCAGTCCTTCGCAGATGATGCGACGGGCCAAGTCACTCTCGGTCTCTATGGCGAGCGCCTCCATATTGATTCCCTCTGGTGGATGAGGTACCTTAGGTACCTGTCGGCCACTGACGGTTCTGGTACACTCTCCTCCCGTGGTCTCCTGGACAGGAAGTCTGCCGGGTTTTGCCTTTCCCCGGCCTGTGGATGATATCAAACACATAGTCCTGTAGTCTCTCGCCCCATCGGGCGATTCGCAGGGGCATTTTGGCTTGGGGATTGCCGTACAGGAATAGTAGGGCCTGGTGGTCTGTGACAACCTGGAATGGTTTCCCATATAGAAACCGGTGTAAATGCTCGCACGCCCATACGACGGCGAGCCCTTCCTTCTCTGCTTGAGAATATGCTTGTTCGGTGGTGGACAGGCTGCGACTGCGTAGGCCACTATGTGTTTTTGCGAGGGATCCTTTGGGTCGAGTTGCGCCAGGATGGCTCCCAGACCCACGGGACTGGCGTCGACCGTTAGCTCGGTCTTCCTGCTGGGGTCATAGTATGACATGCTTTCCGCTTTTGCGACCCTCTCTCTTATTAGTTCGAATGCCTTTTGACAGTTGCTGGTCACTCGAATCTCACATCCTGGTGCGTTAACTGCCTTAGCGGCTTGCTGACTGACGCGAAGTCCCATATGTACCGATTGCAATAACTGGCCAGGCCCAGAAAGGACCGAAGTTCTGACACATTGGTTGGGGCGGAGGTGTCGTACAGCGCCGCTACCTTATCCGGGTCAGGAGTCATTCCTGACTCAGAGAAGACGTGTCCGAAGAATGTTAGTGTGTTTTTGCAGAATTCACACTTGCCTCTGTTCAAGGTGAGATTGGCATCGTGCAGGGCCTTGCATACCTTCATTAGGGTCTCATCGTGCTTGTTCAGGTCTGTTCCGAATACCAGTATGTCGTCCGAATAGTTGAGGCAATTAGGGATGTGCTTAATGACGTTATGGACTTTGGCCTGGAACGTTTCCGCCGCCAAGGACACCCCAAAGCTCAGTCTTTTATACCTGAAAAGGCCGACATGAGTGACAAAGGTTGTTATGGTCCTGCTCTCGGGGTGTAATACTAGCTGGTGGTACCCCCTTTGCAGGTCAAGCTTGGAAAAGACCTTCGCCCCATTTGGTAGATGAATCATGTCCGTGATGCGGGGCGCGGGGTATCTCTCCCTCTGGATGGCTTGATTCGGGCGTTGCATGTCTACGCACAGTCTTATGGCCTCGGATCCCTTTTTGGGAACCGGGACGATTGGGGATACCCACGTGGTGGGTCCTGTGGCCCTTTCAATGATATCGTGTTCCAGTTGTTTCTGGAGCTCATCCTCCACTTTCTTTTGAATGTTGACCGGGATCCCGCGGTATGGTTGGGCTACTGGCCGTATGGAGTTGTCCACATGGAGCTTGATTTGCCTGTTTCTGAGTTTGCCTATTCCTTTTGAATATTTTGGGGTATAGATTGTTTATCATTTCGACCGGGTCTATGTATTTGTGGACCATTATGTTGTAAAGAACATGTATTGAGCCCATGTCGGCGGGAGCCTTAAAGCTCAGGACGCTGCCGCTGTCTGTCTCCGTGGCCAGAACATGTATCAGTATCCTCATTTCATGTCCTTTGTAGCGACGGAGCCCGCTGAATTGTTGCAGACATTTTAGGGGTGTTTTGGCTCTGTACGTATATGTCCACAGTTGCTGGATGTAGCTTGGGTTTCTGAGGGAGGTCAGTGTAGACCTTTTCACTTACCACGTTGACCGTGGCTCCTGTGTCTAAACTCTGTTGGTCTCTCTTGCAGTTTGATGATGAGTGTTGGGCTGTGCGCTGTCGCAGTGGGGTTGCCCAGAGCGTATACGTACGCCTTTTTCTTTAGGTCACTCCCTGATGAGCTGGGGTCAGAGTCTGTGGTGTAAGTATCGCACGTGGCGTCTTGACCTGCGCTGGTGTCTTGCGCGCATTACAAACCTTCTTCTTTCTCTCCTCCTCTGCCGGTCCTCTCCAGAGTCTCTGTCTCGCTGGTCGCCCGTGGGTTGATTCTGGGTGGTTGGGGTACTTGGGGCTGGGTTGTTATTTGACAACCCCCATACCGGCCTCGCGGATGGTAAGGGTTGTCTTTGGGTCGGTCTCTCCCCCGATCTCGGAGGAAGTAGCTTCCTGCGGAAGGCTTGGGATTCGCATCCTGAGATGATCTGTGACTTCAGGGCTTCAGTGTTTGAGTAGTTTGCAAAGTTGCAGTGTTTTAGCTTGGTGCGTAGTCGCATCACGTATGCGTCCATGGTTTCCCCTTTGGCCTGTTTGGTACGGTGAAATAGGTGTCTTTCATAGTCTACATTGGTATGCGGTGCAAAGTATGCTGCTAGCACATCTTTGAGGTCCTGGATCGAGTCTATGGAGTCTGGGGGCATTTTGTCGATTATGTCACGCGTGGCAGATCCAACGGCCAATTTTAGTAGGCATACTTGCCTTGCGTCGGCGACCGGCCCTGTGGCTCCCATGTACAGATCAAAGTCCCTGATCCACTTGGTTCACCTGGGACCCATATTACTGGTGTCCGTCACGTCGAATACTCCCGGCATTTGGGCTGCCAGTGTGTCCGGTAGTTGATATGGCACATGATCTGGTGTTCGAGCCACTGGCGCTGCGGGTCCATTCCCTTGAGCTTGTGCTCCTTGTCCATCATCTTGGCCCGACATTATGCTTGGTAGAGTCGTCACTTACTGGATGTACTGGATGTATGTGTTGTTGGTTGCTCCTGTAGCTCGATGGCCGCCGATGGGGCACAAGCACCATCCGTTGGGTGTGATGAGCACCTGTAAGAAGGTCTTCGGTGCTGTCTTCCCCCCTTCAGGGAGTGGTTCCACCTCTTACTAACGTTGGATGGCCGCCAGACGTGGCAGGAGCACCATCAGATTGTCTATAGCCCCTTCTGGGGTTTTCCGCAGCACCGCGTGCTGTAGCCCTTTTGTCTCGGGCACTTGTTACTGTCCATTGACCAGATTTCCTTTGGCCTGCAGAGCGCATGTGCCGTGCGGCTTCCTCTTCCCTTGCGGGCCTGCAAACACGAGGGTCTCTCCCCTTCGTGAAAACACGTGCACCGTGTGCGCCGCTCCCTCTCTCCTCGTGGGCCTGCAACCATGAGTGCTCCCCCATCTGTGGGAACACGTGAGCCGTGTGTTTAACGGCCGGACGCTTTGGGGGGAGGCTCGCTCCTTTGCGGAGGGCACGTGTTGATGTGTCTACCGTCGCTGCCGCTGCTCCTCCTCGCGGGTAATCACCACTGTGGCCCGGGCTGCGTATTACAAAACGTGCCAGCTGGGGGGGGCCGCGCCTATGAGCGCTCTGCACCTCGTTCGCGTGGTCACTGTGGGCAGACTGCAGTGCTCTCCTACGAGAGTTGCTCCACCTGCACTGCCGCCCTCGTCGCCACTGTTGTGGTCAGGCTCGGCCTGGGAAAGCAGTGGTGCAGCAATAATGAGGCCGACACAGACCTCTGCATGAACATGCACACTCCTGCTTCATGCCATTTGGGCCACCCCAGCCAAAAGAGTATGAACACGCTGCTCGTCTCCTCACCAGCCCTCCACCTTTCCATCCGATGTCAGACGACACTCCTACTCCTCACCTCCACCATTTGATCTTATCACTAATTCTCTACTTCTCATACTCCTATTTGGAGATTATGCCTGTTTGTTTGCCAACTAGAAACTGTTAAACATTGGCTGACATCATTTGATTTAAAAAAAAAAAAATATATTACAATTGGGTATTTTAATCAATGTGTATGTTGTATGAGAGGGATCAAGTATCAATTTCGATCGCTGTGACAAAATCTTTATTGCAGGGACTGAAAATGGTTGATCTTCATGAATCGTATTTTTTTTTACTGTGTTATTTATGCTTAAGGCTTCTTGTGAGCCAAAAAAGCATTTAAAATAAATAAATAAATAAAAACCTAACATGCGTTAAACTGTACGAAAGGTGGAGGAGGAATTCAGCATTTTAGCATTCTGCTGAGCACGCTTGTTCTACAGTTTGTGAAGGCCCACATGCAACGCTACGTTATTTTAGTGTGCACGGTCTTGTGTACCACATCAGTGATCGTGCACCCAGCACCAACAATGAACACGGGTGTTGTGCTGTCCCCCCCACAACTACTGAGAAAGTCATACAGCATGATAGCCTGTAATGTGACATGCCAACCAGATCTGCAGGCCCAAGTGTTCGCATTGCATGATATACAGACACGTGCTCTCAAATGACATGCCTGTCCTCCACATTCGGGAACATGCGTGTATGCACATCCATTGGGACCAGCGCCAGCCAGAATCAGGCCAACCCAGCTGGCTCAAGAGCACCACACAACACCTGTGCTCGCACGTGCAGCACAGCAACCACTGCTGACAACCTTCTTCTGCCACAACTTAATGTAGCACCAGCAGCGCTTCTTCCACTGTCGCCACTCCTGAGGGCATCACCGATGCCTCCATCCCCGCCCAGGCAGCACAAGCCATGGCAGGCGGTCCGAGTGTGCACTACAACATCCAAAACGCCACCTAAGGATGGGTCCTAGCTATTTCCACCCACTTGTCTGCAGCTGCTCCAGTGGCGAATGATCCTAGCAGCAGCATGTCCGTGCATGCCCTGATGTGCAGCACCAGACTGGCCCACACAACGGCATTTCCTCGCAGTCCCTCCTCCACCGGAGAACAAAATATTCACAGCAGCGCCCCCCGTCGGCCTGGCTGCACAGAGCTCCCAGGTTATTGCAAGCCATGCCCTGATGAGCTCATCCGGTGCTTTTGTTTTGCTAATGCTTTAGAGGACTTAATGTTGCATTCAAAATCGGAGATTTAAGACAAGCCCAAGAATGATTATTATTGTTATGGTATTTATTGAGCACCGGCTCAGCTTCGAGAAGCAACAGAGCGCTTTTCAGAGGCAACAGAACAGATATACAGCGGGTGGTAGGATACAGAGGAGAGGAGAGGCACAGCTGGGAGGTGAGGGCGGGCGTCGTCTAGCGAGGCGGGTGACAGGCGGGGCGATATGATGGCCTAGTTGCTGAGGCAGAGAGACTCCTTGAAGAGGTGACTCTTGAGTTATTTTCTAAATTGTAGGAGGTCAGGGGTGAGTCTGATGCTGACAGGGAGGCGGTTCCATAATCTTGGGGCATAGGCAAAGAAGGCTTGTTTTCTGGTCCTTTTCCTTTTTGCAGCGGCTGATTTCAAGGCTGCGCATGTCCTGGCTTCTGGTGGTGCACTGTCTGCCGGAAATGCTGACTTTCTCCGCAAGGTAGTTGGGTGATTTGAGGGCGACTTCCTTATAGATAATGCAGCAAGACTTGAAGGTGATCTGTGCGTGCAGTGGGAGCCAGTATGAGAATGGAAAAAAAGAAATAAATGGGACTAAACAAACTATCCATGAAATGTATGGAGAAGTATGAGTGCTGTGGATGCACTGTACCAGACGGGTACCCGTAAAAGCATTGTTATGCTCTGCTGCAAAATGAAATCACCCTGCAGCAGCATGCTATATGGTCAGTGCTGCTTTAAATGGCACCGTGCAGCAAGCATCCCATGCCATTAGGGTGACCAGATCACCCATTTTATACCAGGCACTACGTTTCCTGGTCTGGACTTTGAATTGCACTAAGACTACATTTCCTGCATGTACTAGCTTATTAGAGAAAGCCCAAAACGGGAAAAGTGGTACGGGGTTGACAGGGAGGTGTCTGGAAGTGTGTCCCTGCCATGTAAGAGAGATCGGGCCTCGCAGCATCATGCTACAGTGGTTCTTGCTGAATCGCACCCGACAAGACTTCTGAGCAGCAAGTCCTTCAGACATGATGAAGATTGGGCCCTGCGGAAGAACCCGTTGGCTGTCATTGCATCGGAACAGGGCCACATAACCAGATTCCTGAGATTCCTCTTGTCCCAGGCCTTGATCCAGCAACGTATGACATGGTTTGAGCTCACTCATACAAAGACGCCTTCCCTCTGGAGTAGGGTTGGGAGAAGGCCCTGTTCCAGCATGTGGGGCTCCTCCATGGCACTTATCTTAGAGCCGTAGTGTCCTTCAAAGGAGCAACTGAGAGATGAATTACCAGAATTGTAGTGGTGATATGTAGAAAGCACCTGATGAAATGCATACGCTGTTCATTAATAGCAAGTATTAGGGGCAGTTTTCCAAAGTCCAACTAATGGCAGGGCTTCATAAAACTGTATCTGAGGCAAAAGAAAACTCCACTATTAGTATAAGGCTGTACCACCGAAGAACATTTGGTAGCATAGACAGAGCAGCCAGGCTTATCCTAGGAGGAGGTTCAAAAGAAACACTCACACCCGGAAGTATTATAAAAATAAAGATTTATTTTAAATACAAGTAGGCCAAGAAAATTCTTGGGGAAAGTAAGTACTTTGTCACAAATCATAAACACATTATAAAAACCAACACAATGCTTATGGTATGCAAACCAAAGCATAAACCTTATTTAGAAGAAGCAACAGTAATACAAGGTAAGTCAAACACAATAGAACACATTTCGAATTGATCACACCTATTCATGAGGAGTAAAACCACAATAGTTCCTTTTAGATTACTTTAAGTAATTCAAGGGCAGTGTGCCCTAATGGTCACAACATCCAGTGTTATTCAATAACCAGAAATACAGTTATGGATACAGTTACGTTTAGATTACTTTTCAGAACGCAGTTCAAAGGTAAGTAACTAACTCGTATGCTTTTTAAGGAGCAACACGCAACTCATGACTAAATAAGAACCCACATTACACATTTAGGATAACATCAAGTTATACAAGGTTAATTAAATCATATGGTAATGAACTATTACAGTTGTACCAATGTTGCTTTTCAGATCAGTGAAACACAGATTAAGGTAAGCAATAACTCCATACACTATTTTAGAAATGCACTAAGTAGTTCAAGGTAAGCAAAAATCTTAGTAAGACTATTTTAGAAATGCTCTATAGCAGTTCAGGGAAAGCAAAACCCAGTTGGTGAATCTATACACTTATTCTGTACAGAGCTAAAGAAGTGAAACCAACTATATTACTGTTTAGAAGAGTTCAATACAATTTACAGCCAAGTAAAGTAACCTTATCTACTTTTCAAAATGGCATAATACATTCAAAGGTAAGTAAAAACGTTTGGAACTAATCACATTTCAGAGATACAGTTACCAAACTAAATCATTTACAACTCGTTCTATTTCAAGGCAAAGGACCAAACCTTGTAAGTCCTTCGCTATTCTTGGAGCATGAGTGTTGTCTATGGCAGACAGGGGGCACTAGTGGCCTAGTGGCCAGCTTTTGGCAGGTCAGGGTAGGTACAGCATGAAGAAAAGTCAGTGGTCCCAAGGATATCTCTTCCAACAAGTAGGTACAGACTTCCGGGTTAGTAGAAAGGGTCCAGGGACGTCATAGTAGGCACCCTAGATGTGTTCCAGCATTAGTCATGGGCGAATGGTATGGGTCAACTCCCAAACACACAAATCATCCCCAAAGCTACACACGATTCACACAAGACTTTAGGTAAATATTACCCAAGCCAACACAGTACCTCAGCAGAGAAGAAGAGTTTGCAGATGGACTTCTTCAGGGTATGGCAGCATAGGACTCGGTCTGTGGATTCTTGGTCGTGGTGACTGAACACAAGACACTGGATGGGAACTTGCAGCAGGGATCAACTGGGAAGACTTCCAACAAAGGATTCTTCAAGGCATCTCGTGGCTCTGTGGATTTGGCGCCCTTAACCAGGAACCAAATGATGGAAGTTCACCGCCGGTTGGATTCTCCTCGCTAATCTGGTCCAGTACTCTGGTGAAAGGACGTCAAGGATTCAAATCATGTCTCTGGAGGTACAGCAGGAGTCCACCAAATTTACGGCGAGAATTATACTTTGGAAGACCAGGCTCCGCACACTGGCTTGAGGTCCCCTGGTATTGGCATTTTGCAGCCTAGCAAGGTTGCAGCACGTCGAGGGATGGCTCAAATGCAGATCTTCTTGAGACTAGTGGGTCACACCAGCCTCAGGGTCGGGGTCGTCCTCTTCAGGGCCACCAGGTTGTTTGGAAGGAAGGTTCCCACCAGGCTGCGGTTACACAGCAGGCTCTCCGGTCTCTGGATTCCAGTCCAGTGGTCGACTACCTCTTCAGCTTCCAGGATCGGAACTTTATACTGGAACCCAGCCAATCAACAGGCAAGCAACATTCAAACCTGGAGGGGTGGCTGTCCTTTTAGTTTTTTAGGCTCCTCACCCATTTCCTGTTTTCAGAGACACTGGCGCCTTGACAGTAAGAACAAAGGGTTCCCGCCGAAAACAAAAAACCAAACAGGACCTCCCCCACCTAGGATGGCAGAAGAAGGACCAAAAAAGGACAAGCTCACAAAAAATGGTAAAAAAAAAAAAAGGAGCCTCCATTCTGGCAGAATGGTGAACCTCCTGTTCATTAGCATGGCTGATTTGACAGCCTGCAAATAAAAATCATATAAAAGTAGATATACTGCCACCAACCATAACAGTAAGCCTGTCACAGTAACAGCAATGAAGATTACCCCTGCTAGTTGCGCAGGGAGTCTTGATTCTATTAAAGGCTGTGAGGCGAGCATTATGCTTCAACTCCTCAGCAATTTCAACAAAAGATAAGAAAACACAGAAAATGATCCTCATATCACTTTTCTTTTTCTTATAAACTACAAATCCCAATGCCTCTGTAGTCCTATCCTGCTCAGTCCAGCTATGACACTCTTCCTGTTCCTGGAGGACTCCTCTTCTTTACGAGCTCTGAACTGCATCTCTTGAACCTCGTATAACCGTGTCCAACCAACAGGGCGAACAACTTCAACTTCTCGCAGACTCAACATAGCTGCTTCTGCCTGTACGTCTCGACTTCTCTCAGGCCATGATGCTCACTGATCCTCGACTCTCAATTATTCTTCTGGTCTTCCCCTAAGGATCATACAAATAACAATGTCCGGGTGGAGTCCTTCTACTTTAGCATCCATAATCTATTGCATACAGTGTAGACAGTAAATCACAGGGTGGGAATTGAATGCTTGCCTCCTAGTCTTTAATAGAATCAAGACTCCCTGCGCAACTAGCAGGGGTAATCTTCATTCTCTGTCAAGACTGCAGGGGAGCATTATGCTTGTTCAAAGCTTTCCCAATACAGCTGTGGCCAAACCTTCAATTGGCTTGAAATAAAATAGCTTGAAGGTATTATCGCTAGCCTAATCTGCTGCTTGCATAATATCCCGCAGAGACACATCTGCTGTTAACGCTCTGGACGCCATCGTCCCTCTCACAGAATGTCCCCCATATATTCCTAAGTCAGTGCCTGCCAGCTGCATCACCCTCTCACCCATCTTGCTATAGTGGCTGTTGCTACTGCCTGGAAAGGCTTCCTGCATGCAATTAACAGCTGTGTAGCACCAGCTGCCCTGTGCTCCGTGTCTTATTCTCGTATTCCTTAATGCACCTTGCTACACACCATTTGGGATTGCTCTGGAAAAATGGATGGTGTATTGTAGTAGTTCCTGTCTTGGTCCTTCTGACTATCGAAAAGGTCACCCCTTCTTGGCCGAAAGACTTCCTGTTAATCTTAAGCGCCTTGACGTCCGCTACTCGCTTACAGGATACTAGACATAAGAGCATCGCCAATTTGCTGGACAATTGCTTCAGAGACAAATACCTATCTGCTGGCCAGCTCGCTAACAGGCGCAGCACTACTGTAACGTCCCACACTTGATTATATCTCGGCTCCGGTGGTGCTTTATATCGCGCCCCTCTTATGAGCCTTGCTACTGCTGGATGTTCCCCTGCTGTGACTCCTTCGATTGGAGGGGGCCTGCTGAAATAGCCGACCTGTACACTCCGATGGTATGAAACGCTTTCCCATCTTGCAACAGATGTGCTAGAAAGTTCAGTATAGATGAAAATATCTCCCTCTACACCAGTTCGGCCAATTGGCCCAAACCACGTCGTAGCTCCTCTTAGTGGATGGTGCTCAAGACTCTGCAATGAGCTCTGCAGCTTCAGAACGAAATGCCTGGCAGCGCCCAGGGTCTCCCGATATTCTTCGCGCTATTAGCGGGAGAGCCTGTCTCACTCTGAGGATGAGACGACCCAGCTGGGACCGTGAGCAGTCGTTCTCCGTCTGGGAGAACTCGCTGTATGTCTGGGCCAGCTTCATTAGCATTGGAAACCAAACTTGTGACTTCCACAGCGGCGCTATCAGAATCAATTCTGCTTTCTCCCTCCAACACTTTGCTAGGGCTCTGCTCAACATCACAAAGGGAGGAAACGCGTAATGCAGTTCTCCTGCCCAGTTCTGGAGAAATGCGTCTGTGCCCTGAGTACCTGGATCCAGCCTCCAGCTGAAGTAACTGGGCATTTGTGTGTTGAGACGAGACGCAAACAGATCCATGTGAACTGGACCCGAGAGCTGATTCAGACTCTGAAACACTTCCGCGCTCAGCTTCCAGTCGCTGAAGTCCGTCAGGTATCGCGAGTTCCAGACGGCCACCACGTTCAGTGCTCATGCCAGATATTCTGCTGTCACTGAGGTCCCTGACTAAAGGCACAAATGCCAAAAGTCCTTTGCTAGCTCTGCTAGCAATCTGGATCTTGTTCCCCCTAGGTGGTTTATGTACCAGACTGCTGATATATTGTCCATATTGAGTAGAACACATGAGCCCACTCTCCCTTTCGTGAACCTGCTAGGAGTTCCAAACTGTTTATGTGCAGGCGCAGTTCCTCTTCGCTCCATTTCCCTCCGGTCTCTAGAAATCTGCATCTCGCCCCCCAACCCATCCGGCTGGCATCTGATTCTGTCATTAGATCCGGCCGATCTCTGAAAATGGCACAACCAGCCCACGTGTCCATATTCTTCAACCACCATTCCAGTTCAGTAATGGACTCTTGATCTAAGTGTATTTGCTTGATCTAGGGGTATTTGCTGGTTGTATTTCAGGTCTTGTTGCAAATGCCTGATCTTCAGTCTCTGAAGTGCACGATAGTGCAGGGGACCTGTGAAGATCCCTTGAATCGACGCTACTAGCATCCCTACTATCCTCCTAGCACCCAGATCGATATTGTCTGCTTGTTCAAACAGTCTCTGATCTCCCTCTTGATCTCTTATTTATCATGCTGGTAACTCTAGCGTCGCTTTTCTGGTATCTAGGACGAAACCTCGGACTCCAGTGTTTGCGCCGGCGTGGTGTCTAATTTCTCCATGTTCACTAGGAATCCTAGGGACGTCAGGAGTTCTCGCACCCATGCTGTCCGGTACACCAGCGTCTCTCGATCCTGTGCTAGGAGCAGTATGTCGTCCAGGTATATAATCATCCTGATACCCTTCTCTCGGATCGATGCTGCTACTGGTCTCATCAACTTGGTGAAAGCCCAAGGTGCTGAGGCTAGCCCGAAGGGCATTGTTCTGAATTGCCATAGTTGTCTGTTCCAGCGAAAAGCCCGGTAAGTCCTGAATTCCTCTTGTACTGGTACCATCAGGTACGCGTCCTTTAAGTCTAATCTTGTTAGCCAGTCTCCCTCTCCTAGGGCAACTCTGAGCTGGTGTATTCCCTCCATCTTGAAGTGGCGGTATACAATCCAGTTGTTCAACTCTCTTAGGTTTATGACTTGTCGCACCGTCTCCTTTCTGTAGACTAGGAACATATTGCTTACCTATCTGGGGGTTGCCCTCAACTTCTCTATGGCTTCCTTCCTTTCTAGCTGGCGCAGTTCGCGGTCTAGGCTCTCTTGCTCCGCTTGCGCTAGGTGTGGCTGGTGTGGCCAGTGTGCCTGCACGGGTTGCTAGACAAATTCCAGCTGCAGACCTCAGACGGTTTTCAAAACCCAGGTTTCGCTGGAAAGCACATGCCAATTGTCCCAGAAAATCACTGTTCTCCCTCCTACTGGTAGGTAATTTGTGACTCTCACCTGGGGTAAAGCTCTTCCTCTGTACCCTCTTGGGAATCATCCTCTGGCCAGAAAGAAGGAGTCCTGTTGCTTATTTTCCCAGTATTGTGCTCTGGGATTCTGGGGTCTTCTTCCTCCTTAAAAGCGACCTGCTGCTCGACCCCAATAGCGGTCGGTCCCGGCAAAAACTCTGCCTGGAAAAATCTTTCGTATTGACGCCTGGGCTTTCTCCAGTGAAGTATAGGTGCTGACAAACCGGCCCATCTCCTTGCTGAATGTCTCCCCGAAGAGGAGACCCTGTGCTGCCTCCCCGTCTTCGTAGGAAGCTAGAATACTTAGTTTGGGATCTTTTTTAAGTAGTAAGCCTCTCCTCCTCTCTGAGGAGAGAGCGCATTTTGCATTGCCTAACAGGCAGGCTGCTCTCTGAGCCCAGCTAGCTAGGGCTTCGGGTTCGAATTCTTCTCCCGTATCTCTGGCCCTTCCTGCTAAATCTATTATCTTCCCTATTGGGCCAGAAATATCCAGTACTTTTTCCTGGCAGCTCCTCCAGGACCTGTCTATCTCTTTCCGTGGGTCCTTGCTGGTCTTCGATACGAAGGTCAGCATCTTAAGGTCCAATTCAGGTGTCTCTGCCAACTTTCGTGGGAGTTCCAGCCATGGGCGTTCTGCGTGCAGGCCTTGCCTCACTTCCTTGTCCAGGGCCTTTCTTAGTCTCAGTGTCATGCATTATGTTACTCTGGGGGATGGTTGCCAATCAGAAGACCTGGGGTACCTGATACTGTCTTGGTCGAACATGTCCATGATCTCCTCTGGCTCTTCGTCCAGATGCTTCTCCTTGCAGGCTTTCTTACCCCCACTGGGTCTTTCCCATTCTTTCTCAGCCTTCTCTTCCTCCTTGTGGCAAGATAGATCGCCTTCAGCTGGCTCCTCTTCTGAGCCTGGGTCGTCTTTGCCCATATTTTCTTGCCCTGGGAACTGTTGACCTTTGCAGGAAGGCTTCCTTCAACTTGGTAAAGGCATTGACTGCCTCTGGGTTCTTCTCTTCTACCCCATAAGGTCGACCCGGGGAGGTCAGTAGAGGATTTCCTCTTGCGGGTCGGATTACTCCCCTTCGGCCCTGTTTTCAAGGGTCCTGTGAGCGTGCTGTCTGCTTCTCTGGTGCTCTCTCAGGGCTGGCTCAGCATTGATTCTAAGGTTTCCAGCCACAGCATCTATCAACGAGCACCCCAGCACTTTGTAAAAACTGGCAGGGAGGTCCAGTGGCTGCTCCGCCTCGCTCCACTCGAATTCAGACATGGTCTTGTGTGCTGTGTGCCTGGTACCTGAATCAGGTGTCTCCTGCACGCCCACTGTTACGTTGATTTAGATGATTTGTTTAACCATAATATATATAAATAATGAATTTCTCTTTCTTTTCTTTTTTTTTATGTGGTTAGCACAAGTGACTGGATTATTGTCCTCTTTTGCGGCCGTATGCCCTCTGTCGGGCTGCCTGGGGCCAAGTCGTGATGAGAGGGGTGACTCTTTGTGCTGCGGGCCATAGTCACTGTTGTATTGTTTTGCTTAATCTGGAATTCCTGAACAGCCAAACCAGCAGCGTTCAGGTAGTTAATAATAAAATTCCATGTTCGGAAAATAATTCACACTGTATCAAACTTGTAACCAGATGGTCGGTTAACACAGGTGGTATTCTAAATGCAATGAATTTTTAGGTTTATTGCCAAAGTCATAATGAGGGTTTATATGTTATCATTCACACTGCACTCCGAAACCCACACTACTTCAGTGGTGCACTGCATCTTATGTTTGTTTATAGGCCTCCAAATCAGAGCTAATGATGCACTGAGGGACAACCTTCACTGCACAACATCCCTTTCCATGCGTAACCTTCTTATGAGACAGTTAGTAAAAAATTGACTATCACTTGTATCATGGTCTAAACATGCTATCTTGCTTTTTGTCATGTTTTTCTAAAGTATTATGTCAAACTGGAAGATCACCTCTGAAAGTACCTTTGTGAAGTGTAATATACCTTCAAAGTGTCAAGTGATGCTCTAGAAGACCCATGGCACGCTTCCAGGTCTGGCTTGGAATAAGAAGTTTTGTCTATCTGCACGTTGCGGGCCTTCGCTCTCATCTGATAGGGACAGGACTGGAAGATGTTAAGAAATGAGGGAACCCCATAAAGGAAATGCATTTTGATAAGTCAAATGTGCACTCATTCTTTAATTTGTTGTCCATGTGCTTCATCTGGCCAAATGCCAGACATTTTGTAACTTGGAGTTGGTGCTGATTTTATCCCAATGCATGTGTTAGAAGTATTTAGTGGATCGTGATTGCTTATAAAAGGCATGGCCACCTGACTGTGTGCAACTGTTATGTGCTGATAATATTTGTTAGGCCCATATTGCTTGATGCTGTCAACTTGCCTACCTATCTCCACAAATGCTCCCATTCATGCCACACATTTGCAGTACTCTCCTTGACATCTAACAGGCCCACTTATAAATGGTATGAATTATGATCTACTAATCTAGACAATGGATTTATTTTCAACAAAGTGTTATTTCAGCTACAAGCACCCATTTGAGGGTTCGGGGGTGGGGGCTTCACTGGCCGGGAATGCCCTGGGGCTAAGGTTATAGGCCTGAGTTAAGGAAGGGCCTTAACACTAGGCCCGGGCACGGTTACCAGCCGGTGAAGCCTCCCAAAGGGGTGCTTATTGCTATTAGCACCCCAAGGCCAACCCTTGGGGTGCTAAGAGTGATGTGTTTGTGAGAAACAATGGGTCACATCAAAGTGACCCATTGTTTCTTACAAACACTTAGCTCAAAATGGCTTGCACAGTATTGGGGGGCAGGGCTCCACAGAGCACCCTCTTACATTTCCATGGCAGGCATGAGCATGAGGTGAGGAGCAGAAAGCTGCGGAGGTGCAGGACCATGGCAGCGCAGGTAAGTGTGTGCCGGGTCGGGAAGGGCATGGCCAGACGAAGGAGGCTGGCTGGGGGCTGAAGGGAAAATGGGCAGCGGCTGCGTAAAGCACTCTGGTTGCTCCAAACCCGGGCTTGGATCGTTAGATTTAGCCTGGGTTTAGAGCACCATGAATGTTTGACGCACCCACCGAGGATGCTAATTGTATCTATATCGGAATTCCTCTGCCAAATTAACTGCATGTGCCATGCGCCTTTTGTCGCACACTTCCACATCGATGGTGAATGGATATGCATATTGTTTGTCTTCGTAAAGTGAAATTAAATATTTGAACATGAACAAATCTCAAAAGCTGATAATTGTGTATTTCCACTATTGAGGCTTCAGGTGTAGGATCTGACTTGTGTGCTTGGTAAATGACCAGGCAGCTAAATATCTGACTGAAGTGCCCGGAGAATATTGTTTCATGTTTCCAATGTTTTCTTAACAGGTCCACTAATTGCTAGCACCATCTTTTCGTTGAAAGCTAAAGAAAAGCAAGAGCTGTTCCCGGTGGCCATCATGGGCTATGATAAAGGGGTCAGAAGTAATTGGTCTCCAAGTAAGTGATGTGTGAAAGCAGTGAGCCCTCAACAATATTGTAGCGTTCTTATCCTAAGTGAAGAAACACTCAGACTTACATACTCGTGCAGGCCCACAAATGCTGTTAAGGTGCAAACACTCATGTATCTGAGCATCTGAACCTACAGGTGCAAATGCTCCTCCCCACCCCCCCCCCCACAGGTACAGAATGCAGCAAAAACACTCATCTTCTGGCACACATCCACACACAAGCGCATATACACTCACTCAGACACATACCGGTGCATATGCGCTCGTCCACAGGCCTACATGAGCATAGACACCTACATGAACACCCACCCACAGACACATCGTCACATGCATGTGTCTTTTCATTCAAGGATTAACCGAATACCATGCTCGTCCCTTGGCATTACACCAATGATGCCACACAAGCACGATGATAGAGGATGCTTATCAGGAAACTCGTTTTCCCACCTTATCATCTAACATCATCCCATTTCTCTACTTGTAAAGTGCTACAACTAACAGAAGCAGAGACACATACTTGTCAATAAGCACACATACACAAAAGAGCAGCGACACACATTGAAACTCTTGCCAGCAGACACATGTAAGTGTGGGCACATGCAACTGCATACACACAACTACAGACACACACACAAGGACAGGTGTATACATTCATACTGAGACTGATATAGGCACAACCCTGTATATAGGTCTATAGGTACACATAAAAAGTTACCAAAGGCATATGTGCTGAAACACTCACCAACATACAGACAATAGTAAAAAGACAGACAAGTGCATACTCTAATGTAGTGGCTGGAGAATGGGTCCTGGGAGAACCTGGGGGCTGGGAATGCTGTCCAATGCTGGCCCCAGAGGAGGTATCCCCCACCGGCCCGCACCCCCAATTTGTAGCCTCCTGTGTTACAGCTCCTCTTCCCTATGGATCATGGTAGAACAAGCAGTATTTATTAAGAGAACATAGAAATGCCTGGGTTAAGAATTCCATCTCACAAGCTCCTGTTTGCGACTTTCCCTGGAAAATACCACAGAATTACCGATACACTAACATAGTTTCGCAGTACACCCTGCAAAGCATTCCCAATCTGACAGGAGGAAACATGACGTCTGGGCTGCCTCCAAAGGTGCTCACCGTGCCATGTTGGAATAAGCCACTGTTGGGATGAGGTCCTCTTGACTCAAATATGGCAGACCACCAATTACGCTCTCAATGCGCACATAGTACAAATAGATAAATATGATGAATTGGTGGTAGTCCCGCTGGGGCCAAGCCAACCAAAGACCCGATTCCGTTTTCTACACAGGTACTTCTGATTCCCTGGTTAAAGTCCCATTTTCATCCCAGGGAGGGATATAAAAGTGATCCTGGTGCCGTACGATAGTGTGGGAGTTAAGTTGGTGGACAAATACGTAGAGTTGAGAGAAGATAAAGGGAGCAAAGGTTAGGCAGAGGACAGAGTGGTGCAAGAGAGAGAAAGAAGGAAGAGGAACATCCATGGAGGAGGAGAAACGTTGAGGGACAGGAGGAGGAGCACCATCAAGAGAGAGACAGCAGGAGGAACCTCAAGGGAGAGAACAGGGTAGGAATGATGCGACTCAGTGAGGCATAGACTGAGGAGAAGAAGAGGGAAACAAGCTAAAGGGAAGAAGAGCACAAGATGGAGAAGAGGAGGAACCTAAACCCCAAGAGGAAGGAGGGAAAGGTAGAGCTCTGGAAGAGCTATGCCTGGAGGCTGTCCTGGAGTTAGCAGGTCGCATACTAAGGGCCAGCTTGGGGTTGTGCAGGCAGAAAAGTGAAGGCCATCTCTAACACAGCCCTTTGATTTAAAAAGTCACAACTCAGACCCTACCAGGAGGGGAACATGAAAGCACCCTGAGGTCCAACTGATCCTGGAGAGTATGATGTGGCCTGATATCCGGCAGTCAACCTAAGGGTACCCGAGTGGTTGTGCCTGGTATCACTACGTCCATAAGTTTGTTCTGCACAGGTTGCTTACACTGCCAGTCGGATAGAGGGGGACGGAATCAAGACTACAGAGAAAGGACCTAGAGAAACAATGTAATTTGTTATTTTGATCCAGCGTTGGCCACTCTTTGTTCTGTAGCTTCAGTTTAGCTTCTCCCGCAAGGAACCCCCATAGACTTTACTCCTCACCCCCTATCCACTGTGAAATTAATAAAGAAACCAGATCCTATTTCAAGTCATCTTTCTTGCCCGCAGCTGTCACAATACGCACACACTTTCAAACAGGTTTGAGAACAGCTGCATGCATGTGAGTACACAGTCCTGCAAAAGGACAATATAGGCCTAACTTCCGTACAAGTCAATAGTCACACATTCGCAGATTCCAAAAACGCACATTCTGTAACACCCAGCAGCTGACAAGTAAGAGCACAAATACATGCAGGTGCATATGCCCTCAATCTCAAATATAAAACAGCAATGAAATATTCAGGTGCACATATATGTGAGCATTGACATCCACTCATATGTAGGAGTAAACACAATCCTCTGTGTACCATGCAGGTTTATATACAATGACAAGCATACATACTTACACAGATACATGTAGCGTAACACCCCCTCACCTACAGTCCAAAATGCTCACACCCAGATTGATCCTTAGCCATTATTTTTTCCCCATTGGCCCTCATTATGACTTTGCCGGTAGGCCGCCGGTAGTACCGGCAACCTCGGTTTACCGTTTCCACCACACGATAGCCTGGTAATACTGGGATATTACGGGCAGCGGAACGGTAAGTTTGCATTCCCGTGGAGTCCCACAGGAATTGGAACACTGAAGCACCGGCACTGTTAGTAACAGTGCCTGTTCTTCAGTGAATTATCTGCCGGTAGGGGCCAGAACAACACAAGACAAGAAGACACATAGGCCAAACAATCATTGGTTTTACTACTGACAGTAGGAGGCACAGGACAAATTAGGGAAGCTGGAGCTAAAAGCAAAATGAGACAATATTTACAGTGAATGTTAATCATATATTTTGGTCTTTGCTCAGTAGGTGACACGTCAGTCAATCGCACAGAGTCGAGCACAGCCTATAGCGGCGAAATCCTGACTCCACACAGTCCTCCAGGCACAGAAGAAAGTGAAACAAATGATTGTCTCAGCACAGGTGAGAAAGGTATGGGCTATGCATCTTCTCTTCTGGATAAAACACAATATCCCAACTTAATAACTTACAACACCTGTGTCATTGAAAGGTTTCAACTCTGAAATCTAGAAAGAATGTCATTCTTCATAATAACTGACTCAGAATTCACTGAGTCCTCTGTAACTTCGGAATAACTACAGGGTGTAACTGTGTTTGTCCAAGAATTAATGAATTCCTTACATTTTAGGCTGTGTTGCCTTATTTTGGATCAACCTATGAAATACAACATTGGCTTTGTTCATTACCATGCAGCTGCCCTCGGGTGTAGGATAAAACATTTGGATCCTCAACCCCAATGCACAATACTATTGTTGTATTTTACCGTTTCTATAAGAAAAGGTATAACAGAGTATCCAGATCTGAAAGGGGTGCTCACAAGTACCAAGCAAGAAACTGTACTGATTCTGGCTCCTCTTCACACTTTTGGGACACAAAGGGTTAACATTGCAATTTACAGGTGTATAATGAAATGATCTCATTTGCTGATTTGAAAATGCCATCTGTTGATGACGACCACTGATTTCAGTCAGTGTATGAAGTGGCTACTACTTGGTGAATTTATCCCAAAGCACACAACTGTTGTTCACTTGATTTACAGGAATTCCTTTTCCCAATCCCACCATTTGTTCGATGAAAGAGGAGGCGGCGCCAGCTTCAATATTTATTGACCATCTGGGAGTGGAAGTTGGAGAAATCGGCAACAGCAGCAGCAAAGGTCTTAGCTCAGGTAAATTAGACGTGCTTCAGAGTTCCCATGCCTTCATTCTGTGCAGGACAGTGAATCCCAGTGGAGATGCTTCTCCATCTAAGGGAGGGTATATCGCCAGGATTCTCCGCCTCAGGGATGCGGTTCTGTGGTTGTCAGCCAGCACGCAGAAAACCTTGAGAAGAAGTCCTTTGCAGAGCGAGAATAAGTCCTTTGCAGAGCTCACCCCTGAAGGTCCCTGCATGCCAGTGGGCAATCATTGATTTTCAGAGTGTGTGCCAAATCAAACCGTTGGCTTAGACCACCACTGTAGCAACCCAAGATGGCCTTAGAAATGCTTTTCTTGTGGTGGGGGATCATGCCAGGTTTGCGGTAGCACAATGTCTCGATGGGAAGAACGCACAATTAAGGATGGCACTGCTTTCTGTGGAATTCAGATGATGGTCCGCCTAGTGGTAGGTCCCCATTGTCATGGAGAATATCCAGACATAAGGACACATAGCTGGTGGACTCAGCACGTGGTAAAATCAGCAGATGTGGGGAAGAAAATGCTGAATGCCTTTTTATGCCTTTTTTCCCCCTCCCTCCACCATTAAGAGCATATTTGCCATTGACTACTTCTTAGCGTGTTACAGCGGCTCCTCAGTTCATGTGTTTCTTGACTGTGGACAGTGAGTAATATTATTTCTTCCTGGAAAGCTTATGTATTTGCTCTTGTTTTGTAACAATGGTGGCATTTGACGAAATAGACATGATATATTTTCTTAGAAATTATCCTCATTTTTGGTTTAATTCACCAGTTCAGTACCCTTGATACGGTGAGCACATTACACCATTACGTTTAAATAGTACTACACATTCCTATTTGATGGTCATATGCCTGCTCACTGGCTGTGCTTTTGGAAATCTGCACCGGATTTCATAGACCTACAGGGTGCTCCAATATCTCACTAGGCGACGGTTCCTGACCAAAGACTCTGAAAAGATGTCCACATGACCAGATCTCCTCACAGTACTGGACAGCCCACTCTAATGCCCTCTTATAGTTATGCCGTGGGAGACTCCTTCCCTCATGCTCCTGTTTTTCCACATAGGTAATCATGGCTTTGAATAATGTATATGTCTGTGTGATGTGATATTATACAAATAATTGTTTTCTATAACAGGGCAGGCCTTTATGTCATTCCACATAAAAGAGGAGGCATCAATCTATTGTGTGGACATTCCGGAAAGCAAGAGACTAGAATGCGTCATCAGCAGTCCAACAGGTTAGTAGTACACATTGCTCAGCTCATTGGAATTGGAAGAATAAGATGGCTATGCTCCCACCCCCAACGCCCTCAACTGTAGAAACAGAGGTCCTTTTGTCCTGATTGTATCGCCAATATATGCACTAAAGGCAATCTTATACTATACTTTCACTCTAATTTATATGTTGTTCTTTCACACTCATTTACTTCTGATTTTAATAAAATTGTACTGTCCCTTATTAAGGTATAATCTTTGTTTTCAGAAGGCTTATGTCAAGATCTTAGCACCTAAACATATAAATGGCAATAACGGTAAATATCGACATAAATAGAACTGTCTGTTTAATCTGCAGGTTCCTGTTCAGATGCGACCAAGGGCAATTCAGTATTCAGGATTTCATGGCTTTCCGCAAACTGCTGAAAACCTGGCTCTTCCCCTAAAACCAACCTATACCAAACTAACCCAAACAGACCAACAGCAACTCAATGACACCAATCCATCAAACCACCTGATATGATATGGCATTTGTAACGCGCCTATACACAAGTGTTTCAAGGCGCGACGAGGCAGGGAGGGGGGAACAAAGGGAGACAGACAACGATCCTACTAGGCCAGGTGTCATTCAGATCGCGCAAGTGCAAGGTTAAGGGGCGGGAAAAGTGCAAGGGGGAAAGGGAGAGGGGAAAGTGCAGTACACGGTTAGTAACGAACAAGATAAATAATAAGGGCCAGCTGGTGGCAAGTGCAAGATAAATGCAGACAAGTGCAGGGAAGCGGGGCTGTAGGGATACAGAGACAGTCCCGCAGTTCAGGGGTTGCCGGGAAGGCAGTGCAGGGGAGAGTGGCTGGGCCACGGACTGAGATCGGTGAGTGGCCCAGTTGCTGATTTAGTACAATGTCAGTGATTTAGCAGGGGAGAGGGGGAGAGAAAGCAGAAGCAAAGAGGAGGGTTTTGAGGCTCTTCCGGAACCTGATGCGAGAAACTGACATCTAATGACTCCCAATGTAATCTAGAAGGGCAAACAGAACTAAATGAATAAAGTAGATCAAAGCAGTGAAATGGTTAGTAAGAGTAAATCATACAGGAACAGGAAAGAGATTTAAACTCCCGAAATGGATAGAATGCATGCGGAGTGAACAAAGTGAATGGCGTAGATGAATTACTTAGAACAGATAACTATATAGTTTGAATGAATCTGGGAATGGAATGAATATGTAGACCGGATGAGTGTATGGAATGGATGAACATGTTGAGTGGATGAGTGTGTAGAGTGGCTGGATGTGTAGAATGGACAAGCATGTAGAGCGGATGAGCGCGTAATACAGGGAAGCGAGTAGAACGCAGAAGTGCGTAAAACAGATGAATGTCCAAAACGGATGAGCATATACGGGATAAGTATGTAGAAATGACGGGTATGTGACCCTGATGAGTATGTAGAGCACATCAATATGGACAGCGCTTGAATATGGAAGTGTGAAGAGTGTGTAGACCTAGCGAATGTACAGAGCGGAGGAGTGTACAGAGCAGAGGAGTGTACAGAGCGGAAGAGTGTACAGAATGCAGGAGTGGATAGACCAGAGGAGTGGATAGACCAGAGGAGTGGATAGACCAGAGGAGTGGACAGAGTGGAAGAGAGGATTGAACGGATGAGAGATTGAGTGGATAGGGCGGATGGATGGATAGAGCGGATGAGCGAATACAATGGATGAGAGGATAGAACGGACAAGTGGATAGAACGGATGAGAGAATTAATGGATATGGCGGATGAGTGGATAGGGCAGATGAGTGAATAGAGAGGATGAGTGGATAAAGCGGATGAGTAGATAGAGCGTATGCGTGGATAAGTGTACAGAGTGAATGACTGTACAGAACGGAGGAAAGTATAGAATGGATGAGGGTAGAGATGAACATATAAGACTGAATATCGCTGCTGGATGCATGAAAGGCACAAGCCCTTAAATCAGAGGAGCAGATGAGTGCGGGGAGCAAATGAGCACAGGGATCAGATAAGTGTGTTGAAGGGATGAATGCGTAGAGGGATGAGTGCGTATTTGGGATGAGTGCATAAGGGGGGTTGAATCGCGTAGAGGGATGAGTGCGTAGAGGGGAAGAATGCTTAGAGAATGAGTGCGTAGAAGGGATGAGTGCGTAGAAGGGATGAGTGCGTAAAAGGGATGAGTGCGTAGAGGGGGTGAGTTCGTAGAGGGGGTGAGTGCGTAAAGGGGGCGTGAACATAGAGGGAGCGGGTGCCTAGAGGGAGTGTGCGCAGAGGGAGTGGGTGCGCAGAGGAGGTGAGTGCATCGTGGGGGTGTATGCATCGTAGAGGTGAGTGTGTCGTAGGGGTGAGTGCGTCGAGGGAGTGAGTGCGTCGAGGGGGTGAGTGTGTCGAGGGGGTGAATGCGCAGAGTGGGTGAGTGCGTCGAGGGGGTGAATGCGCAGAGTGGATAGAGCGGATGAGAGGATAGAACGGACAAGTGGATAGAACGGATGAGAGAATGAGTGGATAGGCCAGATGAATGGATAGGGCGGATGAGTGAATAGAGTGGATGAGAGGATAGAACGGACAAGTGGATTGAGCGGATGAGTGGATGGGGCAGATGAGTGAATAGAGTGGATGAGTGGATAAAGCGGATGAGGGTTAGAGCGTATGAGTGGATAAGTGTACAGAGTGAATGAGTGTACATAATGGACGAAGGTATAGAACAGATGAGTGTAGAGATGAATAAATAGGACCGAATACTGATGTTGAATGCGTGAAAGACACAAGTGCTTAAAACAGACGAGTGCGGGGATCAGATAAGTGCGCAGAAGGGATGATTGCGTAGAGGGATGAGTGCGTAAAGGGAGTTGAATTGCGTAGAGGCGTCGAGCGTGTAGAGAGGAAGAATGCGTAGAGAAGATGAGTGCGAAGAAGAGATGAATGCAAAGAAGGGATGAATGCGAAGAGGGGGTGAGTGCGTAGAGGGGGTGAGTGCGTAGAGGGGGTGAGTGCGTAGAGGGGGTGAGTGGGTAGAGGGTGTGAGTGGGTACATGCTTGAGGCAGACGAGTGCATGCGTGGGGCAAACAAGACTCGGTAGGGGGGCAGGCATGGAACGGACTGAAGCGCATAGAATTGCGCAACATATAAAGTATGGTTTGGAACGCAGAGAACGCTTAAAGAGCATTTAACTCACAATAACTGGAGTACGCATGGCGAACTGGAGCGCACGGCGCGAACTCAAACAAACGCGGTGACCTAAATATATGGAACAGACTGGGATCCATGGAGTGAATAGGAGTGCATGGAACGGTCTGGAGCACGCGACGTATATAGTATGATCTGGAATGCAGAGATTATCTGAAAGCGTACATAACCCATCTTATCCCACCACCACGCTTACTCTCTCCATACATCACCACTCAACTAGAACACAGTGATACCATGATACCATTCGGTATAACTGTTCTCATACCAACACTCGCCGCTCACTCCACATCATTCTAAGTAATCACTGCTGGTAACGCACCCCCCAGCCAGGCGGTCTCCTCCGGCCTAACGCAGCCACATCCGCTCTGGATAAATCCTGCCAGAACGAACACATACTCCTGACCTCTCAACCAGCACACCTACCGCTAGAATGCAGCTATTACACGGACACCGCATGAGCTGCACACATACTCGGTGCCCACACGCACCCTTTTGTCTCTCTCTACTCTCTCTACTAATATGAACTTCGGTTCCCAAGGACGTTCAACCTACCAGCGCCTTCAGACCATACCAATGGTATGTAAGGCGCTATATAAATGCAAAATAACAATAACAATTCAGCAGTTCTGGGCGTGGCTACGAGAGCCATGTAGGAGGACGCGTTCCAGCGGAGCTCCCGAGATCCTGAACAGATCCGGGCAAATCAGTGCAGTACGACTGCTTATTGAAAACCGACGACATGCATGCCAGCGTGTGAAGGTGCTGCCGAAGTATTGTGAACTTTTGGAGGTCATAGTAGCTATGACGACCGAGATCGGAGAAGAAAAGTCGAGAGACGCTGAGAACAAAGGGCGATTCAAAATGGCCGACATAGACTTGAGACGGGATTGAAAAGAGTCGCGGGAAGACCTAACCAGGTCAGCGCGTAATGCGCCCACTCATCATTCGGTAGACCTGCACATCTTCAGAACCATGTCCAGCAAGGCAGTGCGACCTAAGGCGAAACAACCCACGCTGGATGACTTCACCAAAACGTCCCCGGGCTCGGACGCCACCAAGAATAAGGATGCACCGGCCGTAGGTAGCGCGACGACTTCGAGCTCTAACAAAGAAATCCTAGCAGCGATTGCGGACCTGAGAGCGGCCTGGGAATCGAAATTAGAACAGGCTGTCTCTGAATTAAAAACGGCATTGGACCTCAAAGTTGGGGAGGTCCAGGAAGACGTCAATCTACTGAGACAGGACGTTAGGGTTCTGGCAGAGCGCACAGAGTCCCTAGAAAAAGAAGTCGGCCCGAATACGGCGGACTGTGCCACCCACAAGACAAAACTGCACGCCCTAATCCAAAGGGTGGGCAACCTGGAAAGTAGAGCGGAGGAGGCGGAAGGACGGGCCCGTCGCAACAATATCCGCATTGTGGGCCTACCGGAGGGGACGGAGGGCCGTGACCCTACTGACTTCGTTGAGACCATGTTGCTGCAGGAGATATCCGGAGGGGCCTTATCCCAAGGCTTCGCAGTGGAGAGAGCACATAGAGCCCTAACGAGGAGGCCGCCTCCTGGAAACCCGCCCAGACCCATCATTGCCAAAATTCTTAACTACCGTGATCGGGAAAGAATATTAGAACATTTTCGTAAAGGAGGCACGATCAAGAGAGGAGAAGCAAACATCACGGCGTATCCGGATTACACCCTAGCTGTGCAGCGGAGCCGTATGAACTTTGGAACTGTGAAACGGAGGCTGAGGGAGGCAGGTTACAAATATATGTTGCTTTACCCTGCAAAACTGAAGGTCATACAGGCGCATAAGACTTTATTTTTCGAGACCCCAGAGGACGCCATGGAGTGGCTCGACGCACAAGGGTGCCCTCAAGAATCGGCGGACCGGCCCCAGAAGGACTCGGAGGAGCTACCGAAGACGTAAAATGGCGTCGCAAGATGGCGCGACACATGGACCTTAAGACTTGATTATAGTCGGTTCGGAACCTTCGGTATGGAAGGTCAGTTGGTTGTACTGTTTGCCACAAACATTGAGATTATTATTGAACGGGAGCCCCATGGAGCGATACTCTCTCCCCACAATAGCTTAGGTTAGGTGGCCATTAGGGCGACCTCACCCTACTGGGCTCCGTGTACGGACTGGTGTTTGCGGAGCCAGATGTGGGGGTGCCTGAGCTCTTTTGTTGAAGCTGGGCAACAGTTGGGGTGTGTGGTGTTGGGGGAAGGGTGGGTGAGGGAGGGGAAAGGGGGTTGGAGTTTAGTTGTGTGTGCGGTTAGTTTGGGAATGAGCTTATTTGCGGAGTGGCCGCAGTGGGACGCTTTCTGTGTCATGAGAACTGTTGGAGGTTCCCGTAAGGGGGGTGGGAAGACACATAGCTGCCATGGGTGACCTCAAGATTGCCACCTGGAACGTCCGAGGCCTCAATAATTACTTGAAAAGAAATAAAGTCATGTTGTATCTTAAACGACAGAAGATCGACATTGCCCTGCTACAAGAAACGCACCTGGCCCAACATAAACTAGACCTTGTAAAGAAAAAATGGGGGGGTACAGTGGTGGGCTCCCCGTACTCGGCCTATGCCAGAGGTGTGCTGATCTGGGTGGCCCCGCATGTCCCACTCAAAATTGTACGAGAGGAGGTAGACACGGAGGGTAGGCTGGTAATACTGAGGGTACTGATTGAGAACAGAGGACTGAGTATTATTAATACATACGCCCCCAATCAGAATACTGCTGTATATTTCAGGACTCTATGTACACGCCTGGGCTCGTGCGCAGGAGAACCGATCATCTGGGGGGGGGGGATTTTAACTGTGTTCTTGACCCCAAGATAGATAGGTCCGACAGGAAAGTAGACAGGCCCACCCCAGCGGCCAGGGCTCTAAGGGTACTATTAGACGACTATGGACTAGAGGATGTCTGGAGATTGAAACACCCCACGGCCTTGCAGTACTCTCATTATTCGGCCCCTCAACAGTTGCACACGAGACTAGATTACTTCTTTGCTACGCCAGAAGTGACGATAACAACTACACAGGTTGAATACAGAGCAAGGGTCCTGTCGGACCATTCGCCCTTGGTGATGACCTGGCAATATGGCCGCCCTAGAGGGCGGATTCCAACATGGCGCCTCCGGGCGGAGGCGCTCAGAGACCCGGCCTTCAGAGAAGATATTAGAGAGACGATTACAAGGTATTTTGAGGAGAACACAGGCAGTGTGGATTCGGCTGGTACACTTTGGGAGGCCTTCAAGGTGGTAGTGAGGGGCGATGCTATTTCTAAATCAAAGGGCCTTCAGGGGGGGGTTTTAGCTGAGCTGGGGAAAGTGGAGAAAGAATTGGAGCGTGAATGTACCAGAGGGGGAGGGGACACAGACCTAGTACTCGAATTACAACAACGATGCTCAGAGCTTTGGGAGCGGCTTTGTGACCTCAATTACAGGAAATACGTGGAGAGGCAACATGCAGGAGGTGACAAAACGGGTCGCCTACTGGCATGGCTCTACAAGAGGGAAACCCCCAGGGCCCCGGTCATGATGATAGAAAGGGAAGACGGCGAGGAGGCTCACACTCAGGAAGAGGTTAACGCTGCTTTCTTAGATTATTATAAAGCGCTGTATGAGGACAAAGGGGAAGACAATCTGGATAAAATCAGGGACGCACTGGAAGATATAGAACTGCCCAGGATTAGTGCAGAGGAAAGGGAGGAGTTAGATGGCCCCATTACGCTAGATGAACTGGAAGAGGTGGTGAAACGGCTGCCTACTTGCAAGACCCCGGGCACTGATGGACTCCCGAGTGAGTTCTACAAAACGTATAGCGCAGAGATACTCCCCCCTATGCTTGAGATGTACAACGAATCATTTGAGGGAGGCCGATTGCCAGACACGCTCAGAGAAGCGCTGATCGTACCACTGCCCAAGCCTAACAAGCCGAGACAACACTGTGGATCGTACAGACCGCTGTCGATGTTAAACCAAGACAGTAAGATTCTGACAGCGGTCTTGGCGGATAGGCTGCGCAAGGTCATCGGCAGGCTGATACACTCGGATCAGACAGGTTATGTCCCTGGCAGGAACATAACTCATAATCACAGGCGGCTCCACCGAGTGATAGAAGAAGGGAACAGAAGAGATGAGGAAATGGCAGTGATCTCCCTAGACGCAGTTAAGGCGTTTGATTCGGTGAGGTGGCCATGGCTGTTTGCGGTCCTGAGGGAATATGGGTTTGGGCCAGGCTATATCAGATGGGCGAGACTACTGTATAGCCAGCCTACGGCTAGGGTGCGTACAGGATCAGTGATATCCGACAAGTGGCACCTAAGTAGGGGTACTAGGCAGGGATGTCCTTGGTCCCCGATGTTATACATATTGGCCTTGGAACCCTTAGCGGTATATCTTAGACAGCAATATGACCTGGTGGGCATCGAGGTGGGAGGAAAGAGCCATTTGATATCCTTATATGCCGATGACCTGCTGCTGTACCTAAAGTATCCTGAAGAGAACCTCCAGTATGTTTTGGAGGTCATGCAGAAGTATGCCGAATTGTCCGGCATAGCGGTTAATCCTGACAAGTCGAGCATGTTCCCTCTAGGGTACTATTCGAGGGTCCCCACGGAACGCTTGCCGGTATTGCCCGTGCCTTGGGCAGCCGAGTCCTTCCGATACCTCGGAATAGACATATATCACACTGTGAGAAACGAACATCTGCACAACACCGAGGTTGCTGTGGATAAAATCAGTGCGTCTATGCGATTTTGGGAAAAACTGCCGCTAGCGATGATAGGGCGAGGGGCGTTGCTTAAAATGGTTGTCTTGCCTAGACTGCTGCATTTCTTCAACAACATACCATACTTAATAGCTAGGAAGTTCTTTACCAAACTCGACAGTATGTGCAGGGACTTCCTATGGCATGGCACTCGCAACCGAGTGGCGCTGTGGAAGCTACAAAACTTCTACGATAAAGGAGGAATTAAATTACCACATTTTGAGGCCTATTATGTAGCGAGCCAATTGCAATATGTTACACAGTGGCTCTCTGATGAGGAATCTCCCGAGTCCAGATTGGTTGGGACAGATTGCACCTCGTTTTATTTGAAGGAGATCATCTGGGTCCCTAGACAAGACTTAAACCTTTGCCCTGGTATGCTGTTACTTGGGTGGAAAATGTGGCGTAGAGCATGCCGGTTACTGGAAAGCCCGGATCCGTGTTCGCCGCAGGTGCCACTGGTCGCCTTGACTGCGGGGGATGGTCAACTTAGAAAATTTATCAGAATGTACTGGGAACCGGTTGGGTTGGCCACGTTAGGAGATATATGGCAAGATGGGGCCATCAAGGATTTTGCAGACTTAGAAGAAGAAGCTGGGTTACATGGGGGCCAATATGTTACATACTTCAGGTTGGTACAGATTATCCGAAAATCTTGGTCTGAGACGGTGTTAGCGGAGGATCCGGATGCCCTGATTGACACAATATATGACATATCAGAGGGCGGACACGAGATCTCCAGATTGTACGAGGTGGTGATGTCCCGAGTGGGAAAGGACTTGACAGACTTGAGACTAGAATGGGAAATGGAGGTGGGGGTTCAGATGACGGATGGGATGTGGGAACGGGCTCTGGGATATCATAAAAAAGTGTCCAGGAATGCTAGATTACAGCAAATCCAACTATATATCACACACAGAGCGTATTTGACCCCCAAGAGAATAGCTAAGTTTGCTAACTCGGGCAGGCAAGCATGCCCGAAGTGTAACGAGGAGAACGCGGATATGACGCATATGTTCTGGTCCTGCCCAGTAATTGAAGTCTTCTGGGGAGAAGTGTCACAGAAGTTGGCTGACAAAGGGGTCTCGATAAGCATTGACACGACCTGGGCTTGCCTTCTAGGGGGGTTCTCCAGACCAAAGAACACCAGACATCTGGGGAAACTGAGAGACCTAGCGTATATACTCGCTAAGAGGAGGATAGCTATGAACTGGAAGCAATGCTACAAACCTAGGATAGAGATGTGGTGGAGGGATCTCCAAAAATGGGCGGAGGCTGAAACCATGGTCTGGCAAGAGGCATGCAGTAAATGCGGGGAGGAGGATGTGGGCAACCTAGTAGCCTGGAGGTCATTAATCACTGGTCTGTTTGGGGTACGAAGAGAACCTACTGCCTCGGAGGAGGAAGTCACCCAGCCACACCAGGTCGATACGGAACTACCCTGTGGATGAGCTCTTGGGGGGGAGGGGGGGAGTGTAGTGTTGTGCTTTGTTAAGTGTTTTATTGGTTTATTGTGTATAATGTCACAAGTTTGTTTATACTGTTTTCACTTAAAATAAAAATAAAAATATTTAAAAAAAAAAAACAATTCAGCAGTTCTGAGGTGGATAAACTTGGTACATTAACAGCCTGATTCATGGAATTATTTGCATGAAAAACTAGATTTGCGCGCCTTTCTGCCCGAAAATCCCTGTTTGAAGTATGGGGATTTTCGGGCAGAAAGGCGCGCAAATCTGCGTTTTCCACGCAAATAATTCCATGAATCAGGCAGTAAATGTAGGTAACAAGATACTCACACCATGGAAGTGATCAGCCAATCAGGTGGCTGGGAATGGTAGCGGAATCTGCCAGTGGCTGCCCGCATTCTGCCAGTCACTCAATCGCCTCCCCCAGATGTCACAATTCCTTTACCTTTAGCACCTCTCCCACCACCCTGGCCCTGCCCCCACAGCATCTCACACCTCCTTGCTCCTCCCACCCACTTGCCTGTTCGCCCGGGATTCCTTTATCCAGCTGCTGTGCTCCTTCACTGTCTGCAACGCCACCATGGGAAATAGAAAAGGGTCTCTTTCACTTTTCTATTTCCCATGGTGGTGGCCATCTTTGTTTTTATTGGAGATTTGGTAGGTGTACTATGTACAGAGCCCATTTCCTGTAAAGAAGAATACATTTAAACTAATTGAATCCCGGAGAGGGCCATGTGTGCACATGGCAATCCCCCTTTTTCTGGTGGTGTACAGTGCTGGTATCGGCTCAGACTGGTGGGCCGTTACAGGCCCTGTACAACCCCCAATGCAGGGGGAGGGCAGAGGCAACTACTTAGCTACAGTCGTCTACTGATGTCACAGTGCCCCTTCTGCCCAGCTCCACCAGACTTCACCAGACACCCATCGATTGATGTTTAGGCAATAATCCATTAGGTCGGGCGATGCCACTGACTGTTAACGAGCTGCCAGTCCAAAATAATGATCTGAGGGAAGCGAGGACCATTAAAAAGAGCAGCAGGAACATTGCCAGCCAGTAGTGCCACCTGCAATTCGGATGACTATTACCATTAAAAATTCAACACAGTCTCTGACGTGAAAATGGTTGTTATTTTAGGATGGTATATTCTTCATGGATCAAAAATATACCCCACCCCCCCTAAGAAAAACACAAAACAAAAATACGACGACAAAAGGCATGAACCGAGCCGCATGCAAAGCCCTCCTTCTCTTTACATTGTGCCCAGGTGGGAGACTTGAACTTGAAGGTACAGGGGGGCAATGGAAGAGAGGTGAGATGCAAGAGCAAACGTTTTCTTTTTCATTACATTTTTGATGGGGTACAGCGGGATTAAGTGAAGAGAGCTGTGAGTAGCTGAGCCTGTTCACAGACAGCTGGGAATGCAAGGTTTCATCTCTGAAGAAGTCCAGCCTCCTGAGCAGGCTGATAGTGCATAATCAGTACTTTTATTGACATCGCGGAGGTTCTGCTATTGGGGACATTGTAGAGTGCTTTACGTAAATACAAAATAGAAAGAAAATATCACATGCAGGAAGAAGAACTGAGCAAGGAAAAGGGGAGAGAAAAACACAGTGAATGAGGGAAACCCTGTTAACTACATAATTTTGACAAGAGATGAAAAGCTAGATAAAATGCAGAAAACGTGGAAAGAGAAGAAGAATGCTGAGATAAAAATAAAAGTGATGAATGGAAGGTAAAACAGGAAAAAGTGTACAGTGCTAGAAAAAGAGAGGCAGACGTTGAGGAACATTGAGAGAAAAGAGAATAAAAGAGGCATGAATTGAACAAAAAGATGTTGGGGTGGTAGGACTGAGACCCATTACTATAAAGAATAAAACACCCACAACATATGAAACAATGGCCAAGCCAATATGTTTTGCAATTTCATGGTGAAATTACTTTCTACATGCACACACAAAGAGAGAGAGAGATAATGATGCAGGACTAGTGGAGTAGAAGGGCGGCAAAGAAAACATGCAGGTGGATATATGTATGAATATTATCACATTTCTATATAGCGTTTCCTGCCTAGTTCCCCCCGTTTATAACCAGAGACATGTGTTATTACTACCAATCTTAATGGTAGTGATTTTTCTTACCTCATGAGCATGAATTGCCGAATTATTCCTCTTAAGATTTGCATCTGTGTCCTGATGGTTTCACTCAGATGTGAGAAGTGAATGCTTGCCTTGCTAAGGTCTCTACTGGTATAAGAATGAAGCAAAGACTCAGCATGTGAGGATAGATAGATGGACTAGTGAGGGAGTGAGGATAGATGATTGAGAGGGTGACTATGGGGGAGTGAATACATGAATGCCAGTGAAGTTGAATGAATGACAGACTGGACCTGGAGAGATGAATGATGAAGCAGAAGATGGAGGCATGTATGACACTAATGACAGCGGAGAGTATGGGAATAGATAGATGGAAGGGATGGATAGATGGCTGGCTAATGCATTGCAACAATGAGTAACTGAAAATGGAGGATGATGGCGTATTAGGATGGAAGGGTGAAATAATGAGTGTTAGGAGGGATGGATAAGAGCGAGCAAGAGATTTGATGAATGAAAGTGTGATGGTGGATTGGTGTGTGAATTTAGGAGAGTGTTATAATGAATAGCTAAATGAATTAGTGTGTGCATGCAAAGCCTATCTATGTTACACTTTTCAGAACGCGAACAGCCGGGCAGGGTATTTGTGTGTTAGAAACTGAACTTTCTAGCAACGTGCTACCCTGATCAGTTTGTGTTTTCATGATGACTCTGGTAATACATTGCCCGCAGCGCCTCCGCAGACTTGCTTTCTGGTATTCCAGTCTCTTTGTCGTGTATGCAAGTTTGCTTGCTAATATTTGTCTCTGTAGGAACCCATATGTCAGAAGCCAGGTCACAGACATTCTCCTTCCACAGGAGTTTGAGGCTCAGTGGGAATATAAGGATGGAGGTCTCTATGTGAGAGCTGAAATCCATCAACAGAATGCTTCGATCATTGTTGAAAACATGGGACAAAACGATTGAATACTAAACAAGATATTTGCAATTAAGTAGAGTAGCATCACAGAAGGCTTTCATATAGTTTCCTCACCCACACCTGCCCCTTCCACTATGCAGACTGCTCTACTCTGAATGTAGATTATCTTAACACATCACAGGCGTAGATATGTAGAACGCATGTAGGATAAAATGTTGGGTCATAATATTAGTGTGGAATGGTGACACAGCCCAGGCAGGGTGAATGTTTGGTGGGGGTCACAGGGAGGGGGACGGTATAATGGGCATGTCGGTTGAGGGAAATGAAAATAAATCTACTTGAGACTGTACAAAGGTCCCAGGAAAATTGAGGCTAAGGGTTAGCCACATTAGGGCTTAAAAAGAGGGTAAAGGCTATGGGCACAATTGTGGTGAGCTCTGTCGGAAAATGCTGTGTGAGAGCTAGTGGCATGAACTAGGAGGACCAGCATGGTGGGACCTGGGGCACAGGCTGGCTAACACATCAAAGGACAGTGCTGTCATTTTATCAGATCAGTGGATAAATACTGAATGGTGTCTGTTTATGGGCATGTCTTGAAGATCCTTAAGGTGAATACATATAGGATGATTTCCAAAAGCGAGGAAACAACTCTTCGCCAGTCGCCCCACCATCGCAGGCTCCCGTCTTGCATCTCAGTAGATGAAATCGTCACTGCACAGCAAAATGATTTTCATGGAACTACTCGACTCAAAAAACTATTTTTTGAAAATGTATTTGGCACCAGAAAAGTGACAGTGAGATTCAGGTGAATCAACTAACGAGTTTCACCACTAGGGCTTCGTCGGTGTGAGTGACGACCCTCAAGTTGAATACATATAGGATAATATGCTGGGTTGCAGGCTTACTGTGGGATGCAGGCACACCACTAGGAAAGTAACAGTGTGGGCATAGAGGGGATATAAGAGTGCAGTGAATGAACATAGTTGGTACAGTCACAGTACTAAGTACAAGCCACTACTAGGCTGGTTAGGGTGTTCAGGAAAATCAAGAGTGTTGGGAACAACATTGCAGGGGCAAACAAAGGATGAATATTATTGACAAAGGCAGGATGGGGGCTAAAGGGTGCAGTTCAAGTGAGGGTTGACCGGGAACTGCCGGGTTGATGGATTTTCCTTGACAATGTACAAACCGCAGTCCCAGCAGGCTTTTATCTGAGATTTCACACCAGAATCAAGTCACAAATATGTATATGTAAATTGTCACCAAAGAAGGCCTTCTCTTAGATGCAATGACTGTAAAAGGTCAGAATAATACCATAATCTAAACCTTGTGATCCAAACATGGCATCTCTCCGACATGTCCAACAATCCGACACATTGCATCACCTTTCAACTTGTTAGTGCCACGCTTTGAAAATAGTTACAGTTGAGGTCTTGTAGATATCAAATACTATTTGCAGCTAAAATGGCAGCGTGTTGCCACTGGTGTGCAATCAGCCAAGAGAATGACTGTCTAAATAAGCTTGCTGAGGCAGAATAATGTCCTGCTTGATCCTTCCTGCCCACATCGTTACCCTGCTTGGGAAACCTGGTGGTTGGTGGGCAGACTTAGCTGGGAAGGAATGAAGGCTCGAGAGCTGCACAGTGCAGCTTTCTTTGATGCGCTGCAAGAGTCCTCTGGAGCCGTCATGGCATTCATTGGCTTAAGGTACAGCATCAGCCACTCCTGCTTGTGGCTTTTGCAGAGCTCTGGTCTCTTTGGCCCTCTGATTTTCTTCCTCCGCTTGCTGATCCTTGCTGTGCCATAGTAGATATTCACCCTCAGTCTGCCCTGCTCCCTTGGCCACAGGGATGCTCTGCAGCTTAACGCTCTGGATCCCTGGCTGTCCATTAGAGTGTGCCTCCACCATTACAGAATTGGGATATCTGGCCACCTGTGTTCCACCCATCTGTGGCTGCTCTGGTTCTTTTCTCCACATTTGGTGTAGCTGTGCAGTGCTCCCGCAAACTGTATACCTCTCTCCGCAGGCTCCTGCAACAGTCGGGGAGGGGAATAATGCCCCAGTCCATTCTGTCTGCCATCTTGGGGTTTGTTTTGAGCTTCTAACGTGTGGGAGGAGCTGCTTGTGGAGTAGCCATTGTTGCGATCATTACACTATGGGGCATTTTCATTAGTGTTGTACTGCTCTTTCTGGCTCCATGCTGTGCCCAGACTCTGTGCTGGCTGCCTGCTTACTAGGTCTTCTACTACCTGTTTATCCATTATTGAAATCCTTCCACATCCTGACACTATGCACAAAAAACATAGAACTGCCATCACTTTCTATATTAATATATAGTGATGTATGTTTCCTAGATTACTGTTTCCTGTAATTCATTGGTGCAAGGAAGCTATGGAATTTACCAATGATAGTATGGACAGGTGGGAAGCAGCCAGTATTACAGTGACGAGATGTCCTGGTTTTGCCTAGAGAGTCTGGGAATTGGGCCTTCTGTTCCCCACTGTCTTGAGAGTTTTTTTTTATTTAAAACCAACATCCCTGTTTTAGGGAATGGGAGGGTCACAGTACCAGGATTTAGGAAAGGGAGGGTGCCAACTTAATCGGCAACACTTATTAACTTTAAACATCACACTATATTGAATAATACTAATACTAGAATTTTGTCATCACAGGGTGGGCTGGAACCCCCAACCTTTCAGATACCAGCCACATGAATTAACTGATTGTGCCACAGAGACTGGTTGGGAAGCAATGCACAGCAAGGCCTGTAACATCAATCAGAGCAAAAGCTCCTATTTCATTAACAATACCCATAGTGAAAACCACATCATATATATATTTCTGAGGCTTGTGGAATCTGCTTAGATCACATGCTGTGCATAGGCCGACATCTAGTGGAAGCTGCGGAGTATTACAGTTTGTTTTTCGAAACTCGAAAATGGGCGTCGACACAGGGCGTGCCAGTAATACTATTCCTAGTGTGACCCAAGATCCCTCGCGCGTCTAGGATCCTCAGATTGTTTTTTTCCGCCATACTGGTCGGAAGCATTTTGCGGAGTCCCCTGGCCTTAGCCATACTTTTGCTAAAATATCGATTAATTTACATCCTTTCCCCATCCCAACGTCGAACTTCGACACTCGACGCCGGCTTGGAGAAGAATTCGACCGTCGGCTACTGCACGACGGATTTGGGCCTCGGAAGGCCTCTGGCCTCGGCCCGGGCCTTGGAAGGCCTCTGTCCTCGGCCCTGCAAGTAGGGAGAGTGGGGGGTTGGACATACTCTACACTCTTGGTATATAGGTACAACGTATACATTTCCTACACTTACCAGCCCGCTGCCTCAAGGTGCGTATGGAAGGTACCCCTTTTCAATTCTGCCCCAAGTGCAATCGCAAATACCCTTGGGTCGACAGGCACGCCACGTGCAATCTCTGCTTGCGGAGGGACCACCCCGAGGCGAACTGCAGAGCGTGTAGTAGGTTTAAACCTAAGACACTTAAGGACTGTTCGACGAAGCGTTGGGCCCACCACGCCAGGCAGTCGGCCATGGCATCGGAGGGCACCTTCAGTGATGGCAGCGATGCCGTGCTTTCGGACGGCGAGGGCATTACGGCGTTGAAAGACAGCCGAGCGCAGGTCCCCGACCTCTGAAGGTCGTCCGACAGGGCGGCTATGGCGAAGACCCCCGGCGACACAAGCACTTCACACACAACTCACACAAAACACACGATTCCAACCGAGACTCGACGACGTCGAGTTCTCAGAAAGAGGCACATAGAGAACGGTCCGAATCGGTGTCCACTGGGCGTTCTCGATCGAGATCGCCGCATGACTCCAGGCAATCATCCACTCTTGCCAAGAGTGCCTCGCTCCCTAAGCTAACAGAAGTTCGATCGTCGGAGGACGAAGACGACTTCCACCCCCAGGCCGCTCTCCAGGAGTCGGAGCCCGCAGACAAGATCAGCGCGGCCCCACGTTCGAAGGACAGGGACTCTACCCCCGATCCTCGACGCCAGACGTCAAAAACCTCTGGAAACACAAAGGGACAGGGAAAACACTTTTCCACTCACGGGGAGGGGGGAAAACAGCAGAAGAAGCAGCCACTGCACTCTTCCACACCTGTGAAACACTCCACTCCTCCTACACAGACAGACAAGCCCAAGTCTGCTGCTATTTCTAAAACCAGCAAATCTACTCAGGATAAGTCTCCTAGACTTTCTGAGAGAGTCATTCCCAGTTCCAAAGAATGGTCGAGTGATGACATAGATAGGGTCATGTCAAGGATGTCTTTTTTGGCAGACTTTTATGATAAAAATCCAGACCATTTCCTTTCATATAATCCACAAGGGGCTACACCCTCAGGCTCTAATGATCCTATCCCCCCGAGTAAGAAGCCCTGGTTTGAGACACCTATGAGGTCTGCGGACCCCTTCGATGTACAACCATACTCACGGCCATACTCACAGTATCAAGGAGAGACTTCCTTTGGTGAGGACCAAGAATTTGGCATGGTAGAAGAGCAAACCGGGACGGGCTACTATGGGGATGATGAGGAACAAGAAGAGGAAGACCCTGAAACCTACAGAGTAGATTCCCCGGTAGAGAAGGAAGCCCCGGTTACCGACTCCCCTGTCGATAACCAACCCCTCCTGAACGAGGTTCTCGCACAAGCAGCAGAACATTTCCATATTGACACCTACGGTGTCCAGGAAGAGAGGGACTTTGCCGAGGAGTTAGTGGGAGAAAGGAGGCCTGTTGCCCAGCCATCCCTATCCTTAAGTCTATTCAGCGAAGAATAGACCCGTCCCTGGTGAACCCGAACCTCACCAGAGCAGTCAATCCCAGAGTTGAAAAACTTTTCAGGGCAGCCCAGTCTGACCCTCTCTATATAAGAGGACATCTGAAGCCAGACTCCCTGGTTGTCACTAACACTCGTAAGAGGGCTGGAACACCCTTGTCATCGTCCGAAGCTCCTCCAGACAAGGAGAGCAAAAAACTATATGGTTTCAGCAGGAAAGTAGCCTCAACGTCCGCCTATCAGGCAAGGATTGCAAACTCCACCACCCTGTTGGCCAGCTACAACTGCCATCAGTGGGAAGAAGTCGCAGCACTCATAGCTTCTGCACCAGAACCCTTAAAGGGCCAGTTAGCACGAATTTCCGCAGAGGGTAGAGCCGTGTCTGGTTGCATTTTAAAAGCAACTTTTGACGCCGCGGACAACGCAGGCAGATTGATAGCAGAAGGTACTGTTATCAAGAGACATGTGTGGTTACAGCAGTCTGGTTTTAAGCCAGAAACCCAGGCATCATTGTTGGACAAACCGGTGGAACCTGATCTGTTATTTGGTAAGGCGGTCGAGGACGCGCTGAAGAATGCCAAGGACGAATATGAGACACTCAAGTCCCTTGGCCAGTTAACCAATAAACCCCCTAACCAGAGAGGGAATGGAAATTTTCGTCGCCCACGCGGCCCAAATTCCCATAGAGGATCAAACTATTCCCTGGGGCAGGGTACACAGTGGAACAACAACAGCCAACAGTCTACCCAGTGTTACGGCAGGGGTAATAGGAGAGGACGTGGTAAAGGCAGAGGCAGCCCCAGTAGAGGAGGCGGCACACCTCCACTAAAGCAGTGACGCTCAGTTCAGGGTCCCTTCTCACGCAACCCCAGTAGGGGGACGCATTTCCAACTTCACCCAGGCTTGGGAAGGGATCACATCAGACAGATGGGTGCTGTCAACAGTATCCGCAGGGTACTTTATAGAACTACTGCAGCGTCCCCGGAACCATCCTCCACGCCAAAGAGTACACTCTTTAGAACATCAGTAGATTCTCCTCGAGGAGATTCCCAATCTGCTAGCAAAGGACGCGATAGAACTCGTCCCGGGACACCAGGTAAACAAGGGTATTTATTCAACTTACTTCCTTGTGCCAAAAAAAGATTTGACAATGCGCCCAGTATTGGACTTATGGCCTGCCAACAAGTATGTCAAGCCCCAAAAGTTTCGAATGACTATGCTACAAGAGGTAATCCCCCTCCTAAAAAAGGGGGATTACATGGCAACCTTGGATATGAAAGATGCCTATTTTCATATTTCCATGTTCCCAGCGCACAGAAGGTACTTGCGCTTCAAGGTGGACAGTCGGCACTAGTTCAAGGTACTGCCCTTCGGGATAGCTTCGGCACCAAGGGTATTCACCAAGGTACTGGCGGTGGCGGCTGCACACCTACGCAGGGAGGCAATCCCGGTGTACCCTTATCTGGACGACTGGCTCATAACGGGGAAACCCCAGTAATTTGCAGAACAAACATTCAAAGGACTATCGACCTCCTCCACGAATTAGGCTTCTCAATCAACGAGAAAAAGTCAAGCCTGGTGCCAAGCACCTCCAAACAGTTCCTAGGAGCAATCCTAGATACTCAAGAGGGGTTGACATTTCCTTCAGAGGAAAGAATTCGGAATATACTACTGCAAATTCCGCAATATCAGTCCGGTCACCAAATAACGGTACGCAAAGCAATGCGTTTGCTGGGCATGATGGCGTCATGTATTTACCTGGTCCCCCACGCGCGCCTGCGCATGCGCCTCATGCAGGAATGGTTGGCGAAACAGTGGTCTCAGGCAAGTGGTCAGTGGGACGATCTAGTGGTCATTTCGCCAACACTAGTACAAAGCCTTCACTGGTGGACAAGAGAGAATCTTGCACAGGGGAAACACTTTTACAATCCCGAAGTACAGGCAGTAGTCACCACCGATGCATGTCTGACCGGGTGGGGAGCTCACCATCTCCACCACACAGCTCAGGGTCTCTGGTCTTCCTCAGTGGCCAAGAACCACATCAACCTGCTAGAGCTTCTGGCAGTATTCAGAGCGCTTCAAGCGTTCAAGCCCTACCTACTAAACCTGTCAGTGCAAATCCGGACGGACAGCACGACAGCCATGTTCTACCTAAACAAACAAGGAGGGACTCGTTCGCCAAATCTGTCCAAGCTTGCCCAGAAAATCTGGATATGGGCACTCAGACGGAACATCTTCCTGTCATCACAACATGTTCCAGGGGAGCTCAATTCCCTAGCGGATGCTCTGAGCAGATACTCCCTCCCAGAGGAACACGAATGGGTTCTACACAGAGAGGTCGTAGAAGATATCTTCTCTCAGTGGGGTTTCCCCACTATAGACTTATTCGCCACAAGCGAAAACAGACAATGCACAGGATTTGCATCCAGGTTCCCCCCAACCATACTCCCAGGGGAATGCCCTGTGGATGAACTGGTCAGGGATGTTTGCGTACGCTTTTCCACCAACGCCTCTAATCGGGAAGGTGGTCAACAAGATGAACAGAGAGTCGATGACGCTCGTCCTAGTTGCTCCCATGTGGGCAAGACAACCGTGGTTTCCACACTTACTCAGATTGGCGGTGTGCGAACCCATCAAACTTCTGGGCTGGTACAACCTACTGTCCCAGCACCAAGGTCAAACGGTGCATCCTCAACCCAACTCAATGAACCTGGCAGCATGGCTCCTGAGGTCATAGAGTTCGGACATCTCAATTTACCACAGAGGTGTATGGACATCCTAAAGGAATCTAGGAAACCTAACACGAGGCACTGCTACTTTGACAAATGGAAGAGATTTGTTATCTGGTGCCAGAATAAACAAATCAACCCAGTTGATTGCACTCCTTCCACTATTGTTACATACATGCTCCACCTGCTGGATGCAGGACTGGTTTTTAACTCACTGAAGGTACACCTGGCAGCCCTGTCAGCATTCACCACTTCCCATAACAAGGTTTCGTGGTGGAAAGTACCAGTAGTTAAAGCCTTCATGGAAGGAGTAAAGAGACTTCACCCTCCTATTTCAAACCCACCACCAGGATGGGACCTTAACGTGGTGCTATCTAAGCTCATGGGCCCCCCATTCGAGCCCATGCACAAAAGCAGTCTCAAACACCTGACTTACAAAACGGCCTTCTTAGTAGCAATTACATCTATAAGAAGAGTCAGTGAAATTCAGGCTCTGTCAGTGCAAGTTCCCTTCTTTACTGTCCATAAAGATAAACTGGTTTTACGCGCTCACCCTAGGTTCTCACCTAAGTTTATCTCAAAATTCCACGTCAACCAGTCCATCGAGCTTCCGGCTTTCTTCCAAGACCCACAAAGCTCGGCTGAGGTGAAACTACACACACTAGATGTGCGTAGGGCGGTCCTCTACTATGTAAATAAGACCAGACCGCTAAGGAAAACAGATCAGCTGTTTGTCTCCGTAGCTACAGGCAGAGAGGGGGATCGCGTCTCTAAAGGTGCCAGCTCTAAGTGGATTATTAACTGTATCCAGCTGTGTTACTCACTTTCTGAAAGAACTCTGCCTTTCACGCCTAGGGCCCACTCTACAAGAGGCATTGGAGCCACTCTGGCTTTCATTGCAAATGTGCCTCTTGACACCATTTGCAAAGCAGCTACTTGGAGCTCTATTCACACTTTTACTCAGCACTACTGCATTGACACTCATTCCAAGACAGATACACAAGTGGGACAGGCGGTTCTTAGACATTTTATTTGGTCATGACCCTTCTCACATCCCACCTCCTTCTTCAGGTACTGATCGCTAATCTATGCACAGCATGTGATCTAAGCAGATTCCACAAGCCTCAGAAGGGATACATTACTCACCGTAATCGTATTTCTGATGCTTGTATCTGCTTAGATTCACATGCGACCCACCCTTCCTCCCTTCTGAGAGAAGGCGCATGGATGCTTGTAGTCTTACCTTTCTATCTATCTGCCTGGATTATCTGTACTCACGCTACTCCTCATGCTACCTCATGTCAGAAAAAATACAATCTGAGGGTCCTAGACGCATGAGGGATCATGGGTACAGTGGAGGTCACACTAGGGATAGTATTACTGGCACGCCCTGTGTCAACGCCCTTTTTCGAGTTTCGAAAAATAAACTGTAATACTCCGCAGGTTCCACTAGATGTCGGCTTACAGGGAGTAATGTATTATATATATATAAGCAGTGCTGGAAATACTGTAGGATGCCAGGGAGGGTGGGGGCAGAATGAAGTCTGGGGGTTTTGGCGGGGCACTGTGAGTGTAAATGGGGTAGTCCTTCTTTAATATTGGTGGTGGTCCCGCCCTAGCCAGTGTAGATTGCATAGGATGCACCACAAGAGTTGCAGTGGATTGTCCAAGGAATGGAGGCGGGTTTCACCCCAGACACATCCACAATTAACTATTGACTTTCGATTTTGCGATGGATTTCACTTAAACCGTTGCATGTCCACTTTGATTGACTTAATTTCTTATTCTCTTCTTTTACTTTTCCGTTATATCACTTTTAGCTGAACACCTTACAGAGAGCTTCAGTCAGTCAGTCAAACAACTTTATTCGGCCAAAAAGACCATCAAAGAACACCCTGCAAAAACATTTCTAGAAATAAAGATACAATTCTGAAGCAGAATTACAGGGAAACAACAGAAAATTCAAAAAACAGGGCAGTAGGAACAGGCCACCCCCTCCATAGGAAACCCTAAACAGTTATTTGAGCCAATAGTCTGGACCCACCATCCCCTTGCTTCAGCCAGTCCCCATGGCGTCTCGGGCCCAAGGTTGTCAGATTTGCCCCTGAAAGGGGACTGTTGCTAGAAAAGACCCCAGTTTTTACTATTGCGAATCTGTGAGCAGTAGCAGAGCTGAGAAAAGGGTGCGTGCTGATTGAGATCCCACTCATAGATGATTTGCCTGCCCGCCCCCAACCTCCCAAAACCCTGTTTGCTGTACTATGGTCCCAAAAAGACAGTTTGATGCTATCCAGGGTGTTCTTGCCTATACGTGGAATTCTTCAACACCACGCCAAAGCTTCTCTGCGTACAGACGGGCAACCTCCAGAGGTTTTCAGCCAAAATAAACATTTATTAAGTAGAGCGTAATTAGGCTCTGTCTTGTTTACTGCCAGTTTGGGCACCCCATGAAGGAAGACTGTAGGACGTTTGGGCTTTCCTTGTTCAGAGAGTTTGTGCTGGCCCCCAGACTTCCATGTGCCCTGGTCTTTGGACTCAATACAAACGGAGCCCATGATAGCAGAGGCCTGAGCCACCGATGGCAAAGACAATAGACTAGCGTCGGAGACCCTGCTACTCTCACTGGTATTGGCATGGGGAACACAGGGGCAGTTATTGGAAAGCGATTCCCCTTGTGCCAGGTTTAGGTGGACGGCAATCTCTTCGGGGGTGGTCAGGACTAGGGGCACCTGTACAGGTAAACTTTCCAGGGGACTTTCCAGGGGTAAGATCTTATGCCCTTTGGCAGCTGAAGTGGTCACCATGGGCTCCGCCTGGACAATTCCACCTCCCTTCCTTTGGGCCTCTAGCAGAGATTGTAACAGATCCTTAATGATGTCCAGTTCCGCCAGAACTTGATTACACCCACACACCCTATGTAGGGGAGCCTCTGGGAGTCGGTCAGTGGTCACATTACACTCATGGTTACTGGCGGCAGTTGGTTGGTTGATGGTCTCGACCATCCGGAGTGGGGTCAAACAGGGGGAGGGGCTAGCCCCAGAGCTTGTAGACGAGAGAACATTGCTCCACAAACTGTTATGGGAGCTTTCACAGACTGGTCTTGCATCGGTCTCTCCAACTAAAAACTGAAAACGAACATTTAGAAATTGGTTAAAACATTCTCCATTCACAACTCTTCCTACAATCACATGAGTTCCCATTTATTTCATTATGAAGAACATTTACCTGAATGTTTCTTTGTGGTAGGGATACAGGCAGTAGGCGCCGTCCACCACCGATATTGGCAAGGTAAACCGTAATTATCTGCAGAGACATAATTTATAATTGGGAATTAGCCTCTTATTCTAATATGCGGAGCTACATTAACACAACCTTCAGCCTTCAGCATTTTTTTTCACTTCCTCAACCACTATTTGTTTTTGGGCTTCTGGCAGTCCATAGTGTTTTAAATGGACCGCTTTTCCCTTTGGAGTTCTGATATAAGGATAAGTACTATGCAACCTCCCTGGTTTCTCGGGGAACACATCGGGGAATGCCATAACCAGGTCGTTTGAATCTTCTTGCTTCTGTGTAGATAGTTCTAGGGGAATAAGCTCTGAATTGTCTATCTCCTCCGGTACCAAACAAGACAATATCGAGGCTGAGGCAGCGGAAGGATTTTCTTTACACTCCTTTAAGAGATTTACATGGTAAAGTTGGGTCTTTTGCTTCTTATCCGGTTGTGCTATTTTATAGGTATAAGTCTCTGTGTGTCTGTTCATTTAAGTGTCTTAACCCCTTGTTAACACTCCGTCTTCTACCTTTGCACTACACATATCAACTAGTCACTCACACACGCAAGTGAACACCATCCATAGCAACCACTAGCACCATCGACAGAGAATTATCTAGAGAGGGGAAGATCCGGGGTGGGGGAGAAAGAGGCTTTTGGAGGTGGAAGAAAAAGTGTTATTGGGCCAGGATAGGTGGGCAAGACAAGATATGGACATAGACGTAAGAGATTAGGAATTGATGGAAGAGTGGTGAAACATTGCGAGGGTGGAGGAGAGGAGGTGAAAGAGGGAAGTAAAAGGGAAAATGTGAACATCAAGGAGCTAAAGAAGGTGGATGTAGAATTAAGTGAAGTGGAGAAGGGGAGGCACATCAAGGAAGTGGATGAGGGGGTGGTAGAGGGCAGTATGGAGAAGTTGAAACATATTGTTGAGTAGGAACAAGACTTTACCTCCGCAGAAGTGTAAAAACATCACTGAGGAAAAGATAACTGTGGACCACATATCAACATGGGGATCTCCCACTTAGGTTGCTTTGAAAAACAAGATTGTGGCGAGGCATCAAAAGGGGCAGCAGAAACTCGGAACAAAGAGCAGGATGAGGGTCTAGGGCTGGACCCTGTTGGTAGAAAATCTGGGGTGAGATGCTGAGGTCAAAGGAGAGACTGGGGTAGGTGGCTGGAGACCATGAGGGGAGTGATAGTTGGTAAAAGGGACTTGTGAGTGTCTTGACAAGACCTTAGTGTTTCTCACAGTCTCACTAAAGCACCTGTGCTTGGTTTAATGACAGTTTCTCTGCGACACCACATACAGTGCCTGTCAACAGGCTCCAGCCGGAGCTGCCACACAGGAGGAGGCCCCCCTATGTGAAAGCCTGTGGAAGAGTTTTGGAACACCTTAAACATGAGATTAAGAACACAGGGGTCAACACAGGAGGAAAAGCAATGTACGGTGGGGGTTCCCTTTAAACCGAAGGCTATACGCTGACTTGATAGTTGTGTTAACCTGCTATGAGATACCTTTCTCTAGACGTATTGAGAAATGGGAGAACTTTTTGTTTGTACTCCCTTTAACTTCCCAGAGAAATGCTTACTTTTAAATTGTTCTGAAGCACTGCCCACAGCCATCATCCTGGTGAATAAACATCCTGACAACTGTAGTTTAATTCACAGCATTATGGCTTATAATTTTGCCCCAAGCTGTATTAGGTCCTAAAAAAAAAACATTGTTTTATTTCTACCTTGATCCATTGGGGTCCCCATCCTAGCACCCAAAATGAAATAGGAAGGGAGCACATTAAAATGTAACATCATAAAACGTTTGCGACAAGTAAAAAGCATGAGATATGTTATCTTAATGGGTATTTATACCGCACACTATCATCACCTGAGTGGTCCACTTGGTGCTCTGGCGGATCTCTAAAGCAAAAGGGTAAGGTGTGGGGGTAAGTTAGTAGGACTGAGCGGGAAAAAGCGCAGAGAGCTGTGATGTGCTGGTGGAAATTCAGTTTGGTTTACACCATTCTTTGAACGTAGGTGTGAATCTGCAGTTGGTAGTTGTTGTACGAGGCTATGTGTGGTTTGTTTCGTTGTTGGGAAACATGTCTGTATCTGTAAAAAATGAGAGGCCTATAAAACATCCACAGCAAACATTTTCTTTCCAACGAGGTAAGTAACACTCATACTTCCCAATCCCGTACTTTATCTGTATAATCTGCTTTCAACTTCTCAAAGCCCATATTCCAATCGGGTTAAAATATTCAAAAAGGGATCATATGTCGGATACATTTGAAGGTAAAAAAAATGCATCTATACCTCTCCATCGTATTTCCTTAAACACAATACACCCTGTTTAGTTCATAGTTTACCTCTGCTGCACCCATCCACACTCCATTCAGACATGAGTGACTAGCTGGGTCTTGGCCAACCTCACATAACTGTAATGGCTGAAATGCACAGACGCATAATAGCACCTCCAAATTTGGACTCCGGTCCCTTTGAGGGCGTTCAACCAAACAGCGCTTTGGGACCAAAATTATAGTGAAAGGCACTGTATAAATGACAAAAATGATTGAAAATGGGCAGACCAGTTCCATTCACATATAGGATTAAGCACAGTGTTATTGAACCATATTTAAACATATTAACCATGCATCCAGTTTCTGTATTGTGATTTAGCCTTACCTGTCAGTGGTTTAACCTCAATGGAACAAGGCCGATACAATTTTAACCAATGGTGTATAGTTCTGCGCAGCATCCATTTTGATGTGTTTTGCAATCACATAGAGCCAAGCCTATTAATGTGGCAACATATTCAGCTCTCTAACAGTTAATCCACTCTGTCTACATGTCGGGAGAGTTAGACAGTACTATATTAAGATAGTATTGACAATTGTTTAGGATGAGCATATTCATTTTCCCTCCGTTTTTATCATGCCACCTTATACCATATACTGCACTAGTACCTTCAACATGAATCCTCATAATTATCTTATTCTCTTATTATTTTTTCTTATTATCAGTAATATCAAAATCGCATATCAAGTTGACCAAGGCATGATCACTTCAGGTACGAAGAGATACTTTAAAGCAGGGAGGGTTAGATAATGTACAAACACATAGTCAAGGATGCTGCTATATGAACCCACTTGCTGTTTTACCTTGCCAGGGATGTCACCTGTGGTTCTTCCGTTCAACATAAACGGATCTAGTCCAGCCATAAAGCTCAGCCACTTCTTGCCCTGAGCATTACCCTTAGAATGGTGAAAGATTATAGGAAGTAACAAAGGGGGCTGGCAGATACTTAATAATGGCTGCATCACCTTCAGGGCCACAATTGGCATTGGAACACCCTAACCCCATTACTATGACTACAGGGCTACCATTTTCATAATACCAGTTCATAACGTCCATGAGGCATTTCATTATCAAATCAGTATGTGCACCGTCAGGGAGATCAAGATGTTTATAATCACAACCCATCTTTGTGTCTTACTCATGGTTACCTCTAACTTCACCGCCAAAAGATGAGGACATTCTATACTTCCCTTCAACTCACTTAAAGTCAGATTTGTATTTTGTATCTGCTAGTGTCAAAAGCTCTCTCATAGGGTGACCACAACCATTTTTCATTGCTGTCCTACGAATCACAGTATAATCATCAATACAAATGTGGTTCCGTAGCCAAGTTGCTTGCAAAAAAAGATTTTCACAGAGCACTTCAAGTGCCTTATTCTCCAGCATGGGATCTGGCATGGATTCACATGCTCATGAATATTCCGTGTCGTCAGGCTGGGAATCCTCGGTAAAGAAAAAATCAGTATCAGTTTCGTTTCTGATCTGTCTTTCGTAGCAGTAACCAATCACTGATCTCTGCGTCATACTGACCACAGCCAATGACTGCCCTCTACCTAAGCCCCGCCTCTGGCAGCCATCTTCAGATTTTTTCCTGCATGTTTAAGTGTTGGTAGTCCTCGTGCTTAGCTCTCGAGCTTTTACTAGTGTTTCGCGCTTTTTTAGGTAAATTTTCACATTTTCTCGGTTAATCGAGCCTCGAGCTCCACCGTTTCTACTCCCGTTAACGGCTACCCGTTGCAGGATTTTCCTATGCCCCTCAAGGGTGAAGATTTCGTCGAATCAACTTCTTGGAGGATTCCAGAAAATTCACGGCCTAGTTCAAGATGGCCCAGGATGCGAGTTCGTCGCCCGGACCCAAGCTGTTTCGCAGCTGCCCTGGATGCGGGCTGCAGAATGTGTTTAAGGAAGACGAACATTCGCGATGCCTCTACTGTCTTCATGGGGACAAGACTCATGTAGAGAAGGACTGCCAGTTCTGCAAGAACTTGTCGGAGCGGACCATGAGGGACCGTCGATCCCGTCTCGCAAGCTGGTTGGAGAAGGGCTCGACGGGTGAGAAGAAGAAGAAAGGGTCCGAGCGGGCTTCTAAGTCCTGTGCGGGCGCCCCGGCGACGGGGGCCCAACACCAGGCCAAGCGCTGCGAGTCCGCTGGCTCCGGGAGCGCCGAAAGGTCGGGCTCTTCGGTCGCCAGGCAGGGCGCACCTTCCCCGGCATCGTCAACCACGAGCCAACGCTCCGGTTCGGGGAAGAGAAAGTCCGAGACCCCGGGTAAGCTTCGGGAGAAGCCCCGTCCGATCTCGGAAGAGGGGGAGCGAGGCGTCGCCCCTCCCCCGAAGGAGAAGGCCCGGGACGCACCTAAGGTGGTGAAGGCCCCTACCCAGCAGGCGAAGGCCTCTATCGAGGCTATCGCGGCGACTCTGGCCAAGCAGGCAGAGACACCGCCAGCGGAGACTGCCTCCGGGACTAGAGTTTCCCTGCCGCCAAGGAGGGAATCCTCTTTTCAGCCCATCGTTGTGGCCGCCATGATGGAAGAAGCGAGGGGGGGCGCGGTGCCCTCCTCGAGCTCGGAGTCAGCCTCGGAGGAGGAACTGACCGAGGCCGTGAGGAACCTCGAAGTCCAATTCGAGAAGGTTCGATCCCCTCAGGAAGATCCTCGGGAGATAACCGAGGAAGACGACGATGGTGAGGAAGAGCGGCCTTCCCTTCCGCCACAGCTGGATCCTAGGCCTCAGGATGGCTCGGCGGCCATTTTGTCTGCCATCCAGTCCTTATGCTCTGAGATAAGGACGAGATTCCCACGGCCCAGGCCGGAGGACCCGCAACCCGGCCCGTCGGGAAGTCCTCAGAACAAACGACGGAGGACCCAACCCTCTCCTCCGCTCGCCCCGTAAGACCTGCAGTTCCCTCCTCATCCTCCCACGAGTCGGGAGATGACGGTGCGTTGGGCTCAACGACGGGTTCTGAGGGCGGCGGCGACGACGACGGAACGGGTCTCCCGTCTCCCATCGCACGGGCCTTGCCGCCCGACGAGATTGGCTCATTCCACGCCATGATCGCCAGGGTGTCCGAATTGTTCCAGCTCTGCCCGGAGGAGCAGAAAAAGGAAGGTTTCCTCTATCAGCGCAGGGAGGCCAAGAGGAAGACGGTCATTGCGGTGCCCCTACTCGATGACATCTGGGAGGAGGGCCTGTCGGTTCTCAAAAACGCCTCCACGGCACCAGCCAAACGGGACCGGTACGAGAAGGAGTACCGGGTCCCCGAAACCGCTCCCCTGTGCCTCAGGGCCCAGCCAACGCCAGACTCTGTCGTCGCGGCGGCGGCGAAAAAGAAAGCGGCGGGGTCAGGAGCCTCGACGTCGAATTCCCCGCTGGACGGCGAGGGAAAGAAGTTGGACGCCATGGGGCGGCGGGTCATTTCGTCGGCGGCCACGACGATCAAAGCGGCCAACGCCCTGGCGATCGTGGCCCGTTACGACAGGGAGCTCTGGTTTAAGCTGGCCCCCATATTGGACTTCCTGCCGGACGACAAGAGGTCCGAGGCCCTGGAAATACTGCAAGAGGGCGAGGTGGCGTCGGACCACGCCATAACGGTGGCAACCGATATTGCCGATACCGGGTTCCGCCAGCTGGGCAACGGTGTTTGCCTACGACGACGGGGTTGGCTCCGGGCGACCGACTTCCGTCAGGACGTCCAGACCAGGGTATTGGACATGCCGTTCGACGGCAGCAACTTGTTCGGGAAGGCACTGGACGAATCCCTCCAAGCCATAAAAATGGACACGGAGACGGCCCGCGCTCTAGGAGCCCTTCAGCAACGACGGCCCTTTCGGAGCTCCGGAGGCAGACAGGGTGCTTCCAAGGGATCCAGCGGTGGCTCGTCGTCCTACCGCCAGGTGGCACGCTCCTCGTCTCTGGAGGTCTACAGGGGTCGCGGCAAGCAGGGAGCGCCTCGCCGCCGTCGACAAGGTGGCCAGGGCGGCAAGGCCACCACCTCCAAGCAGGACTGAACCGGCCGTGGTCTCGGGCCCCCACCGAAGCACCCCGGTGGGAGGCCGGCTGACGAATTTCATCGGCGTGTGGAAGTCCATCTCCACCGACCGTTGAGTGCTGGATACCCTGGCAAGAGGACACTCTATCGAATTCCTGAAGAAGTGCCCTCACTTTCCACCTGTGCCCAGGAAGGAAAATCACGTCCCTCAACTGCTGTTGGAGGTACAGGCGATGCTCAGGAAAGGCGCCATCGAGCTCGTCCCGAAGAGGCTCTGGGGCTCCGGGGTGTACTCAAGGTACTTCCTCGTCAGGAAGAAGACGGGCGGCTGGCGCCCCATCCTGGACCTTCGTCGTTTGAACAAATACATCAGATCACAGAAGTTCAGGATGGTCACCCTCCAGCACGTACTGGGACAGCGGGAGGAAGGCGACTTTCTATCGCCGTTGGACCTGGAGGATGCATACTTCCACGTTCCTATCCTCAAAAGTCACTGAAATTTCCTCAGGTTCGTCCAGGGACGCCACTACCAATTCAGAGCACTGCCGTTCGGATTGAAGTCGGCCCCCAGGGTCTTTACCAAGTGCCTTGCACCAGTGGCGGCGCGGCTGCGCCTGCAGGGGATTCACGTCTACCCCTACCTGGACGACTGGCTCATCCGCTCAAGGACGAAGGAACTCACCGTCGAACACACTGCGAGGACCGTCCAGCTACTCACAGACCTGGGATTCGCCATAAACTACCCAAAGTCCCACCTGGTGCCGTCGCAGGTGGCCCTGTTTCTGGGAGCGAAGCTCGATACAGTGAGGCGCCTGGCGGCCCCGTCGGAAGAACGGACGAAGACCATTCTAGTCAAAGTGCAGCGCCTGCTAGCCACGGACGTGGCCAGGGTGAGGTCCATCAAGTCCCTCTGGGGATGATGTCCTCTTGCATCTACCTGGTGCGCCTCTGCAGACTACGGATGCGCCCTCTTCAAGAATTTCTCGACGCCCGTTGGATGCAGGCGAAGGGCACCTTCGAAGACGGGGTCCCCCTCAACGAGGTGTTCCGGCGGGCGATTCAGTGGTGGGGCATTTGAGCGCACCTCACGGCGGCCAAGGACTTTCAGACTCCGGCGTACCAGGAGACGGCGACGACGGACGCCTCCCTGGAAGGTTGGGGCGCCCACACCGGAGATCTCCACGCAAGAGGCCTCTGGCTCCCGGAGGAGAGGCTCCTGCACATCAACGTCCTGGAACTCCGAGCCGTGTTCTGGGCTCTCAAATCGTTCCTCCTGTCGCTCAAGGGCAAGGTGGTGCGGATCTTCACGGACAACACCACGACAATGTTTTACATACGGAAGCAGGGAGGCACCAGATCCCCAGCCCTATCCAAGGAGGCACAGGATCTGTGGGACTGGGCGGTCGCCCAGGGGATGTTCCTGGTTCCCTTCCACCTGGCAGGAGAAAGAAACACCATCGCCGACTCGCTCAGCAGGGAGCTGCGCGCGTGTCACGAGTGGGAACTGCGCCAGGATCAGGTGGATCAACTCTTCCGACGATGGGGCAAACCCCAAATCGACCTGTTCGCAACAGCGACGAACTCGAAGTGCAAGAGGTTCGCCAGCAGGTTTCCCCAGCCGAGAAGCATGGGCGATGCGTTCTCGTTCCCCTGGGACGGCCTATACCTGTATGCGTTCCCTCCGTTGCCGTTGCTGCTTCGACTCATCGGCCAGCTCAAGAGGTCCCGGTGCAGGATGATCCTCGTCGCACCGGCGTGGCCGAGGCAGATCTGGTTCCCGGACCTTCTGGACTTGTCAACGTCCCCTCCCATCAAGCTGTCGGCGGACGCGGACCTTCTCTCCAGAGAAGGAGGCGCCATCTTCCACCATGACCCGGCGTCGCTGAACCTGCAGGCTTGGCTCCTGCAGCGCTAGAGTTTGGAGGCTACGATATACCGGCCTATTGCAGAGAGGTTCTTGCAAAAGCCAGGGCGTCCTCGACTCTCAAATGCTACGGTCATAAGTGGAAGAGGTTCTCTATCTGGTGCCGAGCACAGAAGATCAACCCCCTACGGATTACGGCCCCTCAAGAGCTGCCGTACCTGCTATCGCTGGCAAAGGCTGGGCTAGCCCATGCCTCCATTAAGATTCATCTGGCGGCGATCTCCAGATATACCAGAACCACAGTACGGACGTCCCTGTGGTCCCATCGACTGCTAAAAGAGTTTATGAAAGGACTGTTCCGGTCGTTCCCGCCGGTGAAGGCCCCGGCGAGGGAACTTAACGTGGTGCTGACCAGGCTCATGGGGCCCCCATTCGAGCCGATGCACTCCGCACCGATGAAGTTTGTGTCGTGGAAGACTGCGTTCCTGGTGGCCATTACCTCCGCACGACGAGTGGGAGAGATCCAGGCCCTATCCTGCAAAGCACCGTACTTGACTTTCCATGCCTCGAGGGTGGTGCTTAGGACGCACCCCTCCTTTATGCCCAAGGTGCCGTCGGACTTCCATCTTAACGAGCCCTTGGTGTTACCTGTTTTCTTCCCGTCTCCTTCGTCGCCGGCCGAGAGGACTTTGCACTCGCTGGATGTGGCTAGAGCGCTGAAGTTCTACGTGGACCGCACAAAGAGTTTCCGGAGGACATCACAGCTGTTCGTCAACTTTGGACCTGTGAATCAAGGGAAGGCTCTCTCGAAGTCTTCTATTTCCAGATGGCTCTCCGGCTGCATCATGCACTGTCACCGGTTGGCTAACCGACCTCTGCCAGGCCGTCCGAGAGCCCATTCGACCAGAGCGATCGCTGCTACTACGGCGTTCTTATCTGGTGTGCCCCTGCTGGACATCTGCAGGGCTGCTACGTGGAGGTCGACGCACACCTTCACGAGATTCTACTGCGTCGATCGGGAGTCCAGGGTCGGCCAAGCAGTGCTGTGCAACCTGTTCGCTTAAGGTGAGCCTGGTGATGAGGTAAGAGATGCTTAATGTTGAGTTTTTTGTATTGCTTAATGTTGAGCCTTTTGCCGCCCCCCATGGTTGTGCATGTGTGTACTGCTATCTATTCTTATATTCATGAGCATGTGAATCCATGCCGGACCCCATGCTGGAGAAGGAACAAGTTACTTACCTGTAACTGTTGTTCTCCAGCATGGGTCTGGCATGGATTCACATGCGAACCCTCCCGCCTACCCCTCTGCGGCTCTTCACTTGGTCATACTGCCACTTCACGTGCTACCAAATCTGAAGATGGCTGCCAGAGGCGGGGCTTAGGTAGAGGGCAGTCATTGGCTGTGGTCAGTATGACGCAGAGATCAGTGATTGGTTACTGCTACGAAAGACAGATCAGAAACGAAACTGATACTGATTTTTTCTTTACCGAGGATTCCCAGCCTGACGACGGGGAATATTCATGAGCATGTGAATGAATCCATGCCACACCCATGCTGGAGAACAACAGTTACAGGTAAGTAACTTGTTCCTTATTACACATAAAATGTTATAGCACGTTACCGACACTTGGTCCCATGGGTTTACCACAGGATTACAAGTGGTGGTAATTTTTCATTTCTGGCAGCTATAGGGCCCCATGGGTATTTTTGGCAGAGTTATTGCCGGCAGAATTACAGCGTGGTAAATCTGTCTATTTCTTTTAGATAAAGTGGAACATATACTTCCAGCAACACGCTGGAGGTGAATCTGCCACTTTTCCTGCAAAAATCTGTGGATTTTCAGTGCGGTAATTCCACTGGCGTTTAATCAACCAAAAATTGTCATTTGGTTGAGTTAGAAAAATTGCAGTAACTCCTTTACTGCCACTTTTTCAACGATAATGGATTCACTGCCGGTTTTCCTGCACCGTCAAATGTAGAATGAGGCTCAATTATTGGGAACTGAGGTTATGTGATGGTTGATAACAGGATATACAAGCATAAAGATTATTATAAAGGAGCCATCCCATACAGGCATTGAATACAATACAGAAAAAGTGAAGTTGAAGAAAGTGTTCAAAATAACCACTGGAGAGAACAAAATAAAAGGCGAATGGAAGAATTAAAGATGGAACGGAGTGTAGCAGGCTGGTTTGTGGATAAAGAAGAAGAGCTGAACAATAGTTAACATGTGAAAGACTAATACTAGAAACCCAGAGTTGCACTAAAAGTTAAGACTGAGCGAGTTTTACCAATGTTGAATAACTGGAAGCAACCAACCCAAGCAGTAGATGTGAAGAAAAGGGGAGAGAGGAATCAAATATAACACCAAGAGTATGAGCTGTGGTGGAAAGAGATAGATGAGACGGAGGAAAAAAGATTGAGGAAGGTAGAATAAAAGAGCATTCAGGAGCCACCAATGTAGTAGGCAGGGAGGAGATAAGTGTCCAGCCCAAGAAACAAAATAGGTGCGATTCACCAGATGGGAAATAAACCATTTATGGGCCGTCCCAGAAATGCAGAGTGACAGAAGCCTTGAAGAATGGCATGATCTACGGTGTTAAAGGAAGTTGATAGAGAAGAGACGCATGCTTGTAGTAGCGAGCAGAAAGAAGGGAAGTTACAGGGGGTAAGGCAGTTTCCAGGTAATGGAAAGGGTGGAAGCCACATTGCAGAAGCGAAAGCGGAGAGTAAAGATTTAAAAATCACCTGAGAATAAGCAATTCTTTCAAGAACATTTGAGATGTAAGGTGGGATCAGGTGAAAATTAGATGTGAGAGAGCGATTGAGCAATTTTTTTTATAAATAAGAATTATGGTAGTGCGTTTGAAAGAGAGAACGATCACAGACAATAGATAGTTGTTAAATAGGAGCGTTAAGTAAGAGAAAACCTGAGGAATAACAGAAGAAGGTATAGGATCACGGGGTGCTGTTGTCGGATTAGCACAGGCAATGATAGCAGTCATGTCTGTATCAGTGAGCATAGAAAAAGAGATAGCGATTGCGAAACAGAAGAAGAATCAAGATGGTACTGTAGCCTCTAGAGAGCTAGGCAAGCAAGATGCAGAGTAGCCACTTAAGAGCCAAAATAGGATGCACAAGTCATCAGAAGATAGAGGGGAAACAAAGAAGGATCAGATTAAGGTGATACGAGAGATACGCAAGTTATTGAAACAGACTTTTAGAATATGAAGAAAGCCTAGTGAGGAGATCACAATAGTACTGTTGTTTAGCAAGTAAAAGTGAGTTATAAAGAGTATAGAAAAAAGAGAGATGTACGACACTTGATATGACTAAGCACAGTTCGTAAAAGACAATGAACATGTGTAAGTCAGGGTTGAGAGAGTATAAGGGAAGAGAAACGGGTGGCAATCATAGGCAGTATAATTCAGCTGCCTCCTCCGGTAGATTATCATTAACCACAAGTCTCTCCTGCAGAGATAAAGAGTTAATTCTCCGAAAATTAAGTTGTGCAACAGTACAATCTAAAAGGACATGATGTGTTTTTTGTTCAAAATGTATATTTTTTCTTAATTGGATGTGAATCTTCAAAGTAAGAACCGTTATATGACAAGTGCCACTGTGACGGATGCCACTGTGGTGTTAGAAGGGGTGGAACCCTGGATACTATGGCTTCTCACCACGTAAGCAAGGGTGTGGCCATTGTTTAGATGAATTTCCAAAATCTACCCCGTGGTGAACAGGGAAACACTGAGATTTTAGCTAAACCCAGTCAATGTAAGATAGCAATGTGGCACGGCTTAGTCTCAGGAAGGCTGTGAGAGTGCTCTAGGGCTACAATGAGTCCACACACCAAGAATTCAAGTTAGACAGGTATGCACAAAAATGTATAATGATTTTGTAGGCCTTTACAATACATAATAAGCAAGTAAAACCTCTAGGCAAATAATTGTCACGCAGACTTACTATAACACAGATATATATAGTCACCCTTTGGTGATGAAAGAAAGCAAATGATTCAATAACCAGTCAAACACAGGTAAGTAGTCAGATGCATGAAATTCAATAACGACACATTAGAGTAACCACACAACAGTTCCCCTAAAACCGAATTAGAAATCCTAAGACGGTTTGAGGCCTTGTGCCCTAGTGTCATAAGTTCCCAAGTTATACTTTTCAGGGGGATTTATTAAGAGATTTGGACAATGACACTGGTTATAATTCAAAAGTAAAAAAGGTAAGTACTTTTCAGGTAAGTAAACTAACTAGGATAGGCCTATGAAGGGCTACTTGACCATGCCTCCACTGGCCACAGTCCTGAAAGAGTAGTTTAGGGACAGGACTTTGTCCATGTAACCCTACGTAGAGCAGGGGGGAATGAACAGGTATTTTAACTTACCCCCCTGACTCTGATTTCTCCAGAGAACACTGCTGAGGTTCATTAATCCGTTGGGGGACACAGCCTCCTGTGCTTGGCCCATTCAGAGAAGGTCCACTGGTCACAGGGCAGAGGTCACTTTCAGACACAGGATTTAATTTCGGTTGGTTGCAGTGCTTAGGAATCAGTCCTAGATAACTTCTAGCTGAACACCCAAACATAGAAAAGAGGAATACTTTTGTGGATCAGCTGTTCTCAAGGCACCTCTAGGATGCAAAGAAGACTGATTGAAAGAGAGCCATCACGTTCAGGTGGCGACAGGCAATCTTCTGTTGATGCAATAAGCCTGAAAAGGCAGGATCAGGTGTCTTGTTCTACAAGTTGAAGATCCTCCAAGTTCCATGGATGCACTCAGAAAAACAATGGCTGCAGTGTCCAAGGGAGAGCTGGTCAATCCACTGGTTGGTCCAGGGACACTACCTAGTCCTGATCTATTCTACCCTCCCTCTACTGTCGTATGATATTTTTGTGCATGTCCTGCCCTACACCAAGAATTCCTGACAAATATTCTCCTCTGGAGGAAAGTAAGGGAATGTAAAATCCCAGGACAACAAATCCCTTCTACTAACTGCAACACTAACTTACCCTCCTGTCCTTCTAATAGTAAACCCTATAGTGAGACCCAATAATTTCCTTCCCTATTAACCCCATCCACTGAGGGGGGCCAGGGTGAAAGAACTGAAGCTCCCAATTTCCTGTTATCATTAATAAGATGAGGAGAAAACCTGAAACCACATACGCTAACATTGAAAAGGGAGAAAGTTAAAGCAATACCTCTTTCCTATCATAAGAACACCCCTAGTCCAGAAACCTGGTATTCCCCCCTTCATCTAACCCCTCCCGTCAGGCTTTATGGGATGTATTCAGGCGCCCTCTGCTCTTCCCCCCCAAACACCACTCAAGTACTGGGACGAAGAAGATGAGATTGAGGAGTACCATTATAGTACTGAGAAGAAGAAGATGCAGATCTCCATTTTCTATGTCCCATTAACAAGGCCAGGCAAAATCAGACAATTGACTTTTATCATGCACACCTGCAGCCTGTAAGCTTGTCAAGACAATATAAAAAGACAGTATAAAAAGTACTGAGGCACTCAATGGTTAGAACAAGAAGAAGGTCAGATGGAAGCCGCAGTTCCCAGGACCACAAGGCAGAGAGCGGGATGCCGAGATGCTTACCCCTGCTGAGCCGAGGGAGCGGTGTCTCCAAGGAGCCAAAGTTCAAGAGTGGGAGGCGAGGTGATTCCTACACAACCCAGAAGGTTGCCTGTACCCCTGGGCAGCAAGAGAGAGAGCCCAGGAGTGTCTGAGGGGCAGAGAGGGTGAGACTCTAACCTCAGCCGCCGAAACAGATGCAAGCCGAAGTAACAGCGTGCCCGGTGAGTTTCATTCAATGAGAGAAACCCGGTACGCAATGAAAAGTTGCTAAAATTACAATGTATCCAGGCAAACGCAAGCAGGTGGCATGCTAATGGAAAATCTCATTGTTTAAGTGAAGCGAATAAATGAAGAGTTGGACAATGGTAATGGAAAACAAAGTAACAGAGTGGTCGCGTGCAGGAGTGTATGCAATCGAAAGACTCTGTTACTGAAGTGGAAGCTCCTGTGAGAAAATTGAGCAAACTATAGAGACCAAAAAGGGGGAGCTGTGCGAAAACCAAAGTGGGAGCAAACTCCCAAAAGTAAAGGAAATGAGACTTTCCATACATATGAAGTATTGAAAAGCATTGGGGTGGCCCTCCAGGCAGGAGATGGATCCAGGAGGGTCGCAGCGACCTCACCAAGAGAACAGAAGAAACACTGACCAAGTAAGGGACCTGGTTCTGCGAACTGTAGTGGGTGGACCTTGCGGTCTGAAAACTGTGCCACGGCCAGGGGAGTCTTAACTGTGAAAGAAAGCTTTCGGAAGTACCAAGGTGGCAAACCCAAAAAGGACTTTGTTCAGAGTGGGGAAGGGAGTCCCACCAGGAACCAAAGGGAAGTGTGACATTTTGCTAATAAGACTGTGTGAACTGAATGTTTGTGTTTACCAAGGAGCAACCTTGAAACAATTGAGTATTTGTGAACAGTCCAGAGGGTCTATCTCCAGGCGAGGGAAGTCCGAAGGACCGGTTGCAGAGCAGTACCTCAACCAAAGAAGGTATGAAGCTATTGTGAATTTTTGTCAATTCTACCGAGTTGCCAAGGAAATCCTGAGACCCTGTGGAACTTTCAAAACCTGAGTGCATTGAATTACGGAAGAGTTTTACTGTTACCCTGACTTTAATTTAAACACTATTGAGTTGGCCAAATCCCAAACACCCTGTTATTCTGTAAAAATGAGGGCAAGCATAGGTTTTGACGCAGACAGAGTTTTACTTTTGACTGACGGACTTAGACTTCCCTTAGTTTACCTTTCATTAGGGCAAGTTAGGTATTTTCCCATCCTGACCACTGAAATAAAGGTTGTTGAAAATCTATATATCTGTCTGTCATCTCGTGATACAATGCCCGTCTCAAACCAGGAAGAAGGATATATAAAAATATCCAAAATGTGTCGGCAAAGGATTTTTTTCCCTGTTGTGAAATAGCCACTGATGTGGAAGTTGGTTAAAACTATGGAAACACTGGATTATGGATTTTGTACTTTGTATTTTGTACTTTATTTTGAGTTGCCAATGATAAACGTGAGATTTGTAAAAACTTGGTAACTTAGACAAAGGAGACATTCTGTAAAAAAGCACAAATTAAATATGCATTGTAATGAATGAAATTACTGTATGTTGCTTGAATGCAGTGAAATTGCAATAATTTCCTTTTATAGGGGTAATGACCCCATTTAGAGTGCACAAGGAGGGTGGTTGGTCCTCTGAGCCCCCAGCAGTGATGGGAGGTGTCCCAGTGGTGGGAGGTCTAGCAGCCTCCGACATGGCCATAGTTGGTTGCACGATCGTGGTAGTGCGCCTTGAGGTGGCAAATGCAGTGCCCTTGGATAGGGGTGTTTTCAGTGTCTTGTGGGCATTCCCCTTCCTGGGTGCAGCATATCCTGTGGCCCTTTCCCCCGCTTGCTGGGGCAGGTGTGCTGGAGGTACTGCCGCCTTCCATAGGGGTCCAGGGTGTCTTGTGTGCCTGTTAGGAGATATGAAAGAGTGCATCAATACCTCAGTGAACTTAAGTAGGGCGTGCAGCCATGTAATGTCCTATGCACTATGGTGTGACAGGGTGCTAGGGCCCCATGTGGCAGACAGCATGGAGGTTTACTGAATTGATGGTTGTGTGCGCACATGGACAGTCTGGAAGGTGTGCCTTGCTTGGTCTGTGGGGGTCATGTGCTTCACTGTCATACAAGGTAACTTGTCTATGTAGGGCAGGTCCAATGTCGTTTGCATATCCTGCTGTACTGTTAGCTGAGGGGTGCCCTACTATCTATGCCGGTGTGTTTGCGATATTACGTGACACACAATCTTCATGTAGGCCTTGCAGCTATTGGTCTGTTGCACTAGTTATTAGTTTGAGACACCAGTCTAGTGGTGTTGCTTGATTGACATATGTTACATGTGTGGCAGCAGTTTGGCTGCTGTGCCTATACATGGGTGCTCGGCGTGCTGGCAAGGGGTGGTGGCCATGTGACTGGGTGACTGTCCTTGAGACTTGCTGTTCAATGATAGTTGTATGTGTCCTAAACAATGGCCTCGTCATCTTACTTGGTGAGTATTTCAGGGGGTTTACACCTTCAATGTCTCATGATGTACTGGCCTGCAGTGTCACGTTGATGGCTTCTTTATTGTCTGGGTTACTCGCAGCTGGATGCATCGAAGTGTGTGTATGTTAACATGCTATTCGGGTTGAAGTGCAATGGGCCCATCATTCATTCATGTACTCGCCACAGTCTTCCTGGCTGCTGGTTCCGACCTCTGCCGAACCCACACCTTCCAGGCCCACCATGTTGAAGATGCTGCTCACCGTCTCCTCTCATGGAGTCAGCTGCAGTGAGGCACCTGTTCAACCACCTGTGGCTGCTTTATCCTGACAGTGATTGGCGATGAGGGTGCGGGCTCGGGGGTAGAGGTCTTTCCACCTCTTCCGCATCTTCTCACTGTCACATGGGGCATGTCCAACAGCCACCACCTTGTCCCTGATCTCTGCCCAGATGGCGTTGATGCACTGCTGGTTTGTCATGCGGTTTTGTGACCCATGCATGGGCCACCACCTGTTCCGCAAGCAGACTGAGCTCCTGCTCCATGAACATTTGTTTGCGTTGCTGCATTTCAAACACCTTCCCCTTGCCTTTGCCTCCCAACGTGGTTTTGGTATCTCCTGAGGGTGGATGGCACTACTTTCGTGTAGACTTTCAATGGATTGTGTTTTTACAGATGGCTGCCGCCATGCTTCCCGTTTTGGCGATTACGATATTTCCGCCGGTGGTAATTCCGCCGGTGGAATTAATGCAGACTGTACAGCGGTAACAGTCATTCTGTTGATTACTGGCGGAATTACTGTTGGTGTAGTGCTTTTCTGCTGTAATTCCTCTGGCAGAATTCCCAATACCGCTGGCGAGTGTTGCGTGCCCCTGCATACTCATGATTTGGTGGACAATCCGCCGGGATGCTTGGCGGTAACAGTATCCCGCTAACCTGGTAATGAGGCCCATGGTGTGTTCCCTGCCTTTGTCATCCAACTGAGTGAGGAATGCTCCTATTCCAGCCTCAGGAGCATCAGTATGTATAATAAAGGGTCTCTGATAATCACTTGCCCTGTACACAGGGGCATGCCAAAGGTAATCCTTTAATACCTGAAAGGCTTTCTCTAACTTCACTGACCAAGTCATCTTTTTAGGTTTCTTTGGAGTGATGAGTGCAGTCAGAGGGTCAGCTATGAAATTACTGTAATAACCAGCTAACAGGCTACAAAAGTTATCACGTGGGTATGGTTTGTGGAGGTGGCTCAGTCTTGTACAGTTCATACTTTACTGGGTAGATGCTGTTTTTCCCCGCCACCAAGCTCATGCCCAAGGTTGGTCACTAAACCTTGACCTATCTGGCATTTGGTTGCCTATATGGTCAATTTGAATCCAGGTGCATTTTCCCACTGCTGTGCATTCTAAAAGTGCTCTGAATGTTTCATTCGATGAATTGTTGGGGGTAGGAAAGGTGGTGCATCTGGTTGGATTTTTGGGGTTAGGAAATGTGCTGTATTCAGATGGATGTGTTACTTAGATAGATTGCTGGGGCAGGAATGTGTTTACACTTAGATGTACTGATGGAGCAGGAAATGCCTTGCACTTGGATTGTCAGAGGAATGTGTAATACCTAGATTGTTTGTCAGGGGTTGGAATTGTGTTACACTTGGTAGAAATGTGTTTTCTGATGCTTGTGAATCTGCTTAGAATCACATGTTGTGCATGTAGTCTGACATATAGCGGTAATCGCAGAGTATTGCATCTTTATTTCAAAGGTCGAAAAAAGGGACGTTGAAATGGTCGTGACTGTAACACTATACCTAACATGGCGTGTAGTGTACCCAAAATCCTTCACATTTGAGGTTCCCCTTGATTGTTTTTTTCCGCCTTTCTGGTCAGCTCCTTAATGCAGAGCTTGTGATCGAGTTTATATTACTACTTGTGTATTTGTTTTTATCGCCAGACATCTCCGATGCCTGTTTAACGAGTACTCAACATCCTTCTCGACGGCTAATCCTGTTTTGCTGACTCTAAACCTTCGGCGGCTCAACTGCCTTTTCTTCTCAGCCTTTGCTCCCAGGCTTGGCCTTACAGTAGGGAGAGTGGGAACATATATCTACTGCCTATTCTCTTGAGAATGTCTTTTCCTTGCCCATCTTCTTCCTTCTTTCATCTGGCTGCTTTTTCCCTACACTGTGGAGTGAACTCCTTTTAAGTTTTGCCTGTTGTCTAATGGCAAATTCCCTTGGAAGGACACTCCTAGAGCGTGCAATCGGTGCCTCCCTCATGACCACGATGAGCGATGTTGCAAGGTCGGTAAGCTTTTTCCGCCTTAAAGACAGGCGCACTAAGCGGAGGGCGGCTTATGCCATGCAGGCCGACAGTCACTCTCTCACCGGTGCCTCTGACAGGGAATCGATAAGCAACCACGGCTCTGAATCGGAGTCTGTAGACATAACAGCGGAATCTACGGATTCCCACGTGTCTGACCTCTGCCCCGATAAGCATGCCGCTGGCAGTGCGATGGGGAATGTAAACCACAGTGACAAAGACACACACCATTCAGATCTCCGGTGGACTTCTTCCAGGATGAACAGGATGATCAAGATGATGACATCTATTATGTCACGGATCTGGATCAAATCTCACAGGACCCAATTTCTCCGGATCCAGATACCTCGACCATTGCTGATAAGGGCACTCGTCCAAACACTGCTGACCACGGGCCTGACCCAGACAATATCTTCCTGGATGCTCCTTCCATCTCTCAACCCCGGGACGCTTCGCCTATCGATGATCAGATGATTTTCAGCACCCTCCTCAGGAAGGCTGCTGACCACTTCAAAATCGTGACACAGGAAGTGGAATCCGGCTCGGATTTTGTCAAGGACATTCTCAAAGAGAAAGTCCCGATCAGTCAGGCCATTCCTCTCCTGAATTCAGTAAGAAGCACCTTACGCCCTCCTTACTTATGCTGTCACTCACTCGGGCCATCAATACCACACTTGAAAAGATGTTTCGTCCAGTGCCCTGGGATCCATTAATATCAGAGGCCATGCTGTTCTGGACTACCTGGTTGTGACAACCGGAAACATGCAGGGGTTACGATGTCCTCGTCCGAAGCACCTCCAGACAAGGACTGGAAGAAGCTCTATGCTCTTGGGAAGCATATTAATACCTCTGCCTTTAGCACTCGTATAGCAAACACCACACTCCTGGATAGCTATAGCAGTGTCCAGTAGGGGCTAGTGCAAGATGGCCTACAGAATGTCCCAGAACCCACCTGATCTCAGCTTCTGGCAGTGGTGAAAGAAGGATGGCGAATACCCTGGATGCAGCCGAGACGGCAGGACGGGCACTTGCCGAATTGACCCTATTAAAGTGCAGTGTATGGCTCAAGAACTTGGACTTTAAGCCTGAAACACAGCCTTCTCGGATTAATAAGCACGTGGAAGACTCTGCCCTCTTTGGAAATCCGTCGTCGAGGCCCTCGAAACTGCAAAGAAAGAACACGAAACGCTGAAGTCCCTGAACCAGATCTCGGCCAAACCTTTTTGTCCAACGTGGAGACTTTAACACTCGCCGGTCCATGTTGCGGGAAAACACTTTCCCACTCCTCTCAAGTGGCCTATGGAGCAGGAGGTGCTTCTTGGTATTACAGACAAAGCACATGCAGCAGTTTTCAAACCCCTCAACAGCAGGGATTTCGGCGTGGCAATGGTAGGGGGAAAAACTCGACAGCCAGATACTCTACTGCCCCAGCCAGCAAGTGACTCGGTGGTGCAGGTCCACTCCCATATTTCCCTGGTAGGGGGTCGATTAACATTTATTGGACTTGTTTTATGTGCAATGTGCCTCTTCTGTAAATGATCATGTTTGATGTATTAAATCAAGGTTTTTAGTGAAATTGGTTATTACAGAACCATTTTGTTGAATCAAACTGAGATACAAAATATATATTTTCAGTAAATATCTGAATGATTAACCGCCCTTAAGGCGTATGTAGAAAGTGTTCAGGGGACGGGAGGATCCCAAGTTTGGGTCCTTTTCTTCTTTCTTAGGGCATCACTTTGGATCAGTGGGTACTCAAAACCGTCAGAGGTGGTTATTGCATAGGATTCCTACAACCACACTCATACCACCCACCAAAGAGCAGACGGCTGTCGCCAGAAAATCTACAAATCCTGCTAGAAGAATTCCAGATCCTGCTGCAGAAGGGAGCAATTGAGGTCATCCCTGATCTTCATGTAAACAAGGCTATTTATTCAGTAGACTTCCTTGTACCCAAAAAGGATCTAACCATGCACCCTGTTTTAGATCTGCGAACAAGTATGTCAAACCTCAAAAGTTCAGGTTCACAACTCTACAGAAATTAATCCCACTGCTACAACAAGAGGATTACATGGCCAGCTTTGGATATGAATATGCATACTTTGATATTTCAATGTTGCCAGCGCATAGAAAATACTTTGGGTTCAAGATTTCATTATCAGCTCATGGTAGTCCCCTTTGGCATTGCCTAAGCCCCAATGGCGTTTACAAAGGTTCTAGCAGTGGTGGCGGCCAGCATATTCCAGTGCAAACCTATCTCGATGACTGGCTCATAACTGGAGACACGTACCTAACATGTCTGGAGAGCACCCAAAAGACTGTAGACCTTCTTTTCAATCTGGGGTTCTCAATACATGAAACGAAGTCATGCCTGGTCCCCAGTCAAGTCAAACAGTTTCTTGGAGTACTAATTCAGACAGAAGACTGACTTGTCTTCCCGCCGTATGTAGCCAGTCATCGGGTAACCGTATGGAAAGTCATGCGGCTGTTAGGGATGATGGCATCTTGCATCTTCCTATTTCCACACACCTGTCTGTGTGTCCTATGCAGTAGTGGGTCTCGAGCCAATGCTCTCAGGCAAGCGGTCATTGGGATGATCTAGTGGTTGTCTGGACAGCCCTTGTTCAGTCTCTACAGTGGTGGTCGAAGGAGAACCTTCTGAACGGGAAATCCTTCACCACCCCCACAGTGGAAGCCACTCTCAACACGGACGCATCCCTGTCAGTTTGGGGAGTACACTTCCTAGAACAGATAGCGCATGGCATGTGGTCCCAATCAGTAGCAACCAGACATAGCAATCTGTTGGAACTACTTACTGTGTTAAGAGCCTTAAACGCTTTTCAAACACAACTACAAGGGAAAACCGTTCTGGTCCTTACAGACAGCACCATGGCCATGCATTACCTGAATAAACAGGGGGGCACTCACTCCCCAGGGCTGTCCAAACTGTCACAGAGCAAGTGGGAGTGGGCACTCAAACACGACATGTTCCTACTGTCACAACATGTTTCAGGGGAACACAATGTTCTAGCAGACGTACTCAGCAGAGACTTGTACCTACCTGTAGAGCCCGAGTGGCGCTTGCAAGAACACATTCTACATAACTTCTTTGCAGAATGAGGTTATCCAGACATCGACTTGTTCGCAACTCTGGAGAGCGCGCAATGCCCAGACTACACCTTCAGGTACCCACAGAGAAAGTCCAAAGGGAACTGTCACTGGATAACATGGTCCAGGAGATTTGCCTACGCTTTTCCACCAGTTCCCCCAGTGAACAGGATAGTTCACAAGATGCACCAGGAACAAGTCACTCTGATCCGTGTAGCACCAATGTGGGAGCGACAGCCATGGATCTCTCATTTCATGATAATGTCTGTCTCCCCACCCAGGAAACGACCTTGCCCATACAGCATGCTGTCACAAGACCAAGGGGAAATACTACACTGATGCTCCCAAATGCTCAATTTACCAGCTTGGCCCCTGAAGTCATAAAGATTGGGCACCTCCAACTACCTCAAAGATGTATGGTTATTTTGTGGGAAGCATGGAAACCAAACACCAAACACCAGACATTGTTACTCTAATAAATGGAAGCGTTATGTCGTTTGATGCAATACAAAAACCATCAACCCTATTGATTGTTCAACAAAAGATATTGGGGGTCATTACAACCCTGCCGGTCTGGTAACAACGTTGCTGGTAGGCTTACCGGCACCGTTGTTACAGGACCGGCAAAGTACGGGTTTGCGGGCCGGATGCCCTCCCGCCCGCCTGGTCTGACCTGGCGGGCGGAATGGCACCCGCTCGCAGACTTTGACGGTAGCACTGGCACCGCTATGAACAGTGCCGATGCTACCGTCCTCCCCATTCCCATTGAGTCATATGGGACTCTAATGGGAATGCAGAGTGACTTTTTCCAGCGCCTGGCACCCGGGACCACTGGGGCTGTAACAACTCCGGGGTCGTAATGAGGCCCATTGTCCTTTATCTAACACACCTCATTCAGGACTCACTAAAGATCCACCTGGATGCACTCTCTGCATATACCACATCTCAGAGCAAGGTTTCCTGGTGGAAGATCCCAGTAATTAATACATTTATGGAAGGGGTAAAGAGAATTCACCCTCCTATTTTTCAGATGGGACGTGACTATTGTTCTTACAAGACCAATGAGACATCCTTTTGAGCCAATTCAAAAGGCTTGTCTTAAGGTTCTCGCCTATAAGACTGCTTTTCTGGTGGCTATTACCTCTATCAGGAGAGTTAGTGAACTACAAGCTCTCTCAGTTCAAGACCCATTTGTTAACATTAATAAAGACAAAGTGGTACTGCACACACACCCACACTTAAATTCATTTCTAAGCTCCACGTGAATCAATCCATCGGACTTCCAACATTCTTTCAAAACCCCACAGCTTGAAAGAAGTCTGCATACACTAGATATGAGGGGAGCAGTAGTGTATTATCTTGATAAAGCAAAGCCACTAAGGAATACAGACATATTCTGTGGCCAGCATTACAAGTGAATCGGTCCGGAAATAAGGTGCTGGTAACAACATTACCAGAACCTTTTTAGACTGGCTCACTCTGTGTTTGCCAGTAGGGGCTGTGAACCACCGGCAGGCCTGACCTGCCGGTAGTTCAGGGTCCTACCAGCGGTAAATTCACTGAAATACCGTTCATGCCACGATCTGAGGTCCACAATGACTATAGTACATCCGTCCGCAAGTACCAGTCAGAGAAGAGCAATCGACTCGCTGACCAATTGTTGAGGCCACAGGTGGTTGGCAGGAACAGGAAACACCGGGTCCCGGATGACTGTAAGGGAGAGAGAAGGGTTAGCAAGCAGGTAGAAGGAAACTACTATAGACACCAAAATGGTAGACAGAAAGAACACCTACCCTAGGGATATCCGGTGACAGCTTGAAACCTGAGCAAGGTAGGAGGGTCCTAAGGGATGGGAAGTACCACCTAGGTGCTAATACTGGGTGAGATAGGAAACAAGGCAGTCCAGTAGCAATCCAGAGGTCTTGAACAGATGAAATGAGGCAGTCCATAATAACCAAATCCAGAGGGCAAAACCAAAGGCATTCCAAGAAGCAATCCAAGGGTCTTATTGAGTTCCAGTATACAGAGTTCCAAGGGACAAATCCAATAAGAAGGTCCAGAAGCAAAACAAGGTCAAGAATCCAGGAAATCCAAAAACATGAGTACGAGGAGCACAGAAACGCTACTCGCTGAAGGAACAGCTGCGAAGCACTGACTGAGAGGACTGGAGCTCTCTTATAGGGTTCCTCCGAGTCACGCGACTGCTCTCCTGGTCATGTGACCGGTCACTTGACCGCTAATCGGTTCACATGACCTTCTCTTGCGAGGCGCTGTGCCCAATGAGCTCCTATGATGAATGAGAGAGCTTCTGCGTGCCTGCAGACGCCGGGGTTAACCCTGCGTGATCGGGGAAGCAGGTGCCAAGGACGCCACGGCATGTGCCGTGCTCTCAGAGGCCGGGCGGGCACAGGGGCGGATGTGATCTGCGATCCGCGCCGCCACCGAGACACTGCTGAACCAGGTGAATGTGAGGAGTTCGGGGGTCCAGGCTGTTACGACGAATGCATGACAGAGTCCCCCCCTCACAAGGGCACACGTCCTCGTGGGCTGAGAGGGTAGTCCTTATGAAAACGAGAGCCTAACAGAGGTGCATGGACCTGACTAGCGGGTTCCCAGGATCTTTCCTCTGGACCATAACCCAGCCAATCAACTAGGTAGGAGAGGCGTCCCCGAATGACACGAGAACCAAGAATACCACTAACCTCGTATTCTTTGGAGGTGCCTTTCAACAGAGGAGAAGGGGGCAAAACAGTATGCATCGTGTCTGGACATGGTTTGAGGAGTGAAGTGTGAAAAACTGGGTGAATACGCCAGGAGAACGGTAGTGAAAGCCTGTAGGCCACAGGGTTGATGTCTCTAGTCACCCTATATGGACCAACAAAACGGGGCAAGAGTTTGCGACAGCCCGGTATCAGGAGATGCCTAGTGGAGAGCCATACTCTTATCCCCTACAGCATATCTGGGGGCTGCTGTACATTTCTTATCGGCCGCCCTACACATTAAACCCTGTGTTTCTCGGAGGTGTATTAAGGTCTGTATGTGTATGTATTAGCCTAATTATTATTATTATTATGTCCCTTAAATTCCCTATGCAAGAGGAAACAGGGTGGTAGTGTGGGAGTCAACTCTGGGAAGGGAAGGATGCAAGGGTGTTGGCCATATAGAGAATTAAAAGGTGAATAACCTGCAGATGAGTGAGGTGCATTATTGTAGGCAAACTTGGCTAAATGGAGCACTTGGTACCAGGACTGCTGATGTTGCAAGGAAAGACACCGTAGGTATTGTTCCATGGTCTGGTTGACGCGTTCTGTCTGCCTGTCCGTCTCGGGATGATATGAGGACGAGGAACACGTGTCAACCCCTAGCAGTTTGGTAACAGATTGCCAAAACCGTGAGGTGAACTGAGAACCTCGGTTAGATATTACAATGGAAGGTAGTCCAAAGTGACAAAAGATGTGGCAAAAAAACAGATCAGTTAGAGCAGGAGCAGTGGGGATGCCGGTGCAGGGAACAAAACAAGCCATTTTTGTGAAGGAGTCGACCACCACCCATACTGTATCGAAACCTTTTACTCAAGGCATGTCTGTGATAAAATCCATAGTGATAGTGTGCCAAGGCCTTAACGGGAGAGGTAAAGGTTGTAATAATTCTAAGGGACGACCCTTGCTGGTTCACATGACCTTCTCTTGCGAGGCGCTGTGCCCAATGAACTCCTATGATGAATGAGAGAGCTTCTGCGTGCCTGTAGACGCCAGGGTAAACCCCAGCGTGATCGGGGAAGCAGGCGCCAAGGACGCAACGGCATGCGGCATGCTCTCGGAGGCCAGGCGGGCACAGGGGTGGATGCGAGCCGCGCCGCCGCCGAGACACCGCCGAACCAGGTGATTGGGAGGAGTTCCGGGGTCCAGGCTGTTGCGAGGAATGCATGACAGTTCACAACGGTGCCGGTGCTTCAGTGTTCCCATTCACAGTCCTATAGGACTCTGTGGGATTGGGAACTTACCGTTCTGCCACCGCTCGTAATATCTCGGTATTACCAGGATATCAGGCCGTGGAAACGGTAAGACGAGGTTGCTAATAGGCCGCCATTACTACTTGCGGCCTACTGGCAACCTCGTAATGAGGGCCTTTGTCTCTGTTGCCACTGGTAGAGAAGGGGATTCTGTATCTAAGTCGGCAATCCCTAGGTGGATTGTTAAATGCATCCAACTATGTTACTCTCTAGCTAAGAGAGATTTACCCTTTACGCCTAGCGCACATTCTACTTGAGGCACATGAGCTACTATAGCCTTAATTGCAAATGTTTCTCTTGATTCTATTTTCAAAGCAGCTGCCTGAAGCTCTGTTCAGACTTTCACTCAATATTACTGTTTGGACACACGCTCTAGGACTGATACTCAGGTGCTGCTAAGACATTTCTTTGCTACTCTTCATTCACACATCCCACCACCATATTCTGGTACTCCTCACTAGTTTATGCACCGCATTTGATTCTAAGCAGATTCACAAGCAACAGAAGACATACATTACTCAGCGTAATCATATTTTTGGTGCTTGTGTCTGCTTAGATTTATTATTTATTTATGCATTTATCACATCGCATAAAAGCCTTGGGTATCGAGGCGCTAGTTACATTGGGGAAAAGAGAAAAAGTGGGAGGGGGAAATGCAAAAGGATGAGGGATGAGTCTTAGGAGGAGCAGAAGCTAGGTCTTAGTTTTTGTGGAAAGTCCAGTAGGGCGGTTCTTTTCTTAGTGCTGGAGGGCGATTGTTCCCCACTGAAAGGCTATTGAAGTTGGGGATTTTGAGGAAGTGAGTGTTCGCAGATCTGAGAGGTTGGGCGGAGTAGTATTTCTCAACGCTGCATGAGAGGTAGGTTGGGGCTGTGTTGGAGAGACATCGGTGAACCAAGTATAGTGTTTTGAATTTGATCATTTTCTCGGATGGGTAGCCAGTGTTCATTTCTCCTGGCTTGTGAAATGCGGTCAGATTTGGAGAGACCTATGGCTGCTCAGAGAGTATTGTTCTGAATCGTTCGGAGTTTGTTCAGGTTGCGCCCTCAAGTGCCGGTAAATAAGGTGTTGCAATAGTTGAGCTTGGCTCCTGTGATGGCTCTAGCAATGGAGAGGCGGTTGGGTGTGGAGAGGAAGGGCTTGCTGGCATGTAGCAGTTTGGCCGTGTAGGCTGCTGATGAAGCGATTGAGTTCACTTGCTGCGAACGGTCAAGGCTACTATCCGGGTAGACGCCAAGGGTTTTGGCTGCAGCGGAAGTGGGGATTTGGTTTTCGTCGATGGTAAACTCGTTGTAGGCTGGGTCTATGTTATGTAGCGTGGAGTGGGAGCCGATGATGAGGATTTTGGATTTGTCGTCATTGAGGCAAAGTAGGTGATATGCCATCCAGTTGTGTACGACTTCATACACTGAGTTGATGGTGGCTTAGTCCTGAGCGTATGAACCGGAAAGGGGATAAGGAGCTGCGTGTCATCAGCATAGTTCGTGTAAGATATGCCTAGTTAGGTCAAGGTGGTTGAAATGAGGTTTTGTATACATGTTGTAGAGAGTGGGGGAGAGGCGGGAACCTTGGAACTCCACAGGTGAAAGGAGTAGGTGTGGCTGAAAGGTCATCGATGAAAACTCGTGAAGATCTGTCAGCTAGGAATGACCTAATCCAATAAGTGGCCAATGAAGAGAAGTTAGCTGTCGAGACAAGTTGTGAACAGAAGATTTGGTGGCCTACCAAGTTGAATGCTGCGGAGAGGTCCAGCATCATCAGGAGGGCAGGTTTGCCACTGTCCTTTTTTCAGGTCAAGTAGGGCAGTTTTGGTTCCATGCTTGGGGCAGAATCCTGATTGGCGAATGCCCAAGATATTATTCTCCTCAAGATACTATTAAACCTGGATGTAGGCTACGCGATCCAGGATCTTCAGGAGGTAAAATACCATAGTAATGGGGTGATAGTTTGTGGGTATAGAGGGGTCAAGGGAGGGTTTCCTGAGCATTGGTAGGACCCACGCTTCCTTTAGGGAGTTTGGCACTGAATTGGTGGAGAAGGAAGCATTGATGATGACTGTGATGATAAGAGTAATTGTCCCAGCACAGTCTTCGATGATTGGGGCAAGGCAGGTATCACCTTTGCAACGCAAAGGTTTGAGACTATTGATGATCTTGGTGATGTCCGGGACTGAGACAGGGTGGAAGTTGAACGGGGCGTAGGTGTGGGCCGTTAAGGTGCTGAGGGCTGTGGGTGGTGCTGGTTTGGTTAGCATGGCAAGTTGTTTGGAGAGGATTTATTCTTTGAGGGAGTTGACTTTTCCAGTGAGGGTGTCTTGGATTCTGTTGCACCAGGAGCTGTCCAATGTCAGGTCTGCCTGGGGGCGGGGGGAAGTCTCTAGCTCCCGGAGGATCGTGAATATTTCCCAGGAGTTGGATTTGGCATTGCAGATTCTGGACTTGTAGCTGGAGGCTTTGGCAGCGTGGATTCCCCTTCTGTATTCTTTGTCGAGGAAGGAGAAGAGGTCTTTGGAGGCAGCAGAGTTTTTTTTTCCCAGGCTAGGTCAGTGTTGTGCTTTTTTGGCACGGGCTTCGAGGAGCTACGGAGTGAACCAGGCATTTTTTTTTTGTGAGGGTTCAGCATTCCGACATCTTAGAGGGGCAAGCGTGTCAACTGCCTGAGCAATGGTTTGCTTGTAGATGTCAACCAGAGCTGCTGGATCTGTCACTGAGGATGGGGGATGAGCAAGGGTGTCACGCGACGGGTTCCCGGCTGGCGTCTGTGGCCCCGAGTACGTCTTTGGACTTCCTGAGTCCTATCACACTCAGCAGCTACGTGCACTCGACGGTCTAGTCTTTCTCCGTTCGAGTACACGAAACGCTACTTAACCACGCCTCCCTTTCAGTCCTACGCATTGCAACCGCTCACGGTCAGCTGTGCTCCCTTGCTACCACGGTTTTGCTATACGCTGTTGTTTGCTCCTCTGAGCATTCGCTATCTACTTTCCTCTTCCTTTTCCTACCTCCCCTTTTTCTTGGTTCCAGCCTTCTCTTGGTTCTTCTGCGTTCAGTTTCGGGACTCTCCCGGTTTGCCTCCTCCTGCAAACTGCCCCGGCAGTTCGTGCATTCAGCTTCCTTCAGCTTTCTTCTGGAGTGTTTCTCTTGTCATCCACCGGTACTACTATTTCCATTCCGGGTCTCCCGCTTCTTCCATCTTCCGAACCCAGCAGCCATCAGGAGACCTGCCGGATCCTTATCTTCAGTGGGTTTTCTTTTGCCAGTACTTGGCTTTTCTTCCCCTTTCTGTCCCCCTGGGGAGGGGGTCACGGCCAGGGCGTTTTTTACCGCTCTCACTGTGGCTTCCTCTTGCGGGAGGCTCAAGCAGAAAAGGAAAAAAGAAAAGGATTACCAAGCTCATCGATCTCTCATCCCCGTGGAGGAGGACTCAGATACTCCAGGTGAGGAGTTGGAGGAGGGAATTGGGGATACCAACATAACCTCAGGGAAACCGGTTGACAAAGGGTAGCAAGTAGGGGGCGGGGGGGCGAGGTTAGTGTTGTTGAGTTTTTTGTTTTTTGTTTTTGTAACAGGCCAGACCTTCAGGTATAGCCGCGTGAACTGAACTGGGGCGTTCAGAAGTGGGTATATTGAAGGTGATTGTGTGGTGGTCAGACCATGGGCAAGGGGAGATGATTGGATTGGATTGGATTGGATTGGAGATGTTGCAATTGAGGTCGCTGATCCAGTCAAGGGTGCGGACTTGGTTGTGGGTGGGCTCGAGGGAGCGTTGCGTAAAGCCAACTTGGTTGAGTGCGGTGGTGACGCTGGGGGCGAGTGAGTCTGCTAGATCGTTGAGGCCTAGGTTGTGGTCCCCAAGGATTAAAATGTTTGTGTTGGGCTCAATGGAGGAGAAGATGCTTTGCAGTAAGTTATCCTCGAAGGCAAGGCTGGGGCCAGGCGGGCTGTAGACAAGGAGGATGGTGATGGAATTGGTCGGTGACATGGAGAACTTAGCGATTCACAGTTAGGGATGACGGTGTGTGTGGCTCTGATGGTGAGGGTGGGATGCACATGCAACCACCCTTACTTCCCTCTTGGAGTTGAAGAAACAGAGACATCTTACAACTTCTTTCTCTGTACTCACTCGCGCATTCTATCGGGCTCCCTCACGGCAGAACAAAAACGGGGGACGTGGACGCGTAATGGATTTTGGGTACACTACACGTCACATTAGGGATAGTGTCACAGTCACTCCCATGCCGATGTCCCTTTTCGATCTTTGGAAAAAAGATGCAATACTCCGCCATCACCACTAGATGTCGGACTATAAGCACAGCATGTGAATCTAAGCAGATAGGTATGGCCAGTGTGCGCTTTACATTTATCTGGGAATGGCCATTTATGCTACGCCCATGAGACCTTTACACCCCAGATCTATGCTGGTAATCCCTCCATTAAAGATCCTAACTCAGCCTTGGTGTCCTGATAGCACAGTTAGTAGACGCCTGTTACTAGCGTGCATAGAACCAGGAAGATATCTAGTAAGACTATAAAGGTAGCATGTCCATGGTGCCTAGTGTACCCTACTATCCTAAATCCTATGGTAGCAGCCTAGTAGGTATACTAGGTGAGCAGGTCTATTGCGCTAAAAAGACCTGAGGATAGCCCCCCCCCTTGATGCCTAGAAGAGTCTACAAGTAACTTTCAAACAACAAAGCAACATAAAAGATAAGCTCCATCGCTGCTCTTGGTACGTATAAATGCACCACTTCACTGGACATTCTGCTGCAGGCACGGCTATCCATCCTCTCACAATAGAATGCAGCTATGACCTCTGACCAGATTTGGTCAAGCTGGACACAAAGCGAGACTCTAGCACCCACACCGTCTTCTGACCTCTCTCAGCACCTGCCTGATCTTCGTGGGTTGTTCCTACCAGAGGCTAGCCAGCCCTGTTATCATGGCCAAATGCACCTTGCATTCTAATCCTACTCCGTGATCTCCCAACACTCCGGACTTCGGTCCACTGAGGGTGTTCCCACTACCAGCGCTTTGAGACTATAATAATGGTAAAAGGCGCTATGTAAATGACAATTACAATACAATTGGGCCTGCAACACAATCCCAAGGTGTTTACATGTTCTTCCGAAGTAGGGCTGAAAAATGCATTACCATGCAGATATGCCATACAGAAATCTAACCCATTCCGGACATGGTTAACCAACCTTTGGAAATGGCAGGTGCATTCTTTAAGCCAAAGGCCAAAGTCCCTCAGGTGTTGAGAATGTGGTCTTCTCGAATATTTGCCAATACGCTGCACTAAGGCCAAAAGTACTGAGATACCTGACAGTGTCCAGTTGGTCTACTAACTCATCAGTTCATGGAAAGGGATGAGTAACTATCTTGGTGACAGAATTAAAAGCTCAAAAGACCACCCAGAACCCCACATGTGTGGTGTCTGCCTCTGTACTGTTGGAGGGCTCTGGGCCTCATTATACGTCGGGTGATGCGGTACAAATGTGGTGGTAAGACCATTACTGCTGCATTACCGCACTGCCCAACTACAAGTTTGGGGGTAAGGTGGAGGAAAAACCTCCAACAAGACCCTGGGGTAATTCTGCCACCTTACCACCCAAAATTGCCCAATTCAGCGGAATTGCTGCCGGCAGTAATACCACCGAAATCCCCATGGAGTCCTATGGACTACAATTTTAATGGAGACTAACACCACCTACCACCACTTGTATTCTGGCGGTAATACCACCAGACCAAGTGGAAGTAACAGTAATGCAGTTTGGTCATATCCTAGTGGATTTACTGCTGATTTACCGCTGAAACTCTGGGACTGCAGACTCTGGGTTTGAGAAGTTGGGATTTTCCACCCTTCCATTACTATGGATAAGGGTCCACTGACGGGGTGACCAAAAAAGAGTTTAAAGGGGCTAAAGCCCTTCTTGAAGCACCTCTCTGTAAGCATGTTAGCAGAAGGTCCCACTTACTTCTCGGGGCTCTTCAAGATCTCTAATCATGCTTTTGAGAGTTTTGTTGAATCTCTCTGAGACAATTTCTTTGTGGATGATAGGCAGGCGAATGAACATGTATATGACGCCCCACTGCCCCACACTCCTTCGACATGGCCTGTGTATAATTGGACATAAATTTTCTGCCTCTGTCAAACACAACCTCTTTAGGGAAGCCAACCCTGGTAAAGAAGCCTAACAAGGCTCAAGCAACTGACTTGGAAGTCACTGTTTTGAGTGGGATGGCTTCAGGATATCTGGTGCATGATCAAAAATCACCAGGATAAACCTGTTGCCAGAGGATTTAGGCAGATCAAGGGAACCAACAATGTCAATCCCTACCCTCTCAAATGGTACACCTACGACAGGGACTGGTACTAATGGAGCATGGATTTGTGTTCCACTCTTTCCAGACAATTGGCAAGTAGTGCAACTCCTGCAGTGACCTTCTATCTAGACCCTGTTCTATCTGAACCCCTGCAGTGACCTTCTATCTTAGCCCAGCAGAAATGCATGGATAACCCCTCCTTAGTCCTCGTAATGGCAAGATGACATGCAAAGGGGACTTTATGTGCTAACTGCAAGAGAAATGGTCTCACATACTGAGGAACCACCAACCACCTATGGTTGCCTCTAGTGGACTCTTAAGGATTCACTATTCACTAACGTACGATCCCAATATATCCCATGTTCCCCAGTGGATTCACCCTCCAACTGGGAAAAGGCCTGTCTTCGAAGTCCTTCCAGAGATGGACAATCTATCTGACCTTGACTAAATTCTTCCCTAGAGGGGCCCCCCTTGTCCAAGTAAATTTTACAGCTCTGGGTGATAATGGAGATTAAATACTTCAGAGAACCCTTCTTCCTCATCAGGTTCAACGGTTTGGTCAGATACCTCAAAGTTGAAGGTAATTGAGGGGAGGAACCATTCGTCCCCTTTTTAGGAACCTTTGACTCCTAATCCTTGAATTACCCCTTGGGCTTTGGCTTCCCCTTAGGCTTGGCTAAGGTAGACTTCTTTGTCCGAAGCCTTGTAAATGGTCTTTCTAATGTATCACCCACAAGTTTTAAGATCTTGCTATCGTTTACCTGGGGCTTGCCTCTGAACACTTACAGGAATCTTAACCACTTCTCTATTTACTGCTAGAGGGACAGGCATTACTGGAAAGCTTTGAGGGGGAGGATCACATCAACCAACTTCGTGGGCCAGTTGTGGATTTACCACAGTCATGCTGGCCCCAGTTTCACTGATAGGAGAAGTGTCCACACCATATGCAAGTACACTATCCTTAAAATAACACTTAGTATCATCAGGGATAGAAGCGTAAGCTTCAGCAACTCTACATTCCCAGGATCCCAGGGATACTAACGTAACTTCTGATCCAGTGCCACTGGGCAAGGTGTGCGAAAAGGAGGATTGTGTGAGTATCTCTGCCTCTTCATAAGGGAAGTCCAGATTCACAGAATGGACCCCCAAGGTGTTAGCCTACTATCTGCCCCCCCATTCATATGGTCACTTGCTCTAGATTACAGAGGATCCTGAGGCCCTTTATATATAGGGAGGCTTACTTTGACCAGGTTCCTGCTTGGGATGATACGTCCCAATTCCCTTTAGATTCTCTTCATGTCACGTGTTCCACTTATGAAACATTTTGTGAGCGTTATGGGATGCAGGTTTTCAGTAGACCCACCCTCTTTCTCTTTCTGCTCCCCCCCCACCCCCTCCTCATGCTTACTAGAAGCACTTGTCTCTTCACGGGACACTCTATGAGGGACTCATAAATCAGCAGCAATGGCCAACTTCCTTGGATCTAACTTCTTAGAATCTGCAAAAATGCTGTTTCAGCACAGCAGAAATAGAACCAAAAAATATGTTGCAGCATAACAAGATTCATCACACCTTCTTTCATTTATTTATTTTGTATTATTCCAGTGTGACATAGTTAATAAATAGTAAACTTTACACACCAATAAAAACATTACCAGTCAATATGGCCAGTTTAAAGATCTTAGTCAGGTGCAGTGGAGTAACTTTGCTGAAAATGTTGGGGGGGACTGGGGTGGAGGGAGGGCGGGTGGAGGCTCTAAGGGATCGTTTCTGCCAAATTGTTTGATAAAATCTGGTGGAATGGTAGATTTGACTGAATTTGATCACCACTATTAGTTCGAAGCAGAAGATACCGAACATGAAGAGCTGGGTTGCGGGGGTGTCCCCCGCTCCCTATTTTGGGTATTTTTTACTTTGGCGGTTGCAGGAGTGTCCCCACTTCATCAGCATTGGTGGCAGGGGACCCAACAAAAAAAGGAGAAAAAGGGACCCTGCCTTGTCAGATCTGACCCGTGTTAGATGGATGGATCTCACGCTGCAGGGTATAGGAGAGGCGGCGGATGGAGAAAAGGTAAGTAGGGGGTTTATGGGTGTACTGGCGATTCGGGGGACATGGGTTTGTTTTTTTGTACCGAGGTAAAAACGTATTTGCAGCGAAAATGACTACGGTCAATTTCACCGTGATTTTGTACCGAGGTCAAACAACCTAAATCCCTGAGAGATAAGACTACTACACCACAAGAGTCCATTGCTGACGCTCTGTTATAACTCTCATAGGACTGGTGGCCTATCTTTAAAATTCACTTGGGGCCCCCACACATCTCTAGCTGGCCTACCATGCACCCAATGACACAACATAACATTCAAAAACTTAATTCCAGTGCAACATACAAACATTGCATTATTTATCATTCATTCAGACACAAAAGTCAACACAGGTATGCTTGCATACACTCACTCACACACAAAAATGCACCCAGCACCTCTACTCACATACACTGTGTGCACACAACATTTATATGTACATATACAATAACAAATGGAAACAGTGGTGCAACGCCCATTGAGCAGACCAGACTTTATCACCCCCTGATCCCTGAAATGTTGGGCTCAGTTGACTTGACCTAGCTGAACTATAAAGCCATGGCCCAAAGGAACAGATTCACTGGAATGTCAGCAATTCCCTTGATTTTTCCTTTCATTCAAAGGCAGAAGCTGTCGGTTAATGCAGTCCAGTGGGTGACCAAGCATACTTGGTATCAATTTTTAAATACCACATATCTCCAAACCTGGGTTCTGCACAGCACCTAATATGTGTATGTGCTGATAGATTCTTTCTACAAGATTCTGACTGATTAAAATTAAGGTATGTTTTCCTGTGTTCGAATGGCTCCAAGCATCCAAGCAGTGGAGTACCAAGCAGGAGAGGCAGGGGGGGCAAGCTGCCCCCGTGGCTCTTTTAAGAGCCAGACCGGGACATTTGTCATTGGGACACCTCTCCCGTTCGGCACATCAATGAGGGCGCCCCACGGCAAAGGTGTCCCGCTGGCAAGACAATGTGTGCTGAGCAATTCTTGCTCAGCACACTCATTGTTCTGGCAGCAGAACACCTTACCTGTTCTGAATGGTAGAGTTGTCCCGCTGCCAGGACAATGTCACAAGGAGCTCCGGGCAGCAGAGGGTCCTCACGTTGCTCTGTATCAACAGAGCATTACAATGTGAGTGATTAGGTACTGATGGGAGGGAGGAGGGTACTATTAGCAGGAACTTTTGTCCCTTTAGAAACGTGAATGGGAGGGAGTGAGCAGAAGTGAGACGGGTGCATAATGTTGCATGCTTTATGACATAATGACTATGGCTTTATAACCCAGGGGGGACTTGTTAGGCTCACATGACTCTACATAATGCTATTGTGACTTTGCATGCAGAATGGGGAGAGTAAAACTAAAGCCATACTCCCGTTGCTCAATATATTTCTATGACAATGTATATAGTGTATGGTTAGTTTACTATGAAAGGCTAGTTTATCACGTAATGTGGTTTGCTTCCAAGGCATTGCTATAAATAATTAAGCACATGAAATGTAAAGCAAAACCTTAATATCTATATCAACTAAACCTGGAAAGATGTGCGCGGTCGCTTAAATTGCCCACATCCCAGTTTCACCATTTAACCAAGTGTGTGATCCTGATCACTTTGTGCCTTATCTGCAGCTCTGCAAGTGACTCTGATGCACTTCAAAGCTTATGTTAATGTATCATGGTATTATAATGGAAAAGCCTAATGACTATAGAGATGCTCCACATATAACAAAAGTGCAATTTAGGCATTTTGCACCACAAAGTTATTTGTCACTTGGCTTATTTCTGGCAACTTATTCTAAAGTCACTTCCTTGGTGCCTCCAAGTATCAAGGACTGATGGTGCGCCTTGCAATGTCCTTTTCTGTGAAGTCACTTCTGTTGGTGCAATCCATAAAATAATTAGGAAGTTTGCATGTATTTTGCCTCAGAGGGCTTGGACAGAGCTCTAATAGATGAGTTGCCTGCATCTGGAATGATCCTGCAGTTTTATTTTTGTTGTTGTGTGTTAAAATGCCATCTTCCACTAATGTTACCAAAAAAGTAGATTGGGGCAGGGGTGGTTGGTTTGGGGGCGCCAATGAGACCATGTGGAATTCCACACATAGCATTTAGTTGCTCACCCTCAAACACACTTTTACAATGCTGGATACCTCCCTGCTTAGTTTGGTAAGTGAAGCAGTTTTTGGTGGCATGCAACCTGAACCATGGTGGCATGCAACCTGAACCATTTACTAATTTGCATCAAACTGTCCTGAAAAAGTGTCTGCAAAACTCGAAATACTTATTGCCAGTTTGGTGAAGATTATTTAGGCGGCAGGGGGAAAAGTTAAACAGGGCTCCTAAAAGTGTGCTTTTAACACAAAATCTCATGCGGTTACTTCTGCACACCTAGAGCAAAAACTGCTTAACAAAAGTTCACCATGTTTGGAAGGCGTATAGCACTCAAGTTAATTTCACAGTATTTGCAGAGTACGACAGTTTTGGGTCACAAGTTTTCTCAGCTTGACACTTTCCACTCTTGGGGAGGGCGCAACTTCCGCCAACTTCATTTTGAAATTAGGAAGGTGGTGCTTTAGTAGCATCTGAAAAGTGGCAAGACTAATTTTAGAGGCGTGGCAGAGCTGTGGCTTGCCACAGAGAATGCATAATTTGTTAATTGTTAGTGTGTCTTCATACCTGGGGCCTTACTGTATACTGTGAGCTCTGCTCACATTGTCCAAATGTGACACACGCCCTCACTAGGGTCAGCACGCATCACAGCCCCCCAACAAACATACACAAACACAATAAAATCTTTTTTTTTTTTTTTAAGTACCTCCGCTCTGCTTTGAAATGCCGGTCTCATGTTACACCGCCCTAACCTCTTTGCACTCACGCACCTCCAGACAGAAACAGCAATTCCTGTCTGTGTGTCGCATGAAAACAAATCCGGAAAGCGATTCTCTGCGCCGCAGCCCCTGGAAGTGCTGCTGCTAGCGTGGAAGCACAGGCGCCGGGCCCTGTAACACCCAGTTCAGCACCCTGGCTGCTGACTTTGAGTCAGGCCATCCAGGATGAGGGACTGAGCCATGCAGGGAATCCCGGCCCTGAATGTGTTGCACAGCGGCTGCCAGACATCTCAGCATTATCTAATGAGACAGCGCAAGCCTTGCTGGGCAGCCCAGCCGGGCTTGCCCTGTCCAATTACATAATTGATGATTGTGGCCCCCCTGCCCTCCCTCGAAAAGTTGGGGGGGACAAAAAGGCATGCCACAGAAGTTGGGGGGGACAAAACCCTCTGTCCCCCCCTATAATTACACCCATGGTCAGGTGTGAGGGGGTGCAAGCAGACGGGAATCAAATCAAATCAGGAAAAGAATACACTGGGCCTCATTACAAGTTTGCCGGTCCAGAAAGAACAGTGCTGGTAAGCTTACCGGCACCGTTGTTTCTGGATCGGCAAACTACGAGAAGCACTGGTACTGTTGTTAATGGTGCTGGTGCTTCCGTGGTCCCCATTCCCTTGGAGTCCTATGGGACTCCACGGGAAGGGGGATCAACATTTTACCGGCACCTGACTTACTGGACTGCCGGGGCTGTAATGCCCCAATTACTCCGGCAAGTCAGGAGCCGGTAAATCATTACGGGTCCAGCCGCTACCTGCCGTTTTTTCCGGCACTTTTCCAGGGGCCTCGTAATGAGGCCCATTGTCTCTGGCAAAGAGATAGTTGTAGACTGGCCCCAATACTTAGCACACTATTGCATGGCAGGCTAGTTTAAATACCTTATTCAGGTGTGCGGTGGAGGAACGGGCGGGAAAGCAATCAGGAAAAAAGGTCTCCAGAACACAATGGCCCTCATTCCAGCCATGCCGGTCCGCTTAAAGTGCCCGTAACAACGGTTACCGGCAGGGGTGTTGCTAGGTCTGGAAAAGATCAGGGCTAAGCTAATGTCAGGACTGGTGGGATTCGGGGCTAGCTATAGCCTTTTTTGTTGTAGTCCCTGATCTTCTATCAGGGGCTACAACCAAAAGACCCCCGGCTATAGCCCACTCAGCCCTCTGTTAGCAGCGCTTCTGGTTACCGACACCTCTTCCAGTCCGGCATACTCTGAGTCTGCCAGTATCGGCAGTGAACTACTGGCAGGCCAGACCTGCCGGTAGTTCAGGCCTACTGGCAGATCATTAACTGAAGCATCGGCACTGTTAACAACGGTGCCAGTGCTTCAGTGTTCCCATTCCCATGAAGTCCTATGAGACTCCATGGGAATGGGAACTTATTGTACCTCCGCCGTCCATAATATCCCGGTATTACCGGGATATCGGGCGGTGGAAACCGTAAGCCGAGGTTGCCGGTCGGTGGCCTGATGGCAGCCTGGTAATGATGCCCAATGCCTCTGGAAGAGTTAGCTGTAGAATGGCCCCAACACTTAGCACTGCAATTCGAGTTGGTTTTGCAAACAATCGTTTTCCCTCCAAGCCAAATTACATGTGCAGTATGAAAAGTTGCGTGATGGGTTATCTGATTGTGTCATGAGATTGTAACCAGTAATCTGGATTTTCAATGCTTAAAACAAAATTGTGGTCCATGGAGTAGGTAGTTGTTGAACATTTAAAATTGTACAGGTTTGAGTTCCCCAGAGAAGGACAACTCCCCAAACCGTCTTTGGCAAAATAACTACATAGCTAGAGTATGTTGAGGAAATTCTTGTTTCCTAATTGTTGTCCTTGCAGGTGATTTCAATGCTTGGTTGGGCCTTTGATCACAACAGCCTTAGGACAAATGTCACAGGAATCAAGATGTATAATTTTCTAGACCTGTTTTCTAGACCTGAAGGCGCTATGTACCATGAGCAGATGGTGTCCAGCCCACTTTCCAGCTAGGGATACACAAACAAAGAAAAGTGCTCTATACTGATTGGCCAGGCTTGTGTTAACAAGGAAATTACTGTAGAGTTATAGATGTAAAAGTTATGGATAGAATGGAGAGTGACCATAGCCCCATGGTGTGCAGTTTGATGGGTTATGACGAGCTTGCCCCCACTTGTACAGTCACCAATAGACTAGGTACACATAATTGACAACAACCATAAGGCCATTGAAAGGCGCATGTTAGATCCAAAGAATAGTACTTGTGTCATGCTTAATAGAACTTTGGATTAATTGAAAGCATACTGGACGAAACAAAACATTAATATTAACACAGTTAATCAGGAGATTGTGAAAATTGCTAAAGATGAGTTAACATGTGTTACGGGGTGAGTGGCAGGATGCCTCACAGCGTGGTTGGCTTGTTTGAGAAAGAATGTGGGATAGAGAAGTCGATCGATCGTGCATGGGATAACTAAAGAAAAAGCAGAATGTAAAATATATTTATCAAAAGCGTATTACTACCAAGAAAGTAGAATTGCAAAATACTTTCTGATCTGGGTATGTACACTGCAAGAGACAGTGTTTGTATGATGCTTATGAGCCTCAAGGCTGCATTTTATTCAGTGTTTGTGTTCAACTTTTGCCGATATTAGTGCAGAGAAGAGGTTGCTTAATTATGTTTTTAGCCTTGGTCAAAGTAATTCATCTAGCTTCAGATATAGGGATAGAGGGGAAACCTCCAGCTGTTTAATGATAACAAGGGGGTGGTGACAAAGGGATGAATCCTGCGAAGTCCTCACAAAACCCCCACCTAAAGTCTCCTCCCAGGTGGCCAGGGAAAGGCAGACACTTCCTGATACTGACTCTGGGGGGTGGTGTTAGCCGAGAGCATCACCTGAGAGGAGAAGAGCCCCTGGAGGACAGGAGGACTTTGTGGGATACCGGAATATGCAATGGCTTGCTGTCAGAGTGCTTTTATTTTTTCAAGCTGTCGGATTGAAGGTGAAGCCAATCATAACCAGTCATGTTTTGGGAGTAATAAAACCCCTTTTAAAGTCACTGACATTCATAGATATGAAAGCTCCTATGAATCCCAGGCAAATAAAAAAGAGAAGCATTTACATGTTACCGATTTAGAGCCTGAAAACCCTATTCTCTGTAAAGCCAAATACTTCATTGGATCCTTATAATCATCCTTTAGGGAATATGTATAAGGAGAGACGTTAACTTGGTGATGATAATTTCATTAAGGATGCTGACATTTATATTTTGAACTCCAAATCCTATAATTTACAAAGCACTGGGATGAAGAAGAGGACTGCAGAGGTACGGGACTGCAAGTTGCAGCCTATTAGGGATAAAGACCCACACCAAAGGGAGAATAGGAGTCATAAAAGGCCCCCTCAGGAGCAGGCCATAAAGAAGAGCGGTATCAGAAGGTGGAGTCGTTTTGACACCTCCATGCGGCAGCAGAAGTTGGATGAGAGCCGGGATCCTGGGACCACCATGATGAGTAAAGCAGATGCCGGTCCTGGTGGGGGTCTCTTATGCTCGAGACCTTGACTGCACAGGTTGTACAGCGGGAAGCGTTGGTTATGACAGCTCTCCCCTGAGGATCGCAGATGTAAGTCAGCGTAAAGCGCACCATTTAACAGTGTTCCCCATTGTCACACAAGCACTAGTGGCAGGCGAGCACTGGAGAGCTGTGGGAGCTAGGAGAGCTCAGCTATTGACAGCCACGGAAAGCCGCGAAGGAGAGGTTGCTGGCCTACTCAGGAAAACAGAAGCAGAGGACCTGGAGGTAGCCAGGCAAACGGACACGCACACCAGACCCGGTGAGTTCACTGTTTAAATTATGACCCCGGAGTGCTCCGTAACCACCAACTGCAGGGTCCTTAACCTCACAAATAATATAAACGAAGTAAAGTTGAAGAAGAGGAACGATTTTGAGTACCTATGTAAAGCAGGCTAATTCTTCTGTTGCAAACCAAACTGATTTTAAAAAGTTGCAGATGAAAGAACAAGAATCAGACCAGAGGGGTGTGATTATAACATTTTGGGTCATATTAAAAGCCAACAACAAGATAGGGCAATAACCCAAGAAGAAAATACAAACAAGTATTGCCAAAGCCAAAAGAGAAACGTAGCAAGGCAATTTATAAAGAACCAGTATTGCCCAAGCCAAAAAAAAGGCAATCGAGAATTTCAGTGTTTGTAAAGACTATTGCCCATATGTAAAGGAAGTCATAAGAGGAAATGGCTTGAACCTACATTTCCGAAGCCAAAGAAGTGTATGAGGGAGACAGAATCATTATCAGCATTTGGATATGCCAAAAGGGAAGAAACGAGTGGCAGGTTGATAGAAGGCATTCAGGATGAGTGCAACTTAACCTGCTTTGCGTGGGGTAATCACAAGGGTGTACCAAACAGCACCAATGTGTTTCTTGTTCTCCTAGAAATAATACTTGAATTTGATGTTGTGGAGTAGAAGTGGGGAAACAAGTGTGGCAGGGGGGCTGCCCTTCTGGTAGAAGGTATTCAGAAGGAGTGGAGCATAACTTGTATTGAGTGTGGCAATCACAAATGTGTAACAAACAGCATCAGTGTGATTCTTGTTTCCCCTGAAGAAGTTCTTAAACTTAATGTTGTGGAGCAAAAGACATTGGTAACCTGTTTGAGTTTAACCCTCATCACAGAAGTACTTGCATTTAGTGGTTTATTGTGGCCTAGCAGGAGAGTATACCAGGTGAGAGAACTTTGTAGAATTTTGTTCGGTTCTGGCAGGAGAGCAGAGCAGAGAACGTTGTAGTAGTAGGCCTGGCAGGTGAGTGGTCCAGCTGGAAGCCATTGAAGTACTGTGGTGTGGTTAAAAAATCTTGAAGAAAAAGTTGACAAATCATGAAGTTGTTTTTGTGGATTAATGCAGAATTTTCCTGACAAATTAATATCACTGAAGCAAGTGCTGTGTGAACTGCTGCAGAATTATTTAATATTGTCAAGCAAGTGGTTTTGTGAACTGTTGCAGAAATATCCTGATAAACACATTTTTGTTGATACTAATGAAATACCAAAATATTCTTTGCTGATGAAAAAGTGAAAAGAGGAAAACTTTGTTGAACACTTAGTAACTGTTGGTTGAATTTGTGTTGGAACTTTGTGTTATGAAGTTGGAACAAAAAGAGAATTGAAGTGGAAATTTTGTTATGAAGCAGGATTTCCTTATCCTTTTGGGACTGTTGAACAAAATTCTGCTTGAATCTGGGGAAAGGGAACTCACCCAGATTATAAGGAGAAAAAGTTATCATGATGTAAACTTAACTGTTACATTTGTTGCTTTTACCTTGTTAAGTGGATTGGTTTATATATAACTGTGAGGAACCAAAACTTTTTGTTAGAGTGTTTCTTTAATTTTATTTTAGGCAGGGAAATCCTCGTGAGCATAGGGATGGTGAGGTGTTTATCCAACCTTTTAAGTTGACAAAATGACATCTTTTAAAAAACCTTCACAAAGTTGCCTGCATCACATTTCTGACCCCTCACCTTTTATGTAAAGAGGGGCAAAATGAGACATTGGTGCGTGTCCTGCTGTTCTCTCCTCAACTTCCCACTCAACCGGAGTTCAGTTCAGGAAATTGGAATGTACCTTCTTCTTGCCTCTTTTTTGTATAAATGAGATGAGGGTCTTTAAAAGAAGCCAGTTGGTCTGTTGTTGCAACCCAGGATTCTACGAGGTCATTGAAATTACATCCTACTTACAGAGGGCATGACAGATTAGAAGTTCAAAGCAAAATAGTCCAAGAGATGTGTTAATATAGTTGGCAGAAATTAGATATGTGCAATAGGAACAATTGTGTTGAATCAAATTGCACCATCTTAAAATGATGTTTTAATCATATTGATTAATTGATATTTTCTTGTAGGTAATATGTGTTTTAATGATTGTGGTTTACCATTCATTTCTTAAATTTGTATAAATTATATTGTATTGCATTGTATGTCCTTCTACTGGTTGTGAGTTACATTTTTCTGATGTATAAGGATTGTATTATTGTTCAAAATAAACTTTATTAATACTCCTTCATCTTAGTTTATGATAATGACAAGGATGCTTATGATTCGTGACTGTAAGATTTTGTTGCCATATTGCAGCAGACGGGCATAACCATAGAGGGTAGGAAGTGCAGGGTTCACAAGGTAAATTACTGTGCCAGGCTATCTCAGGTTGGGGTGTTGAATACCAACGGAAGTTTCTTTAAGGGACATCAGTATTTATCCATCCATTGAGCATTATCATGAAATATAAGCGGCCAGTATGTTTTAAATGTCAAACCGATCTAAGCAAGATTAAAGAAGAAATGTGGGGGGCTCCACCTTTTCATTTTAATTATGTAAGCCAGTGAAAGAGGGTTATGGGCAGGGTTGTCACAGTGATCAGTGGATATGGAGAAGATCATCTAATGTTCCTCATGAGCTGTATCAGATGGATACACATTATTCAGTGATCAAATGTGATTTGGTTCTGGGTTGTTGGGTTGTGAATTTCTTCTGCTGATATGCATGGGGCAAGACATTCATTTTGCATATGAAGCACACATATTTGGTGGAAGTGATTTTGTGAAAGGCTTGTGATATGCAGCTGTTTTGATTAAGTACACAATATGTTTTTGAGGAAAAACCTGACTGACAAAAAAATGCACTGCGAACTGTCTTTCTAGACTACCTGCTTCCGGATACGGTATGTAGACGAAGGAAAAGCAGCATGGTGTCCAGTATGATGATGTGCTAGGTGAAGTGAACAAGTGCATTCTATATGGCTGGCATGAGAAGAGGAACGTGGGGGAAATGTGCCTTTTTCTCGGAAGTGAATGACGTATCTGCATGTGAGCGCTTTGAATGATTGTGAGTTGGCAGGCAGCGGTGTGTAGGTTGCTGTATGTGTAGAGCATAAAAGTGGTCTAATATGTCAAATTCGCGTGTATTGGATCTTTCATATATTCAAATGCTGTTTGAATATTCCATGTCGTCAGGCTAGGAATCTTCAGTAACAGTAAAGCAGTTTACATTTCAATTTTAAAACGTCTGTCACTTTAGTGCTTTATTAGTCATTTTGGGTCATATTGCCCTACAGCCAATTAACAGGTTTCCCTTGGCTCCAACCCCGGAGGCCATCTTCAGATTTTTTTATTGCACATTCAGCGTTGAGAGTCCTCAAAAAATCTCTCCATTGTTCGACAGTTTATAGTTTTTCTTTATTCTATTTGACTGTTTCTTCAACTCTTCCTAACACCAGGAACTTCCTACACCCATCTGTGGTGGTGTTCCAGCTTCTCAATGCCACTTGGGTACTGTTTCTGTTCCTTTTTGTTGAGGCTTGGCCTGTCAAGAAGCTAGGAAGGAGAGCCTTTTCAAAGCCTGTGCTACCTGTCACAAGAACGTTTATGTGGAGGATCTTCACGATGACTGCCACTACTGGTCTCTATCCTGATAATGGGATTGGCAACTGTTTCATCTGCCAGTCGTTCTCCAACAAGATGCTTCGAGACAGTCAACGAAGGTTGATGACTTAGCTAGACAATGGTTCTGGAGCCTTTGATACGGCCTCTGTTGGTACCCATGCTTCCCTCAGGCAGAGCAAACCCCTGGAGCGGACCTCCTCATCCAAGCGGTGAAGACCCACAAGGATTCTTCCCTTGGGAAAAGAGCTGCCATTCCTGGACCAACTATGGTTCCACCTGAGGGCATATTGCAACCTGCCAGTGATGCAGATTCTGAGTAGTAAGGTGTCTTTTCTGACAACATCCACGTAGACGACACCCGTGTAGGAGTAGTACAATCTACTTCAGCTGGGGCTTCAGTAATTATGACACCGCCAAGGGTTATTTCTGCTCGTACTGGGCGTTCTACAGGCTAGATCCCGCTCAATTGGAACCTTGTGTCCTGTCGATGGACATTCTATCCACGCTACAGACTCTGATCTCAGTGTTGCAACATCGACTTAGTGTTCCATCTTTGCCACCACATCAGGGCCTTCCTGCTGGCCCGTTGCCTGCTCCTCTGCCTCGTGCGGGTGCGCCTCACACACCCCTACACCTGCTCTTCTTCCTCCTGCCACCCTCAAAGATACTGAGGAGTATGACTTCTCTCAAGGTGGTGTGTCCACTCATACCAATACCTCAAACGAGTTTGATAATGTCGTACCAGGGGATGATGAACCAGAGGACTCTCCTATCTAAGATTCTCCTCGGATGAGAATGGTTCCTTCCATGCCCTCATGTCCAGGGCATCCAAGTTGTTTGATTTCGTCCCAGAACAACAAAAGAAGGAAGTCTTCTTATACCGGTGGAGGGAGCAAACGAGAAAGTCTGTGGTGGCCGTACCTGTCCTCAAGGACATCTGGCAAGGCAGTCTCTTGACCATGAGAAAAAAGCACAGGTTTGAAAAGAATTACAAGTCTTCTGCTTCAGCGCTTACGTATCTACAGATACAGCTCAGTCAGGACTCGGTGGTATCAACGGTGGCACCGGAAGCACTCAACTAATCCTTTCTCTCTGTGTTCAGTTCCACCCAACAAGGAGGGCAAATAGCTAGACTCCTTTGCATTACGCATCATCTCCACTGCTGCGACCACCATTACGCTGGCTAATGCTAGGGTGCTATGGCTGTTGTGTAGAAGTCAGAGATCGACACAGTTGTGGTATAGTTTTGGTTTTAGACCTTTATTTAACACAACAAGAGGGTTTGGAAAATGCCTCTCTTTCCATAACGCTAAGAGGGGTTTCCCTGTCTCAAAATAATTAAGGAGTCTGTCATACTGTCAGGATGTACAAATAATATCTGTCCACTGTCGAGCCTAAAGCCTACTTCTAGCCCTCACACTAAGAACTAAAACTAAAGTGAAACGATTTTCTTCTTCAAAGTCTGTAACTCCCAACACAAAGTTCCAAAAAGTGCACAAAGTTCCAATAGACTTCTGATGGACCCGCAAAATAGGTCTCTGGTTGCAGTGGACAATCTTCCCTTCAAAAAGGTTGTCTATTTCCTTTTAACAATAAAGTTCCAAAATGATGTACAAAACAAACTTCCAATTGTCAAGAAAGTCTTTCCCCTTCTTTGCTTTTGCTTCCGAGCTCACAAAATATTGGAGGAATCGTTATCATAGATTTCTTCGAATACCATTTCACCTAATGTGATTTCACCTAAGATATTTCATCATAAAAGGTAGGGGAAATGGTATGTGTGTAATGCATAATAGGTGGGGGTGAGGTAAGGGTATAAGTTAAGGTAGGGGGAGGTGAGGGAGGCGTGTGGGAGATGCGGGGGTCTCCCCCCCGCATAAAAAAAAAGAAAAGGAAAGATCTGTTTTTTTCGGTGAAATGGATTTGGCGAAATCTCCAGTAGGAGAAATATATTCAAAGAAATCACATGCATCCTGTAGGAAGTGCTTCCTTTCCTCTGGTTTCTGTTCTTCACTTTTTCACAGCTAACCTGGTTTATGTTTCTCCCAGGTACCATGACTTTGTCTTTGGGCTAATTCCTTGTAGACAAAAACTTTTGAGGGAATGCTTCCCTTGCCCTAGTTTTCTTCTTCCTGTATTCAGAGTCAACCTGGGTTCTCCTCTTCCAGGTACTATGGTTCTAAAACTTAAATGTTTACACTTTTTTTTATCAAGGTATTGGTTGCATCCCTTTTCTCTTATGCCCAGTTAATGATTTCACTCTACGCCAGGTACTGGGACTATGAAAATGAAGAATTGATGTGTGAATGCGAGTCTTCAACTTGCCTGCTCCATGTATATGTTCTTTAAATAGACTTGGTTTACTTGCCTGCCAGGTACTGTTGTTGTTTAATTTTCCTTCAAACTTAGTCACCCTGGTTTATCCTTCGCCAGGCACTGTGCCTTATGAAGATAGCTAGCTGACTTGTGGGTGCGAGTCCCAGACTCGCCTGCTTTCTGCAAATCTTTGTCCTGGTAAACTCGGTTCACTCGCCTGCCAAGTATTACCATATGTGATCTTATTTTGTAAAGTCTCTGTATTTGGGTCCCAGATCTGGTTCTTGGGGTATTCCTTACCCCTTTCCCTCTGCTTTAGGTATTAGCTGCCCCTCTCCTTCCATCACCACCTCTCGGGAGCCTTTCTTGCACCTCTTGTACCTTCTTTCTGCTTTGCTACGGCTTCCACATCATCTGATGCTCCGCACAGGATTCTCAGTACGCATGGTGTTCTGCTGCTCTTCAGTCGGTTGGCAGCGGCACCGGCAGACCTGTCTGCTTCCGTAAAGCGTCCTCGCTCCCCTGCTCTCAGGACTGCCTTCCGACTTCTTTTGCCTGCTCTGCCGCTTCATTCTCCTTCTTGGGACCGGCTTTGGTGTTCTGTCTCGCGTCCCCAAGCTCTCGCAGTCTCCCAGCTGCACCGTGCCTTCTCCTGCGGTTCCTCCAGGGAGGACTGACTCTCATATGCAGTCCTTCTGCGCTTTTTATTGTCCTATTGAAGTTGACTATCTGTGATAGTCTGGATCGTTCACCTTGGTCCTGCGAGTTGATCTTCATAACTCTGCACATCTTCCTCGTATGATATCCTCATTATCCATATGTTCAGTCACACTCTCCTTTATCCCAGTGGAGTCGGAGTTTAAGTCAAGGGTGCAACCCCACTTCTTCCTCGTCCCAGTACTATGTAAAGGGGTGAAAGGGTATAGCTTACACATATACATGGGTTGTTGGGGGATTACAGATCTCTGGGGAGGGTAGGAGGTTGATGAAGCTGCGATATTGCCATGGTTATACCGCGTCTCCTTGGCTGTCGTCCCTCATCCCACAGGTAGTATCCCTCCCCCCGTGATCCTTCAATGGTGCACCACCCCAAGGGAGACTATTGGACTGTGGCCGCACCGCCCTGGCCACATGAGAAGGACTCCCTCCCCCCCCCCCCTGGGAGAAGGGACAACATCCTTGGATTCGTCGCACTATCCTGTCTCGCTATAACTGGGAACTATGGTTTAAGATGGGTCCAGTATTGGATTTCCTTCCAGATGACAAGAAGGATGAAGCTCTTGCCCTCCTTCGCTGTTCTACACCATCAAGACTGGCTCAAGGCAACGTTTCTTCATCCGAAAGTGCAATCTAAAGTGGTGGGCATGCCATTCGACGGGCAGGACCTGTTTGACAAAAAGGTGGATGACACGCTTCAAGCCATCAAGGCAGACACGAACACTGCCTGCTCCTGGTTCATGCTCCAACAACCGAGTCAGTACTTTAGTTCCAGGAAGACAGGTCTCTCAAGGATGTCTCAAGGCAATAGGCCTTCACACCAATCCCAGACCTACTGGACTAACACCTACACTGCATAGGACAGCTAGAACGGGAAATCCCAGGCCTATATTGGGAATCGGTGCCACTGTGGCTTCTTGTACACCAGGGGCCAATCCTTTAAACATGCCTGACCAGGCTCCAATGTGTGCCACCCCCCACTTTCTCACCCCAATGGGAGGGCGTCTCTTCAAGTTTGTTGAACAGTGGTGTTCCATCACCACGGACAAATGGGTATTTTCGCTAATCCAGCAGGGACACATACTGGTATTTATTGGATGCACGCCCTCTGTTCCTCCCTTGTCAAAGGTTGAGAATCACTTACCATTACTACTGCGAGAAGTTCAGTCCCTCCTCTCCAGAGGGCGGAATCGAACACGTCAAGGACAAGGGGTGTACTCGAGATACTTTCTTGTCAAGAAAACGTCCAGGGGCGGGAGACCCATTCTTGATCTGTGTTTCTACAACAAATTCCTGCATGCTCAAACCTTTAAGATGGTTACCCTCCAGCATATCCTCACCCAGGTGCAGGATGGGTATTTCCTTTCGTTTTTAGGCCTGGAAGACTCAAACTTTAATATTCTGATCCATCTATGGCACTAAAGGTTCCCCGTCACTGGACAACATTTTCAGTTCAATGCCTTGCCCTTCAGCCTCTGCTCTGAGGGTGTTTACAAAATGCCTAGCCTGTTGGCGGCTCGTCTACATCATTCAGGAGTTCACTTCTCCCCATACCTGAATGACTGGCTGGTTCGAGCAAAGTCTCCTCCTCTGGCTTTTCAGCATACACAGTCCACAATCCATTTTTTAACATCGCTGGGGTTCTTTGTCAACTATCCCAAATCGTGCTTGACCCCCTTCGCAACACGCTCTATTCTTGCTACACCATCGAAGGCCAGCAGATTCCAAAACACAGGGAGCATAGGGGACGCCTTCACAATCCTTTGGGTAGGGATGGCTCCTGCATGCGTTTCCTCCAATACCCATTGTCTGTCGAGACATTGACGTGTTCAGATGGCATCGCTGCAATCTGGTCTTGGTGGCCCCAACTTTGCCGTGGCAATTCCGGTTCTCAGATATTCTCTTTGGCACCTCCCCCTCCCCCCCCAATCAGTCCACCACCTCTGGTCAACCTCTTGTGTCCAGAGATCAAGGAGCAGTGTTACACCACATCTCGGCCTACTTCAATCTGATTGTCTGGCTCCTGCTTTCTTAGAATTTTGAAGTTTACCTTTGCTGCAGAACTGTCAAGATGTTCTAGCCAAGATATGGCCATCATCCACAGTTTCCTGCTATATAAGCAAGTAGAGACATTTCTCCATTTGGTGTTCTGGTTTGGCCTCGACCTGTGTGAAAGCTCAAGACAACCTGCCCTACCTTTTGTCTCTGGCATGGGCTGGTCTGGCCCATTCTTCCATCAAGGTACACCTTGCTCCCTTTTTCAAATTGACGCGTTCCCCTGGGTTACCTTCTCTGTGTTCACACAGGCTCATCAAGGCATTCCTTGAAGGACAATTCGGCTCTTTCCCCCGGTTTGAGCCTCTGCTACAACTTGGGAGTTGAGCGTGGTCCTCTGGGCCACCTTTAAGCCCGGCACAAAACCTCTACAAAGTTTTTGTCCTGGAACACTGCTCTGCTGGATACCATCACCTCCGGGAGGCGTGTAGGGGGAATCCAGGCTCTCTCGTGCAAGCAACCCTACTTGACTTTCCATAACTCTAAGGTGGTTCTTTGCACAAACACAACTTTCATGCCAAAGGTTCTGTCTTCTTTACACCTGAATGAACCAGTGATATTGATGTCTTTTAAAGCTCCCCCTCCTCTCCTTGGATGTGGTGCAAGTCCTGAAATTCTACATTTCTCGCACTAAAGGTTTCCGCAAGGCTTCTCAATTGTGTGTGGATTTTGGTCAGGCTGGCATGGCAAATACTCTTTCAAGGTCATCCATTGCATGGCGGCGGTCCTCCAGCATTTAGTACTGTCATCCGCTGGCTAAAGGGCCTCTTCCTGGCACACTCAAGACCAGTTCTACATGGGCTATTGCTCCTAAAACGGCTTTCTTCTCAGGGGTCTATCTGCAGGATATTTGCAAGGCTGCCACATGGAGATCGGTACATACCTTCACATGGCATTACTGCATCGACAGGGATTCCACAGAGAAGTCCAGGGATGGCCAGGCAGTCCTACGCAACCTGTTTGGGTGAGATGAGTGTTCCTTCAGGTGAGCTTAACACCTCTAATTGTTGGTATTGTGTGTACTGCCTTATATTATATTCAAACAGCATGTGAATCTATGAAAGATTCTTTTGGGAGGCAGATGAATATGCCATCCATAGCTTCTGCCCCTCCCCCGCACAATACTGCAACACTGAGAGATGTTACTCCCTGAGACAGCCTTTATACCCTGGTGCAGCAGGGCTTGGGGATAATGTGAGCTGAAGATGCCAAAAATCGTTAAGTGCATGCATTAGGCAAGAAGCATACATGCACTCCACATGAAGAACACGTATAATAGGTAATATATGCATTTAGACATGAAGAATACTAACATAGCATCCATAAGACATGAAGAATATTAACATGACCAATGAATAAGGTAAATGCAACATGAACGGCACACGACTATAACTCGCTAACATGGAAACAAGAGTGCAGTTGGGCAGCCATCTTAAAGATGGAAGCCACAGCATGTATTACAAATAGCAAACTCTTCCTCGAAAAAAGCTTAAAAGGCTGATTCCACAAAAACACATATCCATGCAGAGCTCAGACAGAAGCTGGCTACAACCACCAAGGTTAGAGGGAAATAAGGGAGGATGAGTACGGGGGAACAAAGGCATGAGATAACAGTTCCCAAGACGCAAGCAGCTCCTAGAATAATTAAGGTTTCAGAAAGAGACAAACAGCCTTTGGTAGCCAGATACAATATAACAGTAAGCCAAAAGACTCCATGAAGAATAACCCAAGAGTGTACTGTTAGGGAGAATTCTCATTTCTGTGCTAATTTTCTTCAACCTTAGAGACCCCAAGCTCTTTTGCTAGACTTTAAGACTTTTTAATTTTAGCCCTAGAGTAAGTGAGACCTTTCCTCACTCTCTCTTGTGTTTTGACCTGATTTGGATTGTGTTTCCTACTTTTTGTATGGTGACACACAGCACTTTCAGTGCATTGTCAGAGAAGTCCTTTTAGATTTCTCACACGGTTTTAATACCTTTTCTTGTGTGAAATACTGTTCCCAAGAATAGTAAAGTGAAATTGACTTTACTTAACTTTTCTCTTTGTGGGTCCAGCACACCACATCTTATGTTGAGTGCTGGGGGGTTTACCTAGTAGCCCCTTATCTTACATTCTCATGTAACATTTTTTATGTTACCCTCAATACTTTGAATGGTGGTGGCAGTGGTTTAATTTTCCTACCATTGTGCTTTTCTACTGCACACTGAATCCTCAGCTGCAGTACAGCACCCATGTATGACCATTTCTGTCAAAATGGCCCCGGACTTCTTTTTTCGCCTTTTTCTGTTTGTGATGTCTTTCTTGGGTTTTACTCTGTGCGTTGAGCAACGTTTGAGCCCTTTGTTCATTTTGCCTTTGGCGGGCTTCAGCCCTGAAGCCCGCCTCTGGCTCCAGTGTGTTTGTAAAGGCAGGATGTGAGGGAGGTTCCCAAAACTCCCCTGCCCTTTGTCTCTAGGAGTGCATGAATGCAACCAGTCCTGATTGGCTGGCTGGCTGTCCTTTCTGGACAGCCACCCTGCTGTGTGATTGACAGCCTAGGCTGTGCATGAATGGGGAAACCTGCTTAAAATTAGGGTTTTGAGACTAGAGGCAGAGTCGACCACTGGGAGAAGCACCCGACGAAGAAACTATGAACGAAGCTTGCTGCATCCTCCTGGACCTTTGAATTTCCCGGTGAAGCCCTGCTGCTGTGCTGAAACTCCTTTTTCAATTCGACAGAGAAGCTCCAGAAGGGACGACTTCTTCCCTTGGGTTAGTTGGACCAACTAACCCCTAGACGAACTCCACTAGGCCATCTTCCCTGATTGACTGTACTTCTTTGCTGCTGCAAGAATCGAGTGCCAGGGGTCGAGAAATCCGTAGTCGAGTGAACGTCTGAAATCCATCCAGAAGCTCCAGGAGTCTCCTAAGGACCCTCCAGAAACAGGATGACCCGAGCTTGAGTCCCCTCGCCAGAGTGCAGGACCCAAGGAGTGAAGGAAGCCCAGCCGAAATCCGCGACGGTGCTGTTTACTGAGTGCTCAAACCGTGAAGTTCAGCTAAATCGAAAAGAGCCCGTATCTGCCGACGACTTCCAAATTGTCACCACAGGAGCCCTCCTTACGTCCTCCCTCTTGTCCCCACGACTGAGGGCCTGCATCACTGCAACAGGACAGAATCCAACTGGACCACTCTTCTTATAACCAGAGGTACTGTTTAGACTTGGGGTACGTACCTCACTGTCTTTTTAGCTATGTTCTTTTCATTTGGGAATTACATTAGCTCACCTTAGAATTAATTTCAACTCTGCTTATCACAGGCTTCACAGCTTGTGACCCTACAAGTGATTTCTACAAACTCTCTAACTTTGTGCAAGACTTTTTATCTAAGAAGTGCCTCAGCTCCATAGACTGTGCTTCAGTTAACTTTGGCTGTCCTGGCTCCCCACAGACTATTCTAGTCCATTGACTTTGATTTTTCTGTCTCTCATAGGTGGTAACTTGTTTTATACTGTTGTTGCTGGGAAAGGCTTGTCTAGATCTCATTTAAAGATTTAACTGTCCTCACCTATACAGGGAACCTATTTAACCTTTTTCCTTCCTTAAACCTTTCCTTTCTGCACTTCAGAATCTGCGAAGCGCATTCAGTGTGATATACAAATGCCATTACTGTCCTTGTGAATGAAGTCACCTCAGGATGTAGGAAGTGTATAAAAAGCATATCTAAAGATTATCCACTAAACGTGTGCTGATCCTGAAAAGTATTTTAAAGTATATTTACCTTGTTGCCTTTTTAACGAATGCTTACTTAAAAATTGATGTTAACTAAATAAATAAGTATTTATTACAGAAACCTTAAGTGCAAGTGTTACGCGTTTACCTGTATTTACGAATGTCATTGCTACAGCTCTACAGCTCACATTTACCTCTCTTGAGATAGGCCTAGCTGCTCAGTCACACTGCCAACTTGTGTAGTACAGACCTATACCAAAAGGTGGGTTGCCTAATACCAAAAAGATAAGTGCTGTGTAGTCTCACACAGTGTTACTACACCAATTCGTACCTAACATGTACCCAGCAGCAAGAGAAAACACAACACTACATTAATATTAGCTAAAGCCTCAGTGAATAGAAGATAATTCAATTTCATACACGGTCTCGTTGCACATGACCTAAACATGGAAAACACTGGCCATTCATTAGAAGCAAACACAGATATGGCACCTGCGATGCTCCCTAAAATCACACATAGACATGAATCCCCGCACAAGGCCAAGTACAAAGGGATTGCCCGTTCTTACGGCCTGAGAATGAGGGGTGATAACTTTTGATTGGAAGAAGAGCAGTTCATAGGCCACTCTGGCCCACTCTACATCTGGATCCAATCCTGATGACCTGTCAAGTGTACAAGGTTGGTTAGTAAAGAGCCAACCTATCAAAATCCTTGGTGTCAAACCGCCCATGAAATAGTATGCCAACCAATCACTTGTTGTAGAGATGATGTATTGTAACCTTTATCAATATAGGAGTGGTACCAGGTGGAGCCATCATGCACTTGAAATGTTTAACCCCTATGAAATCTATATGTAGCCAAACCCACTAACCTATCCCCATTCCCCATATGTTTTGTGGACTGATCACATGTTGTGACATCATTGATGATTTGCGTTTAGTACTTAAGCAATTGTTCTTGATAAACATGTTGAGAGCAGCAAGATTTAAATACTTGTATGCTGTCCCAGCTTTGTTTTGATCTTAATAAAACTGGGCTTTGCTGTGCATTTTGTCTACTCCGTCATTGAGTTTTGTTTGGACTGAGTTCGATACCTCTGGGCCTATCTGGAATTTTGGGGCCCTCCCCAACAATCCAATGCTGCAGAAGGAATATGTTACTTACCTGTATCTCCTGTTCTCCAGCATTGGTATCTTTCATAGCTTCACATGCGACCCTTCCACCTACCCCGCTTAAGGCTCTTCTTGGCTCATATTGCCATGTTCATGTGCAGTTGCCAAAATCTGAAGATGGCCTCTGGGGGTGGGGAGGTGGGGCGCGAGGATCTAAGGGAGACCTGTTAATTGGCTGTTGGGCAATACGACCCAACATGACTCTAATAGAGCACTAAAGTGACAGCAGTTTTAATATTTAAATGTAAACTGCTTTACTGTTACTGAGTATTCCCGGCCTGGCAATGGGGAATATTCAAACAGCATGTGAATCTATGGAAGATACAAATGAAATATGTCAGAACTGTCTTTGGAGTTATGGTGTGTCAGAAGTGTTAAAGTCACATCTTACTAACCCCCAGGCACAATACACATGGAGCAACATTTTTAGATTCTTAGTGTCTGTCCAAATTTGGTTGTAATATATGTATTTGTTTTGTTTTTGGTTATAAACCATGTATGTCATTCAATTATCTGTGTCACGGAAGCAGCAGGAACTATGGAGTCTACTTCAATGTCTTTACGTATCATTTAGTAAACCTTTGGCGTTAAATATAGAAAACAGAAAAAATAGTTATGAAGAAATAATAAAAGTAAGATTAACTTGTTTACAAAGGGAGATTAGATCCTTGGAAAAGCAGATGAGGCATGAACAAGGGTGGAGAATTAGGTTAACATGGAGAGGATGTCATTTAAGTGCTAGTTAAAGTTATTGATGCTTCAGACAAATCATTTGTTTCTTGTTTTTAGAGTTCTTCCGTGCAATCCTGTCTATCTTTCACTTTGTAAATGTATAAAATGTGTGAGTCAATGATCAGATTACTTCCTTTTGTTCATTTCATATTTGAGCTATCAAGTCACGGTTAGCAATCGGGGATATTTTAGTTGCTGAAACTCATCGATCTAGTCCACTTTATTGACCCGCTATTCACCCAATTGAGTGTTCACCCAGTAGTTTATAGAAGATTTGAAAGCATGATCATTTGTAATCCCTTGACATCATGGCAGGCTGCAGTTTGTGGGGGAAACTTCTGAAAGTCTGGTTTGGGTTTATCATGATTACATTTGATGCAACACCTCCTGTTTGGCTTGAAGGTACACTGTCTCCCACAGGTGCATTTCTTTGAAATTTCCATCACCTCTTTCCACAGGACCTAAAATACAATCCTATTATTTGAAACTGATGGATTCTCTAGAAAAATCCCAGTTATCCATTGCATGTACATAGTATTTATTTATTTTATTTATTGAGCATGTGTATAGCGCCTATACATCAGAAAGTGTTTCCAGGCACCACAAGGCAATGCGGGATGAGGGGAACGGGAGGATAAACAAACAACAAACAATAAACTGTCCTACTAGGCCTTGTGACGTTTGGATCGTGCACGTGCAGCAACAGGAAGTGTAGGGGGGAGGGGCAGGTCAGAGGGAAGGTAAGTGGTTGGGGAATGCAGGAGGGAGGAAGGGGGTCCCAGGGGCTGGGTAAGTGCTAGAGGGAGCCTAGAGGGAGCCCAGAGAGCAAGTACATAGGGAGAAGGGAGAAGGGTCAACAAGTGTGAGGAAGGGGGGTGGACCAGACTCCATAGTCTAGTCAGGGAAGGGTGCCATAAGCAAGTGCTGGTAAGGTGGTGCAGAGGTAGACTGGTCGAGGGGAGGCCTGGCCCCTGTATGAATCAGGAGGGACCAGGCCGTCAGTCGCAGCAGCAGGGAGGCAGTTAGCAAGGAAGGGGGAGACGGAAGGAGAGGAGAAAAGGAAGGTCTTGGGAAGCTTCCGGAACTTTAGGAGATCCGGCTCAAGTCTGAGAGGAGCAGGGAGGCCATTCTAGAGGGAGGCTCCTGCCGAAGAAAGAGATCTACCCCTCACTCTCTGCTTGGAGAAATCCAGTCCTATTCTGGATTAGTTGAAGAGGATGGAGGGAGGAAAGAGGCAGATTGAGGAAGAGGCTGTTGCAGTGGTCCAGCCTGGAGAGAACCAGAGCTCTAGAGAAATTGAGTTTTCTGGGGGAAGGTGAGGAAAGGGAGAATACCTCTGAGGAGGTGAAACTGAAAGTGGGCCTTCTTGGCAAGGTCAGCGATATGGGTAAGAAGGAGAGAGGAGTCGAAGATGACACCCAGGTTTTTTGCCTCACAAGAGGGTGAGGGGAGGGGGGCCCAAGGAGGGTAGCCAGAGAGTAGAGGGGAAGGAAGGGGGGGATTCAGGGTGGGGGGTTCCAATGAGAAGAATTTCGGTCATACTGGCGTTAAGACATAGATCGTTAGCAGTACACCATGCCTAAATAGCAGTCAATTACTGAGGAATGAGAAAGGAGGTAGGGATGGAAAGCTTAAAGGAGAGCGGAGTATCGACCGCATAGCACTGGAAGTGAGGAGAGATGCTGGAGACCCGGTGGGCAAGAGGGGCAAGGTAGATGTATTGCCTGAAAAATGAATATACTAATTCAAAGTTGGAATTACCTATTGTGATCTATTTTGGGACTTTTGTGTCTGGGCAAGTATAACAATAATGGTATGGTGTTATGTTGCATGAATGATTACATTGTTAAAATGAGTGTATTTCTCCTACATGAAAGCACATGGTGCAAGACCGTTATCTGAACATTTACATTGGGTTTGCACAACAGTTCCTGTACAAGATGGGACATTAATGAGATGTGATCACTTTGTATAAGTATTCATTGGCATTGAAAGGATTGCTATCTGAAATACTGGACAAAGGTTTTGCAAAGTGGTACATCCCACTTTCTTTAGATACTAATGATGTAACCTCAGTGGTGTGGACAAGGGGGAAGTATCAATGGAACGTGAACCAGTACATGAGGTCATAGTTCATACACTTATGCTCTGTAAATGATCATAAGGCAAAAGCGGCTTTTCGAGGTTATTGCCAGGAATAAGTATACATATCAGAGTAATGGTGTGAAAGTAAATAGTCTCTTGCTCAGTATTATGTTATAAGTAGTAACTAAACATTGAACATGATTTTGATCCAACAGATGATGGAAGCATGAACAGAAAAAGGAAACGTGGAAGGTCTCCAAAACATAGCAAGAAAAGTCCCCTGTGTAAACCTTTGCCAGAAGAAACATGCACCCCAGCGCTCCTGTACAAGGAAGCACACTCTGGGAGCCAGCTGTGGCTAGAGAATTATCAGGAAATGCAAAGTGAGGAAATGTTTCCAATCGAAAGTGGTTTCAGCAATTCAGAACATATCCTTGTACACAAGGAAAGGACCAAAGTAAAGAGACCACCGACCTACAACGAAGAGGAGAGTTGTCAGAGCAATGTACAGTTTCATAATGGTCTTCTGAAAAAAGAACAAAACCGGTCACCATACACATGTACTGATTGTGACCAAAGCTACATTCTGAAAGCAGAGCTTATTAGTCACATGGAAGCACATTCTGGTGCGAGGCCCTATATATGTTCGGTCTGTGAGAAAAGCTTCTTTCAGAAGGCACATCTGATGAAGCATTATCGAACACATACAGGCGAAAAACCATTTCTATGTCCCTTCTGCCACAAAGGATTTAGTCGTAAAGACAATCTGAATGGGCACGTAAGAACACACACTGGCGAGAAACCATATAAATGCCATGAATGTGTGAAGAGCTTCAGCTGGAAAAAAGATCTTAATAACCATCGAAGAAGGATGCATGAACCCTGAAAGTTATTTTAGTTGGGATAATAAAATATGCACAGATGAAGAAATTATGTAAAAGTTTGTAAATTATTAAAAGGTACAGTAGAGCAAGAATATCTACAATAAAGGATAGTGGGGATGTGGTGTCAGTTGTGGATGGGTAGAGTCTGTGTGTGATGTCACTGTTAAAGAGGGAGTATGAAAATATGAACTGACAACACAAATCCACTATGTAAATACTCTGCAACCGACTCCTTACAAGGACGGAACAGCTGGCTTACAACAGTTTCAAAATAGGCCAATGTTCAGCAAACTCTTTCCAATAAATGAAAGCAGGCTGATTAGCAAGCACCTTCCAATCATGTATACATACCATGCACAGGAAAAACATGAAAGAGCAGGGTGGCTTTGATACCTGTTGGTGTAGGATTGTATGAGCCATCACAGCAGAGACACAATTTGATTATAGCACATCTATAGGTAGAAAATCCTCTTTCTGAAATACAATCATATGCTAAAAATAGAATTGTCATAAACACATAATGCAAAACATATGCAACAGTGCAAAGAAATAACAATGTAAAAGTTAGGTATGACAATAGCCATCATTCCAAAGTACAACTAGGTCTAAAATGCGAATGATTCAAGTCAGCAGATTTATCAAATAAGGAAGTACGTCAAGACAAAATTTGCGCTACGTAGTCTACGGAAAACTAACAACATGCTCTAGACAGTTAAGGTGATTTCCAGGCCTTCACAAAGTAATCACTCTGCCTCAATGTCCTTGTGTGATTTGTCAAGATCCCAAGCAAAATATAATAATGTTGAGGGGTTTGTGACGAAGATTACGAAGAACAGACATTTAAAGAACACAACGTTCAAGGCAGGAAGAATATGAGAGAAGGGTGATTAGGCTGAGAGGAGGTTCATCATGTCTTCAAGAAAAAAGTGTGCTGCTAATTATGCATTTGATGTTGAAGCAGATCAGGCGACACCCTATGTTAAACTCAGCGATTGGTTGGTGTAAAATGCAGTTTGAGGATCAACATTTTGGTAAGAGTGACACATCTTTTCATCCTTGTGTAGTCAAAAAAATCAGGGCCAGTGAGTTTGTGTTTTATAAGCGCCCACTATGTCGCACTTTTGTTCTGTTATTGAGTTTTGTTAAGCTAGCTCAGTGAAATAAAGGGCCTGCAGCAGCGACCTACATAAACCCTACTGTTGACAGCCGGGAACTCAGCCTTTAACTCTTTTGAAGTCAACAAAACTAAGCACCATTAGTTGAATAATATTGGGCCCCGTCAAGGGTCAATGAGCTTGTTACAAGCAAGCTCATTAACCCTCACTGGGTCCTTACCTCGCTGACAAGGCACAGTTCATGCTGTGTCCCACCTCCGAGTGGCCAAGGGAGAAGGGACTACATGTAGTCCCTTCCACCGTTCCATGGTGGCCATTTTATTTGCTTACTTTGTTTTTACTCTTTTCAGTGGCCGCCATGTAAAGAGAGAACAGACTTAGTTTGCTGTTCCATGGCGGACATTTATTTTTCGTTTCGTTTTTCAGCTGCGAAAACTGAAAAAATTGCTTTTAGTACTCCGGTCTTTCGGGTCGGCGTACTAATAGCAATAAGCCCCTCGCAGGCGGGGCACATAGTAACAGGCCTGAGTGAATCGAGGCCTGTAGGTATGGGCCCCAGGGCATTAACTGAATTGATAATGCCCCCCTCTGCGAGGGGCTTATTGCTTAAGCGAGATTTATTAAAAGTGGCAGGAGAACATTTATTGTGTAGTGTATACCATGTTAATCGTCAGTATGTAGCCTGTCTTAATGTTCCTATCGCTTTGTTAGATAGTTCAGGGGATTAGTGTACATACTGCAAAGATCTTGCATGATTGAGCCATCATGTATTCTTCTGAAGTTAATGAAAAGACACACTTTATTTGTAATTTTAACATTTAACCTGGTACCTGCAGGTTACACATAGGATTCTGTAGGATGCATTGTGACAACAGCGCTGTCCTAAAGGCGTACATTTCTTTTTCTGGCTGAAAATTAAAGGTTAGCTTGTAGGCCCAGCTTCGAACTCTCCAGCAAAATCTGTATTGACAATGTGTTTCTAGTCATAATTCCAGGCTGAATTAGAAACTGTTTGCACCCTATGTGGCACAAACATTTCAAAGCAAATCTTGAAAAAATTGGGATTCTCAGAGAATCACATATTTTAAGAACATTTTTAGAAATTTGGAGTTTTTCAAATATTTTTTCCATGCAAATAACGGAACTCTTTTGACAAAGACGAAAAGTATGGTATTATAAGTAATCACAAAGAGGGTTTGAATCTGAATGTACAAGTCCCCAAATAGAGGCAATGACAACATATTATTCAAAATATTCAATTGGACCTAGAGTAAAGAAATTAAGAGCAAATACAGCAATATGCAGAAATACCCCTAGGAGTTAATACAAATGAGTAGGGATTGAGAACATTAAATAATGAAACCGCACCTCATTACCATTCTACTGAACATGTTTTTCATAATACAACATTCTTGCAAAAAAGATTGAGAGGATATGGTAAAAATGGGACGTTGGTAGACATTTACCTAAGAACGCTTCGAAAAGGGAATGAATTCCCAAATCGTCCACTTGAGAAGAAGGCAATACAGCCTCTACAAAGACTTGTGTATGGCTCGTGGTTGTGGGCCTGATGTTGCAGTATTTTGGCAATGAGCCCAAAAATATGCATGGAAAACTAGCGAAAGGTTGATCTTCTACTAAAGGTCCAGCACACTGCATTCAATTCACTTTTTATTTCAGTGTTGTTCTTCAGTTTTGGAATCATATGATGGTCTCAAAAACATCTAATGCGTTTGATTTAAATAAAGAAAAGTGATCCATGGCCAACATATCATAAGAAGTCCATACATGGGTGTGAACCCCCGAGAAGAGGAAACTGTCTCGGGCTCTTAGTCATTGCGTACACTTGCGCGTTCTTCATAGCAAACTCAACATCACTCAGTACATCACCTGATCCGAGAAGAATGGAACCAAAGTTACATACTTCTTCACACTTGTACAAGTGTTTCGTAACACTGATTAGTATAACCAAACACCCCTAGATAACAATGAAGATACATTGACAAAAACAATAGGCCCAGTTTTCTTTTTATATTCGAATGCGTTGGGCATGTGTGTTTTTTGTGGTCAGAAGGGTAATATTCTTGAAGTGTTTGTCATACATCCTTTTATTTTTGTGATTATTCTGTTGCAGACTCCTGGTCCACTACACATGTTGCGTGCATGTTTGCACTCCCGCCTGTAGAGGTCAGTAGCTGTGGCCATTTTGGAGTTCAGCTTTCCTGCACTGTCTGATAGATTGTGTCTGCTAGTCAGTGTAGTGGGTGAATTTGGAAGAAACCTTAGAGCGAATTGAAGAATTGTGCTAGCAAAGCCGGGCAGAGGTGAGGCTTGATGAACAATCCTCCCTAAACCCAATTCTGCACATGTATAAATGTATGAAGCCATTAGTGATGACCAATGAGCAAGAACAGTGCATCCAGGTTTAATGCCTCCTTATTGATGTGGTAAGCGAGATGGTCAGGAGAAGCGGAAGGTAACAGTGGAGAATGGTGTTGCCACTGAAAGACCCACGGGAAAGTGGTGATGTAGAAGAATGGGAGGAGGAAGCACATTATCTTGCGATAGCGGACATGCCTTTTAATCCCTTTGTTGTGCAGAATGTGACCATCCACATGCGTTACGAACCGAATCTGCTGCAATTGTGGATGGCACACATGAAGTGAGATTCATAGCGGCATTAAAGCACTGAATCTGATGAGTTTTCTGTGCGTTCAGTGAAAATCATCTGTGCTTTATCTGGTCCCAATTCATGGTGATATTACAGATGAGCAGAGGGATGAGGGCTCATAAGATTGAGAGTATAGGGTAACAAGGTGACCTGATAAGAGCTGGGTGAGTTAACAAATGGGATAAGGATGTACACGTTAACGTCCATAGCATTTTGCACAGGAAGCTAAGGACATGGACATCCATATCCTCAGCATGTAAGAAGTAACACATCAGACACTTGCTGTTGTTTGTCATGTAGCTCAACTAACTGGGGCCCAAAAAAATATGTACTAAGAGAGGAGAAGATTTCAGAAGCCTCCCAAGTTAATAGTTATTCGCACCTGGTGTTGGATATAATTGTGTTTCTGCTTAGGGAACTAAAGTTTTATGATAACAATAATACAGATTAAGTAAACCCACACATAGAGAAATTGACTTTACTCCACGTTTGACATGGACTGTGTATTATTAGGTGACTCATTCTCACAACAGTCTGTTGGCGTTTTCTCGATTTAATCAAATAAATGGAAACGGAGGACCTTATAGAAAAAGATTGTCTAGGAGCCAGAGAAAGAGTGAGGTTACCTCCTGGAATCCCGTCTAATGCAGAAGGGGCAATCAACTGACTAGGAAAGAAGAAATTAAACTGAAAAGTTTGGGGCTAGTTTTTCAGAAACAAACCATAAGCACATGTGGCCAAAGAACATAGGCAAACTCCTGGAGCTCACTGTCACATGCATGCTCAACTGATCCAGATATATTGGTTTCCATGTTTGGCCTGGTGGTAGAGACACATGGAAAGGACACAGAAGTGCCATAATGGGTGAAAGATCAGAGATCTTATCCCCAATGGATTCCATCAAATGGCAAGCATCCTTCCACCTAACATCAAAGAAAATTGGCAATTATCGTGAGATGTAGAGAACCTAAATCGATTGAGAAGACCATGAATGATGATGACTCTTGGCAAGTAGGCAAGGAAAATATCAGTTCAACTCAATAAATGTTTAGTTCAGGCCTGCTAGACCATAAAACCAAGACGAGTAAAATATGCACCGAAAAATATCTCTGCCAAAGCATGTTTTGTATTCTTGGAATGGATCATGGGCATAAAAGAGACGATTAAATGAAGGAGCCAGAAATGAAAAAAAAAGGTAATCTCAAAGGGTACACAAACTGAAGGTCACAGCGCTCCTGTTAAGCAGGTGTGCCACAAAGCAGTGGTCCTAAAAAGGTCATTTGGAATGGAAGGGAGCTTCAAACCGATATAATGTGCCTTTAATTACATCAAAATCGACATGTTCCATGCAAAGAGAGCTTTATCAAGGCAAGCATTGTTAATGTAGACATTTAATATGACAAACATGTTTAATGTAAACACCCTACTAATGAGCATGCACTGTGTAAGTGTACAATGTTGTACATATGATGAAAACTAAGGACACACGTTCAAAATGTAAACACAATGATCCTTTGAACATAAAAATGCAAAACGGACTGGAAAAAAATAACTAATATTTGCACTTGCTCCATAATATAGACAAAATGTCTGAACAAAATTGAAAAAAAATAAATTCCAAAATTCGTTGGTCATAAGATAAAAAAAAGTGATGATCAACACAGTTCTGTATTAAATAATTTTTAATGGAAATGCTCATTAGCAAAGAGGAGGAAATTAGGCTAAGAAACCCGAAACAAAAATCAATAGGGCTATTCTCACCGGCCCCACAAACTGAAGTCCCAGGCACTGTCCTCTGAAATGATAAGGCAAACAGCAGTGGTGTCCTTACAAATCCAGCAGCACGACCAGTCTTAGAGCACATGTGTCCACCGCTTAGGGTGTCATTTGTAAACGTAGTTGAGAAAGGGATTATTGTTTATTTCAGAGAAGGAATGCTCATGATCGAAGACACAAAGTCTAAAGATGAAATCTTTGATAGGTGAACTCTGGTTACCGATTTCAACATGCCCTCAGCATTGAAGTCTGTGAGATACAAGTTGGCCAACTGTATATCATCGCCATGTGGGAGGATGGTAAAAAGGATCCAAAGGAATGAGTGCTCTATGGCCAATCAGTGCATCACAATGTGTTGCTGCAAGGGGAATACTCCCAAGTGCCTATGCCCCCACAAGGTGCTGAAGCTGTAAATGATCGGAGATGACCCCTGCTTTAGAGACGTGTGAGTAAACAGAAGTCTGAAATCATTATGACAGATTTGGAGCCATAAGATACATTCATTCATATCAAATTGCGCAATAGACCAATCTAGGTGGAGTACGTGGCCGCAGTATTCCTATTCTATAGAGCATACTGCTGGGTGCCATTTCATTTCCTACTCTTTGTTTCACACTCCCATCATTTCATTTTGAATTCAGTGCAGTTTTGCAAGAGGTCATGATCTGTGCAGGAAGGGGCAGTTGGGCCAGAAACCATAAGTCAAATATTGTCAAGTGTAAGGCGTCCAATCCCTGTCCGGAAACAGGGGAATATGTGTATTTCTAATTTGCCAGCCACAGTCTAGTAACTCAGCCAAACTATGCTGCATATTTCTTGACACCCCTGAAATTCTCCTTCGGTGTCAATAAATGATAGACCTTTCCCACTGATTCCTTGTTTTTATGTTCATTCTAAACATTCCTGTATTGCTATTTATTAAATGAATTTGAGCAACTGAATGTCTTATATTTGTATATTTTTGGTGATTTCTTAGCCTAATCTACTAAAGGTTGCTGCTGAAGTGTGAGTCAGTAATAAACGTGCCAACTTGTAAAAGGTCTTGCTTTCTTTTATATGAATGTGCTTTGTCTTCCTCCAATGCTGGCATAGCTACAACCCTACAGACCAACAGGTGGCTGGGGGGAGGGGGATTGGTACTCATTTTACAACCAGTTGATAGTGCTGGAATGGGTGAGGGGGTACATTAAGCTCAGAGCTGGCAGGTTACAGCGTTTTGATATGTGAAGCACGGCCAGATTGTCAACAACAGCACATGGTAAAGCAGAGACTTTAAGCATTTGCATGAGGGGCTTGTTGAAGGCAAAGCCAATGCCCAGAAGTGAATGCTGTGGCTGATGATGATCTAGAAAAATGAGCCGCCGGTATTGAAAGGTTTCCACTTCTTGCCTGAAATGGAGCTTTGTGTGCGTTGGATGGAATGAGTAGAGGTTCGTGTTATTACAAACTCTAGCTTCATAGCAGGAGACCCCCTGTCTTCCTACCCTTTCTTTTCATAGTCTTTGGGGATGCTACGTGTGGGTCTCTGGCCGCTAAATAGACTGCACCTTTGCTTGCTCAGGAGTCTAGCTTTCTGGGGTTTAGGGCTTCATAAGTGATGCAACATGCCTCGGACATGTCGCAAGAAGACTGTGGGTGCCAGTGCAGATAGCTGAGGGGAGATGCTGAATTTCCTGTGGCCAGTGAATAGGCGAGCTGCAGCCTAGAGTACAGACTTCAAAAGCATGTGTGTGGCATTAGGGAGAGCGTAGAGCAAGGCGATCTCAAAAATCACTGCAGGAATCCATGAAGACTTACACATTCGAGCGGAAGTTGGTCGGAATGAGGAAGGAATAGATTTTGCAGTGGATGGTACACTAGTACCAAGCCGATGTCCGAGTCTGTGTAACATCTACATGCATTTGCTGCAGTGGATTAGAGAGGGGGTGAAGCCATGCACATTAATGTTTGAATGCAAGGTTTGTATCTCCTCTTTGGGGAATTCCCCCGTTGAGAAGAACACATTACGTTCTTGTGGGATTGAATTGGAGATATGTTGCCTGCATTCAGGATTAAATATGACATTGGCACAACCTCAGGTGGTAGATGTCAAGAACTGTGGACACATTGATTTTTACCGATGGGGAGGGGAGGGGCCATCCGCAGATTGATATATTAAAAGATAGAGCCATGAATTGCCCTGTCTCGTTAATCCATATATTAATTGCACTACATACTAATACCTCTGCGAAGGTTCGCCTCAATGATAATGGAGAAGTGTCGGCTACGATCTATACTAATATAGGGGTAAAGCAGGGTTGCGTAACGGCCCCCATGCTGTATAACCTTTATATTGCAGACTTGTTAGTGCGTATGGCTCTAAAATCCAACTGTCCATCGAAATTGGGCGATATCCCTATCTTTGGCGTGCTCTATGCCGATGATTTAATCTTATTTGTTGGTACACTAATAGGCATAAAGAGCATGCTAAATGAGCTGGCTGTCTATGCCTCCCAGCTAGGTCTCGCTATCAACCTTGAGAAGACCAAAATAACGGTGAAAGCTAGAGAAGGCCCTAGTCGCTCGGGTATTGACACCGATTTGGGGACCATTGCAGTGGTAGATTCTTATCCATACCTAGGGCTGGACTTTAAAGTTCGGGCTAACTATGAAGACATAATTCGGCATAAAAAACGCTGAGCCAAGCTCCTTACATTACAAGCATGTAAATTTGGGAAGGGAACGGCTGCCTTTAGTATGGCAGGAATCTTACAACTCTACCAACAGTGTTTTGTCCCTGCCATCCTTTATGGCTTGAAGGCATTGGCTATGCAGGATTTGAAGTGGCTGAATATTTTGGAGGGTCACTACTGGTGTACTGTGCTGGGATTAGGTCCTTCCTGCTCAGTACAGTTTGTATGCCTGGAGTCAGGACTTATCTCTCTGAAAGGCATGGCCCAACACGCAAGAGGTGTTTTTTTACCTTAAAGCGCACGCTGACCCCAGGTGCAAATTACTGAGGCTGGCGAGGGCTAATTATGAGGCGAAGAAACATCCTCTGGGCCTCAACTTTAAAGAGATAAATGAGTCCCTGTATAAAGAGATTGAGTGGTCGTATGAGAACAGGTTGTGCCTGCCCTATATCCACCGGAAAAAATCATTTGAGGAAAAATTGAACAGATGGGATTGGAGTATGAACACTATCCATCTGGCCAAACTGAGTGGGTATGAGGCAGTATCCCATGTAATGTATAAATATCGAAAACCCCAGCCATACTAGCTTTTGTGCCCAGCACGAGGTGAGGCATTTCTTATTAAGGCTTTGGATGAACCAGCTCCCGGTTTTGGCAATCATTGGGGCCCGTATGAAGGTACCGATTGAGGCTAGACATTGTTGGATATGCCAGACCTCGGGAGCACTGGAAACCACCAGATATGTCTTAACCCCTTGCCCCAAACTGGGACCAACATATGTGTGCATTTGGGAAATGGGTACATCAATATGAGGCCATAACGGAGGAATCCTTTTGGGATAGTTGCCTTAACCCCAAGGCTGCGGGGCCCCAACTTGCCCTTTTTAGGGTATGGTCATATGTTAAAACGCTACTACCGGACACATTTTAATCACGATAGGGTGGGCACACCCCTATGTACTTTAGCACTCACATATTGTATACTACTGCATATATACATTTTATTTATGTTCTATTACTATTTGTATATATTGAATTTAATCTTGCTTTGGTTAGGTGTATTGTTTAATTGACTAATGGCACTGTATTGTATTTTTATGAACTTTTATGATCTTTATTTATGATCACTATCTATGTTTATGTTCTGTATGTTTTGCATGATTTATAAGATACATATGTTGTGTAACATCCTATATTTAGGACTAAATCACAAGTATTATTATTATTATATATTGTAACGTATATTCTGTTAGGCAGGGAGTGCCACCCAGTTTCCAAATAAAGGCTTAGTAGCATCATCAGGATAGGACTAAACTGCTATAGCAAGAAGTAAGAGTAAGGTATAAAATTGACGTATTTCAGCCATACCATGGAAAGGGACTCATTCTGGACCTATTTCCAACTGATATTCAAGATGACATGCATGTCATGTGGCACTTGACGTGGTTCTGAATTTGTCTCAGAAGATGCTGCTTTGGAGATGCAGGGGCACCATAGGAGACCTAGGGATGAAATGCGTGTGACTAGTAGAGGGGCTGATGTGGATGCCTCGAAAGGGACAAAGTGCTGAAAGCGGCCAAAAGAGGACAGGACTTGGTAGCCCATAGCCATGCGGTGGAGAGGCCTTTAAGGAAAGACTAATATTGGATGGTGTGAAACGCTGATGGCAAGTCCAGCACATTGTAAGCAAAGGCTTTGCTTTATCGGGGGTCTTCTTTATGCTAACAGCGTGTTGCTTTTAAACAATATATATTGTGTACAGATTAAAAATATACATGAGTATTGTGTTCTGTATAGTGTGTGTCCCCAGTTCAGAATGCGCTTTTCTAATCCCACTTGTGAAATGGGCCAGTCTGTATACACGAGGTGTATATAGCGCCATGGGCATAGTTTGAGCCCTGCATCAGTGAACCTAAAAATAAAATAGCAAATCCAAATGTGCCTTCAAATTAGTAATAACTCTCAAGGATTCCATGTTTGCATCAGAAAATGTACAGTTGCTTGGGCAGCAGGCTCAACTACCCTGGCATAGATTGTACGAATGTTCTGAGGTGGGCAGTGGCGAGAGTAATATAGTCCTGGGACTCTCAGCTAGGCTCAACACCTCAAATGTAAGCCTGTTCATTCTAAAGAGTTTGTATCAATGTGCAATTCTTAGGTGATGGCGAGCATTTGGGAATTGTGCAAGGCCCCAGCTGTGGTCATCTCTGGGCTATTGCAGTTTGGTCGTTGTAGACAAAACAAATTGTTAATGGCCTTTGTCTTGTGGTCGCACGCCACCGCAATCTTGAACAGGGCAGCTAACCTGAAAACGTGTTATATAAGGTTATGGTCTGGGAGTAAGATAAACTTCCTGACAGGCACGTACCTATGCACCATCTTGCTTTGGGGTTGCAACGCGAAGGACAGCGCCTGTGATAAAGAGTAGTATTTGATTTGTGTAATTGTCAGATGCATGTAATGTCAGATATAACGCTGCTGGAATTGCAGTAGTAGTAAATGGTGTAAGAGTTCAGTATCAGTAAGCCAGGTTTGCATGTGTATATCTCAGCGGAACACATTATGGTGGAGGTTCTGAGGTGGCTGGAGGTTATCATTATGGCCAAGGGATTTGGTGTGAGGTGCTCCTGTTGCATTAAGTACCACCTTCTGGGGTGTACTCTGTTGGTAAAGTCCCACAGGTGGGGGCTCAGGTCTGTTACCACAAACGTCCCGAAACAAGCCACTTAGTGCTATTAGCACGTCAGGCCTCAGAGGGGAGTGTTTCTTGTTTATGGGAAACCGGCTTTCTGCATCTTGTGCATGCCAATTCCCCATAAAAAAGACAAAACAAAATGGTCACCAAGGAAACAGTAAAAGGACTGTCCGTTTACTGTTTCCTTGGTGGGTGAGGTGAGCAGCAGATAGCCAGACCCACACACGGGCAAGTGGCAGAGGCACACAAACAAATGGTAGCATGGGTTCTGCAGTGGTAGGGATATGGTATTGCAAGAGGGCTGTGGTACATGTGACAAAGGGGGAATACTGACCTGGGGCACTGTGTGAGTCAGAAAATTGCTAACGTTGGGAGATGATCTGGTAGCCTGGATAAAACACAGGAGTATACTGATGTATAGATCCCAGGTTCCTTGCCCTCTAATTGGCGGGTGCCTCTCCCACAGCTGCTTATGTAAAATAAAGCTTCTCAACTACTCCAGCATTGGATCTTTCATAGATTCACATGTTGTCTGAATATTTACCATCGTCAGGCTGGTAATCCTTGGTAATATAAATGCTGTTAATTTAAGAAAATGCAGCCCCTTTAATGTTATCTTATGCTGCATTGGGTCATTTACTTCTTAGCCAATAGGCACTGCCTCCCAAAGCTCCACCGTGGGAGGCCATCTTCAGATTCTTACTGCATGTTCAAGGGTTGGGAGTCCTCTCCTAGTTTGCTACTTTCACTTTACGATTTGAGAAGAATTCTACATTTTACAGACTTGCTTTTCCCACCTTGGAAAGTTTTATATAAGTGCTTCTTTTCTGTGGGGTTCTAGAAGTATTTCACCCATTTGTTGCTCCCCTCCTGGGCGCAGACCTCCAGTGTTCTCCCAGGTTTGAGCTTTCTGGAGTGTCTCTTCTTTTACCCACCATGACAGAATCCAAGACTAAAAAGAGTCCTTAGAAAGCCTGTTATACTTGCCACCCCAAGATCATCTATATAGAAGACCATAAGGTGTGTCTTTATTGTTTGTATCCAGACCCTCTACTAAAAGGCAGAGATCCCACAAGGAGGCTACCTGTGGGAACATTGTGAAAAAAGGTGATGCCACCCAAGCTCTTCCAGCCCCAGATTAGACTGCCTTGCTGCCTAAATCAGCATCATCACATAAATTGACAGCTTCATCGACAAAGTCTTTGATGACGGCACTGTCAAAGAAACCGCCTGATATTCCTTCAAGTCACCTTGCTTCCAAGACACAATTTTAGTCCACGAAGCTTCAACAGTCGTCAGCATCGTCGATGTCTTCCCTGTCGATGATTATTGTGAGGCCCGTCAGAACCGCTTTGTCGATGACTTTCGATGTTAAAATCCCATTGACAACTGCATCCTGGACAACAACCACCTTGTTGCCGGCCACCACTAAGCGTCTGGCACCAACCACTCCGTTGAAGACCACACTGATGATGTCAACACATCCACAATCAGTGACTCCACTACTCGGGTCCCTTAAGATGCCCAATGCGCCGATCTTCACTCTCCAGCACTATGTTACCCATTACATCAAATGTGCCTCTTGCAGACATTTTGGAACATGTGGTTGACACAGTTTTTGAGCGCCCAGAAGGAGTTTATTTGGGAAAAGATGGCGAAACCTTGCCTCCTGCACAACCACCTCTTGGAGAACCACCACCAGCACAGCCTGCCCCATCGCTGCCAGAGGCTCATTACCTCTCGGTGGATATCCTTTCAACACTACAAACTCAAGTGTCGGAGCTGCAAACACAAGTTCCCTCTGTTCCTCCTCCACTGGCACAGCCACTTACCCCATCTCGCCACCATCATTGCCTTCCTCCATTGGCACCTCCTCCTCTTTCAGACTCTGACTCCCATGCAGATCCTCCTCTGGATACTGCTTCCACTGATTCTTCGTCCATGGACAAATTTGATGATTTGTTGCCTGCAAATGGCGAACCACAGGCGCTCCTCTCCAGGTACTCCATTTCCACTGAAATTGGGACATTCCATGCCCTGATGCCCAGGGCCCAAAAATGTTTGAGCTCCTCCCCCAAAGAACAGAGGAAGGAGGGTCTTCTATATCAATGAAGGGAATAGGCCTGGAAAACTATAGTGTCTATTCCCGTTCTAGATGGCAGCTTGCGTATTATGAAAAATGACTGCACCTTTGTTACACTTCAGGCTTCCCCGCGGGCATCCTTGCAGAATACAACTTCTTTACAGGCTCCTCTATGGTCCAGGTACAAGCTACCATGGCGTCTCTACAAACGTCGACGCACTCCAGGTCACCTGACAGGTCTTCTACGTGGAAGACGTACAGCAAGCCACGCCCCTCTTACGACTATAAAACCACTGTCTTCCAAGGGGCTTGTTGCTGCTAATTAGCGTTACCAGCTACACGCGGTTTCGTCCGTTTCCTCTTCGTGTTTCCCTACACGAATCCTTATCTGAACTCCTGGTTTTGACCTTTTGCCTGACTTTTGGATTGCCTCGTCTCCTCCTTTATTCCTGTCGTGCTCGTCTGGTTGTTGGACTCGGAACGCTACTGGATACGGCTCTCTTCTGTGGCGGTTCTTCCTGGTTGCTGCTCTGCACTTCAATTTGCTGTCTACTATCCGGATCATCTCAACAGCTACTCAACTATACTCGTGTACTCAGGTACATATCTATTGTCTTCAATGGATATTGTCTTCTGTTGGATTCTGGGACATTGAGTGACTTTCCTGTGTGATTGCTCTTAAGTGCACATGAACGCCCTCCTGAACTGCACCAACCCGGCGCTAGTGCGTCCCTCGTGCCGTTCGGGGTTACTTACCTGTACTAACCTCCCTGTTTGTTATTTTCTCCTGTCGTTGTCTTCAGAATCCTGGACTCCTCTTACTCCATTTATCTTTATTCAGGTCAGTTGTTATTAATTCTATAGCTATAGTGGGAACCAATACTGATTTAGTACAATTCCACTCATTTGTGTTATTCTTTATTTAGATCATCCCGGGGAAACTCACCTCCACTCCAATATCTATATCCAATATCTATATAGGTAGTTTTCCAATCATTTCAACTGTTCTAATCACTTGTATAATATCAACACTGTCTAATATGTGTGTGTTCTCCCCACTCTTTTATTCAATTGACATCTCTGATCTTATACCACCAACATCTCCAAGGTCATTTTCTCTGCATCTTCGGCCTATTCGGAGTGGTGAGTAACAACCTTCTAAGGATCATTTTGACAAGAAATATAGGGCATCAGACAGTGCCCCCAAGTGTATCTGCAACCAACTCAGTCCTGACTCGTTTATTTACACTACAGCTCGGAAGAGAACTGCCAACCCCTCCCCTCGCCTCCCCTCATCTGCAGCGGCCCGGACAAGGAAGGGAGACGGCTAGCTGCCTTCGGAAAACGGATTGTTTCAACTGAGGTCACTACCATAAAATCTTTGAATTTCCTCACCATTTTGTCCCAGTGTGATCGAAACTGTGGTATAAGATGGGCCTGATCCTCGATTTCCTGCCAGACAGTAAAAAGGAGGAAGTCTTTGCTTCAGATTACCTCATCCCTGTGGCTGTGGACATTGCTAAAACCGGTTTCTGTCAAATGGGCAATGGAGTCGTGCTACATCGCCTGAGGTGGCTGAAAGCCATGAACTTCTGCCCAAATGTACAGGCCAAGGTTGTAGATATATCTTTTGATGGGGAAGACCTATTTGGTAAGAGGGTGGACGATACCCTTCAGGCAATTAAAACAGAACCCGAGACTGCCCGATCCTTGGACACTTTGCAGCAACGTCGCCCGTACCAGTACTTTCGGTCCAAGAAGGACCGTTTCTCCAGCTCAGGCCATGATTAGCAACCTGCATATCGCTTCCAATCCTACAAAGAAGCAACCTATGCATCAGGTGACCACTTCAAACTCAGGTCGCTGTTGTACAGTGGCAATCAATGGCGTCCTGGGTTCTACCAGGCCATGGGCCAGCCGAGCAAGCAAACCTGATTCTGACATAACACAGTCCAACCGCTTCCGCTCCCCAGTGGGAGGGTAACTCGACTTGTTCCATCATCAATTGAAACAAATTACCATGGTCAAATGGGTACATTCCCTGATGTCCGAGGCCATAATCTGGAGTTCCTCCGCAGACCTCGCAACACCCTATACTCCCACAAGCTGCAAAAACAGCTGCACGTGCTCAATTGGGATGTTCACACACTTCTGTCAAAAGGTGGAGTGGAATGAGTCCCTCACGTCCAGTCTAACCATAGCATTTACTCACACTACTCTTGTCAAGAAAAATAATCAGGAGGTTGGAGACCCATATTTCTTTGCTCCCAGTCGTTTCGGATGGTTATGTTTAAACACATCCTCGGTCAACTAGCCTACCTCGTCCCTATAATTGGAGGATGGCGGAGTCGTGCGCAGAGTCAGTCTGCGTCAGTCCACTTGCCTTTTCAGTGTTGTGAGGAGCTGCAGCTACGTGTGAGACCAACTGTTTACTGTGTGTTTTGCTACGAACACCAGAGTGAAGTACTGCCGCTTTAAACCTGCCGGCTGCGGGCCAAGGGCGGTGACTATTTAATTCCACGTCAAGCGCGGAGCGCGCGCAGAGTCAGTCTGCGTCAGTCCGCGACTGGCCGCAGAGCGCACAAATTCTGCGATATGACTGCTCATACCAGCCAAGGGGGGCCCCAAACAAGACACAAAACAATACAACAACGGCGGATGCAGAACCCGTGGACAGCCTTAAAAGCTGACTCTGCCCCCATGTCTTCAAAGGTAAGCTCTACTTCTAAGCGACCTGTGCCCAAAGCAACATCTGAAACTGAATCTGAAGAAACCGCTGATATGCACCAAATAGCTACTTCGGTGCTTCTTGTGTCTCCCACGCCTATCACTGTGACCCCGTTTGAGTCTACGGTGACCGTAGCGACCACCTCCCCCCTTGCTGATCCTGAGACTCTGATCACAAGCCCGTCGTGCTCAAACGATAGAGCGAAAAGCACGGAACGGACAAAGAAAGTCTGCGACGTGACTTTTGCTGAGTCTGTGAGCACTAACACACAATCCAATCATGCTCACAAAGACTCCAATGATTGTGAGCAATCCGCACTTTTGTTTGATTGTATGACTAATCAAACAGCTCCCGTGGCGGCACAAATCACGCCCAAAGCTAATGCAAAGGAAACAACGCTTGCGGCGGTGTCCGTGCATGACGACTCAGAAGTAAGTGTTCCCCTCACGAAGGAGGTCGGGCATTCAGACGTTCTCTCACAACGACCATTACTAACTTTAACCAATTTACTTCCAATCCCCCTAGATTCCTCACGAGCATCTCAGCCTAATTATACACTCCAGCCAATGTTAAATGCATTAGAAAACACTGAGGAATTTTTTACGCCATTCGAAATTACTGATGCAGAAATCATGGAAGCCTCGCAAGAGGAGGAAGGAACTAACAACCCGATTGCACTCGATAGGCCGACGCAAACTGCGTTACCTTTGATCAAAGACTCTGAGGCTGTGAAAAACGATCTTCTGCTTGCTGAAACTGAAATTCATCATATACATAAAACTCACTCGAGTATCTCATTAGAATCCAAACACCTATCTGTCAATCCCAGGGCGAGGAAAGAAACGACGCTGCATAGTCTCCCGGACTGCACACTGTCAGAACAAGCAAAGGAATATGTGATGCCAGGAAGCACTCTGTCCCCTGATGGGTTCGTAAACTTTAGTGCTAATCAAAGTCAAGTAACTCATCAACCCAGTCGCAATCCTGACATTTCAGGGGTTTACTTGCACAGATCGCGTGATCCTCTCGATCGTGGTCTGATGGGGAAAAGAAATCAAACATGTCCAACATCATGCGACAAAAGTAACATTGGTGGCACAGACGATAATACCACCAACACATCTTACATTAAGAAGAGACTTTACACTTCCAACACGGCCTCTTTTAGTACGCCTAGAATTGTGAATCCTCGGCCAAAATCGTCACAACCTCCATTGAATATTTCTGTTACTGCAACCGAGAATACGTCGTCTTCGAGTGAGCACCAAATAGAAAACATAAGCCACTCCCATTCATCCTCGGTGGACAAAACCACTACTGACCCAAAACCAAGTCTTTCTTCAGCTGCAGCAATGCAGATCTACAACAACGTACTAGCAGCTTCTTCTGCAGCCCTGCTTCCGTTTTTGAAGATGTACGAGTCACTGCAGGAGGCCTACAAAGATCAGACATCACTGATTATATCTCTCAAGGAAAAGATGGACAAATTTGACAGTGTGACAAACTTTTTAAAATTACAATTGTCCCAAGAAGCTGAACATACGATGCGTTGGCAAGAACGCCTAAGCGACCTTGCAGCACGGCATCATTGTCAAAATGACACCTTATCTGATGGGCTACTGGAAGCTGTGAAATGGATGAGACATTCATCAACTATGATGAGTTCAAACATCGTCTCATCAAGCTCTCAAGCATCCCTACGACCAACTAAGGCCTCAAAATTATCGCAATCACGACCACAAAACTTAAATGATCCTGTTTCACCCTCGAAGCCATCAGCCGCAGAAACAAACTCCAATGCCCCGGCTGTTAATGGTGGAGAAAGGAACTTGGCTGCGCCCTTGCTAGCACTTGATGCCGTGTCAACGCTGAGCGATCAAGCACTTTGTGCAGTCACAAGTGCGCAACCCGATTTGCCTTTAACTTCCTTTGGAATATTTGAAGGTGCGGCAAAAGCCATAAAGACCTCCACCATTTTCGACCAAAAATCCTTGCTAATACAGGGTCGACAATCAGCCGCCGGGAAGAGAACACATGTCACGAACAAACGCGCTAGCAACGCGAAGTCACAGAAATTCATTAGAAATGCTATGCCAGAAAATAGGGCAGTTCCATCTAGCCGAACAGACTTGCAAAAGTCCAGCAAAGGAATTACTGCTCACTCAGACAAAGACCTTGGAGGTCATGGGTGCTTTAATGCTCCAGCGAGCAAACGACAAAGAGTGGAATCAGATTGTGAAAGCCGTATGAGTAAATCATCGGAAGAAGAAATCGATCTCTGCAATCTTTCAACCTACTCTGATGATGCTGCCGCCAAAAACCCCATTTTTGTCCCTACTGTGGTGCCTGACGATGCTCACTGTGAAAACCCACACAGAAAAATTTCTGAAGTGGATGAAGATAGGAATCATAACAATGGGCTACCGAACTTGAGGCCATCCACCTGGCAAGCTCGGCTGAATCCCAAAAATACACGCTTCCAAGAAAAGAAACAAGCTCATTACATCTCCCATGCCTCCTCATCTTTAAGGAATGGCTCAAGGCCTACAATCTGTAAATTGAGACTTCAAAATTTAAATCGCGAAGATCGAGATTTGAACCTGAATCGTAATAATGTTCTGAAATTATTTGCCTGTATCCCATCTTTACGAACGATCCTGTCGGATGACATACGAATTGTTGAGTATGCAACAGAAAAATGCTGCGACCAGGTGCTATTACACATTACCTCGGTCTCAGTTCGAAATACTATTATGAAAGCCTCAGAGGAGCTGCTAGCGTTTGGGTTCGACATGTCTGTGGAACCTATGAGCTCAAGACTTGAATGGTCAAACATAAGTGGCAATAAAACCTCTCCGGAAATGCAAAAGCAAAGAGGTGCTGAGTTACGCAGAGCCATGATCACAAAGGAGAACCTAAGGTCAAACACCAAACACTCTGCCAAATTCACAAACCACAATAAGGATGGTGAGCGACGCTAGCCATTAGGGCTTGGAAACAAGTGTACTCGCGAATTCATCTCTTGGAACACTCGAGGATTTGTCCACCTATTTAACAAATTTGACGTTGACTTAGAAAATGTCTTTGTCATCTGTCTGCAGGAGACCTGGTTACGTGACCCTCCGTCACGAGATGGCTTTTTGACACTATTAAATCCAGCAATCAAAAATCCAAAGGGGCGACCTTCTTCAGGTTTACTAATGATGATCAAAATAAACACTAGGTGGCGCCTTGTTGAGTCCTCTAATCCTAATCCTTTTGTGCAATGTGCACTGCTTCAGACAACAGATGAAAATTTAGACACAAGGAAACATTTGCTTGTCTTGAATGGATATTGGAATCCGAATAAAATCAGCACCAAAAACTTTATAAACGCTATAACATCTTGCATTGATAAATCACTAACTGCTAACAAGAACTTATCCATAATCTGTGCAGGTGATCTAAACTGCTCATGGTTTAAATACGATCTCGCCACAAAGACGTTTAAACAACTACTTTGCGATGAAGAAAAAAGTCGAGAGTTCAAGTGGAGACAGGCATTACGGAATCGAAACTGCTTTATGGTAAATGGCCAAGCTACAGGGGATCAACCCCCGCAATCAACATGGTCATCACAGAAAGCGCAGTCAATAATTGATTATTTTTGGATATCTCAACATCTATTAGAAAACGATCTGACATTGTCAATTAAAACTATGCCAAGTAGTGATCACAAGCTTCTCAGACTGGCTTGCACGGTAGAATGGTCATTCGAACAGAGATCTTATGAACCTACTATCTCTGTGAACACCGGCGGAAATCGTCTTAGAATCGACAGTCCTAAGATTGAAAAACCACGCCAGCAATTTTGCCAGGACAGTGATCTGTCTGTAAACTATGCTCCCTTGCTTCTGGATTTTACCACATCAAAAGCTGCCAATCGTATAATGGGCGTATCTCACAAACATCTTTCGTCCGCAATCCTGACTCAGGCAAAACAGGCCATGCGACGTGACATTAGCGCCATAAAGAAATCTTGTAAGACAGCCAGCGCAACAATTGCAATCAAAGTTGCAATACGTGCGCGTCGCCAAGCATACCGCAACTGGTTGAAATCGCAGAAACTAATAATTGAGCAAGACAAAGCCGAACATCTGATGAAACATCTAATCCAGAAGAACTCACGAGAAACCTGGATAATTCTGAATACTGGCAATTCAAGGCATCACCAAATACCATCTAATACGATTGATGCAGATACATGGGAACAACATTTCACTAGCATCTTCAATAAACCATCTCACGAAGAGTCACGAATATCCACAAAAGAGCCAACATCTTGGAATTTCCAAAAAACTGCAGAAGAGATCAGAGTTGCAATACGGGACCTAAAAAGCTCGCATGCATCAGGTCCAGATCTAATATCCAATATGATGTTGAAAAAAAATGAACAACAATGGGCTATCTTTATTGAACAACTATTCGCACGCCTGTCCAAATCAATGATGATACCTGATTCTTGGCGCGTGGCGATCATAGTGCCAATTTATAAAAAGGGCAATAGGGCTGACACAACCAACTATCGCCCGATTGCCCTGTTGGACACTATAGGAAAAATCTTCGCCTCCTTCCTACGCCAAAGGCTAACCGCATGGTCCATACAAGAGCAAATAATTGACATCCGGCAAACAGGTTTTACAAAAGGTGTAGGAGTGGAGGTAAACCTGCTGCTAATAAACATACTAAAACTCGAATGCCTAAAAGCAAAGTCGAGATTATACTTGGCATTCATCGACCTGAAGGGTGCCTTTGATAGTGTAAACCGCAGTAAATTGTGGCAAAAATTAATAAACTGGAAATGTCCAATTGATCTGGTTGCACCAATAAGAGCCTTATACTCAGAAACCACCATCAAAATAAGATTGAATAATCAAGGCTTACTATCCAAGCCGATTGCAACAAATTCTGGTGTGAAACAGGGATGCCCTCTAGCAGCTGAACTCTTTAAATTATTCATTTCTGACCTCCCATCATATCGTAAAGATGTTCGCTGTTTTCCACCGAAGCTGAACAACAACGAAATAGGATGTATAATCTATGCTGACGACGTGGTCTTGTTGGACCAAACACAGATAGGCCTGCAACGCCAGCTAACAAATCTTCATAATTATCTAAAAAAAAACGACCTGGAACTAAACATCGAAAAATCCAAGATTGTCATCATTGGTCAACGATGTACCAACAAACAAAAAGCCTTTGTGTGGAAAATTGATGATAATCGACTTGACGTAGTCAATTCGATTAGATACCTAGGAATAACATTCAATAACTCAGTGCACGAACATCACTGGAAGGTTGAGATGGTCAACAAAATGATTCAATATAGCATTCAAGCCCAGCTGCTGAACAAAAACTTTGGAAAATTCAGTCTAGCACCAGTTCTGACCTTCTATAATCAAAAGGTGATCCCTGCAATTACCTTTGGCTCGGAGTCTGGCTGGAACATCGACGCCTTGTATTGGCAAAAACTTGAAGGCATCTACTGGCGGCGTGTGCTGAAGCTTCCTTCATACATCTCGATGATCCACATAAGACATGAACTCTCCCTAAATTCCCTACATACCCATGTAATGTGGAAATCACTAACGGCACTACGCAAAATGAATTTGATACCTATAGCGCCAGCATTTGAAATTTTTACTGGGGAAAATATTCCAGGAAGCTTGAAACTGTTAGACGAATGGAAATTATTAATGATATCTACTTTAACGAATGCCGATCTGACCTTGCATGACCTGCTGACGAGACCACAATCCACAAAAACAAAATTTGAACAATGGTGCTGGACAAAGAATAACGAGCGACGTCTGCAGTTGAAAACCACCTTAGACTCTGGAATCGGAGAACACAAACTAAATGTAACAAGTAGATACCTAACGCATTGTCCATCCCGTCATCACCGTGAGCAGTTTCTAAGATTACGACTAAATGCAATCAAAACAAAGGAAATGATGTGGGGTCGCCACTTCAAAGAAGCTACGGATAATCTGTGTCGCTTCTGTAACAGCGAAATAGAATCCTTAGAGCACCTCATCACCAAATGCACAAAGACCACCTCAAAGAGGACTCAGCATCTGGGAGAATTTACCCCAGCAGATTGTAACACCCGAGACTGGTGGTCCTACGTAGCAGCCGGTCACAGCATAAAATTAAGCTGTGCGGTAATAAACTATATAGATGCTCTAAAGCTTGATGTCCTGTGACTGACCTCACGAAACTGAATCCTTCACATTATCCTATGTAATCCTATGTAACACCGTGAACTGGTTGTTGGTTAGATGAATTCTGACGAATTTTGACGAATTTTAAATGAATGTTGGTACATTGATGCAAAAGTCTGATGCCACGTTGTTCACAATGTGGTATTTTAGGCTGACGCTTCAATAAAAAAAAAAAATAATTGGAGGATGCTAATTTCCACATTCCGATAGGCCACCACCATCAGACGTTTCTTCACTTCATGGTGGCAGGCCTTCATTACCAATTCAATGTCCTTACCTTCGGCCTCAAGTCAACCACGAGGGTATTGACAAAGTGCCTGGCTCTGGCAGCTGCACAACTCGTCAGGCATCCATGTTTACCTGCATTTAGATGACTGGTTGATCAGGGCCTCATCCCTGCACCTTGCCCACTAACACACAGAGGCCACAATATCCTACCTTTCTTTCTTGGGCTTCTCAATCAACTACGACAAATCCTTCACAACTAGCAAATGCTATTTCTGGGAGGGTACCACCTCAACGAACAGCATAAAGACAATTTTATCTAACGTCCTCCCATTGTCACAGCAACAGGTCAACTCACTTCAGACACTAAAGTCCCTCTTGGGAATGATGCCCCCTTGTATTCCATTTATGAAGCATTGTCAGCTTCACATGCAACCTATCCAGGAGTTCTTGGATGCCCTCTGGCAACAAAATATTCCTCACAGTCTACAATGACCTACATTGGTGGTCGGACATCACCCATTTTATGAAGGGTGCTGCATTCATCATCCTCACTCACCAAGGGACAGGGACAACAGACTCGTCCATGGTGGGTTGGTCAATCCACACCGTAAGTCTTCACAGCAGATTGTTAAAAAAAAAAGAAAAATCCCTGCACATCAACATTCTGGGGAAAAGGGCATTCTTCTGGCCTCTGCAGTGCTTCCTGCCTCACTTTCAAGGAAAGTAGTCCAAGGTTTTCATGGACAACTCAACCACAATGTTCTATATTCGAAAACAGGGCAGCACCAGATCACCTCTCCTGTCCGCTGATGCACAATCCCTCTGGAAGTGGGCCATTTCGCTCAGGATGTTCCTATCCCTGTTTCACCTGGCAGGTATCTACAACTCCATTGTCGATTCCCTCAGCAGGGAACTCTGTTTTTGCCATGAGGGGGAACTCCTGCACATTCAAGTCCTACTTCTATTTTGGATATGGGGGACACAGTGCACCGACCTCTTCGACACCAAATGCATCTCGAAGTACCTTGCATTTGCAAGCATTCTTCCACAACCGGACAACATGGTGGACGCCTTCAAGTTTCCATGGACAGCAAGTTGCTATCTGCTTTTCCACCATTCCCGCTCACACAGAGAGTCCTACACTCTGCCAAACAGCAGCGGTGCAGACTGACCCTTGTGGATCTGACTTGGCCAAGACAATTCTGGCTCTCTTAACTTCTTTATCTTTCCAAGGCCCCTGCCCATCAAGCTTCTGCCAGTGTTCAACCTATTGTCCAGGAACAAGGGAGCTGTCCTTTATCATGACCCAGCCTCATTCCACCTGACAGCCTGGCTCCTGCATTTCTAATGTTCGGCCATATTGACATGCCCCAGGACTGCAGTGACATCTTAGCAAAAGCTTGAGAACCTGCTACCATCTCCTGCTAGAACAACAAATGTAAGTGCTTCAGCTTGTGGTGCACTGCTTATGGGGTGGATGCTCTACACTTCCAGCCTCAACCAATTCTGTCATACTTACTCTCCTTAGTGCATAGCTGCCTGGCCCACGCCTCTATCAGGGTTCACGTGGCTGTGATGTCTTGCTTTAGCACACCCCAGCTATGCCTTCTTTGTGGTCTCATTGACTCATCAAGGAATTACTTCAGGGCCACTTCTGTAACAGTGCACACACTGTCTCCAGCTCGGGAGCTAAGCGTCGTACTCTCCAAATTAATGGGCCATCTATCTGAACCTTTACCAAGGCCAACATTAAGTTCCTTTCCTGGAAAAGTCATCACCTCAGCCAGAAGGGTCAGTACAATTCAGGCTCTTTCCTGCACACCTCCTTATCTTATTCAAGGGCGCACCCTACATTCATGCCCAAGGTACCCTCATTGTTTCACCTCAATGTGCCGCTGGTACTGCCAGTGTTCTTCGGTTCTCCTTACATGCCTGCTGAATGCTCCCTCCTCTCTCTGAATGTAATGCGAGTGCTTAAGTACTATGTTGCCCATAGCAAGCATTGCGGAAGTCCTCAAAACTGTTTGTGGTTTTTGCTCCCACTGCAAGGGATAGCTTTCGGCTTGCATTTCCGTTTGCCACTGTCTTGCTAACATGTCACTTCCAGGTCAGCCTAAGGCACATTCGACAAGGGCTATCTCATCTACTGCTGCCTTCCTCTCCGGTATTCCTCTACCCGACATCTGCAGGTCGGCTATGTGAAGGTCTGTACATACCTTCACAAAGTTTTACTGCATTGAAAGGAGGAGTGCAAAAGTTGGACACGTGTCCTTCGACATCTGTTCACCTAAAGGTGATCAATATCCTCCTCCCGTTTTGAATCACATGCAGGGATATGTGTATAAAAGTATTACAATGTATTTTATTTAAAAAAGCATGTGCATCTATGAAAGATCCAATGCTGGAGAAGGAATATGTTACTTACCTGTAACTCCTTTTCTCCAGCATTGGTATCTTTCATAGATTTACATGCGACCCTCTAGCCTACCCTGCATGTGGCTCACGTTGGCACTGAAGCGTACGTTAAATGAATCTGAAGTGGCCTCTACAGAGATGCTATCAGATGGCTAAGGGGTAAATGACCCAAACCAACACTTAGAGAATACAAAAGTGACTGCAGTTTCTTTCCTTTTCTAAATTTAATTACTTTAATATTACTGAGGGGTCCCAGCCTGACGACTGGGAATATTCCAAAAGCATGTGAATTTATGAATAATACCATTGAAGTAAAATAGGAGTTACAGGTAAGTAACATATTCCTTAAATTACATGTGTGGACCCCAACATTATAGTAACTCATGTTTTGCAACCCCTTATGTGATCCAGCCAATGCTCTGTATGTACATGCTTTCCTGGAGTGCCTGCTGTTGTGTAAAAAAGACAGAGAACTTCAGTTTCGTCTAGGTAATAACAGAAATCCATTGTTCAATCGCCTCAAAACATTAAAACCTGACAAAGTTCTGCCAGGAAATTTATAGAAGAGTCCCCCTTTTAATCATACTTATATAGGTTTTGGTTGTGATGTGATTTGCGTATGGATGGATGCAGGCTGGTTTAGAATGCATGTGGTCAGAGTGAGTGATGTAATGTTGGAAGGTGTATAAATGAGTAAGGGAAGGTTGTAGTGCTCGGTTTCCACCACAGGCAGTTGCAAAGATGCAACCTGGGTGGTGGGAGCCAATGCATTCCTGTCCTATGTCTTGAAGGACTCTGATGTAATCTTAATAAAGGAACTGAACATGAAATGACCTGAAATGCCCATAAGCGTCCTTTACAACAGTTTTCTTGATCGCCTACTGGAATACAAAAATATGCTCGAAACCTCTACGACATAAGTGAAACATCTTGAACGTCAAAGTATATATCTGTATATCTTAATCACGTACTATGGCCCGGTGGCATCTGGGCACTGACAGCAAAACAGTGAAGAAAATAGTATTATTCCTCAAAACAAGAAGGTCTTGAGAGCTTTTTGAAAAAAGCAGAGGATCTGAAATCCCCTGCAAATGTTGAGGGGGTGAGTTTCACAATGCTGACACAAGTACGCAGAAGGAGCGTCCTCCAGATCATGATGTGCAAAAGCGGGGAACTATCAATACGTTTTGGAAGGCAGAACGCAGTCACCGCGAGGGGACATAGCAAATGAGCTTTGCTTGAAGAAAGACAGGGCCAGTTGAAAATACAACTCGGTGCACAATACACAGAACCTTAAACTTAACATGGCTTCTCACCAGAAGCCAATGGAGCTTAGTCATCAGCATAGTTGAATGGGATAACCTGGGAGCATCGAGGGCAAAACTTGCTTCAGAGTTTTGTGAGATCTGGAGTCTCTGGACTAAAAGTTCGGGCTGGTCAAAATAAATGACCTTGCAATAGTCCAGAGAGCCCATGATGGAGGCCGTGATTATGGGGAAGCGACAGTGAGACAGCAAAAATTGAAAGGTTGATGTTCCTCAGGAGTTTCAACCTAAGCAAGACAGCATTACAGACAGAAGCAATCTGAACCTTGCGCAAGCCTGTAGGGAGAAGCTTTATCCCCAGGCTCTTCACGCAGGTACTAGGGGCCTAGCTACAAATTTGAGTTCCAAAGAGGACAGGGATTTTGCAGAGCCAACCATTTAGTTTCCGCCAGTTTTGAGACATCCAGCACCCAATCTCATTTAAGCACTCCTTATGTTCAAAAGGAGTCTGTGAGGCCGGGTAAACGAGGCGGAAAACCAGTTGAGTATCATTGGCATACGTATAGAAACAGTTGTCATAAGAGGAGAGATGATCAGCAAGTGGTTGAAGGTATAGATTGAAAAGAAGAGGTGATAAAAGGACCCCGGAGGCAAGCCGCAAGAGACAGAGGTGGGTGTGGAACTGAAGGGAAATAAAGAAATGGTCTGACATCCCGCCATCTCCAGACAGCGAAGAAAAATGTCATGATCAATGGTATCGAATGTCGCAGAGAGGTCAAGGAGAATCAAATCTCCGACCTCTCTGCAGTCCTGCAGCAGTGCCAGATCATTGAGAAAAGAGATCATAACCAAACTTGTTCCCATAAGAGGCCTGAAACCTGCTTGAAATGGATGTAAATGGCCTTCCGTCTCAAGAAACCTAGATGCCTGGGGAGTGACAATAAACTCCATACGTTTCATAAGCGCAGAAAGTAGCGAAATGGGATGATAATTATGGGGCACTGCTGGAATAAGAGGGTGCTTTTTTAAAAGAGGAGAGACAATAGCATGTTTTAAAGAGGCCAGAATAAGCCCATTTGATAAAGGGAAATGGAGAGCTGACGTAAACATCGCAATACAATCTAAGGGGAGCGATTGTCTCAAATGCAGAGGAATGGGGTTAGAAGGGGATGACGATTTATGTTTTCAGACAGCTTTACGAACAGTTTCATTAGTGACAGGGTCAAACTGAAAAACTGAAGATACACTGGTGAGAGGCACTCATAAGGAAGGAATAGGCGCAGGGACACTGGACCCATTGGATACAATTGAACTCCTAATCCTGTTAATCTTGTCCAGGAAAAAAGAGTTGATTTATCCACATGCCTCCTGAGAGTGGGAGGGGTCAATTAGAGGGGGCGGTGCAGAGAGTTCTTTGACCACTTTGAAAAGCTCACAAGAAGAGGTTGCTGAGATTATGCAATCCACATAATGTTGAGATTTAGATACCTTAATGGCTTCTGGTAGGCTACAAGAGCTTGCTTGAATCTAGCCTTAGACTCCCATTCACCATTTACGTTCGGCGCTGGGACACTTCTTTTATGAGTCTAAGACCAGCAGAAAACCAGGAGACGGATGCCTTAGCACATTCATTATTTAAATTAATACATTGCGCGTTGTGCATTCGCAGACACTCGAGGAGTATGTACTTTGCTAGTGTATAGCTTGTGGGGGTGTGTGTTTGGTTGGTATGATATAACTGCGCTTTGCAGCTGACCTTGGTATTCAGCAGAAGCAAAGAAACATTATCGGCACATGCAGTCCCTTTAATTTCTCACGTGCACAAAGTCTATTCTACTAGTCTTGCTAACACAGTAAATTCAAACGTGCAGTAATATATATATATATATTTCTTCACCATGCACCAGCCTAGGTGAATACCACCAACAGGCCTGTTGGTGGATAGTTTGTTTGTTTGTTTTTATTATTTGTAATGAGCACCTAACCCAGAGGTAGCAGGGCTAGAGGATTGTATAGCTTAGGTTACATATGGCACTGTAGATGTAGTCCAGCTATTGTTACAGTGCTGGACACATCAACAACATTAAGAACAGATGCAGTAAGTAAGTCATTTTTACATAAGAATACAATATACAAAATGTACAGATTATAGCTGATCATATAGGGTAAGAGAGAAGTACCAGTACATTAGCTGTCATGTTCCTTAATCCAGTGGATAAGATTGGATCTAAATTGTGAGTAAGGAAGGTCTTCCCTTAGGGATGGCGGTAGAGAGTTCCAATGTTGTGCTGCTTTGACAGGAAAGCTACTCCCCCTCAGTCATAGTGCGTATGAACCTTGGCACCAATAGAAGGTTTGAATTAACCTTTCTGGAAGGGGGGCAGGATACTTGTCAAGTGAATCTCGTTGTAAGGTATAGAGGGGCAGAATGGTGGAGACATTTATGAGTCAGAGAGACATATTTGAGGAAGATCTTGTCTTTCGTGGAGAGCCAGTTGACAGATCTTCTAGTATCTGAAATGTGGGCTTTCTTCGGGAGACGCAGGGCTGCTCTTAAGGCATTATTTAGCAAGATTTGAATCTTATTCGTGATATATTTATTGCTACCTATGTATAGGGCATTGCAATAGTCCAGCTTGGACAAGATCAAGGCTCTGGCTAGGGTAATGCAGTTGTTGGAAGAGAGGAAAGGTTTGGCTGCTCTGATGAGTTTGCAAGTATAAGAGGTGGCGGAATCCATAGCGTTTACTAGTTTTTTGAATGTTAGTGTAGAGTCTAGATGGAAGCCAAGGGTTTTAACCTCTTTAGCCACGGCGATGATGTTATTGTCGATTTCAAACGAGGAATAATTCTGGCCAAGTTTGTTGAGATTAGCTGTTGTGCCCAGGATGAGGAGTCCCGTGTTGTCATCATTCAGGCATAGACCGTGTGAGGCCATCCATGCTTGGATGATGAGGTACACTCTGTTTAAGGCCAAATCCTTGTTGTAATCCCCCGTCAACGGGATGAGGATGCGAGTATCATCGGTGTAATTCGTGTAGGTGATACCCTGACCATCGAGATCATCGAAAAGGGGCTTTGTAAAGATGTTGTACAAAGTGGGAGAGACACAGGAGCCCTGTGGCACAGCGCAAGTTATAGTTATTGGGTCACCAACTGCTAATGGGGAGAAGACTCGCATTGTTCTGTTATTGAGAAAGGACTGAATCCAGTTAATTGCCTCTTGGGAGAAGTGGGCTGCCGACTCTAAGTGGTTGCAGAGGATCTCATGGTCAACCAAATCAAATGCTGCAGAGAGATCGAGGAGCAGCAGTGATGCCATCTTACCCTTGTCTATCAGCACATCTATTTGTGCCTTAAGGTCTACAAGAGCGGTCTCGGTTAAATATTGGGGTCTGAAACCTGACTGTCGGACTCCTAGGAGGTTGTTGTGTTCAAGGTATTGTTGGATTTGTAGGTATGCTATTTTATCAAGGATTTTAAGTAGGAATGGCACTGTGGTGATGGGTGGTAGTTGATAGGGATGGAGGGATATAAGTTTTGTTTTTGAGGAGTGGGAGGACACAGGATTGTTTCAAATTATTAGGTATGGTGCCTGAGGTGAAGGATGCGTTTATAAGTTTGGTGATAAAAGGGGAGAGATCACGAGCTGCGTCTTTTATGAGTTGCGCTGGGCATAAGTCACCATGGCAGTTCGAGGGTTTGAGAGTAAGGATGACTTTTTCAACCTCTTTAGTGGATACTTTATGAAAGTTAAAGTGAAAGTTAAAGTGGGGAACGGCTGCATAAGGTGGAGTCAAAATAGATTGCGGCGCTGTCGCATTAGTGTTGCTAGATTTCGAGGTGGTCAGAAGAGTGTCTTTTTTGTTAGTGATCTTAGTTTGTAAAGTTGTAATTTTATTGGCCACAACATTTTGTATGCCCATGCACCAGTTTTTGTCCATCAGGTAGGAATCTTGGGTTTGGATGGGGGATTCTACCTCTTTCAGAATTGCAAAAAGCTCTTTGGTGTTGGACTTGGCTTGGGAAATTCGGAGGTTGTGGGAGGTTTGTTTGGCAAGGATGATTTCTTTTTTGTAAAGGGAAGCTTGTTTATTCAGGCTATTCTTGTTGGTCTCAGATGGATCTAGTCCCCATATTTTTTTGCATCGACGTTTCTCTTGTCTAATTAGTTTTAAGTATGGAGAGAAGCAGGTATTCGCATGTTTGCGAGGTTTGCTCTTTCTCATTTTCAATGGTGCTATGACGTCAAGGGATTATAGCATCACTTTGTTGTACATATCTACCATAGTGAAGGGATCTGTGTGGTCTGAGATAGAGTTGAGAGTGGGTAATATCAATGGGATGAGGTTTTCGGGAGTAATGTTTCTTTTGTTTCTGGTGGGGACAGCTGGGGCTATACTGTCAGAATGCAAGGAGGTGAGGCCCCTAGTGAGAACATAATCAGATGGTGGTCAGACCAGGGCTGGGGCATTAGGGACGTGACCGTGATTGGGCAGTTATGCTCGGCAATCCAGTCAAGGGTTCTACCTTTGGTGTGGGTGGGACCTGTGATCTTTTGGTTAAAACCTAATTCCTCTAAGGAGTTGTTGATTTGAGTAGCATTAGAGTCTAGAGGGTCGCTAAAGCCAAGGTTAAAATCTCCTAATATGATGCTCTGAGAAGAATTTTTAAGGTTGTTGGACAGGATGTTTCTTAGGTCCTCTTCGAAAGATCCTAGAGGGCCTGGGGGTCGGTATATAAGGTGGATGGATGCAGACTGCGTGTTGGATATGGCTAGCTTGGCGGTTAGGGATTCACAAGAATCAGTGTTGTGAGGTGGAGAGAGTCTCAGTGTAAGGTTAGTTTTAGCTATTATGGCGAGGCCTCCACCTCGAGAGGTGGTACGATCTAGTCTTAGACGGGTGTAATCATCTGGGATGGCTAACATAATTGCTGGACCAGCTGCAGGGTGGAGCCAGGATTCAGTAATCGCTAGGAAATCTATATTTTCTTTTTGTTATAAGTCTGCAATATCTGTTGCGTGGGCAACCATAGAGCGAGCGTTTATAAGTGCACCCTTTGTCCCAAACTGTGCTGGTTGGGGCAATGAAGGCTGTACCTTGAGATTGCATTTCGGGGCAGAAATAGGCTCTCAGAAAAGTCTACTATTCAGTTGGAGTGGGTGCTGCGGATAGCTAGTGTTGCCAGGGCTGGTGGTAGCATTACTTGACACTTTTTTAGTTAATGGGTCATACAGTCTTGCGAGTCTTGCGCGTAATTTGAGGTTTCTCTGTGATAAGGTACAAGGTCTAGTGAGCATGTCAGCCTGCTTAGGGAGGTTGTGCGCGGGCGCTAGTGGAGGTGGGTAATGTAACATAGTGAGATCTTGCAGGGTGATTATATGGAGGAGTGTCCTTAGCAGGACCATGTAGAATGGTGGGAGGTACATATCGTGTGCGTGGGGCTAGTTGCAGGGTGGACCGTGGATAGCTGTGCAGTACAAGTGGCTATGAAGGTTAAGTTCATAAATAGGGCCACAGGTCTATAATTTGGCAGCTGAGCATATAGCACAAAAATTTGATTGATACAGTGTAGTGCTCCTGTCTATTTGCATGCAGGGCAGAGTAGATCTAGCAAAACTAGCATGGTGCATATGCATAGGAGTCTAAGGCTATACAATAGGAGAGATGCGCATATGGAGTAATCAAACTGGCATGAGGCTACTATGCTAGGTAACACATTGGGAGGCAAGCATTCATAAGCATTGTTTACTTAAATAAGGCTAGTTTAGTTGCAGTATAGCATACAGGAGGCTGTAAATATAATGGCAATCAGGGGCGACAGAGGAATCAGGCGGCAGTCACAGACTCATAAGGTTTATGGGCTAATGCGCAGCAATGCATGGGAGGCAAGTATAGGTCAGAGGGTTGTGTCAGCAAATATTTGTGTGACAAGTATGATCATAGAGAGTCAAATCAATACAGCACAGGATACGTGTGCTAATGTTACCTTGAGATAAGGTTGGTGGATCAGAATGCATGAGAGGAATCAGCAGCTCCCAGCGTAACACGCCGACACGCCTGGTCACGCTCAGTCAGAGGATGGCCTTCTCTCTAGGCCTTACCTCGTTGGCCTGATCTCACCTGCCGGTGATTGGTGGCACAATAAGTTGCAGGTTTGAACCAATCTAAAGGCAGCAGAAGTCAGTATGCAGTCAGGCATGCAATCAGGACAAGGTCAGGCTCGGGATACACAAAGCACGGCGGCCATCTTAGAAGGGCCGGATCAGACGGTTTTTCGGTTGTTGCAGGTAGCACACGGACAATGTGCACATGGATTCTGCAGGTGGATGAGGTGGGCAATCTTAGCAGAATATAGCAAACAAGGTGCTTAGCTATAAAATCAAATTTAGAAGGAATTTGGACATTTGCGAGCCGCGATGTTAAAGAGGGGCTCTAAGGCAGCTGATAATATGCCTAGAGCTTACCTCTGAATCTCAGCATCTCGGGGGCGACGTGATCTGCTCCTGCACCGTGCCATAGTGGTGGCCTGTGAAGTGTCCCACGTGCTTCCATGGCATGCCTACACAATATCTAATAGTGTGAGCGTGTATATTCTTGTACTCGGATCTGCTAGTCTTGCCTTAAATGGTCTGGCAGGATATTTCCCCTCACCTTGTGAAAAGGTGGCAGGTCTGTGGTGACATGCATTTCGGTGGTAGACTGGTATCATGTACATAACCTCCTGCAGCCATTTGCAGGGTTGTTTTTCCCTTCCATGATGTGCGACAGATTAATTTGGACCAGGAACATGGAGTCATAAGTGCAGCCACCAAATCACACACACATGGTTAAAAAGAAGGTCAACATCAAAGACCATTTGCCCATTGATGGTGTGCTACATGCACCTGTTAAGGAAGACCTGTTCAATGTCTTTGGGTGGTACAAGGGCAATATTTGTGCAGTACAGTGCACCCACTATGTGGGGGAACCTCCCTTTTGCATAAAACAGAGATGTAATGACATTAATATTGACAAGGTCAGTGGCAAAAGATACATGGCGGCACATCTGTCACATCATGGTGGTTAATACCTGGATGAGTATGGAGGAAAAGAAAGTCTTGGTGATGCCATGCACTTGGGCCACAGTGTATTGGAAAATACCAGTGGCACAGGTGTGGAGGACAGTGAACAGCTTCAACAGAGTGGGGGATTGATGTGCTGGTTTCTCTGTTGGGCTCTAGGTCCTCCTCTATTTCTGCCAGAAGGGAGAAGAGATCGAGCATGTTCAGAGAGTAGTCAACAAGAACCTGCTGATCCAGAAGGAACCATCCATCCTGTAAACCGTTTTCATCGCCTTTCATCCTCCGAGCCTGTGTTATATAGTAGGCCGATGGGCAACCTTACTGAGCAGATGCAGGACAGCATGATGGACTACCTGCTGGTCACCCGCAGGCAATCTGGAGAGCCGCCTGTTTGGACAGCTGCTGCTGCTGGTCCCAAAGTGCAGTGCTGCCTTTTACAGATTGTTGAAATTGTCTCATTGTTATGCAGTTGACACACTCTAATTTGTCAGTCAGCCCAGCCCAGTCTGTTGCAGGGGCTGTTCCTTGTTTAGCTGATATATGCCTCATGCCCAACCCCCCCACCCATGTTCACAACTGTTAAAACATGAATATATGGGGGGTGCAGGGGAAGGGAGCACAGAGACGAGAAAGTGGTGGAGTGTTCTTGCCATTTCCATGAACAAGCTTTATAATGAGCTATGGTGGAAAACATTACATTAATACAATACTTTTGGAATACCTAAGCTGCTCTATGCAATGCTGGCCCTGCCTCTAATTTTTCCAACGAAGACCCTGCAAGATTTGCAGGCTCCGGTTATGCAGTACTGGGCCAAGAAAACCCCACGGGTTTCCCGGCGTACTATGTTGGCTGCTAAGATCACCGGTGGGTTGGGGGTTCCTGACCTAGAAAGTTAATATTAGGCCACCCAGCTTTCCCTTTTTGTGGACTCTAGTTGCATTCGGTGCTCAGAAACAATGGGTGGAGATTGAGAGGGAGTGTTTAGGAGCACCACTACATGAGTGGTGCTGGATCCCCCGCAAACGCAGGTGCTACCCTCTGTGAGGGGTCGGTAATGCGAGGCGGACAACTGCTTGTAGTTTTGTCAGTATTTGGCATTTTATTTCAAAGGACAAATGCACATAAAACCTAAATGAGCCTACTCTACCTAGTCTAGGATCTAAGCGAAAATCATGTAGCATATACAAAACTGGCCCTCACTCTAAACAACAAAACAATCCAAACAAAGCATAAACAAAATCAATAAACGATTACCAAACAACCAGTGTCTTGGATGAATTCCATCTGGCCTGGGTAGATCTTCCCCAGGAATGTCCACAGTCAATAAAGTCTTCAATCAGTTCTTGAAAAGTTCCAAAGAAACAAATGCTCACTTAAACAAAAATCCACTGGTATCAGTTACTTATTGATATGATATCATATCATATCAGTTACTTATTGGTTAGTTGAAAAGTTGCCCTTCCAAGTTCCACAAAGAAAACAGCAGCAATGGTAATCCTGGATGACCTCCGTCCAGGATAGAATGGATAAAGTGAAAAACAAAACTACCACTTCTACTTTAACAACAACTCTTCTTCTGCAGCGTCTTGAATACAATTTGTCAGGATGATGCTTCTAATGAAGTTGCTCTCTTCTTGCAACTCCCTTCTGCAAATGATACTGTGAGAGCAGGCTGCTCTGCCTCACAGTCTACTGCTGTTTCAACTACCTTCAAAGGAAAATGTTCTGACAAAATGATAGACAGCCATAGCTCTACTGCTTCTGCTGCAAATGGATACTTAAAGAATATGTTAGGGATCTTTAAACAAGACTCTTTGACCTCTACAGGTTGGCAAGGCACTCTTCTTTCTCTGCTATAAGAAAAGGCAGCCTCTTTGCCTCTCCTTTCTGTCTTGTAGCTACCACAGACATCTGTCTCGGCTTCTTGACTACTTCATTTTACCAGCTTCAAAACTCTCAGCTTCAGAGATCATTGATTCATTCTATTAAACAAGCACCCAACTCCCTTCCCCAGCTTTATGCACACCTTATGATTTCCAGTAGTTACCCTAAAGCTGTATTGCCATCTTCCAGCCTTGGATAACCTCATCACCCTTGTATCAGAGGACTCTGGGTTTGTATCAGCTTCAACAACTTCAGAGCATCTGTGTTTAGAACTTAATTGAGCGGGTTTCTCTTTATAGAGGAACTGTCTACTGGGTTGCATAATGCTTGTTCTGCTCGTGACTTCAGTAACTTCTATAAGTCTTAAGTATTTGTTCTGAATGTTCCAAAAGTCCGTTTTCACTTCTGAAATTAATTTAGGTATATACGATTTCTCTTTGATAAACTTCAGCTTACAAACTTACATTCCCTTTTATTCAAGCAGCGTTCTACTTTAACAAGCATCAAGAAACATAGTTTCTCATACGCAACCTTTCTGTGATGTGAAATATTCTTGTAACTCTTTGGGGAAGTTAATTACTACTTCTTTACCACTTACCAATAACTTTCTCCCACTTAATAGATGACACGCAACATCCCGGTAACGGTTTTAAGGCAACAATGGGGAAAGAAAGATTTTCTTCTTACAAAGGCACTTTAACGTATGCTGAAAACATGTGATAGAAGAAATTCCCTTTGTTATTGAAGACTATCCACGACTGCAAACAACTTCACTCACTCCAACTTCTACACAAGTATGAATGTAACTGGCTATAGTTACTGGCAAGGCAATTCTTGTGCTTTGGTAGTGCGTAGCTTCACTCACTGGCTCCCAAGTCACGGCGTTTGCGGGTGGCTTCCACTTCCCAACTTTCTTACTTCTGCCACAGGCTTTCTTGGAACTCAGACCCCTCTCCAAGATGGGTGTCTGCACTTGCGCCTCAGGTGGATGCACCTGGAAAGACTGCTCGTTTCTCCCAGTCTCTTCCAATGCAGCCACAGCAAAGTAAGGTTTATGAGCACAGAACCAATTTCAGAACCTGCATTTGAAATCTGCTCTTTTGCCGTTTCGGTGTACTTTCTGCGGTCACACTTCCTAGTGACTTGCCAGCCTTGTGCTCTGCTTCTTCTTCTGCTACTACTGCCGACCTTCCTCTCCTGCTCCAGCTTCTTTCTACTGCTCCGTCCTGCCGCAGCCTTTTATGCCCATCAGGTTGGTTAGTTGACTTCAGGTGCAGGCCCTTAGAGTTGTGTACCTGACCCTGCCACAAGGTGCTAGGCTGTGCTGCCTGTCCTTTAGCTCTACATGCCTCTTCAGCCCTCTTCTTCGTCACAGTCCCTGAGGGATTCTGGGACATGTAGCACGTGTTAAGGAAGTTCGGTTTTTCGCGATGGGCGGTGGCCAGTCTGTGGAGGATTGGCCAATTATTTACTGTTGGGCAGGCACTGTCGTTCCAAGAGTGACAACAGTCTTTTTTTCTTCTCGAGAAGGCAAAGTACGCCTATATGCAGCTGCGACATTAACTTGGGGCCCCTAAAATACCAATTGGAGGGTGTAGCGACACCACTAAATTTAAAGATTTCTTTGTTGGAGACCCCCAACCCGGAAAATAAGCATGCTGTATGGCATTCTTAATAGTAAATGCTTTAGCCCCCACCCCATACTTATATGGCCCGGAGGGTGACCGATGTACGGTGTGATATTGATGACTTAACATGGTTTAATGTTTGGACTAGAGCCTCTAAATCCTTCCATTGTGTTCAGCGGAAAGAAAACAGCCATTAACCTCTCACCCAAAGGTACATTACTCCTGAACGCCTTCACCATATGCACCCTACCACTCCATCTTCCTGCTGGCGATGTGAACAAGCTGTCGGCACTTTCATTCATGTTTAGCGGTCCTTTCATATTCTACAGCAGTACTGGAAAGAAATACTATCCCACATTAAGACCATTAGAGCAGTAGATTTGCTGATGAACCCTTTAAGTGTCTTGTTGGGGAATGTGGTTCCGGGAGGCGGTGGTGTATAGGCTTTCTGGTAAAGGTGCCCAGCATGTTTCACACCTTTTAGTGTCAGCTAGAAAAACACTGGCACAAGTCGGGAAAGGGAACACATCCCTGGATACTCGTGAATGGTGGGGTAGAATGAGGTTCTCACTGGCTATGGACAAAAATGTACGCTACTAGTAAAGGGGAATTGTCTACTTATCTTGAAAGCTGGCATCCATTTATTGAATGTGTGCATGCTAATGATTTTCTATTGGTTCCTCATAAACCCCAGAGTATGGTTGTCTTCACGATGGTGTAGAGGTTTTGGGCCCGCATGCATGTTCCTGTTTGTGTACCGTTCCCTTTACATCAGTTCATGTGCTGTTCACCCCTGCTCCATATACCCAGCTGTAGGCCATTGCTATACCTGTACCCCTAAGGCATTCTACTCTTCAGTATATGAAATCATCTCCCTATGGTTTGTGGATTTGTCTTTATTCAGTTGTGTTTTGTACGACTTCTTATTTTACTCTTTTGTATGGCGTAAGTTGCTTTTACATCATATGTTGTCGTAATTTCTTGTCAAAATTAATAAAATGCTAGAAACATGGCTTTCTTATCCATATCCCTCTGAGATAATTGGTTCTGTCCTTGACCATTCCTGCTGGCCACCCCTTGAAATGCACTGTGGAAGTGTGCTCAGATATCTGGTTGTGAGTGCCTTCCAAATGCCCAAATCAAATCAAATGAACTATGTAGTCAAATATGCAATACTCCAATACCCAATACCCAGTAAAACAAAAGAAAATACTTTGGAAAGGACTATCCAAATAACCCCACAATGCAAAGTCAACTCATGCAACAAACCCAGAAAGCTGGCCAAAGAAATGGGGATTAGGACACACTAATGTCACTGCCTGTGTTCAAACCTTACCTCCGCAGTAGCTCAATATTTCAGCACCCAAGTGCTGCTCTGCTGCCCTCGGAGATCGAAACTAAAAAGCACTCTGACAGAATGGCCATCTGGTGTGGGCAGGATCGCCTGAACTGTTTTTATTTGGATTGATTTAAAATGATACAGGTAATTCTGTTTCTGAAAGGGGGTCTTCTATTCAGAAACCCTTTTATAAATGTTTTATGACAAAAATAAAGTGCACACAGGTACCTTTGCGACAGCCTCCCGATACGCTCAGCACCAGCCGTGTAGTAATTGTAATTGTAATTGGTTATTTATAAAGTGCTTAATTACCCAGAGGTTTCTAAGCGCGGACCCGGGGATCGAACCTCGTTGCTAGTAGTACCGGAAGGTTCAAAGGTCACAGGTGCATTCCTGGAACCCAAAGTTTCCACAGGCAGCGGTGGCTTATTAGCTGTCTGCATCTCTAATCTAAATTATCATATTTGTGTAACCTAGTCAGCCTGGTGGCATTTAAACCTGTAAACGTAAGTAATGCCCGAAGTGTAATGGGGGAGGTTAGGATCCCACAATTATGCAGCAACAGCAATTTGACATCACTAAAGTGTCAGATCTGTGAGCAGGGTGTGACAGGAAACATAAGTGTCTGATCTGACTATCTCCACTGGTCCCATGCGAGACAATAGTCAGGCTGATCTACAGGAAGTGCAACACCTTCCTCGAAGGGCACAGGAATCCTTGTAAGGAGATCTCCTGGGAATTAGTACTTTACGAGTAGCACTGACATAACAAAGCAACATTCTCAACAGGGTGCTGACCACTGATGTTCTTTTGAAGTTAGCAGGTATTTGAAGGGAGTAGAGTTAGAGCCAGAGTGGACAGGTGGACTGAGAGGGTTTCCACGATCTTGATTTTGTTTAGGGCTCTCTACCACTTCCTGTCCCCTCATTTCCTGCATGCAAGGTACCCTATGTGTGATACCAGAAGGTATAGGGCAATTGTCGCAACAGCCTGTATTGTACCCCTTGCTTTGGACCAATCCCCTGTAGCATTTTGCCTTTATAAGGAACGTGGCACCTCCTCCTTCCTTTATTCATCTTTGGATACTCAAGAGAAGAGAAACATTAAATTGAACTCTGTTGGGAGTTCAATCTACTCCAAAGTCCTCTGTCAGGGAGGTGAAGACAAAAGGAATCTAAGGCAGAGGAGAGCTCTACCTACTACCCATTTCTAGGGAAGATTGGGGGTGAACTGCTGAGGACCAAGGCTGCACTGAAACCAGAATCCTCTTCTCTGAAGGTAAAGGACCCTCTGCACATGGCAGCCAACTTCCTGGAGTGGAAGTGCAGAAATGAAGAACACACCTTGTCATGGAGAGACTGGATTGGGCCTCTGAGCAGCCCAGAAGCAGCTAGGATCCTGTTTCATTGCCTTGAGAAATCTTCAAGCTGGATCAACCACAGTTGATGCCCTTCGAGCCACAACAGGACCCATAGTGCTGCTTTTGGAAAGCTAGGCAAACTTTGAGCCATCCAGATGCCGGCTCAACTCACTGAACTGGAGCGACTCGTCTTGACCCGATTTCAGGCTCAATATCATGGGAGCAACTGACTCGAGCACCGACTCAACTGCTGGAAGCCATCGATATGGCCATCTTGAGCACCGACTCGACCCAGCAGAACCATCATCTCACCGCCTCTCTGAATCATTGAACACCATTAAATGTCTCGACATCGGCTGAACCACAACAAAAGCACCGAGATGGCATGCCCAACACTGTAGAGCACAAAAGACAAGACTTGAAAGGTACTCCTGAAGAGATTGCCTTCCTTCAGCCCACGTTACCAAAAGAGGTAAAGGAGCTTTCCTGTTGGGATGTGTCCATTTCGTCTTTTTGATGGGTTGGGGTGCTAGGAGTTTCTTTAATCCATATGATCTCATTGATTCTTGCTATCCTTTTGGGAATCTACTCCTTGTATTTGCTAATCAGAGTCATTTTCAATTGTTTGGGTACCAAAGCTCTTAATACCTCTAGAATTAAAAAGTGGAGTATATTGATGAAAGCAAAGGAAGAGATGTTTGAGAGTGAACTTGTTTCCTGGAATCTATTTTTCTAAGTGTTTAAGGATGTTAGTGGTAACTAGCCTGAAAGGGGTCCAGGGGATATCTATGGAAGAAAAATGCAAATATATGCAAATTAATCTTTCAAAGAATGTTGATGGGAAATGTAATAGTAAGTGAATCTAAATGTAAGCGGTATATACAGATTTCAAAAAGACTTGATCTACATACTAAGCACTAGGCCTCATGTGGCTTAGATAAACACAACATTTTTAATTATATGATTGCCATCATGAAAGAGAGATGAAACGTAGCAACTAATGCTATAGTTACTGAAGCATTTCAAACACTAATGGCTTAGCGAGGTTATTTAGAAATATGCTTATACTACCAAAGTATACCCGTGTTTGACAAACAAAAGTTATATTGATAATATATTGATATTGATAAAGAGTTTGCATCTTAATTGTACTAATGGTGCATATCATTACTTTTTGAAGACTGTGACAGTGACCTTGGGAGGCTAGGTTTGACTAGCTCCCCATAGCAGACCAATATTGCTAATTGGAAGAACTGAAATCCTCCTTAGTGAAGTCATAGAATCTTCCTCTCGTATTAATGTCAATGTACAGAAAAACCTATACACGTTGTGGTAAAATGGGCAGAGTAACACAGTCTTGGATCGCATGGGGATGCTTTGTTGTCACCCTGAAGTGCTGTTATTAAAGATTTCCCAACCTAATCTCATTCAAGATTCGACCCCTGCATTTGTTTTCTCTGAGAACAGGGAGAGAAGTGAAACCTTACCGAAGGAACCTGGAAAACGAAATGCCCAATAATGTTGCATGGCTCTTCCTCCTGCAGATGAAAACACAATCCAACACTCAGCTGCTATTAACCTAAAGATAGGGAGGAAAGTTCTTCACTGTCTAGCGAGAAGACTCAATCTCCTCACAAGAAAGTGCCTACCTGCTTGGGTAAATCATAGCAGGCAAAGCAGGTAGTCTCTCTAAATCACAAATGAAGGGAGAGAGGGGCGTGGCTTGGAGCCATGGAGGTCAGAGCGGCTCTGTGAGAGCTCCCGGCTGGTGCCACGCTGCCATCCACAATGCCTCAGTGAATACGAAGTTTCTACATCTGTATGATTTGTGAAGTGGAGCGCAAGTGAAGTGGCATGTTTTGAGATGCCCCCGGTCCGTCCTTGGCACCGGGAACGGTATATTTAATCGGACCAAAGCTGCAGGGAACTCGACGCAGGAGCAGGCAACAAAATGGCCGATGCCACCCGACGTGAATTCGCTGCCGGTGAGGGCGGCCCAAGTGGAGCCATCAGTCGGCATAACTCAGCCTAGCAGACCCTCGCCCGTCCACCTCCTATGAAAGCGGACCATTATCCCGTCCGATCTGCGCGAATGGGCTCCAGCGGGCAGTGCTCCCCGCCCTCCCATGCATTGCCTCCTCTTCCCTCCATGGCACCCAGACGGCGGTTGCGGGAGCCGCGGAGCCAAATGCAGACCACGGCAGCCCACCAAGCAGCAGGACGCATCATTCCGCAATGTGACAACCGGAGTGTCACCGCTCAAGGGAAACGAAGGGAACCCCTTCTCAGCGCCATCCTTCCATGTATCAGATGGAATCTCAGTCCGACAACGCAAAGTGCCTTGATGTGAAGCTGATCCGCCGCCCCTAACTCACAGACAAAGAACTCTCTTCTTCCTGCTCCGAGGGCGGTGGCTAGTCCAGCAGAGGCTAAACACACAAGCAGCCCAAGGGGGGGTGGCACTCCGCAAACCAAACAGCCCTTTGGACCAGCAGACAATGTCGCTCAGCAGGGCGAGCACCGGTCCACGGCGGGGGAGAGGCCTTCGGCCTCCGCTGAAGATCACCCGAGGCCCTGCCGCATCTGTCACGACGCTCAAGCAGCAGATCAACGAGTCTGCAGGGTTCTGCACCCAGTCGAATGCTCCCCCTGAGAACGGAAAAGGCTGCCAGGCCCAGGAACTGTGGAGCGCCGGGGCGGGAGCTACTCTCACGGCCTCAATCAAGCTGCCCGCAACATCCGGGATCCTTCGGCCGGCTCCACGGCACTCCTGTAGCTGCCCTCTTCTCCAGTATGATCATAAAAATAAAAATCTCTTTTTTTCTTTTAAGTGGATGGAATGTTGCATGAGAAGTGGGGGGGGGTCATAAAACTGTTAAAGGTTTCTTTTGCTGTCTTGTAATGTTGGCATGAAACCAATAAAAAGTTTAATAAAAAAATCTAATCATTATTTAGAGGAGGGCAGGATCAAGTGCTGTTTTCCCAAAAGTGGCGTGAAGAGGGTCCTTTTCAGAGCGAGGGGAAAAAATCCAGGAGTACATAGAGAGGCTGAGGAAATTGGAAATACATGTGGTAAGATCCTTTGAAGGTGTTTGGCTGCCACAACAGGTGTGGAATTGACGAGTCAAGGGACCAGAGAAGGGGAAGAATGTAGAAACCTTCTTAAAAGAGAAACCTTTGTCAGGTAAAAGCAGAGAATGATACAAGGCAATTTCCTGTTGAAAGTCTCTGGATTTTTTTTTTAAATCAAAAAAAGCATTGAAAGTGGCGTAAAGTGGCGTAACGTGCCTCAGAGGCAAAACTTCACCTTGAAAGCATAGAAAGTGGAGGGAATTGCTGAATAATTTGAAATCGCTCTCTCGGTTCGTTGAGAAAGGTATTTATTTTGTAGTGTAAAAGATCTTTTTGATTGAAAGATCGCTTTTTGCAATGCTCCTATGCTGGCTTGAGGAGGAGCTGATCTATAGGCGCTGCAGATTTCCTCCAGCTTAATTCTCCTCCTCATCACAGGGCGATAAGATTTGAGTTAAACCTGGGGGGGGGGGTCATGTTTATTTTGTACAACATGCAAGGGCGCAGTTGGTTTGATTGCGTTCCTCACGGCTAAGCAATCGCCTTTGTATCAATTAAAGAAAGGTTAATTTTTCTGGAAAACATGCAGTCCGGGCAGTGTCCATTTTCATGAGAGGGACATAAGTATTGTGAGATGACATATCAAGGCATTTTACAAATTCTGGCTTCGAAGTGCCTCCATGGATTAAAAGATGAAAAGCACTCAGGGCCCAGCAGGAGATCAAATGATAGAAATTAATCAGGAACCTTGTTTTCCGATGTAGTGGTTGATAGCTTATACAGGACTCTCAGACTTAGGTTTCCAGTATCTAAACCACATGGTGAAAGTAGTGCCATTCTGCGGTTCTGACTTCTTAGCAAAGCTTTCATCTAGCATACTTTCTACCATTGTCTCAGCGCCTGTCGTCTTGTCCAGTTGTCTACTACTGTCTCGTCTCTCTGTCTAGTATGCTTTTGCCCCTCCCTGCATCCTTCCCATGTGTTCTCCCCACCCCGTTTCCTCCCTCCTCATCCCACTTCCTCTTCTCTCCTCTCCCCACCTACTCTATGGTGCTCTCTGGCTCTCCTATCTTTTCCAACTCCTTCTCTATCGACTATCCTGCTCTCCTCACTAAATCTGGTAGGAAGAAGTTTAAAAACGATATCCTGGTCTCCAACCCAGGCCTCCCTATCTCTGACACCTATACCAGTGCCTCCCCTAGGCAAACTCTCACCAACATCCTCTTTGTCGTTCCCTCGCCAGACCTATGGACTCTTCATGTGATCTCTGTGCTTTCTGCTCTCTCTTCTTCTCCCATTAATGGTGGCACCCGGTGGGAGGCTCTCCTGGCCTCCTTAGATTCCTCTAAGGTCATCATAAATGTTTACCTGAATGGTACCGTTTTATGTCCAAGGCCCTCAGGCCAATCTTCTCCTCTTTGATAGACGCTTCCCGCGCCTCATCAACTTCCTTCCTTCTCCTGCTGTCCCCTCTCTTTCCTCCACGGCTTCCTTGCCCCCCCCTGCTATGTCTTCCTTGGCTACCTTGCCTACTCCTCCTTCCTCTACTGCCCCCCCTCTGGCTTCCACTACACCTCCGCAGGGCGTACCTCTGATTTTTACCCCTCCCCGGAAGTCTTTCAAGGACGGCAACCTTCTCCATCAACTCTTGCCCTGCTGTCAAACACTCCTCTGACATCTGCAGCCTCCTGGAAGAATTTGACTTTGATGTCCTTCGGTCTCACCAAGAAATGGTTCACAGCCAGCTCTGTCACAAGCTTTGACACGCTCCTCCCTGACGGCTACACAATCTTCTCTGCGCCCAGGTCCAACTGTTCCAGAGGGGGTGTAGCCCTGATCTTCCCCAAGGGGATTCCTAACTCTGTAATTCCTACGCAGGCCTACTCCTCTTTCAAATGCCTCGTCTGCACGCTCTCTCTCTCCTAGCCATTCCCTTACTGTGGCTACCACCTGTTCAGATATACTCCTTCTCTGAGTAGGCAGACCTCTCCTCTTCCCTCCTGGTCTCAACCACTCAACTCCTCCTTCTTGGAGACATTAACATCCACCTGGATGCTTCCTTTCCTTCCTCTGGACTCTTTTGCGACCTCTCTTACTGTCTATTGTCCCCTCTGGCCAGACTCACTCTGCAGGGCACACTCTGGATGTTCTGATCTCTTCAGACCTTCCCCTTTCTATCCCTCTCACCACTCCTCTCTCCTGGAATGATCACTTGCTCCTTTCCTCCCAGCTCACCCTCTATACCCCTCTAGCCAAGCCACCTCCAGCACTGCCACCCACCTTCTCGGTTATCCGACCCATGAAGCATGTGTCAGTTGAAGCTTCCGCCGCCACTTTCACACCCCTCCCTCCCCCTTTAGCTGACTCACACCCTGACAAAGCCCTTTCCATGCTTCACTCTGCTATATCTGATACTCTTGATGTTCTTGCCCCAGTCATGAGGATCCAGTTGAAGCCCAAAGCCAAGTGCAACTCCTGGTACGACTCAGACCTCGTCACCCCAAACGCATATGCAGGGTGGCTGACAGGAAATGGCATGCTTCCGGTACATTCTCTGACAAACTGGCCTGCTGCCTGCTCCAAAGGCAATACCCGCTCTCTGTCCGCACCAAGAAGAGAGCTCACATCCAAGCCCGCGTCTCTGCGGCATCTAACAACTCGGCTGAACTCTTTAAAATCTGCAAGGAACTGGCCAATCCTGCTGCATTCTCTACCTCTGCCGTACCCTCCCAGGCTCTCTGCACAGCTTTGGCTTCTCATTTCATCTCTAAAACACAGGACATCCTGTCCTTTCTCTCTTCCTCTCCCCCTCCTCCCTCTACTCCCTGCTCTTCCTCTGGCCTTTCTTCGGCCACCTCTCCTCCCTCGTTCTCTGCCTTTCCCCTGTTCTCCCCAGATGAGGTTTATAGACAAGCCTGATCTATGAAAGTCTCGTCAAGACAGATTCACCCCTGTTCCTCCAAAACCATCAAGGACCATATTGACACCCTGGCTCTTGCTCTGGCTGACTTCTGCAAATACTCCTTCGCCAAATACTGGATTCTTCCCTTGCCCCTGAAGCACTCCCTTGTGCAACCTCTTCTTAAGAAATCCTCTGCCGACCCGTCCTGCCCCACTAACTATCACCCAATCTCCATCACTCCTTTCCTGGGCAAACCTCTGGAAAAGCTGCCCATCTCCCAGCTTAATCTTCACACTGAATCTGTTGGTTGTCTTCATGACCATCAGTCTGGCTTCAGAGCTGCCAGAAGCATGTAAACTGCTCTCCTGAACATTCGTAAAGACCTGCTCTCCAACCTCGATTCCAACACCTGTGTCCTCATCTTACTTGATCTCAACCATGCCATCCTGCTCCGTGATAACCTGGGTATCACCCATCAGGCCCTGGCTTGGCTGACTTCTTTCCTCTCTGATAAACTCTCCTAGGTCCAACTTGGGTCCTTCCTCCCCTCTATCTCAATCTCTACCTGTGGTGTTCCCCAGGGGTCTAACCTCTCTTCCTGGCTGTTCAACCAATACCTGGTACTTCTTGCCCACCACATTGCCGCTCTGTGTCCCAACTTTCAGTGCTATGCGGATGACAGCTCATTTTCAGGCTCTCTTCAGCCACCTCTTCTCCTTCTCTCATCTCCGACTGTCTGTCTGCTATCCAGGAGTGGTGTGCAGCCAATGATCTCTGCCTTAATGCCAGTAAAACAGAGATTCTCCTCATCGGCACACCACCTCCTCCTTTCCTGTCTCTCTCTTGCCAGCCTCTTTTGGCCCTCTTCCTGCTCCCATCTGTGAGGCTACAAACCTCGGGGTCATCTTCGACTTCACACTTTTCCTTCTCTCCTCACATCTCTAAGAAGTCACACTACCAGCTGCACCTCCTCAGAGGTATTCTTCCTTTCCTCTCCTTCCCCCAGAAGCTCACTGTCTCCAGAGCTCTGGTTCTCTCTAGGCTGGACTACTGCAACAGCCTCTTTCTAAGTCTGCCTGCCTCTACTCTCCGCCCTCTGCAACTCATCCAGAACAGGACTGCGAGACTTGTCCTTGGTCTCAAGCCCAGGGATCGTATCTCTCCAGGACCGAAATCTCTGCACTGGCTCCCAGTGGCTGCGAGGATTAAGTTAAAAACCCTCTGCATTGTCCACAATACCTTTTGTGGCCCGGGGCCTCAATACCTTAAACTCTCTCTTCCTAAATATCTTCGCTCATCCACCTCCATCTCCCTCAGGGTCAGTCGCTTCTCCAAGCAATGAGTTGGGGGTATATCTCTTTCTTTGGCTGGGGCGTCCCTCTGGAACAGCCTCCCTGCTTCTCTGAAAATTGAAGAGCACCTCAAGACCTTCCTCTTTGCTTCTGCTTTCTCTCCTCCTCTCCCCTGCTGAACGCCTGGCTGAAACTGACTACCCTCTGCTCTCGGGCCCAGATCCCCTCCATGCCAGTTGCACACCTGCACTGCCCCCCTGGTAACCCTTGCAATCTAGGGCTGTTTCTGTATCCCTACAGCCCCCTACCAGCACTTGACACCTGATGTCTGCACTTACCCTTGCACCTGCCACCAGCTGGCCGCACTTCTTATTTATTGTTCCTATTTATTGATTCTATTTATTTACTGTTATCCTATGTACTGTACTTCCCCTCCCCTTTCCCCCTCACACTTTTCCCCTTCCTCACCTCCCCTGCACTTGCGCGACCTCAATGTCACCTGGCCTAGTAAGATCATTGTCTGTGTCTTCCCTCTGTTCCTCTCCTTTGCCTCGTCGCGCCTTGAAACACTTGTGTATAGGCCCTTTATAAATGCCATATCCTATCATACTAAAGTAAGATTTTGATAGCTACATTTGTATTTATGGAATCATTTATCATAAGTGCTTCTGCAGCACTGTTCGTTAGAAGGGGCAAAATGTTAGGTCTAGGTTCTTTTTAAAAATCACTACAAGACCTCTAGGCAGCCCAGTATGAGTTTGCTGTTGGCATCCGGGATAAGATAGAAAGCCCGGGCCAGGGAAGTCAGAATGTTTTTGCAATTACCTGTAAACCAAGTTTCTCTACTAAAAAGCATGTGGAGATTGTGATCTCAAATAACATCTGCAATGACAGGCATTTTTTACTGCAAGTGTAGTATTCAACAGTACATGTAAAAGCAGGGCCCAGAACTAAGAGCTCTCAGGATGTTAATGCAGGTTTCAACAAAGGCACTTATCTAAGTAGATGGAGAAGAAATCACAACATTATTAGTCGCAATTTGTAAAAAGAGGGACTAGAGAGCATGGTCTTAAAGTTCTTTGACCTAAGGGGAGCCTACCTGGACAAGAGAACAGAGGCGTGACCTAGGGCAGTCTACTTTGGAAGGGCTGTGTTGTGAGACCATGCAACAGCTGAAATACCCTGGGGTCCAGCTCATTATACTGTGGTTGATGAATGACCCCCATCAGATGACCTAAGAGCCCCAGATCGGGGTGCCTTGTCGCTGTGTCCAAGGCCACCAAAGTGAGAGCCAGGTGACCCTGCAGCAGCCAATAAAGACACACATCGAAGAAAGAAGTGTTTGGGACACTAAGTTACAGGGACTTTGAGTGACTGTTTGAACTGTCTGGGAGGCAGCTTTGAAATACAGGCAGGGTGGGAAGGACGAAGCATCATGGTCCTGAAGGTAGTTAAGCTTCTGGATGGCTGACCGATGGTTATTACTTTTTTTTAACCCCACCACTGGTGATTCAGTCGTCCCTTAACATTTATTTTGAGCCAAAAATAAAACATGCAGATCTTGGGTCATTGGATGATCCTCTAGCTGTGAAACTATTTAGAACCTCCTGGCCCTTGTGCAACGAGGTGTAATCCTCTTATACCAAAACAGCTTAGATCTCGCTCACATGTTGGGCTGATGTGAAGTAGCCAGAAACTCAGTCTTCTAGACGAGGAGCTTGAAATCACATGGTAGCCGGTTCGAAAGTCTTGAGAGCCTGGGTCACCAGAAGCACATGCAAGTCCCTGGAATAACGTGATCGCAGCAGAATCTCAAAGTGGTGCTTCTGCATTGGATTCTGCAACACAACGATCTCCATCTTGGAGTTTAAATTAAGGGCCAGTGGATGCAGGGGACGACTTAACCGAAATGCCTTTGTTCACCAGATGAGACATGAAGAACAAGCTTTGGTCCAAGGTGCATGAAAATGGCTTCAACTACATTTCCAGAGACACTTGTAAAAATCCCAGCCCTTTACGTCTGTACTACTATCATGTAGGTGGGGTGGGTGGGCTTCTTGCTGTATGAGACTGTTATCTCAAGATGCATAAACACTAGATATTCGGGCACCAGACAATGAGGTGTGGGGGGAAAACTTGTTTCTGATGCTGTAGCAGAAGCCCTTGCTTCTGTGGTAGAGGAAGGGCCAGCTGGAGGATGAGTGTGGGAGTTGGGAGGAACAGACCAGAGTCAGCCGTTTGGGAACATCCAACAATAACCAATATCCTGAGCTGCTATGAACTTGCGAAGAATCTTGGGAATGAGAGGGAAGAGAGGGGGCATATAGGCAAAGATCCCCAACCAAGTCAACTATGTGACATCTGTCCAAGAAAGAGAGTGCTGGCCCCTCATGCATATCAACTGCATTTTATGTTCAGCTGAGTTACAAAGTGGCCTGTTTGAAGGCACCTCCACCTTGACTAGCTGTAAACCATCATTTGTGTAGGTTCCATGCACGTGGTGCATATGTCCTTGGCTATCCATCCTGCTAGATGGTCAGAAGAGAGGGAAATGTGGTCAAGGCCCGATACTAGCACTACTGAGCTGAAGCATGCAGTCACAGAGAATAAAATCGTCTTGCTTATTCATGTAGAAACTTGCACTCTTATTTTCCATGGAAAGCAACCCCCGTTTTCCCTGCAAGGAGGAAAAAAAACAGCTTCAAGGCCAAGAAGATTGTCTTGACATACATTCTAGAGGCATATAGTTATCAGAACGCCACGTGATTTAAGCAATATGGAGGCCGCGGGTATGGGAGATGACGATCCACTATTGGTTTGTCTATTGATGTAGCTACAGAATGCAGTCCACACATTTTTAGGGCGATTTTGCAATGGTAGGGAGTTGATATATTCTTCTTCACATGTCTTAGTCCAAGTGAGTGTGTTCAGCCGCATCTTAAAAGTAGGGGAGGAAGGACATTTCCAACACTTAAGAATACATTTCTTGGCCACCATACAGCTTACATTCAGAAATGTAGACATTTTCTTGGCACTGTCATCACTCCATATTCCGAACAACACACTGGTAGGGTCCGGACCAAGTGTAGCACCCACAATCTCGAATAGGGCCCTGAGAATCTCATCCCAATAGCCATAGAGGCCACTACAGGACCAGAACATGTGCATGTGGTCTGCTCTTTCCATCTGACGTTTTGGGTAGGTATATATCTGGTTCCGGAGGAACTTGGTAAGTTTATGTGGGGTATAGTACAACCTATTCAGTATTTTATATTGCATGCAGCGGTATCTAAAATTGAGGGAGACCTTGCGCGTGTGTGAAAACATTTTCTTCCAAGCATCTGAGATCTCTAGGTCAAGCTCATCAGCCCATTCATTGCCTGCTCAAGAGGGCGAGTTTGGGGTTTTCGATAGTAGCATTTTATATAAGGAGGATACCACCCCACAGGCCCGGCCTGAGTTGGCTACATAGGGTATTTCAGGCGTTTCAGTGGGTTTGTCCGGGAAGGACGACCAAATGGCTCACACCGCAGCCCAGAGTCTGTAATATTGCAACATCTCCAATGCCGATCCGGAGTGTCCCGGTCGCCATGTTTGTGGGGTAATGAACTTGCCCTCAGGGAATAAATCGGTCAATGCCTGGTATCCCAGTGCTTTCCAGTGCATGGAGAGAAGGCTGTCATGTGTGGGTGCGAGACCTGGCAACCCCCATATGTGAAGCCATTTGTAGTAAGGGCGTAGCTCTCACATCGGTCCCAGTAGGCGCTCCCACGCCAATAGTGTGGACGCAACAGCATCAGATGGAGAGTCATGTTTGTGAGTACGACGAAGAATTCGCAACATTATGTTTACTTCTGCCGCTGCCATCCTTTCCAATTTGACATGTGGCGGGCGAATGACTGCATGTACCAATATGTAGCATATTGGGCTTGTGCTGCGATCCAATATAATGTCAGGTTAGGGGCGGTTAAGCCCCTCTTTTATATGGGAGGGTCATATGTGTCCACTTTTTGCAGACCGCGCCGGCATGCCATAGGAATTGTGTGCACGATTTGTGTAATCTATCGAAATATTGTTTCCCTGGCCACACAAGTACATTTGCAAAGACATAGAGGAGTTTCGGAACAAGAACCATTTGTGCTAGCAAGAGTTTCCCGGCTAGCGAGATCAGGAGGGAGCGGCATCTTGTTATTTTGGATTCAGTATATTGCGCAGCTGCTGTGTAGTTTTCGGTTAGCAAGGACGTTTTGGATAATGACACCTGGACCCCCAGATAGCCGATTCCCCCCGGGGCCAAGCAGAGCGGATATTCACACGCGGGTTGTTCAGTTGCACTAGTAAGCAGGAATATTTCGGATTTGGAATAATTAATTGTAAAGCCAGAGAAGGTCCCTATTTGCGTTACATCCCGTATGATGGGGGTACAGGTTACTGGATGGATCCCGAACGTATAGCAATACGTCATCCACATACAACAAGATTATTTTGGGGGTTTCTGGACTGGAGGAAATGCGTACAGCAGCGGGAATGACCACTCCACCACGAATGCGTCTCCTAAGGCTCCTTTTGGAGGAAATTCCCGCGAGCAAAACCTTTCGCACTTCCGGTTGACACTGGAGTCGAAGAGATCCACTTGAGGGGTCCCCCAAAGGGCGAAGATCTCCAGGAGAATCTCCTGAGCCAACTCCCACTCGTGAAAGATCGCGCTCTGCCTGCTCAGAGCGTCCGCCGTCACGTTTTCGTCTCCGGCCAGATGAACTGCCGAGATCGAAACTTCCTGCTGGATGGCCCAGAACTCAAGCTGCATCGCCTCCCTGCACAGAGGAAGTGACCCTGCCCCCCCTTTTTGTTGAGGTAGTGCATGGCCACTGTGTTGTCCGTCAGGATCAGGACACTCTTTCCTCGCACAGTCGGCAGAAAAGCCTTCAGGGCTAGCCTGACGGCCCTCAGCTCCAACAGATTGATATGGAGTGTGGACTCCGACGGAGACCAACGACCGCTGACTGTCAACCCGTTGGCATGAGCTCCCCATCCCGTGAGGGATACATCCGTCACGATCGTCACCTCTGGCCAGGGAAGCCAAAATGGAGCCCCCTTCATCAAGTTGCCTTCGACGGCCCACCACAGAAGGTCCCGGGCGACCGAGGGCGGCACCTGAACCGGGTCCGACATCCTGCCGGAGGACTGCGACCATTGCGTCTTGAGTGCCCACTGCAAAGATCTCATCCGCAGGCGAGCCTCTGGCACCAGAAGAATGCAGGATGCCATGAGGCCGAGCAACCTCAAGAACTCGAACGCTGGGAGCGTCTGGGCATGCTGAAACTTGTGCACCATCTGCTGAATGTGAAGAGCCCTCACCTGGGGAGGAAAGCACTGCCCCAGGGAAGTGTCGAGCACTGCTTCGATGTACTGGAGCTGCTGTGTTGGCGTCAAATGGGACTTCTTTAAATTGAGGGAGAAGCCCAGCCTGTGAAGGAAGTGGCAGGTGACGGACAGATGATCCAGGACTTGCTCGGGAGAGCTCCCCCTGATCAACCAATCGTCCAGGTAGGGTTAGACGTGAATCCCCCCTTGCCTGAGATGCGCTGCCACCACCACCATGAGCTTGGTGAAAACCCTCGGGCGGAGGTCAAACCGAACGGCAGGACCCGAAACTGAAAGTGCGAGTCGCCAACCGCGAACCTCAGGTACTTCTTGTGCTTGGGATGGATCGGCACATGGAAGTAAGCATCCTTGAGGTCGAGTGACACCAACCAGTCCTGAAGCTGAAGGGCCTGGAGGACTTGAGAGAGAGTAACCATCTTGAACTTGTCCTTCCTGAGGAGTTTGTTCAAACCGCGCAAGTCCATGATGGGTCTCAATCCCCCGGCTTTCTTCGAAATCAAAAAATAAGGGGGAATACCATCCCTTGTTCCTCTCCGCTACAGGCACCAGTTCTATGGCGCCTTTCTCCAGCTTGAATTTCCTGCGCAAGGAGCGGATCCGGACTCCGCAAAGAGAGGTTCCCCGGTGGATTGTCGCGAGGCCTGTGCCGAAAGGGAAGACAGTAGCCATGGGTTATGATCTCCAGAACCCACACATCTGAAGTAATGGCTTGCCACTCTACAAGATGCTGCGCCAGCCTTCCCCAACCGGCGAACCATGGGACATGGCCTCATGACTGAGTGGGAGCGGCTGCGGCGTTACCTGAGGGCAAAGAGGCAACTGCCCGAGCGGCCTTGGCACCACGGGTACCCTGTCGTCCACCTCTGGTACCCCTGCGTTGGCCTCTTTGACTGCCAGCTCCTCTCGCTTTACTGAAGGACGAGTAATAGCGAAAGGAACCACCCCTCCACTGCTGTCCCCTAGGACGAAAAGGCGGAGGTTGGCGAACTGCAGCACCCAACGACTTCGCTGCAGCTTTTGAGGTCTGCAATCTCTCAAGGCTCTCGTCAGCCTTGCTGCCAAAAAGGTGTTCACCGTCAAAGGGCATGTTGAGGAGCCGGGACTGCACATCAGGAGCAAACCTCGACTTCCGCAACCACGCAAACCTGCGTATCACGGTGCTCGCCGCCATGGACCTACTGACGCATTCAGCTAAGTCCAAACCCGACTGAACGGACTCACACATGGCATCCTTACCATCCCTGACCATAGCAAGGAAACCATCCCGTTCGTCCCCTTCGGGAATATGTTCAGCCGCTAACGCAACACAGTTCCACAGAGTGTGTGTGAAACGAGACAAGGCACAAATGGAGTTGGCCGCCTGAAGCGCCATACCACCAGAAGAAAACACTTTCTTCGCCCAGCCATCAAAACGTTTGTCGTCCCTATCAGGCGGGATGGTAGGGTACGACGCCTGCTTTGCCGGGGCCGTGGCCGCCTGCACCACCAAACTCTCCGGAGTGGGGTGCCTGGTCAAGTAGCAGGGGTCGCTACTGGCAGGACGGTATTTTAGCGACAAGGATCTGCCCACTGCCGGGAGACTCTCCGGAGCAGTCCAAGCCGCCGCCACCCTTCTCTGTAAAGCCATATGGAACGGCAGTACCGGGTCAGTTGGGGGACCAACATCAAGGATGTCCGTTAGATCATCCTGCACAAACTCCCCTGGGGGAGCAGACCATCCCAAGTACTCAGAAACCCTAGCCATAAGGCGCCGGTACGAGGAATCGGCATGAGAGCCAGGCTCAGGCCTACAAAACTCCACCTCCGGAGAGGTGTCCAGTCCACTGGCATCATGCAGTGACTGCCTCAAATCGTCAAACTGACTATGGCCCGAGACAATTTCATCTGGAACCTGACTAGGAACCAGGCCATCAGAATCCTCATCCGCCTCTGAAATATATTCCAGGTGGCGAAAAGAAGGCACCCGAGAGTGCTTGCTCTTAACCAGAGCCTTCCTAGGGGGTTCCCCCGTGCCACGGGGTACCTCCGACACGAAAGGCGTCGATGGCGTCGAGCGAATCGGCGCCGGCGTCGAGAGAACAGGCATCGGCGTCGACGTCGAGGAAATCGGCGTCGACACAGCCCTCGAAGCCAGAGCCCCGAGCGTGTCCTTCGACGACCTGAGCGTCGATGGCTTCGACGACTTCCTCAAAGCCGGAGCCTCGAGAAAGCCTGTCGACGCCCTCGACGCCTCAGACATCGATGTCTTCCTCGAAGACCTCACAGGTGCACACGGTCTCGAACGCGTCGAGGACCGGGACCTGGAACGGGTACGTCGAGAACGAGTCTCCTTGTCCGAACGGGACCTCTCCCGTGACTCGTGCCGACCACTCTTGCGAGCGGTGTCTCTCGACCTCTCACGACCGACCCCACTCGGGGGCACGGACGGCTTAGTACCCTGCGACTCAAGAATCGCCAGCATTTTCTTCCCGAAGGAAGCCCATTCCTCCGGCGTCGCACGGCTGGTGGGGTAAGCGACGTGCCGGGCAGAGTCCTCCGAAGAGGACCTGGAAGACGACCGGTGTCGGCGCTTCTGAGAATGCCTCGAAGAGGCTGAGGAGTGGCGAGACCGACTCCTAGAAGGAGACCCACGAGACTTCCGACGATGACGCGGAGAGTCACCCCTCGAATCATCCGTCGAAAGCCCCGCAGACTTCGACTTCCGGGGCTTGGACACCCGACCTACCGACAACTTCTTCTTACGTTCGCGTAAGGCTTTGGACGTGAGCGACTGGCAGTCGATACAGTCATCCGTGTCGTGGGCCTCCCTGAGGCACCAGAGGCAGGCGTCGTGCGAGTCCGTCACCGACATCTTGGACCCACACTCCCCGCACTTCTTGAAACCCGGACGCGGGGTCGAAAACGAAGTAGAAGACATCTTTCACACAAAGGATTTTCACAAAAACGAACAGGTTCGAAGAACCGAGAAGAACAGAACTCCAAAGAGTTGAGGCGTTAACCGAGATTCACGAAGCAACACGTTCGCGGAAAAAACGGAACTGAGGCTACGTGCGTCCTACTTATCACATCGGATGACGTCGGACGTCGGGGGAGGTCCTCGATGACGGCGCATCGACGTCATCGACGCAGGACGCAGACGCCGAAAAAAGTTTCCGAAGCAGCACAGCTGTGGTGATTGCATGTCATAGATATGGAATACGTCGGAGGACCCAATCCCCTCGAAACATATATGTTGTAGAGTATCTGGGTGTCGTCTGCGTAATTGGTGTAGGTGACACCCAAACGGTCCAGTTATCAAATAGGGTTTTTGTAAAGATAGTATACAAAGTAGGAGAGACACATGATCCTTGTGGCACGCCACAGGTGATGGGAATGGGGTTAGAAGCTGCCGTAGGTGAGAAGACACGCCCGGTCCTGTTGTTAAGGAATGATTGAATCCATGTGATAGCTGAACTCAAGAAGTGAGCTGCAGATGCGAGGTGGTCACAAAGTACCTTGTGGTCGACCAGGTCAAAGGCCGCCGACAAGTGAAGGAGGAGTAGGATGGCCACTCTGCCTTTATCTTTTAGTTCGTCAATCTGGCTTTTGAGGTCAACAAGGGTTGTTTCCGTTCCATGTTGCGGTCTAAAGCCAGATTGTTGTGATCCAATTAATTTGTTAGTCTCAAGGTAGTCTTGGATTTGCAGATATGCAACCCTATCTAATATTTTTAAAAGAAAAGGGACCGTTGTGATTAGTCTGTAGTTTGTAGGCATAGATGGATCTAGCGTTTGTTTCTTGAGTAATGGGAGCACCCATGATTCCTTTAGGTTGCCTGGTACGGAGTTACTAGAGAATGATGAGTTCATTAATTTGGTGATAAAAGGGGCCAAATCTCTGGCCGCGTCTTTTATGATCTGTGCTGGGCAGCTAGCACCCTTGCAGTTAGAGGGTTTCAATGAGGCTATAATTGTTTGTACCTCTGGTACTGATACACTGGTGAATTTGAAGCCTGAATTAAGGTTTGTGGGGGCGGGCGTAGTTAGACTGATTTGATTACTGGAGCCGATTGTCAGTAAATTTAGTCTGGAATCCAGTGATTTTGTTAGTGAATGCATTTTGGATGCTAGTGCACCACAATTTGTCCTTAATGGCAGGTGTCTGCAGGTGGGTTAGGATTTTCCTGCTCTCTTAGGATGTTCAACAATTCTTTGCAACTAGAACTTGCTTGGTTTATCCTGTCATTGAAAGTGCGGATAATCTCACTTTTGTATGTGGCTGATGTTTGCTAGATTGGTTTTGTTCTCAGCGGAAGGGGTGTTCTTCCAGAGCGTTTCAAGTTTCCTCTTTTCAGTGCGTAGTAGTTTTTAGTTTGGGGTCAACCAGGAGTTCAGATGTGCTCTTGGTTTCCCACTGCACAGTTTTATTAGGGCGATGGTATCAATGGCTTTGGCCATAGATTCATTGTACACGTCTACCATCAGATTTGAGTCAATTGTGAGAGATAGAGCATTAAGTATGGGAATTACTAAGGGTAGGATGGCCTCAGCTGTGATGTTGCATTTGTTTCTAGTGAGACAAGGTGGTGCAACTGGGCTTTTTATCAACTCTAGATTGTTAATGTTGAACTCAAAGGCTTGAAGGTGGTGGTCTGTCCATAATAAAGGTGAAGACTCCTTTATTGTTATATTGCAGTTTACGTCCGCTACCCAATCGAGTGTCCTGCCTTTCTCGTGAGTAGGTTGGGTGATTTTTTGAAGGAAGCCATGTTCCAATAGGGCATTAGCTACAGATATGGCAGGTAAATCATTTGGGTCATCATAGCCAAGGTTGAAGTCACCTAGGATAATGATTTGCGTCGTGAGTTTGGTGTTGTCCGCTGCTATAGCAAAAATATCTTCTTCAAATGATCCTAAGGGACCTGGAGGCCTGTATATCAAGTGGATGGGAATAGTATTTTTGGGTGAAGTTTGGAATTTGACTGTTAAGACTTCACAAAAGGCAACAGGAGACGAAGTGGCTATTCTCATGTCAAGTGTAGATCTAAAGATAATGGCAGTGCCTCCTCATCTAGAGTTAGATCTACCGGCTCTAAGGATGGAGTAATGATCAGGGACCGCTAGGGCAAGGGCTGAGGCAGCTGCATCATGCAGCCACGTTTCTGTTACTGCAAGGAAGTCAAGATTGTTTGATAAAATGATATCTGCAACTTCGGTTGCATTGGCTACGAGGGACCTGGCATTTAGTAGAGCCCCTTTTATCGGATGCTTCTGGGTGAGTTGGGGATTCTTTATGTCTGAAGTCTCTTTTGGTTTGCAGTAGTGTTTTTTGTGGTTTATTTTCTGGTCAATGTGTTCCGTATATGGTTTACTGGTAATCTTAGAGTTGTGTTTAGCTAGTCGGCTATGGTTTGTAGGGAGCATAGCTCTTAGTCTGTTGTTTCTGACAATCGTTTCGGGGTGGATGGTAGGTAAACCTGCAAAATGGTTGGATATAATTTTGTCAGTGGTAAGGATAATGGGAGTATCATTGTTGTTCCACGTTGAGTTAATGTGTAAGTTAGGTAAGAATAGTGTGGGCCTAATTCTTGAGTCTCGACTGAAGGTACTCAGTGCATGTAAGAAGGGGGTGGCCTTGATCATAGGGGTGAAAGTTGTGGTAGAACTTTGGTTGGTGTCCCAGAGATGCTCCATCGGGACAGTGTTACAAATGCAGGTGTCAAGCCAGATGGTGCTAAGTGACAATAGGATAGGGCAAAGTAAGCTAACCATGGCGTGTAGATTGTTGCTGTGTGGCAGTGTAGTGTGCCGAGACACCTCTTAGATAGACTGCTTCATCAGTTGTGGAAATGATCAGTAATGATCCGGGACAGGCCTGCGTGGGTCTAGGGAATAAAGTGGGCTAGTTCTGAAGGTAACAGCAGTCGTTATGGTCAGGCAAGGGCCTGGTCGACAAGAAAAGGCTAGTTCGATATATCTATAGTAGTTAAGGAAGGGCAGAGGGTCGACGTGGGTTTAGGTAGCGAGAACAGGCTAGTACAGGAATGTTAGCAATAGATACAGACCAGCAGTAGGCCTTAGTGGGGCTAAGCAACAGAATGGGCAAGTTAAGAACAATAGTGGGTACAGAAATCAGCATGGTACCACCAGGTACTCACCATTTGCTATTGTGCAATGTAGGATAATATATCTGACCCCAGGGTCTATGTAGCTCTTCTTCGGGCTAAATTTGACAGACTTGTGAAATACCATCAATGCACCCCTCGCTGGTGTGGAATAAGTTGTGTAGAACCTGTTCGATCCCCTGGAAGGTGCTAGACTTAGTGCGAGACGACCCAGGGCATGGGTCTCCTGCAGTAGGAGTATTTTCACTCCGTGTTTCTGGGCGTATGCAGTTATCCTATGGGCCTTTGTGTAATTACCTATCCCTCAAACTTTCCATGACATTAATCACAAAGCCATGTCAATCTCTCAGGGGACATCCCAGCAGTCCTGCCTCTGTGCATAATACGTTGCATTAGTGATGTCATAGTGGCGCTCACCTGATATGTGCAATGCTGAATTGCTGCCACCATTTTTGTCATAACAATCCCCAGAAAGTCCACGCCCGCCTTCACCCCCCCAACCAGCAGTGCAAATCCCCACCCCTAGTAAGATGCCGTATGAGCCGTCCCCAAATTGGCCCACTCGTGCCACAGGCCCAACAGGGGCCTGCGCACATTAGAACCTCCAGCGTGACCATTGCATCCGCAGTGGGGCGCGCTGCTGCTGCATCGCAACACCATTAGGACCCATGGTGAGACACCACACATTGTGATATATATTAGGCGGATAACATTCTCTTAATACACTATCAGCTCATGAGGAAAAGGATAACAGAACACAGAGGCATAACAAGTGAGGAGCTCACAGTCTACCTTCAGTCATTATCCATAACATCATCTGCAGATTTATTCAGGGGGATATGTGCCTCGTTAAATTTCACTGCTTCATCCGGAACAGTGAAGAAGTAAAGCTTCCCATTGAAAGTGAACTTAAGGCGTGCTAGGAACAACATGGCATACTGAATGTTACGTTCCCTAAGCATCTTCTTTACTCCCAGGATTTGGCGCCTCTTCTGCTGCACTCCAGTGGAGAAGTCCAGAAATATTCTAATGATCAGGGAGCCCAAACGCAGTTTGCTCCGTTCCCTTGCCAGGCGGAGCAGATGGTCACGGTCTCGATATCTCAGGATCTTTGCTATAATGGGCCTTGGAAAATCTCCAGGCTTGGGGCGCAGGGCAAAGGCGTGGTGGGCTCGCTCTACAGCGAAGAAAGGGGACAGATCAGGCTTACCCAGCAGGTCCTTAAGCAGGTTCTCTACAGCCAGCTCCATTCTCCCCGCTAGGGCATTCTCAGGCACTCCAATTATACGAATGTTATTTCTGCGTGACCGGGATTCAAGGTCGTCACACTTTGAATTGACAAGTTTCATATTGTGGGTGAGGGAAGCCACAGTGCAAGTACCCCGTCCTCGTTTGCGCCAATCCTGGTCTTGGCTTTGGTGATCCTAGTGCCTATGTGGTCAAGCTGTGCTTTAAGTGACGCCACAATGGCATTGATATCATCCAACTTTTCATGAAAGGATGCAAAATGTTTAGCCATGGACTCCATCATGCAGGTTAAATCAGGCATTGGTCCGGCAACCAGCATTGCTGCGTCACCTTGAGATGATGTGGATTGCTCCTGCTCGAGCCTGGGTGTTTTGGTAAATGTGTCCATAATGCCCACGTTCTTCCCTGCACAAGATTTATTAGACATCCTCTGAGCGAGCGAGCGACCGCGCTTCCCCGCCGTGCAGTACCTCTTGGCGGCCAACCCAGGTAGTGGCCAGATGTGGTCCTGAGGATTTGTATTTGTATTTTATTGAATTTATATAGCGTGTTAATCTAAAAAGCTTTACAAGAGGAACAAGCAAAATACAACAAGCATAAGTAACAATTGAATTAAACCAGAAAACAGTACAAAAAGCGGTTTACATTACAGAAGAGGATTGGAGAGTAGAGAGGGACCAAGGTGTGAGAGGATGTCGGATGGAGTGCCCTGGGATAGTTCGGACAGCATCCGGTCTCGATGTTATGGGTAGGATGGGCAGAGGGGAAGGATCAGGGCTCCACCTAGGAACGTGGCAGGGCACAGCGAGGAGAGGAAGTCAAAAGTGCGTCCACAGGAGTCACCACAGCAGTCTCAACTCAAACAGATCAGCACTAAATTCGTGTTTGCTGCCAAGTTGTAACGTACACTTTAGGACAGGGTTTTTGCTATATCTCCCCACGCAGCACAGCAGACACAACAATGGCGGGGGGCGGCCTCAGCACAACAAAGGGCCCCAGAGGAGGATGAGGGCCTCCCCGTGCCCAGAGGTTGGGCAGAGGCTCAAAGCAGGTATCCTTCTGTGGGCAAGACTGCAGCTGCCAGGGCTCATGCTCAATGGAAGAAGCTCAGTAAACAATGAGAGAATAGGAGACCCGCCACAGCTTGTGTGTAGTTGAGGCCAGCCTTCCTAGGCTAATATGGCCTGAGAAGTCTCCACAAGTTTAGTAGGCGGCTAGAGTCAGAATTGAGGCTCCCCACCCCCAGATTGCAGCAGTCAAGTCAACACTGGACCACAGGAGGGCCCCACGCATATATGTGAAATGCTCTTATTAGTGCAGTGGCGTGGGCAAATGACCATGCATGGAGCAGGCCCCAATGGCACCTGCAGCAGTCACAAGCAAGCATAGGACCCCAGCAGGATCACTAGTGCAGCCCGGAACAGACTTGAGTGTGAGGAGGTGTGGGGGGAGCAAGCAGCAAGGTCTTCAGGAGCAGTGCAGGCTGGGTGAGTGCAAACATAAGGTGACGGAGAGGAACAGCTGTCCCCCGCTCACCTAGCACAGGGCCACAGGAGAGGCAGGGTGGCGCAGCTGGAGCCACGGTCCAGGTCCCCGGCGTGTTGAGGAGAGGAGGAGCAGCGCACGAGACCGCCCCAGTTACTCGGGACCCCCACTGCGTCGCAGATGATATCCTTGGTAGTGTGCGGGCCCAGCCGTCCGCAGCTAGCCGGGGGCTGCAGTTCACCACCAGCCCAGTGCGGGGCGTACAACCCAGGGACAGGAGCTAGCAGGAATGCTTCACCAAGGGTCCACTGGCCTCCATACGCCAGGCTGGAGGGCACACAGCTCCGCCGATGAGGAGGTCAGATTGGCGGGTGCCGCGAGAGCGGTTGCTGGATGTGTTGCATGGGGGGAAGCCGTGAGCCACCCAGCAGTCTCACCAAAGACGTCAATATGCAGCCTCAGCCCGCTCCCCAATCCACATGGGGGCGGTGTCATCCAGGAGAAGCAGGCGAGAATGTAACGGCTGCTCCGTGGGACCTACGGGCCGAGGTGCACGGGGAGTCACAGCTCAGCACGAGGGCCAGCAAATCAGCCGAAATGCGCCCCAAGTGTGCCCTGCAGCTTCAGTAAGGTAAAGGAGCGTTATGGAATCAAACAGTGCAGTTAGTTCATCACGACAGATCTTGTTGGTGTGCAAAGCGGAGCGCACTAGCTAGGCAGCCATTTTTCGAAGCTGCACAACAGCGCCGCCCCCCCACCACATGCGAATTTCGATGAGTTTGTTGTAATGCATATTTAGGGCTCAGGAGGGATACATGGAGCCCGACCATCAGGTCAGATCCCCTGTCACCGCCGGATGTCCTCCAGCCGTTGCGGCATAAAGGAGACCTGCTGAGATTGAGACCCTCTGATTGACGGCAATTCATCTCCAGTAGCCACCAAGTGAATGAAATGTGCAACCCTGGCATGTGGAACCGCTCATACACAGGCTATGTGACTAAACGTGATCTTGAACGATAGGGACATGCTCAATACCTTTCACAAGTTGAAGAATCTCCTGATGACCCCAAAGTTTTTCTTGGGGATCCAGGGGGCGTTCCTGGAATTCAGCTTGTCCAACACCACACAAATGAAGTGGATTCTTTGCCTCAAGGTTAACATGGAATCGGTGCATTTAATGAGAGGCCTAACTGGAAAACGAGGTCCAGAAGGACTGGAGTGAGGCAGCCACCTGATCCTGATTTGTAGCACAGACAAACCAATCACTGACCTGGGGATATACGCTGAACCTCTTCTCATGCAGGTGATAAGCCATTGTGAGCATCACCTTGTTGAAGACCACAGGTGGTCTGGAGGTGTTGGTCTCCCAGCAGGAACCGTGTGCTGGGTAAGAAAGGGATGTACAAATGTGTGTCCTTCAGATCTGTGGCATGTATCCAAATCATTTTACTGAGGAATGTGATGACCTGCTGTGCCGTCACCATCTTGAAGGGCTTGTCTGGGTTTCCCTAGTTGAACCAGAGTAGGTTCAAGATAGTGTCTAGCTCTCCTGTTTCTTTTTCATTTGCCAGATGATAAGTTACAGTTCCAGTCGTGGGGGGGGGGCTCTCCTATCACATGCAAATCCTGAAAGGTCTGAACTTCCTCCATCAGCTCTGGTGTTAACTGCTGAACGATAGAGAGGAGGATGGAAAAGGGAGGAGAAGCACGTACCCGAAAGTAATAATGCAAAAGTGTACATTTCTGTCACTCGCTCATGTGCAGGGTCTCCCTCCCTTCAATTGGAAGGCGCTTTTCTGAATGTCAAGGAGGTTATCAGTCTTTTTTCCTTTTAGATGTAAAGACCTCTAAGCCAAGGAATGTCTTGCAATGTTTTCTCTTAGCATAACCTGGATGATAGGTTCCAGTGTGCCTGAAATTCTAGAAAATCCACCATCTGTCCTGACCTGTTCTTAGACTGACAAAGAGTGAAGGATTACTACTTGGCTAGTTTTTTGTGATGAGACAGAGAGACTTGGCAGTAATGGCAATAGTTGCCCACCTGCTCGTTCAGCTCCACCTCAAAAAAAGACACTTTCCATCAAATTGTCAGTCCAGACCATAGTTTAGTGCCTATGGAAGGACCAAAGGCACGGTTGTCTATCTGTAGTCTCTCACATGTTCATGCCCCTGGAGGGTGAATCAACATGCTAAAGGGCACACCACAATAGAGTGACAGAGAACTATTTCCATTCAATAATGTGGCCTGTAAACTCCTTCTGCTAACCCAGAGAAAGGCAGATATAGAGGCAGCGAGATATTTCCACATCTGGGTGTTGTATTCTGTTGGGATGACATCAGCAATGTCAGGGCCCATGCCCTCATGGAGGGCTGCAGCCATCGTATAGTACTGTATGAAAGGTTGAACCATAATAAACCTGTTCTCATCCAGCGTGATCTTGTACTTGGTCTCATGTTTTTTTTTGTCACCAGGAAAGAGGCAACATTTTTCAAACCTTTATCCACTAGCATCAGTAAATCCATCAGAATAGGAATAACCACCTTGTCATCCATAGAAAGGAAAACTGTGGTGAGTTCCATGCCTCCGGGACTATGTGGTCCTCCGATTTCACTACCATCCATACGATGATGTAATGAACAATAGAATACAGTCCCTAATCCCATGTTAAGACCTCCTCATTGTACTCTTCTCCGCAAATGTTGATATCAGGGTCAGTGTCTTTTCCTACTAGCTTCCGGTAGGTTCTTGAGCCGGGAGCAGCCGAATGCACCACAATAGAATAGACTTTTTGGAAACACTAACGATAAAACTTCCTTGATCACAGTCTTGAAGCAGCCCTTCTTATGGTCTGATATAATTCCATTTGCCAACATTCTTTAGCACATAGGGTGGGGAGCGCAGCCAATCAGGTTCTGTGGATCACGGGCTGAAACTGCTAATCTCACCCTGCAGGCTGCTATCCCAGCATCGTCATCTTCTCCCCACCCTCTCTTCCCTTTGTTTTAATATCTGCAACCCCCTCTTCCCAGCCCTACTTACCTGATGGTTGCGGCTGGCCGTAACGACGCTTCGCTCGGGCCTTTCACTCGGGTTGCCGGGCTGTTACCTCCCGGTATATAGCACGTGGAACGGGTTAGTAATGCCATATTCCAACATTGCCTCTAGTGATACAACCAAAGTAGGCAGTATAACAAAACGTGCAAGTTTCCATGTATGCCACTTTTGACTCTGTGAATACAGGAGCGGAAAGGACGAGAGACCTCTGTGGCATGGCCAAGGAGTCAATAGGTGTTAACATTTGAGAGAGTATGGTTCAACCCATGAAAGGCTGTGTAAAGCACCCCACCTTAAAGCCTGGAAGTATTGGGGGTATCACCGGTGCCAGTGAGCGGACCAATGTTACCCTTAGTAACAAAGTGCACACCGCAGTGGAAACTGCCACTAGAGGATGGCCTATTCATTAATGTACCATCAGTTCTAAAAACTGATGTGTCATAAACTTCACTGGCAACCCTAATGGATGCCGTTTCATAAAGGCATGTGTAGTTGCAAATATTCCATGCTAGAGAGAAAAATTATAATTAACAACGCAAAATGATGAAACGTAAAGACAAACAGTTTAGAGAAAAGATTAAACAAAAACGAAATATTCTTTTACACTTGCATTCCTGAAATTACAATGGCAAAGCAAAACTACAAGTTTCAGAATTGGATAGCATTAAACCTGGAGGGAATAACATAGACATGGGGAGACAGGAGCGTTCCGATTTTCCTGTCGTGATAAAACACTGGAATCATTTCTGCGGCCAAGGTGTCCAGGAGTCTATGTAATTTTATGCACGAATAACAGGCTTTCCTTTAATCCCTTAACTGCTGAGCTTTAATCAAGTCTATGCAAAGAGGACGAGCATACTCGTCCTTAACATTAGAAAAATCATCATTTTATGCAGGAAATGCAGCACTGTGACACTGAAATGAATGTTTGAATTAATTTTAAGTGATGTTACGCTACTGAATAGAAACTCGCCCACAGCCATTCCAATATGGCCCACCACAATGAGCCTGCCTCTGAACCTCCAGATTGGGCATATGTAAAAGCATCCCTTAGTTCCCCTCTCCCGTCACTTCACTCACCAATGAGGTATTCCTCACCTTGAGACAGAACCTCCTCTCAAGATGAACCTTCTCCCCTGTGTACCTCCACTCGTCCAGCCCCTTCCATACAGTGGGCGGATCAGAGAGGGAGTTGGCGTACTTACTATCATATTTGCATATCCCGGAAAATGAGAGCTGTAGTTAGGAACAACTCCCTGCTTGCCAACCCTTTTTCACGTGAACCCATTCGTTTTAAGAGTTCACAGTCCGAGCTTCGGAACCTGGACTCTGAACCTTAAAGCGCTTCATAACTTTGAAGAACAAGCACATCACATTTTCACATGGAGATTTATTAAAACTGTCTATCACTTTTGCACTGGAGTAATATTTACTATGAAAATAAAGAGATGTATCTGGTGTCTGGAAATGGATGCCTGCCACCAAATATGACACTAAAAAAATACAGTATCTAGCTCATTTGCCCAGAATGTCTTCTTGCCCTGCCTGGTGAGTGGTTTTGAGAAATGTTTAATTACAAAACTCTGTGGTGACTCCGCTCTGAGCACTAATGCCAATATCTTAAAGGTGGATGGAGAGTGGCAGTCCTGCAGGAGAGTCTGTTGCCCATTTCTACTGTTTTCAGCGTGGGGGAGGACCCTTATATAAACCCCTTCTATCCGCGGAGCGGACGCGGAGTGGACGGAGAGTGGCAGTCCTGCAGGAGTGTCTGTTGCCCATTTCTACTGTTTTCAGCGTGGGGGAGGACCCTTATATAAACCCCTTCTATCCGCGGAGCGGACGCGGAGTGGACGGAGAGTGGCAGTCCTGCAGGAGAGTCTGTTGCCCATTTCTACTGTTTTCAGCGTGGGGGAGGACCCTTATATAAACCCCTTCTATCCGCGGAGCGGACGCGGAGTGGACGGAGAGTGGCAGTCCTGCAGGAGAGTCTGTTGCCCATTTCTACTGTTTTCAGCGTGGGGGAGGACCCTTATATAAACCCCTTCTATCCGCGGAGCGGACGCGGAGCGGACGGAGAGTGGCAGTCCTGCAGGAGAGTCTGTTGCCCATTTCTACTGTTTTCAGCGTGGGGGAGGACCCTTATATAAACCCCTTCTATCCGCGGAGCGGACGCGGAGTGGACGGAGAGTGGCAGTCCTGCAGGAGAGTCTGTTGCCCATTTCTACTGTTTTCAGCGTGGGGGAGGACCCTTATATAAACCCCTTCTATCCGCGGAGCGGACGCGGAGTGGACGGAGAGTGGCAGTCCTGCAGGAGAGTCTGTTGCCCATTTCTACTGTTTTCAGCGTGGGGGAGGACCCTTATATAAACCCCTTCTATCCGCGGAGCGGACGCGGAGTGGACGGAGAGTGGCAGTCCTGCAGTCATGACTGTCAGGGCTGCAAGGGCAAACAGAGAAATGCGGGAAATTGTCATGAACCCAGAGCAGAATGACCCTCCGAGAGAGGAAGAAATGGAAGAAGAGGGCAGACGCCTGAGGAGCGCCAAACTATGCCAGAAACAGCTGAGTCAAAAACAACAACAAACACCAATATCCATGAATTACCTAGCGACATTGCCTCAAAGGGGCTCACCAAAACCGACGTTCCAGCAAGAGCCAGCGAACACCATGAAGGTACATCCAACCAAAAGCAAAGTCTTCCGGCCTGCAGTCTTAGAAGACCCCAAAGCAGACCAACACGACCCCCAGGAACGACCATCCTTAACTGGAGGAGCAACTGATGATATATGGGCAAAGAGCCTGGAAATCAAGACAGTCGAGGCCTCGGCTGGCCGGAAAGACACCCGGCCGCCACTCCGAGCCGCCGCGGTTGAGCGAGACCCCGCGGAGGCGGCCCTCGAAGGGGGACCGCGGTCCGCGTGGGACGGCGAGGAGGGGTGGACGGAGAGGGAAGACACGGCTAAGGAGGACAGAGCCGCCGGGAGAGCGAGCCTCGGAGTGGGAGCTAGGCCTGCCGGTCCGGCGCAGCACCCAATACCTCCCTCCCCTGGAGCCCCGCAGGGCGCTCCCCGCCCCACGACGGGAGCTCTCGGAGGAGGGCTGCCAGACGTGGAAGTTGCTGAGGGAGAGAGGGGAAAAGAGATGGATGGCACAACTGCCTCAGGAGAGGCTGAACCGGAGGAGGTGTCGGGCACCCCCACCTGAGGTGAATGGGCAGGGGGAGCCCGATAGAGAGCTGTACACCACAGGAGTATCGCCGACGTGTTCACTAGCGGAAAGGAAAGTGAAAGTGGTGGCTCTCATTCACAAAGAGGCGGAGGAAAGTGCAGAGACCAGTTGGGTCTCAGAAAAAATCAATGTACAAGGGCCATCAAACCCCAACAAAAAGAAAAGACAGAGAACAAGTTCCTTGCCTCTCAAGAAACTCAAGAACCGTATAACAACGAAAAACAAGATCAGCAGCAGAACGAAAAAAAGGCCCCAGAAGCTCGAACAGCAACAAAAAACACCTGACCATATGTTGGTCAAAACAAATGAAAACGACCCACAGAGAGGAGAAGGAGGGGCACTTAAAAACTCAATAAAGGATTACTTTTACGCAAACATTAGACAAAAAGCAACAAAAGAGTACCCGCAGAGGGAACTTACAGATCTCGAAATACTGGAAGCTTTAAACGATTGCCTGCCGGTAGCAAAACTACGCAGAGTTGAGCACTATGTCAGTGATAACCGGCTGCATAGCAAAAGACGGCCCTCAGGAGAAAGTAATAAGCCACAAGGACAGTTGAGTGACAAAGTGGGGCCTGAGGGGGAACAACCGTGCCCGATACTACCCCAAAAGATTTCCACAAATTCACCAAGAGGCCAGCAAAATCTGAAGCCGACAAAAGTCACAGAGAAGGGGGAACTGAAGAGAAATCCGGGCAAAGAGTCAGAAAGGGGGACTGTCATGTCCGAGCACAAAGAAAGCCCCCACACCAACCAAGAGGAGAGCCTCATTATAGTTGACCCGAAAGGCCCAATGGATTTAACAACAGAAATAAAGGAAGTCTCATGCAAGCTAAATCCGGCTACACCCTCACTCCCAGAGGGTACAGCCTTGAATGTTGACAACTTCACAGGAACAGACAGAGACAAAGTTCATAAAACACCAAACAAAACGCTGGTGCCAGAAAAACTCAACCAAGCGGGGCTCTCCAAAGCCCAAAATGAAAACACGACAATAGGAAGGCCATCCACAGCAGACTCAGACGAACTAAACCAAGAAAATCTTACGAGACCCCTTATCAACCAAAACTTGAACATGGGGGGAAATGACAATCGAAGTCTCCACACCGACAAAAACCGAAAAGGAAGAGCCTCACTAGAAACAACAAGGCAAATTCGAGGCAGCTGGACAAATCAGACAACAATGTTAACTGAATCCCCCTTAAGAAAAACCTCGCCACATCATTCGACCAGCCCGACGGATCCCTCAAATAAAAAAAAAAATGGACTTACTGTCAATTATGTCATCAGTGAACATTGCACTGGCACCATTCATGAAACTTTACGAAACTATCGCTGACTCCTTGAAAGACCACACAAGCATCCAAGCGATGATCCATAGCAAAGTTATCTTCTTAGAAGCATATGTCATGGCTTTGGAAGCCAGAAAATCAAGCACAGTTATAATAAATGACGAGGGTTCGTCTTTACGACAAAAAGAGCAGTATGAAGACAAAGAACAAAGACCGGTGAATAAAACCAGGGGGACTCAAACCATAGCTATTACAGGTCATACAACAAATAATCCACCAACAGAGGGTGCAAATAAAGAGGCGAATTTAAAACAAACTGAGATTCAATTAACAAAGAGACCACCACCTAGACAACCCTCAACTGGAAACCAAACTGCAGAAGGTATTTTTCAACTTTTCACACGACCAGTAAAACACAAGGAAAAACCACAAACGAAAGGCAAAGAAATAGAGTCGAGGCAAACAAAAAACCCTGAAACTTCAGAAAAAAGAACCATCAGCCTATCGCCGTCAACAATTGAAACGCCAGAAAAAAGAACCTTCACCCTATCCCCATCAACAATTGAACGCATTGAAGACGAAGAATTGATGAATCTGAGCCAACACCTGGCAGAAAACTCGCCTACGAGTCTAGCTGCACATTGCTCCAGTGAAGCACCAACTTCACAATCACACAAAGAAAAGGAAAACACAGAATTCAGAAGAAGAAATGAAGAAGTGACTGGAGAAAAAGCAGCAAAAAATTTTAGGGAAAACGCGAAGAATACAAAGAACAAGGGCGCCAGTCCAATTGATACAGATAGACAGACAAAGCCAAAAAGGATGCAGAAAGAAACAAAAAAAGAAAACGAAAGGTTGAAATCGAGACCTAGAGACAATCAGACCTCAGGAAACTGGAAAAAAGAACAAAGATACAACTCCTCCAGACAGAAAGAGGGTGAACGCGGTAAATCAAGAAGGAGATCAGCAGGTAGACGGAACGATCAAAAACACAAAAGAAAGCCGTCTAGAAACATAACACCTGGCAGACCGCGTTCCCAATCCACGAATGCCCATAACAAACCCCAATACTGGAAAACGACTCAGCCCGCTACAAGACAAAGGAGAAATGATCTTTCGGTACAGATCCAGAACACAGAAATATAACCTAAAACCGAAAAAAGTGGACAAAGCTAAATGGCGTATAAAGATCACACAAGTGAAAGAAAACAGAGACGAAATAATCTTGAACCGAAACTCAGTGTTAACACTGTTTAAATACATTGGAAAGCTAAATCAAATAAAATCAGAAGATCTCCTTGTAGTAGAGCCAAGCCACGTAAATGCAAAAGCAAAAACAGTACTCTACGTAACATCAACAACGTTGAAAAACCTGATCCTGGACTGTAGTGAAGACCTAGACGAAATGGGCTACAAAGTCAAAGTGCAATCAAACAAAAGCGAAGAAGACAATAAAAGGGAGGCTGAAAACATAAGGCGTATTAAGCCCAGTAAAAAGGAAGTAGACAGACCCCCAAAAAGTGCCTTAGGAAGAACCGGTCGCAATAAGTCGCCTGAAAAAAACAAGGACAGAGCAAAAGCCTGGGAAGTTGTAGAGAAACTGAGGGAAAAGCGACAAGCCTCGAAAGAAAACAAAAATTACGAAAGTTTCACAAAAACCAAAGATACAAAAAAACTTAATAAAGCCAAGGCAATTCCAGAAATAACAGCCAAACTTTCAACAGAAAAATTTCCCCAAAAAAGATGCGAACCCACGAAAGACATATGGTCCTGGTTGCCCAAAATCCTGAGGGAAAAAAAGCAAACATAGCAATCCGCGAGAGATGAGCACATTCTACAAGACAGACATCGCGCGACCCCCTTAAAGTGCGAACTAAAAATGTGCTCATGGAACACGAGAGGACACATCCATCTACTGTCTCCAAAAGACATGGACCTGGGATCATATGACCTTCTATGCCTCCAAGAGACCTGGCTGACTGAACCCCCTGCAATAGGGGGGTTCGAAGTCATCCTTGCTCCAGCCAAACAAGGATGTCGAGGAAGACCTTCGTCGGGCTTATTGATTGCATCTAAAAAAGACTCAGGGATCAAACTAGAAGAAACATTGATCAGCAACCAAATGATTCTGATGGTTAAGGCGGCATGGAGCCGGTGGAGTACCGTTAAAAATGCCTACGAGAAAGTCACCTTAATCGTAGCAAACACCTACTGGAACCCCGCAAGCATAGAGCCTACCGCCTACATAGAAAAAATGGAGGACGGTATAGATGAGGCACTATCGGAACACCTGGTAAAATACTTCCTCATTTGCGGAGACTTGAACGCTACGTGTATGAGCTCGGAAGAAAGAGTGGCGGACCTAGGCCACAACTCAACAAGCAAACAACGCGGCTACCTATGGGTCAAATTGATGAATTCAAGAAACCTTCACAATTTGCACGAAGCATTCCCAGACCCAAATCGCCCGCCATCATGGGAAAGGAAGGAATTGACAGGTACCATAGACTACATCTACGTCACTGAACCACTACTGGTAATAACGAAAGATTTTGTAATTACAAGAGTTACAGGCAGTGACCACAACCCCCTGTCAACAACCTGGATGTCAATAAGGCCACAGAACGAGTACGTTGAGCACCAAGTCATAGCCAACACGAAGGGAAACCGTCTACACCTTACAACTGAGGCCATTAAGGAAATAGACAAAGGATTCAGCTCAATGTCAAATCACTTGGGCAAAAATAATACAGACTATACGCCATTCCTGACGAAGTTTAAGAAGACTCGTAAAATAAAAACAAACAGTGGAAATCCCCCAAGACACGTGTATGACCTAACACTGGTGGAGAAACGTCGGGCACTGCGGAAAATACAACGCAAAGCAAAATCTTCAGGATCTCCAGGGGCTGTGAGAGCGGCAGAAGCGGAAACCAAACTCTACAAAGCATGGGTAAAAGGCCACAGACTGTCTCTCTATCAACAAGATGCTGAAAACATTCTAAAAGCGATAAGTGGCAAAAACATAAAAGAATTTTGGAAAATTTTGAGAGCGGTTAACGAAACCCAAGAAAACACAATCACAACCGAGATCGGAGAAACTACTTGGACAAAACATTACACTACTATGTACCAGGCACCAAGTACCAACTTAAAACTACAGGGCGGAATGTCTCCTGAGCCATGGATAATCATAGATGACCCACAGGAAATCCGAATGAAAATCAGAGGCTTAAAAAACTCCCATGCCCCAGGACCCGATGGGATCACGAACTCCGATCTAAAAACACTTGAAAATGAGTGGCCAAGTCTGCTAAGCAAAATCTTTGGCAGATGCTGCAACTTAAAAACGATACCACCCTCGTGGAAACAAGCAACAATCATTCCAATATTCAAGAAAGGAGACAAAAAGGACCCGATAAATTACAGACCAATTGCGCTCCTGGATGTCATAGGTAAAGTGTTTGGCTCAATGCTTCTCGATCGTTTCAAGATCTGGATGGAGGAATCACCCTGTAACGATCCACTCCAAACGGGATTCAAAAGAAACCTGGGCACGACAGCCAACATTCTAATGCTAAACGTGCTGAAAAACAGAGTACTGGAAGGAGGAACGAGAATCTTTGTGGCGTTCATCGATCTGACACAAGCATTCGACCGGATAGACAGGGCCCGCCTATGGTCCAAACTTGAAACCTGGGACTGTCCACCGTCTATATTAAACCCGATTAAGGCACTATACACCGATACCTCAATACGCATCCGACTCGATCAAAACGGCCTTTTATCATCACCCATCCCAACAGCGAGAGGAGTGAAGCAGGGGTGCCCGCTGGCCCCGGCCCTGTTTCTGGCATTCATTGGTGACATCCAAAACGAGGATCCAAAAATTCGAGCATTTCCCCCAAAATACTGCAAAACCCCGATAACACGATTGCTTTATGCAGACGACTTGGTCCTAATGGATCACACACCAATCGGTCTGCAGCGCCAACTGACAAAGCTTCAAGGGTATATGCAAGAAAACAAACTGGAAATAAACGCAAAGAAAACAAAATTCTTAGTACTGGAAAAAGCGACCAGGAAAACAGAAAAACTGAAACTAACTTTGGAAGGATCACTGATCGAGCGAGTGTTCGACTTCAAATACTTAGGAGTAACCCTAGACTCCTCTTCGCAAGACAAAGCCATGCAATCGGTCCTGATGTCCAAAGCCAACAAATTGGCAGCCCAAGCTAGGGCCATAGATAAAAAGTTTGGAAGATTCTCACTGATCCCTGTGCTAGAACACTATAAGAAAAAGGTGATGCCGACATTAACATATGGGGGAGATGCTATGATGAACTTACCACGATCCATTTGGACAAAAATTGAGGCAAAGTTTTGGCGAAAAGTCCTCAGACTCCCAAACTCGACCCCAATAGCCTCAATCCGACGAGAGCTTAGTTTACCCTCTCTCAGAAGTTCAGTCTCACTATCGTCTCTAAGACTGTTCAGGAAATGCCGGATGACTGAGCCACCATCAATATACTTTCTCATTAATCTTGAAATAGAAAGGAATACAAGCAAATCCCTTAAAAAATGGAAAGAAGAAAACTTCAGCTTGCTAGAACAGGTCAATGCAGACGTAGAAGAACTAATAAAGTACCCAAAGAGAACCTTTACCGAAATCAAAGAACTCGACTGGATAAGCACCCTGGAGACAGCAGGAAAAAATAAATTAACCTTACACCTGCCTTCAAACACGAAAAAACTCAATGAACTCCAGGAATATATAAAGAAGTTTCCATCCAGGAAAGGGAGAGACATGCTGATGAGAGCCCGTTTAAATGTCTTGCAGACAAATGAGATCTTGTCAATTAGAGGCCAGACGGGAAACAACAGTTGTCGATTTTGTGAGATACAAGAAAAGGAAACAATCCGCCACTTGCTCCTAAAATGTGCCTCAAACCAACATATAAGAAGTCGATACTTAAAATCAACCTTCACAGATTTCATCATAGAGGACGAAGAAATATGTTGGTCTCGTTTGATTGGAGGCGACAAAACATCATGGCAAATAGCATCCTATAAAATCTTGGAAGCCATAAACTGGCCGACAAAGGCGCATTTTTAGAGAGCTGTTCTCATTTTCTCATTTTCTTTCTTTTTTCTTCTTTCCGTCACGCTACAGACAAAAGACAGAAACCTCAAATTTTGTAAAAATCTTTTGATTAAATACAAAGAAAAAAAAAAGAAAAAAAAAAAAAAAGGTGAATGCCGGTGTTCATGAACTTGTCTATGCGGTTGTCCAAGAGCTTTTTGCTGCAATAATGATCCAAAACACCTGTGGCGCTTTACGAGAAGAAGCTTAAATGTTGTAGAGTAAAAGGGGGAATCATGCATGCTCCCCCTGGGCCCAGGATGATAACTGTGATTTTATTACGGCTGGCGTGACCAGATTTTAAAACCAAAAATGGGGAGAGGCCAGTGACCTAGCAGTTGGACAATAATTTGATAGCCACAACACAAAAGGAATACAATATGCTAGCAAACAAACAAAGGAATACAATGTGACAGCCCCACACATATTGAATAAGGGCATCACCAGCAGAAAAAGGCAGGCTGGGGGAGGGCTCAGATTACTGTGCCCCAACATATGCACAGTAGCATTCATTTCCAGGGAGTAATACGAGCAATGCTTTTGTACTGATCCTTTCTGATTCCCCTTTTTTCTGGTTATAAGTCACAAATCTCAATCAGAGGCTCAATTCCTGCCAGAGTCATAGTGATGCTAATTTATTGGGGAAAATGTTGAACATTAGCACCCTGGGTGGGGCACCAGCTAATCAGGAAGCTTGGAGCGCGGGTTTTATTCACAGGTATAACCCTGCCTTCCGACTGCGGCATACCCCTTGCTCTGTGCCTCACTTTCTCCACCTGCTCCCCCATTCCATCCAACCTGCATTTAGCACCTGCGTAAGCGTATTACTGGTTCTAAGGGTAGGAAAAAAGAAAAGCTTCCCTTTTGATCCTGTGACTTTCTTCAGCGACGGAGAGACTGTGTGCATGTTAATTACGTCACCATAATCAGCTCAGACAATGGACTCTCTCCCACTAAAAAAGCCTCGTGGGATCAAAGCCTAGCCCTTTTCACCCGCACCCCAGTTTCTCTGGTGCCTGCAGTATTCTTAATCTTGTCAGCGAGGTGAGCTGACCCTGCTGGTAGCCGCCTTGCCTCCTGTGTTAACTAACCCTCGATTTGCTCATGCCTTCAATTTGGTCGGTGGTCCGTTACCTACATGGTCGGTTTACTGCCTCGATTAATATCGCCTTAGTAAAAGCTGTAACCAACATCAAAAACAATGCTGAAACTCTGATGCTTCACTGAAAAAGTTCCTGCACATCAGAGCTATTTTTCCAGTGTTACCTGAAAATAGCAACAAAAAAAAGCTTGTATTGACTGTTTTTTCTAATTATGCCCGTACTAAAATCCCACATTCCCTATGTCGAACGTATTTTCAACTTTCGTTTCTATAAATTGTGTTATCGTGTCCATTTCTGAGTGCACACTTGCACTTTTCAAGTTGTATTTTATTCATTTTGAGCACACACTTGCAGTTTTATCGCATTCGATTCCTATTGCCGCGCTAATTCTAATGACTTTTCAGTCATGGTAACCGTTTTTGTTTCTACAAGAAGCATTATCGTGTTCATTTTCAAGCGCACACTTGCAGATTTATTGCGTTCGATTCCTAGCGCAGTCATGCTAACCGCTTTTATCTTTTTGTGTTATTGCATCATTTTATTTTTCACCATTTCACACTTTTATATGAAGTTATAATCGGCCCACTTAACACTCTCACTTACCAATTTGTTCAGAAGCTGATGTTGAAACTGAAGTTGTTCAGAAGCTGATGTTGAAACTGAAGTTGTTCAGAAGCTGAAGCTGAAGTCGAAGCTGAGGCAAGAAGAAGATGTTGCTTGAAGCCCCGCTGGAGGAGAAGTCTGCTGCTGCATTTCTTCACTGTAATCTGAAAGTTGTAGTGTCTCCCAAGGACTGATCCAGAGAGGACCTGCGAAGGAGACCTCTCCCCGAGCTACGAGGGACCATTGTGCAACCTGCTGTTCTTCATCCGAAGTGCCATGGAAGCCAGTCATGTGTGCCTGCCGTCAGGAGAAGGGGTCTTCGTGAGTCTTCAAGCGGAGTGGCCTGACATCTCGAGTCGAAGAAGTCCATTGGTGTCAACCAGGGTCCGGAGGTGTGTTTCGTGACTGCTGGAAGCCGTTGCTGCCTAGATGAAGGGGGTCCCCTGGCTTAGTGCTGCTAGACACTGGGAGCTGCACAAGTTCCAAACTGCCTAAGAACATTTCAAGGGACATCCTCACCATCATCGCTGACCACTTTCCCTAAGCCAGAGAGAGACCAGAGTCACGGAGTAACGAGGAAGATCTGTTGGTGGGTTTCTTGCCGCCAGAAGCGAATGAAGACGTCCTGAGGGTCCAGACTTGGTGAAGGTGCATTGTCCACTCTAGTGGTCGAGTGCAGGTTGGCAGAAGCTGTCAAGTGGTCCGTGCTGCGGCTTCAGCACCGAAGAATCAAAAGTGAGAAAACCGCAATATTTCGAAACCTAACACCAAAAGTGACATAGGCACCCGTCACCACCAGAAGTCATCGAAGGGCCCCAGGGGTCTTACTCTCATCTGCCAAGCCTTTAAGGAGCCCACAGCAAGTTTCATCTTCACACGACTTCTACAGTCAGAGAAATCGTCGACCAAAGGAGAGCACAGCGAACAGCAAATCTGCTGCTCTTCAGAAAGACTTTGGTTCAATATTTCTTCTTGGACTCAGCATCCCAGTGGCTCCTTCTTCCAAGAGGGAATCGTCAAGTAAAACTGAGAAACACTGCAACTTCGCCTGCCAAGTCACCAAAGGTACTGTGATGAGGAAGAGCATCTTCTAGCCTCAGAAGACATCCAAGGGTCCCAAATTCGTCTTGTATCCTGTTCTCCTGTGGCCTCTCAGGTACGTTGGGTGGTAGAACCTTTTAAAATAAAGCAGGTTATTGAACATTATTGGGCTGGGCTGTAAAATACAAGATAAGTTACTCCTTATCTTTTCCCTTACAGGCTGCCAAAGGGCAGGCACAGAACTGTGTAACTAGTCTAAAGAAAGAATTCTGACACTGTTCACAACAAACCTGCCTTTCTTCCCTATTCTATGCTGGTTATACCTCATTTAAGAATCCACATGCTTATTTAAAACTGCAGTTAGTAAATTTCTTACTGAATTTAAGTATTGTGTGGTATCACAGACTGTATATATTTGCCATTCTTTGAATATGTATTCCAAGTACAAAGTGTTATTATTTATATGTATATATATGGCTGAGGTAACAACCTTATTTTCTATAAAGAAGCTGTGCCATCACGTTACATAGTTTGTGGACATTCCTTTGTGGGGGCTTTAGGGGAACACTGTACTTAAGAACCAGCCTGCATGACCTCCTGAAAGCTTAAGCCTGGTTGCTCGTCCATACTACCAAAATGAGAGCCTTGCTGGGGTGTTCTGTACCCTACCATGCAGAAGTACAGATCCCCCCCAGTCTTTCAATCTCCACCCACCTTTGATCTGCTGATGTTCTCCGTTCAATCCATTCACCAAGTCTGTCAGACATTTAGATTTGCATGCAGCTTAGTTCATCGAACAGCTCTGTGTCACTCAGTGCACATCTTCCAGATGTGGAATGCACATACTGCAGAGAGCTTTCTACATCTCCCAAACCCCCCAAACATGCGCGCAGTCAAGCAGGATCCAGGAAAAAAAGTGCTTAACTCTACAACATGTGCCCCAGTTCTTCTAGGCAATAGGTGCAACTATCATGAATATAAAAATAGAATTATTGAATTGTACCTTCCAAAGAAGATCCAGTTCCCTCAAGGGATTGCAAACCTCTTGACATTAAGGATCATGAAGCAACCATCCCTACGGCAAATCCTTTTTATTTTAAGCACATTATTTTTTGTGCAACATGAACTGCATTTGCTTTTCCATCATCTTAATAGCACCATTAAAAGGGACAGTTGGCCATGTAAAAACTACAGCCAGGTTTCAGCATGAGGGTTCTTTAAAAAAAATGTGACAATTGTTGAATGTGGTCAGGTTGTTTTGGAAACAAAAAAGTGAGGCTTCAGAGCCAGAAAGGGCTTGAGCACCCTGCCTAGTGCAGAGTTGGAGGAAACCAGCAGTTTTTGCTTGTACTCATGGGGGCTCCTACTGCCCATTTATAAAATCTCTGAGCTCTGCACTGTCCTTTTCGAGTGGTATCAATATGACAGTGATTATACCATTTAAAAAAAGGACTCAATGGCCAAAGACGGCCCACCAGAAGCATTGTTCATCGCAGACTGTAATTGATTTTCTGGGATGGATTCTTTCAATTTACAATAAATACTGTCTATGTTTGCCCGCACCTTCCCAACAGGGTTTGTGCTTGTGTTGGCGGCACAAAAAACAATTACTATTTTATTCAAATGATAGCTCAATAGGATCGGGTGCTGCGCTTCAAATAGGATTGCTGAGGTTTCTCCGGGAACTGAGGTGAAATATACAATTCTCACCTTCACCCCTCAAAGTACATAAAATAGAAGATGGGAATTGTGGAGGCATCACTTGCTCTTCAGTTTGCCAATAGAAAGAGTGGCCAACACCTTTGTTATGAAGGTTTCAGTCTTTGGGCTGGAATTTTTTGTTGCACGGTTTTCGAATCAATGTAGGTTGCAATGTAGTTGTGCAACCCATTGGCCAAGAGCGGTGGTTTTGTCCGGCGACGTGATAAGCTAGTGCAGCATCAACAGCACGAATACTAAGCTCAGTGTCTCAGCGGGTTCACCTGCCAAATAAATCTGCAATGCTGCAACTACTGTTCACAGACTCAACCAAGAGTTTGTGCTTCTTGGTTTGGACATGTTCCCTTACTTCAGACTTTCCACCATGACTGATCATATATGTGGATTTGCAGTGCCTGCAGAAAACATTAAGGTCACTCTTTGCATCCTTGCTCAGAAACTGCCAAGACCTGTGCATGTCCCCAGCGATGGAACATTTCGTCTTGGCCATCTCTGGTAGCTAGCTAGTCTTTTAGTTAAGCATGGAGAAACAACAAGCACGTAGGACATCTCGATGACAAGGAGCAGTGCATCGTGTAAAACAAAAAGATGTGCAGGCTTTTTAAAAAGAAATAAAACCTGAGGGCTTAACTAGTAAAGCCCCCGCTACATACAAGGACAGTGGGCAACCACTGAGATCAATGAGCTGGGGGAACACTAAGGGGTACATTGCAAGTGGTTTGGTTATGCCTCTGATCTAGAAAGGATTACAGAATATATAATGTCTCCGAAGCACAGGAGGGGCTGCACCAGAAAAAAGGTGACATTCCCACTGCATATTCATATAAAACTCTCAAAAACTGTTCTTGTAGCCTGAGTGTTTTCATGGATGTCATTTTGTCAAAAATACAACTTTGTCCCGCTAGTTACCACGCATTACAGTCGCAACGCACCCCGCCCCCGTAAAGAACATAATACACCTTACAGGACATATGCGATTAAAGACATCTTGGAGAAATCCTGCAACATTTGTAGCCACTTGATGCTCCTTATTCACGCCTTAGAAACTGCACTCGCTACCAGTCATTGCTGAGTGATAGATAATTCACTCCTGGGGAGTAAGGAATGGTGTGCTTTCTGCATGTAGCAACCTGGCATTCTCCATGGGGAGAGCTGCTTATGCTCTCACCCCGTAGGCAGGATATACCTGTGCGTAACCAAGAGCAAGCACACAGCGTTGCCCACCCAACTTCTGCATTACAGTCACATTTCCACTTTATGATACAGTAGATTGCCCCATGATGTGTCATTTGTTCTTCCTAATAAACATTCCGAAAGATACAGGGTTAGTATCACACAGATATTTTTGTATGGTACCAGTTGGCTGCAGGGAGTCAAACGTAGCGCCTCGTAGCTTTTGGTGTTAGCTAATCACACCCTCCCAGTCTGCAAGCGAGAGCTAAATTTACTGCCCAGCAATTTCGAAGCCTGAAATGTATTGCCATTTTGCCATTTGAAATGTATTGCCATTTGAAATGTATACCCTGTTATGTGCAGGCAGCATCTGAAGGCCTGCAACAATCCACACATGCCCCCAGTTACATAATGCCGGGCTGCAGGCGGATTATCTTTCATAGGACAGCCCAATATATATTGCTCAACACTCTTTCTACAACTTTGGTCCCCAGATAATGTTTTTCTCACCTATATTTTCCACAGTGGTAGAAAGAATCATGTATGCTCTACTTTGCAACTGTGCGCTATGGAGTTACATGAGAAACCCATTTGCATTAAGGCCACAATCAACAAGGATGGATCCAAAGAGAAATAAGGTTAAACAGCACAGGACACATCTACAACCAACATATATTTCACAGCCAAAGCATCCTAAGCCTAGGGCCCCACAAGGTTTCCTTTCTCAATGCAAAGCTTCTATGCTCCTGTCACAGAACACCTAGGAACACCCAACATACTGGGCTCTGGGTACTTCTGGTTTGTGCGCATCAACTCAACAGCAAAGCTTATCCCCCTGCCCTTCAGATCTGCTTGAACACCTGGAGAGCATGCAAATGGCAACTGAGTGTGGTAAAAAATCCCAGCACAATAAGATAAAGCATAAAATACAATGATTTTACAAGCACAATGTAAAGGATTGGACACTTCACATGAAACTGGCTTTGTAAAAACATCATGGTTTTGTTAGGTCCAAACATGTTTGGACCAATCAGTTCAACTGAATCCTTTTGAAATACTGAGCACATTTACAAGGTGACAAAGAAATGGCAAAATTGCCAAAAATAAACGACTATTTACATTGATTGCCCAACAAATGTTTTCAGAAGGTGTGCAAAGAAGGTCACATGTCGGCTTGGCAGATATCTCTCACGGGCACGCCCCTTTGCAAGGCGCAAGACACAGCCACCCTCCTCATGGAATGGGCCAGGGCACCTGACCCAACGGAACATCCTTTCCTGCTCTCTCATAGCATTCAGCTATACAAATAACGACCCAACGTGATACTGTTTATCTGGTCATCGCACGACCCAGTCTCGAGTGTGAAAAATTATTAAAGAGCTGATTGGCCCAGCAGAAAGACGCCGCACAAGGTATGTAGAAACCTAACACCTGTTTTGGGTCTATTCTATGGAGTCTCTCTTCCTTAGAGTAACTTGGAGGCAGAAAAAACACAGGCAATTAGATACTCAAACAAGGAAATCTGACACAACTTTAGGTAAGAATTTAGGCCTGATACTCAGAGTAACATTTTCTTTGAAAAACCGAAGAAATTGAGCCTTGCACAATAGGGCCTGCAACTCACACACCTGCCAGATGTAATGGCCACTAATAATGCAGTCTGTAAGATCAGGAACCTGATCTACTCTGAGTGCATAGGCTCAAAAGTGGGCCCCATTAGATAAGAAAGGATCACATTGAGATTCCAGGCTAATCAGCCCTTAGGCTACCACCAGGACTGAAAAGAAAGAATCTTGCTCCGGCAGTCTCTTAAACAGAGAGAGAGGCCAGATACCCTTTGACAGTGCCCGCTTGTAGGTTTTGCCAGGGACAATAAAAACTCCATGACCACCGAAGTGGGGCACAAAATTGGGTCTGCCCCTCTCTCCCTACACCATGCTACGAATCTTCTCCATGCGCACGCATAGACAGACCTGTTAGAAGGCCTGCGCGCAATCAGCAATACCTCCAATACCTTGTTCGTCAAGTCCCAGCCATCATATCTCAGTGCCAACAGCCATGCGTGAAGAAGGAGAGACTCCAGTTTCCGGTGGAGTATCCGACCTTCGCTCTTGGAAAAGAAGTCTGTCACTGAGGAAGCTGGCTAGGCGGGCAACGGCTAATCCCAAAAGATCTCTCTATCACGCCCCCCTTGCTAATCGGGGGCTCTAAGATCAGGTGAGCTTGGAACCTCCCCAACCTCCATAGAACCAATGGAATGACTGGAATCGGAGGGAACAAAGAGTGAAGGTTGAAGTCCCAATCCACTAGAAATGCGTCGCCCAATGCCCTAACTGGGGGAAATTCCCTTGAGCAGAACCACTTGAACTACGAGTTGTCCCTCTTCGCAAACAGGTACCCAAATGGGTTTCCCAAAAGGGATAAGATCTCCGAAATGACCTGCAACCGAATCTCTCATTTGTGAGAGAACCTGCCTGCTCAGGGAATCTGCCACTCCATCACCGCCAGATGAACTGCAGAGATGGAGACCCTGTTCCCCAATTCCCAGAACAAAAGCACATGTCCTCCTTGCATAGGGGAAATGACAGCAAACACCCCTGTTTGCTTTACTTTATTACATTTGTATTGCGCAGCAATAGACCCGTGGGTGTGAGGGCGTGGACAAGACCAACATAACATAAACAGAAACAAGCTGTTCCGAGAGATTCTGGAAACTGAAAGATGAGATGCAACAAATTGAGACTAATTAAAGAGGAAGGTTTTGAGCCCTTTTTTAAAAATGCTCAGAGACAGTAAGCTTCTTAGATGAGTTGGCAGGGTGTTCCAGAGATCTAGGCTGGTAGATGAGATTTTGATTATTAGAGCGCAGATTTCTATGACAGGGTTTTTACCCAATGTACCTTTGTAAATATAGGGCATAGTTCCCATACGGCCTTTTAAAGGTGATGACCAGAAGTCTGAAGGAGATGCGAGCCTCCAAAGGGAGCCAATGCAATGCTCGACAAGCTTCGGTCACATGGGAGCAACGTGAGAGACCAGTTACAACTCTTATTTCTGGACTACCTGGAGTCTGCTAATGGTGACTTTACTAGCCCCTGCCAGCAAACTACAGCAATAGTCTGATTTAGCGCCTATAATAGCTTGTGCAATCGACTCTGCGTTCTGTTGGGAGATGAAAGGCCTCAGATGAGCCAGCAATTTAATGTGGTAGGAGGCGGATGCGACCATGCTACCCACATGGGCCTTCATGTTTAGCGACTGGTCCAGTACCACACCCAAGATTTTTACTTTAGGGAGGGTGGGTATTTGAATGTCCCCCAACTGAAAGTGTTTATAAGCCGGGTCAATTTTAGCTAGGATGCCCTCAGAGCCCACTACCATGAGTTCGGTCTTACCCCGGTTGAGTGCCAGATTGTTTTGCATCATCCAGTGCTTGATGATGGAGAAGATACGGTTGAGCTCAATTTCATCCAGATCATGCTGACCAGTGAGTGGGATGACACATTGTGTGTCATCTGCATAGTTAGAAAAGAGTATCCCCTCTTGAGTGAGGTGAGTGAAGAAAGAGCCATAAAGATGTTATAGATACAGGGAGATAGGCTAGCTCCTTGCGGAACTCCAAAAAGCACCGGAATGGCGGGCGCCTTTGCTTCATTAGCACACACCCTACTGATTCTATTGGATAAAAAGGAAAGCAGCCATTTGGTAGCGGCCTGGGAGCAATTAGCTACAGTCATGAGCCTGTTGGCCAGAATAGAATAATCAACCAGATCAAATGCTGCAGATTGATCTAGAGAGATGAGCAGCGAGATCTGCTGATTGTCCAGTCTCTTTAAGAGTTGTGACTTAAGGTCCAATAATGAGGTCTCAGTGCCAAAACCTTGTCTGAAGCCTGATTGAAAAGGATTAAGGATGGGGTGCAGATTGAAATGTTGAGCTATTTGGGAGTAAGCAACCCGATCCAGTATTTTTAGCAGAACGGGGGTGTTCTTTATTGGCCTGTAGTTGGTGAGGACACTTTGATCCAGGTTAGGCTTTTTTAAGAGTGGTGTTACCCATGCTTGCTTCATCTCGTTCAGAACGGTACCGTCAGAGACGGAGGCGTTGACAAATTTGCAGATGGCATGCACCAGTGAAGGAGGGCAGGCTTTAATGATAGTGGATCGCACAAGGGTCTCCTGTGCAATTGGTAGCCTTAAGTTTAGTGATGATAGAGGCTGGTTTCTCCTCAGAGATAGGGGTGAAGTCAAAGATTGGGATGTCTGTGTTTCTGGAGAATATAATGACGTCTCTAAGAATACCACTGGTATCAGTAGCACTCTTTTTGATGGCTATACCTTCCTGGATCCCTTCTATTTTCTTTGTCATGGCATTCTGGATGTCAAGACACCAGTTATCGTCTTTAGTGATTGTAGAGGCTATGGGTTCTGGAATAACCTCCTGCTCTTTTAGAATTTTGAACAATTCCCTCGAGTTGGATGATGCTTAGGAGATTCTAGCATTATGATACAACTTCTTTGCTTCAGTTATGGCTATTTTGTATGTATTGGATGCTTTTTTATAGTTTTGTAATGCTAACTGGGATTGATTCGTTTTCCAGACATAAAATAGTTTGAAGGAGTCAGCTATGAGGGTTTGAAGTTCAGTGGAGAACCACGAATTAGTTCTTTTGAGGGGCGCTAGGGTGTTAACCACCAAGTCCAGAGTGGATTTCATTTTCTTGGCAATGGTGCCAGTGTCATCTGTCTCCTGGATTGGCAGAGCTTGTGGAATCAAAGCTTAAATTCTTTCCTGAGTCAGGAATTTACTATTTCGATGTGGAATAGTTTGGGTATAGTGCGGGTATAGTGCGACTTGGCTTTGGTAACATAGGGCACAGTGATAGAAAAGTGAAGAAAGGCGTGATCCGAACAGGGGCAAGGAGCTACCAGCACATCATGATAAGGTGCATTGATGGCAGATACCCATTCTAGGGTATGACCCAGAACATGAGTTGGAACTTGAACAATTTGATTAAAGCCCAAGTCTGTAAAAGATTGAGCTAATTCAGATGCACTAGGGTCATCAACATGACCCAGCCAATGGTTGAAGTCACTCAACACTATGAAGCGAGCATTAGGCTTCAGTAGTGGGAGGAGATAGCTAGAAAGTGCTAGAGTAAAGTTGCCTGACGAGGAGGGCGGGCGATAAATCAGTATGAAGTTAAGTGTGGTTTTGGTATTCATACCGATTTTTATATGAAGAAATTTTACTCCGTTCATGAGATGTCCCTTTAGAATGAAGGCTACACCTCCACCCCTCCCTACCTCTCTATCCTGTCTAAGCACGCAGTACCCGACTGGGATAGCTAGGTGCAATGAAGGACCAGCCGCAGCAGAGCCCCACGTTTCCGTGATGGCGCAGACATCGAGTTTTTGACTGTCAATGTATGCAAATACTTTGTGTGCGTGCTTAACCCGTGATCTGGTGTTAAGCAGCATGCAGGTTAGAGAGCCTACAGAGGGGGGGGGGGCTATGGCATGAGATATTGATTTTCTTCGTGGGAATACCTAACTGGATGGAGGAGGTTTCAGGCTCAGTATTAACTTTAATGGGAGGCATAGAAAGTGAGCTCTGTGAAGAAGGGCAGTCAAGGAGGAGAGGGAACTTGCACACATGGTGGGGAGGCAATAGCAAAGGCATTAGGTAAAGGCGGAGGCAAACTTTCTATAGTAGTAGTAGCTGCCTCTATTGCAGCCATAACTTCCTGGGTTCTCATATTGTGCTGAGAACGGCGCCGAGCCCCGAAACGCCGACACGTCCGGCCAGACCGGCACAGACTGGCTTGTCTCCTTCGCGCCGGCGGGTTTGCGCCGTGTTTAGTAAGAAATAGCTGAAGGGACTACTAGGCTGATGGGAAATGTAGTTTTCCCAAGTCAGTGCGTGCAGGAAGGTTTTTCCTGTTTCAAATCGCACTGTGCTTTCAATACTAGTGTATGTAAAGCAAGCTGAGTTATTTAAGCGGATGCAGGGAAACACTTAGCAAAATAAAAAGATGTTTAGCAAATTAAAACAAGTGACAGCAAATATTATTTAAAACAGTATTGTGACTGTGATGTTACGAACGGGGGCGGCGTGGTGAGAAAACCGGCCCACACCGCTCGCAACGTTCGGGCCTTCTTCCGGCCCTGGGGTGCTGCGCGCAGCACTTCAAACTCGCGGGTGCACAGAAGGACGCGACTACCAGGTTTGGATTCTAATCCCGGACTGGCGCCGTGACGCCAGTTCCAGTTCTAACTTTATTTCCTGCTTCCGTGTCACGTGACCTCCGTCTCACGGGGCACGTGACACCACATTCCTCCCCAAATTGGAGGTGCTTGCACGGCTGTCAAACTATGCATTTTAACTGGTATTTAACACTAGGGTCAAAATTGCGGTTACAAACATGCACCTTAACATTTCGGTCAAAACTTGCGGTTGTATTCAGGGTTCGCCTCGGCGTGATCTTGGCTGGCCTATTCTGTCCACCACGTATCCTTTGTGGTGGGATGACGGCTGGGGCTTCTCCCTCAGATGATATCGTGTGTTTTTTTTTCCGGGTACCCCTGTTGTGGGGGACAGGGTCTCGTCTCCTCCTGTTTGCTGATGTGAACTGTCTGATGTTCCTGGAGTGGCTGTGTTCCTTGACGCCGCTTGGTCGGGGGGTGAGGGCGGTGTTTCTGTTTGTTCTCTCGGAGGTGTTGACCGTTCTTCCCACTGTTCTGGGGGTACTTTCCTGAAGTGCGACACGTTTCTCGTCACTGTCTCTCCTCCTCGAGTGGCTGTGACCATGCTGTGGTTTGCGGTGCTCACTGTCCAGGGTTGGAGTTCGAAGTTGAGGGACATCTTTTTTGTGGGGCACGGTTCCTGACGATGACGGTGTCCCCTGGCACCAGCTCTCTGTGACGAGCTCACCTGGCGATGCTTTCTTGCTCATTTCGCCTCTGCCGCCTGGCGTCTATGGCGGGGATGTCGGGTTCCGGTGCTATCCATTGGGGGTGTATGGGCAGCTCAGCCTGTATGGGTACGCCTAGCATGAGGGCTGCCGGGCTGATGCCTGTGGAGGAGTGTGGGGTTTGTCTGTGTTCTCAGGAACCGGTAAACTGTTTTCAGCCACGGGCGTCCCTGTTCTTTTGCGATCCTGATGACTTTGTTGAGTGACCCCATGAATCTTTCGGCGTCTCCATTCGCTTGGGGCCACCTTGGGGTGATTCGCTGGTGTTTGACGTTTACTTCTTTGAAATATTCGTGTAATTCTTGACTGGTGAATGATGGTCCGTTGTCACTTTTCACTTTTCTCGGTATCCCGTGAATGGCAAATATTTTTTCGAGTGCGAGGATGGTGGTCTCTGCATTGGTGGATGCTACGTGCTCCACCTCCGGGTATCGGCTAAACTCGTCGATCACCAGGAGGAGGTATCCCTCCCCGGCAATCGTGCAGTGGTCCATGCTGACCGCGTCCCAGCGTTTGCAGCTCCTTGGGGCACTGCTGATGGGTTCGGGATTTTCCGGTCTCCTGGATGCTTGGCAGGCTGCGCAAGCATCTACTAGCTCTACCACTTTTTGTTGCATGTTCGGCATCCACATCCTGGACTTCAGATAGGCGTTGGTCTTAACCATACCTTGGTGTCCACTGTGTGCTAGGAGGAGGGCTCTTTCTTCTAGTGACTCGGGCAGTATGATCCTGTGTCCTTTGAGTAGGACACCTTCAGGGGCTAGCGAGAGTTCATGTCGAATCCCAAACAGGGCTCTGAGTTTGGCTTGGGCTGGCGCGGTGCGCTGGGCCATTGACGTGAGAAAGGTCTTCCAGCTTCCTGATCGGATGGTATTGGCAGTATGTTGTAGGATGGTGTCTGCTTCTGTTTCGGTGGCTACTTCGTGCAGGGTCAGGGCCCTTGGTCTTGCGCAGGTGACTATGTGGCAGACGTGTTCGTCGGTTTCTTTCGCTTGACGCCTCTCACTGTCGGTAGCAGGCCGCGGGTGGCGGGATAAGTAGTCTGCTGGGTTGTCAGTTCCAGGGCGGTATTCCACCTCAATGTTGTAGGGTTGCAACTGCAGCATCCACTTCTCTATGCGCGCCGGTGGGTGGGGCGCAGACCCCCGGAATATTGGGATCAGTGGTTTGTGGTCTGTGAGGACTTTTGCTCGTTTGCCTAGCAGGTACACTTTGAAGTGTCGGCATCCCCATAGAATGGCTAGGGCTTCCTTTTCTATGTGGGCATAGTTTTGTTCCGGTTTTGTGAGAGCTCTGCTGGCAAATGCCACGGGGAAGACGTTTCCTTCGTTGTCGGTCTGTGTTAAGACTGCTCCGAGGCCGACAGGGCTAGCGTCGACCAGAAGTTCGGTTTGCTGGTCGGTGTTGAAGAACGCCATGGTGGTGGACGCCGAAAGGGTGTCTTTAATCTGTTGGAACGCCTTCTGGTGAGTTTCGGTCCATGCCCACATTTGGTCTTTCTTCGTGAGTTCCCTGAGCGGGCTTGCTGTGCTGGCGAGGTCAGGGATGAAACGTGCACAATATGTTGCCATTCCCATGAAGCTTCGGACTTCGGAGGCTGATTGAGGTGCTTTGGTGTCTTTTATGTCGTGTACCTTGGATTGGTCTGGGGACACGCCCTTGGCGCTGAAAATATGTCCGAAGAAGCATATCTCCTCTTTGTTGAACTCGCACTTTTCTGCGTTAAGCGTCAGGCCTGATTCTTCTAACCTTGATAGGACTGCTTCCAGTCGTTTGCGGTGATCTCTTTTGTTCGACGCGTACACAAGGATGTCGTCACTGATATTGGTAGTGCCTTCTAACCCTGTGATGACCTTGCGGATTTCATGCTGGAACACTTCCGCAGCGGATGATATCCCAAAGTTGAGGCGTTTGTACCTCATCAGGCCGAGGTGAGAGGAGAATATAGTGATATATCTCGACTCTCTGGCCAGTCTCAGTTGGTGGTAACCTGATCTGAGGTCGAGTTTGCTGAAGATGGTGGCTCCGGTAAGGTCTACGATGAGCTCGTCTATCGTGGGTGTTACATGACGTTCTCTCCCAATGGCTGCGTTGGGAAGCCTCATGTCGATACAAATTCTTACCGCGTCTGGTTGTTTGGGCTTCTGGGCTACTACTATGGGCGAGACCCACGGGGTGGGTCCTGACGTTCTTTCAATGATCCCTTCATCCTCTAGCTTGGTTAGTTCTTTCTCTACGGCTCCCCTCAAGTGGAACGGGATTCGACGATGCCTTAATGCCTTGGGTTCGATGGTGGGGTCTATGTGGAGCTTGATGGTTCGCCCTTTTAGGCACCCGATGCCTTGGAACAACTTCTTGTGTTTTTCTAACAGGTTGTCAAGATTGTCGTGTTGGAGCCCGAAGGCGAAGTGGATCAGCTCTAGCTTTTCTGCTGTCCTGCAGCTCATCAGTGTTTCGCAGCCGGCGTCTACTACGTAGATGCGTGCTCTGTAGTTAGTGTTTTTGTGAGTAAAGTCTGACTTGAATGATCCTCGTACGGGCAATGGCTTCTTGCTCCCGTAGGCATATAGCTGAACTTTTTTTCTCTGGAGCGTAGGCTTCGGGCAGAGTTTGTTGAATGCCGTCACCGGCATGACGTTCACGGTTGCGCCGGTGTCTATGACTACCTTCAGGGGTGCTCCGTTGGAAAGAACTGTGCACAATGGTCTTTTCCTTTTTCGTGTTCAATGAGGTTTGATTGCTGAGATGAGGTGTACCCTGTGAATCCGGCTGCTCCCCTTCTTCCGTCTAGGTTTGTCTCTCCTCTCTGGGGACGAGTCGTCATCGCTGTCGTCGCTGCTGCACGTGCCAGGGGATCTCTGGAGGTCGACGGCTCTTGCTTGACCTTTCCGTTCTTGTTGGCGGGAAGATTCTCTAGGCGCGAACTTTTTCCTGGGTTCTTGCGAGGGTTGTTGCGTTGCGTCATGTTTGTTCGGTGGATTCAGGCAGGCTGCAGCGTAGTGGTTAAGGCGATTGCACTTCCTACACGTGGAACCCCATGCTGGGCACGAATCACCTTTGTGCCAGGGGCCTCCGCACCACTTGCAGTTTCTGTCTCGCCCTTGTGTCGTGGTGGGCCTTTGGCTCTGTTTCGTGCGACTGTTCTGATGCTTGGAAATGGCTGCAACGTCTTCCGTGGGTTTGGGGTTGTCTAGCGGCATTCTTTGGGTGGCAGCTTCCATGATCGCTACTTGATCATCTGTTTGCTCGCGGAGACGCGCCATTTCTAGGATGCGAGAGAGACGGATGTTTTTCTCGGACAGGATGGCCCGTCTCAGTTTTTCTGAGGCTATCCCGTTGATGATCTGGAGACGGATGGCGAACTCTTCATCCGGGAACTCGCATCCTACTGCCATTTCTCGTAGGCGAGCATGGAATTTGTCTACGGTCTCTTTCTCGCGCTGCCTCGCCATGCAGAAATGAAAACGTTCATAGTCCGGGTTGAGGTCAGGTTTGAACATGTTCGTAAGTGCGGCTTTGGCTGCGTCATAATTGTTGTCGTTGCCCCGGTTCGGGGTGGCGTTGAACAGGCGTAAGGTGGCTGCTCCAATGTTGAGTAGGAGGAAAATGCGCTCTTTTTCGCTATGGTAATGTCTCTCGCATCTAGGTGCATCTCAAATTGTTGTAGCCAGATCTCCCACCTTATGGCTGCACCCGTGGTAAAAGGGTCAAAAGGTGGCATAAACATTGTTTGTGTTTGGGTCCGGGGGGTCCAGGGTGAGGCTCCTTCTGGATGACGCGCCTATGCTGGCTCTCGTGGGACTGGTGTTTGGGCTGGACATGTTTTGGAACGCCTCTTGCCGTATTGTATGTTCGCTTCTCCCTTGCCACTGTACTCCTTACTTGGTTTTAGGGCGTGGTACCTCTCACTGCGCGGTGGGCTTTGTGTTCTTGGTCCTCTGCACGTGGAGTGTTTGGAGGTGTTGGGGGGCGAGATGCTCGCTGCGCCTCAGCTTGTTGGGTGCCTCCCACTGTTTTTCACGGAGACAGAGGATTTCTCTGGAGCGGTTGTGTGGTTCTTTTTTTTTTTCCCGCTTGCACGTCGTGGGCGGGTTGATGCTACGCGGCTCCGCGTGTGTTTCAGGGTGCGGGCCGATCCCGCTTCGTCGCCAGTGTGATGTTACGAGCGGGGGCGGCGTGGTGAGAAAACCGCCCCACACCGCTCGCAACGTTCGGCCTTCTTCCGGCCCTGGGGCGCTGCACGCAACACTTCAAACTCGCGGACGCACAGAAGGACGCGACTACCAGGTCTGGATTCTAATCCCGGACTGGCGCCGTGACGCCAGTTCCGGTTCTAACTTTATTTCCTGCTTCCGTGTCAGATAACCTCCGTCTCACGGGGCACCTGACACCACAGTGACCGGCAATTCTTAAGTAAACAGACCTGAGGGGTGAGGAAGCAGGGATGGACTTCATAGTCTGGCCAGACTAGCACAGACCAGCTTGTCTCCTTCGTGCCGGTGTAACGTCACTTTTTGCTATGTGTCAGAAAATCCTATCCTGCTGACTGAGCATACTTAACGGATAGGATTTTTTGACACAAGGAATGTGGTTTGCCTGTCTTTCTGGGATCCCGGGGGTGCAATACGTTTAACTTTATGAGAGCCAGGCTCTCTCAAATTACATAATACGGTGAAGCCGTGTCACTAGCAACTCCAAACGGACATAAAAATCATGAACACAGCGGACGAAGGAACCTGAACCCAGCGGACACTTCGTTTTATAGGCTCACAGGATTCTAGTAAGCACGAAATGTGCAAAACATATTAAAGAATTCATCAAAAATGTATATGTATGTGTATGTGAACTAAGTGCATTATTTACGTGATAATAATGCACTTAGTTCACATAAACGTACATATTCGTGATAAGTCCGGCTGACTGCGCATGCGTGCGCATGCTCAGCGCGTGTGAGGAAGCCTGAATTGAATACCCTACACAGTGGGGACCTGCACTGGCAGCAGTGTGCACAAGCTATAACAAAAATAAACATAGCTGTAAACACTTCAATATAGCGATTCTTAGCATCACTGGTGTTAATACTCATTATTGACCAGAATGAAAAAAACTGTTTTGTTCCTTAGTACGATTGTACGTGTAATATATATGGTGAGCACAGATCTTAGCAGCAGGTAGCCAACACAGTGAGCTATCTTTTCTGCAACTGTACAAGAACAGGGCATATGTGGCTGACTAGTGACTTCCAGCGAAGAGGGGTCGGTTCCAACGAGGAAAAAGTCGTGTGTAGTGCTAGAATATTTATAGGAGGTAAATACTCGAGAGAAGGGACTGTAAACTCATAATAAGGGTTTGGGGCCTGTAGGGTTGTAAGCCAACTGGGCGTTTCAAGTGTGACACGCAAGAAGGGAATTCTGTGTTCCATATGTTGACGATCTGGCCTTGTGTGACCAGACTTATGTGGGAGTTAGAAACTCCTGAATGAATTGCAGACATATGCAAAATCAATGGTTTGCGGATTAATTACAAGAAAACATGAACGAATGCACTCTGCATGCAAGGATATTTCAAGTGGGGACATGCAAGTCGGGAACGGAGGGGGCGCTACAGTAGGAAAGCACGGTGGAGCACAAGCGATGTATGGGGTGGGCACCACGGGCTATTTATTTACAAGGCAGCACCTGCGGCAATTATTGTTTGGGCATTAGGGTACGGTGGTGGAATGTTCTTCGGGGAAGCAACATGGGCGAAGAGTGAGTATGGTACCCGCCAGTTTTGTTTGTAGTGGATTGTGGCATATTATAAGGGATATCGCGAGCGTCATCCTGGGCGCGTCAATTAATGGGGGATGAACGTCACGTGGTACCCTTGCGCATAGTATATACATTACATACATACATGCGTTAGTTAAGCGCGGCAGGGTGGTGGTACCCCTTCATGAATATGTTTTACCAGTACAAGTATTCAGCGGTCCCGTGTCAATTTGGCACTTTCATGAGCTGGCAACGGTGCCTCAAAGATGGTTAGGTGTGTATCAGTGTTAGGGTTTCCTTAGGGGATCCAGGCGAGCGCTGTAAGGGGGCGAGAAGGTTATTGGGCATTGGATGATTTAGGGTGGTGATATAACTTTGTTCAAATATCAAGGCACGCGGTCTCCAAGCCGCTCATTGCAGATGGGGGTAGGTGCGTTTTGCTGGGGATAAGGGCAGCAGGAGGTAGAGGTGGCAGATGAGCAGGCTTCATGCAGGGGGTAGGGGGAATTGTCAGGAGGGAAGAGATGGGGTGCAGGGCTGGGCGAAAAGGGAACGGTAAATTGAGGTTTGGTAGTGGACACGGCAAGGGTGGAGGTATAAATGAGAGGATAGGTGCACGCATGAATACGGTGCGGTAAGCGGGATGTGGCAGGGAGCGGGGGTGTAAAAGTTGGGTCACACGGTTGTGCGGTGAACAGCGCGAAGTAAAAGATCGGGTTTTTGCCTGTTGCATAAAGGGGGCGTTTTATGCCGCATCACAGGGAGGGATGTGCAAAGGTAACGTGCATAAAATATAACAAAGGGTTTTAATGGGGGAATTGGTATGGGACCAGCAAGACGCACGGGGTGTGGAGTTTGCAGGGAGGGGAGACGAGGTAGAAGGTTAGGGCAGGAACAGGGATGTTCGTGGGGGTTCTGGCAGGGGAGAAGGAGGCATGGTGCGAAGGGCGTAAGGCAGCTTGGTAGGAGAAGACTCGGGCCGGGAAAAGTAGGGCGGTGCAGAGAATATGCAGCAGGGGCGGTTGGCGGTTTAGTTACGGTTGGGCCGAGGTGTTCGGTATGTCCTGGGGGTGATTGGTAACGCGAGATTGCATACCAAGGGGCAAGGGTTGGGGGGCCAGCGTTTGGTAATGCAGGGCGGGCCAAGTGGGAGATAAGGGTGAGAGTGTTCGTGTCACTTTGGGAAAACCGCGCAGGACCATAATTTTGGGCCATAAAGTCAGGCCATGAATTTAGAGAGGGCCTGACCACCTAATGGCCTGGCCCGGGAACGTGGGAGGGAAATAAAAGGGTGGGACACATGTCTTTAAAGCGGCTGGAAAATGTAAACAAATGTACGGAGAGTGTGGCTGAGGCCCTGTTGCTACAGAATGGGCAGTCGGTTGCCCTCATAGCCACCTGTACTAGGCGCAAATGCCAAGCGCTGTTGTTGCAGGTAAGTAACCTGCCTTGGTGGTGACATAAGGCACACATAATGTGGCAGACCTGCATACATACAGCTCCATGGTAAATGTTTTTTTGGGGATTCGACTTTGGCGAAGAGTATTTATGGTTCCCGCCAGGATTGTTTGTATTGGATTGTAGCGTATTATAAGGGACTTGCGAAGCTTCATCCTGAGCGCTATACTGGAAGCAATATTGTCGCATCGCACGTTCTGCAGTGTATGGGCTTTTGACCATTAAAGCGCACTGGGCTGTGTGCTAGAATTTATACTGATTATTGTGAGTGCTAACCGAAACATGCCGGCTATAAAAGCACCAAAGGAAACGTTAAATAACAGACCGGTATGACTTGGCGCCTGAAGTTTATGGCCGTGGCAATGCACCTTGCCAGGTTGCGTAGACATGTGGTCCAGGGACCAGGGTGCGTGCGGCAGGGAATTCAGGTTGTAGTAGGGGGTAGGGGGGGAACTTAGTGGCGTCAAGATGTGGTGATCAAGAAACCTGGAATGTAGAGGGCGTAGTGAGTTATGGGCAGGCGGAGCAAGAGTGGAGTGGGGGGGAATTTGGGAATGAGAAACGGGAGAAACTTTTCATCATCATGTTTTGTAGAATGTTCGCCAAGGCAGTGTGCCTTTATGAGGTTTAGGGCATGGTATATACATTGGACCACTAAATGCAGACAGGTCTGGGTTTTGTGTAAGAACCAAATGCATTCTGGGAGTTGTGGTATTCATTTACCGGCACAGACCAGCTTGTCTGAGGTTGTTGAGGTAACCCATAGACACTTGTCTGTTAAAACTAGGCCATTCTTCGTATTGAGCAAAAGCTGACAGCTTTCGGCTCCAGAAGATTGATGTGCCATTGGCGCTCTACCTGTGACCAAAGTCCACTCCGCTCACCTGCAGATCGCGCAAAGAGCACCCCAATCTTTAATGGATGCATTCTTGACCACCGAAGCCTCCAGCCAAGGTGTTAAGAATGGCGTCCCCGGCATCATGTTCTCCTGGTCGGCCCACCATGACAGGTCATCGATCACCATCCTTGAAATCTTGAGGACATCCGACATGCTGCCGGAATACTGCGACTATTGACCTAGCAGTATCCATTGCAGGAAGGGCATCCTTAGCCTGGCCTCTGGCACTAGAAAAATGTAGGAGACCACGAGGCCCAAGAGATGGAGAAAGTCTGAAGCTGGTAGCCTGCTCGAGTCCGGAACCGTATGACCATTTAACCAATGCTTACAACTCTCTCCTCGCGGGGTGGGGGGACGGCCTTCCCCACCCGGTTTTCAAGGACTGGTCCAATAACCTGTAGCTTTGTGCTGGTGTTATGGGTGAGTTCTGAAAATTCACAGAGACGTCCAAGCTGTGAAGCAGCAAACAAGTGTCATCGAGATGCCTCAACACCTGCTCTGGGGATCGACCTCCAATGAGCCAGTTGTCCAAATATGAGAAGAAAAAGACTTGGTTCCTCCTGAAGTGGGCCCCCACTACTGCCATCAGCTTGGTGAGCACCTTCGGTTCCGATGTCAAACCAAAGGGAAGCATGTTGAACTGATAATGAGTGTTTCCGATGACGAACCTCAGGACACGTCTGTGCTTCTGGTGTATCGGCACATGTAAATAGGTGTCCTGCTGGTGATGAATACTTTTGCAGTGTTGTGACTGCTGAGCGGAGAGACAGTGTCACTTTATGCCCAAATATGTTGTGAGGTTCATTCCTCTAATCTAGTCAGTGTGGAATGAGCGTGGAGCGAGCATCAGCCGAATATCGGTCCAGGATGCCGCAGAGGCTTGGAAGCCAACGTATTGGCCGACAGCTGATAGAGAGCTGTCCCTGCCCCAGTGCCAGCTCTAGCCTAACACACCCAGCGCCATAGTGTTAGAGGGGTAAACCCCACCAAATGTATGTGTTAGCTCCCAGCTAGGGATTTTGTGTGGCAGGAAGCAGAAGGCTGGCCTCTTCGCAGGTAGCTATCAGCTAGCAGGCTATCAGGCATTAATTGGTGGGGGGTAGGCAGCTAATAGTAAATGGCTGGAGCCGTATTACTTACTTGCCTGCCTTATACCTCCCTGTATCAGCCTGTCACTGATTAATCAACCCTACCAGCCCACTTCTTTGCTCAACTTGCTACATTCGCTCTTCCTGTACAATTTGACAAGCAAAAGCGCTGATCACTGCACTATGGATAAAATTGATTTTCCCCTTGATTTAGCCACACAGCATAGTAGGACTATAAATATCCGTACTGGGAGACAAGAATTGGATGACATTTATTCACCCGATGTTAGCGAGTCAGTGAAACTGGCTTTTCGCTGTAGGGAGAAAAGTACAGATTTCATTTCTGAAAAAAAACCTCGAAGGAGAGAGATGCTCTCTGATGGATACTCAACTATTTGCGATTTAACAGAGGGGTGGGTGGTGAGGGGTGGAACAGAGGGCATCTGAAATGAAGAGTCCTTCACTAGCATGAATAGCTGTGCCAGAGCCATCACAAGTTACTGCGCAGGAGGAGCTGGACATTGGTGATCCCCTCACGGACTCCCCACTCTCTAATACACCAGCAATTTTTAAGGAAAAGCTGGAAGATTCAATAATGCACTGTTCAATAACTTCTCTACCACTAGGAGCGAAGTCTATCTGCCACTGGCAGAGACTATCAACCTGGGTCCTGCATCCATAGCGGCCCTAAATATGGTCCTCACCTCAATAGTTAACCTTTATGATAATATTCGAACTGAGGAGCAACAGCACACTGCAATACCCAAAGAGGTAACATCAAGCTTAGAGCAGCTATTTTTCCTTCATGTGTTGTCATGTATGTATGTTTATCTATATGTATATAAAATTAATATGTGAAAGATTTGGTGTTAAAACCAACACACAAAAAAGAAATTGGTGTCCTGCTGGTCCAATAACACCTACCAGTCCTGGGGTTGTAAAACCTGAAGACTATATTGTAAGGTCACTATCCTGAATTTGTCTTTCTTAAGGAACTCAATCCCTTAAAGACAAGGATGGGACAGAGACCTCCCACTTTCTGGGGCACAAGGAAGTAGCAGGAGTACCAGTCGGTTCCTCTCTACTTGGTTGGAAGTGGAATCTCCCCCACTGCTCCCTTTTCCAGCAAGACCTCAATTCTTCCCTGAGCTCTTGCTCCGGGTCCCAAGAAGGGAGAGTTGTCAGTTTGTCTGGGGGCCTGCTTAGAAAAGGCAGGCAGTAACCCTGATATACCAGCTGAAGTACCCAGTCATCAAATGTCATATCACACCATCTGTTGAGATGCTTGGAGACTCTCCTTCCAACTGGTGTAGCGTGGAGAGAGAACTCGGAGGTTTTGGGGTAGGTGGTGCCACTGGTGCTGAAACTGACGACGTCTGGCTTCTCATGGCCCTTCACCCCCACAAGGGCATGAAATTCTTTTCTGACCATGCATTGTCTAAGGCAACTGTGCCTTCCTCAAGAAAGGGGTGTAGTGGCAGAACCTCCTACTTCTTGATGCAAAGGAGAAAGTTGAAGATGGAGTAGGCTGCTGGAATGCCAGCTCCAATGACTTTGCTGTGATTGTCTATTCCTTACACTTCTTTTAGGATTTGTCGGCTTTGAGTCTGAACAGGTGTTCCCCGTCAAAGTCCATATCCATATCCAATAGGTTTGACTGAACCTTTGGGAAAAATCTCGATCCTCAGAGGTAAGCGGCCCTATGATGGACCGAAGTTCCCATGGCTTGAAGAGCTTGACAAGCTGCTTCCTTGCCCTCATTAACATACTCTAGGAACCCCTCTCTGATTTGACCTTCAGATAAATGCTTCAATGCCTCCCACACAACATTCAAAAAGACATGCGAAAAACTGTTCATGGCCTGTAAGAATGTCATTGTATTTTCCCTTGTTCCGTCCCTTGCCTTGAAGAGCTTTGAAACACATTGGGCCTCATTATGAATCCCGCGGTAGCCGTGTCGTTAAAAACGGCATGGCCGCTGCCGGAGTAATTTTTTTTCCGGCGCCCGGGAATGGGCAATTACCGGGCTGGCAGACCCGGTAATTGGCCACTCCCGGGCGCCGGAAAATATTACTCCCCATTCCCATTTGAGTCCCATTGGATGCAATGGGAATGCGGAGGTCGGATGCACCGGCACCATTCGTGTTTCAGGCGTGCAGGTGTGGAATAGAATGAGATGGAATAGAATGATATGGGGAATAGAGAGGGTGCCAATGATGAGCAAGAGGAAATATGTGTGAGAATGGGTGAGAGTGAGAGTGTAACAAAGTAAGAGTGTGAGACGAAGGACGAGAGGGTATAGGGAGGTCGAGTAAGGTGGGTGCATGGGGGAACAGAGGGGGCTGTCACCGTAATGCATTCAGCACAACCCCCATACCCCTTCAGCAGATTATTAAATAAATCTAATAGCTTAAAAATGGTGGGGAATTTAGGAGAGCTTTGCCTGCTGGATCGGGGGAGACAGTGAGGTGCGCACGCACACACACATAGAGGGTAAGGTGCCAGCCTCATCGAGGACAATGGAGACTCGTGTGCCAGAATAATCCCCGGTGAGGCAGGCTTTTAGGGATTGGGAGAGGTGGGTCAGAGGGCACTGCAGCAAGTACGTTTTCAACAGACAAAACACGGACCCGGCCACAATTGAGATCTTGGATCCAGTGGCAAAAACTCGATTTTTCTAATAATTCAACATTTACAAATTATGTGGAATATCATGGGCAGAGATTATATCTCTCATAAAGGCCTGGCCAGTGCAATTAAGAGTAACCATGTATCACCCCACAAACGCATATCCTATTACTTCATTGTATCACTCTAGGAAGCAGAGGCATAGACAGGGCAGGGCCTGAGCAGGCAAGCGCTGTGTGGGCATTTACAGAAGTTAATGTCACTGCGTTGGGCCCAAATACATTAGCTTCAGGCCCCACTTGTTAGACCACTCTGGCTACTCCTCTGCTAGGAAGGATGAAAAGAAAAGCTGTTTCTGGCAGGTTTCTAACCTCTGCAGCATTAGAAATGGGGGAATCACTCTCCGAGGTACATTAGTGACCATTATATCCCTGGATTTCAACACGTTTCCCTCCAAATATATTATACATTTGCACAGTACAGTTGTGCTAACCATGTCTCGGAAAATGTACTTAGACATCTCCTTGCTTTGTTGTTGTGGATGTTCATCAAAGCTCTTGAGTCTTGGCCGGTCTACAGGGCATCCAAGAAGAGACAACACAATGCATACAATGGATAGAGCTTACCTCGATTAATGCTTTGTACCCCAGAATATACATACATTAAATGGACCTGGAAATATCTGATGAGGTCTGCCTGCAGTAACTTAAGTATCCTGATAAATGGTTTGAGATGCTGTCATTTGTTCTATTTAGCTTGACATACATTTTGTGTGGTGATGCAATCTATGAACCAAGGCATCCTTTACATATTGTCATAGTGCGCCCCATTGAGTTATATTCTGAGGTGTGCTTTAAAGGACTTGTGTTGGGTTCCTGAGTGCCTAGCCTCCATTCTGTGCGTTGATCGGATGCTGGGTGGTAGTGTGAAGGAATTGCACAGGCTCGCAGGCAGGGTTCGCAACCACCAGGCAGGCCACCCTGTGTGCCCAGCCATAACCCCAGCGGGTGACAGCAGCTGTATACACTGCAGCAAATAAAATGGGTGCGCAAAGGCGCCGCCTATCTATCATATCCTCTCTCTTTAAAACAAAGGCCAAACCATCAGCGTTGAGTTCATCAGTACCCAAAAGCACAATCTCAAGCGTTAAGATAGTAGTAGCTTGCTGAAGGTATGGCAAAGACCGTTTGAGTGAGGATGGAGATTTGAGCCATATTTCCACTGGCATTCGAAGCTTTAATGCACGTGGCAGACAGTGCATAGAAGGGAGTTTGCACTGTGTCTCGCAAACTTAGCAACTTTTAGAATCATGACCCTGAGGTGAAGACCATTTGGATTTTTTTGGCCACTGGCCACTATGCAAATATTGAGTTTTTCAGGGACTCGCACTATCACTACACGGGGTAAGCGCTTTCCACCCGGCCTTGCGCAACCTTTTTCTCGTATCGTTCCTCTTCACGTGCATAAAACAAGCTCCTTTTGTGGCATAAACTCAATTTATAGTGATTTGTACCCTACCATTTACCAGTTATAAAAGAGTTGAAACGAAGAACCAAACTCACCAATGCGGCCATTTCTGGAGTCGTCATAGCTGCAGTTGTCAAAGTTGCCCATACATAAGGGCACTTCAGCAGTCATTGATCGAGGGTGAGTAACACGCTTTAACGCGAAGGTAGGCCTGCATCGTGAAAGATCACTCCGTCGCTCGCGTTCGGCACACATTAAAGCACGAATGGCGGAAGGACTTGGATAAGAAACAAAGGCAAGCAAATGGAAAAAAACAAGGCACAGCTGGTGCTTCAGCCATTTCATCAGCAAGCGCTGGCAAGTTGCCATGCCAACGCCATGCACTGCTCCCAAACTCCCCTTCTCCTTTATGTTTTACAGTAGCAATGTTTTGGCACTATTTGTGGTTTCCTCCTTGATGGTGTCCCTGACCTTCACCGGTTTACTGTCTCCAGTGTCCACATCATGGATGCACCAATCTGTGCAATCTCGAGTTATAGAAAACAGACTGGCAAACTGTCCCACTAAACGGCAACAGTCTGTCAGCTGCTGCTCTGATAGGTCTCTTACAAGGTTGACACCTTCAACTGACCTATCTGTGGCTTCAGTGTTCCAGAGGTCTGGGAGGGGATCGGTGTCCTCCTCTGTCAGTCACTAAGGCCATGACCAAGTCATCCCGGCTATAATTGGTGTTTTGCCGGTTGACGTAAAAGACCCTGCACATCTGTTTAGGTGCTTTCATGTCAATGAGATATTCACTTCGCTGGCTTTTTCCAGCACACAGTAAGGCCCAGTCCACTTGTCTTGAAGGGCACTGGGTTTGACAGGCTCCATAATCCACAACCACTGGCCTGGAGAATAGACTGTCCCTGAGGCCTTCTGGTCGTGGCAGTGCCTCATCAGCTCCTGATTGGCCTTTAGATTTTTCATTGACTGTTCCATGTACTTTGCCATTCTAGACCAAAGGCCAAGTACATAGTCCACCACATTTGGCATAGGTGACGAGGGATTGCCCTTCCATCCCTCTTTCACTAGACTGAGGGGACCCTTGTACAGGGTGTCCAAACAGAAGCTCAAAGGGGCTAAACCCTACTCCTTTCTGTGGCACCTCCCTGTAGGTAAACAGGGGCATGGTAGGAGAATATCCCATTTTCTCCTTAGGTGCTCTTCCAAGCCACCTATCATCTTGTTGAACTGCTCAACAAGTCCATTTGTTGGTGGATGTAAGGATATAGTGAACCGGTAGGTGACTCCACACTCTTCCCACATATCCTTCATATATGCTGATATGAAGTGCGATTCCCCTGTTAGAAACGACTTCCTTGTGGAATCAAACACAGGAGAATATCCCAATCAGAGCCTTCACAACCACGGGGGCTTCAATGCTCCTCAGAGGGAAAGCCTCAGGGTACCTTGTGGCATGGTCTACCACAACCAAGATGTATCTATTCCCTGAGCTGGTTTTAGTATCCCAAGGACCCACAGTATCCATGCCTATTATCCCGAAAGGCAGGACAACCATGGGTAGTTGAATTAAGGTTGTCTTTGTGGCACCAACTGCTTGCCAGAAGCTTGACAAGTAGGGCAGGACCGGACAAATTCTTTAAACATTATGCCGAACTGCAGCCAGTATAAGTGTGCAGACAACCAGTCCAATGTCTTAGTCACGGCCAAAAAACCCACTAAACGAATTTGGAGAGCCAAATTATCACCAACCTTCTGATGCCCTCACCCTCAGAGTCTTTTGACTCACTGTACAGGAGTCCATCCTCCCAGTACACTTTGAACAGAGCAGGGGCCTCGCCCTTAGCCTGCTCCTATGCCTGCTTCCACAAACCCGTCGGAGTGGAACACTCTTTCTGGACTGTGAAGAAGTCAGTCTGATCTGGGCCCCCAGCTGATGCAAACTCATCCAGCTTGGGCAGACTCTTCAGAACTACGCCCACCTGGTCCTCCACTTCAGGTTCCTGCACTGCGCCAGGCAACTCTAAAGTCCCCTGATATCAAAGTAGGGTTGTCAGTAGCTACTGGCCCCTCTGCCCCAGGAGAAGGTGACTCAGCAGTCTGCGGAACTGGACTAGGGGCTACCGACAACGCCGGTCCTTCAAACAAGCCCTCTGGAAGAACTCCAGGCCCTAAGGCTATGAGAGTGTTCAATCTGGCGATCTCTTTGACTCTCTATCGGGTAGCCACTGGGACTACCTCGGGACCAGAAAGATCATTACCCAACATACATGGGTCAGGGATGGAGTCTTTCACTGCTACACAGTGCTGGGTAGTTTCACCTCGCCAGCTGAACTCTACTATTGTCAAGGGGCACTTACTCTTTCCTTCAAACCCACTGGTCAATCACTACACTACAATCAGGCCCATCAATATATTGACAGCAGTGACGCTAGCTGCAGTGTCTTGGACCACAGGACTTTTGTGTCCATTGTTATACACATATTCTAAATAGAGTTGAGTATTATTGGGAACTGGAATCTCTTCTGGAGACCCGGTACCATTCCCACTCAGTGTAACAAATCGACATTCGGCCACTCCTTGGCCTAGTGGGAAGTCCTCCTCTAGGAGGCCCACACTAATGATGGCCTCTTACATGAAACCAACATTCACTATGGCTTGCTTGGGTAAACCCTTGCAAGCAGGATCCTCTTTCCGATGGCCCAGCTCCTTACACACAACAAACCTTTGGGTGGAGAGAACGCAGGTGTCCCACTTTTAGGGGTGCCTGCGCTCTTTTCAGTGTGTACAGCTGAATAAAAAATGTTGGATTGCCATTCATTCTTTTGGGGACCTGACTTTGAAGAGGAGTGGGTTGGACCTTTGTCTTTACCATCCTTGTTTACTTTTTTGATTTCTCTTCCAGTTTGGGTGTGCTCACCTGAGCATTTTTATGGACTCGAGTACTCACAAACCTGTCGGCAGCCTTTGCAAGCTTGCTAGGGTCTGTGATAGTCTTGTCCATAAGATGCTGGTGTAGGACAACCTCACAATTCTTCAATACATGCTCACGCGCAATCACAATTCTTCAATAGATACTAACGCGTAATCAAATTGTATCCCTTTAAATGTGTCAACTTGGTTACCAGCCACCGACATGCTATGATATTTCAATGACAAGTGTGTAAAATATCTGCCCACTTTTCTTTCCGAGCTCTCTGAAGCTCTTGAGATACTGTTGTGGGGTTTTACAGAGCTTCCTGAGGAGGGCCACCTTCATGCTTTCATAAACAGGCCTTTCCTTAGGCATTAACTGAAGAATTGCTTCAGTCCCTGGTAAGTAAGCAACTCATCAGGGCTGCACCCCACAGTACCTTGTCCACCTCCTGTAGCTGAAAAGCCAGCTTGAGCGCTTCAAACCAGTTTAAAATATTCTTCCCCACTTCGTAAGGGGCTTATTCCGGGCACTGGTTTGAGCCACTACTGCGGCTTTCGTTAGAGGTGGATCTGTTGGCCTCCTTATTCTCTTCAAGTGCCAGCTTGCACAGCACTATGGCGGCCCTGTCCTGCTCTCTGGTGACCTTCTCCCACTGTTTCTGTTCCTCTAGCGCTAGTCTTCTTTCCTCTACCAGTAGCTTTCTAGCCGCTACCTCATTAACAGCCGGAACAATTACTGGGCCACTTAGACTATGCTGAGGACTGGGACCTGCGGGATGCCGCACCAGCCCCCGACCTCACTGACACATTAGAGTGTTGAGAAACCACGCTTGCCCCCTGGTGGGATGGTTGGTGAGAAACACTGCTCATGCTGTCTTCCTCGTCATCTTCCCCTTTCCCCTCTGGAAGGTCTTTTCAGTTAGGGCCCACACGGCCTAGCCCGTCCTCTGGGGTCTTCTCCACAACCACCCTTGCATCCCCCCAAGCTTGGAGGCTGGTCAACAACTCAGGTTTATTAACCTTAGTGCTGTGGTGAAGTCCCCTCTCTTGAGATAGGACGCGGAGGACATCATTGGTCATGCCTTTCACAGTCTCCATGTCAAGATTCATGATTATTACAAATACCTAGCAGTGTCTAAACGTTGCCTGCAACAGTACTTTTATTGTTGGGTGGTTGGGTGACTAAGCTGTGTCCAAGGCTCCAACTAGATCTGACCGCCTGCCACCAATGTGATCAATCAACTTCCGGGGCACCAGTCATCCAGGGATGAATATCGGTTTCTAAACCATCAATCAGCCCCACACCTCTAATACCCCAGAAGGGATACAGACAGATTGGACACACAAGCACATTATAAACCTCCTTGTCCAATTTTGCTAACGAGGACGGAACGGTAAGCTTATCTCTGCAAGGTCGTGGATCATTGGTTAGTTGCAATACAGAAAAAAATACAATTATTTCCCAATGATAAAAGGCACTGTCCAGTCAAGGTTGTATAAACATATCTATTTTATTATTCAACTGACAGTTCTAGCACACTACAAAATACAACCCACCCTGTAAAGAAAGGCAGAGGACAGACATTTTCAAGAAGGAAAAGGGATGCAATCTGGATACTGACAGGAGGGTAGTCGGTAAAGTAATTAACCGCAATAGTTCAAGGATACCTGGTTTCAGCACAGAGGGAGAAATGAGTTGTAAAATGTCACTAGGTGCCTTCGGAGAAGGACCAGGGGGACAGAAGCACAATTTACCTTTTGCTTGTAGAAGTTCCTGGTGCTCAAGTCGGCTTCAGGGCACTTTGCAGCTCCTGCAGCAGAGTTGAAGACAGGAGACAGCCACCGGTATCAGGCGGCAGGCAGTTCGGTCAGCAAGGCTGGACAAATCGGGTGCACGGAATGGCTGCAGGCTGACCTGCAGGCAGTTCGGCGAGCGAGGCTGGACAGAACGGCTGCAGGCTGACCTACACAGTGACTTGGGGTCATGAAGCATTGTCTCAGTGCTGGTTTGCAGGTCTGAAGCACTGGTCGAGGCATCTCGGACCGCGTAAGCGACTGCAGCGTAACAACAGTCAGCAGTACAATGGGTTGCAGCTCGAGGGGCTCGACTGGCTCGAAAATGTCCTGAAAGGCAGACGCTAGTTGATGCATGTCGAAGCACTCCACCTAGCTTCTTCACTGGGCGCGTGTCGTTGTTTAAGGCGGCGGCCCAAAGCTGAGGAGAGTGTTTCAGGCAACAGACCTGTCCTTGGTTTGGTTCAGATACTCTGGCAATTTACACCTACAAAGCTTGCTTGCAGAGCCTAGCAGGGCACGCTGTGTGCTGGCTTGGTACCGGTTCTGGGACTGCTGGAGGGTCCTCTGTATTCAGTATGTCCCCTGACAGATGTTTCAGGGAGGGATGCTTCCCTCTTTGGAAATCCTGCCCTTCCTTCACTGGCGGAAGCTCTAAGGCAGACTGTACCTTCAATTAGGGTCCAAATTAGTTCTTCTTGTTACTCCTTGTGAAGTCCACAGATGATCGACCCAAAACAGGATCTCAGCCCTCTTTTAAAGCCAAATGGGCCACAGTGATTGGTGTAGGCTAAGCCTACCTTAATGAACCAATCCTGGGTCCCCACCAACAATCTCCTATACGCATGAGATCATAACCTGTGTGCTTTGCAACAGAAAAGGTAAAGGGGTGAAAACATGTAATACTAAGTCCCACCCATCTTCCTATCTGTTGTGGATCAAAGGGTCTCTCTAGTTTATTGAGCTCTCTGTAGTTTCTGATTAAAGCAGCAGGTCTCCCTTGAAGCTGTGTTCGGAAGACTGTCTCCATCAATCCACATACTTGTACCTTCTGAATGGGGTGCCACTGTGTGGGTTGCCTACTGTAAACACATAGTCCCAGATATGACAGGTCACCCTTGATATTGAGAGGTGGGAGCTAGCTTCAGGATGACACAGTGCATATCAAACGTTGTTGGGGTTTCCTGACTCCTTTGTTAAACTCTGCAGCCATGTCCCATGTGGGCCTGTTTGAAGTATACTCTATTAATATGCTAATTGCTGTGCCACCATCTTCAGAGGGTAAACAAACTGACAAGGTGGATCCAGGGAGAATTTGATAGTTAATTAGGCTGGCCATGGCAGGAGTAAGATTTTGTCCATAGCCCTTTTCAGATGCATTATGCACTCCACCTGTCGGATCCCAACTAAATATGACAGGGAGGTCTGCGCCTGTAGGGTGTGTCCACCCAGAGCACATGGGCCAATGTCATGCGGGGAACATAGGAAAATCTGTGCGGATTAGCCCCACACGTACCAGGAGGTTGACCTACCATCATTCAATTTCATATAAAGTTTCAGGCAAGCGCACATCCACCGTGCGGATGGTCGAATTCTTCACAATGGTATTGTGTTGGTCTGCTTGGATTGCACATTCTGAGTGTGTGCTTATATCAAGTTTTCATTTGATGTGCTGGAGTGATTTGGAAAGCAGCCCACGGCTTTCAGGGCAATTACCGGGTCATTACGACCTTGCCGAACCCGGTAATTGCCCTTTTCTGGGCGGCGGAAAACATTCTTCCCCATTCCCATTTGAGGCCCGCAGGGCTCAAATGGGGAAGGTGGTAGCACTGGTGCTACAGTTCTGTTCTGCTTGCGGGTGCCGGTACGGCTACCAGGTCAGGCCTGGTGGCTGCAAAGAAACCCGTGAGCAGAACTCGTAGTATGGCAGTACGGTAGCAACGGTGCCGGTAGCGCTACTGGCACCGTTGTTGCCTTACCACCATACTTGTAATGAGGCCCCATTCACACTCTCCCTATTGCCTACACATATCGTATGCACTGAATTCAACAGAACGTTTTTTTGGTGGTCGACCACCAGGGCTTTAGGGCTCTCAGGAGAGGCAATGAGGGAAGAAACCATGCCTAATATGTCCAGAAGGGAACCATCCAGACGTGTGTTGGTCTTCCTTGCATCAAAGCGAAAGACAACATTCCTTTGGTAGAATGAACGGTTACTAGATGCTGTAGTGGCAGAGGATGAAGCAGTTCACTGCAAGCTCTAAGGAACATTTGCTCAGAGATAATGGGTTGATCAGAGTCAGCAACCACCAACAGCTTGAGGGGAAGATTGTTGGCTCCCAGTTCAGTAAGGTTTCTTTCTTTGTCACAACTCCCGCTGCATGGACACACAGATCAGGCTGTCTTTGGCCTCTCATTAGGTATCCCCAGCTGAGTGGTACTCAACAACAGCAACCATTCGTGAGCACCTAAGGTAGCACACCACAAAGAAATGTCTATTCTTCCTGCAGTTGGTGGATGTACATTAAAATACTGTAGACGAAAAGCTTGAATTGCAAAAATACCAAGGCCCACTCAGGCACATTTTGCAATTCGAGCTTTTCTTTTTTTTCGCATTGTTTCTTATATGCGGGGGGACACCAATGCAGCCCCCGAACCTGAAAATACCAAAGTACGAGTGCGGGGCCCACCCCCGCAACCTCACCTTACCTACCTTAGTATTTTCGGATTCAGTATTTTATACCTCTGCTGAGTGCAGCAAAATCTATCTACGACCTTTTAGATATTATTGTTACGGTCGATGTCGCAGTTGGTGAATTCATTTTTTCGAGTGGGACAATCCTTGTGGTTAGGCAATATCCAAATGACTGCCACCTTAGAAACATTCAGAGGGAGTGGGTTTCCCAGACGCCAATTCTATAGGTACAAGCTTGGGCCTCCTCTTATCAGAACCTTTCCTGTAATTGGTAGGTTGGCATCCCACAATGCACAACTCCGGGGTGCAGCCTGTTTTTGTGGAGTCAATCATGTAGCATACCAAATATTCTAGTTTTTGCAACGGTGATCACTTGTTCCAAAGAGGAATAGTTGATCAGTTCATTAGTAACAACCCCAAACGCACACATGGTGGTCAGATCATTCCGTGTGGTCGTTAATTTAGTGACCGAATCTGTGGCGGTCTGAAGTCTGTTAATTCATTCCAGAAGAAACCGGTGGTCAATGTGGGCCAAAGCTTCAGCATAGGGTGATCAAAGGAGGAGGCGGCAGCTTATATCGCTTCAAGCTCAAGAACGAATAGGCAGCGACCTTCCACTCCTAGAATATTCAGTAAGAGTGCCAGTTTGCTGCTGAGCACAAACCCATGCCCATCAATTGCTTCTACAAACAGGACAAACACAGACACCCAGTGCTCTGATACCCCTGGAGTTTGCAGAAATGCAGTAGTTTTATCCCCTGCATGATAGCGCTGAAGATGGCGTAGAGCTGGGTAGACTGAAGCAAGAATAGGCAACTAGCGGTGCTCTGGGGACATAGGGCATTGCAGCTACAGAGTGGTGAGATTGAGAATCCCCAGCATTGCGCCTGTGGTATACAATAGCCAGGACCCAGCGTCGCTCAGTTGAAGCAAGAAGGTTACTGACAAAGGCCGTGGAATCCCGACAGAGGGATTCCCTGCCGGGTTGGGACCTGGCGAGAGCTAATCAGAATGCTTGTTGCATTCTGATTGTCTCTCGCCAGGGTACTAATTCACAAAACGTACCCCGCAAGTTGACTGTGAACCCTGTCTGCCTTATGCCGAGTTTGCCAACAAACACTTCTGTATGGCAGCTGGTGCACACTCGATTTCAAGAGAGCAGCCCTCCTCCAGGAAGGCCCCTTTCTCTTGCGTGGGATTTCAAGGTGTTCAACAAAAGATTGAGCAGAGTGGGGAAGAGGAGTCCCTGTTTATTTATTTTAGATGACAGCTTTCCTTTGAAGTACTCTGTTGAACAGCAGGCATCCGTAGTAACTGCTTTGCTGGTAGTCCATGATGCCATCTTTCCGACTCTAGAAGTTGAGCAACTAAAAAGGTAAGTGGTTGGTTTTTGTTGAACAGATTGAGCACATACTACTAACTTATGTGTTCCCTAATTTTCATCAACAAAGAAATATTATTAATTAATTTCACACATTTTATCTACTTTTAGGGAAACTGAATTGTATGTTACTCTGCTCTCATCTGCTTTGACACAGGGAAAGGCGCTTTTATTCTTTTAGGTTGCTGCACAAGCCAGAATGTTTAGAATGAGAGCTATACCAGGTTTTCAAATGCTTCTTTCAACCCATGGAGGATGGCGGCTACTGTATTCTATTAAACTAACAATTAAGCAATATGACCCGAGTGGCGGGGTCATTACCGACTCAGGTAATGCCCCGGGGCCCATAGTTATAGGCCCGAGCGAAGCGAGACAGAGGCGTTTCGGGACAGAAAAAAAATAATAATTAAACGACCAAGAAAATGGCCGCCGGGAAAGAGAAAACGGGAGTCTGTTTTCCCTTTCCATGGCGGCCATCGGGAGCGGACGCGCTGGGAACACAAGTGTTCCCAGCGCGACCGCTCCCGAAAAAAAAAGAAGCAGAAGGTAAGTAGGGTTGGGAGGGTGGGAGGCAGGGGAAGGTTGAAAAAAAAAAAAACGTACCTGCGTCCCTGCTAGGGGACGATGCAAGCCTCCAGCCGTGTGTCTCCACACGGCTAGAGCCTGCTATCGTTCCCCAGCGGGGACGCAGCACCAAAAAGGTAAGTGGGGCGGGGAGGGCAGGGAGGAGGGAGGGAGGGTAGGAAAAAAAAAAAAAAGAAAAAGCTTACCAGAGTCACCGGCAGGGGTGAAGGCAGCCTCTCAGCCGTGGGGAGGCTCGGAGCGGGGATTGCCCCACTTCGAGCCTCCTCATTGGCTGAGGGGCTGCCACGCCCCCCGCCGGGGACAAAGGCTGTGGAATCCCGACAGAGGGATTCCCGGCCTGGTAATGACTCGGCGAGGGCCAATCAGAATGGCTCTTGCATTCTGATTGCGCCCTCACCGGGTACTAATTTACTTGAACAATGTCTGGCCAAAAGGAACATCCAATTTGGATAATTTGGAGATGGACTCCATGGAGGAATGCTTCTCCGATCTGCAGAAGGGCTGCTACAAGAAATATGGAGACTTTATGAAGCTAAGGATTTCCAAGTTCTGTCTTTGTGGAAACTCTGCGTCGTTACTTGAAGATGATACAGATAAAAATGGTAGAAAAATAATTCATGGTTGATATAAAACAATCTTTTACAATTTTCCCCATGTTTGTCAGTATCAAAAATGGGGCATACAAATAGGTGTCCTTCAAATGTATGGTATGCAGATAGCGCCCCTACTGAAGCTGAGAAAATATCTGCTGCACACAGACAATGTAGAATAACACCTCTGAGGCTTGATGAGGTTCAAAATAGTATGTAACTCTAGTGTCTTCATCCATACTGCAAAATGGTAGAGAAAGAAGTGTAGGCTCTTTCTGTTGCAGTTCCCCAATGGCTTACACATACAAAAAGTTATTGAAGTCTCCTATAGTGGCTTTATAGTGGTGACTGAGGCTGGGAAGGGGCTGTTTCACCAACTGTTTGTACACCGAGTACACCCCATTGAATCAGGATGCCCACTTTTTCAATCGAAGAGGGCAGGTCTGTGGTCAGGTTCCTTGCTTGTGTTACTGAAAGGTCCTTCATTTTTAAGACTATGATATGATTAGTCATGTATAACGCGCCTGTACCCAAATGTTTCTAGGTGCGACAAGATGAGGGAGGGAAGAAAGAGGGAGGACAAAACAAACGGTCTTACTAGGCCATGTGTCATTCAGATTGTGCAAGTGCGATAACACAAAGCGCAGGGGTGGAGGGAGAGGAGAGGTGCAGGGGTGGAGGGAGAGGAGAGGTGCAGGGGTGGAGGGAGAGGAGAAGTGCCAGGGGGACAAAAGGGGGAAGTGGAGGAGCCAGGTACTCAGTGATACTTTGAGGGTAGCCAGGCAACCAGTCAGCACAGCAGACAGGTAGTTCAGCGAGAGAGATAATGAGAAACAGAAGGAAGGTCTTGAGCTTGTTCCAGAACTTCAGGTGGTCCGGTTCAAGGTTGAGAGGGGCAGGGAGGACATTCCAGAGGAAGGCACCTGCAGAGGAGAGCAATCTACCCCCCACTCTCTGCCTGGAGAGGCGTCTGACCCTCAAAGAGTTGGAGGTGGCCAAGCAAAGGGCTTGAGAAGGAAGGTGTTTAGGAAGAGAGAGTTGGATGTAGTGCGGGCTCCAGCCCCGGACAGCCTTGTGGACAATGCAGAGGGTCTTGAACTTGAACCGTGGAGCCACAAGGAACCAGTGGCGAGATTTCAGGGCTGAAGAGATACGGTCCCTGGGCTTGAGGCCAAGGACAAGTCTTGCAGTACTATTATGGATTAGTTGCAGAGGGAAGAGAGTAGAGGAAGGCAGATTGAAAAAGAGGCTGTTGCAATAGTCCAGCGTAGAGAGAACCAGGGGTCTGTAGACAGCTTCTGGGGGAAAGTGAGAAAAGGAAGAATACCTCTGAGGAGGTTGTTAGGGAGAATGCTCATAAATGTGCTAATTCCCTTAGAGACCCGCAGCAACTTTGCTGGATTTTGAGGACTTGATTTTTTTAAACCTGGAGAGAGTGTGAGCCTTTTTCCCACTCTCTCATGTATTTTGATGTGTGTTTTACTCTTGTATTCTCTTATTATGGTGTTTTAAGATAACTCCATAGGCAGCATCTTTTCATGTGTGTTACACAGCACCCTCAGTGCAGTGACACAGGGAAGCTTTTTAGGCTGTGCCAAGGTTTAAATACCTTCTCTGGGATAAACGACTGTTTCCCAGAGAATGTAAAGTTAAATTGACTTTACTAGTCTTTTTAAATTCCTAGACCTTACAATAGAGTGCTGGAGGGGTTACCTAGTATCCCCTATGTCTAGAAACTCATGTAGCAGTCAAATGCTACCCTTTCCTATCGAAATGGCTAGTGGCAGTGGTTTTACAACAAACTACCATGATTTTTCCTGACCGCAAACACTGGTAGCTAAAAATCACGGGAGTCATGTTTTTCAAGATGGCGCCCAAGCCCCCTTTGTTTAAACAGGGCTCGGTCTTCTCGCCATTTCTTTTTGGAAAGGTCCTTCTAGAGTTTGTCTCTGCATGCCAAACTAGGTTTGATCCCTTTGTTTCTATGCCTTTGGCGGGCTTCAGGACTGAAGACCGCCTCTGGCGTCTGAGTGTCTGGGGTGGGCAGGAAGGGAGGGAGGTGCCCGAAATTCCCTGTGCTTAAGTCTCCTAGGAGACCCAAATGCACTCTGGCGTGATTGGCCGGCTGACTGTCCGGCAAGGACAGCCAACCTAATGGGTGAGTGGCAGCTAGGCTGAAATGAATGGTAGAAAACTGTTTAAAAGGTGAGTATCTTTGCTTGGAAGGCAGAGCCAACCACTGGAACGAAAGAACCGAAGACGAGCTGGAAGAGGATGGCTGCTGCAACTACTGGACCATTGGTTTGCCCGGTGAAGACCTGCTGCAGGTCCGAATCGCCAAGTTCATCTTGACAGAGAAGCCCCTTCAAGGACGACTTCTTCCTTTGAGTTGGTAGGACCAATCAACTTGTAAGCCACCTGGATACCATTCTCAGAGCTGGTTAGGATTAACCAGGGAGAAGGACACCAGCTTGTGCGCTTGAAGAACAGCAACCGGAATCGAAGATTTGCCAATTTGCCAGCTTTGTGATCCGTCCCCGTGCAGTGCAGAAGTCCCCCAACAAACTCCCTCTTGTCCCCATGACTGAGGCTCAGGAACAGCGAGATTTGCAGGGACTGCCAGGAACAGAAGTCTTCAGCTGCATCTTTTTCTTCAATATAAGGTACTGTGAAAACCCGACCGAGAGAACTTACCTCTCACCGCGAATGTTTGTGGAACTTTGGCAACTTGCAGGCCTAGTCAGCTTGTGACCCGACATACACACCTTTCTTCTGTCAACTACTTCTAAGAACCGTGACAAAGACTTTTCCGTTTTAAATACCAGAACCGTTTATACTTCTACAAGACACTAGCCCATTGACTTTGGCCTACCAATTGCTTTGAATCAACTCCTCTGGTGAAGTAACTGTAATATTCGTTTTTATTAACTTATGCCTTTTTTCTCCTACTTCAATGCTATTTGGATCCGACTTCAAGGGAGCTCAACTGCTTAGTAATCCGTATTGTAGTATTATTTTTGTGTGATATTGGTTGGCTCATTTAGTGAATGCTTTATAAATGATTGTGTAATCAATTAATAAGTGTTTTACCAAGAAACTTTGAGTCTAAGTGTATATCTAAATACTTGTCATTGCAGACCTTTGTGTAACACCCTTACAAGCTCACATTCTCTCTCGAGATAAGCCTGGCTGCACAGCTTGCTACCAAACACTGTGTGGTACAGACTTATACCAAAGGTTGGTTTTGCTTACACCTCTAGTCCTAGTTGTGTGTAGTGGTCCCAGAGGGTACTGCATACAAACTTTGCCTAACACTGGTGGCAGCGGTGGGATACATTGTTTAGTTGTTACATTGGGAGTTCTGCTTTACTTTTGTTCAGATAGTAACCTTCACAAGGCTAAGCACCACTAGAAAAACAATGTTATCATGCCTAATATGGATAACTACAAACAGGAGGCCCTGATCATTTTAACAGTAGATCAACTGAAGGAAATGTGTAATGTCAGAAACCTCCCTGTTAAAGGAAAGAAAAATTAATTGGTTGAAAGATTGTTGGAACATCAAAAACGGAGAAATCAGGCATTAACCCCTAATCTCTCAGAAAATGTGGATAAAATTGATGAGGAAAACAATGTGTGTTTTCTCCATTTTCATTGCTGTGGGCGGAGCCTTCTACTACTGCTGGCATAAGACTCCTGACTTTCCGCGGAGTGGACGCGGAGTCAGCAGAGTCTTGGAGTCTTTGGAGGTCTGTGGAGTGTCTTGGAGCCATTGCACTGAACTATTAAACCATGGCCCCAGTGACCTCTGTCAGTGATTTGCCTCCTGTGCCTGTGTCTGTTGCATCTGAAAGCACTTGCCGTAAAGTGAGGACTTTGTCTTACCCATCAACACGTTTGCAACTATGTCGGGTGACTGAGAAAAACGACCAGCGCCACCCTCCCCACTCTCAGCTGGACTTTCTTAATGAAGTAAGTTTGACCGGCTCTGCATGTGAAGAGGTCATCAATGCACAATGTAATACTGCTGTTCCATCCTTGTTTGGTGCCGGAGCAGGAGCGAGAGGGAAGATGGTGCGATCGATCTGAACACTCCTCTCCCAAATGTGCTTGCTGCAGAACTGAACTGCTTGTCACATGACAGTGAACTGGTGAAACAGTTAAAATCGTCAATAAACTCTTGTCTGATTTAGAAACAATTAACAGTGCTCGTGCTAGCCTCAAACAAAATGCAATCAAAACACCGAACTTAACATCAGCCTCAAACATTGAAAATGCACAAAGCAGACCCACCTGTGTGTCTGAAAGTAACTGCTTTTCTGGCACTTTCAAACGAAGGAAGATAGATGACAGTGGCTCTCCGGAAGTAAACTGTTCACAATCGAGACTAAGACCTCTTAACAACAAGCCTGTCTACACTACTCAACTACCCCTTCTTAAAGACCAGCAGTGCCGCGCCAATGGAGAGAACAAGGATGCATCACCTATACCAACGAACGCCCAGAATGTACGGAATCAGGTCACTGATTGCTCTTCTGATGATGAATCATCAGAATCTTCAATCATAGAACGTGCATTTCCCAAGATTTAAAGAACTTATTTCAAAACAGCAACTGGAACTTCTTGTTAACCAGATTATCAACAAACCATGAAGAAAACGTTGCAAGAACTCTTAAGTCTCTTGATGTCCCCCATGTCTATAACACTTTCCCGTTCTTAAAATTATATGAAAAGGTTCAAGATGGTGTGAAAGAACTGACAATGTTAGTTGCGCTCTTGAATACAAAAACCTGTGCTATTGAGTACGCAAGCGCCACGACTAAACAACTGCTCAGCAAACTGGTGGAAAAAATTGGTTGCAGCAACACTATTTCCAATGATCAACGGCTAAAAGATGCAGATGACAAAAAACTACTTTCCGAAGTTGCCAAACAGGCATTAGGAATTCTGCAACGATAAAGCTTGAAACTTGCTTCAAACCTTTCTGTCGAAGAACCATCCCATGGCAAACGTACTTCTCCTCTGGTTCTTCCAAATTCAACTAAGGAAACCAACACGCATTCACCAGAATCTAGTGATTTCTTAAGTTCAGAACCTAATGTATTGCCCACTGCTGGCAAGACCTGCGTTGTTGAAGTTTTGGTGCCAGTAAGTGGACCTTGTTCTAACATCCTGCCTACTAACAACAAGACCAGTGCTGTGGAAAGTCTTGTACCAACAAGTGACATCTGTTCCTTTTCCACTGCCCTTCAAAGCCTTAAGCAAAAAGGTAACGGTGCAAATCAAGATGTGCATGAGCCAACTACTTCCAACGCAACATTTGAGGTTGCTGATGCCGTAGGTGCTCAGGACGCACTGTTTGCCATATTTAACACCAAGACTAAACCTGATGCCAAACAACCGAGTGTTAAAGCGAATCTGCAGAAAAAAAAAATCAAAAAACGTAATCAAAAGGAAACCTCGTTCTATGAACGGTTCTTGTAGATTTTTGCAAAACTTAAAGGCCATAAGTTTCACCATCAACCCTGTTAAAACTAATAAAGAGACAAAGGACAACCTGACTGCACTTGACAAGACTGTTCCTTGCAGTACCTCTGATATAACCATGATCAGATCTCCAGAACCTGTTGTAGACCTTTTAGATCTATCAACACATGATCATGACGATGATTCTGAGACAGCAACAGGAGATTTGGATAAACCCTCCAAAGATACAACACCTATCGATTTAGAGGAATCGTCCCTTCCTCAGGCTGCTCCCATGGAACCTATACAGAGTTTAAGACATTGTGTCATTGTGTCCGCAAAATAAATCCCGGATGTAACAAATTTAAAACCTGAAAGTTGAAAGGTTCTCACTCTGGGAGAAAGATGGAAGAATTTATCAGTGTATGAACCTGGTAAATCGACTGAAACAATTTTTAAGAACGTGAACAAATGGATCGGTAGTGCCCCTAATGCACCCACTGACACTACAGCTACCAGCACCCATGAAAGAGGACCCAGGACGGAACACGCCACAAGGTAATTAACAAATGAGCATGGGACGAAACAGTCTCCTGTGAGGAACCAAACAAAACTGCCAACTCTTAAAAAACTGGTGTCTAAATATCGGCTGATATTGGAACGTATTGTATCTACCAACGATGACCTCACACTTAACCGGAATAATGTTCTACGACTATTCCACTATGTCCCAACTCTTCGCACAATCGAAACAGGGGACATACGAACTGTGGAATTCTACAAGGAACCCCAAAATGATGGTGTGCAACTGCACATTGATTCAGGGATCGTACGCAATATCCTCCTAGACTTTGCACCCATTCTATTATCAATGGGCTTTGACATCCGAGAAGATTTAACTTCACAGGAAATGAATCTGGTTTCACCAAAAGATTGCGTAGCACTAAGGTCAACTAGAACTTTCTCTCCTTTGCAATGCAGTCTTGTGGTTTCAGCCATCTGTTCAATTACGCCTAGCTTGTTGGACTGGACATTGTATGTCTTCAGGAGACGTGGTGATCACAGCTTCCGCTGTGTGACGAATTTGAAGTCGCTCTAAACCCGGCAATACAAAATAAAATAGGCAGACCTATGGCTGGCCTCTTGACCATGATAGGAAAAAGTTATGGGTATAAAATTATAGAGTGCAGAAACATAACATCTTATGTTCAACTAGTAACTGTCAAACTAGAGAACATAGCAAAATGCACTCAGGATATAATCTCAATCATCAATGTTTATTGGCAACATCAAGCGATTAGTGCAAACGTCTTTATCGACCACATCTCAATCCTTATTGATATGATCTATGAAAAGGAGCTTTCGCCTAAAATTGTTCTGTGTGGTGACTTAAATATTGATTGTCTAAAGGTTTAATTAAAAACATTGAATGCTAAAATGACCACTCAAAATAATAGCCGAGATGTCGGCACGAGGAATATCAATGCTAAATGGATGCACTACTGGAGATATCCCTGCAGAAGCCACCTGGAAAAGGCTGACACAGAAATCTAACCTTGATTACTTCTATGTTTCAGACAAATTGCACGCCCGGGTGCAATCACTTCAGGTGGTTGACAAAAAAGAAAGTGATCGCAACCTATTAAAACTGGTAATTAGCACGAAAGGCAAAACGTGTGCATATTGGGAATACAAAATTTCTGTAGAATCCAATAGGATCCGTCTGCAACTAAAAAACGAGGTCAAGAATTTAAATCAAGCCTTTTCGACGGAACCTAACCAAATTGAATATCAGCATTTATTAAAACAGTACAAAGAGACCAACAAAGGTCCTCGATGTCAAACGTTTCAACAAACCCATGTCTTTGACCTGAATATTCTGAAGCGCAAAAGAATCATGAGAATGGAGATCCGACGCTGTTCAAGAGAACCGACCAGTGCTTACATCTTGCAAAAGAAAAAAATAAAACAATCATATAGAACTGGTTGAAATTGCAAAACTGGTAAATAAAAACTCTTGTGACTTCTGGAACCTTATAAATAATCTTAGTGCTCCTCGAGATGCCTTACAAGAGAACATGTATCAGAGGAAAACTGGATAAATCACTACACACAGCTCTCTAGTAACAAGGGCGTAACCAGTGAATCATCTGCGCCAGATGTGAACCATTGGGACCTAAAATTCGAGAAATCTGACATCCTAGAGATCATTACAAAACTAAGTTCATCTAGGGCCCCTGGGCCTGACGGTTTGACTAACTTCACTTGAAGCAAAGTCCTTTGGAGTGGGCTGACTTTTGCTACAAACCTTTTACAAAGATTGCTTCTACTGCCACAAAACCATCTTTGTGGAAAAGCGCTATTATCATGCCCATCTTCAAAAGAGGCAACCGTTCGGATCCAAATCAATATCGTCCAATTGCCTTACTTGACGTTTTGGGGAAGATATATGTGACCTTCTTACAACAAGACCTGCAAAGGTGGACCCTGTCAATCAAGCACACAGACATCCGACAAACTGGGTTTTATAAAAGGTGTGGGCTGCAGCCTAAACCTCCTGATAATCAACTTGTTGAAAATGAACAATCTGCAAGCTGGTGGTAAGATCTATATTGCTTCTATAGATTTATCTCACGCATTTGATAGTATCAACCGCCAGTTACTATGGAACAAGATGATTAAATGGAACTGTCCAGCCAGTCTATTTCTAGCCATAAAGGACCTCCATACCAACACAAATTTACGCATCAGGCTTGACAAAATGGGTAGGCTGTCAGCTGCCATGCAAACATTCTGTGGGGTCAAACAAGGTTGCCCTTTAGCCGCCATAATTTTCTACCTTTTTTTGTCGGGTGTTGATCAAACTTTAAAGAAAGCTGCGTTATTTCCTCCGAAAGTTAATGGTTGTCATATTGGCCACATGAGCTACGCAGATCTCATTTTGGTTGATTCAACACCGATTGGTCTGCAACGCAGCCTGAACGCCCTCGGAAAATATGTCAAAGACAATGCTCTGGTCATAAACACCACCAAATCTGAGATCCTAGTACTGCAAAAGTTACAAGGATCCCATGCCCGAACCCAACAAAAATTTCATTGGTATTTGGGTGATAAAATGCTAGCAACCACATCGCAAATCAAATACTTGGGCACTGTATTTAACTCAAACAAACAACGCACCTTGGGTAAATAACATCAAAACGAAATGCAAGAAATTGGCAATCCAAGCTGCTTGGCTTAACAAAAAATATGACAAATTTTCACTTTTACCAGTGTTATCGTTCTACAAACAAAAAGCTGTACCTGCCCTTCTTTATGGAACGGAGTGCGCCCTAGGGTGCTCCGCTGTGTTATGGAACAACTTAGAAAACATGTTCTGGTCACGTGTCTTATCTCTTCCATGGGGCACGGCTACAGCCTGCATTAGACACGAGCTTAGCTTGATCTCACTCAATGCAAGAGTCTGCTGGCTTACGCTTAATCTGTATCGAAAAATAACATTGTCTTCTCTATGCCCACAATTTGAGATACTGAACCAAGTAAGTCAAACGACGACTGTGTCATTTCTCTCTATGTGGGTCAAGCGCTCCAAAGAAATGTTAGTGGAACTGGATACTGACCTCCCGACATTGCAGGGAAATCCAAACTATGTTAAGAAAAAGCTGTGGAGGCAAGACTGGATTTTAACGGGCGAGCAATGCCAAAAACATTGCATAATGAAAAATGTCAAACCTCAGAAAAGAAGCGTAAATGAAATTCAAAATGACTTAGCGAAATTTCCGGATCAATATTGAAGGAAACTTTACATGAAATTTCGTTTAAATACCTTCCAGACGAGAGAACGCACTAACTTATGGGTGAATTATGCCCATATACAGAAATCATGGAGACTGTGTAATGGAGCAGATGAAACGCTCAAACACTTAATAATGCTGTGTCCAGACTTATCTGGTGAAAGATGTAACCAGCTAGGGAAATTCAATAGAGCACGACCATCACTAAGCTTGGAGGATTGGCGGCAAGTCCTTTTTGATGAAAGCGATTGAAGGCTGACAATAGCATTGAAATTCTTTTTGGAAGTGATTATCGCACGGACCGTTTTGACTTTGAGTTAATACCCTATGGATGAGACCAAAATAGGACCACCGCAGTCGAAAACTTATTGATTTTTCTATAATTGCCTTGGTCTTATTTCTTTTTTTATATTGTGTAATATGATGATGTGTTTCTTTTTTTAACGTTTGTAATAAACCAAAAAATGAAAACAAAGGATGATGTAGAGTCTAACTCTAATATTAGGAGCCAGATGAGTCAGAGGAGTCTCACGATGTGAGCCCCATTGCCCCTCTACCTGCTCTTGTGCCTCAACCTTTAGCCAAAGGGACCCTACCAGGTCCAGTACTGAGTCCAGAATTTGTCTCTTGAAAGAATGAGACTTGAGTTAGAGTTCAAAAGGCTCCAAATACAAACTGAAAGTAAACATCAAGAAATCAAACTCAAGAGAAATGGAAATGCATCATGCTCTTGAAATGAAGAAATTGTCTCTTGAAAATGGTTCTCTCCCAGTAACTTCTAGGTCTTCCAGTCCTAAGAGACCTCGAATGCCTAAGGAAGCTGTGAGTATGTATGAGGTAAAGCTTGACATTTTGGACTGGTTGGCTGCTTTTTAATATAACTATGGGATTCAGGGTTTCACATGGAATCAGTTGATTCCTTGGCTTTTGTCTAGGCTCCCCCAGGTTGCAACTGATGCTGTAATGGAGGTGGGTGAACTTGAAAGATTGGAGTATGAAAATGTGAAGCTAGCTTTGATAGCTAGATTTGGGCAAACTCCTTCCCAGTAATTTAAGAGGTTTGGGACCCTCAACAAGCATGATGGCACCCCTTGGGCTACTTGGGGGTGTGAATGTTTGAAAAACTTAGATGGTTGGGTAAAGGGTTGAGTTAACACTTTTGAAGGGATGACTGTCATCCGCCACCACCGCCGCAATTGGCGGCTTCTTCCACATTGGAGACTGCAACCCAGACGAAAGGGTTTTTAGTCCTTCCTTTGTTTCTGGTCCGGGCCCATTGGCCGGACGCAGGGCTGCCGGGTGTTATCTTCTCTCTCTACCCGGAAGTCGCTGCGTTTCAACCGCTCGCTGACTTCACTCCAGTGCTCCTGGTTCCTTCGCTCCTCTTGGCCCTGCTTGATCCCTCCGCTTGCCTCGGCTTACGTAGCGGATCTTGGCGCCTTCTAGTTTCGCTCTCCTAGCGATACTATTTTTCCTGTCTTTTTCCCCTTCCTCTGCCGCTTCCTTCGCGGTACCCTTTCTCCCTCCGCTTCCCTCGCTTTTGCTGCCTTCTCCCTTCTCCTCTCTGGCCGCTCTCTCTCTCTCCGCGGCGGTAAGGTTCTCCTGCTTCTCTTCCCGCTGCCTTCTTCCTTCTCTGGGAACTGTTCTCTTTCCTTCTCTGGCCCGTGTTCCTCGGTCCACCCAGACTGTCTCACCTTCCTACGGAGTACTTCTCGACCCTTCAGCTACCGGTCTCATCTTCATTGGACTCCACCGTGCCTGCATTTTTGGACTGTGTCTTCTCCAGCCTTGTCTGCGTGGATCTTCCAGACTGCAACAATCACTCTGCATCCTCAAGGGTTTTTTTCCCGTGTGGGTTTTTCCCTTTTCCCGGCTTGTTTCCAGAAAAGGAGTCCCGGAACTGCTGTCCATTCAGCGGTAACTGTGGCTTCCTTCCGTGACAGGCAAGTGCCCCTAAAAAAGGAAAGAGACTACCTGAGTCGGCGGAACCTACAAGACACAGACAACTCAGGAAGTTCAGGTGAGGAGAGTGTGGAGGTAAAGGGGAGAGACATGGTTCGACAGCACGAACAGTCACAATGAGGACTCTATTTTTGTTGGAATATATTTTTGATGCCTGCTCCGAGACAGCATTCTGAGACAGCACCCGGCTGACTCTAAGGAAATTGATCCAAAGAAGTTAGCAAAGGCTGCTGACTTGCGGGTTGCCAACCGGGCTACTCACAAGGATTCTGGGGCAACTCAGAAGAAGGATGATGGGAAGCAGCAAAAGAAAGATGGCAAAGAGAATTCTAAAGCCTACAATCCAAAAGAGGGCCCCAAACAGAAAAAGGGTAAGCGACAAGGAAAAATGAATCAGGCTAGTGAAACCTCTGGTGCTAAACCAGAGGGAGGTCAGAAGAAACCCCCATTTGTCAAAACATTTGGAAACTCTTATGCTTGTGGGTCTACTGACCACGTGAAAGGGGATCCCAAATGCAAGGGTAAACCTTCAGGAATCCACACTGTCTCCTTAGCCTTTTCCCCAGAGGAAGAAGTACAAAGGGAAAGTGGAAACTTTCAACTGCTGGCTGAAGACCCCATTGGAGTCTCTGCCAGTGTTTCTTTAGTGTCCCAGGGTCTGTGGGAACAGCAGAATTTAGATGTCTATACTTCAATTCCACATAACACAAAAGAATATTATAAGGACTGTGTACTTGTACATGGTCAGGAGACCCCTGCCATTAGAGACACTGGGGCCAGCATTACAGTGGTGGATGAATCTTTTTTCAAACCTGAGGATGTTTCTAAGGGACCCAAGGGCCACACTAAACTTGCTGGAGGCCCCGTTCAAATGCTTCCAAGATTACCAGCTCTCATCCAGTGCAACAACATGACTGTTAGGATACCTGTTAGTGTACAGAGTGAGGTGCCTGGGAGAGTCCTGTTGGGGAATGACTTAAAAAGTCTTGGAGTTGTATCACGCACCCCCAAGCCTCCAAGTAAAAGGAAACAGGAAAAAACAATGAAAGCCAGAGAGAGTACCTTAACTGACTCTCCTCAGGATGTTACAGAAGAAACTATAACACCCAGCCCACAGGAACTACTAAATGCTATTTCTAGGAAGAAAGAGACAAAGGGGACGACCCAAAGCCTCAAAGAAAAAGCAAGAGAGCATTGTACTTCCAATAAGGACATCCCAGAGAGGACTGCCATACGGAACAAGTTACTTACCTGTAACTGTTGTTCTCCAGCATGGGTCTGGCATGGATTCACATGCTCATGAATATTCCCCGTCGTCAGGCTGGGAATCCTCGGTAAGGAAAAATCAGTATCAGTTTTGTTTCTGATCTGTCTTTCATAGTAGTAACCAATCACTGATCTCTGCGTCATACTGACCACAGCCAATGACTGCCCTCTCCCTAAGCCCCGCCTCTGGCAGCCATCTTCAGATTTGGTAGCACGTGAAGTGGCAGTATGACCAAGTGAAGAGCCGCAGAGGGGTAGGCGGGAGGGTTCGCATGTGAATCCATGCCAGCCCCATGCTGGAGAACAACAGTTACAGGTAAGTAACTTGTTCCTTCTCCAGCATGGGGTCTGGCATGGATTCACATGCTCATGAATAAAAGAATACATAGCAGTACACACATGCACAACTACGGGAGGTGGCAAAGGCTCAACATTAAGCATTATATTCAAAACTCAACATTAAGCAATTCTTACCTCCTCACCAGGCTCACCTTAGGCGAACAGGTTGTGCAGCACTGCTTGGCTGACCCTGGACTCCTCCCTGGAATCCCGATCGACGCAGTAGAATTTCGTGAAGGTGTGCGTCGACCTCCACATAGCAGCCCTGCAGATGTCCAGCAAGGGCACACCAGATAGGAATGCCGTGGTAGCTGCGATCGCTCTGGTGGAATGGGCTCTCGGACGGCCAGGCAGCGGTCGGTTTGCCAACCGATGACAGTACATGATACAGCCGGAGAGCCATCTGGAAATGGAAGCCTTCGAGAGAGCCTTCCCCTGATTGACAGGTCCAAAGTTCACAAAGAGTTGTGACGTCTTCCGAAAACACTTCGTGCGGTCCACGTAGAACTTCAGCGCTCTAGCCACATCCAGCGAGTGCAAAGTCCTTTCAGCCGGCGACGAAGGCGACGGGAAGAAAACAGGCAACACCAAGGGTTTGTTGAGGTGGAAGTCCGACGGCACCTTGGGCATGAAGGAGGGGTGCGTCCTGAGCACTACCCTCGTGTCGTGAAAAGTCAACCACGGGGGCTTGCAGGAAAGGGCCTGGATCTCTCCCACCCGTCGTGCGGAGGTGATGGCCACAAGAAACGCTGTTTTCCACGACAAGAACTTCAACGGAGCCGAGTGCAGAGGCTCGAACGGAGGTCCCATGAGCTTGGTCAGCACCACGTTGAGCTCCCACGCCGGGGCCGGAGCCTTCACCGGCGGGAACGATCTGAACAGTCCCCTCATGAATTCTTTCATCAGACAATGAGACCACAAAGACGTCCGCCCCGTGGTTCTGGTGTATCGGGAGATCGCAGCAAGATGAATCTTGATGGACGCGTGCGCCAGTCCAGCCTTGGCCAGCGTCAGTAGGTACGGCAGTACCTGGGGAGCCGTAATCCGTAGAGGGTTAATCTTCTGTGCGTTAGAGTTTGGAGGCTACGACATACCGGCCGACTGCAGAGAACCTCTTCCATTTGTGTCCATAGCATTTAAGAGTTGAGGACGCCCTGGCCTTTGCATACATAGCAGTACACACATGCACAACTACGGGAGGTGGCAAAGGCTGAACATTAAGCATTATATCCAAAACTCAACATTAAGCAATTCTTACCTCCTCACCAGGCTCACCTTAGGCGAACAGGTTGTGCAGCACTGCTTGGCCGACCCTGGACTCCTCCCTGGAATCCCGATCGACCCAGTAGAATTTCGTGAAGGTGTGCGTCGACCTCCACGTAGCAGCCCTGCAGATGTCCAGCAAGGGCACACCAGATAGGAATGCTGTGGTAGCTGCGATCGCTCTGGTGGAATGGGCTCTCGGACGGCCAGGCAGCGGTCGGTTTGCCAACCGATGACAGTACATGATACAGCCGGAGAGCCATCTGATTGACAGGTCCAAAGTTCACAAAGAGTTGTGACGTCTTCCGAAAACACTTTGTGCGGTCCACGTAGAACTTCAGCGCTCTAGCCACATCCAGCGAGTGCAAAGTCCTTTCAGCCGGCGACGAAGGCGACGGGAAGAAAACAGGCAACACCAAGGGTTCGTTGAGGTGGAAGTCCGACGGCACCTTGGGCATGAAGGAGGGGTGCGTCCTGAGCACTACCCTCGTGTCGTGAAAAGTCAAGTACGGGGGCTTGCAGGAAAGGGCCTGGATCTCTCCCACCCGTCGTGCGGAGGTGATGGCCACAAGAAACGCTGTTTTCCACGACAAGAACTTCAACGGAGCCGAGTGCAGAGGCTCGAACGGAGGTCCCATGAGCTTGGTCAGCACCACGTTGAGCTCCCACGCCGGGGCCGGAGCCTTCACCAGCGGGAACGATCTGAACAGTCCCCTCATGAATTCTTTCATCAGACAATGAGACCACAAAGACGTCCGCCCCGTGGTTCTGGTGTATCGGGAGATCACAGCAAGATGAATCTTGATGGACGCGTGCGCCAGTCCAGCCTTGGCCAGCGTCAGTAGGTACGGCAGTACCTGGGGAGCCGTAATCCGTAGAGGGTTAATCTTCTGTGCGTTAGAGTTTGGAGGCTACGACATACCGGCCGACTGCGGAGAACCTCTTCCATTTGTGTCCATAGCATTTAAGAGTTGACGACGCCCTGGCCTTTGCAAGAACCTCTCTGCAGTCAGCCGGTATGTCGTAGCCTCCAAACTCTAACGCTGCAGGAGCCAGGCCTGCAAGTTCAGCGACTTCGGGTCGTGATGGAGGATGGCGCCTCCTTCCCTGGAGAGAAGATCTGCGTCCACTGGCAGCTTGATTGACGGGGACGCTGACAAGTCCAGAAGGTCCGGGAACCATATCTGCCTCGGCCACGCAGGTGCGACGAGGATCATCCTGCACCATGACCTCTTGAGCTGGTTGATGAGTTGGATCAGCAGCGGCAATGGAGGGAACGCGTATAGAAACAGGCCTTCCCAGGGGAACGAGAAAGCATCGCCCATGCTCCTCGGCTGGGGAAACCTGCTGGCGAACCTCCGGCACTTGGAGTTCGTCGCCGTCGCGAACAGATTGATCTGGGGTGTCCCCCACCGTCGGAAGAGGCAGTCCACTAGATCCTGCCGTAGTTCCCACTCGTGGCACGAGCGCAGCTCCCTGCTGAGCGAGTCGGCGATGGTGTTTTTTATCCCTGCCAGGTGAAACGGCACCAGAAACATCCCTTGGGCGACGGCCCAATGCCACAGATCCTACGCCTCCTTGGACAGGGCTGGGGATCTGGTAGCGCCCTGCTTCCTGATGTAGAACATGGTGGTGGTGTCGTCGGTGAAGATCCTCACCACCTTGCCCTTGAGGGACGGAAGAAAGGACCTGAGGGCCCAAAACACTGCACGGAGCTCCAGGACGTTGATATGGAGGGACTTCTCCGTCGGAAGCCAAAGGCCTCTCGCGTACAGATTTTCGGTGTGCGCTCCCCACCCTTCCAGGGAGGCATCCGTGGTCACTGTCTCCTGGTGGCTGGGGGTCTGGAAGTCCATGCCCGCCGTCAGATGCGCGCGGGTGCCCCACCACCGGATCGCTCGTCGGAAACTCTCGTCGAGTGTGATCCTCTCCTCGAAGCTGCCCGTCGTCTGGATCCAGCGTGCGTCCAGGAACTCCTGCAACGGGCGCATCCGGAGCATGCACAGGCGGATGAGATAAATGCAAGAAGACATCATTCCGAGGAGGGACTTGATGGACCTCACCCTGGCCGCGTCCGCAACCAGCATCCGCTGCACCTTGCCCAAGATGGCCCTCGTCCTTTCCTCCGACGGAGAGGCCAGAAGCGACACTGTGTCAAGCTTTGCTCCCAGAAACAGCGCGTCTTGCGCGGGCACCAGGTGGGACTTGGCGTAGTTTATGGAGAATCCCAGGTCCGTGAGTAGTTGGACGGTCCTTGCCGTGTGCTCCACGGCGAGCTCCTTCGTCTTCGCCCAGATGAGCCAGTCGTCCAGGTAGGGGTAGACGTGGATCCCCTCTAGGTGCAGCCGCGCCGCCACAGGTGCGAGGCACTTGGTGAACACCCTGGGTGCCGACCTCAATCCGAAGGGAAGGGCTCTGAACTGGTAGTGACGCCCTTGGACCACGAATCTGAGAAACTTTCGGTGTCCTTTTAGGAAGGGGATATGGAAGTAGGCATCCTCCAAATCCAATGACGACAGGAAAACGCCCTCCACCAGTTGACCCAGGACGTGTTGGAGGGTGACCATCCTGAATTTCTGTGCCTTGATGAATTTGTTCAGTCGTCGTAGGTGCAGGATGGGACGCCATCCTCCCATCTTCTTCTTCACGAGGAAGTATCTTGAGTAAACTCCGGAGCCCCGAAGCCTCTTTGGGACGAGCTCGATGGCGCCCTTCCTGAGCATCGCCCTTACCTCCAAGAGAAGTTGAGGGACGTGATGCTCCTTCCTGGCCACAGGGGGGACACGCGGGCACCTCTTTAGAAACTCGAGCGCGTGACCCTGAGCCAGGGCGTCCAGCACCCAACGGTCGGTGGAGATGGACTCCCACACACTGACGAAGCTCGCGAGCTGGCCTCCCACCAGGGTGCTTCGGTGGGGGCCCGACCCCACGGCCGGTTCAGTCCTGCTTCGACGAGGCTTTGCCGCCTTGTCCTCCTTGGCGACGACGGCGGGGTCCGCCCGACTTGCCTCGTCCCCTGTAGGCTTCCTGTGACGACGAACAGGCCGTTTGACGATAGGTGGAAAATCCGCCGCTGGAACCTTTGGAGGCACCCTGTTTGCCTCCACCGCTCCGAAAGGGCGGCCGTCGTTGCTGGAGAACACCAAGAGCCCGGGCCGTCTCTGTGTACGCCTTGATGGCCTGTAGGGAATCGTCCACTGTTTTCCCAAACAGGTTGCTCCCGTCGAAGGGCATGTCCAAGACTCTGGTCTGCACGTCCTGACGGAAGTCAGTAGCCTTGAGCCATCCACGCCGCCTAAGGCACACGCCGTTGTCCAACTGGCGAAATCCAGTGTCTGCGATGTCCGTCGCTATCGTAATGGCGTGGTCCGACGCCACTTCTCCTTCCTGCAAGATCTCTAGGGCCTCCGCCCTCTTGTCGTCTGGTAGGGAGTCCAGCAGGGGGGCGAGTTTGTACCACAACTCCCTGTCGTAGCGGGCTACGATAGCCAAGGCGTTGGCAGCCTTAATCGTCGTCGCTGCCGATGCGATGACTCTGCGTCCCATCGTGTCCAATTTCTTTCCCTCGCCATTGGCGGGGAGGTTGATAGAGGCCGCGCCCCACCCCCCGCTTTCTTCCTGGCCGCCGCGGAGACGACCGAGTCCGGGGTCGGCTGTGCCCGAAGGCACAAGGGTGCTGCGTCCGGGACCCGGTACTTCTTCTCGTACCGATCCCTTCTAGCTGGCGTTGTGGATGGGTTCTTGAGGAGGGCGAGACCCTCATCCCAGATATCGTCCAGTAGAGGTACAGCGAGGACCGTCTTCCTCTTGGTCTCGCGCCGTTGATAAAGGAAACCTTCCTTCTTCTTCTCTTGGGGGCAGAGCTGGAAAAGCTTGGATGCCCTGGCGATCATGGCGTGAAACGATCCAATCTCGTCGGGCAGGGAAGCCCGGGTGGGAGGTGACGACGGGAGATCCTCGTCGTAAACCTCGTCGTCAGTACCCGTCGCGGCCGTGTCAGTCCCCGTATCATCCCCATGTGTCGTGGACGGGGAGGAGGGCTGAACAGGGCGCGAAGGTTGAAAAGGAGGTGGAGGATGAATCCTTCTTCTCTTAAGAGGAGGGCTCCCAGAAGGGCCTGGCGCCGGGTCCCCCGTCGGGAACAGTTCCTCCGTTGGTGGTAACGGCAGTCTCGTCCTTATCTCCGAGCATAAGGACTGTATAGCCAACAAAATGGCCGACGAGTTGTCTTGCGGCACTGGTTGAGGGGGTTCCGACAGGCAATCAGGAGCCCCGTCGGCACCCTCGACGTTCTCGTCGTCTCCCACGTCGGGGTCCCTCCCGACAGGATGGTCTTCTTCCATGCCAGAGCCGTGGCCTATGACTTCGATCAGCTCCTCAGAGGTTGAGGCAGAATCCACGACGACCTCCTGCCCCCCCTTTTTCTTCTCCGTCGGAGGTTTCACGGGGGTCCTGTTGATGGGCATGAAAGAGGACTCCCTCCGCGGTGGCAGGGAGATTCTGGGCCCCGAGGTCGCCACCACTGGTGTAGCCTCCACAGGCTGAGCCAGGGCCGCCGCGACTGTCTCGATAGAGGCCTTGGCCAGATGGATCAAGGCTTTCACCACCTTAGGTGCGCTCACTGCCTTCTCCTTGGGGGGGAGGGTCACCACCTCGCTCCCCCCTCCGATGGGGCCTTCGAGCATGACCGGGGTCTCTCCAGGAGCTTTGCCGGGTGCTCGGCCTTCCTCTTACCCGAGCCAGAGCGTTGGCTCGTGGTTGATGGCGCCGGGGAGGATGCACCCTGCCTGGCGCCCGTAGAGCCCGACCGTTCGGCGCTCCCGGTGCCAGCGGACTCGCGGTACTTGGCCTTCTGTTGGACCCCCGTCGCCGGGGCACCCTCAAAGGTCTTAGAAGACCACTCGGACTTCTTCTTCTTCTCGCCTGACGGGCTCTTTCCTTCCAGCCAGTTGGTGAGACGCTGATGGCGGTCCTTATGGTCCGCTCCGACATACTGCCGCAAAACGCACAGTCCTTCTCCACGTGCGTCTTGTCTTCATGCAGGCAGTAAAGGCAAAGGGAGTGTTCGTCCTCCTTGAAGACATTCTGAAGCTGGCATCCAGGGCAGACCCTGAACAGCTTTCCGGGCGTCGAGCTTCCCTTCTCCTGGGCCATGTCCGAGATGGGCCTGAGAAACTTCTGGAGTCCTCCAAAAGCGTTAGCTCGAAGAAATCTTCACCCTTCAGGGGCGTAGAACTATCCGACACGGGTCCCCGTTGATCGGATAAAGAAACGGTGGAGCTTGAGGCTCTTTTGACCGAAAAAGAGAACATTTTCCTAAGAAAAAGCGCGAAAAAAAAGCACTAACGCTCGAGAGCAAAAGCACGAGGATCCCAACACTTGAACGTGCGGTAAAAATCTGAAGATGGCTGCCAGAGGCGGGGCTTAGGGAGAGGGCAGTCATTGGCTGTGGTCAGTATGACGCAGAGATCAGTGATTGGTTACTACTATGAAAGACAGATCAGAAACGAAACTGATACTGATTTTTCCTTACCGAGGATTCCCAGCCTGACGACGGGGAATATTCATGAGCATGTGAATCCATGCCAGACCCCATGCTGGAGAACTGTGACTACTCCACCAGCTGAGTGTGAGGAACAACCAGGAAAGGTTGAATCAACTGCTGAAGATTCAGAGCTGGAAGAAGACCTTCCACCTGTTGGAGATCTGGATCCTAAAGACCATCCTGAGCTGCAGTCTTTACTGGCAGAAGGTGGCCCCTGTAGGGCAGACTTCAGCAGAGGTCGAAGAGAGTGGCCTACTCTTGAAGGCCTTTGCCAACAGGCAGCTTCCCAGCTGGACGGGCAAGAGCCAGGGAAGCGCAGGCTGTACTGGGAAGAAGGCCTCTTCTACAGTGAACCAACTGAGTATATCCCAGGGGACTACAGACGACTTGTAGTGCCTCTAGAGATTAGACAACAGTTCCTACAGTTAGCCCATGAGATTCCTTTGGCTGGCCACTTGAGTTTCAAGAAGACCAAGGAAAGGCTTTCTCTATATTTTTACTGGCCTAAGTTGGGGTCTGATGTAGATACATTCTGTAGGAGCTGTCACACTTGTCAGACATCTGGCAAGAGTGGAGCCAAGAATGTGGCACCTTTGGTGCCTCTCCCAGTGGTGGGAGTCCCTTTTAAGAGGGTAGGAAGCGACAAGGTTGGTCCCTGAGACCCTCCAACCTCTTCAGGCAACCGATTTATATTGGTTATAGTAGACCATGCTGCTAGGTATCCTGAAACCATTCCTATGAGGACTGTTACAGCTCAGGCCACTGCTAAGGCCCTACTGGGTATTTTTTTACCAGGGTAGGTTTTCCTAAGGAAGTAATCTCTGACAGGGGATCGCATTTTATGTCCCACTACATGCAGGCCATGTGGAAAAGCTGTGGAGTGACTTACAAGTTCTCAACTGCCTACCATCCCTAGATGAATGGGTTGGTAGAGAGGTTTACTAGAACTATGAAGAGCATATGTGCTTTAGAGGAACACCTTAGAAAAAAGTGGGACCTTCTACTGCCATGCCTTCTATTTGCTTATAGAGAAGTCCCGCAGGACGGAGTTGATTTAAGTCCCATTGAGCTTCTCTACGGTCATCCAGTTAGAGGCCCCTTGGCCCTAATTAAGGAGGGGTTGGAGAGTGCTCCTTCCCCCAAGCCAGTGAGAGTCACTGACTATGTGCTTGGTCTCCGGACACACATGATGACAGAAGCAGAAGATAACTTGAAAGAAGGTCAGGCTCTGGTGAAGCATTGGCATGACCAGAAGGCCAACATGGTTGAGTTTACTCAAGACCAGCAAGTTGTAGTTATGGTACCTACAATTCAGAGGGCCTTACAGGACAAATGGATTGGACCCTTCAAGGTTGTGGAAAAACATGGAGAGGTCAATTATCTGGTGGATTTAGGCAATCCTAAGGAGGTCCCCAGGGTCTTTCACACCAACCGTCTAAAAGCCTATGTCTCAAGATCAGAAGTGGAAGCTTTGCTTCTAGCTTCTGCTCAGGAGGAGGAGAGTGAACCTCTACCTGATCTCCTCAGGGACAACCTTTAGACGAGAAGATAGAAGTTAATCTCTCTTCTAATCTGACACTGGAACAACAGGAGGAGTGCAAATTTCTGTTAAATCAGTTTGCCTCCCTGTTTTCACTATTACTAGGCTTGACTCCTTGGGGCCAACTGTCACACCCCGGGGAACCTGGCGGCTTTGGACTAGATGGAAGCTGCGCCCTCCATTGCTGGTTCTATCACGTATGGCGAAGCGCAGAGTACGGGTCTAGCCCTTCTGTGCAACGCGTTCCGATGCCAGCATTTAATCCCTCCCACTTCCGGTGTCGGATGCGTTGCAACGTACAGTATCCCTGTTCGCCTGCGCTGCCCGTACTCTTGAGTTTCTTTCCACTAGCCTTTGGCAAATTATCTATTTCCCGGTTTTCTAATTCTTTTACTTTCTGTTTTCAGCAGCCTGCCCTCGCTGCAGCTTGCCTTCGCTCCTCCTCCCTCTGCTGTTCCGTTCCCGGCTTACTCCCTTCCTTCCCTCCCGCCTAGTGTTGTTACCCTTCTGCTCTTGTGCCTTCCCTCTTTTCTACTCTGTCTCTCATTGCTGCCCTTGTCTTCCTGTGTACCGACCTTGGCCTTTCCAGCGGATTGCCTTGCCTCATCCTTTATCTAAATTGGTTCATCTGGTACTCTATCCTGCGTGACCCTGGTACTACTCTTCAACTTTCAACACTTATCTGTTCTCTTCCTGGACTCTGTTGTTACCAGCCACTCCTCCATTGCTGCTGCCCCTGGAGTTTACCAAATCTTGAAGAAGTAGACCACGCTCCATCAGAGAAGAACTATTCTGGGGTTTTTTGTGCCACAGGCTTTTTCCTCACTGTCCGGCGGCCGCGGAGGAAAGCCACAGCTCACCCATTGGGTGTCACTGTGGCGTCCTTCCACGGTCGCCCCTATCTTCACAAAATAAAGGAGACCACTCGAAACAAGGACAACCCGAAGCTGACATTGGAGACTGCAACCCAGACGAAAGGGTTTTTAGTCCTTCCTTTGTTTCTGGTCCGGGCCCATTGGCCGGACGCAGGGCTGCCGGGTGTTATCTTCTCTCTCTACCCGGAAGTCGCTGCGTTTCAATCGCTCGCTGACTTCACTCCAGCGCTCCTGGTTCCTTCGCTCCTCTTGGCCCTGCTTGATCCCTCCGCTTGCCTCGGCTTACGTAGCGGATCTTGGCGCCTTCTAGTTTCGCTCTCCTAGCGATACTATTTTTCCTGTCTTTTTCCCCTTCCTCTGCCGCTTCCTTCGCGGTACCCTTTCTCCCTCCGCTTCCCTCGCTTTTGCTGCCTTCTCCCTTCTCCTCTCTGGCCGCTCTCTCTCTCTCCGCGGCGGTAAGGTTCTCCTGCTTCTCTTCCCGCTGCCTTCTTCCTTCTCTGGGAACTGTTCTCTTTCCTTCTCTGGCCCGTGTTCCTCGGTCCACCCAGACTGTCTCACCTTCCTACGGAGTACTTCTCGACCCTTCAGCTACCGGTCTCATCTTCATTGGACTCCACCGTGCCTGCATTTTTGGACTGTGTCTTCTCCAGCCTTGTCTGCGTGGATCTTCCAGACTGCAACAATCACTCTGCATCCTCAAGGGTTTTTTTCCCGTGTGGGTTTTTCCCTTTTCCCGGCTTGTTTCCAGAAAAGGAGTCCCGGAACTGCTGTCCATTCAGCGGTAACTGTGGCTTCCTTCCGTGACAGGCAAGTGCCCCTAAAAAAGGAAAGAGACTACCTGAGTCGGCGGAACCTACAAGACACAGACAACTCAGGAAGTTCAGGTGAGGAGAGTGTGGAGGTAAAGGGGAGAGACATGGTTCGACAGCACGAACAGTCACAATGAGGAATCTATTTTTGTTGGAATATATTTTTGATGCCTGCTCCGAGACAGCATTCTGAGACAGCACCCGGCTGACTCTAAGGAAATTGATCCAAAGAAGTTAGCAAAGGCTGCTGACTTGCGGGTTGCCAACCGGGCTACTCACAAGGATTCTGGGGCAACTCAGAAGAAGGATGATGGGAAGCAGCAAAAGAAAGATGGCAAAGAGAATTCTAAAGCCTACAATCCAAAAGAGGGCCCCAAACAGAAAAAGGGTAAGCGACAAGGGAAAATGAATCAGGCTAGTGAAACCTCTGGTGCTAAACCAGAGGGAGGTCAGAAGAAACCCCCATTTGTCAAAACATTTGGAAACTCTTATGCTTGTGGGTCTACTGACCACGTGAAAGGGGATCCCAAATGCAAGGGTAAACCTTCAGGAATCCACACTGTCTCCTTAGCATTTTCCCCAGAGGAAGAAGTACAAAGGGAAAGTGGAAACTTTCAACTGCTGGCTGAAGACCCCATTGGAGTCTCTGCCAGTGTTTCTTTAGTGTCCCAGGGTCTGTGGGAACAGCAGAATTTAGATGTCTATACTTCAATTCCACATAACACAAAAGAATATTATAAGGACTGTGTACTTGTACATGGTCAGGAGACCCCTGCCATTAGAGACACTGGGGCCAGCATTACAGTGGTGGATGAATCTTTTTTCAAACCTGAGGATGTTTCTAAGGGACCCAAGGGCCACACTAAACTTGCTGGAGGCCCCGTTCAAATGCTTCCAAGATTACCAGCTCTCATCCAGTGCAACAACATGACTGTTAGGATACCTGTTAGTGTACAGAGTGAGGTGCCTGGGAGAGTCCTGTTGGGGAATGACTTAAAAAGTCTTGGAGTTGTATCACGCACCCCCAAGCCTCCAAGTAAAAGGAAACAGGAAAAAACAATGAAAGCCAGAGAGAGTACCTTAACTGACTCTCCTCAGGATGTTACAGAAGAAACTATGGGCCTCATTACGAGTCCGGCGTTAACCGAGGCGGTAAAACCGCCTGGTTAACGCCGGACTCGTATTACCATTCCGCCTCCGTGATTCCCGGAATTACCGGGGCATCACAACCCCGGTTTACCGGGAATCACGGAGGCGGAATGGTGTAAATCCCCATTCCCATTGAGTCCTATGGGACTCAATGAGAATCGGGATCATGGAAACACCGGCAGCATCTTGTAATGCTGCCGGTGTTTCCTCGTCCGCCTGCAGGCGGGCGGTGTTAAACCCGCCAGGTCAGACCTGGCGGGAACATCACCTCCCGCCTGCAGGGGTCGGGATCAGGCGGTCCGGAAACAACGGTGGCGGCGGGTTTACCGCCACTGTTATTTCCGGACCGCCACGGTCGTAATGAGGCCCTATAACACCCAGCCCACAGGAACTACTAAATGCTATTTCTAGGAAGAAAGAGACAAAGGGGACGACCCAAAGCCTCAAAGAAAAAGCAAGAGAGCATTGTACTTCCAATAAGGACATCCCAGAGAGGACTGCCATACGGAACAAGTTACTTACCTGTAACTGTTGTTCTCCAGCATGGGTCTGGCATGGATTCACATGCTCATGAATATTCCCCGTCGTCAGGCTGGGAATCCTCGGTAAGGAAAAATCAGTATCAGTTTCGTTTCTGATCTGTCTTTCATAGTAGTAACCAATCACTGATCTCTGCGTCATACTGACCACAGCCAATGACTGCCCTCTCCCTAAGCCCCGCCTCTGGCAGCCATCTTCAGATTTGGTAGCACGTGAAGTGGCAGTATGACCAAGTGAAGAGCCGCAGAGGGGTAGGCGGGAGGGTTCGCATGTGAATCCATGCCAGCCCCATGCTGGAGAACAACAGTTACAGGTAAGTAACTTGTTCCTTCTCCAGCATGGGGTCTGGCATGGATTCACATGCTCATGAATAAAAGAATACATAGCAGTACACACATGCACAACTACGGGAGGTGGCAAAGGCTCAACATTAAGCATTATATCCAAAACTCAACATTAAGCAATTCTTACCTCCTCACCAGGCTCACCTTAGGCGAACAGGTTGTGCAGCACTGCTTGGCCGACCCTGGACTCCTCCCTGGAATCCCGATCGACGCAGTAGAATTTCGTGAAGGTGTGCGTCGACCTCCACATAGCAGCCCTGCAGATGTCCAGCAAGGGCACACCAGATAGGAATGCCGTGGTAGCTGCGATCGCTCTGGTGGAATGGGCTCTCGGACAGCCAGGCAGCGGTCGGTTTGCCAACCGATGACAGTACATGATACAGCCGGAGAGCCATCTGGAAATGGAAGCCTTCGAGAGAGCCTTCCCCTGATTGACAGGTCCAAAGTTCACAAAGAGTTGTGACGTCTTCCGAAAACACTTCGTGCGGTCCACGTAGAACTTCAGCGCTCTAGCCACATCCAGCGAGTGCAAAGTCCTTTCAGCCGGCGACGAAGGCGACGGGAAGAAAACAGGCAACACGAAGGGTTTGTTGAGGTGGAAGTCCGACGGCACCTTGGGCATGAAGGAGGGGTGCGTCCTGAGCACTACCCTCGTGTCGTGAAAAGTCAACCACGGGGGCTTGCAGGAAAGGGCCTGGATCTCTCCCACCCGTCGTGCGGAGGTGATGGCCACAAGAAACGCTGTTTTCCACGACAAGAACTTCAACGGAGCCGAGTGCAGAGGCTCGAACGGAGGTCCCATGAGCTTGGTCAGCACCACGTTGAGCTCCCACGCCGGGGCCGGAGCCTTCACCGGCGGGAACGATCTGAACAGTCCCCTCATGAATTCTTTCATCAGACAATGAGACCACAAAGACATCCGCCCCGTGGTTCTGGTGTATCGGGAGATCGCAGCAAGATGAATCTTGATGGACGCGTGCGCCAGTCCAGCCTTGGCCAGCGTCAGTAGGTACGGCAGTACCTGGGGAGCCGTAATCCGTAGAGGGTTAATCTTCTGTGCGTTAGAGTTTGGAGGCTACGACATACCGGCCGACTGCAGAGAACCTCTTCCATTTGTGTCCATAGCATTTAAGAGTTGAGGACGCCCTGGCCTTTGCATACATAGCAGTACACACATGCACAACTACGGGAGGTGGCAAAGGCTGAACATTAAGCATTATATCCAAAACTCAACATTAAGCAATTCTTACCTCCTCACCAGGCTCACCTTAGGCGAACAGGTTGTGCAGCACTGCTTGGCCGACCCTGGACTCCTCCCTGGAATCCCGATCGACCCAGTAGAATTTCGTGAAGGTGTGCGTCGACCTCCACGTAGCAGCCCTGCAGATGTCCAGCAAGGGCACACCAGATAGGAATGCTGTGGTAGCTGCGATCGCTCTGGTGGAATGGGCTCTCGGACGGCCAGGCAGCGGTCGGTTTGCCAACCGATGACAGTACATGATACAGCCGGAGAGCCATCTGATTGACAGGTCCAAAGTTCACAAAGAGTTGTGACGTCTTCCGAAAACACTTTGTGCGGTCCACGTAGAACTTCAGCGCTCTAGCCACATCCAGCGAGTGCAAAGTCCTTTCAGCCGGCGACGAAGGCGACGGGAAGAAAACAGGCAACACCAAGGGTTCGTTGAGGTGGAAGTCCGACGGCACCTTGGGCATGAAGGAGGGGTGCGTCCTGAGCACTACCCTCGTGTCGTGAAAAGTCAAGTACGGGGGCTTGCAGGAAAGGGCCTGGATCTCTCCCACCCGTCGTGCGGAGGTGATGGCCACAAGAAACGCTGTTTTCCACGACAAGAACTTCAACGGAGCCGAGTGCAGAGGCTCGAACGGAGGTCCCATGAGCTTGGTCAGCACCACGTTGAGCTCCCACGCCGGGGCCGGAGCCTTCACCGGCGGGAACGATCTGAACAGTCCCCTCATGAATTCTTTCATCAGACAATGAGATCACAAAGACGTCCGCCCCGTGGTTCTGGTGTATCGGGAGATCACAGCAAGATGAATCTTGATGGACGCGTGCGCCAGTCCAGCCTTGGCCAGCGTCAGTAGGTACGGCAGTACCTGGGGAGCCGTAATCCGTAGAGGGTTAATCTTCTGTGCGTTAGAGTTTGGAGGCTACGACATACCGGCCGACTGCGGAGAACCTCTTCCATTTGTGTCCATAGCATTTAAGAGTTGACGACGCCCTGGCCTTTGCAAGAACCTCTCTGCAGTCAGCCGGTATGTCGTAGCCTCCAAACTCTAACGCTGCAGGAGCCAGGCCTGCAAGTTCAGCGACTTCGGGTCGTGATGGAGGATGGCGCCTCCTTTCCTGGAGAGAAGATCTGCGTCCACTGGCAGCTTGATTGACGGGGACGCTGACAAGTCCAGAAGGTCCGGGAAACATATCTGCCTCGGCCACGCAGGTGCGACGAGGATCATCCTGCACCATGACCTCTTGAGCTGGTTGATGAGTTGGATCAGCAGCGGCAATGGAGGGAACGCGTATAGAAACAGGCCTTCCCAGGGGAACGAGAAAGCATCGCCCATGCTCCTCGGCTGGGGAAACCTGCTGGCGAACCTCCGGCACTTGGAGTTCGTCGCCGTCGCGAACAGATTGATCTGGGTGTCCCCCACCGTCGGAAGAGGCAGTCCACTAGATCCTGCCGTAGTTCCCACTCGTGGCACGAGCGCAGCTCCCTGCTGAGCGAGTCGGCGATGGTGTTTTTTATCCCTGCCAGGTGAAACGGCACCAGAAACATCCCTTGGGCGACGGCCCAATGCCACAGATCCTACGCCTCCTTGGACAGGGCTGGGGATCTGGTAGCGCCCTGCTTCCTGATGTAGAACATGGTGGTGCTGTCGTCGGTGAAGATCCTCACCACCTTGCCCTTGAGGGACGGAAGAAAGGACCTGAGGGCCCAAAACACTGCACGGAGCTCCAGGACGTTGATATGGAGGGACTTCTCCGTCGGAAGCCAAAGGCCTCTCGCGTACAGATTTTCGGTGTGCGCTCCCCACCCTTCCAGGGAGGCATCCGTGGTCACTGTCTCCTGGTGGCTGGGGGTCTGGAAGTCCATGCCCGCCGTCAGATGCGCGCGGGTGCCCCACCACCGGATCGCTCGTCGGAAACTCTCGTCGAGTGTGATCCTCTCCTCGAAGCTGCCCGTCGTCTGGATCCAGCATGCGTCCAGGAACTCCTGCAACGGGCGCATCCGGAGCCTGCACAGGCGGATGAGATAAATGCAAGAAGACATCATTCCGAGGAGGGACTTGATGGACCTCACCCTGGCCGCGTCCGCAACCAGCATCCGCTGCACCTTGCCCAAGATGGCCCTCGTCCTTTCCTCCGACGGAGAGGCCAGAAGCGACACTGTGTCGAGCTTTGCTCCCAGAAACAGCGCGTCTTGCGCGGGCACCAGGTGGGACTTGGCGTAGTTTATGGAGAATCCCAGGTCCGTGAGTAGTTGGACGGTCCTTGCCGTGTGCTCCACGGCGAGCTCCTTCGTCTTCGCCCAGATGAGCCAGTCATCCAGGTAGGGGTAGACGTGGATCCCCTCTAGGTGCAGCCGCGCCGCCACAGGTGCGAGGCACTTGGTGAACACCCTGGGTGCCGACCTCAATCCGAAGGGAAGGGCTCTGAACTGGTAGTGACGCCCTTGGACCACGAATCTGAGAAACTTTCGGTGTCCTTTTAGGAAGGGGATATGGAAGTAGGCATCCTCCAAATCCAATGACGACAGGAAAACGCCCTCCTCCAGTTGACCCAGGACGTGTTGGAGGGTGACCATCCTGAACTTCTGTGCCTTGATGAATTTGTTCAGTCGTCGTAGGTGCAGGATGGGACGCCATCCTCCCATCTTCTTCTTCACGAGGAAGTATCTTGAGTAAACTCCGGAGCCCCGAAGCCTCTTTGGGACGAGCTCGATGGCGCCCTTCCTGAGCATCGCCCTTACCTCCAAGAGAAGTTGAGGGACGTGATGCTCCTTCCTGGCCACAGGGAGGACACGCGGGCACCTCTTTAGAAACTCGAGCGCGTGACCCTGAGCCAGGGCGTCCAGCACCCAACGGTCGGTGGAGATGGACTCCCACACACTGACGAAGCTCGCGAGCCGGCCTCCCACCAGGGTGCTTCGGTGGGGGCCCGACCCCACGGCCGGTTCAGTCCTGCTTCGACGAGGCTTTGCCGCCTTGTCCTCCTTGGCGACGACGGCGGGGTCCGCCCGACTTGCCTCGTTTCCTGTAGGCTTCCTTTGACGACGAACAGGCCGTTTGACGATAGGTGGAAAATCCGCCGCTGGAACCTTTGGAGGCACCCTGTTTGCCTCCACCGCTCCGAAAGGGCGGCCGTCGTTGCTGGAGAACACCAAGAGCCCGGGCCGTCTCTGTGTACGCCTTGATGGCCTGTAGGGAATCGTCCACTGTTTTCCCAAACAGGTTGCTCCCGTCGAAGGGCATGTCCAAGACTCTGGTCTGCACGTCCTGACGGAAGTCAGTAGCCTTGAGCCATCCACGCCGCCTAAGGCACACGCCGTTGTCCAACTGGCGAAATCCAGTGTCTGCGATGTCCGTCGCTATCGTAATGGCGTGGTCCGACGCCACTTCTCCTTCCTGCAAGATCTCTAGGGCCTCCGCCCTCTTGTCGTCTGGTAGGAAGTCCAGCAGGGGGGCGAGTTTGTACCACAACTCCCTGTCGTAGCGGGCTACGATAGCCAAGGCGTTGGCAGCCTTAATCGTCGTCGCTGCCGATGCGATGACTCTGCGTCCCATCGTGTCCAATTTCTTTCCCTCGCCATTGGCGGGGAGGTTGATAGAGGCCGCGCCCCACCCCCCGCTTTCTTCCTGGCCGCCACGGAGACGACCGAGTCCGGGGTCGGCTGTGCCCGAAGGCACAAGGGTGCTGCGTCCGGGACCCGGTACTTCTTCTCGTACCGATCCCTTCTAGCTGGCGTTGTGGATGGGTTCTTGAGGAGGGCGAGACCCTCATCCCAGATATCGTCCAGTAGAGGTACAGCGAGGACCGTCTTCCTCTTGGTCTCGCGCCGTTGATAAAGGAAACCTTCCTTCTTCTTCTCTTGGGGGCAGAGCTGGAAAAGCTTGGATGCCTTGGCGATCATGGCGTGAAACGATCCAATCTCGTCGGGCAGGGAAGCCCGGGTGGGAGGTGACGACGGGAGATCCTCGTCGTAAACCTCGTCGTCAGTACCCGTCGCGGCCGTGTCAGACCCCGTATCATCCCCATGTGTCGTGGACGGGGAGGAGGGCTGAACAGGGCGCGAAGGTTGAAAAGGAGGTGGAGGATGAATCCTTCTTCTCTTAAGAGGAGGGCTCCCAGAAGGGCCTGGCGCCGGGTCCCCCGTCGGGAACAGTTCCTCCGTTGGTGGTAACGGCAGTCTCGTCCTTATCTCCGAGCATAAGGACTGTATAGCCAACAAAATGGCCGACGAGTTGTCTTGCGGCACTGGTTGAGGGGGTTCCGACAGGCAATCAGGAGCCCCGTCGGCACCCTCGACGTTCTCGTCGTCTCCCACGTCGGGGTCCCTCCCGACAGGATGGTCTTCTTCCATGCCAGAGCCGTGGCCTATGACTTCGATCAGCTCCTCAGAGGTTGAGGCCGAATCCATCACGACCTCCTGCCCCCCCTTTTTCTTCTCCGTCGGAGGTTTCACGGGGGTCCTGTTGATGGGCATGAAAGAGGACTCCCTCCGCGGTGGCAGGGAGATTCTGGGCCCCGAGGTCGCCACCACTGGTGTAGCCTCCACAGGCTGAGCCAGGGCCGCCGCGACTGTCTCGATAGAGGCCTTGGCCAGATGGATCAAGGCTTTCACCACCTTAGGTGCGCTCACTGCCTTCTCCTTGGGGGGGAGGGTCACCACCTCGCTCCCCCCTCCGATGGGGCCTTCGAGCATGACCGGGGTCTCTCCAGGAGCTTTGCCGGGTGCTCGGCCTTCCTCTTACCCGAGCCAGAGCGTTGGCTCGTGGTTGATGGCGCCGGGGAGGATGCACCCTGCCTGGCGCCCGTAGAGCCCGACCGTTCGGCGCTCCCGGTGCCAGCGGACTCGCGGTACTTGGCCTTCTGTTGGACCCCCGTCGCCGGGGCACCCTCAAAGGTCTTAGAAGACCACTCGGACTTCTTCTTCTTCTCGCCTGACGGGCTCTTTCCTTCCAGCCAGTTGGCGAGACGCTGATGGCGGTCCTTATGGTCCGCTCCGACATACTGCCGCAAAACGCACAGTCCTTCTCCACGTGCGTCTTATCTTCATGCAGGCAGTAAAGGCAAAGGGAGTGTTCGTCCTCCTTGAAGACATTCTGAAGCTGGCATCCAGGGCAGACCCTGAACAGCTTTCCGGGCGTCGAGCTTCCCTTCTCCTGGGCCATGTCCGAGATGGGCCTGAGAAACTTCTGGAGTCCTCCAAAAGCGTGGCTCGACGAAATCTTCACCCTTGAGGGGCGTAGAAGAATCCGACACGGGTCCCCGTTGATCGGATAAAGAAACGGTGGAGCTTGAGGCTCTTTTGACCAAAAAAGAGAACATTTTCCTAAGAAAAAGCGCGAAAAAAAAGCACTAACGCTCGAGAGCAAAAGCACGAGGATCCCAACACTTGAACGTGCGGTAAAAATCTGAAGATGGCTGCCAGAGGCGGGGCTTAGGGAGAGGGCAGTCATTGGCTGTGGTCAGTATGACGCAGAGATCAGTGATTGGTTACTACTATGAAAGACAGATCAGAAACGAAACTGATACTGATTTTTCCTTACCGAGGATTCCCAGCCTGACGACGGGGAATATTCATGAGCATGTGAATCCATGCCAGACCCCATGCTGGAGAACTGTGACTACTCCACCAGCTGAGTGTGAGGAACAACCAGGAAAGGTTGAATCAACTGCTGAAGATTCAGAGCTGGAAGAAGACCTTCCACCTGTTGGAGATCTGGATCCTAAAGACCATCCTGAGCTGCAGTCTTTACTGGCAGAAGGTGGCCCCTGTAGGGCAGACTTCAGCAGAGGTCGAAGAGAGTGGCCTACTCTTGAAGGCCTTTGCCAACAGGCAGCTTCCCAGCTGGACGGGCAAGAGCCAGGGAAGCGCAGGCTGTACTGGGAAGAAGGCCTCTTCTACAGTGAACCAACTGAGTATATCCCAGGGGACTACAGACGACTTGTAGTGCCTCTAGAGATTAGACAACAGTTCCTACAGTTAGCCCATGAGATTCCTTTGGCTGGCCACTTGAGTTTCAAGAAGACCAAGGAAAGGCTTTCTCTATATTTTTACTGGCCTAAGTTGGGGTCTGATGTAGATACATTCTGTAGGAGCTGTCACACTTGTCAGACATCTGGCAAGAGTGGAGCCAAGAATGTGGCACCTTTGGTGCCTCTCCCAGTGGTGGGAGTCCCTTTTAAGAGGGTAGGAAGCGACAAGGTTGGTCCCTGAGACCCTCCAACCTCTTCAGGCAACCGATTTATATTGGTTATAGTAGACCATGCTGCTAGGTATCCTGAAGCCATTCCTATGAGGACTGTTACAGCTCAGGCCACTGCTAAGGCCCTACTGGGTATTTTTTTTACCAGGGTAGGTTTTCCTAAGGAAGTAATCTCTGACAGGGGATCGCATTTTATGTCCCACTACATGCAGGCCATGTGGAAAAGCTGTGGAGTGACTTACAAGTTCTCAACTGCCTACCATCCCTAGATGAATGGGTTGGTAGAGAGGTTTACTAGAACTATGAAGAGCATATGTGCTTTAGAGGAACACCTTAGAAAAAAGTGGGACCTTCTACTGCCATGCCTTCTATTTGCTTATAGAGAAGTCCCGCAGGAGGGAGTTGATTTAAGTCCCATTGAGCTTCTCTACGGTCATCCAGTTAGAGGCCCCTTGGCCCTAATTAAGGAGGGGTTGGAGAGTGCTCCTTCCCCCAAGCCAGTGAGAGTCACTGACTATGTGCTTGGTCTCCGGACACACATGATGACAGAAGCAGAAGATAACTTGAAAGAAGGTCAGGCTCTGGTGAAGCATTGGCATGACCAGAAGGCCAACATGGTTGAGTTTACTCAAGACCAGCAAGTTGTAGTTATGGTACCTACAATTCAGAGGGCCTTACAGGACAAATGGATTGGACCCTTCAAGGTTGTGGAAAAACTTGGAGAGGTCAATTATCTGGTGGATTTAGGCAATCCTAAGGAGGTCCCCAGGGTCTTTCACACCAACCGTCTAAAAGCCTATGTCTCAAGATCAGAAGTGGAAGCTTTGCTTCTAGCTTCTGCTCAGGAGGAGGAGAGTGAACCTCTACCTGATCTCCTCATTGACAACCTTTAGACGAGAAGATAGAAGTTAATCTCTCTTCTAATCTGACACTGGAACAACAGGAGGAGTGCAAATTTCTGTTAAATCAGTTTGCCTCCCTGTTTTCACTATTACTAGGCTTGACTCCTTGGGGCCAACTGTCACACCCCGGGGAACCTGGCGGCTTTGGACTAGATGGAAGCTGCGCCCTCCATTGCTGGTTCTATCACGTATGGCGAAGCGCAGAGTACGGGTCTAGCCCTTCTGTGCAACGCGTTCCGATGCCAGCATTTAATCCCTCCCACTTCCGGTGTCGGATGCGTTGCAACGTACAGTATCCCTGTTCGCCTGCGCGGCCCGTACTCTTGAGTTTCTTTCCACTAGCCTTTGGCAAATTATCTATTTCCCGGTTTTCTAATTCTTTTACTTTCTGTTTTCAGCAGCCTGCCCTCGCTGCAGCTTGCCTTCGCTCCTCCTCCCTCTGCTGTTCCGTTCCCGGCTTACTCCCTTCCTTCCCTCCCGCCTAGTGTTGTTACCCTTCTGCTCTTGTGCCTTCCCTCTTTTCTACTCTGTCTCTCATTGCTGCCCTTGTCTTCCTGTGTACCGACCTTGGCCTTTCCAGCGGATTGCCTTGCCTCATCCTTTATCTAAATTGGTTCATCTGGTACTCTATCCTGCGTGACCCTGGTACTACTCTTCAACTTTCAACACTTATCTGTTCTCTTCCTGGACTCTGTTGTTACCAGCCACTCCTCCATTGCTGCTGCCCCTGGAGTTTACCAAATCTTGAAGAAGTAGACCACGCTCCAGCAGAGAAGAACTATTCTGGGGTTTTTTGTGCCACAGGCTTTTTCCTCACTGTCCGGCGGCCGCGGAGGAAAGCCACAGCTCACCCATTGGGTGTCACTGTGGCGTCCTTCCACGGTCGCCCCTATCTTCACAAAATAAAGGAGACCACTCGAAACAAGGACAACCCGAAGCTGACACTACGCCGGAAACTCAGAGGTGAGGTGGAAGGGGAGGAAAGGGAAACAGACTCTTCTCAGGAGGAGGAGGACATAACAGATCTTTCTGACAGTTTGCAACGCCCACAACCCAACATGGCCACTCCGCAACAGGTTCAGGAGTTAGTAGCAGCTGTCCAAAACCTGAACCTAGAAGTCCAGAACCTTAAGAGTGCTAATGCCGCATTACAGCAGAGAATAGCTGAGCGGGACTCCCCGACTATGGATTTACCTCCACTACGACTAGTCTCAGGAAAGTTTGATGGGACGCCCAAGAGACTAAAGGATTTTTTGGATGCCTGCAACCTGCATTTTTCCTTTCGCACCCAAGCATTCTCTTCGGGTCATGCCAAGGTTGGTTTCATGATCACTCACATGTCAGGCAATGCCCTGGCTTGGGCAACCCCGTTGGTCAACAGATCTGATCCAGTGCTCCAGGATTATGACGCATTCAAGACTTTGATGAAGCAAACGTTCCTACGGACCGAGAGCACCTATATGGCCTCCGAGGATCTGTTGGATATCAAACAAGGGAACTCGGACTGAATGTCCTATATCACATTATTCAAACAGATTGTGGCTGAGGCAGGTTGGCAAGAGCAGGCCCAGTATGCCATATTTCGGAGGGGACTACGAGGATTTGAAGGATGAACTTGCACGTATAGAACGACCTCTCACTTTCGCTGACCTGATCATGGCCACACTTCCGACTAACCGAACGGCGAGCTGAGCGTTGAAAGACAAAGAGTGGTATTCCTATACATCCTGATCCTCTTCCTCTTGCTCCACCTCCCTCTACACGTTCCGTTCGAGAAGAGCCCATGCAAATTGGTACCACCCGCACCCCCCTCACGGCGGAAGAACGCAGGAGGAGGCGGGAAGGAAGCTTATGTATGTACTGTGGATCTTCCACCCACTTACTTCGAGACTGTCCAGATGTACCTCCTAGACGCTCGGGAACCGAGCACCCTCGGTAAGTTTGGGGACTCACTACTGAGGGAGCAATTCCAGTCCCTTTGTTACCCTCTCAATCACATCCTTGGAAAGTTCGGAAGATGTCCGTCTCATGGTGATGGCAGTTACCCTCATGGTTGGCAAGACCTCGATCCAGACTCAGGCTCTCCTGGATTGTGGGGCCGCAGGAAACTTCATTGATCAGACCTTCCAGGATTTTGCGGCATGAAATGCCAAATTTTGCGGCATGAAATGCCAAATTTTGCGGCACAAACCTTTATTTATTGTGGCATTTTTGCGGGACATTTTGTATTAACTGGAGGGTGTAAGATTGCCACATTGCAGGTAATAGGCAGAGTGCAAGGCTAGAAGAGAGCCAGGGTATCATTATGTATCTTTTGTATTAATTTAATAGGAAGATCCCAGATGTCTGTGTCTTGGCAGAACAGTGTTTGATTTGGCTACATTTCTGGTTTAATGTTCATGCCTATTTAATAGTATTAACTAGATTGATCATTATCAATTGTAATGCTGAAAATATTCCCCTTCTATGTTCTCCAATCCCCCAAACACCCACACACATCTCACCAACTCTCCATCACAATTTACATTCCTTAACCTCTCACTCTGTCATACAAATACTCACGTGCTATGTCACACTGTCAAGTCACAATTTGCACTGCCCAGCCCCTGCCACACTCCAAATCATACTCCCAACTCACACCTTACACTCTACAATTCCTCCCTCAATATACAGTCCTTCATTCTTTTGTGCTGCTTCTGTATCTTGCATCTTTTCTCCCATTCTATCACATTCTTCCCTCATCCTTTTTCCCAATCTGCAGCTCACCGTCTCTTTCTGGCCAACCGCTTCCTCTACTTTAAGTACCTCTGCTCGCGCTCAGATTTCTGGCCCACCGCATCACTGCTTCCTCTGCTCTCGTGCAGCACTTCCTCCTCTGACCCACTGCTCTCCCTCTGCTTTCTTGCCCATCACTTCACATCTCACCCATCACTCTCCCTCTCTCTCATAGTGTAACCATTTTTTTATTTTTTTTTAAATGTAGATTTTGACCCAGTTCCTCAAAGGATGGGGCATTTAAAAAAAGAACGGAGGATATGCTATTTTTAGACAACCCATTTTTGGAAATGAGCAGGTCACCTTATTCTCAAAGGTGACAGGCGCATTTCCACAGGCTTGAGCTGTAGCGCAAATTGTGCACTGGCAGCTGCCTTGAATGGTGTTCTAGGTTGTTTGACCGAAGTGTAATTATTTGCAGCGGAATTGACCGTAGTCAATTTTGCTGCAAATTGATTTGCACTTCAGCCAAACAACCCAAAATGTACCTTTCACCACCACCCGACCCCCTCCCCTACTTAACTGCTTGGTCGCGGCCGCTTCCCCTGCAACCCTGCGGTGCCAGATCCGTCCCTCTAACGCGGGTCCTATCCGTCCCTCTAACGCGGGTCGGATCTGACTCCGCAGGGTCCTTTTTTCGTTATTTTCTTTTTTTTTGTCCCCGCCTCCAATTTTGAGGAAAAAGGGGAAAACGCTTCTGCAACCACCCTAGACCAAAAATACTAAACAAGGGGAGCGGGTGACACCCCCGCAACACATGTTCAGTATTTATAAAAATCGATCGAATAGTACTGGATGAAATTGGTCAAATTGTAACAATCGATAGATTTTTGTCATCAAAATGGGCAGTACTTTGAATAGAATCGCTCTCCCGACAGTGTTCTGCAAGCTCCCAGCACCTTTCACAGGGACAGGCACTCTAGGTGCCTGCCGCTGTAAAATGTGACCCAAAAAATTCATTTTTATCCTGTTTGAGGAACAGAAATGCAAGCGACTCAGCAGCGGTTCATATCTTAAAAGAAATGCATGACAGGGTCAGGAAAGACCCTGTCGTGCAGTGGCAGCCCCACATCCCGGCAGCCCCACATCCCGTGCACGTAGGGTTGCATACAATTTCTGCACATTTAAAAGTGCATCTTGCTTGGAAATGAGGGATGTGCTTTTAAATTGACAGAAACGCCACTTTATTTGATCAAGGAGGTGAAAATGGCCATCTGAATGGGCTCGCATATAAATTGTGCCCATTCATGTGTCCCTTGTGGATTGGGCTGCAATTTTTGGGGCGCAAGTGATTTAATTTCTTGTGTAAATAAAAAAAAAAGAGTTGAGCACCTGGCACCCTGAGGATTCTTTTTTCAAAACAGTAATTTTTGCAGATTACTTAAAAAAAAAAGTAATTTTTTTTTTTAAGATGCTGTTTTTGCACAAAACGGCCATTTTTGCGGCATTTTTCGCAAAACGGCCGTTTTCGCGGCATTTTGCGGGATCGCAAAATCGCAATAAGCTGGAGGGTCTGATTGATACCCAGTGGGCAGAATGCCAAGGACTGACTCGTGTAGCCAAGACTGAGGATCAGAAGTTGGAGGGTGTTGATGGCGAGCCATTGAGCTCTGGTCTTATCACACATTCTACGGAAGAACTCACCATGTGTATCATGCAACATTCAGAACGTCTTTCCTTTGATATCATCAGAGCAGCTCACTTCCCTCTGATTCTGGGCATTGGTTGGCTTCGCAGGCATAACCCCACCATTGACTGGTCCAGAAATCTATTAAGCTTTCACTCCACCTTCTGCAAAACAAACTGTTTGCCTAAACCGACCTTTGCAGCTGTGCGAACCACCTGCGGAGTTGAATCCAGGACCATACATTGTTTACCATCCTATCTTAATGAATACACAGAAGTAGTGACAGAGAAGATCCCTCTAGAACTTCCTCCACACAGACCCGAAGATTGTAGTATCTGTCTGCATCCCGGTGCCTTGGTCCCTTTTTGCCGGATGTATCCTTTGACTCTACGAGAAAGGCAGTATTTGAGGGATTATTTAGACAAGAATCCAGCCAATGAATTAATTAGACCTTCCAAATCTCCTGCTGGGGCCTCTTTATTTTTCATTCCTAAGAAAGACACTCAGGAGTTACGCTCTTGCATAGATTACAGAGGACTAAACAAGGTAACCATAAAAGACCGATATCCCATGCCAGTGATATCCGAAATCATTCACGCCGTTCAGACGGCCACAGTGTTTACTAAACTGGATTTACGTAACGCTTACCATCTGCTTCGTATACAATTTGGGGATGAGTGGAAGACAGCGCTCAGGACTCCCTTTGGGCTTTATGAGTATCAAGTGATGCCTTTTGGCCTAGTCAATGCACCATCCATTTTCCAACGCTTCATGGACAGACTCTTTTCTGATCTCCTAGGACACTCTATCATCATCTATCTTGACGATATTCTAGTCTTCTCACACACCCAAGAAGAGCATAACACTCAGGTCAAGGAAGTATTTCACAGATTAAAAGACAATCATCTCTCGGTCAAACTGGAGAAGTATGTATTTTAAGCTACGTCCATATCCTATTTAGGTTACATTCTTTCTTCAGAGGGCATAGCCATGGACCCACAAAAGGTCAATTCCATACTAGAATGGCCGTCTCCTAAATCTATTAAGGATATTCAGAGATTCCTTGGCTTATCGAATTTCTACCGGAAATGTATCCCTAACTTCTCTCAACAGGTACTCCCAATGACCTCTCTTCCCAAGAAGTCTTCCTCCCCATTCCAATGGTCTCCTCAGGCAGAGGAGAGTTTACAATAACTTAAACAAACTTTCTGTTCGGCTCCCATTTTAAGACAGCCAGACCAGCATCGTCCTTTCATAGTGGAAGCAGACGCCTCTTCAGCCGCGGTAGGAGCTGTCTTACTACAAGAACATCATGGAAAAGAACACCCTGTGTCTTATTATTCCAAAACTCTGAACACCAGTCAACAAAATTACTCAGTGATAGAGCGGGAGTTACTAGCCATGAAATTAGCTTGTACAGAATGGCGTCACCTTCTCCAAGGTGGTGAACACCCTTTTACCATCCGGACTGATCATAAAAACTTGCAGGTGTTACGTTAATTTGAGTGCTACAACTCTAGACAGGCAAGGTGGGCTCATTTTTTTCGCCCAGTTCGACTTTAATATTACATACATCCCGGGCGAACAAAACTTAGTAGCAGATGCTCTGTCCCGATGCAGTGACTATTTGTCTGAACCGGAATCCACTACAGAATTGATGTTTTCAAGGTCTCAGAGAATAGGAGTTATATCTACATTTCTGCAACAAGTTAAGGACGGTTCAGGAGGAAGATTTGAAGTTGAAATGCATGGCAATAAGACAGATTATGTCATCAAAGACGGTCTGTATCTGGTGAACTACAAGTTGTATCTGCCTACTCCATCATTAAGGAAGACCGCACTATCCTGGTGTCATGATTCCAAGATTGCTGGCCATCGTGGCATTCGTTGCACACAAGAATATCTACCACGATACTTTTATTGCCCCAACATGAGGGAAGAGACCAGATAATACGTCCAGTCCTGTGCTACCTGTCTTCGTAGTAAATCCTCCACTCAAAGACCTCTGGGATTGTTGGAACCCTGTGCCATTCCTACTTGCCCATGGACCACAGTATCGACCGATTTTATCGTGGAACTGCCAGAGTCACAAGGCTGTACCTGCATAATGGTTTTTGTAGATTATTTCACCAAGTTGGCACATTTTTCACCTTTACCCGGAGTACCTTCAGCCTCCCAAATGGCGGAGATCTTCTTGAGAGACATATTCAAGCTACACTGTCTACCGACCAAGGTAATCTCAGACCGTGGTAGCCAGTACACCTCCCATTTCTGGTCTGCTTTCTGTAAAAGGTTGGGCATAGAAAGAGCTCTGACCTCTGGGTTCCATCCTCAATCTAATGGACAAACGGAGCGTCTAAATGGCTCCTTAGAGCAATATCTCCGGTGTTTTGTAAACCAACAACAAGACGACTGGGTCCAGTTACTCCCGACGGCAGAATTTTCATACAACTCTGCCACAGGTACAAGCCCCTTTTATTGTACATACGTTTATCATCCCCGCACCCTTCTTCCCTTGACCAACATTGAGTCCTCCGTACCTTCTGTGAATGCTTCATTGGCGATAATTCGGGAGGCTCATAACAAGGCCAGGCTGGGACTTATAGAGGCCCAAGAAAGGAACAAAACCCAAGCTAATAAACACCGAAGACCGGTTCCTGATTGGGGTGTTGGTTCGAAAGTACTCCTGTCCACTAAATTCCTACCACGGTGGGTACGTCCATCCAAGCTGTCTCCTAAATACATTGGACCATACAAGATTACACAAGTTATCAACCCAGTAGCCTTCCGCCTACAGCTACCTACACGCTTACGTCGCGTACATCCAGTGTTTCACACCTCCCAATTGAAGACCTTTGTGGCAGATAGATGGACCCGGGGAACGGGCAACACTTCAGTCCCTATAGATCCCTCTAAAGACATCTATGAAGTAGCCCAAATATGTGACTCCCGATATCGCTGAGGGCGCTTGGAGTACCTAGTCCACTGGAAAGGATACCCTTGGTCTGAAAACACCTGGGAACCTAGATCCCATTTGAATGCTCCCCTACTATTGCGTAGGTTCCACCAAAGACACTGAGCAAACTAGGAGGGGTGGACCTTAGGAGGGGGCATACTGTGACACCTCGGGGAGCCTGGTGACTTTGGACTAGATGGAAGCTGCTCCCTCCATTGCTGGTTCCATCACGTACGGCGAAACGCAGAGTACGGGTCTAGCCCTTCTGTGCCACGCGTTTCGAAGCCGGCATTTAATCCCTCCCACTTCCGGTGTCGGATGCGTTGTAACGTACAGTATCCCTGTTCGCCTGCGCTGCCCGTACTCTTGAGTTTCTTTCCACTAGCCTTTGGCAAATTATCTATTTCCCGGTTTTCTAATTCTTTTACTTTCTGTTTTCAGCAGCCTGCCCTCGCTGCAGCTTACCTTCGCTCCTCCTCCCTCTGCTGTTCCGTTCCCGGCTTACTCCCTTCCTTCCCTCCCGCCTAGTGTTGTTACCCTTCTGCTCTTGTGCCTTCCCTCTTTTCTACTCTGTCTCTCATTGCTGCCCTTGTCTTCCTGTGTACCGACCTCGGCCTGTCCAGCGGATTGCCTTGCCTCATCCTTTATCTAAATTGGTTCGTCTGGTACTCTATCCTGCGTGACCCTGGTACTACTCTTCAACTTTGAACACTTATTTGTTCTCTTCCTGGACTCTGTTATTACCAGCCACTCCTCCATTGCTGCTGCCCTTGGAGTTTACCAAATCTTGCAGAAGTAGACCACGCTCCAGCAGAGAAGAACTATTCTGGGTTTTTTTGTGCCAACAGGCTTTTTCCCCACTGTCCGGCGGCCGCGGAGGAAAGCCACAGCTCACCCATTGGGTGTCACTGTGGCGTCCTTCTACGGTCGACCCTATCTTCACAAAAAAAAGGAGAAGACTCGAAACAAGGACAACCCAAAGCTGACACTACGCCGGAAACTCAGAAGTGAGGTGGAAGGGGAGGAAAGGGAAACAGACTGTTCTCAGGAGGAAGAGGACATCACAGATCTTTCTGACACCAACATGATATTCTCACAGGTGACTGTTTACCTGTTAAAGGATGTCAGATCATGTAAGAACCAACATAAAGGAAGAGGTCAACAAGATGCTTGATCTCGGGGTAATAGAGCCCTCTACCAGTCCATGGTCTAGTCCAGTGTTACTAGTGCCAAAGTCAGGATCCAAGGAGTTGAGATTCTGTGTGGACTATAGAGCCCTGAATGCAGTCACAAAGACTGATGCCCATCCTTTACATAGGACAGATGAGCTGGTAGACAAACTTGGTTCAGCCAAGTACCTCAGAACATTTGACCTAATGTCAGGCTATTGGCAAGTAGCTCTGACAGACCTTGCCAAGGAGAAAATTGCATTTCCAACCCCAGCAGACCTCTAACAATTTAAGGTAATGTCTTTTGGATTAAAGAATGCACCTGCTAAATTCCAAAGGATGGTTAATCAAGTTCTGAATGGGATGGAGGATTTCTGCATGGCATACTTGGATGACATTGCAGTGTTCAGCCCTTCTTGGAAAGAACATGTTGACCACTTAGGATATGTTTTGCAGGCTCTTGAGCAGGCCCATCTGACCATAAAGGCAAGTAAATGTCAAATTGGTCAGAGCAAAGTGGTCTACCTTGGACATGAGGTAGGAGGAGGTGAAATAAGGCCATTACCTAGCAAAGTAAAAGCTGTACAAGAATGGGCCACCCCTACTACTCAAACCCGAGTGAGAGCCTTCTTAGGCCTCACTGGTTATTATAGGAACTTCATAGAGAACTATGGGTCCATAGCTTCTCTCTTGAATGTGGTCTCCTCACCCAAATTCCCCAAAAAGGTCAGGTGGAATGATGAGTGCACTAAGGCATTTGAAGGACTTAAGAAAGCCCTTTGTCAAGCTCCAGTCTAAAGAGCTATCGACTACAGCCAAACCTTCATTGTGATATGATAAGATAGGATATTTATAACACGTTTAATACCCAGAGGTTTCTAAGTACGGACCCGGGGATCGAACCTGTGTTGCTCTGTGTCGCCTTGTTTCCAAGGCGAGCATCTTTCCCCCTGAGCTAGCAAACAGATGCTTCCATTACAGGTATAGGTGCAGTTCTGAGTCAGCTGGATGAGAAAGGTAGGGAACACCCAATCTGATTCATCAGCAGGAAGCTGAAGGAACCGGAAACAAGGTGGGCAACCATAGAACGAGAGTGTTTTGCCATTGTGTAGTCTCTGACGAAGTTTAGACCATACTTGTATGGATCTACTTTTGTGATTCAGACAGACTACCAACTCTTGAGATGGTTAATGCAGATGAAAGAGGAAAATCCTAAATTGTTAAGGTGGTCAATCAGCCTACAGGGGTTTCATTTTACCATTGAACACAGGTCAGGGTGTAATCACCAAAATGCTGATGGTCTCTCCAGAATGTATGACCGACTGGAGTAAGGAGATTCATCCAGGGGTGGATTAAATCCTCCTGTCCCTTAGTCAGGGGGGACAGAGTGTTAAGGAGAATTCTCATAAATGTGCTAATTCCCTTCACCTTAGAGACCCCCAGCAACTTTGTTGGATTTTGATGACTTGATTTTTTTACCCAGAGAGTGCGAGTCTTTTTTCCCACTCTCTCATGTATTTTGATATGTGTTTTACCCTTGTGTTCTTTGATTATGGTGTTTTAAGATAACTCCATAGGCAAAATCTTTTCATGTGTGTTACACAGCACCCTCAATGCAGTGACACAGGGAAGCTTTTTAGGCTGTTCCAAGGTTTAAATACCTTCTCTGGGATAAACGACTGTTTCCCAGAGAATGTAAAGTTAAATTGACTTTACTAGACTTTTTAAATTCCTAGACCCAGCACACACTATCTTACAATTTTTACCGAGTAGCCCCTATGTCTAGAAACTCATGTAGCAGTCAAATGCTACCCTTTCCTATCGAAATGGCTGGTGGCAGTGGTTTTACAACAAACTACCATGATTTTTCCCGACCACGAACACCGGTAGCTAAAAATCGTGGGAGCCATCTTTATCAAGATGGCGCCTAAGTCCCCTTTGTTAAACAGGTCCAGATCTTCTTTTTGCCATTTCTTTTTGGAAAGATCCTGCTAGAGTTTGTCTCTGCGTGCCAAGCTAGGTTTGGTCCCCTGGTTTCTATGCCTTTGGCGGGCTTCAGGACTGAAGACCGCCTCTGGCGTCTTAGTGTCTGGGGTGGGCAGGAAGTGAGTGAGGTGCCCGAAAACTCCCTGTGCTTAGTCTCCTAGGAGACCCAAATGCACTCCAGCGTGATTGGCTGTGGGGTAGAAGTCTGATGAGTGCATGTGCTTTGTCAATCTTAAGTACCAGCAGGTCGGGCATGGGTACTGGCTTCAGTGAGGCCTCCCGACAACTGGTCACTCTGTATTTCAGAATAATCTGGTGCAGAAGTAATTTGTTAACTAAAAATTGGCTGAGCCAACACAGGCCCAAAGGGACTCTATGAACACATCAGGAAACATCAAAGTATCGCAAGTGTCCTTTCGGGAGAAAAAACTGTAGGGCCCAGTGACAAAGACAATCAAGAATGGAGAAACATGCCGGAAAGTCTACAGACCACAACAGCTTTCTTAGGGCCTGATTCATGGAACGTTTCCCTATGGGATTGTGCCCTTATAAAACACTTCCATGAATCAGGCCCTTAGTCTGGAAAAGCTGCACCATCATCTGCATAACAGCATGTTGATTGACCACTTTTACATGCAGCAGAGAAATTATACCCGAGTCCAACGCCAAAAAAGGCTTGACAGGCTGACTTTTATCCTATGCCACATTTTGCTACTTCTGTCCACTGTGTCGTCATTGCTTTGAGGTCATATTCTTCTCTCCCTCATGTGCTGGAGGTGCCTCTCATATACAGAGCAGAAACGGTGCTATAATGTGACCACTTTGACTATGGTTGGTCCAAAAATATACAGCCAGGAGGAATCTCTGGACGATGCCTAGAGGATGAGAGAGAGCTAAATGGAAAAATAGCGGGTGTGACAGAAAGGAAAGAGGGAGTGAGAGAGAGAGAGAAATAAAGAGAGTGAGCATGCACACGCTCATCCAAGCTTCCAGACATGAGAATCACGCATGAAAGGGGAGCCTATTAAAACGAGAATGTTAATCAGTCGAGAGAAATTTAGAATGCGGTCCACAGCGTTCCTGGCTGTAGTTAATGACTGAGTCCAATGTGAAAAGGCTTCTGATGAACCAGTAGGTTCTCTAGCCCTGAACAAGCCTTTGTGCGATTCCTAGCTGACACCCTGTATGGATCACATCCTGCATATAGGTAGATTGAATCTCAGCCAGAGTATTTGCAGAGTCTAAAGAATAATACTGCAAAGCCACCATACAGCAAGCGTTGATATGAGTGCTACTTTGGGCCACTGTAAATGGCAACAGTGAAATAACTAAGAAAAATAAATCACTGAGGACGGACTGGTGAAATAGAAAGAGGTTTAGTCACTTTAAATGCTTGCTACAAAGTTTATAAAGACAAATGAGGGCCTGATACTGGAGACCTCTAAATAATGTTGAATCCTTTTTTTAAAGGCCTAAAAGGGAGGGGACAACGTAGGGCTCAAAGGAGTCAAAAAAATCATGTTCTGAGAGGCACACATTGTGTGGGCATGTATGCATCAGAAGGATGACTAGGACAGCTAGCTACAGCATCATTTGATGCTGAACAGTTGAGGCCAAAATGACCATAAAGGGGGCAATCAGATGGCTGATGGCCCCCAGAAAAACAATCTAAAAAATATTTGGCCTGAAGCAGACCCAAAGGAGACCCCAGCTCTGGAAGAAGCATCTGTTCCCTCCAAGTGCAGAGAAGTCACTTAGGTATGGACGGTTTTTTTGCAGGTAGAAATGGGAGGGATGCAAAAGTGCACCGGAACAACCACTCCAGCGCAGACTTCCATTTTATAATGCTTTAAAAAAAAAGTACAAATCACTTTATCATTAGAACATATAGTCCAGGAACCTGGAGTAATGGAGGAAAGATGTACCAGTTATAAATGAACCTTTACTGACTGGTAGAATTGGTAATAGATACACACATTCCTTAGTTCGTAGATATGTAATATAAGTTACGTTAACAGTAAGAAAACCAAATAGCAACAAGCACTGTCAGTAAATGGCAAAAATAGAATAGAATTTAAAATAATTTATACATTTAAAACCTCTTCAAAGATTTTACATCTTTCTTCAAAAATCCTACCAGTCTGTGAAAAGTTGAAGTACATCACTAAAACATTTTCCAAATGTGTACTACTATGTACAATGACAGGTGTTGTAACCAGAATAGGCATGATTTCTTTTTTGCAAAGATTTGTAAAAATATTACTTCATTTATCAGGTCTGCACTAGTCCTCCGGTTGTGGAACTCATTGCTACTTTGAATTACTTTTTCTATTGTGGTTCTTATGAATTTTTTTTCTAGGTTTTTTATTGCATTGATTTGGGATTTTTATTATACATTGTTTATGTGGGGGTTCAGTGCTTCTATAGCTGGTGTTTGTTTGATGGATTACCTGTTGAAGTTCCAGGGATCATGTGTGGGAATCTTTCTCTCCATTATTTCTTTGGGATTGTTTTTGATTGGATTTTATTCTGGATTCACATTAGAAGAGAAACTGGATTGTTCAGGTTCTCTCAGAGGTCACATCAATATTAATGTAAATGTGTCTCTTGTAATCTAGATTTTTGTATTGTGCTTGCGCTTGCCATTCTTGCTACTGCTAACAAATCTAGGTGATCTTTTATATTTTGTTTAATGAATTAACTTTTATTAAGTGAGTTGTGGTGGGCTTCCTGAATGTAGAGGTGCATTGTGTTACCCCTCTATTCGGTCAATGGTTTTTGAGTTGTTGCTCAAGATAGAGTAACATTTTCAAATCCTCTTTTGGAAAGCTAGTTTTGAGGACTATATTCAGTTGTAATTTCTGTATTTTATGAGGATTTCTTGGAACAGATGTCAACAGCAACTGTGAATCGCTTTACTGGATAACATTTGATCAGATGACTTTTACTGTGGGAGAACAATATTGATAATACATGTTTGTTTCCTTGTATATCGTGAATTGTATTCTGAACGGTGCTTTGCTACAGGTTTGAAGTGTCAATTACCAGATTTAGCTTTTCTATAATTTTCCACCATCATTGTAAACGTGCATGAACAGCCTTCCACATTTTTTTTATAACATTTAATTAGTTTGCCAAAATTCAAATGCCTTCAAAAATGTATGCTATTCTTGGGCGCCTACTTTACTTTTAATGTTAAGTTGCAGAACACACATTTTTTAAGGGATGTTGTTATTTCCTCAGGGATATTTATACCAGCAAAGGCTTTGAGTGGCTGACAATTTAATTGTATTTCGCTTGCCATATTTCAGGTTTATCAAACATCTGGCACAAAGGTTTAGGAACTCATTGGTTTGGTTGGGTCATACAACTGGTAGGGTAACAGGACAACTGCCACTATCACCACACAGACAAAATTAGAGTTTCACAGTAAAACTCAACATTCCATCTGGTTTTGTGTGGAGGAAATGTCCTGCATGCAAAACTATTACCTTTATGCAGTAATTATCAATGCCCATCGAGTCCTATGGTTCGCCAAATGGAGAATAACAGAAGGATCCACATTTGGACCCTTTGCATTACTGCATGAAGTGATATTTCCAAAGGAAATACTGCCAAACTCTAAACACCATGTATGAAACAAATAGCATAAGAAGGAAAATGTTTCTATACAATATTATATTATTATTACCAGTTAAAAACTAAGCGTACAAAACAAGAGTTTGTAACAGGGGAGAAACGGAAGAAGAAACAAAGGCAAAGAAAAAAAGAAAGGCAGACTTGAAGAAGGATGATGCAGAAGACTACAGCAGTGGGGTTCATAGGCTAAGAATTAGCAGGCTCTAAACCGAGGTGGGTTATGTTACAAAACGCCCCCTCAAATATACAGATTGCTGCAGCCGTGGAAATGTCAGAAACCATTTGTTTATCTTATTTATACCTTTTTCAGGGGCATGGTTATGATCATGTTTTGTTATTGTTTGTGCCCCATTGAAACAGGCTCTTATGGTGCACCCAGTTGTCGATCATAGTGTCCTTCTGTCAAGTAAATATATTTCTTTGCTACCGACCTTGGGTTACCCTTTTGACTAATAATTGATCGAAGTAGCATTTTCTTTTACTTCTGTTTTTTTCTTCAATCAAAACTAAGGGATCAGCTATGCTCTTTCATTTTTATGACTAGTTTTATGTTTTTGTCTACACAATTCTACAATATTTTCCTGTGTATTTGATGGGCTAGTAGCCTTTGTTTTGATTAACTTGAACCTGTGAACCTGCAGAGTTGGCATGAGTAAACTATGTTTGTTCTTGATTCAAACAAACTGAACATGCCAAATTGCCAGATTGAACTTCTAGCACTATTTGTATCACTGTGTTTGTGTTGTAATATTTTCAGAATTATTTTATTTGGGTTGCTTCATGTCGACAACTACTCATTACACCAGTTCACACTTCATTTTTTAAAGTTTATTTTGTACTACATTAAATCTATTACACCAAAGCACTTTTTCCAGCTTCATTTTTCCTCCATAATATATTTTTCTATTATATGATCACAAGGAGCCCAGAAAGTGTCTGAAAGGCAACATGTTAGAACTACACAAATTGCTTAAATATATCAATATAAATGTGGGTGAGCAAAAGTCTCAAACCCTGAACGGAAAACTATAATTATGAAATTAAATATTCCAAATACTGGTTTCCCTTTGTAGGTAAAGCATCACGCTAAGGCTCACCTAAGTTCGCCTGAGACACTCAACTATCTGCTTTCACAAAGAGCCTTTGCCTGATGAAATGGACACAAACAGTTATAACTTGTTTGATCTTCTCTGATTAAACTATTGATGCAAAGTAAACCCATGTTTAAGACAGGTAGCTGTGATGAATCCTGCAGAATCATCCCTGGTCCCCAACCTAAACTCTCCTCCCATGTGGCCAGGGCAATGTAGCCGCTACTTGATCCTGATCATGGGGGTGGTATTTTGAGGGTGGATCACATGGGAGGAGATGGCTTTCAGGCAAGAGTGGTGGCTCCAACAGGAGAGAGGCAGTATATTTTCCTTGCTTGTGTGGAAAATCCCTTAATTCCAGTGTTTTTAATGGCCTGCTGTCATTATTCAGAACCATCTAATTGCAAAAATCTGAAAGTCACTTTGTTTAAACAAAACCCTATTCAGCCTTCATGTGTACATGGTAAACCTAGAACATATGAAACATTTGATGTTCATGGTGGTTGTATTTTAAATGCAACTGTTCATCATTGTGACTTAAAATCAGTTGAAACTTCCTGGGGCTCCAAGACCCAGAAAACCTCAGGTACTGTGACAAGGAAGAGAAGCAAGGAGTCTATGTGGAGGAAATGTGACACTAAGAGTGAGGTGCAGTCTAGTTGCCACAAACCTAGTCAACTATGCGGGACCTTTAAATCCCCAGATCAGCTGCAGCAAGTGGAACGAAGAAGGAGAGAGAAGGCTGCAGAGTGCACGCAGCGTGCAACTAGAACAGTGGCAGAGGAAATCCAAAAGAGAAAAGCCGTGGGGAGAATGGGAGATGTCTGCCAGAAGAAGATTGGCGCTGTTCGGTACAGAGATGAGGAACTCTGTGGAAGAAAAAGCGAACAGTGCGCAGCAGTAGAGGAGGCGGTCCTGCAGAGCAGCACGGGTCCTGAAAGTGAAGGACACAAGAGCCGACAAGGGGACCTAATTAAACTACACTCAGAAGGGGAAGCTGGCTCTTCGCAAACTCATCACAGCAGCTGTACAATGAACCAGTGAGTCAGTCTAGAAGCATAGGGTCCCCAGGACATGCAAATACATTAAAGAGTGTTTGGAACGCATTTTCAAATACTGACCAAATAGAACTAAAAAGAGAAGGCAAACATTGTACACTTCTCCTGACATGAGATGTCAATTGGGGGAAACCTGGAACTAGCATTGCCTGAGCCAAAAGACACTGTTAGAGAAACAAAGAGGCAAGAGTTATACAATTCTCCTGACATGAAATGTCAGTTGGGGGAATCCTGGAACAAGCTCATAAAATGGGATTGTCAGTATGTGGGAAATTGGCAAAAGTAACAACTGAAGTGGACAAGGTTGTGTTATTGAAGAAGTGCAATTGTGTGATATCTAAGGAGAATGTGAATGTTGCAGAGAAACCTGATAAGAGTATCATGTGGGGAACCTTTTTGAAAAGAGATACCTGGCAGGAGAGTACACCAGGAGACCTGTGTGAGCCAAAAGGGGAGATATTCCTGGCACAAGAGTAAACCAGGATATCAAGAGTTTTCAGTTGAGATGTTTCCTAGCAGGCGAGTGTACCAGGAAACTCACTTTTAATTTGTGTACTGAAGAGAAACGTTGTCATATTAAGTTTCTATTTCAATTGAACATTTTGTCAACCAGAAACTTTGAAAAGACTTGCCTTTTGTCATACTTTGATCACTATTGGAGGACAGACATTTACTTAACCATCCTGAAAAGTAGGAAATACTTTACTTTGCCATATTCCAATCAGTGTTGTGGAACAGATATTTTGTTTTGCCATTCTGAAAGACTAAGAGAGATTTCCTCTTTGCCATATTCCAACCAGTGTTGTGCAAGGAACATTTATTTTTCCATCCTCAGGAAAGTATTAGGCAAGATACATTTGTACTGCCTTTTAGAGACTGGTTTATACACAGAACATTGTGAACAGTGTTCCTGAAATAATCCAGGGGGAAGGGAACCAACCCGTGGACACAAGGATTGTTTTGGTTGGAGTTATGTTTGAGTCTTTGCACATTTCTTTTGAGTTGAACTTTGAAACATTTACCTTGCACCTTTTGCTTCTGTATGTTTGTTTGAGGGTCAGATTTAGTTTGGACACAAGGTCAGCCTGCTGTAGTTTTAGTTTCATAGGAAGGGACATAACCGTTAGGATAGGAAAAGTTAGGTCTTTATCGAAACCCCTTTCTGTTAACAAAATGGCTAATGTTGAAAATATTACCACGTTGTGTCCACCACTCATTTCTGACCCATCACATAGTATTAAAACTGTTATTTGTGTTAGTGTGGTGGCCATGCTCAAACTCGGGTACCCCTGCACTTTATTTTATGTCTTAGGGCCAATTGAAGGGGAATCTCACACCGCAAGGAACTTGGAAACCATGCTGTCTGCCTTTAGGGAATATATCGAATGCTACTTGTTCAATGAAAAAATCATCAATAGAAAAATAAGAAATTAATCATGTGACAAGTAAAAAGGCACACCTCCAATGAGAAAACAAAAAGATGTAACATGGTTGTAGGTCTGTAATGACATTTCAGGAAACCAGCTCCAGGGTGCACATGTGTGTTGTGATGAAAATGAAAGGGTAGCAGTCAAGGGATGCAAAAGAGAAAGCAGACCAGTGGCCATGTTAATTAAAAAAAAACATCTTTTACTTTAATTCTCTAAGCGTTGGGAAGGAACGTTTCCCAAGATCTGATCATAAACAGTGCCCATCCACAAGAAACTGTGATACTTTGACCAACAATGCATTTATTGTGTCCCTGGTTGTCTTGTGCAGAGGAATCTACCACACTGCATGGTTTGACTTCGTTTTCATTCATTGTGCTATGGTAAGTTCTCGGAAACATATGAGCGTGTGATACCCCGGGAGCCACAGACCCCCTCCCATCCTGTACCCTCGGGTCCGCCTTCATTTGGGATTGGAGCAGTAGCCCTTTTAGAATCAGAAAACAAAATTCATCAGACATAACTACACACATCTCTGCCTAGGAGAATATTGGGAAGGCATGACCAAAGGCAGCCCTCAACCGTTGAAGTGTAAACTGGAAAAGTGAAGTTACGATATCAGAACACCAAAGAGCAGGGTGTGGGGGAGCATGACGGCAAGGAAAATTAATATGTATTTTAGAATATTTATGAAGTAGAAAAAAATATATTTGTTATCATCCATACTTTCAATTGGTGGATGGGTCTACTCATGTTTGAGGCGAAATATAGCCCCGTTTCCCATGAATTTCCAAATATGTGGTGGTGTTGATGCAGTTAGGCTCTCTGTTCTCTGTTGTAGAGAAAGACCACCCACTCTGCCCTTTTTATGTTTGATTTTTGCATCTCAGAGCAGTTTCTCTTTCATAATTAAAGAGTCCAGTCTGGGTCTCCCTTTTGCATACATTCTATGCCTGGGAGGACATTATTCAAAGATTCAGGAAAGGTATGCGTTTTAACGTGCCTATTAAGAGCTCCTGAACGGCAAAAGTTTTTCCCACATATTGTACACTCATATGGTTTCTCTCCTGAATGTATTCTTTTGTGTTCCACAAGATGATGCTTTCGCATGAAGCTTTTCTCACAATCAGTGCATGGATATTCTCTTTCTCTGTTATGTATTTTTTGGTGCCCCATACGTGGACTTTTATCAGAAAAAGCATATAAATGGCTCTTCTCTCCTTCACCCAACAGTGTTTTCTGGTGTCTATAGGAACTAACATTCTGCCTGGAGCTTTTGTCAAATTCAGAGTATGTACACGGTTTGGAGTGTGACACTGTGCTCGTTTTACATGTAAGTTGTGTTGCGTTGATAAGATTTCCCTCTCTTTCATTGCCCATGATTGAGATCTCTGATTTGGCATTCCCTTGACCTAAACTGGAATGTGTTGGTTTACTGAAACTACTTTCTCCTTCTGTACTGTGCTGTACCCCAATTTCCTGATTACTTTTTGACCACACATAGCTTTGGGAGTATTTTCCATTTTCTGAGATTTCCAGAACATTCAAATCTCCTTCTCGAGGTAACGTTTTGAATCCCGTTGCCTTGTCAATACATTTCAGAGATTTTCCAGCATCCCATTTTCTGGTCATACTTCCAGTGCCTGTTAAAATAAAAATAGATACATATTTGAGAATTTACCCTAATAACAAAAAGAAGAATAGGCCATTTCGGTTAATAGGTCACACATGTCAAACTGCTACGTAGTAACCATTAAAAAGGCTGTTTAGCATTGCCATGTAGTAGACACTGATTCAAATTGATTGGAAAATATATATTTTGTGTACTTTATAAAGTGCTTAAATCTCAGGGTATGCAAAGGATTGTCATAGTGAAAAAATGAACCATTACCAAAGAGAAAAGGGACATGTTTTCATCCTTTCCCTACATACATTTGTAATGCTGTTATGTTAAGCTCGTTTGCACAGCAATCATTAACTCTAAGATTCCTTGAAGCTGCATATGGAGAGGACAATGATACCTGATGAAACCTTTATTTGCTCAAGGGTCAGACCATTAGTGCTCTTTGGAAGGCCACATGGTCAGTAGTGGAGCGAAGAGCAGGCAGTATTGCGCTCCAGAGCTGGGGGCTTGCATGGAAAAATCCTGACCACTTAGTCTTTTCCTTTTAAGAGATAGAACATTCATCTGGTTAACAGCACTAGAATGTAGTGGCATGCAAGGAAGGTTTCTGCATAGTTTATTTGTAAGTTTTATAATGCAGTAACTTGCGGGGGATTTCCTTCAAAGTCTAAGGGAAAAGTAAATCAGGACATGGAGTACAATACAAAGCTGTGACACATATACCCAGAGTAGGAAGCATGGGTTGTGGGTACACGCCCAAGTAGTGTACGTATTCCCAATCACTATCACAGATCGGAGCTGACAGATGGGCTACATAGTGTTTTTGATGTTTTTGCTAAGGCATAATTTGTTACTGAAATTCTGGTGGTGGCTGGTTATTCATATTAGAATAAACATAAAACAAGTGGACGTAGGAACAAGTCAGATAACCTTTCGGAGAGCCAATGCAGGCAAATTCGAGGGCATCAGTAATGGCTAAATATGGCTGTGGAGAGGGGCAGAGGAGTAACGTGTAGGAGTCATTGGGGGTAGGAAGGATACATGGTTAATGTACGCTGGAATATCAAAGTTAGATCTAATGTTCATGGAGCCAAATGTTCACATTCCTTTTGAACCTCTTGATGGTATACTCTGTTTTTAGGGTTGTGGGGAGTTTGTTCCAGAATTTCGGACCTAATATAGAGAGGGCTCTCCCTCCTAGTTTCAGTCTTTTGAATCTGGATGTAGTTAGGTTGTTAACCTGTGATGATCTTAGCAGTCTTGTAGGGACCTGGAGGATGTTTATGCAGGGCACAAAGCTATTTAAAAAGGGATTTCAGCAGAGGTTTTTCAAACTGTGGGGCGCGACCCCAAGGGAGGCGCAGCCGCATTCCGGGGGGCGGGGTGTGGGAGGGAGCCCAGCATGCAAATTAAAAATAAATGTATTAAAACATTGACTTTTTTTTGGGGAGGGGCGGCTCACCTGGTTGGACTGGACCATAAAACTGTCTCAGGCACTAATGAAAAAGTGGCCTCCCACCCATTATGGAGGAACCGAGGAGCCAGCTCAGTGAGACACTGAGCACTCCCTCAGCAGTTTTTTTCCAGCTCAGGGAGTGCTCCTGGGCTGGCTGAACTGTCAAAGGGAAATACTGTTTCCCACTGACAGTTTATTTCCCCAGCGGCACATGCTCATTGAGCCATGCAAGGCTGGGGGTGTTTTCCTTCGCCAGACTTCCATAGCTCATTGGAAATGCTGGCTGGGGCACTGAATGTCTGTATGTGCGAGGGGGAGCTTCTGCGCCTCCTCACACATACAGAGAGAGAGAGCAACCTGGAGCAGAGAATGTCAGCACCACGCGCAGGTCCCAGCAGAAGGTACGTTTATGTTCATTTATTTTTTATTTAAATATGTGTATGGATGCAAGTATGCTTGTGTTATGAGTGAGTGTATGTTGATGGGTGCTCGTATGAATGATAAGAGTGATTGCTGTGTGAATGTGTGTGTTTGTGAGTGTTTGTTTTGGTCCGTTGAGCTGATTCTGGCGAGTGGGGGGTAGAGAGGGAAGGAGGGTTGTACAACAAAGGCATTTTAAAAATCCCACAATACCCCTACCCACCTGCAAAAATCAGCTCTCCTTCTGAGGCGCTGTGGAGCCTAGGGACAGGGATGGTATTTATTTTACTGGGTATCTACAACAGATGTCCAGTCAAAAATACCATGCTATCCACTTAGCCCCCCAGCACCAATTGCAAACTGTTTGGCATGGTATCCATTTTTTAAGTGTGATCTAAAATGCAACATTTGAACCCATTATTTAAAAAGAAATTCACAGGGTGAAACCCACCCGAGCCTCCCTGAATTGATTGGGGCTCCCGCGCTGCGCTCGGTCGCTATGCCATTTTTGGGGGAAATATTTATGCCCCTCCACTTAGGAAAATTCACCAGCTCCCACTGGCCCTTGGACTGCAGACCCCAGGGACTGTGGTGGGAGCAGGATGGGGAGAGCGCAGAGTCTGATGGGGTGGGGAGAGCCCAGGGACTGGGTAGGAGTGGGATGAGGGAGCCAAGCGACTGTGATGGGAGCAGATGGGGAGCCCACAGACTATAGTGGGAGTAGAGTGTGGTGACGGCGCACAATAGTTCATAGCCATTTGTACATGCTGTCCATTTGGCATTTTTGGGGGGGCCCGGCCTGCCCAAATTTGCTCAGGGGGGTCCCAGGCCAAAAAAGTTTGAAGACCAATGGATTACATTGACTGCGTTTAATAGAAAATGTAAGCAGTGCTAGATTGTGGGTGGGCCCGTAAACAATATTTTTACTCAAGGGGCTCAGTATATAAAAGTCTGAATACCACAGTTGTTAGAGTCCCGGTTATGAGGAGCAATATTATGGAGGATTTGGAAAGTAATATAGTTGATCTCTTTCTGATGAGGAGCCAGTTGCGGAAAGGTCAAGCCTAGATAAGCCGAATGTGGCATACACTTATTAGTATTGTCTCATTACAATCATGGATGTGATGTGGTATTTTAAATAGATCCTATTTTTAAAAACCATCCTAATTTTGAGTTGGGTTTGCATGGTATAGTTAGAATCTGGGGTACATAGAAAGTACTCCGGGGGAGGCTGTTGGGTGGCTGATCATATGGAGTACATTCTATGTACCCCGGCCCATACATCGTCAATGTGATCCCAATTTAATTAGGTGGTTCTTTTAAAAAAAAATATTTAAAAATACCTCATGTTTTTAGTGCTGACACTATGCTCATAATGAGGTCCTATGATTTAAAAAGGGTCATTTAACAAACTGGAAGCAAGTTAATTGGACAAAAGTACCGGGAAGCAATGACTGGTCGTTAATGTTAGGGGAGTTTTCCTAAAGTCCCACTTCGGGGTAAGTCTTTAATAAGCTATCCTAGTGGTATGTAGATCCCCAACTCATAGTATCAGTCTGTACTCCTCGGAGACCTTGGTAGTGTGGCAGAGCAGTCAGCCTTATCGTAAGAGGAAGATTTAAGCTGTAGATAAGTGCACTGAACCCAGTAAAGAAACAGCAAAGAAACACTTACACATACATTTATATTAAAATATACATGTATTATATTTAAACAAGAGTCACTGTTAAATACTTGCCACAATAAACCAATACACATAGGTATACTTTAGAATACTTTCAAAGAGCCACTTCTTAGTTGGTAGATACAGAACGCGCACAATTGTTACAGGAGTTTGAGAGTTCTACCATACTATAGATAATAACGCACATCCACAAAGTAATAAGGTAATTTCATTTAGTCAGCATACACATAGAGTGATTTCTGTGAAAGAAAACAGTTGGTTAGTGTTATCCTAATAGAGTTTCAGGTTCTAGAGGCAGTTTCCATGCACAGCAAGTCTTGTAAAGTCCAAAATACAACCCTAGCAAAAACTCACTTCAGAGAGGCGTCTTGCAAAGCACCAGAAGTCAAATGTTCATATGGCTACTTTCTAGTCTCTAGGAAGGAAAATACAAGAAGGCTCAACCAACGTTGGAGACCCTATTAAAGGACTCGCAAAAAGGAACACAAGCAGCGGCTTGAGTCGGAGGTAAGAGGGGGCTTCCCTGGACACCTCTACGCTCTGGAGCAACTTTCGGGAATAAGATAAGCAATACCTTTTTCTCCACAATACCTTAGGTTTGAAGAAAACATTTTTGGGGGATGTGCTGTGATGTTGCAGCTCTGGACCCGGATTCCTGGTCTGATGATGAAAGGCAGGACAATGGATGGGATCTCTCAGAAGCAGTCTCGACGGAGAACCTCTGGCATGGCCTTCATCAACTCCTTTGGTCACTACGGTTTTGGCACCTTTTCTGCTGCACCCACAAAAGACACGATTCGCCTGGTCAATCTTCTTTGACTCCTGCAGTCCCACACTGTGATGAGGGGGTCTGGACGACTAGGATTGTGTCTCTGGAGTGTCCTTGAGAGCTCAGCAAAGACTTGGACGGATTCGGCCTTTCCACGGCAATGCACTCAAAATGGGCAACAGGTCTCCTGGAATTGGGGTTCCACAGCTCTGGAAACTCACAGAACCTCGAGAGAGGGCTCAAATCAAAGTTTGTCTTGGGACTGGTTTTTCCAACCAGTCAAAGTGTCAGAAGGGCTCTCCTCCTCCCCCGACTCCTCCACACCTGTATGCTCCGGTACTTCCACTACCCTGGCTGAGCTCTTCTTCTTGGTCTTTATCTTTGTCCCTTGTCCAAGCTTCTTCTCCTTTTTTTGACGTAAGTAGGGTCGTGCTCCCTCGGCCGCCTCCGTGGTCTGAATATAATACAGATCCGGAGGTAACCCGAGGAGCACGCCCTAAAAATGGGGAAAAAGCCGGTTGGCTGAAAAAACCCCGATGGATTCCAGGACAGTTGTAATGGGAATGTCCGATAATAAACCAGAAGACTTGTAGAAGAGGGAATCTGGTCTGCTGACTCCAAAGATGTGAGGCTCTGATGTAAATAGATGTAAATAGCAGAGACCGCATGCGGGAAGCTATGGGACCCTGTGTAGGGGGTCCGAAGGCTTAAATGGTATAGCGGACTTCCGTGAAAGATACTGCACATAGGTAACAATGCAGGTAAGAATTGATCAGAAAAGGTAACAATAGAGGGAACACGAAAATTAGGATAGAACAGAGTAAAGATAGAAGTCTCCAGATACTAGAGAGGTATAAGAAGGCGGAGACTAAGAGGGTTGCCGAGAGAGACAAGTACACGGAATACGCGTGGCGAAAGGGAACGCGTAGTGAAAGCGAAAGTCGCTAGAAAAGTCCCCGATCACCTTACCTGAAAATCTTTAGACACCGCGAGTGGCAAGGAACAGTAAAGGCAAAAGCAAAGTAATACGGGAGACAGAGTAAAGCTAGTCACTGTAAGAGACTGGCAGCGCAGGTAAAACATACGATACAACGCGCCGTGCACTAGTTTGATCAGCTAGTTATAGGTTCCGTCGGCCATCTTGGAATAAGCTAGACCGTTGGTCTTGCTAATGGATTCTATCTTAGTAGTACTTCCAACGGTAAGCAATCTTCCAGGGCTGGTGCATGACAGTATGCCCCCTCCTATACTTGCTTCCTCCTGGTTTCCCCAGATTCAGTCTATGGAAACGCTGTACTAGTCTGGGGCATTCACATGTGTTCTTGGTTCCCATGTTCTTTCGGCTATAGGATAGCCCTTCCAGTGGATCAAATATTGTAATGTTCCTTTCCTGTAACGGGAATCCACTATTCGGTCCACTTCATATTCTTCTGGTTCTTCCTGAGGTGTGACTATGGGTCTTCTCCTAGATCTCTTAAAGGGATCCTCCTTATGTGTCTTGAGTAGAGAGGAATGGAAGACCGGATGGATCCGCCGCAGGGCGTGAGGTAGCTTTAATCGGAAGGCCACTGGATTGATCTGAGACTGAATCTGATAGGGACCTATATATCTGGCTGCAAACTTTCCCTTATGCGCCCACCGGGGAAGATATCTTGTAGAGAGCCAGACCAGATCACCCGGCTTCCATAGAGGAACAGCACTGCGTTTGGCAAAAGCATAAGTCTTGTATGTCCTGCGGCTGTCCTCTAAGGTTTGTAAGGCTTCCTTGTGAGTACGACGGAGATCAGAGAGCATCCTTTCCAAAGAGGGAGTGGTTGTCTGATCTCTGAGAATGGGAGTTCCTGGTAGATGGCGAGGATGGTATCCATGCGTGCACTTAAAAGGACTCATCTTGATTGCAGTGTGGTAGGTGTTATTATAGGCGAATTCCGCCATAGGCAGCAGGACTGCCCAATCGTCCTGTTCCTCGTTACAAAAACAGCGAAGATACTGTTCTAGATTGGCATTTAACCTCTCTGTCTGCCCGTTGGTTTGCGGGTGAAACCCAGAACACAGGGCTTTTTGGATACCCAGTTGAGTGCACAATGAATTCCAGAACTTTGAGGTAAATTGCGTCCCTCGGTCAGATATGATGGAATGCGGTAACCCATGTAATCTAACCACCTCACGAAGGAAGACGGTAGCTGTCTCTGAGGCAGAAGGAATCCCTGAAATGGATACGAAATGTGCCAGCTTTGTAAACAAGTCTACTATCACTAGAATAGCGGTCCTTTCCTTTGAGATGGGAAGTTCCACTATAAAGTCCAGTGAGAGATCTTCCCAGGGGCGTGTAGGTGCCTTAGCTTGGTGCAAGAGAGCAAGAGGTCTATGACGGGAGGTCTTGTTGATTGCGCAGGTGGGACACGAAGATACATAAGATGTAATGTCTTTTTGCAAAGCCGGCCACCAAAAGCTCCTGGAGACCAGCTCAAACGTTGCCTTCTCTCCCTAATGTCCGGCTAGGGGTAGGTCATGACAAAAACCAATGGCTTGTGTTCTCAGAGTGGGTGTGGGAAGAAACAAAGCCGATTGATGGAACCACAATCCCCCACGTTCCTGCAAATGGCAGGAGTTCTTCTCTTCCTGGGAGCTATGAAGTTGTTTCTCTCTGACCTCTTGAAGGAAAAGATTGGCAATTATAAGGAAGTGGCGTCTGGGCAGGATCATCTCCGTCTTCACCTCAGATAGTTCCTCATTAGCCCAACTTCGGGATAAGGCGTCAGCGACACTGTTTTGAGATCCCGGTATGTGGGTGATCTGGAAGTCGAAGTTAGAGAAGTAGTATGCCCAACGAGCTGGTCTTGAGTTTCTGCACTCCATCTGTTGAAGAACTTTCAGATTTCGATGATCCGCCCGGATGATGAACTGATGTAAGGCTCCTTGTAGAAGATGTCTCCGTTCTTGGCAGGCACTTCGTATAGCCAACAGTTCTCTCTCGAGTACCGAGTAGTTCCTTTCGCTTCCTGTCAAGGTACGAGAGTAATAAGCAATCGGGTGTTCCAACTCATCAGTTCCTTTCTGTAACAAGACGGCTCCCAATGTACCCCCAGAGGCATCTGTCTCCAGAACAAAGGGTTTACTCTGATCAGGCTGAACCAAAACAGGAGCAGAGGTAAAAGATTCTTTTAGGTTCCTGAAGGCTTCCTGTGCGGAGGGTCCCCAATGGAAAGCTACTCCCTTCTTGAGAAGATTGGTGATGGGTAATACGAGGTCAGAGAACCTTGGTGTAAACCTGCGATAGAAATTCGCCAGACCTAAGAAACGTTGAATCTCCTTGACTGAGGAGGGTTCTGGCCATCGATCTATAGCTTGAACCTTGGCTGGATCCATGCGGATTCCCTTGGCGGATAATATGAATCCCAAATAAGGTACCTCTGAGGCCTCAAATTGACACTTCTCCGGCTTTGCAAACAGGTTGTTCTCTAATAGTCTGCGGAGAACCTCACTAACATGGACACTATGTTCAGCCAAGGAAGGCGAGAAAATCAGTATATCGTCGAGGTATACGACAACTAAAATGTATAACATATCCGCGAAAATTATGTCAACAAAACGCTGAAACACCGCAGGGGCATTCACCAGACCGAATGGCATAACACAATATTCGAACAACCCCAACGGTACTCTGAATGCCGTCTTCCACTCGTCCCCATTCTTGATCCTTAACAAGTGATATGCTCCTCGGAGGTCGAGTTTGGTAAACACCTTGGAGTCTCTGACTGCCTCGAGAATGTCTCTGATAAGTGGCATCGGGTATCTGTCTCGAATGGTTATACTGTTCAGACCCCTGTAATCTATACAGGGGCGTAATTCCTTCGAGTCCTTCTTGGAAATGAAAAACAATGATGCTCCTCCTGATGATCTCGATGGTCTGATAAGGCCGTTTTCCAAGTTGGCAGCTAGGTATTCTTTCAAAGCTTCCTTTTCGGCCAAAGATAGCGGATACATGCGTCCGAATGGAAGTGAAGCTTCTTCCTTGAGGTCTATGCTGCAGTCCTCGTTGCGATGAGGCGGGAGGAGTCTAGGATTTAGATCTTCGAATACTCTAGCAAAAGACTGGTAGTGCCTAGGTAAAGAGGATACCAAGAGGCTTCCTTGAATATTGGCTAGACTGGATCGGACTTCTGTGGAGGAGACCCTCGGATAAAAAGCAGTGTTCTTGACAAAAGTCTGAGTCGAAATCGATCTTGTTCCTTGCCCAGTCGATTCTGGGATTATGTCTTCTCAGCCATGGGATTCCCAGAATCAACGGAAAATGGGCTGCTCTGATTACATCAAAGCGAAGAGTCTCGACATGATGCTCCATTCCGATCATAATGGTAATGGTCTCCATAGTAATGGGTCCAGAAGTTAGAGGACGCCCGTCCACCCCCTCTACTGGTACAGGTCTGTCCTTTTCTCTTAGTGGGATCTTGTTCTCCTGAGCCCACGTCACATCGATGAAGTTTCCTGCCGCTCCGCAGTCTAGCATTGCCAAAACAGAGCTCTTGCCTTGGTCTGCAAGTAAACGTAACTTGGAACACCATCAATCGATTATCCTCTACTCCTTCTGGGGAAATTCGGGTAAGATTGCAAGGGTTTGGGCTGTCTTCCCCACGGTTTCCCTTGCAATCCCCTGGGGTCTGGCGTTTCCCTGTCGCTTAGAGGGTATGTCAGGACAGTCCTTGAGAATATGTTTCGCTGACCCACAGTACATACAGAGATTCAGGTCCTGTCTTCGCCTCCTTTCGGCCTTGGTAAGAGGTCCTCGGGTAGCACCTATCTGCATGGGTTCCTCTATGTTCGGACTTTCTCTTCTTCCCTGTGGGGGGCTATATTGAGTGGTCGTTCCTCTTCCTCTTCTCCTTTCTTTCCGCCTTTCCTGAAGACGGAAATCGATCTGGAGTACTAGGCTAACTAGTTCTTGGAAGCTGTTAGGCCGAATCACCCGAGCCAGCTCATCTTTAAGTTCTTCATTTAAGCCTCGTCTGAATAAGGCCTGTCTTGCGGTGTCTGGCCATTCAATTGACACAGCTAAGGCCTGGAATTGTGCAATATAACCTTGTAAATCTTGATTCCCCTGTTTGACTTCGAGGAAGGCGTCGTACTTAGAGTACTGTACGTCAGAGCGCTCAAATCTGTTCTTGAATCCTTGTACGAACAGGGCATAGTCATTCACCATTGGGTCTTGGCCGGTAACTAACAGGGTCGCCCATGCCAGGGCACTTCCAGCCAGGTTGGCTATGAGGAATCCAACTCGAGCCCTTCCGGACTCAAATGCTCGAGGTCTGAAGGAGAAATAAACCGAGCAGGCATCTAGAAATTCCTTAATGTATTTAGGATTTCCGTCGTATTTCCCATAGGTAAAGGGCATTGGAGGTAGGTCATCTCTGCTGGCGTCTCGAGCCGCAGCTTGCTGTCGAAGAAGGAGGTTTTCAGCATGGAGTGATTGCATATCAGCTCTAAGACCTTGTATGGCGTTACACATCTCTTGTATTTGTTCCAGAGATGTAATTTCCTTCTTTTGGCGTTGTATACTGTCAGACGGGCTCTCCTCCTCCCCTGACTCCTCCTCACCTGTATGCTCCGGTACTTCCTCTACCCTGGCTGAGCTCTTCTTCTTGGTCTTTATCTTCGTCCCTTGTCCAAGCTTCTTCTCCTCTTTTTGACGCAAGTACGGTCGCGCTCCCTCGGCCGCCTCCGTAGTCTGAATATAGTACAGATCCGGAGGTAACCCGAGGAGCACGCCCTAAAAATGGGGAAAAAGTGGTTGGCTGAAAAAACCCTGATGGATTCCAGGACAGTTGTAATGGGAATGTCCGATAATAAACCAGAAGACTTGCAGAAGAGGGAATCTGGTCTGCTGACTCCAAAGATGCGAGGCTCTGATGTAAATAGATGTAAATAGCAGAGACCGGATGCGGGAAGCTATGGGACCCGGTGTAGGGGGTCCGAAGGCTTAAATGGTATAGCGGACTTCCGTGAAAGATACTGCACATAGGTAACAATGCAGGTAAGAATTGATCAGAAAAGGTAACAATAGAGGGAACACGAAAATTAGGATAAAACAGAGTAAAGATAGAAGTCTCCAGATACTAGAGAGGTATAAGAAGGCGGAGACTAAGAGGGTTGCCGAGAGAGACAAGTACACGGAATACGCATGGAAAACGCGTAGTGAAAGCGAAAGTCGCTAGAAAAGTCCCCGATCACCTTACCTGAAAACCTTTAGACACAGCGAGTGGCAAGGAACAGTAAAGGCAAAAGCAAAGTAATACGGTAGACGGAGTAAAGCTAGTCACTGTAAGAGACTGGCAGCGCAGGTAACACATACGATACAACGCGCCGTGCAGTAGTTTGATCAGCTAGTTATAGGTTCCGTCGGCCATCTTGGAATAAGCTGGACCGTTGGTCTTGCTAATGGATTCCATCTTAGTAGTACTTCCAACGGTAAGCAATCTTCCAGGGCTGGTGCATGACACAAAGGGAAGGAGTCCTCCTCTTCGGAGTTCCTCTGTCACACAGAAAACGGGGTCAGGAAAAGCAGTGGTTGCTTCACGGTGTTGCAAAGGGTCTGCAGGTGCCTCTTGTAGGCTTCTTCTTCAGTTACTTCAGCTTCCAGTAGTCGACTTTCTTTTCACTCCAGGAGACTCGCCTTTTATACAGTTCCAGCACTCACTCCTCTGCAATCTTCTTCAGCAGTTTACAGAAAGGGACATTTGGCTGTTCAATCAGGACAGCCAGACCCCCAGTGGGAGCTTGTCCCATTCAGGCACTCTGGCAAAGGACAGGGGTTGGGGTGTGTGGAAAACTCCTCCCCCACTTCCTGCCTGCCCAGACACTTTGGAGCGTAGGCAGGGATACCCAAGGGTTCCTGCTAAAGGCAAAACACACACACACAGGCCTCCCTCTCCCAAAATGGTAGAAGAAGGGCTGACAAAGAACCACCATGTTAGTAATGGTGAAAAAAGAAGGGAGGCCCCAAGTTGGTACTTGGGTGCTCCTATTGTTCCCTACCGAGGCTATGGACATAGTCTGCGGTAGAACAATTACACAATAGTTGGTAGAACACGTCCACTGCCACCAGCCATAACTAGGAGATTGTCTATGTGACTAAAAAGTCACAGGAGCAGAGAGAAGGAGGATACCATGAATCCCCTTAGCACTCTGCATACGGTGGTGGTGTGCTAATCTCTCATAGTGTAACATTTTAGGAAGGATACAAAGAATCCCTAGACCTTTAAGAACTGTAGTTAGTAAGTATAAGGAAAGAATCTCAAAGGAGAACCCAGAGGGTTCCCAGCAACACTACACATAAGGTGCTGTGTGCTGCAAAAGTTTTTTTTTTAAAACAATTCAATTAATTTTATTATACTCCAACAACATACAACCAAACTTTGCAGTACATGTCTTGACATTTCAGAATTTCCATATATCTTCTGTGTCTACTGCTCACTCTCCCCCCCCCATACGAGCCTACTTCTCTTCTCCATCCGCATCTTCTTGTTCCCCAGAGGTTCCTTTTCCTATGTCCTCAACAGAGTCCTGGTCGCTCGACCAGTCTTGGGTGGGCCCATGCAGTGTAGCCACTAAATTTCTCCAGGCTGTCAGGGTTTCCACCTCTTCCTCCCCTCCTCTATTACCCGCTTCTTGCCACACTGATGTTTCAGCTTTGGTCCATTTATGGAGGTCTTTCCACCAAACTTCTATCTTAGGTCTATTGCATGCCTTCCATCCCATGGCGATTCTGTGCTTGGCAAGTATGCATGCCAGGTCCTTCAGTTTACTTACATGTTTTAATTGGTGTGGTCTAGGGAATCCCCTATCAAGCATGCCTACACTGATTCGACATCTATCTTAATCCCCATATCTTTTAGCCGGTGGGCTACTCCTTCCCAGAATTTACCAATTTCAGGACATGCCCAAAACATATGCGTCATCCCCACATTTTCCTCCTGGCATTTGGGGCATGTTTGTCGTTCTGCGTTTTTAAATTTAGCTATCCTCTGGGGTGTCATATATGCTCTGTGGGTTATATATAGCTGTATTTGCTGTAGTCTACCATTCCTAGATGCTTTCTTATGGTACCCTTGGGCTCGTTCCCACATCTCGTCACTCATGGGTATCCCAGCCTCTTCTTCCCAGTCAAATCTCAGTTGTGCCACTTCCTTCCCCACTTTGGACATCATTAGCTCATATAGTCTGGATATCTCATGCCCTCCTTCTGCTATATCATATATCGTTTCTATGTCGGCGTTAGGTTGCCCTTCCAGTGTAATTTCCGACCATGTATCTCTGATACGCCTTACCATCCTGTTATATGTTATATATTGCCCTTCATTTAACCCCGTTTCCTGCACCAACGTCCCAAATAGCTTTATCTCTCCTTCTTGCCATATGTCTCCCATTGTTACAATTCCCACCGGTTCCCAGTGCTTTCTAATCGCCTTCAATAGTTGCCAATCTCCTCCTGTCACTGCAACCAATGGCACTTGTGGAGAGCACGGGGTTGGGTTCTCCATAACCTGACAAGCTCTGCACCATACCTTCCGTCCTAGTACCAACATCTTTGAGCGCTCTTTCACATCCGATATGGGCAGCCATATCATTTCTTTCAGGAAGTACGGGGCACACTCTAGTCTCAACAATCTCGATTCTGAGGTAGGGTCTTCTGATAACCATTTGATCACATATTGTAGCTGACTAGCTAAATAGTAGATCTCATAGTTTGGTAGTTTTATACCCCCTTTATCGTGCTTGTTCTGTAACTTCCAAAGGGCGATTCTATTCCTAGTCCCGTGCCATAGAAATTCCCTACATATGCTCTGTAGCTTAATAAAAAACCTCCTCGGTATCAGGTATGGTATATTCCCGAAAAAAATGTAATAGTCTCGGCAATACCACCATCTTCAGCACCGCCCCTCTTCCCATCATTGCCAAGGGGAGCTTAGTCCAGAACCTCATACTATTTTCGATGTTCTTTACCGCTTTCTCAGTGTTGTGCCGGTGCTCTGCCTCAACCGTGTGATAAATGTCTATCCCCAAATATCTAAAAGTATTTGGCTGCCATGGTATTTGAAAGATTGATAATTTATCTAATGGGACTCCTACATACCTCCCCAGTAGGAATATGCATGATTTTCTGGCGTTCACTGCTATGCCAGATAGCAACGCAAATCGCTCCACCACTTCCAGGATATATTGGAGGTTTTCTTCGGGGTATCCTAAGTACAGCAGTATGTCATCTGCATATAGCGAGACCAGGTGCGGCTCCCCTCTGACACTAATCCCTATAACCTCGTACTGTGGCTCAGGTATATCGCCAGGGGCTCCAGTGCTAATATGTACAGCATCGGGGAACATGGGCATCCTTGCCTAGTGCCCCTACTCAATTGCCACCTTTCCCAAATGACTGGCCCCGTTTTGACCCTGGTTAGTGGTGCACTATATAGTAGTTTGACCCATCTGAGGTACCCCGGCCCTATCCCATAGTTAGTCAGGGCTGCGGTCAGCCATGGCCATTTGACTGAGTCAAAGGCTTTGATTGCATCCAGCGATACTATTGCCAATTCACCCGCACCTTCTTTCGTGTGCTCTATAACCCAGTGGAGTCGTCTAAAGTTGTGGGGTATGTTCCTGCGCGGGATGTACCCTGTTTGATCAGGGTGTATTAATTTGTTAATGATCCGTTTCATTCTTTTTGCCAGCACTGCTGTAAGTATTTTGCTATCTTGGTTCAGCATTGATAGCGGTCAGAACGATCCGCAATCCTTGCCTGGCTTATTGGGTTTGGGGAGTGGGATAATGATCGCTTCTCTCAGGGATTCTGGCAGCCGCCCTGTTTCGAATGCCTCATTTAGCACTGCTAGCAGCGGGGGAAGCACCTCTTTTCTGTACATTTTGTAAAACTCACTGGGAAGTCCGTCCACCCGGGGTCTTGCTAGCGGGTAGTTGTGTTACCACCTTTTCTAGTTCTTCTAGGGTGATTGGGGCGTCTAGGTCCTCTCGCTCCTCCGCACTTATTCATGGCATGTCTATCTTCTTCAATGTGGCCATTATCTCCCTGCGGTCACTTCCTTCTTCATCCTCATACAATCTTTGGTAGTATTCCAGGAACTCCCTCTTGGGTGTCCACTATTTGCCCATCCTCCCCCTTTATTGCTCTAATCACAAGTCTGGGGGTCTCGCTTTTATACAGCCATGCCAGCATCCTCCCTGGTTTGACTCCACCCACATGTTGCCTCTCTACATACTTTTTATAGTTCAGATTACATAACCTTTCCCAGTGTCCTGTACATTCCTGTTGCAGTAGGCTTATAATTCCAGCATCCTCCTTAGTGCTGCCTCCCCTACTCGGCTGTTTCCAGCTTGGTTTCCGACTCCTGCAGTTCCCTTAATATTCCACCTTGCAACCCTTTAGACTTGGCTATAGCTATCCCCCCCTTACCACTACTTTGAAAACTTCCCATAATGTGCCAGCCGACTCAACGCTTCCTGTATTGGTCTCAAAGTAACTTATAATTTCTTCTCTCAGGTCCTCCCTAAACATTGTATCTTTCAGTGCTTCAGCTCTGAGTCGCCACATTGGAATCCTGGTCCTTTGGGGTCGGTATTGCGATGTCAGGACCAAAGGCGAGTGGTCCGATGTACTCTGTCTGTACAATTTCTGCCATCATCTCCTGCGTGGCAAACATGTAGTCTAGCCTTGTGTACAGATTCTGTGGGGCAGAGTAATGCGAATATTGTCTTCCTTGTGGGTGGTGCACCCTCCATGTATCCTCTAGCCTAAAGTCTGTCAACAGTGTCTGCAGGGCTCTGGCCGCCGGGGCAGGCCTGTCTTGTTTATCGTCTGACTGATCTACCTTCGGATTTAGTGCACAGTTAAACTCACTGCCCCAGATCACCGCCCCTTCCAGATGCAAACTCACTTTATTATATAGGGTCTTGAAGTATGACACTGTATCCTGATTCGGGGCATATGTATTTATAATGCATATTTCTTTATTTTCCACCAGCCCCCTTATTACCACCATTCTCCCATCTTCAACCATGGACTGTATTAACTGAAAGGGGACGTGTGGTGCCACCCAAGTACCAAGTAATTACCCCTCTAGCATACGCAGAATATGTTGCACCAATAACCGTCCCCTTCCATTTTTTCTGGATCACCTCTAACTTCTCTTTTGTAAGGTGTGTCTCCTGTATCAAGCCTATGTTTATTTTCTGCCTTCTTAGATACATCATAACCTTGTTTCTTTTTAGGTAGCTATTGAGCCCCCTGACATTCCATGAAATGACCTTAAGGACCCTCATATTCTGGCAGCGTCCCTCCTCCCTTTTGTATATCTTCAACCTCCATCTGGCGTTCGTATATGTAAGCTCGTCCCCCAACTTAAACTACTCAAACTACCCCCAACACTGCAATTCCCGCAACTTTTCCTTTACCCCCCTGCCCTCCCAGCCTCAACTCAGTCCCCAACTTCTTACACACCCACTCCCCTCCCACTTGTTGCCCAGCTCCATCCCTAGATCTCAGGCACCCTCCGTATCTAGCCCTTTCCTTGGTTGTTGCCAATACTTGGGACCCAGCACTGAGATGCAGCCCTATCGGCGCACCTACTACTTCAACTAATGGGGATAAGTCCCGTGCATCCTGTGTCTCCTATGTTGAACTAAAGATCGCTGCGCACTTACAGCTCATATCTAATTTACTCGCTACTATATTCCAGTCCAACAAGTTCACTTAGCGAGTATATTCATTACTTAGTATCCATACGTTTTCTAACGTGTCCCTTGCACTCCCTTCAAATGTTGCCACTGTGGTATTACCCACCCCCACCAACAAATAACATGGCGTCGAGTCACTTATCCTGTCCATCTCGCCTCTGCCCTTCCTCCGATTCTGGGCTGCCCTGTGCATTCAGCCAGCATGTCGCCTCCTCTGGCGTTTCAGAAAAGTGTGCCTTGCCTTTGTGCAGTATCTTAAGTTTCACCGGGTACAAGAGCATATATTTAAATCCGGCTGTTCGTAGCCTTCTTTTCACTGCCACATAGCTGTAGCGCTGTCTGTGCAACAGCATGGTGTAATCCGGGTAGTGATAGTTGCCGACGCCCGAGTTATTGTTCCGCCTTTCCGGAAGAATTCTAGGATCTTTTCCTGGTCTCTGTAGTTCAATATCTTTGCTATAATTGCGCGGGAAGGAGCTCCGGGCTGAGGCCTCCTCGTCTGGGCCCTACGCGCTCGTTCAACCGCAAATCCCTGGGAGAGTTCGCTAGCCCCTATTTCCTGGATTATCATGTTCTCCACATAGTCCGTGGGGTCCGAGCCGCCTTCTCCTTCCGGTAGGCCCACCACGCATATGTTATTGCGTCTCGCTCGCCATTCCGCTTCTTCTGCTTCGCTTTCCAGGTTAGCCACTTGTTGCTTCAATATGTGGACCTCCTTGGCATTGGAGGAACTGACTTCCATGTTAGTTTTAACGGCACTCTCTAGGCCACTCGTTTTCACTCTGCCAGCGCTCTCACATCTTGTCTCAGTAGGTTAACATCCACACCCACTGCATCTATCTTAGGTTCCAATGCCGCCTTCAGCTCTGCCATCGCGGCTCCCCATGAGTATTTCAGTTCCGCTATGGCTGCCAGGATCGGGTGGTCGTCCCTTGGCAAGGTCTGCTCTCCCTGTGCAATGGTCATGGTCTGTGCTGGCGTGTTTGGAGACTGCTGCTGTTTAGTAAAGATATCCATTGTTGGCTGTTTCCCTTTGCTTTTGCTTCCCTTGAGAGCGATTGCACTGGACATCACTAGCGCACTTATCCGCTGCTCGGGTTATTTCTGGCCAACAGTGTGTTGGTTCTCGTGTTGGTCCACAGCTCTGCCTCCGCTGATGCGGGGCTCTGATGGAGCTGCCTGCTTTAACTCCCACTGCTTGGTGTGTTGATCCGTCATGTGTAGGGTCCGCGTCCACCAGCTATTCAGATCTGCTTGATCCTGCTTCACCGCTGGGGGCTTCGGCCCTTTCGCAGTCCAGTGCTCAGAATTCTGGCTTTGCGTCCACAAGGCACCTTCCAGAGTATTCTATGTGTGTGACTGCCCACCTGGCCATAGCACATGCTGGCAGTTTGCCTTATGCCCTTTCATTCCGTCCAGATTGGGGCACTAACGTGCCATTGTTGGGCGGGCCAGATGTGAGCCCAGTTGCCTGTATGGCATTTCGTAGGGCCATCTGCGCTCGTTCTAGGCTTCCCAGTGCTTCCCTCCCATTGCACTCGGGATGGTCATCATGTGTTTTGACCACCCTCTTATTTTCCCGACCTTGCACCCATATGTGGCACTTCTTCCGCTGGCGGCTTCTTATTACCTTCAGGCTTACCGCCTCGCCGTCCCTGTCAGGGCTTGGGGTCGTTATTCGCTACCTCCGTGATGACACATTCGCCCAGCGTGCCTCACAGTTACAACATTTCTCCATGGTCCACCTTTTGGCTTAAGAGCACTCTCTATATGTTACACACTGGGTCCAGGGAAGCTGCTGCTGCAGTATTTGTTCCTTCTCTCATGTGAGGGCTGTATGGCCTCTTCCGTGTCTTGCCTTTGTTTCGTGACAGTTATTGTTGGCAATGGCTTCGTTTCAGTATTTACATTTTCACAATACGATCAGCTGAGCTTCCATCTGACTTCCACAGTGTGCGTCTTTATATTCGTTGGATGCGGCCAAGCGATGCTCGTCTGTTTTCCGTCCTTCGTCTCTGCTCGGAGTTGCAGAGGTTGTCCCAGTTTAAGGGCGCTTCATACCCTTGCTGACGGATCAGCTGCCTCCCGCAACGCCGTTATCCGTTCAATCGGAGGTGTCATTGCCTCCTTCTCCGGCGCCCTTAGGGCAGCCCTCGCTCCAGCGGACCCGTTAGTGCCTCGAAGTAGACGGCTCTGTTACACCGTGTCCTCCAGCGTTCCTGCCAGGTATGCATCCCTGCTGCCCAGCTACAATCGGGACTCGCACGGAGGCACCAGCTCCTCTTTCCTCATCGGCGCTCTCGGCATCCATGGTCTTCACTACAGAGGGCTTCTCTGTTCTATTACCGCCGCCATTTTGATGCCAGCTCCGCAATGTTCTTCCGTGGCAACTAAGCAACTAAGTATCATAACTTCAGTTGTGCTGAGTTTGTCTGCCTGAGGGACATGAGGGACTGAGTATACTCTGGAGATCTCAACACTGGAACATTACAGAGGGTATCTTTCAGCCCCTGATTTTTTTTTTTCACAGTCCTCATTCCACTTGACTTTCTTAGGGCACTTTGGAGAGGACACAGTATTCAGAGGAGAAGCTATGGTCCCATAGTTCTCAATGAAGTTCCTGTAATAACCAATAAGTCCTAAAAAGGATCTTACTTGAGATTGAGTAGTAGGGGTGGCCCCGTCCTGTACAGCTTGTACCTTGTTGGGTTAGGGCTTGATCACACCTCCTCTGGCCTCATGTCCAAGGTAGTATCTGCCAGAGGATTTTACAGAAAGGGGCGGATGGCTACCCAATCAGGGCAGCCAGGCCCTCAGAGGGATCTGGTTCCATTGAGGCAATTTGGCAGACAAAGGGCAGGGGAGTGAATAACTCCTCCCTCACTTCCTGCTTGCCCAGACGAAGGGCTAACAAAGTATCCCTCTATCCTTAAGAATTGTAGTTAGTAAGGACAAGGAAAGAATCTCAAAGGAGAACCCAAAGGGTTCCCAGCAACACGGCACATAAGGTGCTGTGTGCTGCAAAAGTTAAACAAAGATGCCTTTAAAGAGACAGAGGAAGGAGACTCCATAGTAAAGGTAAAACACAGAATAGAATTCCAAATGTCAGAGCAAATAAGAATGAATGAGGGGGAAAAAGGCTCCCCTCAGTCAGGATAGAAGAAAAGGTCCAGAACTCCAGCAAAAAGTGCTGGGGGGTCTCACTAGGAGAGGGGGATGAAGCATAAACATGATAAATCTCCCTAACACGATTGTCTACCCTCTATGTCCTATCTGCCTCCCATAACCCTTGTGACTTTCCCATCCTCAAATATGAATGTCTCCCGGTTTCTCAGGGCTCTCCAAAGTCCACTGATAGGCTTCCTTTATCTCAGTTTCCCTAGGGCGTCTGCCCGCTCTGGTTTATCTGGCTCCTGTAACCCTTGAATATTGTTTGCTCTTCTCAACAGTGTTACCACTTCGGGAGCATTCACTTCCCTTCTGCTGCTCAGCAGCTAATGCACTTCTCATGCACAGACCAGGGATCCGATCGCTCCGCTGAGGTCTGGTCTCTGCATCAGTTAATGGGCCCCAGGCCCACCACGGCTTCCGTGTGGTCACGCCGCCAGGTGAGATGGTCCCTTTACCATCTCTGTCTCTATTTCGAACTTGGCTTATTTGTGGGTCAGGACACCAGCCTTCTGGTGTCTTGCTAGCGATTTACTCGCTCTCTAGCTCTGCTTGCTCTCGTGACTCCGCCCCTCCAGGATGTCTTCCAATCAGATGCTCACCTCTGCATAGGAGTCTCTCTCCTCCATTCCAAGTTCCTTATGGTTTTATGTGCAACATCAAAAACAAAAGGGGTGTGTCATTCCTCTTTGGCTGTGGAGTTCAGGAGGGATCCAGCATTACATGAAGTCAGAGATCGAAAGGATGTCAATATATGGAGTGTCCAAAACACCATCAAAAATAAAAGGTGTGTGTAGCTGCTCTTTGACTGTGGACTTCAAATGTAAATCAGCCATTACCTGGAGCCAAAGAGATTGAAGAAATGTCACAAAACAGAAGAAATAACAGTCTTTCCGATTCCCATGTAGGCAGACCATGTACTCTGGACAGCGAGTTCCTTACAGGAATGGGAGTCCATGTCCCCAAGAGTGGAGTCATTCCCAGTGATGTCTTGTGGTCAAACCCTTTGGAGACTATCCTCATGTTTTCGTTACCTATGGTAGGATTCTCCCCGGCTCGGATGAAATCGAGGACACAAGAAATCTTGTGATAGGCTTGCAAAGTAGATTGGATTTTGAAATGGTGTTGTTGAACAGGATTTGAATGTTGGAGTCATGACGCAATGCAAGAGGATATGGTTAAAGAAGTGTCTGGCAATAAGCAAGAATATTATCCTATATACTGTCCTTCAACCTCTTTGAATGGCTGCATGGACATTGGTGTTTCCTTGATTTTGGTCTCAGGGCTTAAGGGATCTAGCATGGAATGGGTGGACAGGGGATCAATGCAGATACAGTGTGGGTTGTGTATTTGTTAATTTGTTGGGCAATCTTTGTATTACAATAAAACGTTTGAAAAGAAAATAAAGAGGTGGAATTATATAAAATGTCAAAATGATCCAAATGGGTCGACCAAAATCTATCTACACAAAGGATCCAAACGTGTAAGTAATGCTAGCCTCACAAGAACAGCAAGAGTGAAATTACTGGTCTTGAGGGGGGCAGGGCTGGACGTTCAAAATGCAAACAGACGGCTAACATCCCAGTTTGTGAGATGTTATTGTACATGTCAGACAAACCCAAGCAGAATGGTTCATTCGATGGTCCACGAAAGGGCATGCATAATTTATGGGACAGGTTTTCAGCTACTTCAAATATGATCAGGAAATGAATCCATTACTGTTTTTATACACACACTGTATTTTAAATATGTGTTATGTTTAACCTACAGTCATTTTACTGGATGGAGATTCTATGTGCAAATGTATAATAAAGTGTTCATTTTTCAGTATACCTTTGCAGATGTTTTCTTGGTTTAACTGTGTGGAATAACTGTACTTCACTACCAACCTTCCTCCTTCCTTGAGCTAAGCCTGTCTGCTCTGCCATAGCTACACCATTACAGGGTCTGGACTTTCCTTTTGGTGAGAAACGCTGTCCCACTGTTGCGCTCTGCCTGCTCCCGAGGGCTGGTCACCCCTGGGACGTCAAGTAGCGGGGGCAGTGGCGGTTGCAATGGCGCCTGAATCAACTTACACTCCAGCGTTCGCAAAAGACTTTGATTCCCAGCAATCCTAGCGGTCGAGCCTCACGTGATGCTTCACGTGTCCGTGCTCTCTACGCTACCCGGAAACTATAGCATTTAGTTATACAAGGACTGCCGGGAGACGCTCCTTAACCGCTGCGTTTGCCCGGAAAGGCTGCTATGTGTTGTTCTTTTCCTTCAACCCGGATTTGTGTTGTTTCCCAACCCTCTGGCTTGTTAACAGGATCTGCTTCAGTCTCGTCCCTCTGTGCTCCCAGCGGCCAGTCCCTTTGAACTGACTTCCTGGTTCCTTCAACCTCAGCAGCATAGTTATTTTTGATGCCGCTTTCGGCTTCTGCCCCCTTTAGTGTCTGATGTTTGGTCCCTGGATTACCTGGCTCCCCTTGATCTTAGTTCACGTGTACTGGACTGCCTTATCTCCTTGTCCCTGCTGGCTCATGAACTTGGACTCTTTTTCTCTGGAAGTCTCTGCTGAATCCTCTGAGGACTTCTTGGCTCAACATTGCCCTGGATCGCATTCTTTCTCTGTGGAACTGAACTTGGACATTCTATTGGACAGCATCTCTGGGAACTATTGCTCGTTTTGGACTTCGTATCTCCTGGAATCCTATAACTGTGTATCCCTAGATTGCACACTTGTGCCACCCGGGTCAGGCATCCTCTGGCTACTAATATCTTGCTGGTTCTTACTGGGAATTTCCTGCTCTCCCTGGAATTCCTTCATCCTTGAACTTCTCTTGCTGGAGTTTTGCAAGTAGTTTCCTCGCTTGCAACTGCACCACAACAGGTAGCAGTGGGATTTTGTCTGAGGGTGTTGTGGGTTATACCCAGTTTGCATTAAAGGGATATTGAATTGCTATCTCTGTTTGTTCCTCCCTTTAGCTCTGCTGTTCGCGCCTGCCTTTTCACCTGAGCCCCTATCCTGACAGGTCTTCTATCCTCTGCAGGCTGCGCTCTTTGGGGAAAAGTCTTCCTGTGAAAGGAGACCCCAGTTGTCCATTGAGACTGCGGTTACCCAAGTGGACCTTGAGCCTGACATCCACCTTAAGGTTAGATGGGTGCACAGCCCTTAAAAGTGGGTTGTACTAAAATCTCTGTAACACTAACCACTTATCTCAGAGAACAAAGGGAAGCTGGGTATGGGGGTTTACAGGGTTGGAAGGTTGATAGCTGCCTGCAAACTAGTCACTGGTCTCGGGAAGCAAAGCGGGAGAAGGGATCTGGGGGAGAGGGAAAGAGTGGTGGGCTTGTCGGCCTCAGTTTCTACCTTTATATCTAGAAGAATCTGCTAATGTTATTCTTATAAAACTGGGTATAACTGGGCAAAAAGGTAAGAATGTTGGTTTTCAGAAGAGGAGGGAGGGCCACCTTGTTGTCCAATCCAAAAATCCCTTGCTTGGACCACTGCTTATGCTGCTCAAAAGTAACCAAATGTTTGAATAGAATGCAGGCTGTATTCCCTCATGAGTGCTAGTGCATTCGGATAGCTTCTGATAGCTTCTTCCCCTGCTGCTAAAATAGTTTTCAGCACATACTTGGGCAATGGGGTAAATAAACTCTTCTTTTGCAGAGCCATGGGTCAGGGGCTAAATTATTTGACATGGTAGGAATCAAGCAAGAAAAGGTGCTAGAAGTCCATGGTGTCAGTGCTGTGGATGGGGTGAGGACCCTGTGGGACTTGCGTTATGGTGGTTGAGAAGGCAAGCAGTACCTGGGGGGATAGAGGGGTAGGTCAGGTGACGGTTAAAGGTACCCAAGTGGGGGTGGGTGAGAAGTTGGCAAGGGTGGGGGAAGATAAGAAGGCAAGAGGTAAGGAAATGGCATGCAGGTTTGCAGGGGAGGATGTCAAGCTGAGTTGGTGCTTCACTGTGATTGAAGGATCACACTTTGTTAGCCCCAATCTTCCCAAAGGTTCCTCAAATAGTATTTAGCGTTTTTGTTTTAGCTGCTTCACAGTCATCTCAGATCAAGCACCCAACTTGCATCTTGATTTTGATTGCAGAACATACTTTTCTTCCCTTGCATTTGGTATGCATAAGATTCAGATGTTATTACCCTCTTTTCCTAGGTTGCCGTCTAGGATTAAAATATGTGTACTGTACGGGCCATTGCCTTCTGCGAAACAACAGTAATGACAAATAAACAAGCACGTTGCGCCCAGAGCCAAATAGACCATTCAACTTGTGGCCACTTCTGAATATTTAAAGTAACATTCTGCTGTGCTGGCAACCATTTCTCCTGTACCTAAATCCAACAGAAACTCTACACAGGCACTCACCACAAATCAACTCAGGCTAGCTGGCTAAGAGTCAGACTTTCAAGAAACTAGCAGGCAGTGAATATCTTTCCAAAAGTCTCCTAGGCCCGGCTGCTACCCTGAACAACTTGTATAAAGTAAAAGCAGCAATAGAAGAACAGAGTGGAAAGAGGGAGATTGAGAAATAGACTGTTGCAGTAGTCCAGCTTGGAGAGGACCAGAGCTCTGGAGACACTGAGTTTCTGGGGTAACGTGAGGAAAGGAACAATGCCTCTGAGGAGAAGCTGGATGTGGCACTTCTTAGTAAGATCCATGATGTGAGGGCTGAAGGGGAGAGCGGAATCGAAGATGACGCCAAGGTTTTCAGCCTCACATGATGGTTGGGGTAGAGGGCCTAAACAGGGTGGCCAGAGGGTAGGAGGAAAAGAGGGCACAGGTGTCCCAATGAGAAGGATCTCTGGCATAAAGATAGAGATCGTTAGCTGCACACCATGCATGAATGGCGGTCAGACAGTCTGGGATCAGAGAGGAGGAAGAGGAGATAGTAGAGGGAAGTTTGAAGGAAAGCTGTGTGTCATCGGGCATAACACTGGAAATGAGGAGAGAAGGAACAAGTTACTTACCTGTAACTGTTGTTCTCCAGCATGGGTCTGGCATGGATTCACATGCTCATGAATATTCCCCGTCGTCAGGCTGGGAATCCTCGGTAAAGAAAAAACCAGTATCAGTTTCGTTTCTGATCTGACTTTCGTAGTAATAACCAATCACTGGTCTCTGCGTCATACTGACCACAGCCAATGACTGCCCTCTACCTAAGCCCCACCTCTGGCAGCCATCTTCAGATTTGGAAGCACGTGAAGTGGCAGTATGACCAAGTGAAGAGCCGCAGAGGGGTAGGCGGGAGGGTTCGCATGTGAATCCATGCCAGACCCATGCTGGAGAACAACAGTTACAGGTAAGTAACTTGTTCCTTCTCCAGCATGGGGTCTGGCATGGATTCACATGCTCATGAATAAAGAATACATAGCAGTACGCACATGCACAACCACGGGAGGTGGCAAAGGCTCAACATTAAGCATTACATCAAACTCAACATTAAGCATCTCTTACCTCCTCACCAGGCTCACCTCAGGCGAACAGGTTGCGCAGCACTGCTTGGCCGACCCTGGACTCCTCCCTGGAATCCCGGTCGACGCAGTAGAATTTCGTGAAGGTGTGCGTCGACCTCCACGTAGCAGCCCTGCATATGTCCAGCAGGGGCACACCAGATAGGAACGCCGTGGTAGCTGCGATCGCTCTGGTGGAATGGGCTCTCGGACGGCCAGGCAGCGGTCGGTTTGCCAACCGATGACAGTACATGATACAGCCGGAGAGCCATCTGGAAATGGAAGCCTTCGAGAGAGCCTTCCCCTGATTGACAGGTCCAAAGTTCACAAAGAGTTGTGACGTCTTCCGAAAACACTTGGTACGGTCCACGTAGAACTTCAGCGCTCTAGCCACATCCAGCGAGTGCAAAGTCCTCTCAGCCGGCGACGAAGGCGACGGGAAGAACACAGGCAACACCAAGGGTTCGTTGAGATGGAAGTCCGACGGTACCTTGGGCATGAAGGAGGGGTGCGTCCTGAGCACTACCCTCGTGTCGTGAAAAGTCAAGTACGGGGCCTTGCAGGAAAGGGCCTGGATCTCTCCCACTCGTCGTGCGGAGGTGATGGCCACAAGAAACGCTGTTTTCCACGACAGAAATTTCAACGGAGCTGAGTGCAGAGGCTCGAACGGAGGTCCCATGAGCTTGGTCAGCACCACGTTGAGCTCCCACGCCGGGGCCGGAGCCTTCACCGGCGGGAACGATCTGAACAGTCCCTTCATGAACTCTTTCACCAGACGATGAGACCACAAGGACGTCCGCCCTGTGGTTCTGGTGTATCGGGAGATCGCAGCAAGATGAATCTTGATGGACGCGTGTGCCAGTCCAGCTTTGGCCAGCGTCAGCAGGTACGGCAGTACTTGGGGGGCCGTAATCCGTAGAGGGTTAATCTTCTGTGCGTGGCACCAGACAGAGAACCTCTTCCATTTGTGTCCGTAGCATTTAAGAGTCGAGGACGCCCTGGCCTTTGCAAGAACCTCTCTGCAGTCGGCCGGTATGTCGTATCCTCCAAACTCTAGCGCTGCAGGAGCAAGGCCTGCAGGTTCAGCGATTTCGGGTCGTGGTGGAGGATGGCGCCTCCTTCTCTGGAGAGTAGATCCGCGTCCACCGGCAGCTTGATTGGCGGGGACGCCGACAAGTCCAGAAGGTCCGGGAACCATATCTGCCTCGGCCACGCAGGTGCGACGAGGATCATCCTGCACCGTGACCTCTTGAGCTGGTTGACGAGCCGGATTAGCATTGGCAAAGGAGGGAACGCGAAGAGGAACAGGCCCTCCCAGGGGAACGAGAAAGCATCGCCCATGCTCCTCGCCTGGGGAAACCTGCTGGCGAACCTCCGGCACTTGGAGTTCGTCGCTGTCGCGAACAGGTCGATCTGGGGTGTGCCCCACCGTCGGAAGAGGCGATCCACTAGATCCTGCCGTAGCTCCCACTCGTGGCACGAGCGCAGCTCCCTGCTGAGTGAGTCGGCAATGGTGTTTTTTTTATCCCTGCCAGATGAAACGGCACCAGAAATATCCTTTGGGCGATGGCCCAATGCCACAGGTCCTGGGCCTCCTTGGACAGTGCTGGGGACCTGGTTCCGCCCTGTTTCCTGATGTAAAACATGGTGGTGGTGTTGTCGGTGAAGATCCTCACCACCTTGCCCTTGAGGGACGGAAGGAAGGACCTGAGGGCCCAAAACACTGCACGGAGCTCCAGGACGTTGATATGTAGGGATTTCTCCACGGGAGCCAAAGGCCTCTTGCGTGCAGATTTTCGGTGTGCGCTCCCCACCCTTCCAGGGAGGCATCCGTGGTCACTGTCTCCTGGTGGGCTGGGGTCTGGAAGTCCAAGCCCGCCGTCAGATGCGCGCGGGTGCCCCACCACCGGATCGCTCGTCGGAAACTCTCGTCGAGTGTGATCCTTTCCTCGAAGCTGCCCGTCGTTTGGATCCAGCGCGCGTCCAGGAACTCCTGCAACGGGCGCATCCGGAGCCTGCACATGGGAATGAGGTAGATGCAGGAAGACATCATTCCGAGGAGGGACTTGATGGACCTCACCTTGGCCGCGTCGGCCACCAACATCCGCTGCACCTTGCCCAGGATGGTCCTGGTCCTCTCCTCCGACGGGGAGGCCAGAAGGGACACTGTGTTGAGCCTCGCTCCCAGAAACAGAGCGTCTTGCGCGGGTACCAGGTGGGATTTGGCGTAGTTCACGGAGAATCCCAGGTCCGTGAGAAGTTGGACGGTCCTTGCCGTGTGAACCACGGCGAGCTCCCTCGTCTTGGCTCGGATGAGCCAGTCGTCCAGGTAGGGGTAGACGTGGACCCCCTCGTGGCGCAGCTGCGCCGACACCGGTGCGAGGCACTTGGTGAATACCCTGGGTGCCGACCGTAGTCCGAAGGGGAGGGCTTTGAACTGGTAATGACGCCCTTGGACCACAAACCTGAGGAATTTTCGGTGCCCCTTTAGGATGGGAATATGGAAGTAGGCATCCTCCAAATCCAACGACGACAGGAAGTCTCCTTCCTCCAGCTGACCCAGGACGTGCTGGAGGGTGACCATCCGGAACTTCTGCGCCTTGATGAACTTGTTCAGACGTCGCAGGTCCAGGATGGGGCGCCATCCCCCCGTCTTCTTCTTCACGAGGAAGTATCTCGAGTAGACTCCAGAGCCCCGAAGCCTCTTTGGGACGAGTTCGATGGCGCCCTTCCTGAGCATCGCTTTTACCTCCAGGAGAAGTTGAGGGACTTGAAGTTCTTTCCTGGCCACGGGGGGGACGCGCGGGCACCTTCTCTGGAACTCGAGTGCGTGGCCCCGGGCCAAGGCGTCCAGCACCCAACGGTCGGTGGAGATGGACTCCCACACGCTGACGAAGCTCGCCAGCCGGCCTCCCACCGGGGTGCTTCGGTGGAGGCCCGACCCCACGGCCGGTTCAATCCTGCTTCGACGAGGCTTTGCCGCCTTGACCTCCTTGGCGACGACGGCGGGGTCCGCCAGACTTGCCTCGTCCTCTGTAGGCCTCCTGAGACGACGAGCGGGCCGCTTGACGGTAGGTGGAGAAACCGCCGCCGGAACCTTTGGAGGCGCCCTTGCCTCCGCTGCTCCGAAAGGGCGTCCGTCGTTGTTGCAGAACTCCCAGGGCCCGGGCCGTCTCAGTGTCCGCTTTAATGGCCTGAAGGGAATCGTCCTCTGTTTTGCCAAACAGGTTGTTCCCATCGAAGGGCATGTCCAGGACTCTGGTCTGAACGTCTTGACGGAAGTCCGTAGCCTTGAGCCATCCACGCCGCCTAAGGCAAACGCCGTTGCCCAACTGGCGGAACCCAGTGTCGGCGATGTCCGTCGCAACGGTAATGGCGTGGTCCGAAGCCACCTCACCTTCCTGCAGGATCTCCAGGGCCTCTGTCCTCTTGTCGTCCGGCAGGAAGTCCAGCAGGGGAGCCAGTTTGTACCAGAGCTCCCTGTCGTAGCGGGCCACGATAGCCAAGGCGTTGGCCGCTTTAATCGTCGTCGTCTGCGTCCCATAGCGTCCAATTTCTTTCCCTCACCGTCCGGTGGGGAAGTCGATGTGGAGGCTGCACCCCCCCCCCCCGCTTTCTTCCTGGCCGCCGCGGAGACGACGGAGTCCGGGGTAGGCTGCGCCCGGAGGCACAGGGGGGCCGTGTCCGGGACCCGGTACTTCTTCTCGTACCGGTCTCTTCTAGCTGGCGTCGTGGAAGGGTTCTTGAGGAGGGTGAGGCCCTCATCCCAAATGTCGTCCAATAGAGGCACTGAGAGGACCGTCTTCCTCTTGGCCTCGCGCCGCTGATAAAGGCAACCTTCCTTCTTCTTCTCCTCAGGGCAGAGTTGAAAAAGCTCGGATGCCCTGGTGATCATGGAGTGGAACGATCCAATCTCGTCGGGCGGAGAAGCCCTGGTGGGAGGCGACGACGGTACATCCTCGTCGTATACCTCGTCGTCCGTACCCGTTGCCGCCGTGTCAGTCCCCGTATCATCCCCTCGGGTGGACGGGGAGGAGGGCTGGACGGGGCGCGACGGCTGAAAAGGAGGTGGAGGGTGGATCCTTCTTTTCTTAGTAGGGGGAACACCAGAAGGTCCCGGTTCTGGGTCCCCCAACAGGAGAGGTTCCTCCGTCGGCAACGGTAGTCTCGTCCTTATCTCTGAGCATAAGGACTGTATAGCCAACAAAATGGCCGCCGAGTTGTCTTGCGGTGCTGGCAGAGGGGAATCCGACGGGCGATCAGGGGCCCCGTCGGTACCCTCGAGTCGTCGTCACCTGCGTCGGGATCCATCCCGACGGGCCGGTCTTCTTCCACGCCTTAAGACCTCGACCAGTTCCTCCTCCGAGGTTGAAGCCGAATCTACGACAACGCCCTGCCCCCCCTTTCTCTTCCCCTCGGGGGATTTCACGGGGGTCCTATCGATGGGCACAAAAGAGGACTCCCTCCGAGGTGGCAGGGAGACTCTGAGCCCCGAGGTCGCCACCACTGGTGTAGCCTGCACAGGCTGAGCCAGGGCCGCCGCGACAGTTTCGATAGAGGGCTTGGCCGGATGGATTAAGGCCTTCACCACCTTAGGTGCGCTCACCGCCTTATCCTTGAGTGGGGGGACACCGCCTCGCTCCCCCTCCGATGGGGCCTTCGAGCTCGACCGGGGCCTCTCCAGGAGCTTTGCCGGGTGCTCGGCCTTCCTCTTACCCGACCCAGAGCGTTGGCTCGTGGTTGATGGTGCCGGGGAGGGTGCGCCCTGCCTGGCGCCCGTAGAGCCCGACCGTTCGGCGCTCCCGGTGCCAGCGGACTCGCGGTGCTTGGCCTTATGTTGTTAAGAGAGGGTGCACAAGGAAGTGCTTGAGGGATAGGGCGAAAGAGCCAGTGGCGAAGGAGTGGTTACAGAAGTGAGCAAGAGCAGGGGCGAGAGAGGAGATGCTGTCCTTAATGGTTCTGAGGTGCAGGGGAGCACCTGTTTGGGGGGAGACCTTCACAGAGCGGACCACTTTAGAGATATCATCCAGTGCTATGGGTAGGAGGGAGGAGAATGAGGGGGTGGGAGGGGAGCCAAGGGAGCCAAGGGAGGCAGGTGCAGGAGTGGAAATGGGGGTGGAGGAGAGTGAGGACAAGATGTCCTGAGTTTTTGATGTGAGATGGGAGGCCAAAGTGGTACAGAGAGGGTGGGAAGGAGAGAGGTGGAGACTGCGATTGGATTGACAAGTTCCTTGTAGATTTTGCATAGTTCGGCAGTGTTGTTAGTGGCTCCAGAGATGCTGGCTTGGATGTGGGCCCTCTTCTTGCAGCAGAGAGAGAAGTGATATTGCCTTTGCAGCAGGCCAGTTTGTCAGAGGGTAAACCCAAGGTCTGCCACTTCCGTTAAGCAAATCTGCACTTGCGTTTCAGAAATGCTAGATCAGAGTTGTACCAGCTGTTGTTCTTCGAAGCAGGTTTTAGGCAGATCCTCATGACAGGGACAAGGATGTCAAGGGTGTTAGAGATGGAGAGGTGCAGGTAAGCAACAACAGAGTCAGAGGGAGAGTCAGAGCAGAGGTGATGGTGAGAGTGGGGTTGAAGGTGGAGGTGAAAGCAGCGACTGACACTCACTTCATAGGTGGGATGATGGCAAAGGAGGCTGGCAGTGCTGGGGTGGCTCGGTAGTGGAGCAAGGGGCCCCAGACGGGAGGAAAGGAGAAGGTGGTCAGACCAGGAAAGGGAGGTGGTGACCGGATTAGAGATAGGGATGTTGAAGTCACCAAGGAGGAGGAGTTTGGAAGAAGAGGTTGAGAGGGAGGAGGCGTGGTCAGCCCACTCAGAGCGGAAGAGAGAGATAGGGCGAGGGGGCCTGTAGATAGTGGAGAGAGAGAGAGAGAGAGAGAGAGAGAGAGAGAGAGAGAGAGACCCCAAGCAGCCAAGCAGGGACCTCACTCAGGGACAATCAGGGCCATTCCACCTCCATGGTTGTTGGGTCTGGGTTTGAAGAGGATTTTGTAGCCCACAGGAACGACAGTGTCAAGATGAGTGACAGAACTGGTATTGAACCACGTCTCGGTAAGAGCGAGGACGTCTAGGTCAAGGTCTTCGAGAAAGAGACAGATGTCAGAGGAGTGTGACAGAAGAGCGAGCATTCAGAGTAGCAAAGTGAAGCTGGTTACCACCTTTGAAGGTTTTAAGAGGGGGGTACAGGGGCGTGGTACTTTCATCGGTGGTGGTGGAGAGGCGAGAAGAGGATGAAGGAGCAGCAGGAGAAGGTAGGAGGTTTATGAGTGAGGGCAGATGCCGGTCAAGAAAAGTAGGTTGAGATGTGCCATTGTGATAGACATTAATGATACTCCTAGAGGATGAGAAGTATGCCAGGAGTACTTCCCTCCTACTGCCAACATTAATGAGTGAGGAGGAGAAAGGGGAGGGAGTGGAGACCAGATGGGGGGTCCATAGGTCAAGAGAGGGGACAGAAAAGAGGATGTCCATAATAGTCTGCCTGGAAGTGGCATTGGCATAGCTGTAAGCAATGGGTAGGTTGGAGTCCATGAGAGCTTTTCAGATTTATTCTTCCAGACTTCATGAGAGAGGTAGGATAGGTGTTAGAATAGATAGCGGAGATAGAGAATGCCATGGGAGTAGCAGAGGAGAGAGAGAGAGAGAGAGACACACAAACAGGGGAGTTGCACAGTGCACGGGAAATCAACACGTGGCCTAGCAGCCAGACAGGCACAGAAGGAGGTGTGCAATATGCAAGTTTCGCAATACAGTGTATAACGATTCTCAATATATCATGTATATGTTTCAACATGTAATATATACATTTCAGTGTAGAGCATCCACATTTTAATAATCAATATATATGTCTTGACATGGAGTATACAAGACGTTTCAGTTTACAGTAGGTCTTTTTTATTATGTAGCACATTACAACATAACATGTATGTCTCTTAGCATATAGTATAAGCAATTTCCCATTATATAATGTATGCTTTTCAGCATGCACTGCATAGGAGTTATTAGAATGTAGAATGCACATCTCACTATATAATATACATAGGTTTGTGAGAAATCTGGAGGTATCTCCCTAGCTAGTCCCTGAGCATCCGTCATCCAGGTGGCCAGGACAAGGCCATAGCTATTGGATCGAGTTCCTGGGGGTGGACCAGTGACGGAGGATCACCTGGATGTATGGTCCTTGGGGAGTGGGACACCAATGGGAGAGACTCTGTATCCCCTTTCTTCCAACACCTTTTCCACATCCTACCACTTAGGACATTCAAAAACAGCCCCCCTTTTCCGACATGAACACTTTTGCACAACACGCAAGAGAACGGACTAACAGAGCCGTTTACCTGACATGCCCCAATACAATGGTCAGACAGAATCAGGCAATTGATCAGAATCACACAAACCTGATGGCCTTTTCCCTCCCCCACAGGGATAAAAGGTGGAGCAAGAGAGCACAGTATGAGCAAGGCAGACCGCACAACGAGACAGTTAATCTACCCTGGCAGTTAAAGAGAACAGGAAAGGCTGCAAGAATCGAGAGGATGATAAGGAGAGACGCGACCTTGCCTTTCCGGCCCAAACCTGCAAACCTTCCAAGGAAGAAAACTTAAGCTTGAGGACAATTCCTACGCGATAAGCCGGTGAGAGGGAGACTCCAGCTACCGTGGTACCGGCCTTGACTCCAGAGGGGAGGAAAGCCAAGCGGTTCATCACAGCCGGTGAGTCGAAGGGGAAGCCGATAAGAAACCAAACTCTGTTGAATGAAACCTGCAAAGTGGCAGATTGAGAAGAGTTCAAAGAACTGTGAATTTTAAGGGAAAGACCAGCTGCAGAGGGGACCGGCACCGCGTGGGTGCTGACCCAAGAAACTCTGGTCAATCCCGGGTGAATGGAAACTACTGATACCAGAAGGACGTAGGAGAGCCGCCAAGATAGGTCAAAGTGGTCATACAGGAGGTCTAGTAAAATCCCTGTACAGTCGAAAGCCTTTGACCTAAGAACAATAAGAAAGCAAGGGAAGTGAATCATGCAGACATTGAAAGTGAATGTGAATGAGAAGTTGGCAAGAGTGAACCCGGCAGAGAGATGCTCACGAACAGGGGGCAAAGTCTAAAGTCCCAAGAAACAGTGTATTGACAAAGGTGAACCCGGCAGAGGGATGTCTGTGAGAACTTTTTTTTTTTTAAACTTTCTTTATTAGTTTTTCAGGTTGCATAACAAAAGAAAACACCACTGGCCATGACAGTACCATCTAACATTCACAAAACAAGAAAAAGAAAAAAGGAAAACTGAACAACACTAACTTCCCACTAGGGAACTAAACCCCCTCCCACCTCCACCTCCCACCCACCCTAAACATTCCCCCCCAGGTCACCAATATATGCAGCAGAACATACCCTAGTGACAGGACTTCACCTACGATACATTGAACTAGATGAGCTTCATAATGGGCCTCATTACACGGACGGCGGTAAGGGTTAACGGTCACCGTTAATGGCAACGGTGACCGTTAACCCTTACCGCCGTACTACGAGGTCCCTTTGCGGGTTGGAGGATTTAACGCCTGCTTCTTGCAGGCGTTAAAATCCAACCCGCTAAGGGACCTCGGAGCTAATTACGGCACCGCAAAATTGCGGTGGCGTAATTAGCGCCTTCCCCAGTCCCATAGAGCCCTATGGGGCAGAAATGGGAATGGGGAAGGGCAATGGCGGAAAGGGGATTTACCGCCCCTCCAACCTTGGAATGGGGCGGTAAATCCCCTTTCCGCCAAGGCGGTGCCGGTATTTTACCGGCATGAGCCTCACCGCCTAATGAGCCAGTCACCGCTAGGTCCGCATCTTGCGGAGAAACTGAACAACATTACAGAATCAATAAACTTCAAGTCCGTTCTTGGTCGACCTCATCTTTATCCTGCGAAGAGAGGGGGCTCTCTGAGTCCAACTCCCGAGCCATATAGCTTCTAAAAGAGTGCTAATAGTCCTTGGGCCTGCTATTAGGGGGGAGTGTTTGGTTGTACTGCGACTCTCTACATTCAGTTCACCCATTGATGTATTGATGGGCCCTAGGAGCCCCCCATGCTCGTGCCAGCAGAGACTTAGCAACCACTGAAGCCATCCCAAACAGTTTTCTATCGCTGTGCACAGGTAAATCCACCCAAGACAGCACCCATGTTTCTGGAGTGAAAGGGGGTGAGGTCTCCAATACCTGCCCCATCACCTCAGCAACAGCACCCCAAAAAGCCCAAGTTATACATTTCCCTTGAGGGGACAGGACCACGCCACGTGGTAAAAATCGGCAGAGGGCTGATGACATGTCTTGCAATCCGACGACCGAAGGGGAAACAGTTTATGCAAGGTCAAAGGAGAATAATACAGTTGTTGCAAAAACTTAAAGTGAATCAGGCGAAATCTGGTATTACTAGAAATCGACTTCGTTTGATCATGTATGCCATCCCACTGATCGTCAGTTAATGAGCGCTCCATACCACTTTCCCATTTGGCTTTGTAGGAGGAAGGAGAGGTCCCAAGCCCCCGAGCCAGACAATACAGGGAAGAGACCACTTTTCTAGAAGAGGGCGGGGCCACAATATACTCTAGGATAGGGGAGGTTTCTGGTGCCTTAGGGAAGTCCGGCCATTTTGCTTTCAGTACCTCGCGGAGGCGGAAATATAACAACTTTGTGATCAGAGTCCAGTCGCCTCTCGCCTTAAGGTTTTCCCAAGTTATACATTTCCCTTGAGGTGCTACATCGCCCAAAGTTTGAATGTTCAGGCTCTTAAAATGCTGAATAAAGAGGTGTTCAAATGTAAGAGGGATCCCACGGACCCTATATATGATCATCTTGGATGAATACCACAAGCCCACCCCCACCAATCCCGCCAGACTGTCCCAGGGCTTGAGCGTGATCTCCAACGGCTGAACCTCTGCCCTCGAATGGTGCTCCCGTACAACCCAGAGGTAGCCCCTAAGGTCCTCCGTTTGAGCAATCGATCTCTCCAGCTGCGAATGTGGCACGTCGGTCCTTGGAGACCACCACCAAATTGAGTATTGGATCTGTGCTACGAGAAAATAGAGGAACAAATTGGGAACCTCAAAACCGCCCTGGGCATATGAACCGTACATTGAGCGCAGAGAAATGCGGGATTGTTTCCCCGCCCAGATCAATCTGGTCAGCATAGACTCAATACGATTCCAGAATGACACCGGGGGCCATACCGGAACATTGTTAAAAATATACAACAGCTTGGGTAAGACAATCATTTTGGCTAGGGAGATGCGGGCCGCTTGGGAGATGGGGAGTCGTACCCAAGAATCCACCCTGTGATCCAAATATTGCAAGGTGGAAACATAATTTTCTTAAAACAAAAGCACTGGGGAAGTGGACACCCTGATACCCAAGTACCGGATCCCCTCCGGGCACCACGCAAAGACCTCTCCTACATCCTCAGGGGTGACTCCCGGTGCAAGCGGAAGTACCTCGGACTTGGACCAATTTATCTGTAGCCCAGACAGGGCACCAAACTCAACTATCTCCCTCATCATGGGTTGTAAGTGTGTGCGAGCATGTTTAATATATAAAAGCATGTCATCCGCGTAGAGTGAGATGATAGATAAATACGAACGAAGTAACACACCACGATGAGAGTGGAATTCCCTCAATACACAGGCCACCTGCTCGATAGCCAGGGCGAATAAGAGAGGGGAAAGGGACAGCCCTGTCTAGTGCCCCGGGAAGGATAGATGAGGCCGGATTGTACCGCGTTCGTATAGACCCGTGGTCGTGGAGCCGCATATAGGAGGCAAATCCAGGTAAGATATGCAGAGCCGATGCCCGAGCGGCGTAGAACCTCGAACAGGAAAGGCCAAGGCCACCACCGCAATCAGGACCTCCGGATTTGCATTGTGCATCATAGTAAATAATCTACGCAGATTGTTCTGAGTGGATCGCCCCAGAATAAAACCTGCTTGGTCAGGGAGGATAAGTGCAGGCATGTGAGGGAGAAGCCGATCTGCAAGTAGTTTAGCAATGATTTTATTATCAGTGTTTATTAATGAAAGTGGGCGGTAGGAGGAACACCGTCCAGGGTCCCCATTGGGCTTAAGTAATACCGTGACCAGGGCAGTGCGCATAGACTCAGGGAGTACCCCAGTGGATGCCGCCTCCTCAAACATTTTACATAAGTGTGGGATAAGCAAATCAGGGTATGCTTTGTATAATTCGATCGATATCCTGTCCATTCCTGGGGCCTTCCCATTCGGAAGGCACATAATCACCCTATGGAATTCCTCCTCCGCGGGGGGTTCATTAAGTAGCCCACCAATCCCAGAATCCAGCCAACCCAGGGCGACCCTATCCAGAAAGGCGGTAATATTGTCACGCCCAACCGAACCCGTAGCAGTATACAACCGCTCATAGTACTGTCGAAATACCTTGTTTATCTTAAGCACATCCCTGACAAGCTGACCACCCTGGGATTCCACCTTGAGAATAGGCGCCAAATGATTCTTCTGTCTGACAGCCCAGGCTAGGGTCCTGCTCGGCCGATCCCCCTCCCAATATCTCGATGCGGCCACAGGCTCACCCAAGAATCTCTCCTCATCATCCATCAGGGCCCGAGCCTCTCGCCTCCTAGCTGCAAGAGTATTTTGCAGGTCTGGTGAATCAGCGCTCCCCTGAAGGAGTTCCAACTCTCTGATTTCCCTCTCCTTACGCACTAACGCCCCACAAATACTCTTCAACATCCCTCCCTCCTGCGACATGCACCAACCTCGTATAAACACCTTAAAGGTTTCCCAAACCACCCCAGGACTGGATACTGACTCGGCGTTAAACTGAAAGAACTCAGAGATGGCCTGGTGGAGCCCCTCCAGGAACACAAAGTCCTCCAAAGCACAGGCGCGAAACCTCCAGCGAAGCTGCCTAGGATAAAATGGTGGTCCTTTAAATTTTACCAGCACAGGGGAATGATCATAAAGTTACGCGGGAGAATATCCGCCCCCACCACCCCACGGGCCAAGTCAGGGGACATAAACACGTAATCAATTCTGGACGAACTTCCGTGTACACTTGAGTGAAACGTGAACTCTCGAGCAACAGGATGACAACGTCGCCAAGCATCAAATAGGGGGTAATCACCTATAATGGATTGCCATTTTTGGACCGCGTGAGGAATGGACCGATGAGTCGAGACCGACCTGTCCCATGCGGAAGAAAGGGCCACATTAAAGTCACCCGCCCACACTATTTCATAACCCGGGAAAAGTCGTAGATGCTCCGAGCATTTTTGGAAGAAGTCGGGAGAGTCATAATTAGGGCCATAAATGTTGATAAATAAAATATGATGATTCGCGATCTCCCCAGCCACAAACAAAAAACTTCCCTCCTAGTCCGCCACATGTTTGTGAAATTTAAATCCTAAAGAGCGATGGATGTAAGTCGCAATTCCCCGGGAATGCGTAGAGTAAGAGGAGCCATATCTATGAATTCCCCAACCAGAAAGGGCAGGGAGCTTGCAACCCCTTCCCAGGTGAGTCTCTTGCAAACAAAACACGTTTGCCTGATGATTCCTGGCAAAATTAGATATGAGGCGCACCTTTTTCGCATTTGTGAGGCCCCGAATATTCCATGTAAGCAGAACTATGTCCAATGGGACAGGGGAACCCGGCCCCCAAGGAAGAACTCATGTCAACCACCCATGGGTAAATGTTAAAGGAGCTGCAGCCGCCAAAATATCACCTGGGGCGCGGCCACAGGGAAACTCAGTCTGTCCGGACGTATCTGGAGCGTCACCACCCCCAACCAGAGAGCCCACCTCTCCCAGCCCCTGTGTATGAATATATCGGACGACCGCACACCAAACAAAAGCGAACCCCAACAATTGTTTAAGCAGGTCAGAGTCAATTACACGACAGGTAATACCACCAAATATGAACCTGCTGTATTCTCCATCTGTGCATTCAATAACCTGGGAGCCCCCCACACCCCCAAACAACGCACCCACAATACCAACAAAATAACAGACCAATCCCCAAACCCCTCCACCCACGCCAGAAACCCCAACCTACTGGCCCCCTCATCCCACCCACCACCCTAAACCCCATGAACAATATTCAAGTCAAGCTAAGTAGCCGCTGGGCTCGGGGGGAAGCTGGCGGCATCCGCGGGTCATAAAGCTTGGAGGCTCAATACCATGGTTCCACGTCACAGTTCGAACACCCACCAGAAAGCAAGTTCAGTTGGCAAAGTCCTGAGTCAGTTAGAAGTTTACATAGCTATCCCGCAGGACTCATCATGCATCCCCAGGCAGTCCATGAACATACCAATCCACCCCCCATCACAGAGACATCGGAGCTGGAGACACAGGGTCCGGAATGCTCAAGGCAAACCTCTCGGCAGATTCCGGGGTAGTGAAAAAGGACACCTTATCATCGTGCACCACCCTAAGTTTAGCAGGATACATCATAGCATAGCAGACCTCTTCTTCCGCAGCATGGCCTTAACGCTGAGAAACATTTTCCTCTGATCCTGCACCGACTGGCTAAAGTCAGGAAATAAACGTATAGTTGATGAGCCCCATTGCAGGATCTTCTTTTACCTGGATATGCGCAACAGGGTATCCCGGTCCCTCTAACTGAAAATTCGGGCTATAATGGACCTTCCCAGGGCTCCCGGGGGAGGCCTACCTGCCAATGAACGGTGGGCTCTCTCAACCATAAACATATTCGAAACCGGCGGGTCATCCAAAACCTCCTTCAGAAGCTGTTCAACAAAGAGTTCCATATTATCAATACGAGTGGACTCAGCCACCCCGGTAATCCTTATATTGTTCCTCCTCGAGCTCCCTTCCAAGTCATCATTCTTCGCCGTTATTTTCTTAACTGCCTGTTGCAAAGAGGACACCTCTTTCTGGAGAGCGGAGATCTTATCCTCCCCGTCCCCAATCCTCTATTCTGCCTCTGCCATCCGACCGCACAGTTTCTCAATTTGTATCGCCGATACATCCACCTTACAGGTTAGAGCATCAATCTTAGCTCCCAGGCTGTCCATACTCCCTTTGAGGGCCAGTAAGGTTTGATTCAATGTCAATAGGGGCAACCCCAGACTCTTCTCCCCGGCCAGCATTTACTTTGTCCGCCTTAGCTAAATGTTCCATCTTGGCTTGCTTCTTGGGGTTGCCCATTCTAGGGGAAACAGGGGACCACAAACAGAAGCCGCACCAGTTTTGGGAAGGGAGAAGAGCGACGCTCCAAGACCAGAGTTTGGCAATCTTAAGGGTGTAAACACCACAACTTGAGGGCGAAAGGTCCCTGCCCCCCGCATGCACACGGACAACCTCGAGCTGTGCCCCACACCACAGGTATTTAGCCTAGACAGGTGGGGGGGGCTTACCAACAGCCGGTCCTCAGGCTTTACCCTCAGGAGACCAACTCGGAGGTGCCCCAGAGAGTGCGAAGATCAAAATACGGCCAGGAGGAGGGAAAAAAAGAAAAAAACAGGGAGGGAGGTCTGGGGGGGGGGTATAGAAAAGGGGGGAAATTCACGGAGAAGGGGGGTGCTGCACAACAATCCTGAGAGTGCACCCTGCCACAGATCACACCCCTGGTCTCAGATGTTCCCCATCTGTCCCCAGTTCTCAGGAGTCCAATGCCAGGTGCTTATATGTGCCCAATGTCCTGAGAGTGCCTCCTGCCACAGCTCTCCCCGTCTATTCCACAGTCCACAGGAGACCAATGCCAGGTGCCCAAGTGTGCCTGATGCCGCCTGTTGTCGTGAGGGAGCCCCGGCAAATGGATATTCAATGAGGCCACTCCACTCACCTCCAAGGGGGCCACGAGCCCTTACCCCCACCGCCTCCAATGTCGTTAGCCGAGGATCCGAAGAGAGCGCGGCCCGCGGCCCCAAGCCAGGGCACTAGCACCACGGTAAAGGCAACAGCGCCAGCGCCCAGCACTGAAACAAGCCGGGAGCAGGCATCGCGGGATATACACGCCGACACCGGGTGCCGCCCGCCACCTCAAGCCGCACCGTCCCGCACTCCAGTCTCCACGAGGATGAGCTCCCCAGATCCACGCGGCCATAGCAACACAGGGCCCTGACACAGCAGAAAGTCGCCCGCAGTCCCTGAGGCGCAGTCCAGGGACTCCCCTCCTACTTCACCGCCACCTGAGGCACAGTCCGAGCCGCGGCCACGTTGAAGTCGGCTCCGGTGGGCAGAGGATCCTTAGCCTCCAGCAGAGCGCTCTCAGGGTGCGGCCATCTTCGATGCTGCAGCAGCGCCCCCCGTCCGTGAGAACTTTTAAAAAGATATTAAGATTTGTGAAGGAGAAAAGCCATAGTGAACCCGGTGGAGGGAGGCTGAGAACTGAGAGGGGTCTGCACCCAGAAGAGGGGGTTCCGGGGTTGAAGAATCACCATCTGCAGTAGCTTTTGAAAAGAACTTTCATTTGTTTGTTATTTTGTTATTGTGAGTACATCAGGTCCTTGAAGGCAAGAGACTTTCAAGATAAACGAGACTTGGCAATCGACAGCCCTGATAGCTGGAAGCGGAACTGTCGTCTCGTGCTGGGGAAGCTCGAGAGTGTACTGTGCTCCAAGATCCTACCTTAGGCCGTGCTCAAAAAAACATGGGGAAGGGAGACCGAGGCTACCGCATCCTGACATATTTGTGAACACCTCTTTCTTTCTCCTGATCATTATCTCACACACTTTTGTACTAGTTGTAAGGATTGGCAATAGGTTTTTCTTAGTATAGGCCCTTTTTATTTGAGACAACGCCACTAGGACTGCCTTATTTTTCGTTTGATAGTCAATGCTTGCTCCCATCTTAGATTTAGGCTTAGATTAGGCGTTTTTCCAACCTGCATACAGTTTAATAAACACCCTTGATCTGTGATCACTTGTGTCCGTCTTTACTGTTGCCACCATGAGTTCCTTACAGGTTGCTGTGTAATGTATGAATTTGAATCTGCATTATATGCCTTTTACTATAAAATGGATACCTCTCAATATAGGATGTATGCATCTCAGTATATATTGTATATATTTCAACATTTATGGGGTCATTACAAGGTTGGCGGTAAGGGGTTAACGGCACCGGTAATGGTGCCGGAACCGTCAACCCCTTACCGCCCCATTACGAGTCTGCTCGTGGGACCCGCAAAGGGCGCCTGGTAAAACCAGGCGCCCTTAGCGGGTCCCGCTAGCAGACCAGGGAGCTAACAAAGGGTCCGTTATTAACGGGCCTGTTAGCTCCCTCCCCATTTCCCATTGAGCACTATGGGGGCACGAATGGGTATGTACCGGGTCTGGGTTCCTCGAATGAGGAATTAGCGGGTCCTCCAAGGTTGGAATGGCCTAGTAATTCCTCATTTAAGGACCCCGGACCTGGTACCCGGTAAGGGGGTAACCATGCCGCAAAATGCGGCATGGTTACCTCCAAGGTCGTAATGACCCCCATAGTGTATGCATTTCAATATGTAATATATGTACAGTATATACATCTCAAAGTACAATGAATACATCTCAGTTTATATATTTCAATAGATAATGTATTCATCTCAAAATACTGTATATACCATTCAGTATACAATGAATGTATCTCAGCATGCAGTATATCTATTTCAATGTATAATGCATGGATCTCAATATACAGTATATACACAGCTCAGTATAGAATGTATGTATCTCAGTGTACATTTATTTCAGTATCCAATGTATGCATATCAACATATAATGTATACATATTAGTAGCTAATGCATACATTTCAGTGTTCAGTATATACATTTATGAATCTTGAATTGTGTCCCAACCCGCCCCCCGCTTTACCTTTGGTAATGGTGCTGACTTCTAGAATCAGAAGATGAGCCAGGCATAATGAATTTGGGAAGGCAGATCATTTCTCACTACAGCACATTTACATTTTGATCAACTAAAGCATAGGAAGATTAGTGCATAAAGTGTTTGATACAGAGGCATTCCAAGATCTTCCCGGGGAAGTGTGGTGGATAGGCCTATCTGTGGGCTTGAGGTGGGTTGGGGTATCACATCAATATATTTGGAAATTTCAGATTGTGGAGGTTGATTATATCTGCCAGTTGGTGCATCCATGTGCTAAAATGCAGGTGTGAGAACTTGTAGAGAGCTTTACATGAAATAGGTATTTCAGTAGGAAAAAAACGAAAAGAAAGAGTATGAGATTATGCGTTCACTTTTATTGTACCTGTATTCAGTAGTGTTGGAGTTGACTTACCGGTGCTTCTTCCCTCTGTATCCAACGCTGGCTGAGTATACATTTCTTTCTTTTCTTTAATGTGTGAAAGCACAGGAGGGATATTTGAATCACCTGTATTTTTAGAAAAAATGAAGCAATTATACCTGCAGCATTACAACTTAAATATTCACACACCCAATAAGGACACTGTTTGCTTGTTTAAGAATGAAAAGAATTCCTAGGTAAAATTTACAAGTTGGTATTCAATAAACATTATGGTATAAGTGGTTAAGCAGAGCGGCACATCGTAAGGCAGTTACTGAAGTATTCGAGACCTTACCATTGGTCTATTTTGTAGGGTAGGTGACAGCCGCACAGGTTATTGGTCCAGAACCGAACGAGGATCAAGATCACACTAGAACTTTATGGTAAGGGCCCGAACGCCATTAGATCTTCCACAGGGAGGAAAAGAGGAAGCTTCACCCAATGCTTCCAGCTCTTTGGGTCTCCTTGCCCAGTGCCCAATCTTTATATGTCCCATAGGAAAGCTTGGAATCAAGGTTTCTTTACCAATGGTTAGAGCCTGCATCCCAAGCTACATTAATGGGTAAAGAACTGGATACAGAGAGAAGAAAAAAAGAGAATGGAATGGAGGATACTACTGGTGATCAGTGCCTGTATTCCACACCTATATTGTCTAAAAACATACTGTGAGAGGGGTCATGACTGCTGCATAAAGACCCGCCCTGTGCCCTCAGTCGGTGAGTTGAAAAAGGGTCATTATCTCAAGCAAGCATGACGCCCGAAGTCTAGGCAGTTATTGACACATGGAGTTGTGGAACTCAGAACATTTTTTAAAAGTGAATGCTATAAGGCTGCTGCCCAATTCAGAATGTTTGAAATGAGGCCTGTACTAAAGATTATAGATTGTAATCTGAGGACGTATACAATGTAATTAAAGTGTTATGTCTTTTACAGCACTGGCCACGTACTGATCCTAATCAGATGCCCATTCAGTAACCTTTGTGAAAGGTGTTATCAATTAAGTTCAACCACATTACTACTATATTGCCCACCAGCATAGGTAGTCATTGTCATCACAAGTGGACATTCCAGCTCAGGGCTGATATGATATGGACATAACATTTCCTTTTAACCGTGGTGTGAAGCCTTTCCTCGTCTCAAGACTATTTTACTACCAGTGTGCAGCTGACGAAAATAATTATCATAGGGAAGCTGCATGGTCTGGAAATAAGGTACTGTAGCAGGTGCACAGCAGGTGGACAGCTTTCCACCACTTTGGAGGTTGGGATTACCCAAAGGACTACCCAACTGCAGTTATATGAGCTGAAGAAGGGTTGCTGAGACAATGAGATTCACCTGGGAAAACTGGAGTGTGGCGAAGCAGGGAAATGAAGTGCAGAGAACTGGATGTGTACCTGTGGTGGAGGAACTATTGACAAGACCAGATATTGTCACCACATACACAATAAGCAGAGTGAGAGGCCACAACTAAACCCACGCTCTACGAACTCTTCATGCTCTTTGAACAAGTGTATTGAGCACAGGCTAGGCACCAGGACACAAGATGCTTTAATAATAAGCATGGAGAGAGAGAGAAAGAGAGAGAGAGAGAGAGAGAGAGAGTTGTGATTACGAGGGTGAAGACTTTCAGAATCGTGAATAAGTGCTGCATTAAATGGATAGAGAAAAGGAAAAGGGCCACCGCTTATTGTCTGTGGTTAGGCCTCATACCCACAGAACATGACAGAGGACGAGGGCCTGATGCTTGAGAAGGAGTGATGATATAAGAACAGGATGTTGGCCCTGCACCAGAGGTGGAACGCACAATTTTGCAGAGGTGAATGCTGTCAAGTCCAGGGGTGCAGTGATTATGAGGCAAGACCCTGAGAATTATGTTGGTCTCCACCTGAAATTAATGTTTGTAATGTTGTTCTCTATGTATGGAGAAATTGTAAGAACCCTTTAACTCTGATTATCTAACCATCCGTGGCTGAGCAGTCCTATTAGGAGTCCCACTCTAGCACTGTTTTCTCTGTGTTGCCATTGTTACAATAAGGTTATTCACTTAATGCAGAATTTAGCTGAAAGCCATATTTAAAGTTAATGCATCTATATTGGGCAGGGGCAGCGGGTGATTGCCCTGCCACTTTTTCACATATGATTATTCAAAGGGTTTATTTGTTTGTTCTCATTGGTTTTGTTGCACTTCAAACTTGGTGCCTCGCAGTGGGCATGAAGAAACAACTGGCGACTTGGCCAGCTTAAAAGTGTGTTACACAACAACACAGTACAGGCATAGGGTTTTTTTAAACTCAAGAAGAATCAAGCGAAGTGTACTTATTGGTTGCACACATTTACTTCAGCACTGTTAACCGTTTGCATAGTTGATGAAAAATAGAAAAAGGTTTCAGTGCGGGTGTAGTATAATAGGAAGCCAGAGTTGCTGATATATACACTGATTTTATTCAGTACTACAGGGGGTACTGTGGCCACTACCCATATTTTTGCTTTAAAAAAATAACAACAAAGAAAAATAGAATATCTACAATGCAGGTGGATGCAGCAACAAAACAGAACTGGATGTAAGCACTACCACATAGAAGAAAGGCTCAAACTGAATGGAAATTGAATGAATGCTACGGAATATCGTGCTGAGGAGAACTAATGCCTTCTAAAAAAGGAATGCAGTAAGATGACCCTTGCTGAGGGCTGGTGCCTTTAAAGAAAAACATTTAATTCTCTGGAAATAATATAATTTTAAATGGGGCAGTTGTCTTTACTTACTCCAAGAAGGATACTGTGAGCATGATTCCCTCCGCATTGCCATTATGTTTTCAGGGAGAGTAGTGCGTTAAAGGCCTTGCCCGTTGGGGAATGTTTTTTAAATGGCTTTATTGGAGTTTGTATGCGGTACATTCATATCAAACACATGAAATAAACATAAGGATCATAACGAGGTCTGAAAGAAAAACGGATGCTTAAGTCCTTGTAGTACTAGTTTTTCGAATTAGGAACATTTTCATATAGCTTACTTTCAGCCAATGGCTGACTGTATTATATGGCTTGTAAGGGTTGACATTGAATTGTTACAGTTAAGTAATTTAGTTAACTAGACACCCATTAATCCAAATTTCATGGTGGTATTAGAAAATATGGTTAACCAATTATCAAGTGCTCTCTTCCAAATGATGTAGATTGTTGATTCCACATCACAGTGCCTGATCACAGACTGCAAAGCACGTTCAGCTGATGGCCATTTCTGTAAATCTCTGAGCCATGCATTGTAAGGGTAGTCTCGCTTTTCAACTAAATCTCAATATTGCGCTTCGTTGGTACCAGGCTCAGGGCCAGTAACTTTGTTTTTGTACATGTTTCCCCTTCAAAGGGTGTAACCCAAGCAAAGATAACTTGATCTAAACCTCTAAGCTTCATTCCATATATGCACATTATCAAACTAATAGATCTGTCAGAAAGCCTGTGCAGGATGCACAGAAGACTGAATTAGGGAAGGAGTGTTGACACAGTTACTGATCTATAAATTAACCAAAAACAAGGTAAAAGCTAAACAAAATAACAAGTCTCTCACGCTTGGTGTGATAACCTCTCACCTCCGAGTGGCTTTACTTGTTTTTTTAATTTATTGTGCATTTGGTTAAGAAAAAACAATAAAACCTCAAGCACAATTAATCAGCCAATAAATGATTCAAACAGATAAGAAAATTCATGTTTACATAACATCAAGATAAAAAGTCCATGTTAATGACTGCATTAAAAAGAGACTTTTCCCCTTCTTGTCTTACAAAAACTGTAGTTACTTATAACAATGAAAATGCATTTAGAGTCATCATAACATTTCATAATCATAGAGAGGTGCATAAAAAGATAAAAGCCACTTAAAACGACAGCATTTTGCTCCATATATCTCTCCGTATGTAAAATGCAGCAGCTGTATATAAAATAGATTCTGCACCATATATACAGCTCCAGGATTGATCTGTATGCTGTCCATGCTCGAGGCTAGGGTAGCGTAGCCTTTTATATACTGGTCGCTCTAGCTGGGAGAACTGGTAAGTAAATGGTGCAGGGTCTCAAACTCATCGACAGAGACTTTTCTCATGTGGGACCCCTGTCCAGCGTTCCACTCCCTCTCGTGGGAAGAATACTGAACCGCATATAGGTTATAAACCTCCAGATTTGAATATTACACGGTTTAATTAAATAGGTGCGAGGGTTATAATGGATAAAACCCAGTCTTGAAAATTCAACAAGGCTTGTCTTATTGTGTAGCCTGCAGAGATTATTATTCACATCACAGACATCAGTATTTTTCATCAATGTTTTCATGTACGCGGGAGAGTCAATTAAATCATCAATGTGTACATGGATTTCATCCAAGAATTTCAAGGTGGATACACAGAGATCCTGGAGATGGAAATTAGAGGAGGCCCCAAGATACTGCCCTGCAAGGAGGCCTTTCAGGGAATTTGAATTGAGGTTGGGGAAAGGATGGAAACCACAAATTTACAGCGTTGAAGTGATCAAGTTGCTCTCAGGGATGCAAGACCAAGCTCCAAACTTAATGCTTCGACGGTGCCCGAAGTAGGGACTCCCAAGATGGAGCGTAGGATCTTTCCCTCCAAGGTTTCCAGCCACTTCCTTTTAGGTTCTGTGATAGCCGCAGTGAAATACAGGATCCCCGGGACAATACTGGTTCTATACACCAAGATCAAACCCTTGATGTTATATCCACCCTTGCTACTTAACTTCTTAAGGGTCCACCATTTTTTCAAGACCTTAGACATAATAAAGTCTCCATAAAAAGTGTTATTAGGCCTGTCTTTAATAGAAGCACCAATATATAGGTAGTTGTCGACATCAAGGGCCACTTCACCCAACTTCCAGGCATAACAGGTTTGTTTTCTTGCATAGATACCAGAAATTACAATCTTGGTTGTTATTTTGCTGTGTGTAAAATGCAAGAGAATTAATCGAGCCTTGGTAATCTACAGGGGTGCGATCCAGCAGCACTATATCATCAGCGTAACCAAGCCATGATGCTAGATCAACCCCCAACGCCTGAAGGAAGTTTCTCACTGTGCCAATACTCATAGCCATGTCAGAGGTATACAGATTATAAAACAACGGTGCAAGAAGCATCCCTGCTTCTCCCATGGTTGGTAGATATAGATTTGGACACTAGCCCACCCTGATTCATACGCACCACAACCAGTGTATTGGAATAGAGCTCTCTAATAAGGTATAACAATCTAGAGTCCATACCCCAGCCAGTTAGCTTGGTCCACAAAGGGTCACGCAGCAATGTGTCAAATGCTTTGGTGAAATCCACAAAGCAGGTATATAACCTTTTTCCCCTAACCTTCTTCCACGTCAGCAATAAGACTTTGGATGGCACACATTTAAGAGTAGTCGCATGATCCTTGCGGTAGCCAGTTTGGAATTTATTTATCAATCCCCTCTTCTCAGCCCAAGCATTCTTCTTTTTCAGGATGAGGGTTGCAAAGATTTTTTTACTACTGTCTAGCATGGCCAACAGTCGATAATTAAGGGGATCCGTTTTATCCCCTTTCTTAAAGACCGTGACCAAGACATACTGCCTCCAGCTGCCAGGTATTTCTCCTGAATCAATAATACTACGATAAAGACGCAATAAGGTTTTCGCACAGATGATCGGATTTGCTTTAATAATAACGTTAGGAATTCCATCAGGACCTGGGGTCCTGGGGTTCTTCAAACCCTTAATAATGTGAAGAATGTCATCTCCATCAAAATGTGAAAGGCCTTCCAGTAACGGGCGAGAAATGCACGTGGTGTTATTATATCATTCATTGCAGTATAGATTTTTATAGCAGCTATCCAACGTGACTCAGAGATGCAGTTATCTTCCAAAGGAGTAATGCCCGCAATGTATGTCCTGATCATGGACTAAAACCTCTTATTGTGTTGGTACGCAACAGGTTAAAGAGCTGCATCCAACTGGCACTGTGCAGAGAAACCTTGTGAGCTTTTACCCAGTTTTTATAACGAGTTTGTATGTTCCTTTTCAGTCTGTCCCTCTCTATAACGGAATGCACATCATTCTTTTTAATTTGGGCACAAGCCAATCAATGCTCCCTTTTCCTGTTGTGTATCAACATGTGAAAGGAAAGCCCCCCCACGCCAAGTGCTTCCTCACTTCCCACTGGTGCATTGAAACACATTGTTCAGAGACTCTAACATTAGTTTGAAATCCCAGTTGTTATTTGGTAACCATGTTGATATAATCCACTCATTATTTTTTCAATAATGCTGGTCATAATGTCAATATTTCTCTCTGTCCAAATGAGGCAGTTTCCCTGGGAATTTATTGTGGCTCTCGAGTTGACATAATACAAATTCTGAAGGGAATCTAGCGTCAGCGACCACTTCAATATGGCCTGATCGCTAAGGCTGCTAAGGTCCCCACACTTCATTTTAGTGCCTAAGTCCATGAAAACGTAATCCAAATGGGAAGAAGAAACTCCATTGGACCAGGTGAACACAACTGGTTCACTAACCGGAATTCCTAAGTTCAAACATTGGACATCGTAGACATCTATCAACACTTCCTATTTCGAAATTCTACTAAGTATGCCACTAAATTATACAAATGTTCACATGCCATTGCTAGGTGGTCCATCAACATCAGTGTATTAAGGTCACTAGCAAGGATTACTTTTCCATCGGGGTTTGCTTCCAATCACAGTCAATATCTCAACTACACTCTGCATATCATGGAAACCAGAACCTTCTGGGGGATCGTAAACATGAATTATTAAAATCGGGGCTCGAAGGCACTTTGTGTCACTAACAATGGCCAGCAGTATATTGGAGGAAACAGAGCCAATCTCGTAGAGAGTGAGATTAAATTGCACTGTGGACCAAAAGCAAGGCTCCCATTGTCCTACCTCTCAACCCACTGATTGCAGGACGGCATATTTGATAGCCGTGAATGTGAAAATCTTCCTTCAGCCAAGTTTTGTGTAACATAGAAATGTCACTGTCCCTGATGTGTGAGAAACCCAAGGGCAGAGCAAGATCTGGGCGGTAGCCCCTGGTGTTCCAACACAGCCAGGACAGATCCAACCGAGCGTGTTCCGATCACTTGTTCCGGTTTACACTTAATGTTTCTGACACCCAATTCACCATTTGTCTCAGCCACCTAGTCATGGGTTTATTAGCATCTATCACATCTATCACAAGCTCTACCAGATGCAGATTTGCCCATAAGAGTGGCCGATGCATGCGACAATACTCTGGTGTTGGTCTTGTTTCCAGTTGTATAGCCCGCCACATGCTTTCTACAGAGCGTGAGCACAAAACCCAATCTAAATAGCTGCGAAGTGCATGTACTCAGGAGTGCCACAACAGCTGAAGAAATAAATTCAAACTGACGTTTAAGGCGTTTGTTTGCTAAGAAAACCCCTCTAGAACCTTAAGCTGTGCTACTGTATGATTAGCCAACCTTTTTCCTTCCTAAAAGACTTTGGGCCTCATTACAAGGTTGCCGGTCCAGTAACACTGGTGCGACTATTTATACCACTGATGACGTCGACATCGAGACGGAGGCCTTCGAGGGACAGCGACTCGACAGTCATCGACGCACAGCGCCCTTTACTGGAAAGAAAATTACAAAGCTGCAAGCTAGATCTGGAAATATCAAAGATAAGGAATACGTGGGAGGACACAATCCATTCAAAATGACTATTCTCCCGAACACCCTGACCAAGAACTCACTACCGCCCTCAACACACAGGTCATACCTTGCCCTTGTTACAATGACTCGGTGCGCTGGAGATTCAGCCCACAGTAGATATCTCTGTAAACCAGGAGACATAATGGCCATTAGCCTTCTGGCCTTAGGTTTCAACAGCTCCAAAGTCTCTCTCATTAAATCTACATGATCATAAAAGCAGCTAGTGAACAATCTAATCTCCCCTCGCGACATAACATTAGGAGATGGATACAAATGTGCAATATTATTTCCCATGCCCCTCCCTCTACAATAGGCCATCACTGCTTACTTCGTTGCATTAACCACCAGATCTAAACTGACCATGAAGCAAGCGTATTCGGTAATAAGTCTCTGCAAGTCAGGCCATCAGGTGAGGAACTCAATATATGATCGTACAAGCCATTAAAATACAAACAGAAGTGCGGGGGGGGGGGGGCAGGACACAGCCCTGGCCAGTGATCAATTTTACAACTATATTCACCATCCTATATAGAGGATTTGTCCATTCATGTCCATATGCAAGTGTAAAGTTGTAATGGGAGCCTTAATTACTAGTCATTTAGACTACTGGAATGCCCCGGTTGCAACACTTGTGACGTGTTGCACTATATTTCCACCTACCACCCCCCCTGTCGAGACCTCAGTTCCACAACATTTTTTGGTACACTTCTACCACTGGCCTTGGCGCACCCGTGACTACAATTTAAATGAACCTGTACATCTCCCATTGGCCCCACCTCTGACACAGGGCTGTGTAGAGTCATGAAACCGTGCCAAGAGATTCATAAAGGCAGGAGTGCAATTCATGGATCCGAGCACCGTCCACAGCTTGCCTTGCTCGACATTGTCAAAGGCCGTACTCAGATCCATGAATGCCAGATAAATGGGCTCCTCCCTTATATAAATCAAGTGAGAAATTGCCATATACAGCAAGAGACTGCTCTGGCGTGCTGAGCTTTGGCCGGAATCCCAGCTGCACTAATGAGAGCACCCCACTGTCCACAACTCACTCCTCAAGCCATGCCAAAATTGCATTCTCCAAAAACTTTGAAAACAGAATCCAGCAATGAGGTGGGCCTATACGGAGCCCGTGCATCGCGCAGACCCATTTTATATATTGGGTAGATGGTTGCGTAGGGCCATAAGGTAGGTACAGCTCCTCTCGCACAGATAAAATTGAATCCCTGGGTCAGACCGGGGCCCACATTTCCGTAGCCATTCCAGACAGATCTGCTGGCACATTATTGGGAACAGGTGCCCGATTGCAACACTGGCAGCCACTGGCTTTAGTTATTTCCATCACTGAAAAAACAATCCCTGAAGCAGGGCCCCCCTCCTGCAAATTCCCTATACTCTCCCCGGTACAATTTACTTCCCCTCGCTGTACAGTATATAAGGATGGAAACTGATCCACCCAGGCCAGATCAGATGCATTGGGGACCAGGCCTTCCGATTAAATTTGTAGAATGGGCCATAGTTCGCAATTTCCCAGAAAAAGTTTAATATCATTATCCTGGGATGCTCTGACCCATGTATCCCATGCCTCGGGTTCAACAGATCTTTTTCTTCTGTCCAAAGCCTTCTTAAAAAGGAACCTTGCACAAATAAAACAGTGTTTAGTAGCCTGGAGATTTTTCAGTACTAACAGTTAGCTCTCGTCCATTTGTGGTAAAATCATCCAGTCCCTGGTGCTGTTCTTCTTTTACCTGCTACCCGGGTAAACACCAATGACAAATTCCGCAAGTCTCCGACAGTGTGACCTCCAATTCATTTAAGCTCGATTGAACAGCCTTCCTCAATAGCTACTCCCTCCTGTCATTATTCCACCTCAACCTACCTCCCGCTACGGACACACATACCTCAAGCAAATAAACCTACACTGGTGAGATATCTTCGTGGCCCAGGCCAATATCAAGCCCACTGGGAAAGTGGTCCCTGTAGATGTCATTCACCACTTTAAACCCCCTCCCTTCCCCCAGAAATTCACTGTTGACACAACAATAATCAATTGTAGAACTACTTAAGGCAGAGGGGACCATTTACAGTACGCATCTCCCAATCATGGAGGTAATGCCCCAACCTCTGCCCCTCTGTGCACAATCTGGGGTCCATCATAATTGGTGACAGAATCCCTACTCCCACATCCTCCATTTCATCATACAACTTGGGGCCTAGGCCTCCACCCACGGTGTCCAGTCAGTATGTCGAACCCATTTTTTCGAATGCAAAAATGTCGAAAACATTATGTCGAAAAAAAAAATTTGAATGTATACTTTTTTTATTTAATACGTTTTTTGGGGGTTTTGGTAAGTAAAATAAAGTGTATAAAAAAAACAGGGGCTTGGGGAGAACCCCACCCCATTAAAAAAAAAAAAAATTTGAAACATTCGACATTTTTTAAGACTGTTTTCGACATTTTTGCATTCAATATAATTGAATTCGAAATATTAGCTATAAACCTCCACCCACCATCGCATTAAGATTTCCCCCTGATACTAAGCAAAGGATTTTCAAAGAAATCTGGGGATATATCCTCCAACACTGAAGCAATATTTCGTATGTGCCAGGTATAACAATTCTGACCACCAAGATAAACTGGATTACAACCAAACTTCCCTGATGAGCGAAAGCGTCTCCTCAGATGGCCGGCAGAAGGCCCAACAGAAAAACAGTGTATGGCGGTGGCTTGACATGTAGTGGGTGGACTATCGAGTCTGGCAACTACGCCAAGACTGCTACTCCAGGCTGTTAGGTAAGATTTTCATAGGAATGATACATTTTCCTGACCTGTGTCAACCGCAGAACTTTTTGAATTTACTGGTGCATTATTTTTCCTTATACCTCTTAGTGGGAACCTTTTTCCACACCCACAGTATCTTTTACTCTTTTTATGGGTGTCATTTTCCATGACTTTTATGGGTGTCATTTCACGTGACTTTCCTCCCAACTGTGGTTTTCCTCAGATATCTTAGATGCCAGAGTGGAAAAAAAAAGGAGAGCTGAACGCCACTGGCGTAAGAATCCTTCCGATGATTCCCTTAACATATACAAGGTAGCCGCAAGACTATTTAAAAATCTCCTATTGAAAGCTAAGGAAGAAAAACATAATGCCAGGATTGAATTAGCCAAATCTAGGCCAAGAGAATTGTTCAAGGTGCTATCTGAACTAAAGAATAATTCTGTTTATGTTCTTTCAGAAGCCGATTGTTAGGCAATATTGTATGCAGTACCCCGTGGGAGACTGCACCAGTCTTGTCCTCTTGGCAATAGTTAACCCAACCTTTGGTATAAGCATGTACTACACAAGTTGGTAGAGTGACTGAGCAGCCAGGCTTATCTCAAGAGGGGTCAATATGAGCTGTAGGGTTATTACACAGAGATTCACAGTGAAAAGTATACAAATAAACACTTACTCTCAAGGTTTCTTGATTAAACAATTATTTATTAATTTAACAGTCAGTTGAATAAGCCTTCATTAGAAAGGATCAATATATATGTAACACAAGGAACAAGTTACTTACCTGTAACTGTTGTTCTCCAGCATGGGTCTGGCATGGATTCACATGCTCATGAATATTCCCCGTCGTCAGGCTGGGAATCCTCGGTAAAGAAAAAACCAGTATCAGTTTCGTTTCTGATCTGTCTTTCGTAGTAATAACCAATCACTGGTCTCTGCGTCATACTGACCACAGCCAATGACTGCCCTCTACCTAAGCACCGCCTCTGGCAGCCATCTTCAGATTTGGAAGCACGTAAAGTGGCAGTATGACCAAGTGAAGAGCCGCAGAGGGGTAGGCGGGAGGGCTCGCATGTGAATCCATGCCAGACCCATGCTGGAGAACAACAGTTACAGGTAAGTAACTTGTTCCTTCTCCAGCATGGGGTCTGGCATGGATTCACATGCTCATGAATAAAGAATACATAGCAGTACACACATGCACAACCACGGGAGGTGGCAAAGGCTCAACATTAAGCACTACATCAAACTCAACATTAAGCATCTTACCTCCTCACCAGGCTCACCTCAGGCGAACAGGTTGCGCAGCACTGCTTGGCCGACCCTGGACTCCTCCCTGGAATCCCGGTCGACGCAGTAGAATTTCGTGAAGGTGTGCGTCGACCTCCACGTAGCAGCCCTGCATATGTCCAGCAGGGGCACACCAGAAAGGAACGCCGTGGTAGCTGCGATCGCTCTGGTGGAATGGGCTCTCGGACGGCCAGGCAGCGGTCGGTTTGCCAACCGATGACAGTACATGATACAGCCGGAGAGCCATCTGGAAATGGAAGCCTTCGAGAGAGCCTTCCCCTGATTGACAGGTCCAAAGTTCACAAAGAGTTGTGACGTCTTCCGAAAACACTTCGTGCGGTCCACGTAGAACTTCAGCGCTCTAGCCACATCCAGCGAGTGCAAAGTCCTCTCAGCCGGCGACGAAGGCGACGGGAAGAACACAGGCAACACCAAGGGTTCGTTGAGATGGAAGTCCGACGGTACCTTGGGCATGAAGGAGGGGTGCGTCCTGAGCACTACCCTCGTGTCGTGGAAAGTCAAGTACGGGGCCTTGCAGGAAAGGGCCTGGATCTCTCCCACTCGTCGTGCGGAGGTGATGGCCACAAGAAAAGCTGTTTTCCACGATAGAAACTTCAACGGGGCCGAGTGCAGAGGCTCGAACGGAGGTCCCATGAGCTTGGTCAGCACCACGTTGAGCTCCCACGCCGGGGCCGGAGCCTTCACCGGCGGGAACGATCTGAACAGTCCCTTCATGAACTCTTTCACCAGACGATGAGACCACAAAGACGTCCGCCCCGTGGTTCTGGTGTATCGGGAGATCGCAGCAAGATGAATCTTGATGGACGCGTGTGCCAGACCAGCTTTGGCCAGCGTCAGCAGGTACGGCAGTACTTGGGGAGCTGTAATCCGTAGAGGGTTAATCTTCTGTGCGTGGCACCAGACAGAGAACCTCTTCCATTTGTGTCCGTAGCATTTAAGAGTCGAGGACGCCCTGGCCTTTGCAAGAACCTCTCTGCAATCGGCCGGTATGTCGTATCCTCCAAACTCTAGCGCTGCAGGAGCCAGGCCTGCAAGTTCAGCGACTTCGGGTCGTGGTGGAGGATGGCGCCTCCTTCCCTGGAGAGTAGATCCGCGTCCGCCGGCAGCTTGATCGGCGGGGACGCTGACAAGTCCAGCAAGTCCGGGAACCATATCTGCCTCGGCCACGCAGGTGCGACGAGGATCATCCTGCACCGTGACCTCTTGAGCTGGTTGACGAGCCGGATTAGCAGAGGCAAGGGAGGGAACGCGTAGAGGAACAGGCCCTCCCAGGGGAACGAGAAAGCATCGCCCATGCTCCTCGTCTGGGGAAACCTGCTGGCGAACCTCCGGCACTTGGTGTTCGTCGCCGTCGCAAACAGGTCGATCTGGGGTGTGCCCCACCATCGGAAGAGGCGATCCACCAGATCCTGCCGTAGTTCCCACTCGTGGCACGAGCGCAGCTCCCTGCTGAGTGAGTCGGCGATGGTGTTTTTTATCCCTGCCAGATGAAACGGCACCAGAAAAATCCCTTGGGCGACGGCCCAATGCCACAGGTCCTGCGCCTCCTTGGACAGCGCTGGGGACCTGGTTCCGCCCTGTTTCCTGACGTAAAACATGGTGGTGGTGTTGTCGGTGAAGATCCTCACCACCTTGCCCTTGAGGGACGGAAGGAAGGACCTGAGGGCCCAAAACACTGCACGGAGCTCCAGGACGTTGATATGCAGGGACCTCTCCGTCGGGAGCCAGAGTCCCCTTGCGTGCAGATTTTCGGTGTGCGCTCCCCACCCTTCCAGGGAGGCATCCGTGGTCACAGTCTCCTGGTGGGCTGGGGTCTGGAAGTCCATGCCCGCCATCAGATGCGCGCGGGTGCCCCACCACCGTATCGCTCGTCGGAAACTCTCGTCGAGCTTGATCCTTTCCTCGAAGCTGCCCGTCGTCTGGATCCAGCGCGCATCCAGGAATTCTTGCAACGGGCGCATCCGGAGCCTGCACATGGGAATGAGGTAGATGCAGGAAGACATCATCCCGAGGAGGGACTTGATGGACCTCACTTTGGCCGCGTCGGCCACCAACATCCGTTGCACCTTGCCCAAGATGGTCCTGGTCCTCTCCTCCAACGGGGAGGCCAGAAGGGACACTGTGTCGAGCCTCGCTCCCAGAAACAGTGCGACTTGCGCGGGCACCAGGTGGGATTTGGCGTAGTTCACGGAGAATCCCAGGTCCGTGAGGAGTTGGACGGTCCTTGCCGTGTGGACCACGGCGAGCTCCCTCGTCTTGGCGCGGATGAGCCAGTCTTCCAGGTAGGGGTAGACGTGAATCCCCTCGCGGCGCAGCTGCGCCGCCACCGGTGCGAGGCACTTGGTGAATACCCTGGGTGCCGACCGTAGTCCGAAGGGAAGGGCTTTGAACTGGTAATGACGCCCCTGGACCACGAACCTGAGGAATTTTCGGTGCCCCTTTAGGATGGGAATGTGGAAGTAGGCATCCCTCTACGTCCCATAGCATCCAATTTCTTTCCCTCGCCGTCCGGCGGGGAAGTCGATGTGGAGGCCGCACCCCCCCCGCTTTCTTCCTGGCTGCCGCGGAGACGACGGAATCCGGGGTAGGCTGCGCCCGGAGGCATAGGGGGGCCGTGTCCGGGACCCGGTACTTTTTCTCGTACCGGTCTCTTCTAGCTGGCGTCGTGGAAGGGTTCTTGAGGAGGGAAAGGCCCTCATCCCAAATGTCGTCCAACAGAGGCACTGCGAGGACCGTCTTCCTCTTGGCCTCGCGCCGCTGATAAAGGAAGCCTTCCTTTTTCTTCTCCTCAGGGCAGAGTTGGAAAAGCTCGGAAGCCCTGGAGATCATGGAGTGGAAAGATCCGATCTCGTCGGGCGGAGAAGCCCTGGTGGGAGGCGACGACGGAATATCCTCGTCGTATGCCTCGTCGTCCGTACCCGTCGCTGCCGTGTCAGTCCCCGTATCATCCCCTCGGGTGGACGGGGAGGAGGGCTGGACGGGGCGCGACGGTTGAAAAGGAGGTGGTGGATGGATCCTTCTTTTCTTGGTAGGGGGAACACCAGAAGGTCCCGGTTCTGGATCCCCCGACGGGAGAGGTTCCTCCGTCGGTAACGGTAGCCTCGTCCTTATCTCGGAGCATAAGGACTGTATGGCCAACAAAATGGCCGCCGAGTTGTCTTGCGGCGCTGGCAGAGGGGAATCCGACGGGCGAGCAGGGGCCCCGTCGGTATCCTCGACGATGTCGTCGTCGTCACCTGCGTCGGGGTCCATTCCGACGGGCTGGCCTTCTTCCACGCCTAGGCCGTGGCTTAAGACCTCGATCAGCTCCTCTTCTGAGGTTGAGGCCGAATCTACGACAACGCCCTGCCCCCCCTTCTTCTTCCCCACGGAGGGTTTCACGGGGGTCCTATCGATGGGCACAAAAGAAGACTCCCTCCGAGGAGGCAGGGAGATTCTGGGCCCTGAGGTCGCCACCACTGGTGTAGCCTGCACAGGCTGAGCCAGGGCCGCCGCGACAGTTTCGATAGAGGGCTTGGCCGGATGGATTAAGGCCTTCACCACCTTAGGTGCGCTCACCGCCTTATCCTTGAGGGGGGGGACACCGCCTCGCTCCCCCTCCGATGGGGCCTTCGAGCTCGACCGGGGCCTCTCCAGGAGCTTCGCCGGGTGCTCGGCCTTCCTCTTACCCGACCCAGAGCGTTGGCTCGTGGTTGATGGTGCCGGGGAGGGTGCGCCCTGCCTGGCGCCCGTAGAGCCCGACCGTTCGGCGCTCCCGGTGCCAGCGGACTCGCGGTGCTTGGCCTTATGTTGGGCCCCCGTGGCCGGGGCGCCCTCAAAGGTCTTAGAAGACCGCTCGGATCTCTTCTTCTTCTCGCCAGACGGGCTCTTACCCTCCAGCCAGTTGGCGAGACGTTGATGGCGGTCCTTCATGGTCCGTTCCGACATGTTGCCGCAAAACGCACAGTCCTTCTCCACGTGCGTCTTGTCCTCATGAAGGCAGTAAAGGCAGAAAGAGTGTTCGTCCTCCTTAAAGACGTTCTGCAGCTGGCATCCAGGGCAGACCCTGAACAGCTTTCCGGGCGTCGAGCTTCCCTTCTCCTGGGCCATCTCCGAGACCGGGCCTGAGAAGCTTCTGGAGTCCTCCGAAGTGTAGCTCGACGAAATCTTCACCCTTGAGGGGCGCAGACGAATCCGACACGGGTCCCCGTTGATCGGATGTAGGATCGGTGGAGCTTGAGGCTCTTTTGACCGAAAGAATCGAAGTTTTTGTGAAAAAAGCGCGAAAAATAGCACTAACGCTCGAGAGCAATAGCACGAGGATCCCAACACATGAACGTGCGGTAAAAATCTGAAGATGGCTGCCAGAGGCGGTGCTTAGGTAGAGGGCAGTCATTGGCTGTGGTCAGTATGACGCAGAGACCAGTGATTGGTTATTACTACGAAAGACAGATCAGAAACGAAACTGATACTGGTTTTTTCTTTACCGAGGATTCCCAGCCTGACGACGGGGAATATTCATGAGCATGTGAATCCATGCCAGACCCCATGCTGGAGAAAAATATACTTCAAAAGACACACTGGCCCTCATTACGACCCTGGCGGAAATGGAAAAACGATGGCGGAAATGCAATACCGCCATCGAATAGCGCTCCGTGCGATTATGACCCGTCACCGCAAAGTACGATGCCATTAGCGACACCGCAGTGAACGCCAACGCTAACTGCACCAAGTACGCGCGCACGCGCCATGCCAAACCGCAATTACCACCATGGCGCAACGGTACGCGAATTCTGACCCCAGCGGACATGCACCTAACGCCATCAAGCACGGCGGAAAGTACCATTCCGCCATGGTGAGAAGTACGGCATCGCGAACCAACCGTAAACGGCCCTACTGAGTGCCTGTACACCGCTCCCTGGCCACATTGTACAACTCCCCGTAGGTTCAATGAAGCCACACAATGCAACCAGTGAAATGTACAAGTCATCCATGCCTGCCAACGAACAAATGAATCTCAAGAGGGGCCAATGGAAGCTGCAGGGCACAGATGGCACGAATACAGAAGCCACACAAATGGACATGACCTCAGTCTCCCTCCAAGAAACGCACGCAAACACAGGCACCTGTGACCAGCCATATTCTGATAATCACATCATACCACCAATCCAACTGGCTGACCGGCATCTGTTACACAAAAGCCATTCCCCCGCCCCTGAGCATCACATCATCAAAACAGTCACATTGGCAGCCCTCATCCCTGACCTCACTGGGCTTCGTAGGCAAACGCGCCCAGCACAGTACCACGCAACTATACTCCGAAGCTGGAACCCAATGCAGATCTCCTCACAATACATCGCTCCCCAAATAGGAATATGACACATCACCTGCAAAGAAGAACGCTACACGGTTCATATTAGAATAGGAATTTAATGCACAACAAATTCACCAAGGCCATACAGCCATCAGGCCATGAACCCCAAAATACATTTCACCATTGTGGGCTGCATCCGCAATAAATGACCAGCTACTTCTTGTGTGACGCCCTGTACCCTCATGGCACACAGGGGCTACATTCTCGTACGAAAAGGCAACATGGAAGCGCCTCGACCCGCAGGGCCGTCCCAATAGGGAGGCACTAGTCCAGCTGAAAGGCCGAAATGTTGCTCCTAGCCACTAGTACTGCGTAAGGGCATGTGGCCCATTGGCGATCGTCCCATAAGATCGTAATGCTGCACCACTGATTAACACGAAGCAGCAGGTGTCGGGAGTAAAATCCATCTGCAGGAGTGGCATACAGATGGCAGTGGCAAAAGGGGAGGAGATACCTGTCACCCAAACGAAATGAAAAAGAATAGAATGGCCATCAGAACTACATTTGAATTACTCACTTCAATGATCACACCAAATCCACAGCCATATGCATGCTAGCCCACTCCAAAGGATCATCACCAACCAAAAACCACTAGCGAATCATAACTATCTATATCGAGGTGAAAACACTATCACAAACGCCTGCTTCCATACTCACATGACATGTGAAACTTCCATTGAGTCTGTGCGTAATGCAGCCTGCAAAATCCACTGTTCCCCCAGCCCGTAATTCCAGTGTTGTGAAGCAACATGTAATTGGGAACGTCCGGCCTTATCGCCCACTTCGCTATTGCGCATCCCATACTATTCATATGAATCATTGCATCCTCGCCATGGCCCCTGTCCCAAGGACATTGAACAATAGAACGTTATATTCGCAGTCAGACCTGTGGGCATCTCCTCGCCGCTAGCTGAAAACCGAAAGCGCCGTCCTTCGAATTCCTCATTTGCAACATAACGTCGAAAAGGCATCTGTGGCCGCTTGAAATCACTAATTAATCCATCTAGTGCGGCTGTGTGTGAAAATGGCAACTGCCTTCACTCACAAATGGGACGCCCCGCCCGTCGGTGAACCTCGGTGCAGTGTTGCATGAGGGTCCACCGTTACTCGAGTACTACGTTCCACTGACCCTTCACAAGTCTGTTCGCGACTGCAAAGATAGTATGTGAAACAATGGGACCAAAGCAGAATGAACATATCAACCAATGTTACACTGCCATCGGGTACAAATACATGATTGTAATGGCAAGATGCCATTCGTCGAATTGCAGCGTTGTGTGCGGGACGTGCTCGCCCAAAGGGGAGAGCAGCTTGCACAGGTGGAATGAATCACCACAGGTGGAGGCCATACAGCCTGGAAACACATTAATTGCACACCCAACCCCCTCCCACAACCACACCCACTCCGAAATGCTACCGGCAGGACTAGCCATGTTGGCCCTGGGGGACCTGATAGCACTGCAAGTACTCCAACTTCAAGAAGAAGACGAACACCGACTACAACCGGCCGCACGGAGGAGACGCAGGAGGAGGAGGAGGAGGAGGGCAAGGCAGGGCCAGCAAGGGCCGCCAGCACAGCCACTACCACCACGCAGGCAGCCCGCTATCCCACGCCTCCGAGCACATCCGTTCAACCTCACTGATGAGCAGATCCACACCCTCTACCGTTTGGACCGGGACACCATAACCGCCATTGTGGACATGACACAGGCTGACCTTGTCAGCATGATAGATAGCCCAACCGCCATCCCACCCCTACTGAAGGTGGTGTCTGTACTCCACTTCCTGGCCACAGGCACCTACCAGCACACAGTCGGACAGTTGCACGGCATTTCACAGCCACTGTTCTCACGGACACTTTTGCAAGTGCTCAATGCCCTCCTGCTGCACGCAGACGACTACATCTCTCTACCACGCTCGGAGCAGGAAATTACGAACGCAAAAGTGGGATTCCATGCACTTGGCGGCATACCGGGTTGCATTGGTGCCATCGACTGCACCCATGTGGAATTGGTAGTCCCACATGCCATGGAGGCCCAGTACCGCAACCGAAAACAATTTCATTCCCTGAATGTACAAATGGTGTGTGACTCCAACAGGATCATTACACATTGTTGTGCCCGATTCCCAGGATCCACCCATGATTCTATGGTCTTGAGGAACTCTACTATACCACGCTACATGGACCGACACGCAGGGAACAGATCCTGGCTACTCGGTGAGTCTCATTTCAAGCATGATAGTGTGGGGTATGTGATGCGGCAATGACCTGGCAGGAAGGGGGGGTGCGTACGTAGCAATGGCATTCCTCTAAATACCTTCATTGTCCACATACAGGTGATGCCGGGTATCCACTGAAGAGATGGCTCCTTACACCAGTCCGCAACCCACGGGACCAACATGAGGAGGACTACAACCATGCCCACTCAGGTACCCGTGTAGTCATTGAACAGGCATTCGGCCTACTGAAGACTCGTTTCCGCTGCCTCAGCAGGTCTGGCGGGGCACTCCTCTACCGCCATGAGAAGGTTGCAAAGATGGTCATGGCATGTGTCATGCTACACAACATGTGCGTACGTAGAAATGTGCCCATGCCCCCTGACGCAGAACCGCAAGCACCTGAAGATGGTCATGATGAGGGTGGGGATGTGGCAGCACCTCAAGGAGTCTGCGAGGCACAGGAGGGCCGTGACATTCGTCAGCATATCATAGATGCATGCTTCTAGCACTCACGCCTGGTGGCTGATACATGGACACGGGACTTGTGGCACTGTGTGTGTCTGGAACATGCACAATATGGACTGTACGCCTATAATGGCCACGTACACAAAGATCAATGTCCACGCATCTCATTGTATGATCGTGCATTGTTCATGGCATATGTGATATCATGTTAAACACCCTATCGACCCGCCACCCAAGTAAGCCCAACACACCCCCTCCACCCTCCTACCTCCCCCCCGGACACCAGTGTCCAAAGATGCTCATTGTCAGTGGGCAGACGCTATTGCAAGCCCCCTCTCCGGGTATCAGGGGCACCCCTGCCTGTGGAGCGCAGGTTCCTCCCAGATCTACGTTGGGGGCTGCCCTGGACGGAACTTGCAACGGATGATGTCTCTGCCTGCTCACGTCCATGCATGTCCCTAAGGGTTTGTGTGAGCTCAGTGAGCACACGGCGCACAGCGGCAAGTTCAACACATACGTCTTTGGACGTCGCATGCAGTTCCCCCCTCAGGCTCTCGGTGCTTCTCTCCATTTGTACTCTCAGGCTCTCGGTGCTTCTCTCCATTTGTACTCTCAGGCTCTCGGTGCTTCTCTCCATTTGTACTCTCAGGCTCTCGGTGCTTCTCTCCATTTGTGCCCTTAGTGTCTCTGTACTTCTCTCCATTACTGCCCTAAGTGTCTCAGTTGATGTTTCTATGGCTGCCTTAGTACCCCCACATTCATCAGCATGGTCCTTGAGGAGCGTGGCCAGTTGCTGCTGTTGCACGATCACCTGGTCGAGGGACTGTTGCCTCTGCTGTGCCATGGCCATTTGCGGTGGTGTCACAGAGGGGCTGGTCACCTCATGTTGCCTTGCCACAGGGCTTGTGGGGGATGGCCAGTCGTCGTCTTGTGGGTGCCCCTGCGTGGTATCCTCATGGTGTACGGGATGAAACAGACAGGGGGATTGAGACAGGTCATGGATGGATCTAACTTCGACATCCCCGTTTTCTGTGTCGGAGCATGCTGCCATTAATGCAGTGTCACCTATGGTGCTGCTGCCACCAGAAGCAGTGCCTTCTGTGGCATCCATTGGGGGGGCCTGTGGTGGTGGTGGTGTTGTGGCCATGCTGGCTGCTGGGGTGCCTGTTGAAGTCCCCTCCTGTGTGCTGCCACTCGATTTGTGCTGATGCCGTGTCTTGATGCGTGCAGCTGAGGTGGAGGGTCTTTGGCCGTTGGTCTTGGCCCTCTTTGCAGGTGTGCTGGTAGGGGTGTCCTGGAGCTCGTCGTTTGAATCGGGCCCTGTGGTGGAGTAAAGGAGGGCGAGCGTTATTAATGGGTCTGTGGAAATTGGAATGGCAATGTATCACATGCATTGGGGTGGTACCTGAGGGTGATTTGGGTTGTGGCCTTGGAGGTGGTTTCATTTGTATGTGGAGTGAGGGTGCAGTTGTTTTGCAGCCTGCAGTTAGGGTGTGCCTGCTGCACGTGTAGAGGGTGTTTTTAGGATTTTTAATTATTTATGTATTTAATGTGACTTTTAAAGTGTGCTATCAGGCCTATGCATGTGGCCGTTCTCCTGGACATGTGTTACTGTTGCACTATATGGACACGTGGTACTTCACATGATTGGACATTGTGGTTTTGGCATTGTTTTATTTGGGGCACCTACCTGATTCTTCGGTTGTCTGCACTCCTTTCTCCATCCCTCCGACTCCCTCTATTCTCTCCATTCCAATGGTGGAGGCACAGATTTCTTCCCAGGGGGTCAACTTGATGGGTGATTCCGATCCCCCACCGGTAGCTGTGGCAATGTTGCGGTTGGCAGAAGGTATGCTATGGACGCGGATCCGCAGGTCGTCCCATCGCTTTCTGCATTGCTGTGGGTTGCGGGGTGCGGTCCCCACCGCACTTACCCGCTGTGCCACCAGGGCCCATATGGCCTTCTTGTTCGCAAGTGCCGTCCTGGTCATTTGCGTGGAGAAGACGGCGGCAGCATTCTCCTGGAGGGTCTCTGTGAGCACGGTGAGTTCCTCACGGGAGAAGTGGACCTGCCGCTTGCGGTCGCACGCTTTCTTCGCTACTTTTCCCATTGTTCTTGGTTTCACTAGGGTGGCTGACGGGTTGGGATGTGTCTCAGGGTAGTGTTTTTAATGGTTGTGTGGAAATAGTGTTTTTATAGGTGTACGGCGTGATGTTTCCCGTTCCGGGACCATGTTTTTACTTCCGTTTCCGTATATTTCCGGTCACCGTACTTTCCGGTTGCCGCTCATTGCGGTGACCGCTAAGATGGGTGGCGGAATTGCACCTAGGGCGCCGTACGGCGGCGGTGTGGGCCGTTTTGGGGTCATTTCCGCCATCGCGGACTTTGCACTTCCGCCATGGCGTGGTGCTCGTGCCCGATGGGTCGGAATGACCCGCACTTTGCTCCGTCGTGCAATGGCGGAAACGCTATTTACGCTATGGCGGTCCGGTCGGTCGAATTCCGCAAGGGTCGTAATGAGGGCCACTCTGTTTCAATAAATCAGTAGATACCCATTTGGGATGGCACACAGACACTTCATACACCCTGAGGTGACTTAAATATCTAGGACACTGTGGACATTGATATATCACTGGTACATATAGAGCAATACTGAATTTAGTGTCAAAAGGAAAAGAGTGGGAAATAAAACAATGGTTAACACATATTCTTCAACAGTTAAGTACTTTTTTAACCCTCCAATGCAAAGCAAATTAACCCTTTCCTGGGTAATAGTTAAAGCACAAAGTCAGAGGTAAGAACAGTATTTCAGGGAGCCAGGCCAGCCAATGTTAATTGAGCAAAAGTCTAGGTGAGCTGAAGCACTTCTCGCAGGTAAGTAAAAGTCTTCCACAATGTTTTAAGAAGTCCTCGTAGAAAAAGAAATCACAGTAGGGCCACAAGCTAGGAGGCTTGTAAGGGGCAAAGCTGCAAGCAACTGTGCAAAAGCAACCAAGATACGTCTCAACAGAGAACTAGCAAGGCTACACAACAATAGGTATGTCCCCTTAGTTTTACAGTACCTTTGGTTTGGAGAAATTAGTTACAGCTGGCTTCTGTTCCTGTATAGGTATGCAGATCCTGTTGTTCCTGGGCCTCAGTCGTGGGGACAAGAGGGAGGACGTCTGGGGACTCCTACACTACGAATGGAAGGTCGGTGGCAGAAATGGGCAAACTTCAGATCAGCGACACTTTGCGGTTTTGCCTCTTCGCGACTCTCGCAAACAGCACCACCGCGGTTCTCGGATACTTTTATGGACTTTCCTTGCATCTGGGGTCCAGCACTCTGTTGAGATGGCTCAGGCTTGGTCAGTCCTGCTTCATGGGAGTCCGGAGGAACTTCCTGTAACTCAGGGCCGACTTAAAAAAAAAGAGACACTTGATTCTGGTGTCCCTCTCCCTGGCAATCGGTTCATGCAGTAGCAATGGAAGTACAGCAAGTTCTGAGAGGATGCCCAGACGAGTTCGTTTTGGGGTTGACTGGTCCCACCAACCCAAGGGGAGTAGTCGTCCTTTGCAGGGCTTCTCTAGTCGAGGCGAATTTGGAGCTTCAGCAGAGCAGCAGGGCTTCCCCGGGCAAACCAATGGTCCAGGAATTGCAGCAAGCATATCTTCCAAGTTCTTCTTCAGATTCCTTCATCCAGTGGTCGACTCTGCCTTCCAAGCAAAAATGCTCACCTTTTATGCCGGTTTCTTCCATTCATTCGCAGCCTGTCACTCACATCACCTTTGGGTGCATTCCTGTAACCAGGGAGATGAAGCACAGGGAGTTTTGGCACCTCCCTCGCTTCCTGCCCTGCCAGACACGCTGGAGCCAGAGGCGGGCTTCACCAGTGAATATCTCCAAAAACAAAATGAACAAAGGGACCAAACCTGGTTTGCCGCGCAGAGTAAATCTCAAGAAGGACCTTTCCTTCAAGAAATGGTGAAAAAAGAAGACCCGGGCCATTTTGACAAATGGTCACCCATGGGTGCTTTACTGCAGCTGCAATTGCAGCCCACCATAGAAAGACACAATGGTAGGAGAAAGTAAACCACTGCCACCAGCCATTCATTGTAGAAAGGGTAAAACAAAAAATAACTAGACAAAGGGAATGCTAAGTAACCCCTCCAGCACCCTATTGTAAGATAGTGTGCGCTGGGTCTAGAAAGTTACAAAATGTAGGTAAAGTCAATTTCATTTCAGTGCTTTTGGAAACTGAGTAGAGAAGGTATTTAAACCGTTGGGAAATCTAAGAGACTTCCCTGTATCACTGCACTGAAGGTGTTGTATATCACAATGTAAAGATGATGTCTATGGAGTTTGTCAGACTCCAAAGTCAAAAGAAACAGATTCCAAATCACAGAAAAATACATGAGAGTGGGAAAAAGGTCTCACCCTCTCCAGTTTAGAAATTAGAAGTCCTAAAGTCCAGCAAAAAGAACTGGGGGTCTCTAAGGTAGAAGGGAATTAGCACAATTCTGAGAATTTTCCCTAACACAGATAAAACATGGTATCAGCACATCCATGACTGCTTCACTCAGAAAGTTACTTTACACCAACAGAATATTTCATATCAATTGAATTTATTTCAATCTTCTGAGCAAGACACAACGTCAGTACGTCTTTCTTATAACCCAGAAAGTGAAGTCTGTTAAACTATTTTCTTAGGTCAAACCCACATCATGCAAAGGGGATAGCTTCCCTGCCTCACAATTTCGAGACACTCCGACACCCCGGGCCACAACTCTTTGCTGAGGCTGCGGTCCCCGACAACATCAAGGTGGCATGGATTACCCCTTTTTTGAAAAAAGAGAATCTTGATACTGGGGACCCTGGGAATTTTGTTGCTTCTTGTTAAAGATTTGGACAAGATTGCACTCGACCAATATCAAAGCTTTGCCACATAGAATTACATTCTTGCTATTGGGCAGTCTGGGTTCCAGGTGAATCATGGAACTGAGACTGCCCTCCTCGATCTTAAATCCAATTTAGTGGAGATAATTGACAAAGGTGGCCAGGCATTGCTACTTCTTCTGGATCCTTTGGCCGCCTTTGATCTGGTCGATCAGGTAATCTTGGCTGATAGGCTGATCGAGGTGGGCAGATGCTCCAAGTCTGCGGCTGACTGGCTCAGATCTTTTCTTGGCCCGCGATTTTCATTCATAACTAAGGATAATGCGCAGTCCCTTAAGGCGACACTGACCTGTGGGGTCCCACAGGGATCCTGCCTGTCGCCACTTCTATTTAATATTTACATAAAACCATTATGCGATCTTCTATCCTCGTTGGGTGTCCGTTTCGCAAATTATGCTGACGACACCCAGATTGGCATTGAATTGTCAGGCCTCTACAGCAAATAGCTTGAAAAAGTCAACACCATCTACCATGCCATACAGTACTGGATGGCTAAGAACTCTCTGGCCCTCAATAATAAGAAAACTGAACTTCTCATATTGGGCATACGGGCCAAACTCAAGCACCTGCATCCTTCCTATGCTAGTTTCTGCATTGCGGGCAATACCATCAAAGTTTCTGATTTAGTGAAGAGATTAGGGGTGTACTTCAACTCCCATCTTACATACAAGAAGCATGTCCTCCATCTTAAATCGTCCTGCTCCTTTTATATTCATATATTATGGCAAATTCACCCCCATCTTTCAGAGACAAATGGGGCGATGACTACAGCGGCCATTATCAACTCTAAATTTGACTACTGCAATAGCCTGCTTATTGGATCTCCTCAGGCCAATATAAAATGCCGACAAGTGATACAAAATGCAGCAGTTGAGGCCGTCTGCAGCCTCAGTCGATGTACTCATGTGACTGAGGTCCGCAGAAGACTACATTGGCTGCCCGTCAACCAAAGAATCAAATTCAAAAGGCATTATGCAGGTTCACAATTGCTTACCAGACAAAGGTCAAAACTACCCATCAGCAAGAATCTAGAGAATTCCCTTTCGCCCAACCCTCCGTTCCAACAAAGATATTTTCCTAAAGCAACCACGTATACAGCTAAAAGGGATCGGCGGCTCAGACTTTCATGCGTGGGCCCCAGATCTCTGGAACCAGCTTCCATCTGCTCTCAAGAGCTGTGAGTCCACCGCCCAGTTTAATAACAAACTAAAAACGAATGTATTTGATTTGGGTTAAGCTCCCCCCGCACCCTATCTCCTGGTATAGATTCAGTTTCTCTGACTCTGTTTCCTTGTTATTTCTGTCTGGAGAGAGGACTTGAGGCCTATGGATGAGTGGTGCTATATAAGAACATACTAGATAGATTTTTATGACTCTCCATAGTGTCTTTTAAAAGTTATCCTCTTTCACAACTTTTTGCCAATAAGTGCGTATTGTTGCTGGTTTGCACTAGGGGCTCCCCTTTTAACTTTCTCTAGCTAACCTTGTGAGAACTACAGTTCCCAAGGGTAGAAAGGATCTTTGGATCCCTTTTACATTTTATTTGGTGTAACAGCACACCCCATCTTATGTGGAGTGCTGGGGAGATACAATGTATCCCCTTTCACACTATAACTGTAACCATTCTGTTACAGGAACAAGCCTACCTTTAATGCCTGGTGGCAGTGATACCTTTTATTAATTTGGTGCACCTTTACTGCAGGCTGTGCGCACAGCTCCAGTAAAGGAACCCATGGGTGCTCATTTTAACAAAATTGCCCCTGTTTTGTTTTTTTCACCATTTTAGTGTTCCTTGTCCTTTCTTGTTCCTTCCCCTGACATCCAGGGTGGGAAATTCCTTTGTGTGATTTTTATCTTGGACTCCCCACCCAGGCACCAGAGTGTCTGTGAAAGCAGGAAGTGAGGGAGGAGTCCAAAACTCTGCATCCATTTGTCTTCCAGCCTGAGTGTGGCATTCCAGCTCAAACTGGAAGGCTGGCTGTCCTGAAAGGATTGCCAACCCCCCAGGTTTGAATGTTGCAAGGCTGTTCGATTGGTGGGTTTCTGCATAAGAGTCTGATCCTGGAAGCTGAAAAGGTAGTCGACCAATGGAACAAAACCGAAGAGGATGATGAAGGAAAAGCGGTCGAGACGATTTCCAGTGACCGGAAATTGCTCTAGCCCTTCTCTTAGGCAAGATTGTATGCAGTAACCCTGTGGAAACTACACCAGTCTTGTCCTCTTGGTATTAGGTAACCCAACTGTTAGTATAGGTCTGTACTATACAAGTTGGCAGAGTGACTGAGCAGCCAGACTTATCTCAAGAGGGGTAAATGTGAGCTGTAGAGCTGTAGCATCGAAATCCACACATACAAGTATCCACTTAACACTTACACTCAAGGTTTTCTAGTAAAATATTTATTTAACAGTCAGTTTTAAATAAGCATTCTTTAAAAAGGGCAATGGGCAACAATAAAAATATACTTCATAACACAATCTCAGAATCAAGATAAGCAAGTATATACTCTTTAGAGATGCTTCATACACACTTCCTACACCCTGGGGTGACTTCAATTACTAGGACAGTATTGGCATTTATATATCACCTTTGCACTTGTTAAAATTCTGAGGTTGTGGAAAGGAAAGGTTAAGGGAAGGAAAAAGGTTAACAGGTTCTCAGAACATGTGAGTATTATTTAAATCTCCCAATGAAGTATAGATAAGATCTTTCCCAGCAATAACAGTTTCAAACAAGTTACCACCTATGAGGGAGAGTTAGAATCAAAGTCAATGGGTCAGAAGAGTCGGTAGGGAAACAGGACAGCCAAAGTCAATGTCTATGGAGCTGAGGGACCTAGATAGCACATATGTCTTGCAGAGAGTTTGTAGAAAAGCTCTGTTGGGCCACAAGCTGTTAGGCTTGTGAACGGTACAGCTGAGATCAACTCTGCAAAAAGCAGCTACTGCAAGTCATAAAGTGAGATAATGCAAGCTACAGACTTAAGAGGTAAGTACCCCATGGTCAGTACAGTACCTTAGGTTTGAAGCAGAGGATCCAGGTGGCTTCAGTTCTGGTTGCAGATCCTGGGTTCCTCGGCCTCAGTCGTGGGGGCAAGAGGGAGGACGTATGGAGGACTCCTGCACTGCAGTTTGAAGGTCGGCTGCGGCTACAGGCTCTTTTCAGTACAGCAGCACTTTGCGGTTTCAGCTACCGGGTAATAGCACCACCGCGGGTCTTGGACACTTGATGGGCTTCCTTCACTCCTTGAGTCCAGCACTCTGGTGAGGTGACTCGAGCCTGGGTCATCCTGCTTCATGAGGGTCCTCAGGATCTTCCTGGAGCTTCGGTCCGGCTTAAAGACGATGCACTCGACTACAGATTTCTCGCACCCTGACACTCGATTCCAGCCGCAGCAAAGAAGTACAGCCAGTTGGGGAAGGTCTTCAAGAAAAGTTTGTCTTGGGGTCAGTTGGTCTCACCAACCCAAGGGAAGAAGTCGTCCTCTCCAGAGCTTCTGTAGTCGATTCGGAAAAGCAGTTTCAGCATAGCAGCAGGGCTTCACTGGGCAGTACAACGGTCCAGGAGAATGCAGCAAGCTTCTCTTCACGATTCCTTTGTCAGATGTTTCGTCCAGTGGTCAGCCGGCCAATCAGCACGGGGTGCATTCAGGTTACCAAGGGGACTAAGGACAGGGAGTTTCGGGCACCTCCCTGCTTCCTGCCCTGCTAGAAACACTGGAGCCAGAGGTGGGTTTCAGTACCGAAAAAAAAGGGTTCAACCTGGTTTGGCGCGCAGAGTAAAACCCAAGAAAGACCTCCCAAACCAGAAATGGCAAAAAAAAAGAAGACTGGCCCATTTTGACAAAATGGTCACCCATGGGTGCTATACCGCAGCTGAGGGTTCAGCCTGCGCTAACAAAGCACAATGGTAGGAAAGTTAAACCACTGACACCAGCCATTTAAAGTCGTGAGGGGTAACATACACATTTTATACACGAGTAAGTAGGAAAGGGGGCTACTAAGTATGGTTTACGCCCCACTTGAGGACTTCGAAAAAACAAAATAACTCTCTTGAACGCAAATGGTGAACATCTAAAACTGATCTCAGCAGATCCATGTTCGCCCTCCATCACCATAATTACAAATCTGAAATCAGAAAAGCCAAACAACCCTATTACAGTAAAGAACTCCACAAGATCATCTCCGAATTCGTGAAACCTACCTGCACCTCTGCCCAATCGACTCCCACAAAATGAAATCACTCTGCGACTCCCTCTCGCTCATTTCTAAACACCGCATTTGACAGGATGGCAACCCTTAACACCAAATTCTCCTTGTTCAACTGCACCCTACTCCGACCCTTCCTGATCCCATTGCCCTGACGCTCACCTTGCCAACCTTTGACTCTTTCAAACCCATCTCAGGAGACAAATTCCTTGACCTACTATCAGCCAGCAGACCCTCTAGGCCGCCCCTCGAGCCCTGCCCTGCCTCTGTTCTGAAAGAAAAATTCTCCTCTACATGCGCAGGAGAACATGCAAGAGCCATACAAAATTACTCCCTCACATCTGGCATCTTCCCCGAAGCCTTTAAAATTGTGCATGTCATGCCATTTCAAAAAAAGGCATCCCTCGACCCCCTTGACCCCAAGAATTACATGCCGATCTCCAATTTCTCGCTTACTCCCAGCTCAACTGCTTTGTAGAATTCAACTAACTCCTCGACCACGCACAATCAGGCTGCAGACCTCGACATGGAACAGAAACCACTCTGATCTCAATCTGGGATGATCTCAAGGTCACGGCAGACTCTGAGGGTTGCACAGTGCCGATTCTCCTCGATCTCTCTGCAGCCTTCGACACCGTTAACCACTCAATCCTCCTTAACCGCCTCCACTCCCTAGAAATCCGTGGCTCAGTACTCAAATGGATTGCCTTTTTCCATAGCAACAGGAAACAAATCACCTTCCTCTCCACTTTTGCCTCAATTGCTCGCCCTGCGAACACTGGAGTATCCCTAGGCGCTTGCCTCCTCTGCTCTCCTCTTCAACCTCTATCTGACCACTGTACCAGGAATCATCTGCGCATGCAACCTCTCCTGTTACAACTACGCCGAAGATACCCAAATTATCCTAAAAATCCCCAAGACATGCACCAACCCACGTCCTGACCTAGAAGCCTGTCTCTGTGATACTGGCCGATGCCGATGAATGACAAGTAACCACCTGCTTGTGAACCCTGATAAAACTGAAATCATGGTGTGTGGAAATACTGTCCTTCTCCCACAACCGCTCCCATGGCCACCCTCCCTCGAATCCACTATAGTCAAAAACCTAGGCTGCACTATGGAATCAGGCCTAACCCTCTCCCGTCAAATCAATAATGTTTCAAAAAGCACTACCACCTCAAACTTCTTAGACACTTTTTTCCTTACCTCTCCTACCCCAACAGACTTGCTGCTGTTATGCCTATTGTTATGTTGAAACTGGACTATGCCAACTCCTTATACCTGAGAGCACCAGCATACCAACTCAACAAACTTCAAAGAGCCCAAAACGCTGCCGCCAAATTCCTCCTCTCCCTCGGACAAAAGGACCACATCTCACCTGCTCTCTGAACCCTCCACTGGCTTCCAGTTGGATGAAGGGCCACCTTCAAGACACTATGCATTACCCACCGAGCAGTGCACAAGACCAGCCCAACGTACCTACAAGAGAGGATAAAACCCTGCCTCCCATCTCGCACCCTAAGATCAAGCACTGCCCTCTTTCTAGTGATTCCAACCTCTAATTTTGTCAGGATTTGAGGATCCGCCTTCTAAACTTTGGCCCCAACTCTGTGGAACTCATTCTCCCCACATATTCGACACATCAAAGACTACATCATAAGACTGTAAAGCTCTAAAAACCTGGCTCTTTCCAACATGACACCTAAGACCATCTAACAATTTACAACCTCATAACAAATGTTAAAGATATCTTGAGCAATGACACCATTAAATGCGCCTATTAAGTCACTAATAAGCTTACTCTGAACGCAGCGATCACAAATCGTGCACTTCAAATCCGGAATAGCAAGCTTGTTAGATCAAAACCTCCACCCAGACACTCACCTCTCCTTTCACTACGCTCACTTTTTACTCTACACCAACACACAATTAAAGCGCAGCTACACCCCTCGATCAATTCGGCCTAGCTGCTCACATACGAACAATACTCCATGAACACCTGAGCATCCTGATAAAATGCAGCCATACCCCATGAAAATCGGCCTAGCTGCACACATAAGCGCCCTACACAGGTCTAACGCAGCCAGAACTCAGTCTTTGTGACTATCCTCCAGACTGCACGCATTCAACTGATATCAAATACCACCACACCTAATGCTAGGATGCAGGCAATCGCACCAGCTGCGCACATTATTGGTGCACCCAAGCACCCTCTGACACCTTACTCTTTCGACTGACCTGGACTACGGTCCCCGAGGGCGTTCAACCTACCAGCGCTTTGAGGTCATACCAATGATATGGCATGCATTTCTCATCGTAATAGCATTTCTGATGCTTGTATCTGCTTAGATTCACATGCTGTGCATATAGTCCGCCATCCAGTGGTAACCACAGAGTATTGCATCTTGTCTTTCGAGAATCGAAAGGGGACGTCGACATAACATAACAGGACTGCCGCCAAGCGGTTCGCTAGGATTTTAGAGTATATGTTGACGTCTATATTAGGTAGGGAGATGGGTCTGTATGAGGTGCTCTCTCTGCAGTCTTTACCAGGCATCAGTAGGAGGATGGTTGTAGACTCTTGCATGGTTGGGGTGATGGAGCCCGACATGCCACAGCAGTTTAAAAGGGCGGTCAGGGGGGCCAGACATTGGGGTAAAAAAGTGTAAAGAATTTCGTTGTATATCCATCTGGGCCCAGGGTCCTAGAATTCAGGGATTTAACGGCCATGTCTACTTCCTCATTCATGATTGGGGCATCCAGCGCTTCTATGTCAGTCTTTTTGAGATGCAGGAGGGTGGCTCCTTCAATATAGCGCTCTTGTTCTGTCCTATTGCAGGGAGCCGCTGTCATTGTCTCGGTGAGATGGGCCGCTGCCAGCTGTAGTTAGGCGTCCTCTGTGTAGTGGATCTTTCCCTTTTGGTCCCGAAGACCTGTTATGGTGTTCCGTCAATTTATCTTGGTACATTTTTCCACCAGGAATTTGTTTGCTTTATTGTTTTTGGCATAATAGCCCTGCTTGGATCTGGCTAAAGTATGGGCCGTTTCCGCTGCATAATGGACTTCAGGCCTGTTCTGGGCTATCTTTAGGGAGCGATGGCCCCTCGGCGTCCAACACTTCTTGTGTTTTCCTTCGGCCGTTAATACATCTTCTAGCCTCGTGCAGGTCTCTTGTCTCCGTTTGCAGTATGCCGACCCGTGGGCTATCAGCTCCCCCCTGATCACCGCCTTTATGGCATCCCAAGTGTTAGCTGGAGAGGTGTGCTCTGTAGGATTCTCCTGAAAATAGGTCTGGTTGCTTTGCCAATGGCGTCCCTCAGTGCCATGTCATTCAGGATCGGTTCATATAGGCTCCAGCGATGTCTGGGAGTAGGATCTGGGTTATAGGCTTGGGAAGTCCGTATGACCAGGGTGTGATCCGAGAAAAGTCTTGGTTTTATGGTCACCTCATCGACAAAGGCGAGCATTTGTGGGGCTGTCAGGATCAAGTCTACCCATGAGGAGGTTCGAAAAACATGTGAAATAAACGAGAAGTATTTTTCGTCCTGGTGTAATACCCTCCAAGAGTCTGCCACCCCCAGTGACCTTAAGAAGTGAAGTAGCCCTGTAGTAATCTTGAAGTCGCTTGGGTCTGGTGGGTGAGATTTGTCCATCAGGGGGTCCAGGACCCCATTGAAGTCTCACCCAATGATTACTTGGCCCTCGATGAAGGGTAGCAGCTTGGCCTCCAGTTCCTTATAGAAAGACTCCTGTCCTTCATTAGGAGTGTAGACTGAAATCAAATTACATAATTGCCGAAAGATTGAGGCTTTGAGTCCTGTGTAACGACCCTCCGGGCTGTATATAATCTCCAGCGCTTTGAACAGGATACCTTTTACCAGGAGAATTGTTGTGCCGCTGCTCTTGGAGCTGCTGTAGGCCATGAATTGGAGTGGGAAATGTCTGCTTCGGAGGCAGGGGGAGTCCAGTGGGAGCAAATGGGTTTCCTGCAGGAAGATCACAGAGCCCCCCAGGACCTGCAGGTGCTGGAGTGTTGCTTTGCACTTTGGAGGTGGATTTAAGCCCTTCACATTGAGCAAGATGCATTTCAGTTTCTGGTGAGGTTGTGGTTCCACGGGGAGTCTTGTTCCATTAAGACTGCGCCATCTAGATCTTTTGTTGTGGTGGTGCCATTGCGCAACCAGGTTTTAAACTTTTGCTTCCAAATTTGAAGCAGTAACGAAACTGTGGCAGTTAACAACCAACTCACTGCCAATAACCATGTTGATAAACTGAGGTTGGGGTGAGTACCCTGTGGGCCTTTAGGTGCTATAGCGATTTACGGCTGGGCATAGGCCGTGTGGTATGTTGTAGTGCGGGCGGGTCCAAGGTGGGTGAACGCTCGAGTAGGAGATGCTCGCAATATGTGTGTGGAGGGGGGGGGTCTCAGGTCTGCTGCAGAAGAGTTCCTCCAGGCTTACGATCCTTGGCTACTTTCGTCCAGGTGTTCTGTCTTGGTCTGGCGGACTTCATTCTGGCTGTTGACAAGGGTCTTGATGAGGGGCCTGCTTCTGGGGAGGGTCTTTTTAGGATGTCCTCCACTTCTTCTAGTGAGCGGATAATGCGGGAGGTGTCCGACCAATTAAATTGAAGAGTGGCAGAAAAGAGCCAGAGATAGCGCACCTTTTGATCTTGCAAAAATGTTGTCAGGGGCGTGAGCTCTCTACGTCTTTGTATGGTTGCCACTGCGAGGTCCTAGAAAATGTGTAGTGGCGCTCCTTGGAACGGTAGATCTCCTTGTGTCTGTCTGGCTGCTAGGATCTCTTGTTTTGTAGTAAAGAAATTGACCCGAGCAATTACATCCAGGGTCTGTCTGGAGATCGGGTCCCTCGGGCACGTATTCTATGGGTGCAGTTTAGGAACAGCATCGATTTGTCCAGGTGTGGAAGGAACATCTGAAAGAGCCTGCCGATATACCCCGGTACGGCCTGATCTGAGATTGAAGTGGGCACTCCTCTTATCCGGAGGTTGTACCTTTGGGCCCTGTTTTCCAAGTCCTTCTTTTTCCCTGCCAGTTAATTCCTGGATCTCTCGCGTCCGTAACAGCATTTTGAGGAGGGATTTAACCCATGACGAGAGAATGCCTATACTCAAAACACATTAATTGGATGAGTAAAACGCAATAGAACTGGCACTATGGTGCTTTGCCAAAATTGCATTATATTATTAGTTCTAATTGAGATTTGCCCTGATTTGAGAAAGGCATAGTGTATGCCGAAAAATGTGTTATCACAGAGGGCGCATATGAACACATGATTACCACTCAACAATAATATCAAAAATTGAGTTGGTTACAACAGCAATTTTGCATCTAGTGGATTATTTTGTGGCGCATTGACAAGTGTGAAGACAAGTGTTATTTTTCTCCATTTTATTATGTTTGTCTTGAGGCTGGAGGAAAACTGCAATGTCAGTGTTCTTTTGTTTTTTTTTCAGTTTAGCCATGGGTGGAGGGGTCGGGGTGAAGGGACCTCCTGGAGGGCAACCAGCGCTGGTGATACAGCTCTGACACAAATAGAGGCGGGCCAGGTACTAGGAGGTGTCCCCGTCCTGGGGGCAGAGGTGTAGCTGGTGGGCAAAAAGGAAGGACCCTCTCCGTAGCCTCCACTCCACTCAAGGGCCAGTCTATTTTTCGGTAGTCCGACAGTCTGAATGGCCTTTCCCCTGAAACAGGTCCCTTGCACCTTTCCCCCACCCGGGTCTGCTGCTCACCTTGCAGGGTAAACCCGTAGATAGTTGTTTGTAGCTGGCCGGGGGTGTTCTAGCGGGCTCCTATAGTGCAATGCTGTGGCTTCTTTTCACCTAGAAATGATGTCTCTGCAGTTATGGACCCCCTGAGGAGCATGATCCCGCTATCCCTCTTGAGGGCTCCAAAGTCAGAGAGGGAGACACTGATGGACCGACAGGCCCCGGGTCCTCCGAACATCCAGCGCTGGTCTCATAAGGGGGGCGGAGGGGTGTCGGCAAGGAGTCCCTGGCCCAGCGCTCCGGGGTGCTGTGTCCCTCGCAGCTTCTCTTCTGGATCACTTAGCCTTCTTCCCCAGGCACCAGAGTCGGATGCTTCACGGTCCACTCCTGATTCCTGTGGGCAGCTCCTCTGTGGTCTGCTGTCTGAGTGGGGGAGCCCGCCTCTTTGGTTTGTGGTCTCGGCCCGCTACAGTGTGGTTATCAGCCTCGGGGTCTCCCCACCACTCTGGGCCCTCTCCCCAACGCAGGTTCTTCAGCCGGTGTGTTCAACCACCTTCTTATTTGGTTGGGTGGATCTGACAGAGCCGCTCCTCAGGGAATTTCTCAGCTCCTGGGCCACCAAACGCTCTGCCACTCTCCCCTGCTCTGCAGCTCGGGTTTGCCTTCCACTGCCTGTATTTTAGGGCAAAAGCAGCCTTCCTGAACCAGGGATTTACATGACACTACGCCGGGCTTCACACGGAGGCTACAAGAGAAGCATCCACATCGATGGCGCTTCTAGTCACGCCCTCCTGTAGAACACTTTTAATGCTGGGATAAATGACTGCCTGCATTCCTTTGGGAGAATCTAACTGTTTTTATATAATACAAGTCTGTTCTGATCCAACCCTAACCTTTCCCTCCTTAATAACCCAATACTGCAAAGGTGATACAAAATAAGTGTTCTGATGACCTCAAATGATGTCGCTCCTCTGGGTGCTGGAAAATGTGTAACATGTGAATGAATTACTCACCTGCTTTATTGTTCAGTTTTTGAGTTGAATCCTAACTTGGGATTATTGTTACAGCTAATTACTGCTTTTTAAAGAATGCTTTAAATATCTTTGTGTATAAATAAATAATGTACTATATAACTAAGTGTGTAAGTGTTACTTGGATACCTGTATTTACTGATTTCATTGTACAGCTTTACAGCTCACATTACCCCTCTTAAAATAAGCCTGGCTGCTCAGTCACACAACCAACTTGTGTAGTACAGGCCTATATTAAAAGGTGGGTTACCTAATAAGAACAGATAGGTATTGTGTAGTCCCACACCAGATGGACTGCACTCATTCTTACTGAACACCTTTCCCTCTTCCGATCATGCCCCCTAACACTGTTCTTAACCCTAGCTGTCAAGCATGATGGAATTGTGGAAAATGAAAACTTTTCGTTAAATACCTTTGGTACAGTTAGTTTGTTTGAAAAGTTGGCTGTACAGAGCAGGAGACCTTCCACTGGTGTGTTTTATATATCAGTTTCTTAGACATTTTGCGATTTCTTTTGAGGGATCAAAGATTTGTAAAATGTAAAACAACAGAACAAAAACATACATTCAAAGCGTGCAGATCTAAAGTTGGGGTAAAAACGATGGACACAGTAGTTTACTTTAAGAGCAGTGTTAAAAGCAGAAGAAATCAAATCTAACATAGCTGTGCTGTTTGATAAGCATTGCAGTCATCTTGATCTCAACCAGATAATTGCTTTTGTTAGGCAAAACAGGACAACATTTAGCAACCAAGGTTCCGTATGTTAATGGCACCTACTGTGATCACACATTATCTTAAACTAGAACAAGTAGGATATAATAGGTTATTTATAACACGCTTAATACCCAGAGGATTCTAAGCGCGGACACGGGGAACGAACCTGTGTTGCTCCATGGTGTCTTGCTTCCAAGGCGAGCATGTTGCCCCTGAGCTATCCCCCAGAGACTACATAGTCATCAGTGGAGACTAAGATGAGTTTGGAACAAGATGCACAAGTCAGTCAAACATATCATCAACTATTGAATATATTAAATATATAAACTCACGATTTGAACCAGTCAATGTTCACCAAGAAGCCAAAATTTAGCAAGAAATGTATAACTCGGGAGAATTTGTTCATTTTTGTGGGCTCATAAAGTATTCACTGATCAATGCCAGCAATCTAAGCACTAAGTGGCATTGGTACTTTACCTGCGCCGGGGCTAATCCGGCTTTCTTTTTGCTCTGTCCCCATACATTCCATGAAACCTGCACTTGATTGGTCATCCACTCTCATCATACTGTCAGGATTAAGAGAAGAGAATTCTGTCGGAAACAAAAGAAATAGTTATACATTTTATTCCAATACAATTTAAAAACAAAGAAAGTTGTGGAGCAAGGTTACAAAAATAAGAAAAGTTATAGATACGTAGAAATAAATATTTGGTTTCATTAATTGTGATGCGCAATACATCAAATATTTTAGAAAAGTACAAGAACCACATATTATACATACAAACAAGTTGAACTACATCAATAAACAAATACATGAAAACATGAAATGACTCTCTCCCTTAATACTGAAACATCTGAAGACATGCTTGAGGTAGGGTGCAAGTGCTATAGAAAGTGCAAATGTGCAAGATTAAAAAGAGAGCCCTAAGCTTTGGCAAGTATTCATGTCTCTTAATGTGCAGCGGGAGCCATACTTTCAAATACAAGTAGCACCATCCCTGACTGAGCAGCATGCTGCATTCTAGATCAAAGATCTTCATTAATAAACAAGGAAAAGTCATATTTCACCCCATTCATAGTTGAAACAAAACATCAAGCCTACATTAAAGGGTTTCACTATATATCCCAATACACTTGATAATCTTTTAAACTCTTCCCAAAAATAAGTAACCCTAGTGTACATATATATATATATATATATATGAGCAAGCAACGTTCGTAGTTCTGTCATGCCTTTAATAAAGCTGGATATGGCATAAGAATTTCATGGCGAATGGTGGATTTATTTACTTTGGGAGACCATTACTGACGTCCCGACGGCTTCAAGTGCCGTCCCTGTGCGGAAAAGTGGAATTACTTTTCCTTTTGTGTAAAAAAGAAATATACATACACACACACACATACACACACCCCCCCCCCCAATGTTGTGTTTAGTGGAGAAAGTGACTGAATACACAGCACTAGCTACTCCACACAGCTCCAAAAACCACAAGCACTCAATCCCGGATATAGTGCTAAAACATAGCTTTTATTAGTGATACAACATAGTCTTTAAAACAATAAAAGTCAGCATGGATTTACAGAACTGGTTGCAAAGCTTCAAAGCCACTGTTCTAGTGCCACGCGTTCCATCCTTTCACGGGAACCTCATCAGGCGTATCTTACAGCCTAAGGCTAACAGGCTGTTTTTAAGATTGCTCAAACAGGAAACAGAATACAGAGTAACTGCGGTCATGTGACCTGTTAGTATTCACCATTGGTAAGGTTGAACCGAGCCACCATTTTAAGTTAGTCGATGACTGTTCTAATTAGCTCAGTTTAACTCTCTACATTGCTCGCAGTGTTTACATTCATTCAATCCACATTGTCTGTGTATTTCGTGTCTGTTTGTAAGCTACAATATATAACTTCAATATAGCCCAAAAGATATAGTAGCTATATTTTAGTAAAAACCGATGCAGTGCATCCTGCATGGGCGCGGCTTTGAAAGCTGCAACCTATTGCCACCACAGGACTCAGCAACAAAAGCCCATCTCATTTTCCAATTACACATTATATGTAAATTCACGCAAATATGGGCAAGAAAGGGTAAGAGTAAGAAATAATGCGAGCGTGTGAGAGGAAGGATGAGAGGAAGTAGAGAGAGTTGGTATGGTGGGAGGGGGAATAGAGGGGATATGGTGGGTGGAGGTAGCGAGAGAGGGGGTAGAGAGTGTAGGTGTGCTAGGTGGGGATAGCGAGAGTGGGGACAGGGTGGGTTGGTGGGGGGAGAGAGTGGGTCAATGAGGGTGGAGAGAGTGGGGTTAGGGTGGGTCGGTGAGGGTGGAGAGAGTGGAGTAAGGGTGGGTGGGTGCCAGTAGAGAGAGTGTAGGTAGTGTGGGTGGCAGATGAAGAGAGTGGGGGCGGGGGGTACGGTGAGTGGCAGCAGAAGAGTGTGTGGGTAGGGTGGGTGGCAGGAGAAGAGAGTTGAGTAGGCTGGGTGGGGGTAGAGCGTGTGGAGGGCTGGGGTGGGCAATGGTAGAAAGAGTGGAGGGGTGGGGAAGGAGGTAGAGAGAATGGGTGGGAGGGTGGAGGTAGAGAGAATGGGTGAGAGGGTGGGGATAAAGAGAATGGGTTGCAGGGTGGGTGGGTGTTGGGTGATTGGATGGGGGCAGAGAATGGGTCCGGAGGGTCGTGGGGTAGAGAGATTTGGGTGGGGGTAGAGAATGGGTGGGTGGGGGTAGAGAGAATGGGTGGGAGTAGAGAGAGTGAGTGGGGGTAGAGAGAGTGAGTGGGTGGGAGTAGAGGCAGTGAGTGGGAGGGTGGGGGGGTGAGTGAGTGGGTGGGAGGTTGGGTAGAGAGAGTGGGAGGGAGGGTGGAGGTGGGAGTGGAGAGAGTAGGTGGGATGGTGGAGGTGGGAGTAGAGAGAGTGGGTGGGAGGGCGGGGGTGGGAGTAGAGAGTGGGTGGGAGGGTCGGGGTGGGAGTAGAGAGAGTGGGCGGGAGGGGCAGTGGGGGCATAGAGAGAGTGGGTGTTTGGGAGGTAGAGAGAATGGGTTGGAGTAGAGAGAGTGAGTGGGAGTAGAGAGAGTGAGTAGGAGTAGAGGCAGTGAGTGGGAGGGTGGGGGGGATGAGTGAGTGGGTGGGAGGTTGGGTAGAGAGAGTGGAGGTGGGAGTGGAGAGAGTGGGTGGGATGGTGGAGGTGGGAGTAGAGAGAGTAGGTGGGAGGGTGGGGGGGTAGGAGTAGAGAGAGTGGGTGGGAGGGGCGGTGGGGGCATAGAGAGAGTGGGAGTGTGGGAGGTAGAGAGAGTGGGTGGGAGGGTGGGGTAGAGAGTTTGGGGGTAGAGAGAGTGGGAGGGTGGGTGGGGGTAGAGAGAGTGAGGGTAGAGAGTTGGCGCAGGGTGGGTAGGTGGGTGGGATGGTGGGGTAGAGAGTGGGGGTACAGTCGGGTAGAGGGCTGGGTAGGCGGTGAATAGAGAGAGTCGAGCGTATGTTTGCCAGGGGAAGTGAGTGGAGAGGTGGGCGGATTGGGATAGAGAGAGCGGTGGATGGGTGGGCAGGTCAGAGTGTAGAGAATCATCGAGAGGTGGGCAGGTTTTAGTCGAGAGAATCGTCATGGGGCGGGCGGGTGGTTAATGTGGAGCGAATCATCGTGGGGTGAGCGGGTGGGAGTGGAGCGAATTGTCATGGGTGGGTGGGTGTGTGTGTGTGGGTGGAAAGAATTGTGTGGGAGTGGAGATAATCGTCGAGGGGTGGGCGGTTCAGAGTGGAGAGAATCGAAGGGGTGGGCGGGTCGGGGTAGAGAGTGATGGGCAGGTGGGGGTAGAGAGTGGGGGGTGTAGAAAGTGGTGGAGCGGTGGGCAGCTGGTGGTAGATACAGTGGTGGAGGGTAGAGAGATTGTGAATTGGGTAGGTGGCCGTAGGTTAGGTGACAGTAGAGTGGGGGTAGGGGTAGAGTGTGGGGTTATGTAGGGTGAGTGGGAGGGTTGGTGGGGGTAGAGAGGGTGGAGGGGTGGGTTGGCAGGGGTAGGGAGAGTGGAGGGGTGGGTTTGAGGGGTAGAGAGTGGAGGGGTGGAGGGTGGAAGGGGTCGAGAGAGTGGAGGGTGGTGGGGGTAGTTGGCAGGGTCCAAAAAATAAATAACAATGGAGCCTTGAGAGGACTCACCGAGAGTAAACAGAAATAGCCCAAACATAACCCAACCCGCACATATGGTTGGGTGTGGGTAGAGAGGCATCCTCAGGAAAACTAAAAAAACAGATCTTCAGTCAAAAGTAGCCCAATAATAGCCCACAATCACAACCTTACAAATCACTATGACTAGGAAATGGAAAACCAGGCACCCGACTTGCTACTTACAAAGCTGGTGATTGGACAAAATATTGTTAGGGAACTCCTCATTGGGTAGTATGGCGGAGAAGTTTGGAAATAGAAACTTTAGTGATTTGTCATTTTAATGCTATGGCATTGCTGGTTGCTATGTCAACCCGATATTCTCAATTCAGGAACCCCCTTCCCCTCTTCCTTTTCTGTAACAATGGTTTCAGGTATTTTATGGCACAAGCGCCACAACATTTCTCACAGTTGGGTAACAAGCACTTATTAATCAATAAATGCATAAGCTAAAGCAGACAGAGTTGTTAGAACAAATCAAAACATAGACCTTACACCTATAGGCCACTCAACACCATAAACCGAACTGCAAAAGGCCATCCTTAGATTACACAAAGTATCTGAAAGTCTTTTAGGTGACCCACAAAGGTTCCAGATAGTCACAGGTGAGTTGCTTAGGAGAGGCCACTCAGCTAGGGAGTCCAGGACAAAGAAGGCAGTCACTGCAGAGCAAAAAGCAGATGTAGGGACTTGGGTCAGGTTTTAGAGTTCTGGGAAGCAGCTACTAACCCTGGTGTCCAAGAAAATGACCCCAGAAGCACCGATCCGGACACCACCGCCCTAAACCAGCTCAAGATAGCTGTAAGGGAACTTTGTGCCCAATGCAAATCCAACAGCTTCAAGAGATATAAGGGATCACAAAGCCACCATAAAGGTTGAGACAGTCTCAGGTGATAATAAATCGCGGGAGAAGACTAGCTTCGCTGTGGTCGTGCAAGCTCAGCGGATCACGAGTTCAAGTGTGATCACTGCTTGTAACCTCATCTACTGACAACTAGGTGTATTCCATACATATTCCGAGATGAGTCAACAGTAACCCTTTATTTTGCAACTCTGCCAAACTCCTGTACCAGTTGCAGGATAGCGTGCATTGCTCATTCTGGATTGCTTGACAAAACTACTACATATTTTGCATAAAGGGCACGTGTCATTGATTCTGCTTTACTAGCCTCAAAAAGTACAACATGACACCAAAATTGACTTAACTTTAGTAACATAATGATAAGATTACAAGTGACACAGGTGAATTGGACAGCGTGTCTCGGCAACAGATACACCAACTGTCAAGCAGGTAACACTCTTCCCTCAAGGTCCCATATGATCTCTCAGCATTCTAAAGGAAGTTGATAATGTAAGCAATTGTCATGAGAGAAGCAGAAGAAGTAAATGGCAATACGCTATATAGCTATGAAGGGAAACCCAAAAGACCATTGCCACTGCAGGCTCAAAGGAATCCAAATTCCATGGCACACTCGTGCTCAACTTACACCCAGGATTTCACACAACATCCAATTGGTGTCATCAGACAGTCCATTTTCCCCTTTCATGCAAACATCAACTGAGAATGTAACACATATTCTGATCCAGTTTTATATTTTGAGCAATAGGCTCAATATAAATTGCAAGCAGGAGTGGTGATAATGGGCATCCCTGCCGGCTAGATTCTAAGACTGTATCACATGCCTTAGTAATACTATATTATTCAAAGAGATACAGTGGCCTAATTCACGTTTCTTAAATTTGTCCAAACATTAATGTCTTGCTACTTTATTGGGCGATATCCTGCAAGGTTACAGGACATCTGAAAAGGCTTTTGTTGTATCTCATACAGTAGTACAACTTGCTGTTCTCAAATTAAGCACAACACATTCTTGGGAGTTGGGGTCTTGTAAAATCTTCAGTGACAAGCATGGACTTAATTCTGCAACGTAATCTTTAAAAACAAGGGAGTGCGATCGGATAGCGCAAGACCAAGGTAGTCACACTTTAGCTTTTGCAGAAGAGAGGACTGAGACGGGCTAGATCTATCCATGTATAAAGCTCAGTGGTAAGAATACCCCTTTAACAGTGGGCAGAAGGCTCTCCCTCCCTCCATCAGGCCACCCTTTGCCTAAATTCTTCCAATTACTACTTTATTTTTCCACAAATAAGCCTATCTGTAAAAACAATTGAGTTGATTTATCCAAAAATGGATCAGTAGCCAGTTGAACTCAATCAAGTGCAGGCTAGCTCCCTAACTCAGAAGCCAATTCATCAATTACTTCTGGAGGTACCGGAATGATGTGCCCATGCAAGGCAGTGTGTCCAATCTATGCTGTTAAAGTGGGCCTGCACTGATAACCACCTTCCTTTTGTGTCAGATAATGAGCTGATCATTTAAATTCCACAATTGTAGATCAATATCACATTCCCCTGTATTCCACAGAATACCAATTTAAACATATTCGGTAGGCAGGAATAATTTCTCTTATGTGTACCATTACCTCCACTGATGTTTCAGGAGGAGATGCATAAATTACCCAACACATTTTTTAACTTGTATCCAGGTTCCGTGTTCTGTGTCAAACACGGAAAACATGCAGTAACTTATCCGGTATAACCCATTCCAGACACTGCTAGGATAAAACACATCCAAACAACTTTCTGCAAAACAGCTCATGTTGAAGGTCATAAGCATCAGGAAGGAATTTCCTAGAAAAGAGGCCCGATAAGATCATTCAGGGTACAACAAAAGTTCAAGAAGCTTGGCAAAAGGAAAGTTCAACTGAAGCCATGAGGGAGGCGGCAAGGGGTTTACATGAAAAATATATTTTAAAGTAATGATAAAACGGAAATCAAGGAGAACACTATGCATAAGCTTTTCCTCATGCTAAAGAATATTTTCCTATTAAAAGAGGGGTTGAAAGGGAGCGCAGCTCCCCTCCCCCACATCCTATGTGAATCCTTTTCTGGCCATCGCTCTTCACTGAATGTTCCTATTGTGGTGCCTGACTTTTACTTGTTCTAGAAGAACGTCACCCAGTTTATTATTATTTTTCATCAAGTTTAGATCCCTCAAAGTGTCTAGGGCCTCATTACAAGTTGGGCGGTGTGGGATAAATGCAGGGATTATTACCATTTTCCACCACATTACCACGCCACCAAACTATAGGTGTAGCGGAAAGTTGTAGGATTCACCTCCAGCCATGAGCTGGAGGTAAATCTGCCATCTTTCTGGCAAATTTCGTCAGAATTACTGCAGCAGTAATTCCGCCGAAAATACCCCATTGAGTCCTATGGACTAGAAAATAAATAAATGGGGATTTACACTGCCACCACCACTTGTAAACTGGTGGTAATATCGCAAGATTAAGTGGCAGTAAGGATAATACAGTTTGGTGGTATCTGGGTGGATTTACCGCCCAGATACCACTAAACTCATAATGATGCCCTTTGTCAGCTAACACTTTGCATTATATTGGGGATGTTTTTGTTCCTAAATAACCTACATGTTACGTTTAAAATAAAAACAATCTTCAAGAAGCTATCAATTAACAAAGAAACCTTTGAAGATTACATTACAATGGAATGCTATTCACCCTGAGGAGAAGGACACTGACTGTGTAATCTACCCAAATTAAGAAGGAACTGTTCATGGGAAAAGAAAAACAATATCAACATCTAAGACTGCGATTTATTAGAGGATGTAAGAAGGCACTCCAAAGTTCACAGTAATATTACTAACCAGGAGCATTTGTCCCTTATATGAGCTGAAATCTGTTGCAATCCCAGTCAAGCACCATTGCAAGATGTGTACTCTACCTGATATAATACTGCTGCTGGCTTCTCTTTCTCCATCAATATGATCCATAAAACGGTCCTCTGACTCACTAACAAGAAAATGTAAACCTAAAAAACAATTAAAGAATCTTATGATTGAAAAGGATTTGCAGACAAACATGCATTAGAAAACCAACTTTGATTCAGCTTTACTGCTTTCCTTTACAGAGGACTATTGTGTTATCTGTTTTGTCAAAACAAAACAGCAGTTCAAGTTTCCTTCCTAATTTTTCCAAAATACATGGACAGCACAGTAATGGTGCAAATAATATTTTCTTTATTATTGGCTGGCATATGAGATCAGTAATTTGGAAATCAAGTAGATTGGTGCCATGGTTTGTTGTAAGCTGTACAGTGATATTAACAACTCTAAATGGGATCCGATGTGTTATATACCAAATACATCAAAGATTCCAGGGACGTTTTGGGCACAGATAACTGGGTTTTAGATTGCTCTCTTCAGGTACAGTGATAGTAAAGTTCAAATTGATGAAGAACCTGGAACAAATATTGACTGAGACTGAGCAATGTTTCTCAAGTGTATCCATTAAAGAAGAAGTTGAAACATATATAGTTTAGACGTGTTTACGTGGACTATTAGTATTTACTCACCTCCTGAATGATTGCTCCTGCTTCCCCTTCTCCCACGGTCCTCTTGGTCCATATACTTGGCAGCACCTTCTTCTTTGATAATAGAAGATACCATTGAAGTGATGGACTCGTGGTCTGCATGGAATCAAAGATCCAAGTGTGATCACACAAGTTCTGTGTGCAGCAAAATCAACCTATTTTTTCATTCTACAAATGTGGCTCATGTTTCTCTATAAATTGCAAGAATTTCTTTAAAATGTATTCAGAATTAAATTGTAGCAAGTGGGATCAACTGCCTTTGGCTCCTAGCACTCCCCTCATTCAATCTGGTGCTGCAGTGAATAGCAATAGGATAGGGAATAATTGTAACAAGTGATTGGACATTGTTCATCTGAATATCAAAGCTTCTTCTCATCCTGCTCAAAAGGAACAGTTAATTTTCAGGGTAGATAAAGGAGTAATGAGTCCCCGCTGCCTGACATCTACCCTTATTCCAGAATCTGCTCTATCACGTGGCAGTGATCTGCCCGGAACAGCACGATCAGGAAATTATAAATGTTTCATGCTACTAGGATGAATGTAGCTTTCACGCCCTGGCTGGTGGGGGGCAGACATGGCGTTTTACGGCCCGCAGCTGGGGCTGTGGGCCGTTAAACACTGTGTCTGCCCCCAGCTGGGGCGTGAAAGCTATTCGCACCCTGGGATTTCCTGGGGTGCGGAAAGTGTCCATTTTTTTTCATTCCGACAGAGATGTCCTCAGCGCGAGCACATCTACCATTGGGATGAAAAAAAGAAGTAACAAAAATAGCCACAGCCATTAAAATAGAAAAGGGACTAGACCCCTTTTTGGATGACTGCAGGCCATGGAAAACCGGTTCCAGAATGGCCACTGTCATCTGAAAAGGGACCTGGTCCCTTTTCTATTTTTATGGTGGCAGCCATTTTTATTTACTTATTTTTCACCACAGGCAGTGAATGCACAATCGCACTCGGGAAAGGCAGATTGTGATTGGTCAATCTGCCTTTTCTGGGTGCTTATTTTTGAAAGAAGCCCTATCCTTTTTGATGACAGATGCAACTTTTTGATAATTCTGAACTTCAAAGTGCAGGTCGCTCTAAAAGGGTAGCTTCTTGTATCTAGTTTAGCATTTTTAAGGAAGATCATCTTAATACTGAGGTGCATAGGATGTGGTTCTAGTCGTATTATTATACACCTGCTCATCTCCCTCCTCGCTGTTGGAAGAGACAATCTGTCATAGGAGCATGCGATTGGCAATGAACGCCTCGTATCTCACAGAACTTGGTCTCCATTTAATAGTATCTGAGAAAGCCAATGAAAACTGAAGGCAAAATATGAATCCTTTCCCTATACAAACCTACTGATCATGGACATACCATTAGCTGGCATAGTGCCACCCGCACCTCACATAGCCCTTCATCCTCTAACTTCTGTTTGGCACTGTGAGCTAGAAGAAAGAGATAGGAATTTGTCCTCTACCAGCTCACAGATGACTCTCTCACTTAGACTTCATCTGTTAAATGCAAAAGGTACATTTACAGCACACAGATCGCAAACTCAAGCAACACCCAGAAAAAGTTGTTCAACATCAAACAAGTTAAAAAACCCAGCAGTCTGCAACAACACACCAACTCCATCACAAAAACGATGCAGTGATCTTGCAGACCACGTTAAAAACAAAATCGCTAACATCCAGCAAATCGTTGAGAGCAAGCCAAAAAGCACCAGTGACCACCTCAACCAACGACCACCACAACCAACTACTAGACTAAACCACCTCCTACTGATCTTGACAGATACATTCAACAGCCAGGTGAGAAAAAGCAACAGAGCAGGCTTTCTAGCAGATTCCTGCCCACCAGATGTCTACAAGACTATCCTCACCAAGAAAACACCTGCAGAATACTTCCTCAATCTCTTCAATCACTCACTAGCAACAGGAACCATGCCACAAGCCTTCAAATTGGCATACTTCAAGCCACTTCTTAAAGACCCATCAGGAAACACAGAAGACCGTTAAGATGGATTACTGAACTCTGACCTGGTGGGCAGAGGTTCAGGAGGCCAGGCTAGTTTCTTAGAACAGGGTAACCTTTTGGACAAGCCAGACCAATCAAGGTAGCTTGGCGGCGGACAAGGCTAGGTCTCAGGAGGGGTGAGGGTGACTGAAAGACCACAATGAGCACAAAGAGTAAAGAACACTTACAAATCACTCCCAGTCAGGTGTATATATATTCAAAATACAAATACATTTATTTCAAGGCCTTTGAGTTTCAACACACAAATCAAATCACAGTAATACTATTAAGCCAGCACAATCCTATCTAGATACATATATACAAGACCAATGGGGTCTAAAGGGTTAATGCACAAAATGAGTCCACAACCTAAAAGGAGAAGGAAACAGGCAGTGCAAGTAGTCTTTAGTCCCTTCTGCATTCAACACACTCCTAATTAAGACGAAGTCCAATCCCCAAGAAGAGTGGAGCCTATTGCTCAAATGTACATGCAATGCTGGCACAGGCGGTAATGCAGATGGGCAAAACTGGGTCTCTGCAAGGGTCTGTAGCAGCTCATGAAGGTGGGTGAGGTGATGAAGAATAGGTTTCCACTATTAGGGGAGGGCCTCCACTTGAGAGCAGAGTCGATTCCAAGAGTTGGGACTAGTTGGCTAGTTTGCACTAGCAGTGGAAAAGAGAGGGGCCTTCAGGGGCCACTCATGCGTAATAATGGATGTAGGTTATAGGGGCCACCGGTTAGGGTTGCGATTACTCACCGACCCCCGGCACACTCCGGACCAAACTTCAGCATTTGAGTCCACTTCGGTTGCAGGTTCAAGTGCAGCAATTTGGGGGCTCTGCGGCTTTCAGCAACGAAGATATAGCGATGAGTCCCAAACGGGACAGTTGCGTTTTCTCTGCTCCTGGTGGATGTATCAGTCCAGTTTCACTGCAGCAGGCTTCAGGGGCAAGAGGGGCACAAATGCAGCACACCTGCAAAGTTCGTCACCACGGCTGGGCAACACGGTAGCCATGTATACTCCGGTTCGGGCACACTCACTTTACTCCAGACCTGGGAACACCAAGTGTACGAAATTCAGTGTGAGAGTGCCATGAACACAGAGCTAGCGACATACCAAGTTTCGAGGGACTCCTCAAAACGGCGGCGGTATCAGGGCAAAGAGTCTGCGTAAGCTGATCAGCCCACTGGTTGGCCCAGGGACACTTCCTTGCAGGGTTTGATGAAGCTGCCGAGAACAGTTGGTCACACTATTCCAATGGGTCGAAGCATCTTCGCAGACCTTCTAGGATGACCAGATGCAGAGGGGTCCCACGGAACGACAGCGGGCTCAGGGTGCCAAACCTTCCAGCAGGACACCAGCGGTTCCTCGACTTGGCTTCTTAGTTTCAGGATACTTGGATCCTATCCTTCGTTTAGTGAGAACTCCAGAGATCGACATGGTATGGCTGTGTGGGGCTTTCTCTTATCCAGAATCTCCTTAACGCCAAAACGAAGAGGGACCAATGGGAGATCTGATCATATACAGGCATACCATACATGGACCAATCACGGACAACGGTGGACTCAGGCATTCACAGAACTCCAGACTCTCTAGCACCCAGGATGTGTATTGGAACCAGACGTTCCAGCCCACATCCTGGAGGCACACACACAAGGCATGCAGAAGCCTATGAAAGCTTGGCGCTTTGTGGGAAAATGCATGCCCAAATAAGGACTGACCCAGGTCGGCTCGACGTGGGGAAGGTGAAGGGGCAAGATGGCCAAAGGACAGGACAAAGAACCTCGTGGCATGGCCATTTTGGAGCCAGGCCACCTGTTCGTGCCAAACGTGGTAATCGCGGTTTAGCTGGCAGGAAAGGGTTAAAAATATGCAAAATGATAAGCTGCCACCAGCCCTGTCCAAGGCACATCTGCACTTCTCCTAAAAAATCCTTTGAGAGTATCTAGAGCTTTTGGAAATGACTAGTAGACCCAAGTGCACTGTACGGGAAGGTACATTGTACACTTGTTACATGCTGCAGATAAGTTGCAACATTGGAAAGGACTGAGGGAAACAAAGTCTCCCAGTACCGACTTAAGGACATGTCAGTGTCCGCATAAAAAGTGAGCAAAAAGCCCAGACGAGTGCAGCAGAAGGCTGCGCTGCGGCTCCACTGGTAAAGTCAGACTATGGTGTGGTGTTTAACATCAGCAAAAATCTGGCGCTACACAACTTACACATAAATTAGAATCTTTCCTAACAAAGACCTAACCAAGTACCGACCAATCTCGAACATCTCGTACCCAGCAAAACCACTAGAAAGCAATGTCTTCTAACAACTCCTGGAACATGTGGAAAACAACTGGATACTAGTCCAGGCACAAGTAGGCTTCAGACCCACGAAAGGAACGCAAACTGCATTACTATGTATATGGGATGATCTAAAGACCAATTCAGACTCAAACGTCAATTCAGGACTTATACTATTCGATCTGTCAGCAGCCTTTGACAAAGTCAACCACGAAAGACTCAAAAAGTCTGGAAAGTATTGGAATTGGCAACACAGCTCTCCTCTGGCTAAAATCCTTCCTGACAGAAAGAACGGAAACAACTTGGATAGCACCATTCAAATCAGCATCACACATAACAATATGTCTCACCACTACTCTTCAACATTTACATGACTCCCCTGATGTACCCTATCATAAAATACCGCCTCACCTGCTACACCTAGGCATGACACTCAAATCGTCTACAAAATCCAATGCTTGCCAACTACCTCTCTGAATTAAACCAATGGATGAGCACCAACAGCCTTAAACTCAACCTGGACAAAACAAAAATCATGATCGCACCCAACAGCCCGTTTAATAACCACCACATCCCATAGCCTACCAAACTGGGAAACCCATCAGAACCATCCAAAGGGGTCAGAAATCTCAGAATCCTTTGGACAACGAACTATTGGACCACGAATTAACATTGTTATGCCCCCGCCCTCCACCTTAAAAAACAATGAAAATCCTCTAAAGCGTGAATGGAGGTGTTAAAACAAGTAACTGGGTTATGCCCGTTTACCCCCCTCCATTTACGCTCCAGGGACTTAGAAAATGTCCTCCATGTTGTTCCCGCCTGATAGAAACATTAGTCTTGAGCTGTCTGGCTAGCTCATGTCGTATGTTGTGACATATGGTCTGAAAAGGGGGATGTTGTCCCCTCATCCTGTATGTAATGATCTGAATAAAATTGACAGGGGCTGTTCATTTTAGCAGGAGTGGGCAGTGTGTTTGTGCTTGCAACTGGACCTCTGTGTGTCTGTGCATCCATCTGGTGCGTGTGTCCAATTATGATATGATATGGCATTTATAACGCGCCTATACACAAGTGTTTCAAGGCACGACGAGGCAAGGTAGGGGAAAAGGGGAAAAACAGACAACGATCCTACTAGGCCAAGTGACATTCAGATTGCGCAAGTGCAGGGGAAGAAGGAAAGGGAGAAAGTGCAGGGGGAACGAGAAGGGGGCAGTGCAGTACATGGGAACTACAGTAAAATAAATAAGCAAAAAGTAAAAGTGCAGCCAGCTGGTGGCAGGTGCAGGGGTAAGTGCAGACATCAGGTGTCAAGTGCTGGTAGGGGGCTGTAGGGATACAGAAAGAGTCCCAAAAGTGCGTGAGATTGCAAGGGGGCAGTGCAGGGGTGCAACTGGCAGGGGAGGGGACCTGGACCCGAGATCAGAGGGTAGCCAGGTGACCAGCGCAGTTTCAGTTTCAGCCAGGAGTTCAGCAGGGGAGAGGAGAGAAAGCAGAAGCAAAGAGGAGGGTTTTCAGGTGCTCCCAAAACCGCAGGTGGTTCTCCTCAAGTTTCAGAGAGGCAGGGAGGCTGTTCCAGAGGAAGGCCCCAGCCAAAGAAAGAGATCTTCCACCAACTCGTTGCTTGAAGAAGGGACTGACTCTGAGGGAGTTGAGGTGGATGAGTGAAGAGCTTGAAAAGGAAGATATTTAGGAAGAGAGAGTTGAAGGTATGGAGGCCCCAAACCCCAGAAGGCCTTGTGAACAATGCACAGGGTTTTGAACTTAGTCCTTGCAGCCACTAGGAGCCAGTGCGGAGATTTCAGTGCTGGAGAGATAAGGTCCCTGACCTTGAGGCCAAGGACAAGTCCCGCAGTCCTGTTCTGGATGAGTTGCAGAGGGCGAAGCAGGCAGATTTAGAAAGAGACTGTTGCAGTAGTCCAGCCTAGAGAGAACCAGAGCTCTGGAGACAGTGAGCTTCTGGGGAAGGAGAGGAAAGCGAGAATACATCTGAGGAGGTGCAGCTGGTAGTGTGACTTCTTAGAGACATCATAAATGTGAGGAGAGAAGGAGAGTGTGGAGTCGAAGATGACCTCGATGTTTTTAGCCTCACAGGTGGGAGCAGGAAAAGGGCCAAGAGAGGCCGGCCAGGGGTGATAGGAAAGGAGGGAGCAGGTGTGCAGATGAGGAGAACCTTGGTCTTACTGGCATTAAGGCAGAGATCATTGGCAGCACACCACTCCTGAATAGCAGACAGACAGAGGTGAGAGAAGGAGAAGAATTGGCGGAAGGGAGCCTGAAAATGAGTCCAGTGTCATCCGCATAGCACTGAAAGTTGGGGCAGAGAGCGGCAATGCAGTAGGCAAGGACTGCCAGGTATTGGTTGAACAGCCAGGCAGAGAGGAATTATATGTGGCTATGCAGGGCATGATGTGCTGGCAGGAGTCTGGGGCCAGAAGCCTGAATATGAATTCAAGTTCTCGTCACTTTGCTCTCTCTAAGCTCATGTTCCCCTCCCACTCACATCTTGAGGCCTCCTCCCCGACCACTCCTTGTCTTTCCTTCCAATCAGGGTCTTGTTCCTCCTTTTCACCTAGCAGCCTGTCTTTGGCCAATACAGCCTCCATGTGCCTTTCTGTCCTTACAGACTAGTGGTCGCCCTCTTCACTCCTCTCTGCTCTTGCTCCTTCTGCTAGCTCCAACCTAACCTAACATGTTAACGCTGCTGTTGGGATGCATGCGCAGATTGTCCCTCACAGACTATTCAGATTGCGAAAACTGTATTAAAACACGGAGAATAGGTGCAGGATGGTGTGGGGGCGGAAGGGAGTGCATTATGGGCGGGACAAATTGGAGGGAGCTGGGAATCACATAGGGGGAAACTCACCAGTAGTTTTTATAATAGAATTATGTAAGAGACATAACATACATATAAATATGATAATCATAACATAAAGTAGTATTGCATTTAACAGCAGCCCTGGATCATCGCAGGTTGAGTTGAAAACACAGAACAATGAGGCCTCATTTCTTGTCTGATCATTCCCTTATTATTCCCAAGCATGGCGAGAAATATGCACGTGTATCCACACTAGCTAGGCCTTTGAACAATTAGGCAGGAATGTGTGAAGCTGATCAGGGAGGGGCTGCGGCCTAGCACGAAGCTCATATTCCTGGGAAATGAGGCAGAGGTCCTGGAGTGCCAAAACATGAACTTAGCAAGCGCCCACCAGAATAATGGCCGTTCTATTTGAACTACCAGATGTTAAGGAACATGGGTCCTAAATCTTTTGGAAACTGGATTGATTAGTGGGACACTAAGTTTATTCTTGGGTAGGGGAACTGATAAAGGGGAAAGCAGAGAACAGCATGACCTATGCTTCATGCCAGGGAGAGCCAAGAATGATGCCCATACAGTGGGGAGGGCACAATGGGGCGCCAACGTGCCTGGGATGAGAAAGGGGCTGCTTTGTTTGCCGGGACCAGATAGACCTCAAAATTTTCTGCTGAGTTCATGGTGATATCCAGGTTTATATCACATGATTAGGATTGAAGGCAGGTTGGTGCCAGTTGAATGTGTTTGCAGTCTTTTAAGATGGACAAGACAAGGATGCTACCCACATGTGGTAAAGACGAGCGAGAAGACAACAGAACCATTTGGAGAATGGGCTATGTGTAATTATTAGCATGTATATAGGTGGTAGCCAATGTGGGTGGAGGATTAACATGGTATATCGAATGCATCATATGTGAGGGTTTTTGTGTTATAATCCGAGTCTTGAATGAGACTGGAGAGCACTGTAACAGAGGGCTTATAATACCATTGTCGCCATTTTTCTTTTGAATAACTCTTATCTTTCTTGAAAAAGGGTGCACCTAGCTTTTTTCCTTAGTGGGTTGTATTTTCTTGGTATGTTCACTGTGGAGTTGACTTACACTGCCTTGTTAGATTGTTTAAAAAACGTCCACCTTGTGTAGGATTTTAGAAGACTCACGCTTGGGACTCAGGGCTCCAACTCTTAGTATATGCCTGAACCACACAGGTTTTGTTGGTAGCAATGGCTGGGAAGCTTGGTTTATCTTAGGAGGGAGAAAGGGCTGTAGGCAGCACAAAGAACTAAGAGTATACACATATGCCAAAGAAACACAAACAGACTAAAAGTTATAGAAAAATAATGGCTTATTTTTTATATACACACTAAGGTAAAGTAATTCTTCCGAAGGGTAAGTACCATAACATTCAATGAGCACATAGAGGAACCAATGCAATATTCACAATAAGTGACACACTTTTGTATACTTTACTTAAAGGTAAGTAAAATACTTTTGTAATAACGGTGTCAGGTAAAATAAATGAAACAATATCATCAGGCCCCCCAAATTCTTAAAATTCTGACTAGACCTGCAGGGAGAGTTCCTTTGTTTACATATTCAACCTAAAAGAAATTCACTTGCCCCAAAGTGTCTGGTGACAAAATATTTACCAGTGCTTTTTGTAAAATGGTGCATGTTGTTAGGCAAGATTTGGAGCAGTACCCTTTGAGTGCACTACAACAACCTTGACCTCCTGGCAATAGGAACCAAACCTTTGGTACAAGTATGTACTACACAGGTTGGTAGTGTGGCTGAACAGCCAGGCTTATCTCAAGAGGGCTTAATGTGAGCAGTAGGGGAGTTACACAGAGATTCACAGTGACAAGTATCCAAATAAACACTTACACTCAAGGTTTCTTGATTAAACAATCATCAACTTATTTAACAGTCAGTTTCTTCAGAAGGGGTAATATAAGTTTCTTCAGAAGGGGTAATATAATACTAACACAATAAATACACTTCAAAATACTTACTCTTAATTTCTCTAAATCAGCAAGTACCCATTTGGTATGGCACACAGACACTTCCTAAACCCTCATGTGACTTAAATAGTTAGGACACTGGACATTAATACATCACTGGTACATTTAGAGCAATACTGAAGTTGGTGTCCAAGAAAAGAGGTTTCAGAATAAGACAAGAGATAACACAAATATTCTGAAGCAGGTAAGTACTTTTGAACCCCCCAATGCAAAGTAAGTTAACACTTTCCTGGAAAGAAGGTAAAAACACACAATCAGAGGAGAGAAGAGTCATTCAGGGAGCCAGGCCAGCCAATGTAAATTGGGCAAAAGTCTAGGTGAGCTGAAACACTTCTGGCAGGTAAGTAAAAGTCTTGCACAATGTTTTAGAAGTCTTTGTAGAAAAGTAGAATCAAAGTAGGGCCACAAGCTGGGAGGCTTGTGACGTGTAGAAGAGGCAAGCAGCTCTACAGGAGCAACCAAGACCAGTCTCAACTGAGAACAAGTAAGGCTACAAGACAAGAGGTACAGTCTCTTAGATTGTACAGTATCTTTGGTTAGAAGAAATGGTTCCAGCTGGCTTCTGTTCCTTTGTGGCTCTGCATATCCTTTTGTTCCTGGGCCTCAATCGTGGGGACAAGAGGGAGGACGTCTGGGGACTCCTGCAACACAACTGGACGGTCAGCGGCAGCAAAGGGCAAATTTTAATTCAGTGGCACTTCGGTGTTTCAGCTCCTCGCGTCTGACAACAAATAGCAACACTGCGATTCTCGGATACCACTTTCCTTGCTTTTGGGGTCCAGCACTGTGTTGAGGTGGCTCAGGCTTGGTCAGGCATGCATCAGGGAAGTTCGGAGGATCTTCCAAGCGTTCGGGTCTGACTTAAAAGCGATCCTCTCGAATTGGTGTTACTCTCCGTGGCACTTCGGTTCCAGCAGCAGCAGCGGAAGTACAGCCAGCTTCGAGAGGATGTCCAAACGAGTTCACTTTGGAGTTGATTGGATCCACCAACTCAATGGGAGAAGGCGTCCTTGAAGGGCTTCTCTATTCGAGGCAAATTCAGAGCCTCAGCACAGCAGCAGGGCTTCACCGGGCAAACCAATGGTCCAGGAGTTGCAGCAGGCGCCTCTTCCAAGTTCTTCTTTGGATTCCTTCATCCAGTGGTCGACTCTCCTTCCAAGCCAAAAAGCCTTGCCTTTTATGCAGGTTTCTCCCATTCATTCCAGCCTAGCTGTCAATCACACAGCAGGATGGCTGTCCTTGCCAGAGAGCCAGCCGGCCAATCACCTTTGGGTGCATTCCTGTAACCAAGGGGATTAAGCACAGGGAGTTGCGGACACCTCCCTCACTTCCTGCCCCTGCCAGACATACTGGTGCCAGAGGCGGGCTTCACTCGTGAATCCCTCAAAGACAAAACAAGCAAAGGGATCAAAGCTGATTTGGCGCGCAGAGTAAATCTCAAAAAGGACCAACAAGAAATGTTGAAAAAGAGGACTGGGCCATTTTGACAGAATGGGCACCCATGGGTGCTTTGCTGCAGCTGCAAACACAGCTGCGGTAAAAACTCCCAGTGGTAGTTAAAAGTAAACCACTGCCACCAGCCATTAATCGTAGAAAGGGTAACATAAAAATGTTACATGAGAAGCTAGACAAAGGGGATACTAAGTTACCCTTCCAGCACCCTATTGTAAGACAGTGTGTGCTGGGTCTAGAAATGTTTCACTTCACTGCTCTTGGAAACAGTAGTTTATCCAAGAGAAGGTATTAACACCTTTAAGAAATCTGAAAGACATCCCTGAGCCACTGCACTGAAGGTGTTATGTGTCACAATTTAAAAAGATGATGCCTATGGAGTTTGTTAGACGTCACAACCAGAAGAAACACTGGCCCTCATTACAAGTCAGGCGGTGGACCATGGTGCTATTAGCACAATGGTCCATGCCGTATTCCGCCATGGTGGATGGCGGAATTACCGCCCCATTCCAAGGTGAGTGGGGCGGTAATTCCCCATTCACCATTTGCCCTTCCCCATTCCCATTTTTGCCCCATAGGGCATAATGGGGATGGGGAAGGCGCTAATTACAGCACCATAAATTACGGTGCCGTAATTAGCACCAAGGTCGCTTAGCGCCTTGGACTTTAACTTCTGCAAAAAGCAGGCGTTAAAGTGTGAATCAGGTGTTAAGGGTTTAACGGCGCTGACGCTCTTTACGGCGCCGTTAACCCCTTAACGCCTGACTTGTAACGAGGGCCACAGAGTTTAACTCACAGAAAAATACATGAGAGAGTGGGTGTCCTGAATATCAGGCTTCTCACTCAATTCGTCGGAGTCAGAACAGTCTTTATCCAGAACCCACTCCTCCTCACCTGATTCTTCTGTGGATACCTTGTGTCTTCGCCCTCTTTTCCTTGATGACTTCTTTTTAGAGAAGAGAAATGGTCTTCTGTGGTTAGAAGCCACTCTGCCCCCTGGTGAAACAGGGAAGCAAGTGACTCCTTTCCCGAAGAAGCCACAAGAGAGGAAAAAAGCATGTGCTTAAAAAAACCTCTGAGTGTTGGAGTCTTGTTGCGGTGTAGGATTACCAGACAAGGATCTATTCCAGTTAACTGGTTGATTCCGAAGGTGTAGTTGTTCTAGGTAGTAGAATAAATCTGTGACCGCCGAGGATCACGTGAGAGTGGAGCCGAAAGCGGTGGTAGCAGGGACACCGCAAGAACGGAATGCCGGAAGAAGGACGGTACGCCGGAAAAGAGGTTGAACGGCTAGAGTCGCCTGAAAAGGTAAGCATAAGAAAAAATAGAAAAGAAGGAAGTAAGAAGTAAGAAACAGCAGACCCGTGAGAGGTCGGAATACAGTAAAGCGAGTGAAAGGGGGAGGGGCCAAGAAGCTGAAAGTGAGGGCAGAGAGAGGAAAGAAGAAAAACAGAGTCAAAGGAAGGTAGACAAGGACGCTACCGTAAGCTACAAAAATGCGGAATAGAAAAGGAAGGCACAAAAGAAGGAAAGGAAACCGGTCTGAGACCGGTAAGGCAGCACAAAGCAGGCAAGCTGGAAGCAAGCCCGAACGGTGCGGAGCTTAACTGCAAAAAGTTGCAACGCGCTGAACAGACCAAGGGGGCGTGGTTAAATAGCGAAACCAGGAAGAGGCCAGGAAAGAGACTAGAGTGTAACAACAGGAAGTAGGAGATAGCGTGGAACAATTCAATGGCGGCGCAGTTGCCATTGGCTACCTAGACGCCAAGGGAATCTCCTTGCGAACGGCATGACAGTATGCCCCCTCCTATGGCACACCCTCCCCCCCGGGTTTGCCAGGTTGAAGCCGAGGAAATATCTTCACCAGACGGGGGGAATGAACATGCGAAACAGGTTCCCAGGAATCGTCTGAATGCGGGTAACCTTTGCAATGTATGAGATACTCCAGCCTGCCTCCCCTATATCTGGAGTCCCGGATGGCAGCAACCTCATATTCGTCAGGAGGTAAGCCCTTGGGTATCTGATCTTTTGGTATTCTACGCTTGTAAGTATATTCCCGGTGTTCCTTCAATAGGGAGGTATGAAATACCAGATGTATGCGCTTCATGTAGCCGGGCAACTGAAGTCGGTAGGCAACTGGATTAATCCTTTCCAAGATGGTATAAGGACCCAACTAGCGTGGGGTAAGTTTGGAAGGATGCAACCAGCGAGGGAGGTACTTTGTGGAAAGCCAAACGTTGGTTCCCTTCTGCCATTGGGGGGAAGGAAGGCGCCGGAGATTGCTGAAAGAACTATACCGAACTTTGCTGGTTTGTCGACTTTCATAAGCAATCTTGTGTGCTTCAGAAATGTTGGAAAGCAATACATCAACTGAGGGTGTATCAGCAGGAGGGAAAGTCTTGATAGGTAAGAAACGGGGATGAAAGCCATAAGTACAAAAAAAGGGCTAAGTTTGGTGGCACTATGAGTAGAGTTATTATTTGCAAACTCGGCTGTTGGCAGTAGAGCCACCCAATTGTCTTGTTGAGAGTTGGTAAAACAACAAAGATATTGTTCTAATGAGGCATTAATCCGTTCTGTTCGACCATTCGTCTGCGGATGGAAACCTGAGGACATAGCTCTTTCTATCCCCAGCCTCTTACAGAGCTCTTTCCAAAAATGAGAGGTATACTGCGATCCTCAGTATGAAATGATTTTGTCCGGAATGCCATGTAACCGGAATATTTCCTTGGCAAAAACAGAAGCCATCTCCGCTGCTGTAGGCAGACCTGCCAGTGCAGTGAAGTGTGCCATTTTGGAAAAACTGTCCACGGTTACCATGATGCATGAACAACCGTCTGAAGGAGGTAAGTCAACAATAAAATCGGTGGATATTACCCTCCATGGTCCCCTAGGTGGTTCTTCTTGTTGAAGGAATCCTACCGGTTTCTGAGTGCTGTATTTCGACCTAGAGCAGACTGGGCAGGTCGAAACATAGTTGTTAACTATTTTCTCCATTCCGGACCACCAAAAATGACGTCTGAGCAGGTCGAGAGTGCTCTTAACTTCTCGATGTTCTGCCACTGGGTCATCATGACACCATTTCATGACCTGTTGACGGGAGGTGGAGTCTGGTAGAAACAGACGTTGTTTGAAGAGGTATAAGACGTCCTGGAAGATAAGATCCTCTGATGGTTTTACAGAAGGAGGTTTGTCCAAGTTGGCTGTGGCTTCGTGTACCCCTTCCAGGAAAGCATTTAATGTAGATACCACTTTCTTCTGGGGTAGCATGAGATCTAGCATGAGATCTAGACGTTGCTCGGAATGGCATTCTGGAGAGGGCCTTCTAGAAAGTCCCTCTGCAAGCAGGTTTTTGGTCCCGGGTAAGTAAGTAAGCACAAAGTCATACTGGGAGAAAAAATGGGCCCATCGGGCTTGTCAAGAATTAACACACTCCATATTTTGTATGACTTTCAGATTCTTGTGGTCTGTTTGTAGTTCAAAGGGAAAAACAGCCCCTTGCAAGAGATGCCGCCACTCTTCACATGCTACCTTCATCGCGAGCAGCTCTTTTTCGATCACGGAGTAGTTCCGTTGACTTAGTGTCAAAGTCTTGGATACATAGGCCACAGGAAACTCAACCCTTTCATGCTCTTGTAACAATGCTGCTCCCAAAGCTGCAGATGAAGCATCGGTCTCCACTATAAATGAACGGCCTTGATCTGGTTGACGTAGTACCGGTGCAGAACAAAAGGCATTTTTGAGTTGTTGAAAAGCGTCCTCTGCTTTGTTAGACCAAAGAAATGGGGTAGAGGATTTCTTTAACAAACAAGTGATGGGCAGTACCTTGTTGGAGAAATCTGAAATTAATTTGTGATAAAAATTGGCTATTCCAAGGAATCTCTGGACTTCCTTTACAGAAGTCGGACTTGGCCACTGCAGGATGGCTTCTACCTTGTGGGGATCCATTTGGATTCCTTCAGCGGATAGGATAAACCCAAGATAGGGAACCGTGGTTACCTGGAATACACACTTGTCCGGATTAGCCTTTAGATGAGCATCTTTAAGTCTTTGGACGACCTAGTGTAGATGTTGTGAATGCAGTTCTGGAGATCTTGAGAACACCAGGATATCGTCCAAGTAGATGATAATACAGTGAAACAATAAGTCGGAAAAGGTACGGTCCATAAACCGTTGGAACACTGATGGAGCATTTACCAGGCCGAAAAGCATCACTCGGTACTCGTAGTGACCGAAAGGGGTCCTGAAAGCGGTCTTCCATTCGTCTCCGGAACGGACACGTAGCAAATGGTAGGCCCTTCGTAGGTCAATCTTGGAGAAAACACTGGCCCCTTGTACGGCTTCTAGTATATCTTTGATTAATGGCATTAGGTACCGAACTCTGATGGTGATGCTGTTCAAACCTTGATAGTCGATGCAGGGTCTTAGTTCTGTTTTTTTTTTTTGGGAACGAAAAACAAAGATGCCCCAGCAGGAGAACGTGAAGGTTGAATGAGTCCGTTTTGTAGGTTGGAGTCTAGGTATTTCTTGACGACTTCTTTTTCCTTAAGAGAAAGAGAGAACATTCGCCCAAACAGCACCACGGCTTCTGGGACCAAATCCATGGCACAGTCCTCAGGTCTGTGTGGAGATAATTCTTGGGCTTCTTGATCCTGGAACACTTCACTGTACTGAGCCAGGTCAATGGGAATGGTGTGAATTCCCAAGGTATCAGACACTGTAGAAGATTCAGTGATGGCCTGGATTGTGGCATAACTGGTTTCAGGAAGGCATTTCCTTAGGCAAAAGTCAGAGGAAAAGGACATCTGATTAGCTTTCCAGTTTATGGTAGGGTTATGTTTGCATAGCCAAGAAGCCCCTAGTATAACTGGAAAGTGAGTAGCTCTAATGAGATCAAACTGGATTGTCTCTGTATGTTGTAACAACTTCATGGTCGTAGGAGGTGTGGTATGGGCGATCAGACCGGAACTTAAGGGTTTGCCATCTACCCCTTCCACCTTTTGGTCTCCGTCCTTCTCCAGCCATTCAATGCCGGTTTTATTAGCCCACATGATGTCCATGAAACACCCTGCTGCACCGTAAATCCTTTGACTGGTATTGCCAGCACAGAGGACTTTTGCTTCAGAAATTCATCAGCTGTACTCACCGCTCGCAGCTCGTAGCTCCGGTCCCAGGAGGGGCGGAGCTCTCTTGGTGGTCACGTGAGGAGTCACGTGACAAGAAGCGGAAACAAAACACACCCACTTTCACCCTCGCGGCGTTGAGCCCTGTAGGTGTAGAGGGCGGAGACTGTTGTGCGGCTGTTAGGCGCTGGTGGTGCTACATTCGGTCAGGAAGTGCGGCTAAGTGCAGTCTGCGGCAGGGAGACACGAAGGCAGCAAGGTAATTGCGAGATTTATTCATTCTGAAAGACTTGTATATCAACCTGGTACTTACGAAATCCTAGTAAATTTGGCCAGGTCTTACTGACTAACTGCTTACAATGGTTGACTCCCTGGTCACAAAGCCCTTGCCACATAGGACAGGGGTGGGTTGCTACCCCGAGGTAGCCATTACATGCAGTACTGCCTCATTTGAAAACATTTTACAAATAAATGTGGAAACGGCTGAGGAGGTGGTGAACGGATCAAGTTCAGGAGAAGGGGAAGGCTCCCACACACAGCTCCACTTACAGCCCCAACAGTCTTCCAAGACCTCGGATACATCAGTGCCACCCATAGAAATTGAAAATCGGGGACTTTTTAATAGCACGGTGTCCACTGACGATATGGGTCAGAGCACGAAACCACAAACAGGACCGTCCCCTAAGGACACAGTGCGGGAGGTTTCCCCCAATTCGATTCCCTTAAATTCTACTCTCTCCTCCGCAAAGGATCTGGGCGCAATTTATGATGACGAGACGGGTTCTCGAAGGCCAACCACATCTGCTGTTGTGAACCCCTTTGTCTTTGGTTCTTTAAATGGGAACAAAAGAGATCAGCCCCCAGCAAAAAAAAACGGATAACGGCTGGAAACCCTTCGGGATTTCCTTACTGAACACCGATTTCCACACAAACTACTGAAGTACGAACCAGCAAAACAGGGTGACTACACGAGAGTGTCTTCTAGATCCCTCTACGCCACGGCCTAGATCCCAACAAATGATCACTTCAGGGTCGTACACATTTATCCCTGAGCGTAAGGGGTCATCACCAAATAAATGGGGGGGGGCTCTTGCCTCAGTTAACAAAATTCTACCTCAGGGACCCCCACAAAGATTCCACAAAGGAGTATTCCCTCAGCAAGCGCCGTTTCCAAGTAAACGGCAAAGAAGACACCCTCTCCCACAGACGAGGATCTCTTGTCCGTCTTGGAATCAACTCAAGGAGATGCCCCTTCTAAAAAGGATCCCCAAATCGATCCTGGAATGATCACAGCTTTTGCTCTTGTAATGGCCCCCTTTATGAAACTTATAGAGTCGCAAAATGATCAGCTTCGGGACCACATGACAACAATTGCAATGATGTTTTCTAAAATGATTTTTATAGAAGGCTTTGTCTCAGCAATTCAGTCGAAACTCGAAAAAAATGACGAACACACGACAGATATTTTGAAAAGTATCATCGAGCCAATCATAAAAGAAAAAGAAATAAGAAGATCGGAAAGGACAAGTCTTCGGTTAGGGAGTGCAGGTGGCCTGGAGAGTGGTCCGTCTTCCCTGGAGCAGACTCAAAACCAGCAGGTGGTTTTGCCTACAAAGAGTACTCTTGAGGAATTTTCCACTACTAAATATAAGGACAGTTCTACCAACACGGACCCTTCTGTGTGGGCAATTAGCCCAGCAACGAAGGAGGGTAGGCGCGCACCGAAAGAAGGATGTTCAGCGTCTTCCATTGCAACTAATACTCTGCCCCTGGTTACACGGGATCAGCTCGAGGCCCCAGTGCCAACTAGCAACATCAAATTGTTTGACTTATTTAGGAAACCAAAATCAGGTTTATCCCCATTGAAGGAAGGTTTACTTAAAGTAAACAAGAAAGGCGACAAAAACTATGGGAAAATGGTTATACCAACGGATAAACCTATAGGACAGAGACCTTTGCCTATAAGGAAACCCATATTGAGATCTAAAATCGCCACTGGTCTATCCCTTCCAAGGAACTTGGCACTTCCCTGCAAACCGCCAATTCATGAGCGACCAGTAAAAAAAACAGAAATTGCTTCCGCTGCCCGCCCAAAAGTGAGTCCTGATGAGTCCCCTCGCCCACTGGACATCACGTTGACAAATGACAACATGGACATTTCTCTCATGGACTTATCTGTTTACTCAGACATAAACACCTCATGGGAGGGGGAGTCGGGATTGAATACCTCCGGAACGGAAAGTGGTACCGAGGACGAAGACCCAGAAGTATACAACAAAACAAAAGAAGTCGACTCTAAAGGGGAGACAAAGGCTCAGACGATCAAAGAAAGGGTGGTGCGGCTAGTGTCCTTTAAAAAGCCCTCAATGCCCACGTTGTCGATTCCGAACTCGGACTTCGACAAAAAGCTCAAGTGGAAAACCAAAGTGCATTCCGGTAGAGAAAAATCGGCCAGCCCCACAGAAAAAGAAAGGGCAGACATACATCCATCCAATGCCTTGGTTTACACAACACTGGAAGACAGAAGGAACTTTCTTGTCCAGAGACCCCTGGAAACTACCAGTAATAAAGGAGTCAGCCCTGACGCGACAAAGGAAATAAAAAGAACAGTGTCATGGGCAGAAACGACTTAGAGAAAGCCGGCATGTGGGCCCAATAATCAGAATGCCCACAAAGGACCGGGGGCAAAAAATGCTAAGGAACACTATAGAATACTACTGGAAAGAACTCTAGGCTACGAAGACAACTTAATTATGAATCGGGCTAACGTTATGAGGCTCTTACGATCCCTGGATCATCCGGAGAAATTAAAATCGAGGGATTTAGACTGGATCGAATTCCATAATGAACAGCGACACGACAGTGTGATTCTTCACATAAGTGATCAAAACACTAAAAACTCACTCTTAGGGCTGGGCCCAAAACTTAACTTATGTGGATTCGTGCTTAGGGAGTTGGAGGAGGAAAACAGATCCGAACGTGTAGTTAGAAAGGACCCGAAACATCTACTACATAACCACCGAAGTACCACTACCAAACCCTATAAGGAACATCTGATGAAAGCAGGAAATAGTGGTAGAGGGGCCCGAGAGGTTGATAGTAGAGGAGACCAAGTGCATATTCAATCGAGGTTGATAGTAGAGGAGACCAAGTGCATATTCAATCAGAAAAAGCAGGACTAAACTTGGTGAACAGTCAAGATGACTGGAGTTGGCTGGCAGGGGCTCTATCTGCTAAGGCATAACGCCAACACCTATCTACGAGTGCCCACTCCAACTCCAAATCAAAAGGGATAAAGATCATGAGTTGGAATACAAGGGGTTATGTGCATTTACTTGGCAATTCAGCAACACACCTGTCCTCTTACGACCTATTTTGCTTGCAGGAAACCTGGTTGTGTGATCTACCTCTTCTGGACAGGTTCGAGCTACATTTAAACCCCGCAACAAAGGGGACGAAAGGTAGACCGAGCTCGGGTTTACTGTTGGGGGTAAAGCGCACTAGTGGCATAAAAGTGCTCTCTTCTCTAAACAGAAACCCTTGGATCCAACTCACTAGGATTTCATCCATGTCAGAACCAGCTTCACTTTTTCCAGACTGGCAGTTGCTCATATGCAACGTATACTGGGGCCCGATATCCCGAGATGAGGACAACCTCATGGAAGTTCTACTGGAAGCCATAGACGACGCCAGGATTGAATGCCCATTACTCAAAATTCTGCTATGTGGTGACTTGAACATGGAATGTTACAACAAGAAGCAGAGGAAAATAGAGTTCCTGCCTTTGAACGCCTCAAAAAATATAACGAGAGGCGTGGCCATGGAGAAGGAACTAACAGCCAGGAACATACACATGGTAAATGGGAACTTGGCGGGCGACAAACCGGCCACCCCTACATGGAAACGGGGTGCCCAAACAAGTACATTGGACTATATTTTTGCATCAGAAAACCTCTTTGGCAAATTAATATCGTTGGAAGTGATTCCCACGATCCAGAGTGATCACAACATCCTGGAACTCAAATCTGAGGCCTGGAATAAGCTCCCGTCTGCACCAGGCAAACATCTACCAAACCAGTTTCTTGAGTCAACTCCTGGGGGCAATAGACTACGTATGGGAAGAAAATAGATGGCCCTGGTGCTGGATTCCTTAATCAAGGACCAAGGTCCCAACTTGACAGAATATGCTGAAACACTGAAGATCTTTCGCCCAAAAGTAGTCGCCAAGGAAATTCACCAATGCAAGCGGCACTACTATGATCATCAAGTAGTGACAAAAAAAAACTGGTAAAAAAAGCCAGGAGGTTATATGTTAAAACCAGTGCACCAGCTGACCTAGTCCTGTATACAAAAGCTAGAAACACCTATAGGAATTGGCTTAAGCAACACAAACATCAAATAATGCAACAAGACAGTGAGAAGATGCTTCACCTATTATCTACTAAAAACATCACTGGTATTTGGAAGCTGATCAATGAAATAAACATCCCTTCTGACTCAAAAATGGTAAATCCAATAGCCTCAGATGTTTGGGAAACTCACTTTCGGAACCTTTACTCTATGGGGAAAATCTGTGGTCCTGCCTCATTCTTACCATCAAATGAGCCTTGGGACTTCAAATTTGGAAAACAAGATATTATAGACCTCTTTAAACAGTCCAATTCTTCAAGGGCCGCAGGACCTGATGGACTTACTAACAACATCCTCAAAAGGGACCCGGAAAAATGGGCTCCGTTTATGTTGGCTTTGTACAACAACATAACAAGACTAAAAAAGTTACCTAAATCTTGGATGACGTCCATAATTGTGCCGATCTTTAATAAGGGAGATAGGTCCGTGCCCACAAACTACAGACCGATTGCCCTTTTGGACGTTGTCGGCAAAATATTTGCAGCACTCATTTTGAAACATCTAAATGATTGGAGTCGGCTGGCAGATCATTTGGACCCTTGGCAATCAGGCTTTCGAAAAGGGCATTGGAACATCCTTAAATGTACTACTCATAAATATAATCAAATGTATGGTTAAGGCCAAGAAATACAAGAACATCTATATCGCGTCAATAGACTTGGAACAGGCATTCGATTCTGTTGACCGCGGAATACTATGGCATAAATTGAGGAAATGGGGATGTCCGACCAACCTGAGAGAACCTCTGGAAGCACTACACACGGGGACAACCCTCAAAGTAAGGTTGGACAGACAGGGCAACCTCTCAAACAATGTGGTGGCCATGAATGGTCTGAAACAGGGCTGTCGGTTGGCTCCTGCTGTTTTTTGCCTTTTCATATTCGATATGCAGGAAGCTTTCGAAGCAGTGAGGTGTTTCCCCCCAAAAATCGCGGCGACCGCCGTGGGAAGGCTGTTATTTGCGGACGATCTTCTGTTGCTAGACCAGACGGCCGTCGGACTTCAGCGGCAACTGAAGGCACTCGAGTTATACACACAAGGAAACAGCCTCCGTATAAATCCGAAAAAATCAAAGATCTTGAGGCTAGGACCTATCATCGGCATGAAAAATCTAAGGTGGTACCTATCCAGGGAAGAAGTACCAGTGGTCTCGTCCATGATATACCTTGGAGTAACCTTAAACAACAGCATCCAAGACGGTCCAGGTATCAGCAGGCTTAGAAGTAAAGTTATGAACTTAGCTTCGCAAGCTTTGTTAATCAAGCGACGATACTGTTCTTTTTCCCTTTGTCCTCTGATAGATTTCTATAAACTGAAAGTTGTGCCAATTCTCACTTACGCAACAGAGGCAAATTTCTTCATCAATTCAGACGTTTGGAAACTGTTGGAGGGCCTATTCTGGAAAAGAGTATTGGGCTTACCGACATCAATTCCAATGGAAAGCGTGCGTAAGGAACTGGGCCTATCCTCCCTTTACATATCTACGGTCTGGAAATCCCTGACACTCCTTGGCAAATGTCTGCACACCCCCAAGAAAGAAGTGGATTTGTGGCAATTAATGAAGCAATCAAAAGACAACTGATTCCGGTCCTAACCAAGTGGCAAATAATTTGTTTAGAAATCCTGAATACCATAGCACTAAAACTAGACAATCTTATGTTAAATCCGCTCATGGTAAAGAGGAAACTCTTGGACTGGGACTGGATAGCCACCCTGGACAGGCTTAGTGTTTTGCCATCAATCACCCAAGGTATGGACAAGCACTATTGCAGAGGCACCGTCCATCCGTACTTGGACAAATTTCCCTCAAATACGGAAAGGCAGCGGTTCTTAAAATTCAGACTAAACCTCTTCCATACAAGAGAAGTTCTAGGGAGAAGAAACAAAAAAGAGGTTCTGTGTCGAGGTTGTGGGCAAGAGGCTGAAACCTTACAGCATCTAGTGATTAACTGTGTTACCTTAACTAAGCCCAGAGAGAAATGGTTGGGGACGCACCTTTCAAATTTAAGTACTCTAACCTTGCAGGACAGGTGGTTAATCCTGAGAAGGGGGGCAAAAGTATCTATGACCTTGGCTTTATGAGAGAAATTTTTACAATTCTGGACATTTAGTTATTTTACTTGAGCTATACTGTTTCTCCCCTATATATATAATTGATGTAATTGTGTTTTTATTTCTTTCTTTTTTTTAAATTCTTTTTCTTTTTACCTTCATAATGCATTTAAAGTTTCCTTTGGTAACTAATTGATGCAATAAAATAAAAAAAAAATAAGTCCTTTGATGAAGGGTAAGTTGGACGGCCAGAACCATAAGACGAGTGTCCTCTGTGGATGAAACGGATGTTACTGACATTGAAACGTAGGGACCAGGAAATCCCCCTCTGTAACTTGTCCCTACTAGTTCCGAGATGGAGCGTTTCCCGACCGGCGTGGTGGTACTTCCGGACAGTCTCGTAGCAAGTGCTGATTAGAACCACAATACAGACACAGATTATTGTCCTTCCTTCTCTTCCGTTCATCAGAAGTAAGGGGCCCCCGGGTGATTCCGATCTGCATGGGTTCATCCTTAGTTAGATGGGCTCAGGAGGTGGTGGGTAAACAGGACTCGGAGGATGTTGGTATGGTTCGACCTCTTCGTCTTTCTGAGCGTCTCTCGGAAAGACGGAAATCCAACTGAAGAACAGTGGACCACAATTCAGACAAAGTTGCGGGTCTGGGTACCCGTGCCAGTTGGTCTTTCAATTCTTCTCTGAGGCCCCGGCGGAATATGGTGTATTGGGCCGTCTCTTGCCACCCGGTATCGGCAGCAACCCTCTTAAAATGAGATATGTAGGATAGCAAATCGGAGTTACCCTGACGGATGTCAAGCAACTGCTCGTTGGCTACCAAGGCGGTTTCTTGTCTCTCAAAGGCTTCTTTAAACTGAGCAGTGAACCCACTATAGTCTTGTAACAGAGGGCTGGCACCAGTAACTAGTGGGGCTGCTCAGGCAAATGCATTTCCAGTGAGATTGGAGATAAGAAACCCTATTCGGGCATTATCGGAGGCATATGTCTGGGGTCTGAAGGTAAAATGTATGATGCATGCCTCCATGAATTCTTTGAACTTATTTGGCGAACCATCATATTTACCTGATGCCAAAGGGATAGGAGGTAATTCCGCACAGGCTCTTTCCTGGTTGTCCACACGTTTTTTAAGAACAACGTTCTCGGCTTTAACAGTCTGGAGTTCCTGCGTAAGATTGTGTACAGCAGTTAGCAATTCCTGAATTTGTTCAGCTGTAGCCATTGTAGGATCAATTTGGCGTTGCAATCTGTCATGAATATCAGGCTTATCACTCAATACGTCGGAGTCAGAACAGTCTTTATCCAGAACCCACTCCTCCTCACCTGATTCTTCTGTGGATACCTCGTGTCTTCACCCTCTTCTCCTTGATGACTTCTTTTTAGAGAAGAGAAATGGTCTTCTGCGGTTAGAAGCCACCCTGTCCCCCTGGTGAAACAGGGAAGCAAGTGACTCCTTTCCCGAAGAAGCCGCAAGAGAGGAAAAAAGATTGTGCTTAAAAAAACCTCTCCTGAGTGTTGGAGTCTTGTTGCGGTGTAGGATTACCAGACAAGGATCTATTCCAGGTAAGTGGTTGATTCCGAAGGTGTAGTTGTTCCAGGTAGTAGAAGAAATCTGTGACCGTCGAGGATCACGTGAGAGTGGAGCCGGAGCCGAAAGCGGTGGTAGCAGGGACACCGCAAGAACGGAATGCCGGAAGAAGGACGGCACGCCGGAAAAGAGGTTGAACGGCTAGAGTCGCCTGAAAAGGTAAGCAGAAGAAAAAATAGAAAAGAAGCAAGTAGGAAGAAAGAAACAGCAGACCTGAGAGAGGTCGGAATACAGTAAAGCGAGTGAAAGGGGGAGGGGCCAAGAAGGCGAAAGTGAGGGCAGAGAGAGGAAAGAGGAAAAACAGAGTCAAAGGAAGGTAGATAAAGACGCTACCGTAAGCTACAAAAACGCGGAATAGAAATGGAAGGGACAGGAAGGCACAAAGGAAGGAAAGGAAACCGGGCTGAGACCGGTAAGGCAGCACAAAGCAGGCAAGCTGGAAGCAAGCCCGAACGGTGCGGAGCGTAACTGCAAAAAGTTGCAACGCGCCGAACAGACCAACGGGGCGTGGTTAAATAGCAAAACCAGGAAAAGGCCAGGAAAGAGACTAGAGCATAACAACAGGAAGTAGGAGATAGCGTGGAACAATTCAATGGCGGCGCAGTTGCGATTGGCTACCTAGACGCCAAGGAAATCTCCTTGCGAACGGCATGACAGTGGGAAAAAGGTCTCACTCTCTCCAGGTTAAAAATGTAAAAGTCCTAGAGTCCAGCAAAAGGGCCGGGGGTCTCTAAGGTAGAGGGGAATTAGCACATTTCTGGGAAATCTCCCCAACACATGTCGCCATAAGCACACTTCATACTTGCTGCATTGCTGTCAAGCATGCACAGTGAAACCTGTATTTGCCATTTACTGCAAACAAAGTGTGTTTGCAGTAAATGAAAAATAGGTTACTAACATCCTCATACTCGCCAGCAAGGTTGAGTATCAAGCAAATACAAATTCATAAAAAATACTTACCAATTCTAGTGGGCTAGTATATTTTGCAAGCCATAACCAACATAGGTAAGTAAATAATTTCACAGAGGCCTTAGGCTTTCGGAGTCCACCGCTGTCTAGTTATGAGAGTCTCAGGGGCAGATTGGAGGGCAAACAGGTAAGGCTTAACCTGTAGAAAGTTCAAAGGTTCTGTAGCAAGTAAGTAAACTCTTTGTTGGTAATAATGGTCAGGGACTTTGGAAAAGGCTCCCTGTTCACACAAAGGAGTTAGGCCTGGGTGAACGTGTAATGGCAAAATCCCTAACACATAAATCAGCACTCCAGCAACACAAGAGCAGCTGAGCAACTCTAGGTTTATTCTATATAAGAGTCCTTCAGTACATTAGGAGTGAAGAAGAGGTTGCAGCACGATGCCCCAGCGATGCAGCAGCAGTCCCAGTCACCAGATTATTGGTCAGGTATATGAAAGAAGGGACACTGGAATAGATCTCACAGCAGTAGTCGAGTGGAGAAGCTGCAGGCAAAGCAGTCTACGTGCTACTGTGATTTTGGCACCGTTTGGAAAGCACCAGTGAAGAACTGTTACCACACGTTCGATTCGTTTCACTTTCTCGGTCCAGGACTCTAGTCAAGGGCCTTCAAGTAGTGGAATCTTGCCTCTGTAGGTCCAGGAAGTAGTCCACCAACGATTTCGGTTTGAAGGTCACAGCTCATCGAGAAATGGCTCGAAATGTAGGTCGTCTTGAGAGTGAAAGAACCCACCAGTCTAAGGGAGAGAGTCGTCCTTTTCGAGGCTCTCCTGACTCTTGGAAGAAAGGGTCAGATGTAAGCAATTCTTCATTTCCAGTATTCAGCTTGTCTTCAGCCTCAGGATGTATGCCTCTTAAAGCAGGAACCCAGCCAATCAGCACCCATGCACCATTCAAACTGTCGGTGGTGGCTGTCCTTTGAGGATAGCCAGCCTCTTAGTTGGAACTGGTCCCGCAGGCACAGCTGAAGACAAAAAACAGAAGAGTTTCAGAGTCCTCCCCTGTTGCTTGTCCTCACAGACACACTGCCACCTTGGCGGGCTTCCCAAAGGGATCCCGCCGAAGACAAAATTCAAACCCGTACCTCCCCCACGTTGCACGGCAGAAGAAGGACCAAGAAAGGACAAGCCATCATGAATTCGTGAAAAAATAACACTATAACAATTTTGTGTCAATGGTGACCTTCTTGTGCACTACCTTGGCTGAGAGTACAGCGTAGAGTAGAAATTGCACAAAAGTAGTTAGGATAAAACTACTGCCATCAGCCCTTCAGATGATCTTGTCACTGTAACTAAAAAGTTACAGGAGCAGTGAGAAAGTGGATACAGTGTAACCCCTCAGCACTCCACATAAGGTGGGGTGTGCTGATCTCACAATACAAAAGATAGGCAGGATACTAAATATACCCCTACCCCTGGGAACATATGTTCCCACAAGTGAAATAACAAAAAAAAAGGAAGCCCAAAGGGCTCCCAGCAACACTGCACAGGGAGTGCTGTGTGCTGCAAAGGTCAATGACAGATGTCACACAACTTGGAGGAAAGCAGGACTCCAATGAAAAGGTATGAAAAGAAATATCAACGATCGAGTAAAAGAACAAGCGAGTGTGGAAAAAGGTTCCCACTCAATCAGGAGAACTGACCAAAACATCCAGTAGTCCAGCAAAAGGTGCAGGTGAACTCACATGTGAAAGGTGTTTCACATGAACATCTACCTAACACTATCTAGAAGCCAAAACTATTGCATTGGGATACAGCAAGGAGGAAATGGGATATGAGGAGTGACACAAAGCTCTGAGGTGTTGTTTATTTATTTGCCCACCCATTGATTTATGGAATGACTGCCACCCTAACAACAACTCGACAGTTACACAGGGAACCATTTCTGTATCCGATTCATGATCATCAATAATCTATTCCTGTAGATGCACAATAGTCAGCTGCTCTGTTGACCATAAAGATGAACAGTTCATACGCCATTCTCGCGTTTTGTTAATCCCAGATTAATGTAGGTAGGATTGAGTGCTTCTTTTAAAAACAATGACATAGTCGGTATTTGGCTAATCTGCACTAAAGATGGAGAACTTGAGGCAGCATTGTGATTTTGAACAGGATTGCATGTTTTCACCCTTACTTAAACACCTTGAGACTTGCACTGTTCAACTTCCTAGTTAAAATATTTTCCATGGTTGAATACTTTAATAGGCAGATAATCAACTTAATTAGGGTTGCATCAGATCGTTGCATGCCTACATGTCTACATAATTACCCTTTTGCCTGCACTGTTCAAGTTCATAGTTTAAATGTTTTCCCTGGATGAATACTGTGTTATGATATGATATGATGTGGCATTTATAACGCGCCTATACACAAGTGTTTCAAAGCGTGACAAGGCAAAGGAGGGGGAACAGAGGGAAGATAGACAACGATCTTACTAGGCCAAGTGTCATTCAGATCACGCAAGTGCAAAGGAAGGGGGAGGGGGGAAAGTGCAGTGCATGGGATAATAGAATAACAAGATAAATAAACGGCCAGCAGGTGGCAAGTGCAGGGTGAATGCAGAACATAAGTGCTAGTGGGGGGACTGTCGGGATACAGAAAACAGTCCACAGGTGCAGGGGTTGGCAGGGAGGCAGTGCAGGCGTGCATCTGGCAGGGCTAGGGCCCGAGATAAGATGGGTGGCCAGGTAACCAGTGCAGTTTCAGTAACAGCCAGGACTTTAGCAGGGGAGAGGGGGAGAGAAAGCAGAAGCAAAGAGGGGGGTTTTCAGGTGCTCCCGGAACCGCAGGTGGTTCTCCTCAGGTTTCAGGGAGGCTGTTCCATAGGGAGGCCCCAGCCAAAGAGAGAGATCTGCCACCAACCCGTTGCTTGGAGAAGCGACTGACACTGAGGGAGTTGGAGGCGGATGAGCGAAGAGCTTGGCAGGAAAGGTATCGAGGAAGAGAGAGTTGAAGGTATTGAGGCCCCAGACCCCAGAAGGCCTTGTGGACGATGCAGAGGGTTTTGAACTTAATCCTTTCAGCCACTGGGAGCCAGTGCAGGGATTCCAGTCCTGGAGAGATACGATCCCTGAGCTTGAGGCCAAGGACAAGTCTCGCAGTCCTGTTCTGGATGAGTTGCAGAGGGCGTAGAGTGGAAGCAGGCAGATTTAGAAAGAGGCTGTTGCAATAGTCCAGCTTAGAGAGAACCAGAGCTCTTGAGACAGTGACCTTCTGGGGGAAGGAGAGGAAAGGAAGAATACATCTGGGGAGGTGCAGCTAGTAGTGTGACTTTTTAGAGACGTCAGAGATATGAGGCGAGAAAGGCGAGATTGCAAACTTGTCAGCATAAACCAACATTATGTTTTCTGGCACATTTGGTCATACAGGGTAGTTGCCCGCATTAGAAATCATAGGTGATGATGTGCAGCTTTTCCGGTGCCTCTTAAACGTATCAATAATCAGAGGTTTGTCTAGTTCCATTAACACTGGCTCCCACATTTGAAGAGCCTTTCCATGAAGGAAAAAAATGAAGACCCGCAATCCCATCTTTGTCAGAAATGCTGATGGAAATGCTCCAGGGACACGATCAAATGCCCTTTGGTGGTCTTTACAAAACAGCAAATTATTCTTTCATAGCAAAGGCATAGTCGATGAGTTCAGTGAAACCCTATGCTTGAGAGTTACTGGCCTGGGGGAAAGGCTGTGTACTTGGAAACATGCATGCATGAATTGACTCCAGATGCCAGAAAACATTAGAAGGAAATGGCAGCTACCATTAATAAACTGCCTAAAAATGATGTGGGACCAGACAGGTTTCCAATCATATCTTTTTTTTCTTTTTTTTTAATTCTCCAATGTTACCATTCCACTGCTGCTGAAAACTATCAACAATAAATAAAATAAAAAAATAAATAAACAAAGTGACGAGACTGGTTATAGTGCCACCTCCTGGGAATAAAGGTAAATATAAGAATATGTTTTAACAAACATCAATAGATGGATTGTCAAACTGCCCAATATGATTATTTAAAAGTATACCTATTTCAAATGTGTTTAGAGCTAGCAAAAAAACATTTTCCTAAGTGTTGGTTAAGCTAAAGTGTTAGGTGGAATGCCCCCCCCCCCTTGAGGGCGTTATGGTAGGTATGGGGAGCAGCTTTGGAAGAGTGAAACGGTCAATGAACACAGCAACGTTGTTGCCCACTTTATTGGTGAAGAAAGAGGCAGACCATTCAGGATGAGGTCAGAGAAAAGACAATTCTGAGTGGTTAGAAGGAGCCCCCCCCGCACACAACCCGATCAGAGTGAGTGCCACTCACTCCCAACAAACAACATCATGGTCATTTAATGGAAATGAGGATGAGGGCCGCTGCCAATTCTTCAAATCACAAAACCCCATCTATGCGTTAAAACAGTCAGAGGACACTGCTAACCTAAGGCTTTAGCAAAGACAGTAACAAAATGATGCTCAAGGTTGATGAATCCTGGGGAAGCACTTGGCATTGCTAGTCATAGACACAATCTTTCCCAGAAACCCTCTGAGTCGATGTGAACTACGACAAATCTGAGGTTTTGGAACTATGGAAAATGATTGATATTCCCATCATCCAAACCACATTGACAATAATATTGTCCTGAATGCACATGTGTGGTGTTTCGGTGGCAGGGGAGAAAAAAAATCACCCTTTCCACCTGCCAGATTTCTATATCTGAACATTTCACTTACCTGGGAAATTCTTGGCACTCGGTCGTCTCACAGAGTCGTGCATACCCACCGGACTCATGGGTTCCCTTACTTCAGCTCTTAACGCAAACACAGAGGTTGCAATGAGAGGGCCTGTTATGAAATAGAATCGGAAATTAATATGCAATATACAGCACCCTGGTATGGTAGCTAAAACACAACATGAGAGTGAGCAGAGTGCATTTTGTCAGAGGGGAAAAAATATTTTCAAAGGGTATGCCAGTGACCTACCAAGATCACCAGCCTGCCCACGGAGAAAAGAGTGGAAAAAAGTAATCAATCACCTCTGTAGTTCCTTGAGTACTGGCTAACAAACTTGGAGTAAAAATAACAGCAATGCTTTAAATATCAAACAAAAGTGGCCAGAATATTGGGATATAGTACTACAAACAGAAAAGCAAAAATTGACGTTACTTTAGGGTTTCCTGTTTTAAGTGTTTGTTTTTTGAAATGCTGCTGCAGTTTGACAAGTGCTTTAGAAATTGTTTTATTTCTCAGTGTTTTCCCTCAAGAAAATTGCAGACAACTGTTTTTTTTTTCCAGCATATACAAACTCATTTGCTTTAATTGCTGCATATGTGACATGGTGAAGAAGCAAAGTCACAGGAAAATGTTTTGGAACTAATCATTTTCACACAAGAACAATACTGTTTGCATTAGAAGTATAATTTTTCATTTGCCACTAGTTTTCTAAATCTAACTGGCTCGCAGTTGGCTTGCATTCTCTTCATTGACTTTGGAAAGGTCATGATTTTGCTGCTCTGCAAGCTTAAGGAAAGGCAGGTCTCCAGTTTTTTACCAATGCCATTTGGAGAACCGTCTTTCCATAAACTTGCAGTGAAGTCAATTTACGAGCTCTGCAAAGTTGAAAAAAAAGCTCTGCATAACATTGGGTGTTCAAGAGAGACAGGCACGGGGGGCTGGAGGATGAACCGTGCAGTGCATTGCTTTGGCGGGTTGGCTGGAAGAAGTTGCACATTTTACCCCAGAGAAACTATATGACCTTAAGCCAATACAGGCAAAAGAAGGACTGCCTTTCCTACAGATCAGCTCATTCGTGCAAAACAGCTGCATTTGGAACACAATATCAATAGGGGTCGTTTGGAACACAATATCAACAGGGGTGTGCACTGTGTATGGTAATTTTCTCACGGACAAAACTCTAGGACTCTACTAGTAACAGTTGTAGCAAATGCAAATCACAGAAAACAATACTGCAATTAGGCATGAAAAAGGTGTTTTGTATGTCATCACTCAAAAACCAACATATGATCTCAGTGGGGGTTTACCAGATTTTATTGGTTAAAATTTAAATCCAGAAAATATATCCATAGAAACCAATGCAAACTGCAGTAAAGGCACATATAGTGCCCAGCAGTGCTCCAGAGAAGATTTGGAAGTGGAAGTATTTTACTCACTATTCTTTTTAAGTTGGCAGTAAAATGCTTTTTTAGGGAGTAAAAATGTAAGTTCAATTCCCAATGAGAGTATGTTATAAGCAAGTAAAAATAAGTTTTAACTGAAAGACAGAAATGTTTTCGTAATATTTATTTCTTTGCATCTAGTTATTCATGCACATTAAAAGATACATGTTTACGTCTTACAATCAGGCAGTTAAATAGTTTCTTCCTGTGGTACTACTGCTCCAAACATATCCATCGAGCTGTGAGGGTGAAAGCAGAGGTGCAAGATACTACATGTCTGTTTCCTGGGTTTTGTTGGGAGTATTTTTGCTCCCTATTTTTAGGGAGTATTTTCCAATTTTTAGGGAGCAAAAGTGGCCGATACACCCCTTATCTGTAGGGTTGGTGCCCAGAAACAGAATACCTAGAGAAATATGTATTAATTCTAAGACGATTTCATTACTCTGGATCTTCTTTCCATGATAGATGTAAAGTAAATTGTAGGCTCTTCATTATAATTATAATGAGTCTTCAGTTGGCATTGAGCCAATATGTTCCATCACATAACACTACCTCCCTCATCCATTCATTACAGCCATCAGAAATTCATCCCTGTAGTTAGTTATTGCAGAGTGCCTTAAAAGTGCTGATTATAATTTATCTCATGAAAAAATCGTTTTCCTCATTTAAGACCTCTGAGCTGTGTAGCCAATATAACTCCCTCTACTTTCTTTTTCCTTGGTCCTTATGCTCCTAGCCATTGCCCTTAGATTAAATGACCAGATTAAAGGAATGTAAGGAAATCAAAGGATTTCTGTATGTCAACGGGACACCTATGACTTAGTGAGAAAACAAAGGTCTAAATGCACCAAAATATATAATCTCACCCAAATGTCCCTGTTACGACTTTCCCTCTCCTGTATTACTGTAGCTGTACGGGTGAAAGTGTGACATGTATCACTTCCCATCCGACCTGATATTGGGTGATTTGATCTCCCTGGATGCTTGGATATCAGACCCCCCTGCTGACAAACTGCCCACCTTACTCCTCCCCTGTTAGCTCCCCACTCCCTTGTCCCTCTGCCTCCTCGCCATGTTCTTCCCCCTATGATTGTAAAGCGCCCACAAGATCTGCAGACAAGAGCAGAAAAAGAAGCTCAGCATATCTGAAGATCGGGGAACAGCTGAACACCCATGCAGAAAGAAGGAAGAGCCCAGCAGGTGTGAGCTCTGACAAGAATGACACAGGAATGACCAGTCATAATCAAGGCAAGACAACATAAAAACAATTATTTAGAAATATGCTTTAGAAGCACACGTGTGCCATTTAAATTGAATCAATAATTTACATGATTCCTAGAGATACAAGTAAACGCATTTAGCAAAGGATTATGGGAATTTTTAGTGGGATACAAGGGAAGCATTTTGAGAAATTCCTGTTAAGATACAAGGAAGCATTTGAGAAACTTTACTTTGATTACAAAGTACACCAACAAGTATAGAGACAGAAGGAGCACTTAAGGTTGTAGGTGAAAGGGTCAACTGCAATTGATTCGAATGCAACAGTTTCGAGTCAAAAGGACCGGAAAAAAAGGTTGAATGTTTTTTTTCTTTGGGGGGGGTCCCCCCACGAACTCCTGTTTTTGGTGTAAAAACCACTTTTTTTCCTATACGGAAGCCAAAAAATAATAATACATTTGAAAAAAGGCATTCAACCTTTTTTTTCAGTCCTTTTGTTTTTCGAAAATATTGTAATTCGAAACAATGTATGCGACCCTTCAAGTTCCAAAACCTAATATATGTACACAAAGAGAGGCCTACATTTAATTTTTGATTGAGACCAATACACTATTTAGTTCGATCTACCTGTTCAGTGTGGAGATAATACATCACAGCACACTTTGGTGCAACACTACACTTTTAAGTAGATCATGTACAAACAGACAGACAAGCTTTAATGAACTAAGAGTGAACAAATAATTGCAACCATTGTGGCGTTAAGCCCCCATTCCAACGGCTGGAAAGGGGCGTAACGGCCCAGCAGCCCAAGTTAATGGACCAAGCGAAGCTGAACGTGGACTTAAGGCCATTAGCACCCTGGGTTGCTAAAGAGGTAACACAGGGAGGTAAAAAAAAAAAAAAGTACTTTCCTTTGTACAACAGGACGTCGCGCGCGTCCCGTTGTACAAAGGAAAATACTTATTCAAGAAGGCTGCCATGGAAAGGGAAGAGGGTCTCTGTCCCTTTCGATGGTGCCCTGCAGGAGCAGAGAGGAAGGAGCGGGAGGGAGTACCACCGCTGTGGAAATAAGGTATGTGGGGGATGGGACGGGATGGGGGAAAAAAAGAATGGGACGGAGGGTGCGGGGAAGAGGGATGGTGGGGGTAGCCGGCCGTCAGCTGGAATGGAACGCAGGCTTTCACCGGCGGTTCAAACCCGCGTCCCTAGCCACCGGATTGGCTGGCTGCCCCCAGCCAGTATGCTCAGGTATAATATTTTATTCTGAAGAATGGATTCATGAAAGGTGGCTATATTTTGCATCAGCCCAGACGCGTTTTGTGTTAAGGTGGTTAAAAGTGCATGACAAATGTTTTTAATAAATCCTTTTCATAATATATACCAACTCTGTATTCTTGCAACTCATTGAAAACAAAGACCAGTGCCTGAGCTAAAAGGGATATATTTGTTAGGAATAACATATGCACATGTGAAATATCCAGGGACAAGCTACTTCCTCCCGGCAATAGCGGGGAAAGTCTGAGAGAAGCACGACATAAGATGTACAGGAAGTAGACGCACAGACCCACAGACTCACGCTGGTCTTTATTTTTGATTGACAGCTGAATAAGCTACATTTTACATTTATAATAAATAGGACTTTTTTCTGAGCACAGCTCACTCGTAAGTCATAGCGAGCAAGTGGAAAAATAGAAAGCACCTTTAGTAAATGATAAATAATTTTGTAATCTTCCTTTGAAAGCGAATGACCTTCTTTCAGGGCAAGTGCTGAAGTCATCAAAGGTGGAATTCACATGAGGACTATTTTTCACGCCACCCCTTTATTCTCATCATTCTCCTGCTGTTACAATTGCAATAATAAGTACCTGCGTCAAAGCAAAAAGGAATGACCTGGATCCAATGCAGCAGCTAGTTGCTAGGAGAGCCCCCCTGGTTACTCTGTCAACCCCCGACCCATCCTTAAAAACGGGCCAAGAGTAACAGAGCACCCAGGGAAACCCTCTGGGGAATAAAACCCTGTGGAAGGTCGTCAACCTCTAATCCTTCTTTCCGTGCAAAGTTTGCTGAGTGCTGTGAAGTCTTCTCTGCTGACCGTGGTTATACCCTAGAATGGCTTTACGAGTTAACCAATCCCCGCATGAAGGTAGGTAGAGTAAAGATTAGTATACTATAAGACTGAAAGGAAAGCACTCAAGAGGAGGTATTGTAAGGTCTTGTAGGAAATAATTCAGACCGTACCCAGGTGGTGATTAGGCAAGAAGGAATGGTTAATGTGGTTTCTGGATCAGGCTGAATGGTAAGGTGTGCTTTCAAGAAGAAGCAAAGAACTCGAATTCAACAGAAGAAATCGCAGAGCCGATTAGAATACTCCCTACCTGTCGCCTGATGAACAGGAGGCGTTCTTTTGGGGCTTAAAGGGAACTGCGAGGATACACGGCCACACCGACTGAGTCAGGTTTGCAGGTCCGTGAAGACTTGTTTTCGTTACAAATTACTGCACGAAATGAAATAGTTGTATCGGGGCTAAGGAGGTTGTAAGCTGAGGCTTCAGGAGTACTTGTGGGAGAACTACAAGAAAGAATATGCAAGTTGCGAATCATGCGCGGGTAGCTGACCGTCACTATGGTAACTATCAACTATGCTAATTCCCGGAAGGATGCCGCGGTTGCAAGGCAGAGGTAGCAAGACGAGAAATCCTTGTAGGTATCAGGGAGATCTAAATGAGCAGAATAAACACAAAACGTTAAGGCAGTAGATAGAGTTGGAGTGAGATACAAAGGATCGAAAGAAGGCGATCTTATGGAGCGTTCACTGGAGCAAGAAGCAACACAGAGAGCCTCTGCTCAGCAGGTCAGAAATGCTGTGTTTCTGGAAGGTGGCGGAGCCTGGAATCCTTCTGCAGTCGGACAGAGTGCAATGCTGCCGTGGTTGTGCAGCACCATCTTGGAAGGACTCTTGAAAGTAGCATTAACCCGCTTCCATTGCTGCCACAAGGACCTGCTCACCCTCCTCCCCATCCCATCCTTACAACTCTGTGGCTATCACTGCCTGCTGCTGAGATATCATCCCTCCCCCACTAATATCGAGAGCAAAATACTGATCTGCATGTTCCACAACCTCCTCCAGTGAGACAGTGACCAACAAAACAACCTGTCCCCCGAGTACTGGTAGACTGCAGCTCAGCCACGGTAACCTCCCCCTCGGTCCCTGTCTCCCTCTATAAACACCCCAAATCCTCCCCCTGACCTGCTGGCGCTGACTACCTCGTCCAACAGGGAGGTTGAGGAGTAGTCCAGCTCCTACTCATCTCCACCTGGCACTACGACCAGCACTCCTCTGTAAGAAATTGCAGTCTGCTGTGTTTGGCCTAAGGTATTATTATGAAATATACATAGTGACAAAGACAAACAAATGGAATCAAGGCAATAAAATTGACACGCGTGTAGCAGAGCCAGCAATTTAAATTACCCTGTTCAATGAAAGGACAGGTCACTCTCCATTCCTCTCCTGACCTTAGGGCTTGCTCTTGCCTCTTCTCTCTGTTCACTGCGAGTTCAAAGGGGCTAACAGAGAGAGAGAGAGTGAAGCAGAAATCGTCTCCTCCACTAAAAGTACCAAAGGCATGTGTTTTGAGTGCTAGGCAAGAAAAGATCTTTCTTTGTCAAACGACTGCAAAGGAGAAGCAGAAGTAATCCGGGTGATACATTTATTAAGCTAGCTAAGGCAAAGACCAGCAAGTGTTAACTTTATTATTTCGAAAGACAGTCCTGCAATTCCATTCCTAAAAGTTGATACATAATGCATAATTACATAATTGCTACTGTAAGACACTGCAGTGCCTGTTGTTCAGTAAAGTTTAGGTTAGTGTAGCTAAATCTCATACTGTCAACTATATTTTATTTTGTTGGGGAAGGTGCATCATATTGGTGAGTGAACACTTTAGAAAATGTACATGATCACACAGCCAAATGCTTGTGATGGCAAAACTAGTTCTGTGACCTGCTCGTTGTATATATCTGTGCAAAGCTGCCCTATACAGGGGCTGATGCCATACATTGTATGGGATCCCAGACATTGTATCTTAATACCCTGTTGCTTTATACCAGCTACCCTGCAAGCAAAATGGCAGCAAACTGCAATATACCACCTAGTTTGCCCAGTTCTCTGCCTGCTATGCCATCCACTCTACTTAGTCTCTTACTTTCCTCTTACATAATGAATATACAAAGTGGACTAGATGTTTACGCAAAATAGTGATTAACCGTTCCATCCAGTCTGTACATCTATAGATCTACCGCAATACCATGCACTGTAGTTAGCCTCCAGAGCTCACTTATAACGGCATTATATATTACCACCAGCGGGCCGGGGGGTGCCAGAATTCACAAGTGGAAGCTGCAAAAAGCTGCCTGCGATTAATGCCTGCCCACTTACCTACACCTCCGCCCGGCTGTAGTGCCACACATCGACCTCGACCCCCCTGCCCCCTACACCCGCCCATTCACCTGCATACCTCTTGGCTCCCATCCAGATCCTGAAAATAGTTATTTCCAACTACGGAGACGTTATTTCCTTTTAAGGGAAGCAGTAATTACGCAAACCCGTATTCCTTAAAAACCAGCAAAGAAATTATCAGAAACCCAGATGAGACTCAGATTGCCAGTAGCAATAAATACTGCTTTCATGGGTGCATAGGGCTGGAATTCTACTTGGGTCTGTCTGGCTTGGGCTCGAGAACCTTTAGATGCCCTGCCCTCCCCCAAAAGTGCCATTTATCCCTATATTGAACACCATTGATATCAATGACAGGCAATGGGCCATCTTGTCCACCTGAAGTTGACAATTACCCTGACAGCCGCAACACCATACTTAGTCTTAGGTTAGGACTTTCCTATAACAATGTGAATTTTTTGATTTACAAAACTTCTGAACTTTTCTTTTCATAGCAAAGGATGAGTGATGTATACAATACACAGAAACTGCCATGTGCAACACCGACTGCACCCAGTTTCACAGAGCCTTGCACTGAAAACTGTTTTCAGAGCATTTTTATCATATCTTAATTTATTTGTGTCCATTCATGCAGCTAATCTTTACATTTTACAGACACTCATCTCACTGTTATCTTACTTCCGTGGTTCACAAAAATGCTGTATTGTTGCTCATTTTATGTCTAGGGTACTGATAACGTCTGGTGACATTAAAAATATCAGTGTAAAATTTCTAATCAAATAGGTTTGTTTGCTAATCAAGAACATTTTAATAAGCACACTCTGCTTATCAGTTTTTTAAAACGAATGTATGCCTTGGGAATCATACAAGAATTACACTTACAGAAAGGGAAAGGCTTGTCGCAAAACAAAAAGTAAGAATAAAAGGGCCACTGTTCTAAGGAAGAGTTTGCGGGTGCACACAAAACAAACACAGGAAATGGAAGATGTCTGGAACTTTTTTTTTGCTTTTCAACATTTTTTGGGTGACAAAGAGAAATGCACATCAGGAACTTTCTCATGGCTTTTTAAAAAGGTTTATCAAACACCAGCAACGTTATGGTGAGTTTAAAAAGGCTTTAAAAAAACCTTTACACCTGAAATGTGAAAGAAGAATAAGTCACTTGAGCCAAGTCATAAATGCTGCAGCGCCACCCAGCAGACATCACTGGACGTTCAAATCCATTTCAGTGCCAAACGAGCAGAGCATTGTGTGTATGCAATTATCAAAATGTAAGTGTTTTGCTCCAGAAAGAAGAATGGTTAAAAGGGGAAGGTAAGAGCATGGGCCAAACACTAACAGACAAGGCATAGCACAGGTATCAAGAAACACAGAAGAAGCAGAAACTAACAAAACTCTTCCAAAAATCACACCAGGCCAGAATCCTCCAACACATCACCAAATTTGGAGCCTACCTTGTACTTGTATCCCTGCTGCAAAACAAAACCCCAAAGTAAGCAGGAAGCGAGCTGGTTCTTTTACATGTTGTTAACCCTTGTCTCGATGGCTCAAGTTCTCTAATTGGCCGACAACCTCTCTATCGATGTGATAAGTGCCTCATTGGACCGCAGGACTTGAGCTCCATCTGGAGACCAAGGCCAGGGCTCAACCCATAGGACATTCTGCAGGAATATCGTGGGATGAGGTGGATCCTGCCAGAAAAGCTCTAGTCTGCTGCAGGGCACATTTTGGGAAGTTTGAACACCCATAAGATTAAGCAATGATACTACACCAGACACCAATGATGCAATCTGTGTGGTCAGACATACAAAAAATGTATATCAGGCCAAGGTTTGGCCCAATTCTTGGACTAGCAAGTTGTGCCCTTAAATAAGGGTCCTACATTTTATGGTGCAAGATTTACTTATTTATTTATGGATAGAATATCTTGGATTGTGAATCATGAATTTGCATTTAAAACGTGTGTTTTATTTGAAACGTGATGTTTTTAATTTATATTATGTTATAATCCATGTGTCTTAATGACTGTGGTTTCTATGATTGTTGTTTTATTTGACTGTTACGTATAAGGTAAAACTTCTTTTTGTTGTTGTATTATTTTCAAGGCGTTTTTATGACTGAAATATTAACTCTAAAAAAATATGAGTTTTATCATCCGAATAATAAAATTAAAAGAAATCAGGAGGACAAAACTAAGCTATTATATTGGTATGGGCCGAAAAACGAGTACACAGTGATTTAAGATGGCTGCTACATACACAATCATTTCCCTTTTAGAGGTTGCTAAAATATGTACTATTGTATGTTAATAATTAAAAAAACAAAATGTTTTATTTATATCCCTTTCTTTCGTTGCCATTCCACAGTTTTATGAGTTGCACTCCGGTAATAAATCCAGTGATTCACCGCCAGAGTCCAAAAACGATTAAAAATTCAAATCTTCATTGAAATAAAACTAAAATTTAAAAATTCTTTCTTCATTCTCCCACAGTACATTGGCCAGCAGTCAACTGCAGCTTGAGGCTTTTCATCACAATTCCATGGCTTGTTCAAAATTGCTACCCACGTGAATCACACTCGTATATAGTGGTGTAATGATGGAAAGAGAAAGAGGTACACACAAATGACAACCTTGTCAGCCATTTTGCCTTGGGTTGTTCAGAGAATGTAATTCAGTCATTAGCCGGATATCTGACCTTATTTAACAGATTGCATCTGCTAGTATACCACACATATAGTGTCAACAATGGTTTTATAAAGTGCCTGGTGCATTGTCTAATTCGTCTACAGTATTTACTGTGTTACCTAGTGCATTTGAAGTGTGTGACTCTTTGATCGGTGGTGCATACTGCTGCAAATAATTCAATATTCGCGGGTTTTCAATCATAGCATATTCATCAACGCAACAAAATAAGTGCAAATAACGTTGCATGTGATAAAGAGACATGCGCCATGGAGGAAAAGGAGTCACAAAATATTCGTAAATGAAATATGAATAAATACAAAAACGATGCTGTATCAAATGTTAAGACTGTCAGAGTGGTTATAACAAGAATTGGCATCAATAAATAATATGCCATATATTCGACATTATGTCAAATCTAGCAGCAATGGATTAAGTGTATGGTGCTTTTTTTTAAAGTGTCTAGTGCATAACAATCTTCAACCTTTTTCAAAAAGAAAAAATGAGATCTAGCTATAGTGTCCAGTACCCCGTTCTGACACTGGCAACTGGAAGGCGGAATCTCAATTTTTAGCATATTCATATCAATAGCACAGTTATGGATGTTACTAGATAAAGTGTCTAGTACCTAAAATAATGATATGAAATGTTATTGTTTTTGACGTAAAACTGAACATTACTGATAAAGTGTCAAGTGCATAGATAGATGACATGGGCTAACATGTGAAAAATTATCATCATGTATCGGTCTCAGTTGACATTATTCTAAAATAGATCTATATAAGCAGGAATAAAGAAAATGTCTGCCGCTACTTATATTGGAATTCAATATTCTAAACAATGCTAGTAACCACGGATGGAATTCATGTCAATAGCACAGATGTTGACATTTCTAGATAAAGTTTCTAGTGCCTCAGAGAACAACATAAAATGTCATTGTTCTTGGCATAAATGTGAACATTGATGAATAAAGTGTCTAGTGCATGAAAAGACAACATGGACTGGCAACGTATCCATCAAGGTTGTCATTAATCTGACACATATATAGGCATTGATGGATAAAGTGCCTACTGTTATTATTGTTTGAATACAATCCTTATAAAGACGCCAGTGGCTATGGGTGGGGCATCAGTTCTTAAAATAAAATGTCTGATCCAATGTAGACTACTCATTGATAGCCACTGTTTAAGGGTAGCTGAAATATAAACTGCCTGCCCATCAAAGCATACAATAAGGTCTCCGCTAATTCCGACATTTATAACATGTAAACTCATATAGACTGACAAGTAATCCCACAATAAACGTATACCTAACCATCCAAGAAAAATGGGCTGGAAAGTAAAAGGAACTAGGTAAGGTAAAAACACAAAATTCATATCTATCCCAAGTGGGGAAACACCTACATAAGTGCCAAAACAATTGTTTATAACTAAAGATGTGAATAGGCAAATAAATGCATCAAACAACGTGTCACCAGTATACAGGAAGAAATATGTTTTGCTGGTGAAAGAATAAAGGTAGAGTTAAGTTTCTCAAAACTCAGTTGTTCGTAGCTTCTTATGGTTGATACAGGCCAGGCGTCATAGCATTCTTGCATAGAATGCCATGTGACTGTTTGTAGGTGTCCAAGTGTATTGTTACTCATAACAAGGGTATTGTAATTTCTTCCTCTTGTCTTTCTGTTTGCTCTGCCTTCTTGACAGAGTAACCCCATCTCTTCTAAAAAATTGAGACGTACACATGGTTCTTCTTTTTCACTTTGTGTGACGTCCGATTCTGAGGTGGACGGAGCTATATCAAGGGTATTCTCATTGTTGCTTACAAATATGTCTGCCACTCTCTTGGCTTGTTTTCTCATATAGTTGAACCTGCAAGCATATGTGTAGACACTCCCATTTTCGTTGTCTTCTTTGTCTTGCAAAAATGTACGTCGTTTTCTTGTCTTCATTTCTTCCTCATATGTTTTTAGACCAATGTCCATATTGGTTTTCGTTTGCTCCCCCCCCCCCCTCGCTTTCATTGACCAGTTTAATTTGGTCTTCTATTTCAGTCATTTTTTTCAAAATCTTTTCCCGATCACTTCCGGCATATGTTAAAAGCAACTTGAGAAAGGTGTTTGAACAGTGGTTAGTAGCGTCCCCCCACTAAGGTAGCATTTCAGGATCCTGTTCCTCAAAGGACAGTGTGGTAAGGATTCTAAGCCCTCGGGGAATCCTCCCTATGTCTATATAATGTAGGGAGTGTTCCTCCCACAACTTACTGACCTCTCTTTTCTTTAATTTTTGTAATTCTGTCAATAGAGAAATCTCACTGTTATCCTTACCTCTTGTCGCTGCAGCGTTGCTTTTATTTTTGACAGTGGTAAGTGTCTCATTAAAAAGTGTATGTGCCTGTTCCTTTCTTGCTGCCTCTCTGCTGGCCTGGGAGCTCATGATAATAAGCAGGTGCGTAGCACGGCTCTGGCCTATGTGAATGCTGGATCCAATGTATACATTTTAGTATATTCCTTGAGTTATTCCTATGCAAAATATTTTCCAATCCAACCCAAATAGCAGAATTACAAGTATTACGCCAAATCCAATAGCTGTGCAATCATGCATTAGGTGGAACATACCTTTCTGTAAGGTACTCTAATTTGGTTGCCATAGACAGAGCAGGTGATTTTCACAGCCCGCTCTATCCGCTCAGAAGTGAAGAGTTCCTGTTCGGGCGAGCAGTGCACGTTTGTGATTATTGTATTTTGAAGTGTGTTTTTTTGTGGTGCTCTGGATTCTGTAGGCTTGACTGTCAAAGGCGCTCCTTACTGCATGCCTAGCTCGGATCCCCTCTCTCCAGTTGAAGGAAAATAGGCCTGCACGAACGCAAGCCTGAAGAGAAAGATATGACATGCTTAGCTTGCTAAATGGCAAATTCTGAGCTGTAGGAAGGAGCCTGGGCCATTCCTAAAGCAGGGCAGGACCTGAAATCCCTTTGCCTATGTGAGCCAAAGCTTTGCAAGTGTGTGGGGGGTGTTGAGAAAACACAGAAGCCCCACCCACGTTGACTCTGAATTCTAGGCAATCTAATTGCTGGTCAATATAAGTCGAAACAAGTTGAACCATTTTGTCCATCTAAGACTGAGAAAATGAGGCACATGTATTTACAATAATAAAAAATAAATATAGTTTTACCCAACGCGACCAAGGCCTGATGAATGTCTTTCATCACGTTCCTGTAGAGTTCCTTCTGCCACTCATGTAAAAGCTTCCACTCCATTTCAGAGAAACAGGCCGCAACATCTTGGAAAGTAACTGGGGCCTAGAAAAGGAAAGAGTAGCTCAGGGCAATCATTTAGCAATACATTAATTGACATATAGTGCGACCACAGTCCCTATTTTCATCTCTTTCCCAAATTACAGCTGTGAATCCCAGGAGAAAACAGTGAAATGAGCAAATTGGAGGGACCTCTTTGTCCCTCACAGCCACATCATTCTACATTTCTAGAAGAGGCATTAGATGGAGCACCCCATGGACAAGTATTATAGACTTCGGTGGGCCGATTCATGTCGTAAGCCTTTCTTGGCCGCAAATTGAGTACCATAATTGTGGGTAATAGCACTGGTAATTCTAACACCAGTAACCAAGAGCTCTGAAACAGGGGAAAGATGCAGGCATGCTGTGCTATGTAAAAACACCACATAATAATAATAATAATAATAATAATAATAATAATAATAATAATAATAATAATAATAATAATAATAATAATAATAAGGATCAGAGTGGCTTCCAACATTTCACAACCTTAATGGGAGTTAACCCCAGGACAAGAGGTATGGTTAAGACAACTAACACACAAATAACAATCGCTCCCTCTTGACAAGGTGTTGAAAGTTCCCATTATGTTTGTTAATGGTTATTGCCACAATGTTTAACCAGACCTGCTTAAAAAAGATACAGTCCAATCAAGATACTGTCCGAACCTCATATTGTCTAAAATGTACAACCAAATTAATAGTGATAGGCAAAAAAGGCAATGAGTTTGGAAACTAGCGCTTTCTTGTGCCCCTATCTACAACCTCATTCACTAGTTAATTAAATACTGCTGCTGAGCCAAAGCCTGTCAGGTTAAAATACTGGCAGGGCCGACTCACCCATTTATTATTTGACGACAATGCATTGAGTAACTTTAACTGGGTAATAATAACCCCTATTAGCACATTGCGGTTGTTACTGATCTCCTCTCAGCCAATCAAAATGTTCAGAATACTGTCAATAACTATTACCATTGAATGCATTCAACATAGCTTGACTTCAGAAGCAAACAGGGAAATAGAATGCATTTCCTTGCATACAAAACACAGCAATGCAATTTCCCAGCAAGATATATTTGAAAAAGACACTCCAATTTCCCATGTCAAAGTGAAAGCTAAAACATGGAACAACTATTTCACTTTCAGATTGATTCATATTGTTATGCTTCAACAGTTTATCGTTCATGTTTTATGTATCATGTTGTTCTTTGTACAGCGCTTTGGTGTAAGGCGCTTTATAAATCAATAAAATACAAATACAAATATTGTAAGGAAGGCATGGTATTAAACAGTGAAGACAGACACAAGTGATCACAGTTCAAGGATGTTTATTGAACTTCAAATTGGTTGGTTGAACGCCTATCAAGACCTAAAGCTAAGGATGGGAGCACTGGTCCACCCCCAGGGTCTGGATCCAAAGGCGATGGCCGTGCCCTAGCCACATGAGTGAGAGATCCGCAGGGACTAGCGGGTGAGACACATTTTGGTTTCTCACAATATAGAGAAATCATTTACTTTAACATAAGCATAATGCATGCTCTTGCTAAAATTGTTCCAGTTTACCCAATTTACAATTAAAATGCTTACCCCAGAAAGACAACCTTATAATAGTAAATAATAAAACTACATTTAATTTACTAACACTTTTTGTGTATTTGCTTTACTCACTATTAAACTAAAATGTTTTACTTCACCATCATAACTCCAACACCTATTGCAGTAGTGGCTGTCTGGTCCTTGGGAGGGGCCATTATTGCTTGGGATAATGACCATTGCCCAACTTATCAGTGATGAGGACCCCTCGAGAGGTCTACATGGCTATAATATCACAGAGACTACAGGAATCCAGCACAAAAGGCTACATAAAACTGGGATTTATTATTATCTGTGGTAAACAGGAGAGGTGCACACAATAAGCACCTAGGATCTTAATGCAACTAATTACACTTAAGCAAGTAACAGTTAATAGGGTAAACTGCTTGTAGGTGTGCTTGAGTTAGGATACTATTGCTGGGGTATGCTGCAGAACTAGTAATGATGGGCCCTACAGTAGGCCCATTTTAAAAATAAGTTGAACAGATAAACCAGTATTCTGCGCTTACCAAAACTATTGACTTATGATAAATAGTTGTGGTAAGCGGAGAATACTGGTTTATCTGTTAAACTAATTACACTTAAGTGCTGAGCTGAAATATTAAGGAGCAGGTGTGCTGCATCTTACTATGAGTGAACATGCCTCCATATGCCACTATTTTGATAAGACTGGCACGTGCCTCAAATATATACAAAGCACAAATAATACATAAATTACACGATCTGCAATAAGACACAGAAGCAAGTTATTTACCATAACTTTAATTTAGAATGACAACTCTGGGTCAGATTCTGCAAAATAAGAAAAATGCCATGTTGTGAGGTTAAGGGTCTTATATTTGCATATATACAAAATATGAAGGATATGACAAAGTTACTCACCGTAGTCACTACCTTAATCCTAGTCCATAGTCCCCTTTCCTCCATGCTTGTGGGACATTCCGTCCATCAGAACTTTTTTGTCCTTCATTTATTTTTATGCTGGGCCACCGCACGTGACCGCAGCTCCAACTTCCTGAGCTCCGCCTCACGCATCGCCCTTCAGTCCTTTTCTATCGCCAGGTCCAGGACCATTTAGCAAATTAGAGTACACTTTTTGGAGGGGGTGGCTGGTGGGCGTATAGAGGAAAGGGGACTATGGACCAGTAGTAGGGTAGTCACTACAGTGAGCAACTTTGTCATACTCCTACGTCACATCCCCTTTCCTCCATACTTGTGGGAGATTCCCAAGCACTGACCAAAGGAAAACAGGAGGATGGAATTTCCCTTATTGAAACAAATTCTTAAGAACTGCCTGGCCGAATTGGGCATCAACCCGAGAGCTCAGGTCAAGACAATAATGTCTGCAAAAAGCCAAAGGGGATGCCCACGTACAGCCTTGGCTATGGACTATCAAAAGGATGTAATTTTGGAAGGCAACAGCAGCCGCTTTGCCACAGACCAAATGCGCATAAATGCCCTTTGGTGCCTGAAGGCCTTGTATTTTGTAGGCCTTGGAGGTACATGAAGCTATCCAACGAGATATGGACGCCTTTGAGGCAGGGTTCCCTTTTGGGTCACTGTGATGCTGAAAATGCATTGGAGGGACAGGGCCTCCCTGTCCTTGTTCTGTAGTACTTTTTCGTGTATGTTCTGGGTTATTTTCTGCACAGGAGTCCATCTGGGACTCCTGGCAGTGCAGCTCTTCCCCTTTTTGGTTTGGTGTACAGACCGTTGGGATACCCTTATGGCACCCATGGGTGGGGGTACAACCTTGTACCCATAGTGTATGTGTTTGGGCACCTGTGTGTGGCCCGCAGAGCAGGGTATGGGCTGGTGGCAGCTCCTGCTGCATTTGACAGGTCATCTGAGTATCCTCCATTTTGGGATATCCAGGCCCTGCCATTAGAATCAGTTGATTCCTGATAGATGATAAGATATGGCCTCTTGCTTTCTATTGCCTGTTACCTTGTTTTTCCCAAAGTCCTGGGAAGTCCTGTCTATGTCCCTTCCACCTGAATGGCTGTTGGGTGGAAGTTCCATATATGGTATTGTGGGGAAGTCCAGGCCAGATTGGCTGGAGCCTTCCCAGTGACTGTATGTTGTGGGTACACCCTGTGGGCGGGACCTGGGTGAATGGAGTGTCTGACCAATATGCACTTCTTGTTATGGGTGTCTAGTTTCTGGTATGTGACACAAAGACTGAGACAGCCCTGCCCGAAACTGGTATGAATGCAGTGTGGAGGGATGAATGGCTGGGTACTTGTCCCAATACACATTCCTTGTTGTGAGTGTCTGAGAGGGAGGAGAATGGCCTGAATGCTCTGCGAGCCCGATTGGCGTCCTGCCTGCTGAATGCCCTTCTGAAGTTATTGGTTGCCCGAGTGTGACCTAGCAGAATGAATGAGAGTCCAAACAGTATATCTGGGAGCCTCTCACTGCTAGAAATCGTTCAGAAGCTGAAGTTGATACTTGATGTTTATCCTTGAAGCCCAGCTAGAAGAAGACTTGCTGCTGCATTTGCTTCAACCTGATCCGAACGCTGTCGAGTTGTGGAGGACTGATCCTAGAGAGGACCTGACTAGGAGACCTCTTCCCGAGCTACGAGGGAACATTGGGCACCGCTAACCATCGCCGAAGCTCCCTGGAAGTCAGACCCTCGACAGGCTGCCGACCGGAGAGGGAACATCGGGCACCGCTAACCTTCGCCAAAGCTCCATGGAAGTCAGACCCTCGACAGGCTGCCGACCGGAGACAGGGACCGCCGAGGAGAACGAAGAGAAGCACCGGACATTCTGTCCATCGTCATCGACCAGGGTTTGCGGGTTTGCTATAACCGCTGGAGGCCCGTCGAACCCGTGTTGCCCAGAAGCGAGGACCGTGTGACGCCGACGACCAGAGCCGCAACAATCCACTGATTAAGACATTCGGATCCAAGAACTCTCTCGCCAGCACTGACGACCGCTTTGTCCCGCCGGAGAAAGTCAAGGCCGCTGACGCACCGAGGACAATCTGCCGGTGGGTTTCCCACCATCCGAAGACCGCAGAGACGCCGGACGACTCAACGCCCTTGCTGGGCCAAAGTTCTTCCGTGACTCTTTGCGGCAACAAACCATTGTCGTCGAGGTGCACCACAAGCCTCGTCTTTGCAGGACGTCCACGACCGATCAACGATGAGCACAGCCAGAACAGAAGCTGCTGCCTCGATGCAATCAAACCTTTTTCATCGATGACTCTGGACGCCAAGGTTCACCTTCCTCGAGGCCTATCGACGATCCGTGACTCCTGCCGTAAAGGGGGTCACTCAAGAAGGATCCAGCGACACCTCCTTGAAGAACTCCGCTATTCCAGGTACATTTGGGGTAGTGGAACTATTTAGAAGGAAATAAGACTCATAAAAACAATATATGGACTGGGCTTGTATTATATCTTTATTTACAAGTTGCCCAGGTGGGGGGATCCTCACACAGAACTGTGTCTAGATAACAGAGCCAGTATTCTGCCTATTGTTTTAACCAACCTGCTTTCCTCCTACGTCTATTGTTGGTTCACTTTATTAACTAATTTGTATGATATTTGAACTGAGTACAGTTGATGCATTTTAAAGGAATGAAAGTATAATTGTCAGGTGTAGCCCCAGACAGCACCAGCCCTCATTCACTCGTAAGCGACCTGGAAACCCTCCTTCGAGCGTTTTGCAACATGCAGTACCTTGCTTCAGCCGTCATCGCCTTGGAACTCACGCCGCCTTGTTACCATGGCGACTGTGGCATCCTCTCCACAAGCGCAACGCTATCGCGTCCCACAGAGGAGTAGTCAAGCGAGGTCGTGGCAACCCATTATAACGCTTCCGGGTTGCCGCACTCGCTCCTTCTGATTTTGAATCAAAGCTAGTGTTTGCCCGGTATCTCTTGCTCATGTTCCTTGACCCCCTGTTGTCCATTCTAAAACTTGGTTGTCATTTTGCCTCCCTTGTTACCAACCTCAGTCTGCACTCTTGACATGTCTCAATCTGCTGATTACCAAACCTTTCAATGCCCGCACGCTGCTGACCCCGGAACGTTTACTGACCTGCCTTGTCTTCGGAATACCAAACCATTCAATGCCCGCACGCTGCTGATTCCGGAACGTTTACTGACCTGCTTTGTCTTCGGATTACCAAACCTTTCAATGCCTGCACGCTGCTGACTCCGGAACGTTTATTGACCTGCCTTGTCTTCGGATTACCCAACCTTTTTACTGCACGCAAGCATTGCAACCCTGCATATACAATTGGTCTGCAACTTGGGAGAGCTGTCTGAGACCAAAAGGAACTTTCTGCTCTCTCCTGACCAGCTTGGCATTGCACCTTGTGCTTGGGTCTGACTACATACCCATACTACCTAGAGTGAACCGGCACTACCCTAACTCCAAAGCGCCCGAACTAGAGACTTATAATCAGCGCTCAGGTCGATAGGTTCCTCGTTTCGTCGGGGTAGCATTGGACTAGAGACTGCTGGTTTTCTGCCTAGGCATCCTTGTGCTGTCGGGTTTGAGGGTTAGGTTGGATGGTGCATGAGGTCCTCGGTAGTATTTGTCTTATGACCCACAGTGGTAAGTCATATCCATCTTAGTTCATTACTTCTTGTTGAAGTGTCACTACCTCGTATTCCTTATTGTACCTTGTTCTTGTTCTGGTTCTTGGGAGGTTTTTGTTCTGATATAAGGTATTTCCTTTTCTGCAGTCAACGGTGTTCGAGCCCTTCAACAGCGAATGCAGTGATTCCATCTTTCGGCTAATTGATTCCTTTGTAGTTTAATTAGAAATACAAAGGGATACATTGGTAGGAAAAACTACAGCTACGCTTCTAGTTCTTCTACCGGACTATCAGCTCAGGACCCGGCATTTCCTGACAATAATTGTGGTACCACATAGAAACTGTATATATTTACCAATTTCGATTATCTTGAGCACAAAGTGTGTTATTGTGATTGTGTACATAACTTGAGCCTATTCATATAAAGAATGGTGTTATCACTAACATAGCATGTGGACATTCCTTTGTGGGTGCTTGGGGACTACACTGTACTTAAGAACCAGCCTGCATCACCTCCTGAGAGCTTAAGCCTTGATTGCTCGTCCATAGCTACCCTATAGAGAATCTTGGCTGGGGTACTCTATGCTTCCACTCTGCCATAAAGAGAGCAGGAGTACAGACACCCCCCCTTCAGTCTTCACATTCACCGAACGTAACGAAGAGTTGTGAAGTTCGCTTGTTCTGTCGAAGTAAAACTTGAGAGCTCATCTGACGTTTAGGTTGTGTAAAACCCTCTCTGCATCGGAGACCGGGTTTGGGAGGAAAACCGGTAAGGTTATTGACTTGTAAGTGGAACTCAGAGGCAACTTTGGGAAGTAAAGAAGGATGAGTATGAAGCACAGCCTTATCCTCGTGGAAAGTCAGGAACGGATGTTCGACAGAGGGCTTAAAGCTCACTTATTCTTCTCGCAGATGTTACTGCAATCAAGAAGGCCACTTCCAAGAAAGGTATTGGGAAATAGCCATAGGTTCAAAAGGCTTATGACACAATGCGGTGAAGACCTTATTCAAATACCATTTTGGATGAGGAGGCCTAACCGGAGGAAAAAGATGAAGAAGATCTGCAAAATGTCTCTTGATAACTGGGTTTGCCAGTGAAAAAGACCAACTGTCTGTAGACAGATAAGCCACAATGGCGCATAGGTATCTCCTACATGAGAAGACATGGATGCCAGATGCTGCAAGGTCAGATATAAAAAGCCTTTCATGGATCAAGCTGCTTAGCTAGACACCAGTGACAAAATTGAAGCCATTTGCTCTCATGCTGAGCCCTCGTAGAAGGCTTACATGCCACCTGAATTATGCGCATGTTATGTTCTAAAAGGTTGAACTGCGCTGGGGACCGGAACTCTGGTACCAGGCCGCCAAGCTGAAGGATTATGGGGAGGGTTGCCACAACTGGTGATTGCTCTTGTGACGAAGGTCAGGAATCTGCAGCAAACTGATTGGGTTGCGCACCGACAGGTGCTGCTGTTCCGAAAACCAGAACCTGGCTAGCAACCAAGGAGCTATGAAGAGGAGAGTGCAGTTGGAAGCACTCTTTAGTTGAACGGCTGGAGTACCTCATTGCTGGAATATCTTGGTGAGAACATCAGTATTCATCTCCCACTCATAATTTGCCACATTGGTGGCTGAGGGAGTCTGCTGCCACATTGAAGTGACCCGGAATGTGCACTGCTTGAAGCCAGACATTGTGCTGGATCACCCAATTTCCGAATTTGGATAGCTAGATCCACCAGAGGAGGAGAACTGGTGCCCCCTTTTTGTTGATGCAGAACATGACTATGGAATTGTTTGTGTGAATTCGGAAAACACGGTTGATAATAGTGGGCCGTCCACAAATCGTACACCTCGAGGTGATGCACAGTTGCCCCCACCCTAGAAGGGAGGAGTCTGTAGTAACCTTTACTTGTGGGCAGGGCTCCAAAAAGGAGGTTCCCACCGAAAGGTTGCTGGCGGAAGACCACCTTTGAAGATCCGCCATCATGGAAGATGGAACTGGAATCATCTTGGAATCCGGATCCAAAACCTGAGACCAGCAGCTCCGAAGATCGAGCTGAGTGCACCTCATTTTCAGTTGTCCAAGAGGTAGAGCTAACACGCATGAGGCCATAAGTCCAAAGAGTCTCTGGAACCACCAGGCCGACATGTGGGAGAACTACAGGAAAAGCTGGCACGTGGTTGACAGGTTTACAATCCTGTCCTTCATCAGAAACACTTTGGTTCTGACAGTTTCCCAACAGAAACCTAGAAAGATCAGGTCTTGAGCAACCATCATTGACGATTTTTGCCAGTTCACCGACAGCCCAGGATGGAACATGAGCTGGAGGAGTGACTGAAGATTGGCTGTTGCAGTTTGTGGGCAAGGACTGCGCAGGAGCTAATCGCCCAAATATGGAAATACATGAACTCCCTTCAGTCTGAGGAATTCTGCGATGACTGCCAGTATCTTCGTATAAACACACGGTGCCAAACGGAAGCACTCGATACTGGAAGTGTTCCGTTCCCATGGAGAACCGCATAGATTTGCGATGCGGGGATCCAGATCAGGATATGCATAAAATTGACAAAACCTTCTCTTTGAGCACTTGGATATTATGCTTTAATTATTTTTGACGTAGCCTATACAAAGCCTGTATAGGTGAAACATTTGCAAGTGCACCTGTTGGTTAATGTTGGATGGTAGTTCATGTTATAATGTGGTGTGCCAAATGAAGTATAACACTTTTTGCTGATTTAAACAGATGTCTTTGAAATCATTTTTTCCAGTGATATCAACATACTTATGAATATTAAAGTTGCTTTTATCACAGCGCACCTTCATATATGAGAGTGCTTTCATTTGTCTTTATAGAAGGAAAGTCATCACAGAATGACACTTTTCTTTTTTATATGGAGTCCAGAAGTATGCCATATTATATATAGATGCAAGGGTTTTGATTTAATTGTGATTCCACAATCCATTACAAAGAGGTAAGTATACTAAATCCACCCAGCAAGGCTTGTTTTTATAAAAGGGGAATCAAAGAACGCTTTTAACGTGTTATGGAAATAATGCTGCAAAAAAGAAAAGAAAAAAAACACAAGCTCCACAGTGAAGAAAGGGGGTGGACAATCTCTTTCCATAAATTGAACTCACGACTACTTCCTCAAAGAGGCACTATCATCACCCGCAATGGTATGCAGGCTAAACAGACCCTGACGTTACTATTATGTACAATAGCAGAAAAACAGAACATTTTAAAGTTAAGCACTTCCAAGAGTAGAAGTCCAATGAGCACCTGTAAAAGTGTTCCTGGTATACCACCTGACAAAACAAACATGAATTCAATGCCACAATACAGCCAAAACACCTGTGTGGCGCTCCAATCACGACTAAGGTACAGCAAAACTTTACAATTATATTGACTAGTGAAAGGATGTCACCGTTAGTAGACAGAAGAGGTTAAACCCTTTGCATGCAATAAGCCGCTGACCCCAAAGAAAAAAGCACACAAGCCACGTAAACATATACATGCTGCTCTGAGCCTCTGATTAAGCAAGGGTGTACGCATTCAGTGCATTAAGCAGGTGGGATGCTCTATTCACAAGAGACTCTGACACTAGAGTTGTCCAACTCCAGGCCTCGAGGGCGGGAAGTTTGTTGGATTTTCAGGATAGCCCTCATTAATATACGTGAGCTAATTTTGCATGCAATGATTCTAAACGTATGCACATTTATCTCATGAATATCAATAAGGGATATCCTGAAAACCTGACAGGTTTGCGGCCCTCAAGGAGACCAACCACAAAGCAAAAGAACAGCGACCAGGGGTCTATCAATGCAAAAGACGACTCATGAGAGTCACATTTACCTAGCCACCATTGTATCGGATCATTATAAAACGTTTTATTCCACACACTTAAGCCATTGAAACACTCCCTTACTATATACATGCAGAGTGGGAGCTATCACTAGGCGAGGTTAGTCCTTTGCCTAACGTGCCACAGGAAGGGGCGCCAATCAGCAAGCATTGTGTTCATACTGCAACCCTTTGAACTATTTGTGTTTTACTTTCGAAAATGCTTGCAAACTGCAACCACTGATCAGGTGTTGAGAGGTGGGGTCTGTCCAGGGCTCCATACAGGGTCATGGATGAGAGCGCTCACAGGCCCCAGTCACCTCAGCGCCAGTTTCAGAGATTTAATTATGTGAACCACGCCTATGGCCAATGGCCATAGAGGCCCACACAAAATAGGCACACCAACAAGCAACAACGCTGCCTTAGAATCAAGCGCAACAAACGAGCAGGTAAGAAGCATCAAGAACAACATATATAAAGAACAGAATGAGCCCGGGGGCAAGAACAAAGGCAGTTCAAAGGTCAGTCCAAATCATGTAGCAAGATGGTCAGCAAAGGGTTCATTTGAAGATAAAGGTCTGAAGTGCTCGCTTATATACCAGCGGTGAGGTTGGGGTAAGGGTGGGGGTGGGCGGGTCATTTCATAGACTAGGAGCAATAGAGTAGAGGGCTAATCTGCCCGCTATTTCCAGATTCATTTGGGGAGTTGCCAACAGGCAAGCATTGTTTGAACGGATTGTGCGCACACAAGATTTAAAGAATAGTCTGGACTTAAGATATGACAGACTTCTGCCATACCCACATTAGTGTACAATGGTGGCAACTCGAAACGCAAGACGCCAGTGCAGTGCGCGGTGAGCTTCCGTAACACGATCCCTGCGTGTCAGTTGATTAGTAACTCTGGCTGCACCATTTTTCAGTGCTTGAAGATTAGAGAGGTTTCTCTGGGCGCAACCATGTACGAGGCTACCAAAGTAGTCAGTCTTGGAGCCCACAATGGCAGAGGCCAACGCTGCAAAGTTTTCATTAGAGAGGTAATGGCGTATACGGCAGAGCAGCTTTAAATAGTAGGAAGTTGAAGAAAGTTTATGGATGGTTTGAGCCTTCTTAGAGAGAGAGAGTGGCATCAAGGTATTTTCCCAGAGTTGCAACCTTTCCATCCACTGGGATGATACAGCCTGCAATCAAACTCTTAAATTCTTGTGGGTGCATTTACCCAGTCCCTTCTGAGTACCCAAAATCACAGGTTCTGTCTTTGAGTCATTTAATTCCAGCCCGTTGAATGACATTCAGCTCTGGATGGAAATGTAGATTTTTATAAATATTGGTGTTTTCCTGCCTGTAAGCCCCAGTAAGATGTAGCAGGACTTGCGTGTCATCGGCGAAGTTGGTATCAAGTACACAGAGACGGGCCTAGATGTCAAAAAGGGGCTTAGTAAAAGGATTACGGGCCTCACCATAAATTGGGTGGAGTGGTAAAAATGTGACGTAACGCTATTGCCGCTGCATCACGCTTCACCCATCTATTAGTTGGGCGGAAAGTCGCCCAGCTTTACCTCCAGGTAAATCTGGCGAGTTCCTGCCCATTTGCGGTGCTATTACCATGGCACAAATTGCTCCGCAGTGATATCGCCCAGCATGCCCCACAGAGTCCTATGGACTCTTAATAAAATGGGGACTTACAGCCTTACTGCAACTCGGGATCCGGCGCTAATAGCGCCAAACTGAGTTGCGGGCATGCTATTTGCGCTGGCGGTATGCCGGCGGATTGACTGCTGGGATATCGCTAAGTTTGGGTGAGGCCCTATATAAATGGTAAGGCAAGAAGAAGGAGGCCTGTGAGACTCTGCACACTAAGTCAACGGGGACGGCTGCAGCAGATTCACTGAAGACTCTAGCAGGACGGCGAGATAAGAAAGAATGTACCCAGTGTACAGCAATAACCGAGAGGTTAACTGAAGATCGAAGTCTAACAGTCAGGGTGTCATAATCTACCAGGTCAAAGGCCTACCCAGTAGGTTATATTTTTCTAGATAAGACTGTAGGTAGGCCACCTTATGAATGACTTTCAGTACAGTAAGAACGGCCCGTTTGATATTGGACGATGGTTAGTTGCTATGCTAGGGTTAAGGGAAGGTTTTTTTATTAAGGGAATTATCGTCAAGCTAGTTTAATCGAAGCTGGTACAGAGGCAGTGGCAAAGAGCCATTAATACATTTAGTAATAAGTGGGATAAGAGAGACAGCACACTCCTTCACAATGGCAGCCGGCCAGGGATCTTACATACTGTGAGCTTGAGAGAGGCTATGATGTCTATAACCTCCTGTTCTGTCACCGTAAAAAATTCAAAAGTATGTAATGTCAACTGTAACACCTTCACTACAACTGGGAAGAGAGATGACACTAGTTTGTTTTTTAGCAATAGCCAACTTCATATTCTGTATTTTATCCATTAACGCATTCTGAATGGATATGGGGATTGGATTCTGAGGGTTAACATCTCGGGATTCCATCTTTCTAAGAAAGGATACCCCGAGGCCTTTTGACCAGCCCCATCTGCATCAATCAGAAGAAGCGGCAACCATAAAGACGGAACACCGCCATGAAATCCAAGGAAACCAAACAACACAGCCTGCCGAACAGGAACAGCGAGCCAAGCAACCCCGTCATGGGACCGGAGAGCAGGAGAAGAAATCCTGGGGACCAGCATCAGGGATGTGTGAAACGAGACCTCCAACTGCAACCCCACGGGGGACACAATGCAAACCCATGGACCAGGGAGCACCCGCAGCCGACAGAACCAGGGACGAGGGGAAACCACCCGAGGCAAACCCCCACCCCACAAACCAGAACTTCCTCAAGAGGCAACATCCGCCCGGCAGCCAAACCAGAGGCCCAGGCACAAAGGGACCAGAGCTCCAACTCCAAGGACACAAATCAAGGCAGAGCAGTGGCCCCAATACCACAGCCCGGCCCTCCAGGGAGAACCCTGAAGATAACAGGACCAGGTGAGCTGCACACAAGCCAACCAGGCGAACAAGCCCCAGATGACCTGTTACGGACGCTTTACATAGCTTGCAGTACTATTGTTTCTGTTCTGTGCATGAAAGCATGCAGTGCTCCTGTCCATCCAATAGCCGTTCCATGTGCCAGGCAAAGCTTGTACTGCGGCTCCATGGAACGTTCCTCTTCTCTGGGAGCAAAGCCTACCCAGCTTCCCATAATGTACCTGTTCTGTGTGTCAGTTATGCCTTCCCTTCTGCATGAATATGCCCTGCCAGTTATCTCTGAGGACGAAAGCTTTGATGCCGCTTGTTTGTTTTATTATGTTTTATTATTTGTATTGCGCACCAGACCCATGGGTATCCGGGCGCATAGCATAAGATAACTTCCAGCCTAGTAAACGCTTGTTCTGCGTTTGTTTCATGAATAAGGAAATGCTGCTCAACTGGTGCCTGTGCTGTTTAGGGTGTGTGGAAAAACGTTCCGACTTGCCATTCTGCAATGGGATGTGCTGTTCACCTTTCTAGTACTTCCAGTTGAGAAAAGGTCCTACTGGTCTTTTTTTCTCATTGTATTTTTCATTTATGGATTTGTAGCACGCAAGGTGGGAGGACACTGCAAACAGTATTGCCTCTAGGCACAATAGAACAAATGTTTCAATTGCCCTTCTGAAAGCCGCAAGGCCAGGTAGGAGTCAAATAGAGAGGAACAAGGTCTCGCAATGCTTTGACCAAAAACGTTCTGTTGCCTCTTGTATTATATTTAGAGTGTGTCACCATTAGAAGATTCACACTTGCAGAGCGGATGACTCTTGTACGCAGACGTTTATCTACCAAATCATCAAGAAATATGAACACCAGACAGCAAATCTTAAACATGATCCGACTATCAATCAGCAACCAATGGATGATGCTGATGCTGCAAGAAAATGGAATTAAGCCTTTCGAGACTACAATTCCACCTGATGGCAGTGTTATGGTCCAACTAATACATTTGATGTGCCAGAAAGGGAGACCTATATGAATGACCAAATCCAGTCTTGCATTTATATGCGAACCTGCCACAGAATGATAGAGGTCCTTTGGAATTAAGGATCTTAATTGACAAAGCTTAAAAAAATGAGTCTTTAACCACAGCAGCAAAATGGGTGGCCAGGCTAATATTGGCCTCCTAATATACCCTGTAACTTTCTCAGAAAAGTTAGGCTGGTGGCCAAGGAGAGACGTTTAATCAGGAAGGTAGCCTCGGCCCCCAACAGATGTTATGGTAAATGACGTAAAGAGTACCCTGACACCACAAGTTATGTTATGTTATTTTAATTTATACCACACACTAATACCCAGTCTGAAGGCTCTCACGTGGCTCTGCAAGAAAGAAGACAGGGTTGCTTAGTGAGGGAAAAATGATAGGTTTGGTCCAGAACCAAGATCAATTGGTGTCTGTGTGTGTTGGCCTGCAGGTGGTAGGTTGCGTGCACCTGTTTGTTATATACGTACGGGTAAGGTTCAATGCCCGGGATGTTTTCTGTGGGGCTGTTTGTTGTGTTGGGATGTGTCTGTGTGTTCTATGTGTAGATTGCTGGCAGTTAGGGTTGTGCGCACTGGCTTGTTCTATCCGTACGGGTAAAGTCCAATGCCTGCAATGTTTCTATGTGACTTTGTTTTATGTTGGGGTGTGTATGTTTTTTATGGGTAGAATGGGAGGGGTCCGGGTTTGTTTGTTGTAAGTGCGTGTTGCTTGTGTTGGGTGTGTGTTAGGGTATAAATTGGCTAGCCCTGTGTTTGGGAGGTGGGTTTGAGGAAGCAGAAGCGGGGTGGTTAGTGCTTTGGCTACTTGCTAAATTCTTCCATGTGGCTAATCTACACAGTCCTATCTGTCGTGACAAATGACTAATCTCCATAATTCTATCCAAATGTGACCCATGGCTAAACTTCACAATTATATGGGTGACCCGTGGTTAATCTTCTCAGTTCTGTCTGACGCATGGCTAAACATCATAATTCTGTCCAAGTGTGGTGCATGCATAATCTTATGATTTCACTCTATGTGTGACGCATGGTTAATCTTCACAATTTTATCCAAGTCTGATGCACGGGTAATCTTCACATTTCATTGTAAGTGTGATGCATGTTTAATCTTCACATTTCATTCTAAGTGTGACGCATGGTTAATCTTCACATTTCTCTCTAAGTGCGATGCATGGTTAATTTTCACAGGTCTATCCGGATGGGACGCGTGTCTAAAAACCACAATTCACTCCAAGTCTTAGGCGTGGCTAAATCACACATTTCACTCCAGGTGTGACGCATGGTTAATCTTCACAATTCTATACAAGTCTGACGCATGGCCAGACTTCACATCTCACTCTAAGCGTGATGCATGGCTAAACTTCACAGTTCTATCCGGATGGGACGCGTGAGAAAATCACAATTCACTCTCAATGGGACGCCAGGTTAAACTTCACCTGGGTGAACTCCTAAATTGGAGGCAGAACAGTAAATGCAAAACACCTAGATGTGAGATATCTGGTTAGAGGGAGAACGCCTAAGTATAAAACATGACAGACAAATAAAACCAGCTACGGGTTGGTACATAACAGTGATAGAAATAATATTAACTAGCTGGCTAATTTTGGTATGCTAGGTGAGAAGAGTTGCAGGGCTTTTTGGAATACAGTGATTACTGTAGTCCCCACCAAGACCACACTTACCTTGTCAGTCGCTGCTGGTTGACGGCTGTCTACTGGCTTCCCAGACGAAGACGGGCTAACACGGTCTGGAGCCGCTTCTTCAGGAGCTGCCCTTTGCCGCCGAGTCCTTCACCGAGGGCGGCCCGGGCAGAGGGGCTACCCTGTTAGGATGTCTTAAGTGTGGCCTAGGACCCAATCAGAGTCAGCGTTCAGGGAGGGATGGGGTCATAAAGAGAGGCAGGGGAGCAGACAAAACAAACACAGAGAAGGACATTTTTCGCATTAAAATGAACAATAAAGTCAAATTTAGCCGAGGGCTGGTTGGGGCCGCAGGGGCTGGGGAAAAGCAATTACAAGTGTGCTGCAGGCTGATAGACTCCTGGCACTAACGCAAGAGAAAGGAACACCACATTGGTTTTAGAAATACAGTTGCAAATAATGATTTATGAAGGAAGGCATTTATGGAGATGCTCCGCCTAATATAAATGGAAATTGAATTCCATAGATGAGCACCCTCCCCTGGGGCCAGACAATGTTTAAGTAACTATAGTAGACCCAGATTAGCTGATCACATTTTACGAAAAATAGAATAGAAGAACCAGGATGGGAAAGGGAGTTACAGGCAATATATATGCCTTAAATATTATGTGCTATTTCGCCAGAAACAAGTGAAGTCTGGCCAAGAAGGGTGACCTATTGCAGGAGCAACGCAAAAAAAAATAAAAATGAAATGCTGGAGAATTTTGAGTAATCAGAAGACATGTACACCTATACTCAGGAAGACCTCAATAGTGTGAGTTAGCATAATTGATGACGGGGGACAAATAAGAGTACCCCTGTTTTGGAATGTAACAGAGACCTCACCAAAAGCAGGCAGAGTAAAGGGTTGGCAAAGTCATCTAGGGAATCACTTGTAGGCACCCAAATCCGAATTCTTATCCCCTTGTATATCCATTTTTCTGCACTAGAAAAAGGGAGGAGCAATCGCCAGAACTCAAGGAGACAATGATAAGTGCCATGTTCAACATACTAGTGCACTGTTTGATGTTCTAGTGCCATGTTGGTTCTGGTAGCCAGCATTAAAAATGTGCAGCAGAGCACAAGAATACCTGTGCTCAGACTGGTGTCCAATGTCTTCCACCACACACATGGTGATCCATCCCCACTCTGTGCAGAGGCACATCAGAAAAAAAGGGAGAAGTGTGACAGAGGGGAGACACAGTATTGGTTGCACTCCTCCAAGCAATTCTTCAGAGTTTGTCTGAATGAACAGAACAATGGGTAATGAGTGAAATAATATATTTAAAAAAAGGGGGGTTATAATGACAGTGGCAGGCATGTGACCTGTGCATACGGCCAGGAAACATTTTTGCTTCTGGTAAGGAGTCAAAGGCCTCTGAGTAAATGAAATGCACTCCCTCTGGGATACCTTTCCTTGTAGTTCAGCGCTGCTGTATTTGCACTGTTTGATGCCTGATATCTAACGATTTCTGATAGAAAGTTCAGTATACACTAGAGTAGAAGAGTGAATGGCTGGGGCTAACAGTGGGCGTTTATTATTTTTTTTTATTATTTATTTATTTGAAGCTTATATAGCGCGCCAAAGGAATCGGGGTGCTTTCTTACAGAGTGTAGAGGTACAGTTTTTGCATAGCAGGTACAAGACAAACAAAGTGAAGACAACGGGCCTCATTACATGTTGTGCTGTAAAAATCGGCATTTACCGGCATTGGCGCTATTAACGTGTCCGCCTTGGCAAGAGGGCACTAATAGCGTAACATTACGAGTATGCGGACACGAGCATAGCGCCATGCCGGTAATGACCCTACCACCATGCCGCAAAAGACCCCAAAAAGTCCCTTACCGGCATCGACGAAAGTGCTGATAGCACTTCCGCCCTCACTCTACACGCAAATAGTGGTCACCGTTAAATAGCGGAACCGGAAATAGCACCATCGCACAGGAACGGGAAAGAGCATGGCGGCCATCTTTAAAAACACAATCCATTGCCATCCTCTGCCCCCCGGACCTGTTTTGAGTACTTCGCCATTGGAAAGCCACAAGGACACCCTCGCCATGCCGAAGGCTATAAAAAAAGAAACAACCGACCGCCAGCGCAAGCAGTTTTCCACCGAGGAGCTAACAATGCTCACAGAGACCCTAGCAGCGAATGCCGACGTGGTATTTGCGTGCGACATGCGTCGGGAGACCCTTATCCGCAAGAAGGCAATCTGGGCAGAGGTTGCCCTGAAAGTGAGTGCAGTGGGCACCACCACCCGCACTGTCTGTAAGTGCCGAAAGCGGTGGGATGATCTCCGCCTCCGGGTCAGAGGCATCCTGTCTGCAAACCACAACAATAGCCACTGCAGGTGGATCTGAATCGCCGATGAAATTAAAAGAGTGGGAGGAGACCTGCGCCAACATGATTGGAGTAGAATCGATTGAGGGAGTCGGGAGCATGGAGCATGGTGTGGCAACTACATCTGATGGAGGTGAGTGTACACATGAAAGTATGCACTGTGAATGCTGAGTTCCTCCCCAAATGTGAGCCCAGATTCAACTCATGTATGCGCAAACATCCATACATGCATAAAACCCTGGCCATGTCAATGCCAAACCCAAAAACACACACATGCACGCATCACCAGAGACAACTGCCACACAGAAGCATGCATGGATGACCCACTCAACAATCACATCACCTGCATCCCTACCAATGAAGTCCCAATGCTCACAACTGCTAGAAAAATGTATTGTGCATGACGTACATTGAACCGTCACCAATGCCATCCCCCTCTTTGTCCCCAACAGGCTCAGATACAGACAGTGATGAACCTGGCACCCCCTGCCACTAAAAAAGCAAGGCCATAGGACACAAGGGACACTCCCACATCATCAACGGGCAAAGAGAGAAGATTTCCCATGTCGAGTGCCAAAAATCAGCAGAGCACCACTGCTGCCATACCGCTGTGCACACCAGCAACAACTGGCCCACCTTCTGAAGTGAACCCCCCACCACAGAATCCAGCCACGTAGGGCCCACCCTCTGCTGCAGCAAGTTCCACAGGAGAGGCGGCAGCCACAGCGCGGCTCTCGGATGTGGATGAGCCGATAGATTTGCCCATGGGCATGCACACCCCAACCCACCCCGGAACCCCCGAGGCAAATCCACCGCAGACACCTGGGTCCAGTGTCAATGGCCAGTTCGGCGAGGACAACATTGGAGGGTTCAGTAGCCCACCGGTGGCTTCACCAGATGTCCAGCTTACTGAGGAAGGCGCAGCAGTCACACCACGGGAACGCCACAGTGACCTTGACCTGGCCAGCATCAGGCAGCGCCAACAGGAGATAACTGTGCTGGTTGGGCAACATTTCGAAGAGGCTGCCCGTCTCAGGGGGGAGATGGCAGAGATGGCCAGGCAATCAAGAGAGGCAATTGAAGCCTGCACAAGAAGGCTGTGTGGGGAGATGTGCCAACTCAGGCAGGTCCTCACGCGGATTGCGGACGCAATGGACTGCCAGTTCCCACCACCACCACCGGGACTGCCAGCCACATCATCTTCATCCGCCAGTTCGAGACAGACAAGCCCCCTCCGCCGCTCCACGCACACCACCAGGCGCACGTCAAGCCAGCCTCCTCATGCTGGTGGTGGCAATGGGGAATAGGGACTGCAGGGTCAACCCACCACGTCTGCAGGTGCACAACAACATTGTGCAACACACATAAGGGACTGTTGTGGGGGGATGGGGGAAGGGTGTTGGGATGTTTTGGGGACATGCACATTTACTTCTTTAAAATCCTTAATACACTGGTGAATAATCAAAAGACAGGCTTGGACTTCTTCATTGCGTATGTGTACTTCATTGTTGTCAGGGTCCATTGTGCGCTTCAACACAGACACCAGTGCATTACTACCCATATCCATCGTACAGGATGAAACCATGTAACTCAGAATATCTGGTTGATCAGATGCTGTCTCACATCACGTCCCTCCTGGCCATCGCCTCTTGCACGACCTGCAACCCCTTTCACCTCCGTCCTCATCACCATCATCATCCTCATCAGGTGGTTGCATTTGAAAGTCAAGAGGCAGTGACACATTCCGTCTGATACACATATTGTGCAGCATGACACATGCCATGGGGATCTTGGCCACCTTCTCATGGCCGTACACGAGAGCGCCACCCGTCCTGCTTATGCACCTAAACCTGTGTCTTCAAAAGGCCAAATGTCTGCTCAATAATGACACATGTACGGGTATGTGCACGATTGTAGTCCTCTTTGTGCCGGTTCTGTGGGTTCTGTACAGGGGTAAGGAGCCACCTGTACAGGGGATAGCCGGCATCGCCTGTATGGGGGGGAAGAATGGAGACCTGTCACTTTTCACCCCTGGACCGGCATGTACATGTCACACAATTATACTTTGCATTCAGATTGAAATCCACGACTACCAGCATGCATGCAGACGATCTGTTTGACTGCAATGTGCAAAGATGTGCTAGACCCTGCAATTGGACATGCACCATTCATGCCTTCGGCAGCAGTTGGCATGTCCTGGGTGAGGCCATGTCTTGGGTGTCCCTGAGTCCAGGCCGATTTGGTACCACACTGCTAGTGTCCTGCCATTCCAACATTGATGTTGCCATGCTGTGTAGCTTTAATTCCATGGTGCAATAGGTGTGTGGTTCAATGCTATGGCTAGGGGGGATCCCTTTGCATGCATTCAAGAGCACATTTCTGTATTAATGTTGTGCTGCGCTAATACTGTATTACCAGCTTGACGCCATGTTGCTGATTTGTGCATTTAGTGGTGTGGCATGATGTGCAATGTGGATGTGGATGGATGTGTGATATTCATAGACCTGGATTGTTCTCAATGTTGTGGAGCTTATACCTGCATGTCGGTTCTTCTCAAGTACATTGCGGCCTTCCCTGATGGACATTGGCGTACATCTGTATGTCCATTTCTCCTATGGACGACAGCCTACACCCAGTTGGAGTATGTATCTCTCCCCCCCCAATCACACCCAGTTGGAGTATGTATCTGCCCCCCCATTCACACTGCCATGTGCTTGCCCTGCTACTCACCAAGTAGCCACGAACGTTGTCCGGCTTGTCGCTCCATGTAGCGTGGTATGGTTGAGTTCTGCAGGACCATGGAATCATGGGTTGATCCGGGAAATCGGGCACAACAATGTGTGATTATCTTGTTAGCGTCACATACCATTTGGACATTGATGGAGTGGAATTGCTTCCTGGTTCGGTAGACTACTTCATTGTGATGTGGGACAACCAATTCAACATGGGTACAGTAGATGGCCCCAATGCAACTTGGGATGCCTGCCAGTGAATAGAAGTCAACTTTTGTGTTTGCAATCTCCTGGGCAGTCCGTGGCATGGATATGGATGCAGGTGCATGCTTCAGGAGGGCATCGAGTACCTGGTTCAGCGTGTGTGAGAATACTGGTTGTGATTTGCCATGCATCTGCCCCACTGTATGCTGGTAGTTGCCTGTGGCCAGGAAGTGGGGCACAGTCACCACCTTCAGTAGCGGGGGGATGGTAGTACAGATGTCTATGTGGCTCACTATGTCGTTGTGATTCATGTCAACAATGGTGGGGATGGTATCCCGGTCCAGGCGGTACAGGGTGTGTATCTGCTCAGGGGTTACATTGAATGAACTGGCTCGAATCCTGGGGATTGGTGGCAGACTCTGTGGTGTGCGTAGGTGCCCTGGTGGTGCTTGCTGCACCTGTCTTGCCCTCCTCCGCTTCCTCCTGCGTCTCCTCTGTGCTGCCTGTTGTTGGTGCTGCACTGCATTCATGTCCTCCAGCCCATGTAATGCTGCTAGTATTGGAACCATCTAGGTGTGGGAAGGGGTGTGTGAATGGGTGTGGTGTGCTCCTTTTGTGCTGCCACAGTCTCCATTTCCTCCACCTGTGTTGATTGTTTCCACCTGTGGCCGGTGGAAAACACTGCTCAGTTCTTTTAACGGGTGGTTCGCGATGCCGGTATTAGCGCCATGCCGGTAAGGGGTCTTGGGGGCTTTTCCATGCCGCTATTAGCACGTCTGCATGGCTTGTGATGGTGTGCTATTAGCGGCATGGCGCTATTTACGGGATGGGGGGTTGCGCGCCCGCGGACTAGCCGCTATTAGTGGCACCGTACTTAGTGGTGCCGCTAATAGCGGTAAGCAGGGTCGTAATTAGCACTGAGATTTACCGTTACCGGTATTCCCTTACCGGTAACGTTATTTCCCTACCGCACAACGTGTAATGAGGCCCAATGACTTTACAAGATAGGTGGCGTGAGACAAAAATCACATACAGATTTTACAGAATAGTTGCATTGGAATGACGATGTGACTACATGCAACTTTATTCTCATACATCAAAAATGTGTAGTTTTTGGTACAAACACAGCCTGATTACTTCCAAGAAGTCTATGAAACTACGGGTCAAAGTATACAAAGTAGTGGAACTATGCTTCCCTCTAACCCCAGCCCCCTTCGTTGCGATACCCGGGGCTCAGGCTCGAATCATCATTAAGATGGGGCAAGAGTGGAAAAAACAAAAGTGCCCTTCGCCTGCCATCCAGGAAAAATGCACCAGCTGACAAAAAGTAGGGGAACATCGTACCTGTTAGTTCCCACCCACTTCATCTTGAGACCAACTCTTAGGTCTTGCACTTCTGTCAGTAAATTGGTCTCCCCAGATCGCCCTCCTTGCTTAATTGGAGGGACATACATTCAAAAACGTTATCTAGCGAAGAAGCCTCCGCAATTCAAAGTTCCACTTTAGCACATATTGGTCCATCAAGCCACCAAGCCGACTCACTCCCGAACCACACATTTAATGTACCAGAAACGGGCTTCACAGAAAAAGTCATTTTAATCCTTCTTTTCAGCTGAACACCTGTTTGTTCCGTCACAAATGAACACAGAAGCAACCCTAATATCCCAAACCGACTGCTTCCCCCTACACGCTCTTGTACCTGCACCTTTTTTTTTCTAATTATCCATCTGTCCCTCTCTCTCCTAATCCAGCCTGCCTTATCTTGTAACCTGCTTTTATCCATTTCCCCCAGTCTGGTGTACCCCAGCAGGGACCCAATACGCCACCATTCAGACCAGCCTCGGCGCCTGAAGAGACCACTCCTGTGATGACCCGTGACCCGCGCCCCTCTCCCCTCCCAACACCGCAGGCACGAAAACATCCCCCAGCCGCGCGCCCCAAAACTCGGCCCTAGCATCACTCACCTTCTCGGTATCCTGCCGGGACATTTCGCTCTTGATTGTGGTCAAATGTACCCGTTTTAAGACGAATATCCGCGTTGTCGTTAAATATTGTGTCAATATAACGCATCAGAGCTAGACCCGTAGCTCCCTCTCTGGCGCAGGAACCCGCAGGAAGTAAGCGGACGTGCGTGAAACCGCACGCACTTGCCTGGATCACGGAACACGTCCGTCGGCACATGCTCAGAGTGCGTCGGCTCAGGCGCGGGCTGTTGACTGCGTGCACGTTCCAGCAGGCACACACACGGCAGACCGAGAGTTCGTTTGCGTTTCGTTTTTATAAGCATAAACGTTTTCTTTCTAGAGCACATTTGTGGGCTGCTGCGCGTGGAGTGCACGCCCAGCCCCACATCTGATCTAGAGCCCACGAGACGCGACTTCTCTGCACTCGCAGTGCGCATGCGCAAGCACGCAGTGCTTTTCGAACGAGCGTGCCTAAATGTAATGATGTCCATAAAATGTCTTCCCTCGACACTGAGCATGCTTTATAGAGTAGTGTCACTGCTCGGCTCAGTGTGTGCATTTTATTTCCGAGTTAGTGCTACATGATTAACAAGCAGTGTTTCCCAAATGCATGAAGGACTCTTTCAGCGTTTTACCAAAGGGGTTGTGACTGGAGAGGGGCAGCTGTAAGACTTTCTGGGATCTTTTCTGATTTGTGCTGTTCGCAGGCAGGAAGCCGTGTGTTCGTGAGTTCTTAATTGTGCTCGCCCTTTGCACAGGCACTTCCCGGAGCATACTCTTGAATCGCAATGAAAACTAGAAAAGACAGGTCCCAGCAGGAGCTCCATCAGGTAAGAATTGTCCCGCCACGGAGCCTCTTCTTTGCAAGTTAGCATGTACACGGTGTGATCACAATGCTATGGCTGGTGAGAATGGACATTTTAAGATTTGGTTCATTGCTCTACCACCAACAAATAGCCAGTTTCTGTCATGCTTGGGCTGGAGGACCAAGGAGATCATTAGTTGAGTTCTACACAGCATCCGTGTTTTGTGTATCCTTCCACGTGAAAAGTAGTACATTACAAAAGGGCTCATACAGCACAGAATGTGGAGTACTTGCTTCCTGAGCCTACTGTCCAAAATCTGAGAACAGTTAAGAGGGAGATTGTGGTGCTCTAGTATGAGTGGGGTTTGTGTTCCCCTTTGACTTACATTGCTGGAAAGTACATTTTCAGTGGGAGTAAAAAAAAGGATTGTAATATATCAACATTTTTTGGTGAAAACCCCTATGTTCCAGGAAAAAGAGGTATAGTTGGTCGGAATTTTCCCCAGGTGGGGGTACTGCATGGTATGCATTTACAGCATAATGGTTGATGGTCCAGAGCTGTTTTTTTTAATTTCAAACTCTGTATGGATTTTCTTTAACACCAGTACAACATTATTGTAGACCAGCAGAAATACCTGTTCTCCTAATGGGTTCTGCAGACATCATAACACTGAACTTGTAGGTCGCTGATCTGATTCACTTATCGCTTGATGTGCTTTGTACCCGGATGTAAACTGCACTGAGAATGGGCTTATGTGGCTGACTGGCATACCCCGCAGTATACATTGGGGGGAGGCGAATGGGGGGAGGCGAAAGTTGGTGTGTTGCTACATACTGGGACCTTCTGTGCTCTCTCCTGTCGCCTCACCCTGGTGTGGTGCAGTTCATTGCAGTGCAAATATCTTGGAATCTGTGCATCCTGGGGCCAGGACCTCAAGTTTTTTTCTTAGTTTCGGGACTAGTCCTTCTACGACCACATTGATGTTCCGCGGATTTCAGCCAACCGCCTCATGTGTGAAGGTGCTGAAATCCGGGGATAGGGATGGGGTGTCCAAATGCCATGTAGCTAGTAATTTACTGAGGTTCCTTACGGAAAGCTATGTTTTGATGCAGATTGGTGAAACGGTGTGGAATTGTATAAGGAGCAATGCTTCGCCATGCCACAAACCCACAAACACATTTTAACTTGTGCAGAAATCTGGGGAATGGTGTGAGGTGTTCAAATGTCATGCAGCCAGTAATGTCCAGAGGGTCCTAACATGTAACTATGCAAAATGTGGTGCAGAATGCTGAAACAGTGTGGAATTATACAAGGAACAACGCTTTGCCACAAATCCACAAACACATTTTGACATTTACTAAAATCCAGGGAAAGGGGTGGTGTGCCCAAATGTCTTGTAGCTAGCAATGTCCAGAGGGTCATAACAGGCAGCTATGCAAAATGTGGTGCAGACTGGTGAAACATTGTAGAATTGTATATAGAACAATGCTTCACCACAAACAAACACATTTTGACTTTGTATATATAGATAAGCCATAGCCGGACCTACTAGTGATGAGATACCTATTTGTAAAAGGCATACACTTTTATGTAATAATGAGTTATATGGAGGAGGGGGTAGCAGAGTGCAAAGGGGCGTAGGGTACCTTATAGGGATGAACAGAGAGGAATATGGAGCTGTTGCGTGGAAGCGACCCAGGAGTTTTGAGTTGAATATTGTGTAGATTTTATGACAGCATGACGTGAGGTATGCAACCACTACTGTTCATTTGCCTGAAAAAAGATGGTATTTGTAATTTATGGAAGATATTGTTACAATAGATTAAGGTGGATTCTTTCGTGAGGTATGTACCCTTAGTTTATTCGAATATAGTTAATTGAGCTTGTAGTTGTTTAGCCAATACAAGTTCTACACAGTTGTGTATGTAACATTACCGTATTTGATGTGAAAGATTCAATATTTCTTTTTCAGCTGCACATTACAGATTTGATTGCAATGGCCAATAAAAGGTCAAGAAGTATAGAATGGCTCTGGCTAAGTGTCTGAAATCGGTGACACAAAGGCTTGCAATATTTACATTAGTTACGGTGTTAATCTGGAAGATATTACAACCTTTTTCATGGAAGAATAACATTTGAGTTAAATCCGCTCTCTTCTGAACAATGCATGCAGTTATTGTTATCGTTAAGACCAAGTGTGCGTTTGATATATGGTAAAGAAATGATTGCAGAAAATGTTGTTAAATGTGAGGATTGCCGGGTCATTGGCCACCTCGATTGGTGTTGCTGTAATTGTAAAGACTGGAGGGGGTATCTGTACTCCCGACCTCTATATGGCAGAGTAGAAGCATAGAGCACCCCAGCTAAGATTCTCCATAGGGTAGTGAAGGACCAGCAATCAAGGCTTAAGCTCTCAGGAGGTGATGCAGGCTCATTCTTAAGTACAGTGTAATCCCCAAGCCCCCCCACAAAGGAATGTCCACATCCTATGTTATGTGCTAACACAGTTCCTTATATAAATAAGGTTCAGAATATATACACAATTAATAACACACTTTGTGCTTTGGAAAATCTGATTTGGTAAATGTGAACACTGTCTATGTGGTACCACTGGTCACTCATGAGCACCCAGCCATTCAGCACACCACACTGCATTCATGTCGGTTTTGGGCAGGGCTGTCTCATTGCTTGTGTCACACACACAGATACAAGACACCCATAACATTAAGTGTATATTGGTCATAGACTCCATTCACCCGGGTCCCACCCCAAGGGTGAACCTACAACATACAGTCACTGAGAAGGCTCCAGCCAGTCTGGCTTGGACTTCCCCACAATACCATATATGGTTCTTCCACCCAACAGCCAGTCAGGGGACGGGGCAGATTCAGGGCTTCCCATGACATTGAGAAAACAAGGTAACAGGTAATAGAAACTAAGAGGCCACAGTGGCCCTCTTGTCCCCTATCATGAATCCACTGATTCCTAAGGCAGGGCCTGGGTATCCCAAAATAGAGGATACTCAGAGCAACTGTCAAAATCAGCATGGAGCTGCCACCAGCCCCTGCTCTGTGGGCCACACACAGGTGCCCAAAAACATACACTAGAGGTACAGGGTTGTAACCCCACACATGGGTGCCATAGGGGTATCCTAAGGGTCTCTGTTCACAATAACCAAAAAGAGGAAGAGCTGCACTGCCAGGAGTCCCACATTGACTCCTGTGCAGAAAACAACACATAACACACATGATAATGGAGTACAGGACAAGGACCTATAGGCCCTGTCCCTCCAATGCATTTCCAGCATCACAGTAATGGCGGATGTTGTTTTTTGGCAAAAAGGTAATTTAATCTGTTTTCCATTCTCTCACAAACCTTGGGAGATTTTGATGTTAGTAGTTTACATATTTTAGAGGAAGTGCAATAGTTAATATTAAAATTGTCGATGGTTGTAATTAGATAGTTCCCATTGTAAATTGTGTCTTGGATAATAATCTCTCAAATTTAAGAATGTATAAAATTCCCTTTTTTTCTTTTGGGTATCCTTACAAGCCACGTCTCTAAAGGACCATCATGTAGGAGGTTATTGCTTTAGACTGTATGTTCTGTTGTTGGATCTTTTGTTTTAATGTGTTCGTTCTTATTATAGGGATGTGTTTGGGTAAAAGTTTTTTTTGTAAAAAAACAAATGCCAATAAATAAAAATGTAAAACATTTTTTTTTAAATCATTGTTACGGAGGGGTGTGTATCTGTTGTAAATATGCAAAGGAAAGGTGATTGTTCCATTGATCTTTTCCTTGTTAAATGCCACCATTCTGCCACTTTTTCCAATTGAGTATCTTGTTGACAATTTGTATGCGTTTATTTCTTCTAAAAAGAACAATATTGTGACATTTTATAATGCCAGTTTTACATCAACTACAAAAAACGAACTAGATTCCAGTTTCTTGTTACCTCACAATATTGACATTCCAGTTTTACCTTGACAGTGGACAATTGCTTCATGCTATTTTACATTGCCTCCAGGAAAGTTGCTGTGCCATATTTTAATTACCGCTGTTAAGCTCATTGCCATTCCCCATTATTGGTCTCAGATAATAACCAAGATAGTTTGACATTGCCCCAGAAGGTTACTAGGTCAGTTTCACATTGCTTTTAGACTGTTACAATGAGTTACAAGTTGCCCCCTGGAAATCTTCAATGCAAGTTTTACATTACACCTATGGCATTTTGACACTGTCTCCAGAAAGTGGCCTCATGCAATGTACGTGTACCTCCTTACCCTCAACCACATGTTAGATTGTGCGATTGGAGTGTACAAACGCCCTTTTTTTGTAGCTGTCTGTCTTACTAATTATTTGGTCACACTGGTATGCATACTAATTATTTTGTTGTAACAGGCCTCTGAATCAATTTTCGTTACCTTTGCTTATCCTAGATGGCCTATGTGATGAAGGCACAATGTCTGACCGAAGTATTACACCACCTGGGGCTCAGGGTACTAGGAAAGACAACCTTAAGTGCTAACCAGAGGCACTGTAACAAGGATTCTTCACGGCCGCTTTGTGTGGCGTAGGTCCTTCTATTTCCTGGGTCCTGACCATAAAAGGTTCCCAATCCCATCTGATAGTACTGAAATGCAAAGAACTAATTCCTGGTCCTCAGACCTGCTTGAAAATGTTCATAGAGAGATTGATCTCGAACTCCCAACTTTTGTACCTCATTTTAGCAAACCCTTTCCCAACAGTGACTAATGCCACAATCTGGGGAAAACTGCCCTCTCTCAAAAAGATGTTTGCCTCTCTAATAATGTGAGTGGGTCCTCAAACGGAAACCTGGACAGTAGTGATAACGTTAATAGTTAATCATTATTTATTTATTTAATATGCGTATAACAATTACAGTTTTACATATACAGTACATAAAATCACATCATTATCTCATGGCATATTATACTTCTTACTCTTTGACTTCTCTGATTAAAAAGAAAAAAAACTATAAAAATTTTAAAACACCATTTGATAATTCAGTTAAAATCTCTAAAATTTTCACAAAAACTTCATCATATAAAAGATTAGATTCATATCGTTTCCAGCCATAACACTCAGCCACATTTCAGACATAATGCACATGGAAGTATTGTTATTATATTTCATTAAATATTTTCTACGTATTTCCTCGAGACTTTTATTTATTTATTTATTATTTATTTATTTATTCAGATTTGTAGAGCGCACATCAGCCCGTGGGCATCAGCCCACTTTCACATTCACATATAATGTGGTAGGCGGTTTCCAGAGTGTTGATCCCACATAGTCTACAGTATCGAATATTCTTGTGGATACCGCTTTTTGCACCTAGTATTACTAGTGTATTACAAATGTTAAATTTGAATTTTAGATACCATATAATCGTATTACACTCTGGGAATGCATACTGATAGGTGGGTAAACCTTCCCTGAACGTCAATTGTTTAAGGAAGGGACCGCTATTTGCTTTTTCACCCAAATTCACTATCTGTCATGATACCCCCGGAGCATCAGGCCAGGCCCAGCACCCCCGGAAGCAGGCATCATGCCCTCGGGTAAAAGCCCAGCGGCCCCTTATAGGGACTCTTTGGACTCAGTCCTGGCGCCTTTGGCGCCAGGCTCATGTTGGACATCAGTCCTGGCGCCATAGGCGCCAGGCTCATAACGGAAGGTGTTTTGTGCACTTACCTGATGCAGACCATGCTGCACGCTTCAGGCCTCCCTGAGACCTGAAAGGGACTATTTTTTCATAGGGACTATTTTTTCACTCGGGCGTGGCCAGGGAAGGATACATACCTAGTTGGGGAAGGATACATACCTGGGACTTCTTCGGAGGCTATTTAAGCCACACCCAGACAGCAGCTCATGCTTCGCGTTGTTCTGCTTCCTGCAGCTTAATGCTCACCGTGTCGGCTCCTGCTCCTGGACTACAGCCACGCCCATCTTGAACCTGGAAGACCTGCAAGGAAGGAAGAGAAGAGAAAGGTGAAAACCAAGGATTATTTCAAGCTTCTTACCTGCATCCGGAATCTTCTCGCCAGCATCCCTGAAGGAAGACTTCAATTTAAAAGCATTGTGTTGCTCGCTGCAGCGCCACGCTTCACTCACCTGTCCTGTCCTTGAGACATCTCCCGGCTCCATCGCGGCTGTCAGCATCGGACGCCACATCTCTGCACCTAGGGGAGAGAGGAAGAAACAAAAGGTGAGCAGAAGGACACACAGAAGGAAAGCCTGATTAACAGCCATAATACTTACCGGCTTTTCTTCCACATTTCGGGTCGGCGCCGCCCCGTTGGCAGGTACCGTACCCCGGCCCCTATGGGGAAAGGACTAGAGACATTTCAGAGGAATGATAAGGACATCTAGAGGGATCGCCCTCATTACTACTCACCTCGGCAGGTTAACCCCTCGACGCATCGCCTTCATTCTCCACCTGAAATAAAGGACAGATCACAGGTGAGAAAGACAGCATAAAGGGGGCCTCACTTGAACTTTGAATTTTCATACTTACGGCGTATCGCTCAGGAAAGTCAAGTGGATTTTGCCAGCGCCATTCTGAAAACCAGTGAAGTAACTGGACAAACGCGCGCCCCTGCACCAGAAGCAGGATGGAGAGTTCAACCTTCCAAACCATAAGGTGAGCTTAAACCGGGTTTGGAGGAATAGAGAGGAATGGAGGGGGGAAGGGGGGAGCTAGCACACCATTCTGCAGACTGTTAATCCCCTTTCTCATCTGCAGAAGGATATTCCTACGGGCCAAGGAAGCACGATTTGGAGGTCCTGTCCAATCGGTGTTCCGGGTCCTGCGCATCACGCTAGAAGAGGCCGCAGTAATCCAGACTAGATCAGCGCCCCCGTGGGAACCAGGTGGGCGTTACACTATCATCTGTTCTTTATCTTGTTTACCGATTAGCCTTTTTAGTTTGAGCTTAATCTGCGCAATAGAGAACAACAGCCAATCGTCTTTGTCACTTTTTGTCCACTTATCATAGATCTTGTTCCACTTGTTTATGGTGACAAAATTCTGTTTGGTTGTAGATCTAACATATTGATCCATGACCTTTATCACAAACGTGCCATTGGAGAGTCGGTGAAGCTTCACATATAGCATGGCCACCATTAACTCTATACGACTGTTCACACTAGTCAGTCCACATTCTAACAATAGATATTCATTAGACAAATGTGTAGGCACCCTCAGTAATATCTTAAGCATTTTTGCTTCAAATACTTTCAACTCTTTTTTAAAGAGGCTTCCCCATATTTCCGCACCATAAAGTAAACAGGAAACAATTTTCGTAGCGTATAGCGTAGCCACAGTATTCACAGAAATATTTCCTTGACTACCAATAAATTTACTTAGGGCCATGGTTGCTATCATGCATTTCCTCTTTGTTTCACACCAATGTTTTTCCAGTCAAGCTTATTATCTATGACCACTCCTAGGTATTTGTATTCATTTACAACCTCAAGCTGTCTCAGTTCAATCATCCATTTTATTTTATGGTTTCTGATCAGATTTTTGGGGTCAAACTTCATCACTTTTGTTTTATCAGTATTAATAACCAGATCATTCTTATTTGCAAACTTTACGAATTCATCTAATTTTACTTATAGGCCCTTGGGTGTATATTCAATTAATACAAGGTCGTCTGCGTAACCTAGCCACCCAAGTTTAACTGTGTCAATCTTGATATCAAGAATCTGACTATTACTGACCTCATTTAGAAAGTCTGCCAGGTATAAATTAAAGAGTGTGGCTGCTAATGTACAGCCTTGTTTGACTCCACGTATTGTTGATATCCCTTTAGATAGTCTTCCTTCAAGGTCCAGACGAACTCGGACAGATGCGTCAGAGTAAAGCAGTTGTATCATATACAATAACCCAGGAGGTATTCCCCATTTATTAAGCTTGGCCCATAGCTTACTCCGAGTAATGGTATCAAATGCCGCTGAAAAGTCTATAAATCCAACATATACGGACAGTCTACGTACCTTACGTGAATATTCTATTGCGGTTACTAGGTTAACTATGTTGTGTGTGGTTGATGAGCCTGCTCTAAAGCCAGATTGATTATCGGGCAAAATTTCACATTTGGATATCCATTGATTTAGATCAATTAACAGGATCTTGGCAAATATTTTAGCCGGAATGTTGAGCATGGCCAGCATTCTATAGTTAGCAGTATCTTTGCGTGGACCTTTCTTATATATAGGTAGTATTATACTATTTTTCCATGACTCGGGGAGCTTCCCATGGCTCCCAATCTATTTAAATAGAATGAGTAGCACTCTAGCCCATAGATCAGGGGCCTTTTGTAATAGAGCATTACAGGTAGTATCTGGTCCAGCTACTCTTGACTTTGGCAATCTTTTTATGATGTTGGCCAGCAAAATTACAGTCATAGTACATTTCCATACAGTTGGAACAGTCGCTATCACATTTTCTTCACTTAATAGCGTTCCCAATGTACTTTTAACATGGGTGGCCCATATACTTTCAGGCCCACAGTTAATTGGGAGAGAGACTTCTTTTTTGCAATTTATAATGTTCCACATTTCTTTGCTATTTCTGTTTTTCGAAGCATGCGCCAATTTCATCCACAATCCTTCGTGTTTCTTATTCTGGTGATTTTTCAACCAATACTTATACTGCCGTTTAAGTGTCAGTATCTGATAGGTAGCATCTATGGCCCGCTCATTTATAAGTGTTTTAATACCATCTCTTAGCATTTTCTTTTCCTTATGTATCTCGTTATCAAAACTCTTATTATATGTCTGATTCAATTTTTCTCTAACTGTTCTGTGTTTTCTTTTTTCCATGACCGATGTTTTGATTGTTTCAGTCATGGAATCAAAGTCATTGAGCATATCATGCATGTTGTCATTCAGGTCATTATTAAATTTGTCTAATTTCCAATAATTGTTCAGCGATCTCATTGCCTTTCTCTATATTTTGCAGGTTCCATTTTATACGGTTTCCCGCCTCATTTACCTCTATGTCACCATTCATATGGTATACATTGTTATGTACATATTTGTCTATAAGGCAGAGATAGAGAGGCATGTGATCGCTTTCCTCTCTACATCCTATTGCCATGTTGCATATTATCATTCTTGCTTTTTTATTTACAATCATGTAATCGATAGTAGTCATACTGTTTCCACATATGCGAGTGGGTAGTAGCTCAGTGTCACCTAGGGTATTACCATTCAAGATAAGTAATTGATATTTGTTTAGTAGAGAGGTCCAATCTTTTACTTCGTTTTTCCAGGGATCTATTCTAACTGGTTCAGACTTACATTCAGCGTCAGTGAATTCAGACTCATATCGGTGCTTGGTATTTAAATCTCCGACTATGATAACTGGTAATTTATTTCCATATTCCATCAGTATTTGGTTAGTGTGAGAATGTTTTCCCTATTGAATTTTCCCCCAGGCGGATTATATACATTCACCAAGATGAATTTGTCTATTGTAGACAACGTGCATGTTACTACAACAACCAGTATCATCTTGGTAGATGATTCATGCTTGATCCCACTCCACGGTGCTTTGATGGAAGTCATAAGACCTCCCTTTGGACGTCCTCTGGTTCCTTGTGTTGCGAGACTAACATGATTACATCGTCCATTAATCTCACAATCAGTTACCAACCATGTTTCCTGAAGGGCAATTATTCTAAATTTGGCAATGTTCGCAATCAGACCGTCATTACTAGTATAGTGTGCGTTCCCACGAGTATTCCAAGACAGGAATATCTCTCGGTCGTCAGGAGCATGTTTCAAAATGGGGTTTGAAAGCAATTGGGAGCCATTGCCAGTAGCCATCGGGGATCTTTGGATCACACGGTGGGTTTAAGTTCGCTACCACTACATTCTGTTGGTTGCTTTGGTTCACACTGGGTTTATTATTCACTTTCTCGTCATTATTTTCAACTTGTTTGGAGGGTTTCACTTCATATTTTTCCCTCGGTATGAGTTTTTCATTGCATGTATAGCCAATTTTCTCAAAATGGGCTTTTTGACTCAGTATAAACTTGTGTATTGTCTGCTCATAGCACCATACATTGGTTATGGTTAATAGTTAATAGAAACAGTCTTACATAAAGAATACTGATTTCCTTTGACAAAATATTTTGGTCCTATATTGATAAACCATAAATCGCTGCAGTTGCACTATAAGTAAATCTTATTCTAGTTTGACTAACTCAACAAATAATTATTTTACAAATGTCATCATATATAGTGTTTGTTGTGCCTACACATATGTGTTTCGAGATGTCCTCTTCCTCAGAGTATTACAAATCCACATTCCAGTAGATATTTATACTCATCATTAGCTGTGCGTATCAGTTCACTGAGCAAACACATGCATATCTGAAATTGCTTCCATACAAGGAACGCTGAAGCGGTCGGGATTGTGGAGAAAAGAGGAAATATAGGGATGAAAAATCTGGGATTAATGGAAACTGAGTGGGAAATTCAGCTCCCTAAAAACACTGCTGACCTGTGGTGTACAGCAGGGTCCATGCCTGTCGCCTCTGCTCTTTAACATTTTCTCAAAACTCCTATGCGATATGCTTAAAATCTTGGGTGTTCAATTCACAAATTAAGCTGATGATACCCAGCTGGTCTTTGAATTGTGAGATTCCTATGAAAAGGACATGGAAAGAATAAACAAAGTGTTCAATGCTATCCAAAAGTGGATGGCAAACAACTCTTTGGCCCTCAATGAGGCAAAAACAGAACTCTTAATTCTTGGCACACCTAAAAAATAGGGAAACTGGATCAATAATACAAAAAAAAATCAAGCTAAACAATAGCTTCATCGAAGTATCTAAGCATGCTAAAACCTTGGGCATTTTTATGGACTTGCATCTCTCCTATAAGAGATAGGTCTCCTATCTTAAATCCACATGCGCCTTTTACATCAATCTCATATGGAAAATTCGACCATATCTATCACAACAAAATCTTGCGCTGATTGCAGGAGCTATAATTAACTCCAAACTGGACTACTGCAATAGTCCCTTGATGGGTACCTCTAAGGCTAACATCAAGAGATTGCAGACCATTCAGAATGGTGCAGTTAGGGCGGTCTGGGGCTTGAGCCGGCGGGAGAAAACATCAGTTGCCAGGAAAAAAACTTCACTGTCTACCAGTTCAACAGCGAATGAAATTCAAATGCTCAGTTATGACTTACAAATGTTAGACAGGCATTGCTCCTAATTACCTCACAAAGAGAATAATTAAGGCCCCGGCTCAAAGAACTCTACGATCTAATCGAAAAAATAATCTGCAACAACCACGGAAAACCTTGGAAAGAGTTGGTAGCACAGACTTTACTCACTGGGCTCCAATGATTTGGAATGCTATGCCATCTCCCATAAAAAACAGCACATCTCTTACCATCTTTAAGAAACTGCTTAATACATATCTGTTCGACGAAGGAGAAGTCTAATAGAATCTCTATCTCGTTCTCTTTGTAGTCTTGTGTTTTACGTTGTTTCTGTCTCTGTTGTGAGTGCTCTGAGGCCTATGGGCAATAGGGCGCTATATAAAAACCAGAATAGATAGATAGATATAGTGTTAGGATGCACGTTTAGCTCCCAGACTCACCCAAGCGATTTAGGCTGCAGAAAATATATTAGCGCACAAGAAAATGAACGTGTGTGACTGAAGGGGGGAGGAGCATGCAAAGTGAGAATAACCAACGTAGTGTTTTGTAGCAGTTAGGCAAATGTAGGTAGGCAATCAGTGATTTTTCATTCATACAGCGAATGTCTGATTTGTGTTCATTTCACCGTTACCGGGCGGATCTACATGTTTGACCAATGTAGAGCAAGCCGCATGGACATTTTATACACTAAATCACCCCTGTGGATCTGGAGGTGGCAAAATCCCTCAAGAATATCTTTTTTCCTCGTATGGGGGTGAGTAATAAAGTCCCCTTTAGGGACATTGTTACAATGGCTGCAACTGAGACAGGGAAATGTTCCCTTCTTCTTGGTTTTAAAAGTAGATTGGTTATCCTTTACTGAGCTCTCAGCTTCAACAAGTTTATCTCATAGATTTCTGCCCCTTCTATAAGTCATCATGGGGTGTTCAGGGAATAGTTTAAGAAGTATAGGGTCATGGTGTAGGATGGACCAATGTTTCTTAATAATGTTTCCAATCTGCTGGCTTTGCCTAGAATACTTTGAGATATACAGAAGTGACACTGATACTCCTTTGGGTTTAGGGTTTAGGAACCAGTAACTGCTCCTTTGTGATCATAGTTGTTCTGGTGTTAGCCTCCTGTAAAACCTCTTTGGGGTATTCTCTCATAATCCTGAACATACTGTTTCAAAGGTCTCAGGGTCAGAATTTTATTCTTTTGAGACGTAACATCTGGCTCTAGGGCAAACCTTTCATCATTGCTTTGGGGTGGAAACTCGCAAAATATAATAAATTGTTAACATCTGTCGGCTTGTGATATATGGTAGTCTTGATGGTGGTAATTACAATAGCTAATTCTACATCCAGAAAGTGTAGGGTAGGATTGCCAATCTCCAAGGTGAATTTAATACGGGAATGAACTTGATTAAGATATTCAAAAAACTCTTGGAGTTCTTCTCTGGAGCTGCACCAGACTCCAGAAATATCATCAATGTGCCACTTCCAGACCAGGATCTTTGATGACCACTCAATTTTATCCAATACAAAGTTTTTTCAAATACATACATTAAAAGGTTTGCGTACGTAGGGGCCATGGCAGAGCCCATGGAAGTCCCCGACGCCTGGGCGTAAAAGTTTCTGTGATATCTGAAAAAGTTATTATACCGAATGACAGTGATAAATTCAATGATGAACTGTTTTTCACATTTCACATTGTAAGCTTGAAATAGAATCCATTCAGTGGCTTTGCACCTCATTGTGAGGTATAGAAGTGTACAAGCTGCATACGTCCAAAGAGAACAGTTTGCAGTCAGATGATAGGCACACAATCTCCTTCAGACAGGTCAAAACGTCTGTTGTGTCTCTTAAGTATCTTGGAATATTCTCGCAATAGGTTGGAGAATTGTGTCCACATATGTAGCTAGTGGGTCTAGGATACTCTAAGTACTGGCCACAATGGATCTTAGGGGTGGTTTCTGGTGATCTTTATGGATTTTAGGTAATCCATAAAAAACCGGTATAGTAGGGAATCGATTGAGAAGAAATTGTTCGGTCTTTTCTGATATCCAATCGTTCTATGCTTTTTCAATGATGGTATTAATTAGACTTTTAATTTCAGTTGTGAGATCCTAATCCAAAGGTACATATGTTGATGTATCATTCAACAGGTTGATACAACTATTGTGATAGAATGATTAATCCATTATAACGATTGCTCTACCTTTATCAGCTCGTTTCAATGTAATATCTTCACGTTGTGCTAATAGTTCAATTTCTTTAAGGTGTTGATCTTTAATATTGAATGGAATATTCTTATAATAGTTGATCCTCTTAAGATCTTGTTCAACCTTTTGTTTTAACATACTCAATACTGGATTTTGAATCTGGGGATCAAAGGTACTATTAAGTTTTAATTCAAGTATGTCTTCCATTGGACAATGTACACCTGTCATCCTCCGTCACGGCCATTGCCGTAATTGGTGGTTGTATCCGTGTTGGAGCTGGAGACACAGAGGTAGAGTGTTTTAGTCCTTGTATTTGTATTTGTATTTTATTTATAACGCGCAAACCAACAGGCCCGGAGGCATCAGGGCGCAATTTGTACAAGGTTACAGATATGCAGGTATAACAGAGAATCATTAAACATTTACACATGGGATCAGATATGCAGGTATAACCAAGAAACATTATATACATTTACAAGAGGATCTTATATACATATGTACAGTAGTGTCCGTGCCGATAGGTGATAGTAGCGGTCGGCAAGTCAGGGTAGGTCAGGAAGAAGCGCGAAGCCGGCCTTAAAGCTGGTTGAAAAGCCAAGATCTAGTATTGGCTTTGAAGGTATTGAAAGAGTCTTTCGCTCTAATTGTAACAGGGAGGGAGTTCCATAACTTGGAAGCTAAGACGGGGAAACTTGAGCCCCCTGCTTTTTGCAATTTAAATCTGGGGATCGCTAGACAGTGGGATTGGGCTGTTCTTAGAGGTCGGGAGGTAGAATGGCGCGACAGTCGACTACCAAGGTAGATCGGGGCTTTGTTGGCTAGGCATTTGTGCGTAAGGGCGAGTGTTTTGAGTGAAATTCTCTGTTTGACAGGTAGCCAATTTAACTTACTTCTGGTTTCTGTGATGTGGTGGTGTCGGGGAATGTTTAAAGCGGCACGAATGGCGTTGTTTTGTGTCGTTTGAAGTCTGTTCAGGTTCTCTTGGCTGGTGCCAAGATAAAGAGCACTACAGTAATCAATTTTAGCCATAATAAGGGTTCTCGCTAGCGTAACGCTGTTAGACGTAGTGAGGAATGGTCTGCAAGCTGCGATAAGTTTGCATGTGTATGCAGACGCAGATCTGACAGCATTAGTTTGTCGGGTTAATGAGAGTGTGGCATCAAGGTAGAAACCTAACGTTTTGGTATCTTTTGAGACACGAATGATATTACCATCTATGTTGAATGACTGATAGGACGGCTCTAGTCTGCTCAGGCGTTGTGCGGTGCCCAAGATCAGGAGCTCCGTCTTGTCATCATTCAAGCACAACTGATGTTGGGCCATCCAGGCTTGGATGACCAAGTAGACGTCGTTAATGGCCTTGGTGTCACCTAGATAATCACCAGTGATGGGGATGAGTATCTGGGTGTCGTCCGCATAGTTAGTATAGGAGACACCCAGATAGTCAAGCACATCAAAGAGTGGTTTCGTGAAAATGTTATAGAGTGTAGGTGACACACAAGATCCCTGAGGAACGCCACAGTGAATCGGGGAAGGGTCCGCGGCTGCGGATGGGGCAAAGACTCTCATGGATCTGTTGCTCAGGAAAGATTTGATCCAAGCCGCAGCCGAGGAAGAGAAGTTGGCAGCGGAATGGAGGTGCTCGCACAGGATCTGATGGTTGACCAGATCGAATGCGGCTGAAAGGTCGAGAAGTAGTAGCATTGCTAGTTTGCCTTGATCCTTTAGAACCTCGATTTGAGTTTTAAGGTCTAATAATGCGGTCTCTGTCCCGTGTCTGGGGCGGAAACCAGATTGTCGTAGACCTAGCAAGTTATTAGTTTCCAAGTAATTTTGGATCTGAAAGTATGCGGCACGGTCTAGGATCTTGAGCAGAAATGGTACAGTGGTGATAGGTCGGAAGTTAGTGGGAATGTTAGGGTCTAGGGAAGGTTTTTTAAGCAGTGGGATAACCCAAGCGTCCTTCAGATTGTCCGGGATGATACCTGTTTGAAAGGAAGAGTTGATGAATGCCGTGATGAATGGGGCCAACTCATGCGCTGAGTCCTTGATAGTAGAGTCCTTTCTCTGTGTTCTTGCTACCAGTCCCAGTTACGTGACGCAGCGCCGCTGGAAGTATTTAAACTCCCCGCCTCCGGGTAGTCGCTGCGTTGCAACCCACTTTGGACACTTCCTGTTTCTGGGTTTCCTCGCTCCGATCCTCTGCCGAATCTGCCAGAGGGTTTCCTGTTTTTTCCTGTTTCCTTCCTCGGAACGCCACTATTTCCTTCCGCTACTCTGGCGGTACTCCGGTGTGTCTATTTTCTATTTCTCTCTCTCTTCTGATTCCGGGAATCCTTCCCGTTTCTCTCTTCCTGTTGGCTCCTCCGAGCTGGCTTGCTGCACACCTATTTTTCCTCTTTCTGGAACCATTGCCATTTATTCTAACTGCCACAAGGAGCCTCCGTCTCTCCTGACTCGAAGATTGGACTTCTTCTGCTCAACAATCAGCCTCGCTCCATTGCTCTCTTCAGCGACTATTCTGGGATTTAAGAGTCTACATTTCTTCTCAGGGTTTTTTCCCTTTTGGGTTTTTCCCTGATCCCGGCTTAGTTCCGGAAAGGGAGTCACAGGACAGCTGTTTAACCAGCGGTCACTGTGGCTTCCCTCTGTGACAAGCACATTCATCACAAGAAGGAAAGAGACTATCTTGCACGACGACGTCTACAAGAAACCGCCAACTCAGACATCTCAGGTGAGGAGAGTGTGCTTGTGGGGGAGAAAGAGTTTGAAGTGCACCACTCATCACAACACCTTCCACAGGGTGTATTTCAAAGAAAATGTTTAATCTAATCTTCCATAGTAGGCGATGTAGATTGACCTTTTCTTCACACAAACTGGTGTTGGATGTTGGAATAAATGAGAGACTTTTGTTTAAGATATCTATCTGATTTTAACTCAGAGTTTTTCTTTTGTCTTGTTGGCATTTTTCCCGCATCTGGTTTGTATTTTTCTAAAAAAAAGTTGAGACCAAGGAGGCTCCTGTTGTACTCACACTACTTGTGCCGCCCGCCTGTTTATTCAGTATAGGTTTTTTTAATACTATTGGTTCTCCAAGTCTACCGTCACTGCTGTCGTCTGAACTAGATGGACCGGGACGTGGATTAGAAAATCTGTTTTTATTTCTTTGGGCATACAATTTTTGCCAAGCATAGACAATATTGTTAAGATAGTCAAAATTATCTCTCTTAAACTTTCTCAACTTCTTTTGTTCAATGTCATGTTTACATGCAGCCAATTCGTCATTGATGTCTACCAAAATGTTCATTAGTTCTTGTTCTGATTTAAATGTACTAAGTTGGCTTTTAAGTTCCAAAATTTCTTTGTTTTAGTAAAGTTTATTCTGGACATAGATTTACTAGATGTGCACCAATATATCAGTTGATTCATTCCATTTGAACTGCCAGATGCCCACAAGCAGAACACGTAAATATATCAGAATTGGGCTGATTAGTGTGGTCCACGAGAGGCCCAGAAGAAGCGCTCAGTGGAGGGGAAGCTGATGAGGGGGGAGGAAGGAGTGAAGCATCCTGCCATTTCTAATACAAGGATCAAGAGGGGATGCCAACAAATTTAGTCCCACAACGCGGAGGCATGGTGGGGGCGACCGCATGTCTTGGATCAAGAGAAGCGCTCCATTATGTTTTTTATTTTTTATTGTCACACTGCTAAGAAACCTTAACCTTTAACAGAAGAGACAAAAAATACAAAAGACGACACGAACATCCAAAAAAGAATCACACCATGCACAAGTAATTACAATGCACAATAATAACAATACAACCATTAAACATTATTTCATACAATGTACTGTGTTCTACCATATATGGCCCATAAAAAATAATCACAATATCTGCAAACAAATTCATAGTTTAGGAAAGAAAAAAACCCATCTGGGACTCTTTCTGAAAAGCATCCAAACCCAAACATTTAAAAAAATTCACAACTGCTAAGATGCTCGAAGTCATATGTCCAGCAAGACACACCGTCCATAACTGATCGTTACCTCCCACACTCATTTGTCCAAGAAATTTCCCAAAGTATTTGCATCTCTGCCAATGGGCACTGGAACATTCCAATAAAATATGTCTCAGTGTTTCAGTTTCCAGCACAACATTACAAAATGAACAGTTTGCTAACAGAGGATCGAGCAGGCCATACCTAACCAGCAAGGTTTTAGTTGCCAGCATATTCCACCTGAAACGAAAGAAAGTGAACCTCACATACTTGGCCGGGTAGATAGCTAGATAAGCGGCCAAGGTGCCCAAACTCTTGTGATCGAATTGCAATTGCACCAAAGATGGATAAACGTGCATATGTTCTACTGTCTGAGTCAAATCAAATTCATATAGCAATTTCTTTACACTGCAGGGTTTCCCCTAAGATCATGAAGGGATAGGTTCAATTCTCTCAGAAGGGCTTGACAGTATAACAACATTAATTAACCCAATAAGATTTAGAGTTTATAATTACCCCCAAATCATCATACAGGGTTCTCTTAGTAGTGGGACAAAGCATCTTTAGTACAGCAGATAGAATCTTCCACTGCCCTCTTGATTTTAAAGAGACCACACCAAGCTCATACCTAACAGCATGGATAGGCACATTGCTCTGGAGTCGAAGCCCTCTTCTCCATATTAAGACTTCCAGATATAGTAGATAGTCCACCAATTCCAAAGGGTATACCTCAATGCCATATATAATCTTAGGTATAATTGTACCGAGGCCTCCAGATAAGGGGCATACTAGGCCTTTTTACGCATGGAAATCTTGTAAATACGATAGCTTTATTACTTTCCTGTGTACATTTACACACAGGTTTAGAGCAGAGGGCAGTGCAAAGGTCGGGTTACTTGACAGAAACCAGAAGGCTTCTTTTGATTTTTATCTACATGGATGTAATTGCAAGCCACCTCTGAAACAGAATGTATTTCTATGAAGCCTTTCAAAAAAAGAAACTGTAAACTGTGACAAAACAAATGGTTTCTTTCCATTCAGCTTCAGAAGCACTGTGCACATTTTCCTAGAATTTTATAATTGCTAAAATGGAAAACTAAGTTGCAATTGAAAATTAATATTTTGTAGCAAATGATGCTTTTTTTTTTTTTTTACAATGAAAGCAAACCAGTATTGCACAATTGTATTTTTCAGAGTTCCATTGCTATGTGCATAATCATCCAGAGGCAGATCATTTTTACACTTATAATTTAATTTACACTCTAATTATAAAAACAATGTGTAAAATGAGGACTATGCACAGTGTAGTTTAGATCCATTCAACCTTGCAGTCAACGGGGTACATTACTATAAATGGTCAGTGGCAGCAGAGTCTTTGCTTAAGTGTGAGTGATTGTCTTTACACCAATCACAGGTGTTCTAGCCTCTCAAATCTTCAAGACTACAATTAAAACATCCAAAACCTGACTCTCCAGCAACTTCAAAAACAAACAAAGGAAAGTTACATTGGTAATTGAAATAGAAACTCAGCAAAACCTGTCCCAGTGATAATCCAGATAGGTAGTTAACTTTATATTGCGCTTCATGAATGGTTTGTCCAACATCTAGGTACTGTGATTATTATACCTCAGTCGATACGGAGTTAAACGACCTCTGAAGGATGTTAGCCAATAAGATAGCTCATCCGGTTGAGTACTCGTTGCTGCAATCTGTGCATGATCTGTAGGTTGCAGGTTCGAATCCCGGAAAGGCCAACTCAGCCTTTCATCCTTTAGAGGTTGATAAAGGAGTACCAACTTTGGTTTGGTAATAATTGTGATAAATATGTTCTATGTACAGCGCTTTGCCAAAAGTGCTATATAAATAACCATTTGACCATTAGAATAGATATGGAAATTAGCATGGAGTCTGTACCTCTCTGCACTGTTGTATCATAAAATTGGCATACCATTAGGTAGTAATAACTCCAGGAAATGAGGACTTTCATTAAACATCAAAAGACAATTCTGCCATTGAACCTCAAAACACACAATACAATTCATGTTTGCTTTACTATGTAATTGGCTAGGGGCTAGGTTTTTGTGTTTTCAACATTTAAATATATACAGGAGAGATCAAATGGCCAGACCCTAGAGAAATACTGAAAGGTGTATTCTGTCACAATGCAGAAAGCTGCCGCATAGTAATCATTTCCATATAGTTTTTGCACACGACGGCTGGATGTCACATACATTTTACTCTCTTGCAAAGGAGAAAAGTCATTTTTACTCTCTTAAAATCACATTTACTCTCCAAGTTTAAAAATAGGGAGTAAAATACTCCCACCTCAAAATCTTATCTGGAGCGCTGATTGTACCTTCATAATACCTAACCGCGGACATGAGTGAGAACCTACAGAAACGGGTGTCTATTCTTCCCAGTTGACTTGGAAGAGCAATAGCACGATTCTGCAGCCATTCCTTCAATCTAATTACATGGGGATGAGAGACAAGCAAGAACCCCAGATAGATAAGTGAAGACACCTTCTCCACAGGATCCTTACCAATATGCCACTTGTATGTACATTTCTCACTACCTTTTGTACATTGCATGATTTTAGATTTAAAAGGGTTTATTTAGAGAAAATGCTCATCCACAAATTTTGAGAATGCATTTAGAAGTCGCTGCAGTCCAACCATAGTGCAGTCCAATAAGAGGATGTCATCCGCGTATAACAGCCATAATGGGCGTAAGTGTTGAAACTCTGGTGTGACAAATGCTGCAGATTTCAAATACTTGCCCAGGTCAGATATATACAAACTATATAGAAAAGGAGCCAGTACGCACCTCTGCCTAACACCTCAAAAGGTCTTAATTGGACGCGATAGTAGGCCCATTTGATTTAATCTGACCCACACTACTGAATTGGAGTACAAACCCATCAGTAACCGCAGGATACCAGGTGGTATCCCCCATCCGTTGAGCTTTCTCCGCAATAGGTTGCGATCTACCATATCAAATGCAGATATCAAATCAATCGATGCAAAAATGACAGACTTTTATTTCTTACCCAAAGCCAAATCTTGTATGCCCTTTACAATAAGACCATTAAGGAAGGTTCCAAGGTTTTTATTTATCCAATCTACCAGCCAAACAGGCCCAAGATTCAAGGTGGGACAGCAAGATCCTAGCAGAGACCTTGCTGTCTGCATCAGGTATGGTGATTGGCCTATAGTTTGTCGGACTTGATCTCACACCTGTCTTGTATATGGTAACAATATGTGATTTGAACCAGGATTTAGATTTAAACAAGAGGGACAGAACTTGTGCCCATACATGAGGATTTTGCTTAAACAGGAAGTTCGACAAAAAATTCAGAATAGCAGCACGAGACAGGCTGATGCGCGAGATCACGTCAAGGATAATTTCTTCCTCAAAATTTGAGGGTCCAGAGTTATAATCAAGTCCTCCATCAAAGGACATGATATTGGGGGTGCAGCCATCGCACAAGAATACAGAATATTAAAATGTTGTAACCATTCATCTTCTATAACAGCATTCAACTGTTTATGCAATTGGGGAGAATCCAAGTTGTTAATCACCCTCCAAAATTCCTGAGCATTTTTGTTTCTTAATATCCTCAACATGCCTTCTACATCAGCCTGGCTCTTTTTTGCCCGATTTTGTCGAGACCAATTTCGATATGACAAGCACACTTTTTTGACCTCAATATTCTTCTGTAACGCAATTAAGTCTGTGTTCTTATTAATTTGATACACCAATCTATTTTTTTCCCCGTTTTCTTTCAGCAACCACAGGCTAAATACATGTATGTGGCTTGGCTTTTTGCCTGTAATATTTCCACCCCTAAGACATGCTCACTGTTATTTTTTCCATCCACCCACTGTACCCCTTTCTCCACTGTGAAGGGTTTCAGATCGAAGCCGTGGGATCGCAAGGCATCACATTCGTTAATAACTGACTCGTATATGAATTCCAAACTAAAGTAAACCAAAGCCCTATCTGTTCGCTATGAGTCAGCAAAATCCACTCTCTGAAAGTCTTGGTGTCATGATGTCACCTACGTCCTTTCTGGACTTCGTGGTCCCTGACACATAGGGGATTGAATGCAGTAATCCTTCCAACATGGCCGCCTGACACGGAACGCTGTTTGCCAGTCCTTGTGCTCCACACTCTGCGTTCTACTAAACAGACATGCCCCCGCGGCTCTGCTTGTTTGTTTGTTTATTTTATTTCTATAGCACTCCGGACCCGGGAGTAAAAGGGCGCTTAGTACAAGTTACAGGCACAGTACATGGTAATAGGCAGTAATAGTAGGGTAGCAGATATATACAGAATATACAGACAGTCGAGATAATGGCAACCAATAGTGACAAAATGAGACAAGTGCAATATGTACAGTTTATAGCTAAGTCTAACTTAAGGTTGACTTTTTGTCAGAAGCCACCCAATGGCAAGTTTCCTGAACGAACGGAAGGATTTGGAAGACTTAATATTCAGTGGCAGGGTGTTCCACAGTTGGGAAGCGAGGACAGTGAAGCTCGAGCCTCCGGCTCTTTTAGAGGTAAATCTAGGCACTGTAAAACATAAGGTGTTGGAAGATCTCGTGGTTCTGATGGAAGATTTCATGGTGAATTTGTTAGTAAGGTAGGGGGGGCTAGATTGTTGAGAGCTTTGTAAGTAAGGCAGAGGGTTTTTAGATCGATTTTTTGTTGGATGCTGAGCCATTTGCATGTAGTTCTAGTGGCAGAGATGTGCTCCCGCCTGGGAATGTTTAGCGCTGCCCGTAATGCATTATTTTGAAGGACTTGGAGTTTACTAATTATTGCTTGGTTGGCACCTAAGTAGATGCTGTTGCAGTAATCTAACTTAGATTGTATAAGAGCTCTAGCTAGCGTGAGGCAACTGTTAGAGGAAAGAAATGGTTTACAGGCTCTAATTAGTTTTCCTGTATAGGCAGTGGCTGAGGCGGTCGAGTTGACTTGTTTAGTGAGGTTAATATTGGCATCGAGATAGAAGCCAAGTGTTTACACATTTTTGGCAACCGGGATTGTATTGCCATCAATTATGATGTTGGAGTAGTTGGGACTTAGTTTTTGTAAGTTGTTCGGTGACCCAATAATGAGCAGTTCAGTCTTCTCGTCATTTAGGCAGAGGCCATGTGTGGCCATCCATGCCTGAATGACAGAGAAGATTTCATTGATCCTGGCTACATCAGTATTGTAGTTGCCCGTGATGGTGAGGAGTATCTGGGTGTCATCCGCGTAGTTTGTGTAGGTGACACCCAGACGGTCCAGTTTATCAAAGAGGGGCTTTGTAAAGATATTGTTTAGGGTCAGTGAAACACATGAGCCTTGTGGGACACAGCAAGTGATACGGATGGGGTCTGCTGCTGCCACCGGAGAGAAGACTCTCATGGTTCTATTGGCCAGGAAGGACTGTATCCACGAGACAGCAGAGGGGGAAAAGTGGGCGGCTGAGGAGAGGTATCTTATGGTCAACCAGGTCGAAGGCTGCTGAGAGATCTAGGAGGAGTAGGATGGCAGCCTTGCCCTTATCTTTAATTTCGTCAATCTGGCTTTTAAGATCAACAAAGGCAGTTTCTATTCCATGTTGAGGCCGGAAGCCAGACTGACGCAATCCGAGTAATTGGTTAGGCTCTAGGTAATGCTGAATTTGCAAGTAAGCAACTCTGTCAAGGATTTTTAACAGGAAGGGAACGGTTGTGATAGGCCTGTAATTAGTGGGGATGGCTGGGTCCAAGGTCTGTTTTTTTAGTAACGGGAGGACCCATGACTGTTTCAGATTATTGGGAACCGAATTGGTGGAGAAAGACACATTTATGAGCTTAGAAATGAAGGGGGCGAGGTCTCTTGCTGCATCTTTTATAATTTGTGCAGGGCAACTGTCCCCTTTGCAGTTTGATGGTTTGAGGGAGGTTATGATTTTTTGCACTTCTAGTACTGTTACTTTTTTGAAGGTGAAGCCATGGTTAGTGTTAGGGGTAGTGGGTGGGCTAGGGATAGGGGGCTAGGGGTGGGGCTACTATTGGACAGTTGTAGTCTTTTATTTTCAATTTTTGTTTGTAGGCCAGTGATTTTGTTTGCGGGGGCATCTTGGATACTAGTGCACCAGAGTTGGTCTTTCACGGACATGTCCGTAGGTGGATTGGGGTTTTCTAACTCCTTCAGGATGGTGAATAATTCTTTGGTACTGGAGCTAGCATTACTTATTCTTATATTATGGGCTTCTTTTTTAGTGCATATTATTTCTTTTTTGTAAAGGGAGGATGCTTTAGTGAGATTGATTTTGTGTTCCTCTGATGGGTTCATTTTCCAAAGGGTTTCCAATTTGGACTTTTTATTTCTTAGTATTTTAAGTTCTGGTGTGTACCAGGAGTTAAGGTGTGCTTTGGGTTTACCTTTACGTAGATTTAGAGGGGCAACCAGGTTGATAGCTTTGGTCATGGCGTTATTGTAAGTGTCTACTAGTAAGTCAAGGTCCGATGAGTTGGGGACCATATTTAGAATGGGTAGTTCCTGCATGCCTTAATGTCTTAACGCTACCGCTTGATGTAGTTCGACGTGTGTTGTCGGAGTTCGCTCGGGGCTTTCATCTGCATCCTGTTTCCTTGAATCCCCCTTCCTTCCTTCCTTTCCTCAAAACTTACCTTCGAACTTCCTGGATTTTCGCCCGCGCTCGGGTCATGGCGTTCCGTGTCTCCGAGCTCAGACATTGCTCCTCCCTGTTCTCCGTCCTGGACATCTGAACGTATCCTGGAGTTGGATTGTCATCCTCACGCTGGAATCCGAAGACCAGCGCACGGGTCTATACAAATCCCGGACCGTGCGAAAGAAGTCACCAAAGAAGGTCTCAAGCAAACAACAAAAACAGGTGGGAAGGGGAGAGACAGATTGAGACGCCTAAAAAACGATACAGACACAGAGATGGAAGCCGCGGTTCAAGACCTCATGCTAGGCATGCAGGAACTAACCACAGAAGTTCAGAACCTTAAGGCTGAGAATGCTGCATTAAAGCAGCTAGTCGTGTCACGTGACTCTGCAACTAAGGAAAGTGTGTTATTGGGAGGAGTAGTGGACAAATTTGATGGTTCTTTAAAGACCCTCCGTGCCTTCCTTGATTCATGTTTGGTACACTTTACCTTCAAGCCCTACTACTTTTCCATTCCTCGAGCAAAGGTGGGATTCATGATCTCACACCTCACTGGTAACGCCTTGACCTGGGCAACCCCCCTAGTCAATTCGGGCGACGCCCTCCTGGATAATTACGATGGGTTTGTGGAAGCCCTAAAAGCCATGTTTGATCGCCCAGAGCAGGTTTACAGTGCTCAAGAACGCTTACTTGAATTTCAACAAGGATCCCAGGATATGCTTACCTATGTGACCCGCTTTAAACAACTTGTGAAGGAAGCTGATTGGTCTCAAGAAGCCGACTTCACCCTCTTCCGAAGAGGCCTGAATGAAGAAATAAAGGACGAGTTAGCCAGGGTAGCTCACCCAAACTCCTTCCAGGCTCTTATGGACCTTTCCTTGCAAATAGACTTTCGAATCCAGGAAAGAAAGGCGGAGAAAAAGAAATCCAAATCAACCTTCCAGAAGGCTGCCACAGACCACTCAATCAGACCAGAGCCCACAGCTTCTCCTACCTCGAATCCAGAACCCATGCAACTGGGGACCCATTACCCCACAAGAAAGAATGCGCCAAATTCACACTGGTCTATGCATGTATTGCGCCTCCGATAAACATCTCGTGAGAGAGTGCCCTATCGCTCCTCCACGGCGTTCAGTGAACGCCAGCTCCCAATCCTAGATGGGGCACAGTTTCGGGAGAGAGATGTCTGCTCCACATCAATTCCTTCCTTGAACTCTCCTGGACAAAATAATCTTGTGATTCTACAGGCATTTCTATCGCCTTCCAAGAAAGAATCTTACCCCATACTGGCATTAGTGGATTGCGGAGCCATGGGCATATTAATAGATCATGATTGGGTCACTTCTCACAACATTCCACATGAAACCCGAGAGACAATGCAACCTGTAGAAGCTATTGATGGAGACCCCTGTCTTCGGGACCCATAACCCTTCAAACTAAAGAGATCCTACTTTCTATAAACCACCATCAAGAGAAGATCAAATTTGACATCATAAGATCGGCCCACTATCCAATGGTTCTAGGCATGTCCTGGTTGCAGAAGCATAACCCCTACATCAATTGGGCAGCAGGCTTCTTGTTTCCTGGTTCTGAACATTGTATGCCCCACTGCTTATCACAAGACACCTTACCAAGGTCCTCTGAAGACTCTCAAGAAACTCTGCAAATTCCAGTCACTGTTTCTAACATCATCCGGATTTCCAGGCCCTATTAGGCTTGCACAGATGTATTCTCGATAGCCATTGTTCAAGCTCTTCCACCACACAGACCTGTGGATTGTGCCATTGATCCTGAACCTTCAGCAGTAATCCCTTTCGGGAGAATGTTTATTTTGTCAGAACCCGAAAAAAGGGCCCTCCCGGAATACTTGGATACCAACTTGGAAAATGGAACTATACGACCATCCAGGTCCCCGGCGGCGCTTCTCTATTTTTCGTCCTCAAGAAGGATTCCAAGGAACTTAGACCATGTCTAGATTACCGTGGCCTTAACCAGTGTACTCTCAAGGATCGTTACCCATTGCCTCTCATCTCGGACATCCTGGAAGCAGTCAGAGGTGCAGTCGTCTTCACAAAATTAGATCTTAGGGGTGCCTACCATCTTATTCGTATAAAGGAAGGTGACGAATGGAAGACAGCCTTTAGAACACCCTTTGGCCACTTTGAATACTTGGTTATGCCCTTTGGACTTGCTAATGCCCAAGCAATCTTCCAACGTTTTATGGATCGGGTGTTTTCTATGCTGTTTTCTATGCTGTTCCTCTTCGTTAGTGTATATCTGGACGACATACTGATATACTCCAAGGACCACCTGAAACATGAAGAGCACGTAAAGACAGTCTTACAACGTCTATGCGAACACAAGCTCCTGGCTAAACCCGAGAAGTGTCTCTTCCATGTATCAACTGTTCACTATCTCGGATTCGTTCTTAGCCCAAAAGGAATTGGAATGGACCCCTCAAAGGTTGATTCCATTCTATCCTGGCCTGTTCCATCCACTGTAAAACAAATCCAATCTTTCCTAGGGCTTGCTAACTTCTACCGGAAATTTTATACCAGCATTTTCTGAGATTGTGCATCCCATTGTTACATTGTTAAAGAAAGATACCCCCTTTCGGTGGACCTCTGCCCAAGATTCGGCGTTCCTGCACTTGAAGTCGGAGTTCACACAAGCTCCCATCCTAGCTCAACCTGACATTGATCAACCTTTTCTTGTCGAAACTGATGCCTCCAATTACGCCATTGGGGCAGTCCTGAAACAGGAACTTGGCGACAAGTTAGAACACCCTATCGCCTATCTCTCTTGCACCTTGACCCCCAGGGAAACTCATTATTCCGTCCTGGAAAAGGAATTGCTAGCCATCCTTCAAGCCTTCACTGATTGGCGTCATCTTCTTTTGGGAGCCAAACACCCGGTACAAGTCCGCACGGACCATCGGAACTTCAAGTCCTGCAATCCCTAGAATGTAGAAACAGTCGCCAAGCCCGCTGGGCCTTCTTTTTTGCCCAATACCAATTTCAAATCCATCATGTTCCTGGAACACATAACATTATAGGCGATGCCTTATCCAGACGTCCTGATTATGAACCCCTTGAAGATCGGACCTTTCCTAAGATGTTTCCCCACACAATATTTGTTGCCCAAGCAATTACCCTTCTGGAGGATATTCGAATTCAAACCCAGTCCTCTGAACCTTGGAAGGAGTTTAAGAGAAACAATCGGTGGAATCTCAAAACAAAGGACGGATACTTGTTCAAGGACAATCGCTTGGTCATTCCCACTCCTGGACTGAGACAAAAGATCACAAGCCTATGCCACAATACTTTTCATTCAGGACATCGTGGCATCACCAACACTCTCCATCTAACACAAAGACAGTTTTGGTGGCCAAAGATGAAGGATGATATCAAGATCCATATCCAAACATGTGCAGTCTGCAATCAGAACAAACATGATAACAAAAAACCAGCAGATCTCCTGCTCCAACCAACAATACCAACAAGACCCTGGGAAATCATTGCCACGGATTTTATCGTGGAACTACCCTCTTCCAGGGGCTACACAACTATAATGGTTACCGTTGATTTGTTCACTCATATGGCTCATTTTACAGCTTTATACAAACTGCCATCCTCATCTGAACTTGCTGGAATTTTCCTGGAACACATATTCCGGCTTCATGGGCTACTATCCAAGATCATTTCTGACCGGGGACCCCAGTACATATCCCAGTTCTGGAAACAGTTATGTCGTATACTGGGAATCCAACGTGCCTTGTCTTCGGATTATCACCCACAGACCAATGGAGCCACTGAACGAATAAACCAAACCCTGGAACAGTATCTTCGTTACTTTGCCACCAAGGTCCAGGATGATTGGTCACTCTTAAAATCTGTGGCCGAATTCGCATACAACAATTGGGATCATTCAGCTATAAAAACCAGTCCTTTCTTCTGTAGTCAAGGATTTCATCCTTCAGTTCTACCGTCCTTTCTTCCACACCCTACCACAGTACCATCGGTTGATTCCTGGATTGAAACACTAATTAATGTGCACAAAGAAGCAAAGGAACACTTAGAAAAGGCCCGAAGAGATGTTAAACATTATGCACACTCCAAAAGAAGACCTGGGCCTTCCTATTCAGTAGGCAATAAAGTCTGGTTATCCTCGAAACTCCTTCCCCGTCACCTACGACCAAATAAATTGGCTCCCGGGTATTATGAACCCTTTTCTATAAAAGAAATCGTCAACCCAGTGGCCTTTCGACTTCGACTACCAGAATCATGGAAAAGGATCCATCCAGTCTTCCACACCTCTCTGTTAAAACCATATGTTCAGCCCTCTCGAACTGCTCCAAGATCTACCCCAGTGATTATCAATGACCAACTCGAATATGAGGTCTCCAGAATCTGTGACTCTAGGTACCGATGTGGTCAATTACAATATTTGGTCGAGTGCAAAGGTTATCCTCCCAGTGAGCGCACTTGGGAACCCGTGTCAAACATGAATGCCCCCAGGCTGATTCAAAGATACCATCTTATCCATCCAGGCAAACCCAGAGGACCTGGGCTTCAGAGGAGGCATACTGTCATGAACCGTCGCCTACGTCCTTTCTGGACTTCATGGACCCTGACACATAGGGGATTGAATGTAGTAATCGTTCCAACATGGCCGCCTGACACGGAACGCTGTTTGCCAGTCCTTGCGCTCCACGCTCTGCTTTCTACTAAACAGACACGCCCCCGCGGCTCTGCACGTCTTAACGCTACCGTTTGCTGTAGTTGGACGTGTGTTGCCGGAGTTCGCTCGGGGCTTTCATCTGCATCCTGTTTCCCGGTTCCTTGAATCCCCCTTCCTTCCTTCCCTCAAAACTTACCTTCGAACTTCCTGGATTTTCGCCCACGCTCAGGTCACGGAGTTCTGTGTCTCCGAGCTCAGACATTGCTCCTTCCTGGTCTCTTCCCTTGACATCTGAACGTATTATGGATGGATTGTCATCCTCAAGCTGGAATCCGAAGACCAGCGCACGGGTCTATACAAATCCCGGACCGTGCGAAAGAAGTCACCAAAGAAGGTCTCAAGCAAACAACAAAAACAGGTGAGAAGGGGAGACACTTGTGACACTTGGGAGGTTATACCTCTCATCCCTTGTACTTCCCAGAACAGTTGGAGTATGGTCGAGCGATTCAAAATCACTTATCTATTCTCAGTCAGTACATTTTCAAGTAGAATTATGTTGCAAGCTTTCCTATCCTCTTTCTCTCGAGTACATTTCTTATTGAGGCTCGGGGTCCCACCAAACCACGCGGACAGCTGGGAAAGCTATCCACAGGACCATTTAACATTGTTGAACTCTTAAGTGAGCCTGCGTTGCACTCCTGACCATAGCCCGGGGCACAATTACAAGAACATTTCCACCCCCTCAGACATTCCCACAGACAAGCCCCCCTCAACCAGATTAGAGGATAACATATGCAAACACCCCTTTTCTGCTAGACATGCCGTTGCCACTGGTCCCAGCACAGGCACAATGAGGTTAGTTCTCATGCTTTCGATCCCACCTGACCCAGTCAGAGCTGCAATTAGATTTTGCTGGCTACCCAGTGAGACTGCAGTGCTGTAAGGCACATTTTGCATTCCATGTCCCTGCCCAGGTAGATCAGGCCAAGTACTCTGGAGTGGACTGTGGTCACCAACCACATTTGCAACCACCCCCTTGGTGACATTTAGGGGCTGTTGGGCAGAGAAATGCCTGTCACAGTTCTTTGAGATACAATACATAGATCTTTATCTTTCCGAGTAGGTAGGGTAGATTTTACAATAGGCTGTTTGAATACATTTTTCAGAAACTATCAAGATGAAGCGATGTTCCGCTTTACACCCAAACAGTTTTCAGGTTTCTTTTTCCTAAGATTCTTCGATCCTTCCTTTGTGCCGCTATTTCTGCCCCACCCCCAAAGTCAGGCTCTCCACTTCGATTGGCAAATCTGGTACAATAAAACGCCCCACCATTCACACTAGCAGGGCCCAAAGAATTAACCGTACAGGGAACACTATGAAATTCTACAACGTCGGATAAGCAGTCAGTAGACATTACCCTCACAACAGCCAACCTTGAAGATACTTCCCTTTCTACCACCTTTCCAGGTGCCCCCAACCCAGACCCCAGGACTTCTACCAGATCGCTAGGGCAGCCTCCCGGCTCAAGGTTGGGGGTATCAAGAGCTCCAGGGGTAGACCCATGCTTTGTTAAACAACCATTAAACAGGAACTCCTTAAATGTCGTGTGTTTTTAATGTTTTCAAATTTGAACAAAAGAGATTCCAAACAAACAGAATTGGGCTTTGTTTCCACTTTTAAACCCTCATAGAGGGACATCAGAATACAAAGGACTTGATTAATCTCAACGAGAGATTGTACTGCAGAGACTTCCCGATCATTGTTAGAATGTACAGGATCTACATTATGGTGACTAAATGGCACCCTTGGAGAAAGGGAGCCAGCACATGATATAAATAAGTCAAAGTCTGGAACAATGTGAGGTTCTGTCTCTGGCGGAATATCATCAAAGCTAGTTCCAATTTCTTCCTCATTTTTTGTGAAGGAGATTTCATCTAAGTCAGTCATAGTCATGGTTCCCTGTGGCAGGGAAGTAAGTGGTAATTTTTTGTGATAGATCCCTTTGGTATAACCTCTTACTGAAATCGTGGCTAATTATCACAACCTCCCGAGAGGCCCCTATGATAGGATCCACCTGGTGATCAGCTGTACCGCAAGAAGTGGAGGGACTAAAGTTAGGTGAGGGGGGCAGCGGCAGATTCACAGCAGCAATCATTTCCTCATCAGTAATGTGTTTAAATGCTGAATGGGCAGCCATCATGGGGGCTGTACTGCGAAGAATGCATTGGGGTTGCATACAGATATGTGTAGACACACTTACCCACCAAGGCGCACTCATTGTCTGCTAGCCCCGCAGCCCGGACTGCCCAGACTGCATCTCTACGCAGTTCTGTGCTGCGGAATGCTGTCGTTTTTGAAGTCTCGACCCACCTCCAATTACCAGAGAAGAAAGACTTTCCGCTTCCTCCAAAGACCTGCAAAAGAAAGACTTTCTGCCTCCTTCAGTCAGCATGACCACATTGCCACAAAGAAAGCGAGTAAAAGAACTGGTGCCCAGACTGCACCTCTATGCAACTCCATTATTCTAGAGGGCTAATTTGACCTCAGAGGTATCTACTGAGCTCATGTTAAGGACCAGGTGCACACCACGTGACTAGGCCCATGGGGGGAGCAACGTTCTGAGAGACCCACCAATCAGGTAGTGGGAACCCAAGGTGATGGAGTAGGAGACCACATGTATACATGCCAACATTCTGACGCGCCTGGGAGGGAGATTTCTACAGAGTAATCGGGAGACAAGAATTTCCCCATAGGAATGCATTGGGGAAATAATTATTTCAGGTGGGAGAACATGAAAAATAGCAGTATTTTTCACAAAAAAATCATGAGTCTCCTGCCTAAATCAGGAGGGTTGGCATGTATGCGCATGTTAGGGGGCAGGAGTAGATTAAAGTGTGGCCAATCGTCCGAGTAACTGTAGGGGCGGGTAGTATATAGGTGTTAGTCAATGAGGGATGGGGATAGACACTGTATATTGTGTGCGTCACAAGTGACAATGTTTTGCCTTATAATGGCGTGTCTGCTTTGAACTCTGTGATAGTTGGGCATTACAGCACCCTCTGTCACCTTTTTTCTTTTAGTATACAAAATAATTCTTGTTTCCTTGCAAAGAGGTGCAAAAGCTTTAGAGGATTGTTTTTATCTGTTTGCTTGTCTGGAGGTCTGCCCCACAATAGCCAGGAGACTTGATATTAGTAAATCCCAGTATTAAGATAATAATGTATACAACATTCCAAGATGGCCCCAGATTATACCTCACATAGTAACACAAACAAAGGACTCAAGAATTATGGGTTTGAATGGGATTATAAAAACTCAGTGTGAACATGAAAAACTTGCATGGCAATTTTCTTTGTGGTTCTGTTCTAGCCCAACAATGTTTGCATAACTGCTTTTTGATTCTGTGCTTGCTGCTCCTCTTTCTCCTTATGACCGGCTCACTGAGTTGGCCTCTCACGTCTCTACTTCCCTTGCATTGGTCCCGTATTACCACACCTACTCCCATCTCCTCTTTTGCACAAGCATAAACATCTCCACTTCACTTCGCTTCAGAGGTCCTCACAGCTTTCTCGCTCTCTCGGTGGACTCTTGTCCCTCGGCTCTGATGTTCTTCACCCTGCCGGCAGCCTCTGTCTTTTCCCTGCCATCCAGAACCTGTTACCGCAGTGGCTGTTGCTCTCTTCTGGTCTCTCTCTCGCTTCCTGATTTACACCTGCTCCTCTGGAGCTTCTGCCGGAAGCCTGATGGCCATCTTAGAACTATCTGAAGGTTCTTTGCATTCTTTGAATGTTGAGCGGGGAAAGGCATTGGGGAAACACATTTCTAAGAAAAGGAGCAGCACCAGAGCAAGGAGAGGAGGAGGCAGCACAGTAAAGTAGGCTCCCTGGGGAGGGGGGTGCAGCGACCTTGAGCACCCCTTCAGGGAATGTGGAGATCATTGCCTGCCCATTCATGTGTGGCCCGGAATGGAGGAAAAGCCCCAAGCCGAATGTACGAGATGGCTCTGGTGAAGCCTCTGAGGAGCCTGTCAGCCCACTCCAGGGCCAGTCTGGTTGGTGGCAGAGGTTGGGTTGGGGCACCTGTGCATCATCCTTGCACAGGGTAAAACAGGGCACAGGCAGGGGCTGAGGGTTGCGCTGTCCAGGGTCACACAACGTGGCCTGAGAGGTGAGACGCCTGTCCTTGGGCTAGACGGGACGGGGGCAAAAGACTGAAGACCCGGGCCATGTTGATGAGACAGCTTGGGTGAAGCAGTGATGAAAAAGGACTGAGTGACACCCTCAGGGCTGGTTGGGGGTTGGCTGGTGGAGATCAAACGTCGGATTACGTATGTCAGTGTGGTGCAGGCTACATTATAAATACTACCTGCAACTATGTTTTACTGCCCTGGAAGATTCGGAACCTCAGTGTTATTAATTTGAAAGTTTTTTTTAGCAATCCTTCTAGGAGCACTGCCCAAACCTTTAGACACAAACCCCTCAAAGACTTATGAGATATGTGTTGAGTAATCCTTTTCCCCCACACAAAAGAGCCTAAGGCTTTTTTCAAAAACCAAGTATTTCAATTTGCAATCTTCTCATTTCCTAGATGCAAAAGCAATCACTTTATTAGAGCTCTTTTAGTTCTGCATCAAACAGCCACCAGACCTACATCATATGCATCCTTTGTATGGTTGGAAACAGCAAGCTCACAAAATGATGCTTGGCTAGCAGAAAGGTCAGAAACCGCTTTATTGACTTGCAATACAGTTACCAGAACAGCATGCGTATTCTACTGGAACACATGCAACAATCTGACCCTCTCACCAAACCACCATTTTCTTTTTTTATTCAAATGTATTTATTTTGAACACAGCCAAGCATTGAATAACATTGAACAACACGAACCAACATAAGGGATGAACCCTCTACAAGCAATTCTGATGTCTTAACTTGTCCCATCCCCTTGGCTCCCACCCTTCCCTTCAATTGAATCCTTCATTTAACAACTGGATTTTTAAACTGTGCACACTTGAATCAATCAATGTCTGAGTGGTCTCGAAAAGCTCAACTCCCATCATATCATGTTCCATCATGCCTCACTATTGTCTACTGACTGCCCGGGCCATGCCGGGTTTCCCCTTATGTTCCAACTGCCCTCTCCCACCTCAACCAAACACGTTACAGAATTGTAGCTAGTCCATCTTTATGGATGCACTCCCTCCATGAATCGCCGTTGTGATCTTTTCCATTAAATATATGTATTTTGCTCTGTTTGACCACTCTTTCAAGGTAGGAAGCGCCAATCCTCTTCCAATATCTGGCACGAGAGGCTTGCGCCTCTAGGAGGAGAAAGTGTACCAGTGGCGAGAGGACATGCCACTGACCCCCCCACATTTCTAAACCAAAGAGTATCAACATGGGATCATGCACGTGGTCTCCCCCTCCTGCGTCCTTAATCCAACCCAGGACCTGAGTCCAGAACACCCGTACCCTGGGGCAGCCCCACCACATGTGCCAGTAGTCTGCCTTGGTTCCACAACCGTGCCTGTGGATTCACTGTGGGAAACATCTTAGAAAGGCATGTAGGATCGTACTGCCAGCAGTGCAGCAACTTCAGACGGTGCAGTTTATACTGGCACGATAAGATGTCTTTAAAGCTCTCCTACACATTAATTGGCAAAGGTGTTCGTTCAACGACCTCTGCAGGTCCCTTTCCCACCTTGTGCAAAGTCCCTGTGTTGCCCCTCCCTTTGGTCCCAGTACGGACCTGTAGAGTCGTGAAATGAGGCCTTTCATCTCTGCTTGCCATCAAGAACTTTTTCCCCCTGAATTTGCGCCTCCCAATTTGCTGCTGTAAAAATCCCCTTTAGTCTGAGGTACAGTAGCACCAATAATTTGCCTATGTCCAGGGCTTCTTCTAGGTCCTGGATACTTATGAATTCCCCTCCTTTCCAAGCTGGCCTACCCTGGCAAGCCCTCCTTCAACCATGACTGGTACCTCTCTTCCTCTGGTATGGCATGTCGTACCGGGGCGGGCCCAAATGTAACCTATCGGGGAGGGCCAGGTGGTGATCCCGTCCAACTTTCCTCCCATGCTCAGCACCTCCCAGCGGACCCCGAGAATCAGGTGATCTCGAATTCGCCTCAGGAGCCTCCCCCTCAGGACCCAAAGCCATTCCCCCACCGTTGCCGGGAGCATGTGTTGATTTTCCAGGTATACCCACTGCTTCCCTGGGTTCTCCCGCAGATGTGGGACCATTGCCCTAAGTTGTACCGCCCTATAGAACAACATAAAATCCGGAAGCCCCACCCCTCCCCGATCCTTCGGCGGTATTAATGGCCCATATCCCACCAAGGGTTTCTGACTCTGCCAAAGGAACTTCAAAATACACAACTTAGCCTCTTTCATAAGTGCTTCCGGGGCACGAACTGGCAACATCTGAAAAAAGTATAGTACCCTCAGGAGAAGGTTCATCTTTATTGCATTGAGCCTCCCCATCCACGACAGCTGCCCCTTGCCCCAAACCGTCATTTCTGAGAACAGCTTATGAAAGGGGGGGGAATAGTTAGCATGACCCAGGTCTTCCTCTGGTTTAACAGTAGGGACCCCTAGATATTTGACACTGTCCAGCTGAATTTGATACCCCAAGGGTCTAAGTACTTCAACGTCTATAAAGCCGTCCGCGGCAAAGGGAAATAGTACTGACTTACTCCTATTGACCCTGAAGCCCGAGAACCTCCCATGCTCCTCGATTATTGTCAAAGCCGCGAGGACCGAGCTAGTGGGATTCGTCAGGTGCAACATTACATCGTACGCATAAAGCCCCAATTTAAAATCTCTATCGCCCACCTTGATGCCCTCCACCTGTGAGGCCATCCTTAGCTGCTCAGCTAGCACCTCCATCGTTAAAGCAAACAGGAGAGGAGATAGGGGGCAGCCTTGCCTCGTCCCCCTCTGTAGTACAAAGGATCTTGACAATCGCCAATTGACTGTAACCTGGGCCACTGGGGCTGCGTGAAGCGCCTGTATTCCTCTCTGGATCCCTTCCCCAAACCTGAATTTCTGAAGAACTCTATAGAGAAAGCTCCAGTCTACCCGGTCAAAAGCCTTCTCGGCATCCAGGGCGACTCGCACCGGGTTCCCCTCTCCCCTCGCTGCGGCCTCCATTAGATGTAATGTTTTACTCAGGGTGTCAGCCCCTTGCCGACCCCGAATGAACCCCACTTGGTCCGAGTGGACTCATTTCAGCATGAGACCCTCAATTCGTGTGGCCAGCACTCTCGTGAAATTTTTGCATCAACATTAAGTAGAGAAATGGGACGATATGACTTGCAGCCTTCTGGGTCCCTACCTGATTTTGGTATGACCGTTATCATCGCCCTCCCAAAAGAAGGGGGGCCCTCCCTGTGGCCAAAATATTATTAAATAACCCTGCCAAGTACTGTGAGGGAGACCCAGCAAAAGTCTTATAGAACCCAACTGTATACCCATCGTCTCCTGGGGCCTTTCCCAGTTTAAGCCCACCGACTGCTTTTAGTACTTCCTCCTGTGTAATTCGCCTTTACAATTCGATGCACTCACTATTTCGGAGGCTCAGCAATGATACCCCTCCCAACTATCTGCCCAACTCTTCCTCCTCCGCTCCTCCCTCTCTCCCGTAGAGATGTTCATAAAATGTGGCGAATTCTTGTGTCAACTCTCATACTAAGGAGTGTAACTGCCCTACTGTGTCCCTGACCCCGATACCCACCGTTCCACCCGTTGACTCCGGAGCCTACCTGCCAATAGGGCATCCGCTTTGTTCCCCTTTTTGTAATATCTTTGTTTCAGAAACTGCAGACCAGCAATCACCTTGCCCATCTCCAGGTCTCTCAACTCCCGGCGCTTCTCACTTGCTGGCCTCAGATCTTCCTCCGTTTTCCCTTCTCCCTTACCTTCTGCCCTCTCTAACCTATGAATCTCTCCCCTGAGTTTCTCCGCCAGCAGGGTCTGAATTCTGTTTTTGGCGGCACCTTCTCGCAAAAGGAGGCCCCTTCATGTTGCCTTAACCGCTTCCCATGCCATGCCCATGTCTACCTCCCATGTGCCATGTCGCCTTAGCCTCTTCCCATGTCATGCCCAGGTCTACCTCCCACGTGTTGTCAAAAGAACTCCTCAATCACCTCTTTAATTTCTGCCACAAAAATGGCATCCTTCAACAGGACATCGTTACACTGCCAGAGCGGTTCCCGGGACCGCAAGTCCGTAAGGGTTATGCCCATACCCGCCATATCCAAACCTCCATTTTTATGGGCCCTGCCTGTGTGTCAGAAATTGAAATACCAAGAACCATTTTAGAATTAAAATTGGAGTATTATATTTAGGGAAGAGTTGCTTCCCTCCAATGTCCTGTTCCCAAAGATGGGTAGGGGAGTCTTTTATTGACTCAAACGTCCCCTGTTCACAAATAACCTGACCTGATCCTTCTGAAAAGCTCCTGCTGGACGCTGACTGGAATCGCCATCTTTCCCCGCTGTACGTGCTAGTGAATTTCCATTATCATATCCTCAGATCCCATTTGCCTTCACCCACTAACCCCAATAGTCAGAGAAATGCTACGCTCAGCACCTCTCATGGCACATGTCCATTGTACAAAGTCACTCACAAGCACTACCGTCAGCCAATAGTTAATGGGGAACCCTCAACCAAAGTCTGCTGGGATTTAAGGAAAAATAATAAATGCTTATTCCAGTGGCATATAGGCATGACAAAGGCATCTATTAGGGGAAGCAGTGATCATAAACTTGTAAGACCTCCCACTCTTTGTTTACCCTCCCCACACCCTTTCTGGTGGCCATTCGGATATCATCTCATTTTATTAAAGCCTAAACAGGTGGGGTTCTGCAATGACAACCCCCCTCTTTGCGCTTCCCGCGCTACTAACACTATACGTCTAAAACATTGTACTCCCTCATAGTTCTCCTATTATTCTTTTGCACCGAGAATGCTAAAAGAACTAAAAAGACTCACACATTTCCTTAGTTGCTGTTTTTTTTCTCTTTTTCTCCCAACTTTCTTCCCACAATCGCAAACAAGAACCTTTATTAATATACACTTCTTTTATTCTTCATTAGATTGTTCAACTCGTGTTCAGGGACTTCAGTTTGCTTATGTGCTTATGGACTTTCAGAAGCACGAAAGAGGCACACATTTCGGTGGTCAAGCCAAAGTCAGCTGATTTGTAGGGTGGTGTGTTAAACACCACTTTACTACTTATTCATATCAATCTTCATTCGGCTGGTGTCCGAATGAAATGTTTTGATGAAATCTTAATGGCTTTGTTTTCGGTCGAGTCAAATTGACCGAAAACAAAAGGATCTAATTTTTTTTTTAAATGTATATTTTTTTTTTGCTTTAGTATAGGTTAAAAATGTGTTTTTACACCAAAAACAGGGATTTGGGGATGGGGGGTGAACCCCCACCCAAATAAATAAATAAAATTCGATCCTTTTTTCGTTCGAATTGACTCGACCCTTTTGTCATTCGACCCTTTTGAGTCGAAACTTTGACCTATAACCCATTCGGCTCAAAGCCATTAAGATTTCATCCAAATACAATAATCAACATATATAACATTAAACGCTAAAATATTATTGAGTAAAAAGGATAATCCACTTTAAAAAAATTACCTAATATACACTGCATTGAACAATAATAACAATCAAGAAGTGTAGACTAAAAAAGGGGAATCAAAAAACAGGGAGAGAAACTCGCACCCCTGCATTTGATTACAGAAACCCCAACTTGCGATACTGTTTTACTCAACTTGAAAGACTTTCACAGTTACACTCCCTTGAGTAATCAAGGCCACCACTAACATATAAGTCTCAGCAACCAGACCCGGTAGATATATTTTGCCACGTTGCTGACAACACATGGATCCCGCTTATCAGCCAAACATATTATTGCCACTCTAAGAGTTGGATTTAAATACAGAGATCTCAGTGCACTAAGGCCTGTACAAAAGAATAAAAAGTGGCATACTGGAACAGCAAAGCAGACACAGGCCCGTTCCTACCCTATTCCAATATTTTGTAAAGGAGTGCAATCTCACGGTCTACAAGTGAAAATCGAAGTATAGGGCATGTGCATACTGGGGTTCAAGACAGTCCAAATAACCCTTGAAGGCAAAATCAAATTTACAATCAAGATACTTAGGGCACAGCTTCCGTTGTTGACCGTGTGATATCAAAGTTCTCCTGCTGTAGTCCACCATTGCTAATATTCCCAGGGGTTGTCCACAGCGCTTGTTCATTGAGTTCTATCAACATTTTCCTCATATACCTGACCAACAACAAACCCTTGCCCCGATTCCAATCAATCAGCTGCACCAAGGCTTCAATGTATAAGTCTAGGCTAGGCATACACCATAGTCTCAGCAAATATAACATTGGTTTCATTTGGAGCTCAATACTAATGGGGCACAGGTCTACATCCAGATGTAAAAGATAATTGGGAGACCTTTGAGCTAGCATAATTGTACTTTCCGATATTTATTTTCAACTTTATCGAGCTCCGAAACATTAGCATGGGTACAGATTTCTGTTCCATAAGAAGATAACATAACCTCCTGCTTCCTGTACATGTTTAGCACGGCAGATATGGCTCTTCTACCTTGTTTGTTGAAGAATGACCTAACTGCACCACTAACTTTTTCCAGGTTGATAAATGCTTTTGTGACGTGTGCGGTCCAGGAGCCATTTTCATGAAACCCGACCCCCAGGTAGTCATAAAAAGTAACCTGCTCAAGGGCAAGGCCTTCAACTCTGGCTATTAGTCTCTAGTGTTTAACAAAATTGGGTTTAAACACCATAGACATTGTTTTATCTATGTTCAAAGTGAGCTTTAGTTCCTCACATTTCCTCACAAACGAATTCAGTGTTGTCTGCATTCCAGTTGGCGTTGTCGATAACAGCACAGCATCATCCGCAAAGAAGATTGCCAGATATCTCTCGTTACTGTGAAGGCATCATCAGACAACAGGTTCAGGTTTTCTCGACAAAGCTTTATTTAACTGAAAAGGCAGGGTGGAGTAATGCCTAACTTGCCCTATGCTGAGGTGGGATTTCCCTGCCTAAATAAAACTGAGGATAGTCTGTGTCAGGACGTCCAAAGTAAAACATCTTTCTGTTTCCAAAACCTATACTTGCCCTCACAACTAACTGCATACAATGTGTAGGGATGTCAGCATCCAAAAGGAATAGTGTTCAAAGTAAAGTTCAGAGCTTCTTATAGCTCTTTGGCTTGCTATCAGCTCCCCTTCCCCAAGTTCAAAGTAGTTGCTCAATTACAGGGGTTCCCTTCCCCAAGTGTTCAAATCTTCCAACTATCATACAAAAACAACATAACGGGTTTCTTTCCCCAAGAGTTCAAATCTTCTAGCTTTCAAACAAAAAAAACACAGGGGGTGTCTTTCCACAAGAGTGCAACTCTTCTAGATTTCAAAACCATACTTGACGTCAGGTCTTTGTCCAAACCAAAGCGTCTTTATAGGTGTTTTCAGTGGCTTTTCTGTTCTGGGGTACCCAGTCTAGGCGCAGTTGTCGGACCGCATGGTACACCCATTACAGGTCACATACCATTTCTTGAGGGCTTTTCCTTTAACACCAGTTTACTGCTTTCCCTCAGCAGTGAGGGTTACCTCAGTCACATGCGTCACACTCTCTTGACACTGCATTGTGGCTTGTTTAACCACCTTGCGCTTGTTACACCTTCTTATGTTTCCTTGGCTCTTACCAATGCCTGTTTCCTTATGATATACAGTTCTTTGCACTTTCTTTGCTGTAGCCAATGCTGTATTTCTCATTTCCTGCATACAACTCTTTGTGCTCTCTTGGATTTGCTAGCACTGGTTTCAGTTAATGCAGTTCATTATTTCCATGCAATTCAAAACTGTCCCCTCAGTATGGTTCACAATCTGTCTTCCACTCCTCTCAAGATGCCAGTGTTTTGCCAACTTGTTTTTATTTAGTTCAGTATTCAAAATGCCTTGCTTTCATTTAGTTCGTTATTCAAAATACTTTTCATCTGCTTTAACTTGCTTTCATTTCGTTCAGTATTCAAAATGCCTTGCTTTCATTTCGTTCGATATTCAAAATCGATATTCAAAATACTTTTCATCTGCTTTAACTTTCTTTCATTTCGTTTGGTATTGAAAATGCCTTGAACTTTCTTGGATTTAATTCAGTGGCCCTCATTCCAAGTTTGCCGGTCCGGTAACAACGGTACCGGTATGCTTGCCGGTGCCGCTGTTACCGGACTGGCAAACTACGAGTTCTGCTCGCGGGTGCCTACCCGCCCGCCAGGTCTATCGGCCTCCCCATTCCCATTTGAGCCCTATGGAGCTGAAATGGGCATGGGGAGTAAAGGTTTCCGGCCCCTGGCAATGGGGAAATACAGGGTCCACCAGGGTTGTAATGGCCCTGTGTTTCCCCATTGCCAAGGGCCGGAAAAATGTGCAGGTTTGGCAGCAGCCTGCCGGTTTTACTGGCAAGGCTGCCGCCAAACTTGTAATGAGGGCCAGTATTCAAAATGCCTTGCTCTCATTTCTTTCACCGCCTGCCAGCACAGTGTTTCCCCTTTCTGGTTGCACTCACTGGTCGGTTTTACGGCTCCTTGGGAGGTCGTCCGTTGCCACTGGTTTCTGTTTCTCCATGTGGTCGCTTGCATCTTCTCCCGGCTGTCTTTTTGTGGCTCACGCACACTCAGCAGTGCTTCCTCTGCAAAGTAGGATACACACAACCACTTCCCCCTGACCCGCCGGCCTCCTTCTCCCGGCTTGCCACCAGCCTCCAGCTCCATATGCCTTTGCTTCCCGCTGCATTCTCTCTGCACTGCTTCACGGGTCTCGAGCGCCCCTCCTGCCTGCCACGCCACCACACCAGAGCAATCTGCCTGCACACAGATGACTGTGCTTCCACTGCTGAGGCCATTTGATTTGTACTTCCAGCTTTAAAGTTCCTGCCTCCATTTTTATTACAAAAAGGACTTTTCCTCCTCCTCATCCCAGTACTTGCTTGGGGCTGATAATTGTTTGCTTTCACAAAATGAGGATATGTGGTCTATTTGTCCTCTTCTTCGCCTCAGTACCATGCTGATGCCATTTGGGGAATACTTTAGGGCAGGGGTGCCCAACATATGGCCCGCGGCCCAAAAGCAGCCCTCTATCCCGCGAAATAAGTAAACAGTTTGCCTGGGACCATTGCTGAGGTCAGACGGTCATGACAAGTCTGCACCTCTATTAGAGCGGCTATTAACATTATCTTTATCTCCATTATAATGTATGCCTCCCCTCCTTTGCTTAGAGCGGAAAGCAGTCTGAGCCATCCCTGGGGGGAGCATACATTATAATGGTGATAAAGATTAGGTTAATAGTCTGCAATTATCACAAGACACGGAGTATGCTGTCAGCCACTTGCTTTCAAAGAAAGCTTCATGGCTACTCAGCAGGGAGCTGAAACACTGAATGCCGACAGTAAAAGTTATCCGCATATATTTATTTTGTTTTACATGTGCCAACAGGACCGTCCAGCTCTTTTCCAAAGGTATCTTCCCCTTGCAGGGCCTCCACTCCCTTGTAAGCGTCTTGTAAAGGCAGCATCGCGCCTTCAGCTCAGACACGAACATGAGCAAACTTTGTTTTCCACTTCATATTCCAACTCTCTTACTCACCTCCCCTGCATAACAGCACAAGCATATTCTTTTTCACTTCTTTTCATATAGTGCCTGATAAAGTCTTCTCTTCTCACCTTCTGTGGACCAAAGAAATAGCGCATTGAAGTGGAGGGAGATGTGTGTTAGCCAAGCCTAGAAACGCCCCTTCAAATGAACATATGCCTGAATGGCCCGAATGGAGTGGGGGGGGGGGGCTGTGGGTAGGTGGTGGGAGGTTGTTGGGGTGGGGGCTTTGCAGCGAGAGGGAGGCATAGATACAGTGTGTGTGAGAGACAGAGAGACAGAGAGACAGAGAGAGAGACAGAGATATTGATTTCATGTTTAATGGGGTTATTCTTGCTCCCAGGTTTCAATTGATGGGCTCATTGCTGGCAGCCAGCCTATGAAACGAGATTGGGTTTGATTTCTATATCTCAGGCCTTCTGCCCTCTCGTCCTAGTCCATGTCCTTTTCACGCAGACACTGGCCCTGCCATGAAGGGGCATGCTTCGGAGTGGCAAGCCCGGGCCAAAAGAGGGCCTGTCACCCAAAGGGGAATGTCTATGTGGGACAGGAAGGGAAGAAATCAGTGCATTTTTGAACACATGGGGAGAAGCGTTGGTATTTTTTTATTTTTTATTATTTTAGTATTTATAATGCGCCGGTAGCTCGCGAGCCTTGGGGCACAGATACAAGGACACAAGAGACAGATAAACAGTAACTAAACAAGATGACGGGACAACCATATAAAATACTCGGAGCTGGGCATTAACTGAGGGTGTCGTTTTGTTAGGCGGAAACCTGTGCAGTTCCCTCTGGGACCACTGCAAAAGATTTAGGACTACAGGTGTTTGGCAGTAAACCTACTTGGTAGCAGCCTGCACCACACAGATTCACTGTTGGTAGCTGTGGCTGAGCAGTCAGACTTCTCTCAAGAAGAGTTAAGCAGTATGTGGAGTATACAAGATAGGGAAATTCTTCACAGTAAGACAAGCAAACACGCAACGAGGCTCAGTGTAAAGATATTAAGGTATTTATTTATAACAAAACATCTATCAAAAACACTATGGCACTATCACAGCAAACAAATCAAACATAATTACTCTACGAAGAAGAAACGATCAATCCCCCTAGCAATATTTCAACAAGTCTAGGTTTTACCAGCACCACTTATTTACAGACAGAGGTGTATGCCTCAACCTAGATGGCACTCTAATATTAGTTAGGCCGTCTCCCGTGAGAGAAAAATAGGCAGGTAATGAAAGCAACACAGTTCAATACTTCACGGGAAAAAAAATGCAAGGCAAGAAGGCAAGAATCACAATAGATCATAAAGTTCAGAGGCCAGGCCCACTCGGAGAGAGGCAAGGCGATATGTCCCAAAAGTCTCTAGTGGAAATGCGTTCGAGTCTTTGTGGCAAATTGTTATCGGCAGATTGAACCAGTTCAGAACAATACGGGAGGAAGCTTGGAGGCGACCCAACGGAAAGGAGAGGATTAAGACACCTCACTCGAACCGATCGAAAGGGAAGCCAGGCGGACACGGTACCTTGTTGTGGAGGGCAGCTCCGGCGGGGCAGTTGTTCCTGGTGGTGGATGCACGCTGGGTCTTTGCCAAGAGTAGAGATGTTCTCGTCGTCGAAGAAAAGTGAAGTCCGGTGCACCACCAGGGAAGAGACCAGCCGCGGAGTGCTCCGTCACAAGGCACCACCTTTTGGTTGCGGTACAGGGGTAGTGGCTATCCGGTTGCCGAGGTGCTCTGCACGGGCAATTCGACCACTGCGTCCTGAGGCGAATAAAAAGCAAAGGGGACTGGTTGTTCCCACCAGTCAGGGGAAGAGACTCTCCGGCAGGGACATCTCCTCTGTCGTCGGGAAGTGGTGAGTCGGTTCCGCAGGGCTCCACCGGAGGTGTCGTCGTGCAGGTCGGCTCAGCGTTACCCTCGTCGGATTCTTAGGTCATGTGGCGACTTCTGAAGATCCAGTCCCAAAAGCCCTGCTTTTGTGCAGAAAACCCCCATTCATTCAGCCTAGCTGTCAATCAACACATGCTAAGTGGTGAGCGGGGAGGCTCACCACTTGGGCCAATCACTCCAGAGTGCGACCGGAGTTGGCAAGGCAACTCGGTCCAGGGTGCCTAAACCCCCTCCCACACCCCTGTGGTAACCCAGACAGAATGGCACCACTTTGGAGGGTCTCTGTACAGAGCCCGCCAAAAGTGGAACAAAGGGCTCGACCTTTGGTTTAGGAGTCACAGAAACGAGTACAGACGCCATTTTAAAAACCGAGTTCTGGCAGAAAATACCATCCGATAAACTTATTTACGATAAGTAGACCGGTGGTAAGTTAGAGATTAACAAGGAAAAGTATCAATCTCCAACAATGGGACGAATCCCATAGCGTTATGTTCGAGGTCGAACATAACAAGTAGTTTCCACTGCCACCAGCCAAAACTCGACGAGGGGGGACGGGACAGTGCCCCCTCGAGTAACAGATCCAGGAGTAATCGAATTACCCCTACTAGTACGTCCACAATAAGATGGTTTGTACTAGTTCTGTTAGTAAATTTAGGTCTAGTAAAGCCAATGGTGACTTTACATGCCCGGGGAGACAGTAGTCAGTCCCTGGGTATGGAGTCTGTGGTGGGTGTCCGCTAGGACGCACCGCTGCTACGGCACGTAGGGTGCGGTGTAACACACATAGAAAAACATATGAGACCCTATGGAGTAAAAGACCCCATAGCCCATAGAACACATTGACATTCGAAGGAATTACACACATACATGTCCAAGAGCGGGAGAAAAGAGTCCCACTCTTGGCAGGATGGAAAAAACAAACTCCAGAAATCCAGCAAAGCTGCTGGGGGACTCACTAGGTTAGGAAATTCAGCCTAAACAGAGAATTCTCCCTAACACTCGCCCCCCCAGACTAAGGGACAGGAGGATTTAATCCACTCCTGGATGAATCTCATACCTCTAGTCGATGACATACATCCTAGAGAGACCATCAGCATTTTGGTGATGACCTGTGCTCAATGGTGAAATCAAACCCTTGCAGGCAGATCGACCATCTCAATAGTTTTGGGTTTTCCCCTTTCATTTGCATTAACCATCTCAAGGGTTGGTGGTCAGTCTGAATGACAAAAGTAGACCCATACAAGTACGGCCTAAACTTCTTCAGAGCCCACACGATAGCCAAGCACTCTCTTTCGATTGTTGCCCACCTTGTTTCAGGATCCTTCAGCTTGCGGCTGATGAAGCAAACGGGGTGCTCCCTACCTTTCCCATCCAGTTGACTGAGTACGGCACCTATTCCTACATTTGAAGCATCTGTCTGCACAATGAAGTGTTGGCGGTAATCAGGAGCTCTGAGTACTGGGGCTTGGCAAAGAGCCTTTTTCAGGTTTTCAAAAGCCTGATTGCACTCCTCGTTCCATCTAACCTTCTTAGGAAATTTGGCCGAGCAGATGACATTCAGTGGAGAAGCTATGGTCCCATAGTTCTCTATGAAATTCCTGTAATACCCAGTGAGGCCTAGGAAGGCTCTCACTTGGGTTTGAGTAGTCGGTGTTGTCCAATTTTGCACAGCTTCAATTTTACTGGTCAAAGGCCTTATTTCTCCACCTCCTACCTCATGTCCAAATTAGACTACCTTACTCTGTCCAATTTGGCATTTACTCGCCTTTATGGTCAGATTGGCTCGTCCAAGAGCCTGCAACACATCTCTCAGGTGGGTTACATGTTCTTCCCAGGAATTGCTGAACACTGCGATGTCATCCAAGTATGCCATGCAGAAGTCCTCCATCCCATTCAGAACCTGGTTTACCATCCGTTGAAACGTAGCAGGTGCATTCTTCAATCCGAAAGGCATTACCTTAAACTGGTATAACCCAACGGGGGTAGAAAATGCAGTTTTCTTCTTGGCATGGTCTGTCAGGGCTATTTGCCAATAGCCTGACGTCAAGTCAAATGTGCTGAGGAACTTGGCGGCGCCAAGTTTATCCACCAACTCATCTGTTCTTGGCAAAGGGTAGGCATCAGTCTTGGTGACTGCATTAAGAGCTCTATAATCCACGCAGAATCTAAGTTCTTTAGATCCGGCCTTTGGTACTAATACAACTGGGCTAGACCATGGACTAGTAGAGGGCTCTATTACCCCGAGATCAAGCATCTTGCTGACCTCACCTATGATGTGGGTTTGTACGTTCTCTGACATTCGGTATCCTCTGCTCTTGACTGGCAGACAGTCACCAGTGAGTATGTCGTGCTGGCCCCAAAGGGTCAAGCCTGGTGAAAGCGAGAACAGAGAGGCAAACTGATTCAACATAGATTTGCACTCTTCTTGTTGCTCGGGTGTCAGATTGGAGGAGAGATTTACTCCTTCAATTTTTTCATCTAAAGGTAAGCCTCTGAGGAGATCCGGAAGAGCTTCACTCTCTTCTTCTTCCTCGGATGACGCTAGAAGCAACGCTCCTACATCAGGTCGTGAGACATACGCTTTAAGTCGGTTGGTGTGAACGACTGTCGGAGCCTCCTTGGGATTGCCCAAGTCCACCAGATAGTTGACCTCTCCGAGTTTACCCACAACTCTGAAGGGTCCCATCCACTTGTCTTGCAAGGCCCTCTGCCTTGTTGGGATCATAACGAGAACGAGCTGGTCTTGAGCGAACTCAACCATGTTAGCCTTTTGATCGTGCCAGTGCTTGACCAATGCTTATCCAGCTTTCAAGTTATCACTTGCTTCCGTCATCATGTGTGACATTCTCCTCCGGAGACCTATCACGTAGTCAGTCACTCTGACTGGCTTGGGAGAAGGAGCACTCTCCAATCCCTCCTTAATCAGGGCCAATGGACCTCTGACGGGATGACCATAGAGTAGTTCGAAGGGAGAGTAACCTACTCCCTCCTGAGGGACTTCTCTATAAGCAAAGAGAAGGCATGGCAGTAGAAGGTCCCACTTACGCTTAAGACGTTCTTCTAAAGCACCTATCATGCTCTTCATGGTTCGGTTGAACCGTTCTACCAACCCATTGGTTTGTGGGTGGTACACTGTTGAGAACTTGTAAGTAACTCCACAGGTTTTCCACATGGCTTTCATGTAGTGGGACATAAAGTTTGACCCCCTGTCAGAGATTACTTCCTTAGGAAACCCGACCCTAGTAAAAATACCAAGGAGGGCCTTAGCCACAGCCGGAGCTGTAACAGTCCTCATAGGAATTGCCTCAGGATACCTAGTAGCATGGTCTACTACAACAAGTATAAACCTGTTGCCTGAGGAGGTTGGAGGATCAAGGGGACCAACAATGTCAATCCCTACTCTCTCAAACGGGACTCCCACGACTGGGAGAGGCACTAAAGGTGCCACATTCTTGGAGCCAACCTTACCAGAGGTCTGGCAGGTGTGGCAGCTCCTGCAGTGTTTTTCTACTTTGGCCCCCATCTTTGGCCAATAGAAGTAGAGCGAGAGCCTTTCCTTAGTCTTCTTGAAACTCAAGTGACCAGCCAAAGAAATCTCATGGGCTAACTGCAAGAACTGTGGTCTGTTCTCTTGGGGTACTACAAGTCGTTTGTAGTCTCCAGGTGCAGACTCGGTCGGTTCACTGTAGAAGAGGCCATCTTCCCAGTGCAACCTGTATTTCCCAGGCTCTTGCCCTTCAGCCTGAGCTTCTGCCTGGTGGCGAAGACCTTCCAGAGTTGGACATTCCCTCTGTCCCTTACTGAAGTCTGCCCTGCTGGGTCCACCTTCTGCCATGAAAGACTGCAGCTCAGGATGGTCAACAGGATCCAGATCTCCAATGAGTTCCTGGCCTTCCATTAGCTCTTCCTCAGTCTAATTCTACCACACAGGGTTGTACCTCCCTCTCAGCCTCGGCTGGAGGTGGAGTTACAGGTGTAACTTTGGACAACCGCGGGGAAGTCCGTGTTGGCTTCACTGGAATGCTGGCTGCTGGTTTCGGGATAGAAGTCTTAGGTTTCCCTTTTGCTTCTGATTTCTTGGAGACAGCGGCCGACAATTCCAGTGGAGCAGGAGTGATTTCTTTCTTCATCATCTCCTGGAGAGTACCGCGCATGGTCCTCTCTCTTGCGGGTCTGGTTAGCTCCTGTAACCGTTTACTAGGAGGTCTGGGAGTATGCGATACAACTCAGAGAGTTTTCAAATCGTTACCCAACGTACGCGTCCTGGTACCTCACTCTGTATGCTGACAGGTATCTTCACAGTCATGTTGTTACACTGGATGAGAACTGGTAATTGGGGAAGCATCTGCACAGGCCCTCCAGCTAACTTGGTGAGGCGTTTGGGTGCCTTAGCAACATCCTCAGCCTGAAAAAACGATTTATCCACCACAGTTATGCTGGCCCCAGTGTCCCTAATGGCAGGAGTCTCCTGACCATTCACCTGGACACTGTCCTTATAATACTCTTTAGTATTATCGGGGATAGAATTATAGACATCTAAATTCTGTTGTTCCCACAACCCCAGAGATACTAAAGAAACGCTGGCTGAGACTCCAATGGGTTCGTCAGCTAGCAGTAGAAAGTTTCCACTTGCCATTTGGACTTCCTCCTCTGGAGCGAAGGCTAAGGAGACAAGCTGGACCCCTGAAGGTTTCCCCTTACATCTGGGATCTCCTTTCACGTGGTCAGTCGAGCCACAAACAAAGCATTTACCGAATGCTTTCTGGAATGGTGGCTTGTTCTGACCTCCTTCCGGTTTGGCACCAAAAGACACACTATTCTGCTGTGGTTTTCCTTGTGGCTTACCCTTCTGGTTTTGTTTGGGGCCCTCTTTGGAATTTGAGTTATTAGAATTCTCTTTTGAGTCTTTTTTAGGCTGTTTTCCCTCATCCTTTTTTCTGAGTTGCCCCAGAATCCTTATGAGTAGCCCTGTTGGCAACCCATAAGTCAGCAGCCTTAGCTAGCTTCCGGGAATCCAATTCCTTCGAATCAGCCAAGTGCTGTCTGAGCTCAGGAGAACAGGCATCATAAATAGACTCCAACATAAAAAGATTCCTCATGCCCTCATAAGTGTTCACTTTGTAACCCTTAATCCATCCCTCTAAGTTTTTCAACCATTCACTCACCCAGGTAGCCCAAGGGGTACCATCATGCTTTTTGAGGGTTCTAAACGTCTTAAGATACTGGGAAGGGGTGTTCCCGAATCTAGCTATCAAATCCAGTTTCACACTTCGTAATCCGTCTTATCCGCCTCCCCCAACTCCATTACCACATCAGTCGCAACAGGAGGGAGCCTAGAGAACAACTAGGGAAGTAAATCATTCCCGGTGATGTCCTGGAGCCCATGATTGTACTCGAACAGTTTCAACCAATCCAACACGTCCAATCTCGGTTCATACATACCCACTAATTCCTTCAGCATCCGGGGTCTTTTGGGACTGGAGCTCCTAGAGGAACCAGAGGAGAGAGAAGCATTTTCCATAGACAACTTTTTCATCTCTAACTCGTGATTAAGTTCTATTTCCCTGAGTCTTAACTCAGCTTGCTTCTGCTCAGCCTGGGCATTCATCCGTCTGAACTCGAGCTCTTGGTTTCATTCAGATTGAGCCAAGAACCGTTTGTATTCTAATTCGAGCTTCATTTTTTCAAGTTCAAAATAAGCAGGGTTACTTGTGGGACCTGGTATGGGCCCCGTAGGCACAGCTGGTAAGGCAGGTAGAGGAGAAGGGGCGACAGTTTCGTTAGCCTCTCCTTCCTCTTCAGCCTCTTCATCGCTATCATCAGAATTACGATTTAGATCAACACCATCACTGTTATCTACATTTGCTGGCATAATTAATTCCTCTGAACCAGTACCCAGACTTTGGTTCTCCAGCAATCTCTTTATTAGTTCTAACTTCTTGCCTCTTACAGGAAGATTCTCTTGCCTACAGAGAGCTCGCAAACTCTCAGTATTTTTACCTGACAAGGACTCTTGACTGTAAGTTTCCATCGCAGACATGTTTCTGAAAGTTGCTTTTTAGTGCTAAGCTTTGTGGTTAGTTATCCTAAAGTGTCGAAAAGCACTCTAAACTGTATACTCGATACAAATCCCACCGCTGTACACCAGTGTTAGGCGGAAACCTGTGCAGTTCCCTCTGGGACCACTGCAAAAGATTTAGGACTACAGGTGTTTGGCAGTAAACCTACTTGGTAGCAGCCTGCACCACACAGATTCACTGTTGGTAGCTGTGGCTGAGCAGTCAGACTTCTCTCAAGAAGAGTTAAGCAGTATGTGGAGTATACAAGATAGGGCAATTCTTCACAGTAATACAAGCAAACACGCCACGAGGCTCAGTGTAAAGATATTAAGGTATTTATTTATAACGAAACATCTATCAAAAACACTATGGCACTATCACGGCAAACAAATCAAACACAATTACTCTACGAAGAAGAAACGATCAATCCCCCTAGCAATATTTCGACAAGTCTAGATTTTACCGGCACCACTTATTTACAGACAGAGGTGTATGCCTCAACCTAGATGGCACTCTAATATTAGTTAGGACGGGAGAGAAAAATAGGCAGGTTATGAAAGCAACACAGTTCAATACTTCACGGGAAAAAAAATGCAAGGCAAGAAGGCAAGAATCACAATAGATAATAAAGTTCAGAGGCCAGGCCCACTCGGAGAGAGGCAAGGCGATATGTCCCAAAAGTCTCTAGTGGAAATGCGTTCGAGTCTTTGTGGCAAATTGTTATCGGCAGATTGAACCAGTTCAGAACAATACGGGAGGAAGCTTGGAGGTGACCCAACGGAAAGGAGAGGATTAAGACACCTCACTCGAACCGATCGAAAGGGAAGCCAGGCGGACACGGTACCTTGTTGTGGAGGGCAGCTCCGGCGGGGGCAGTTGTTCCTGGTGGTGGATGCACGTCGGGTCTTTGCCAAGAGTAGAGATGTTCTCGTCGTCGAAGAAAAGTGAAGTCCGGTGCACCACCAGGGAAGAGACCAGCCGCGGAGTGCTCCGTCACAAGGCACCACCTTTTGGTCGCGGTACAGGGGTAGTGGCTATCCGGTTGCCGAGGTGCTCTGCACGGGCAATTCGACCACTGCGTCCTGAGGCGAATAAAAAGCAAAGGGGACTGGTTGTTCCCACCAGTCAGGGGAAGAGACTCTCCGGCAGTGTGATCTCCTCTGTCGTCGGGAAGTGGTGAGTCGGTTCCGCAGGGCTCCACCGGAGGTGTCGTGTTCAGGTCGGCTCAGCGTTACCCTCGTCGGATTCTTAGGTCCTGTGGCGACTTCCGAAGATCCAGTCCCAAAAGCACTGCTTTTATGCAGAAAACCCCCATTCATTCAGCCTAGCTGTCAATCAACACATGCTAAGTGGTGAGCGGGGAGGCTCACCACTTGGGCCAATCACTCCAGAGTGCGACCGGAGTTGGCAAGGCAACTCGGTCCAGGGTGCCTAAACCCCCTCCCACACCCCTGTGGTAACCCAGACAGAATGGCACCACTTTGGAGGGTCTCTGTACAGAGCCCGCCAAAAGTGGAACAAAGGGCTCAACCTTTGGTTTAGGAGTCACAGAGACGAACACAGACGCCATTTTAAAAACCGAGTTCTGGCAGAAAATACCATCCGATAAACTTATTTACGATAAGTAGACCGGTGGTACTTTAGAGATTAACGAGGAAAAGTATCAATCTCCAACAATGGGACGAATCCCATAGGGTTATGTTCGGGGTCGAACATAACAAGTAGTTTCCACTGCCACCAGCCAAAACTCGACGAGGGGGGACGGGACAGTGCCCCCTCGAGTAACAGATCCAGGAGTAATCGAATTACCCCTACTAGTACGTCCACAATAAGATGGTTTGTACTAGTAATTTAGGTCTAGTAAAGCCAATGGTGACTTTACATGCCCGGGGAGACAGTAGTCAGTCCCTGGGTATGGAGTCTATGGTGGGTGTCCGCTAGGACGCCCCGGTGCTACGGCACGTAGGGTGCGGTGTAACACACATAGAAAAACATATGAGACCCTATGGAGTAAAAGACCCCATAGCCCATAGAACACATTGACATTCAAAGGAATTACACACATACATGTTCAAGAGCGGGAGAAAAGAGTCCCACTCTTGGCAGGATGGAAAAAACAAACTCCAGAAATCCAGCAAAGCTGCTGGGGGACTCACTAGGTTAGGAAATTCAGCCTAAACAGAGAATTCTCCCTAACACGTTTATTTAAAAATATGGGTTTTCACCTGGTAGGGATGGGCCTGCCCGCCATGCCCTCAGGGTTTGTCTCTGCCTGAAATCAACAAGATTGACAAACGTTGCAGTGGTCACTGCTCTCAAACCTTTACCGCAGGACCACCAACTCTGGGTTGGCATCTGGTCATGGGGTATTTTGACCTCTGCCAAAGTGCCCACACCTGACCTGGCCACCCCTAGCTTTAAATCCATCAAAGTGAGACGGGGACTGTAATGAATCTGGACAATTTGTGCCTTTTCCCCAGAGAGGAGTCACTCCCTGTTAGGCTAAGGAGGTGAGCCCGCTATGCAAGACCCCTCCCCCTCTCCCGGGGTCTGGGCAAGTGGGACCTCACTGGGAGTGACACCGCTCTCGGGGGACAAGGATTCCTAATCCAATGAGGACCTCCCTGAACAGACTACATTGGCCGCCTACATGGGACTTGAAAGAACTGTGGGCACTCCAGGAGGAGCAGTCGTGCGGTGGTCATGCAAAGGGAGGGTGTGCATGAACCGCTACAGACCTGCCACATGTGGAAGAACTCTCACGGGTGATAATAGAGGACTGTAAGGCGGTGCAGGTGGAACCGAGAGGTAGGTGGGAGCAAGCTCCTGGAGTGTTGCTTACAGGAGATGGTGGTTTGGCACCCCAGCCCTTCAATCAAAATGCTCTGTGACTCCCTTGGCATAGCAATGTGTGTGTGTGAGAGAGGAGAGAGAAAGGGAGTGATACTGTAAGAGTTGAGAGAGCGTGGGAGTAAGTGAGATACAGAAAAGGACAACAAAGAGATAGGGAGAGTTAAGGAGAAGCGTGTGAGAGAGGGACGATAGAGATGGAGAAAGACAAAGACATACAAGAGAGTGAGCGGTTGGTAGAGAAATGAGAAGGGAGAGATAGAGACAGAAATAGTAACATTGGTAGAGAGGAAGAGGGAAGAGAAAGAAAGAGAGTGAGAGTGCAACAGAAATAGTAACAGGGAGGGAGAAAGAGAGACGGAGGAAGAATGGAAGAAATAGATGGAAAATGAGAGGGACAGAAATAGTAATTTATGGAGGGAGAGAGAGAGAGAAAGAAAGACAGAAAGAGAGAGGGAGAAATAGTAACAGGAGCGAGAGGGAATGGGGAGAGAAAGAAAGACAGAGTGACAGAATTAGTAACATTGGTAGAGAGGAAGAGGGATTGGTAGAGGGGAAGAAGGAAGAGAGGGTGTGACAGAAATAGTAACAGGGAGGGAGAGAGATGGAGAAAGAGAGGAAGAAGGGAAGAAATAGAAAGACAGAAATAGTAACATAGGGAGGGAGAGAGAAAGAAAGGAGAAGGGAAGAGAGAATGAAGGACAGAAAGAGCGAGAAATAGTAACATAGGGAGAGAACGAAAAAGAGAGAGTGAGAGAGTGACGGAAATAGTAACACTGGGAGAGAGAATGAAAGACTGAAAAAGAGCAACAGAAATCGTAACAGAGGGAGAGGGAAACAGAGAAAGAGGAAGAAGGGAAGAGATAGAAAGCCAGAAAAAGAGACAGAAATAATAACGGAGCATGAAAGAGATGAAATGGGGCAAGAAAGAAAGACTAAGAGAATGAGACAGAGAGATAAACAGAGAGAGACAAGGTGTCATGTTCTTCCTCGTCACAGCATTTACTTTCTGAGGCCCCCGTCTTCATGACCAGGATGCTTTTTGTATTTCATTTTCCTTGCTTCACTCCCTTGCTTATGCCATGCGGCTCCCCTTCCGCCGCTCCACACCACACATTAGTAGTCAGGCCCACTATACGCAGCTTCAAAGGTACATTCGTCCCTGCGCAAAAACCAGGTCGTCCCTGCTTTAGGGGAATCGCAGGGAAATGGCTGACATAAGCCTATGAAGGGTTGAGGGATGGAAGGTTCGTGGTGAAAGGGAAATGGGAGATACCATGTCTCACCTAAGGAAGTCCTCTCCCCACACCCCAAGTCTCCTCCACAAAGTTGATCCTCCCTCGCATATCCACCCCCAGGGCGGGGATCCAAAAGCAATGGCCTTTCCCTGGCTACCTGAGAAGAGAACACCAGGGAAAAAGAAGTGAGGACGCCCTCAGGTTCCTCACAGAACCCAATTTGGTTGGCCCCTGCCATTCGTCAAGCAGGATGGTGAGAATCTCATCAGTAAAAATACAAAACAAAAGAGGGGCGAGGACACACCCCTGTCTCACCCCTTTAATCACATCAAATGAGGGTGTTACCTCCCCTGCTAACCCATAGCGGACAGCAGCTTTATTACCACTATAGAGTGATTGAACAATCCACAGGAGGATACATGGCATCTTTTGACCCTGTAAAACCTGCCACAGTATGTGGCGTGGAACACCATCAAAAGCCGTAATTGAGGCTGACGTAGATAGTATACAAATGTGCATTTCCTTAATACAGTATAGTTTTGCATTATTATGAACAGACAGAAGCTCTGGGTTACATGTCTTTCCATCGAAAATGTTCCATCTACACCTTTTTCCATCAAATTCTTTCTAACGAAAATATGTCCATCAGATACATTTTTGTTTTATTTTTTTATTTTTGGGGGGTGAGGGTGTCTCCCCAAACCCCTGTTTTGAACCCTTAAAAACCCACCCCAAGCAAAATTAACCCTTTACCCCACACAAATATGCATTTGATGGACAAATGTTTCAATGGAAAGACTGCACACCAAGCTCTGGTCCGCATTACCCCTGCTCTTTAGGACCGCTCCTGAATAGAATGGATACTGTTATGTTCAACTTTCCATTCTTGTATATGTCTTAAAATCACCTTGGCAAAAATGTTCCCAGTACTATCAAGAAGGAAGATTGTCCAATTCGGCAGATATCCTCCTAACCCCCTGACTTAATTGCCTGTGGTCAAGCTTGATTTCTGCCCCCTTACCTCCACCTCAGTTGAGGCTGTGGGGAGTGGACATGGAATCAGAAGTCATCTTTTATGATAATAGGTACCCCAGGAGTTGACCTAGCGCTTGGGACAACCTTCCTGAGTGTCTGCGCCTATTAGCACAATTTGACAAAACACAGCCAGGACATGTTGTGAAGTTCTTTTGGACTCAAAGAGACACCATCATGAAGCATTACTCAGAAAAATGCAATTGACAATGAGGATAATAGGTTCATATATTTTTAATATTAAATCTATCTCGTACAAGCTCTGATTTGCATTGCCTTACACATGAAAAGAGCTATTATGTAAGTGAAAAGCATGTCTTACAATAATAGAAAAAAGAACAAGTAATCATTTTAATTTTAGCAGCTTGAGTGACCTGTGATATATACTATGTCCAGCTATGCTATGCTATGGAGTGGTGTAACATATCAAACGCCTTTAGTTTCTACACAGCAAGACTTCCACATTTCAACTTACGCTTTAGGACAAGATGTGCTGCACACGAACCAACCCCGGCTTCCTCTTTTCTGGGACCTTCGATGGCTATCTTCCCAGCCCCCAAGACTTGAGTTCTGTTGATTACGTTGCACACCTCTGTTCCATGCCCCGTCAGCTTGTGCTTCATATCTTAAGACGGGACTTGGTCTGTCTAGCATGTGTGCGTCATTTCCGCCACCTGGAAGATTAAAGCCTAACGCTTAAGATTGTTCCTTTGCTTGGCTTTGAACATACGACATACCTGTGTGCAAACTTAAGAGACAGCTGTTGCCTGTGTCCCCTGGTTTTCTCTACCATCGTACCTGGGCTCCCGTTCATTGAGCCAGTAAAGAGTGTCAATTGCTTCCACACAACTCCAAACTACATTATATTAAATGGGCTTCTGAAGGGTTAAAGCATAGCACTCATCTCCACACACTTTTAACTGTGCGTGTGTATTTTGGTGTTGTGCTTCTTGTCCTTTGGCTGCTTATCAGATCTGAATGGTGTAAAAAGTATTTTTTGACCTTGCTACGGGCCGTTTAAGGCAGGAAGTAACCACTTGCGGTTTGGTTTCTCTGCTGGTTTCTCTGCTGGAGGGGGAAGCTACAGTTTCCTGCTCATCGCCTTTCGCTAAAGCCAAGCAGCAAGTGTATGTGTGTGTTTTTAGTTACAAACACGTGCGTTATTTAGTCACTTAACTACATTATCTGAAACAAGTGTCTGCGTTTGTCCCTTGTCAAAAAGCCCCTGCCTTGTTGGACAGTATGTGCGTTTTTACCAAGGAACTTGTGTAGCACCCTGCTATTGAATGTTTCCTCTGCAAAGTGCAAAGTCGCCTGATGTGAGCCAAATTGTCTTCTCAGACTCATTGTCCTTGACACGCCCCCAAGGCAATTTGACACAGATCAAAGGATTTGTAGCTCCGCAAAATCATTAATACATCTACTGGGAGCTATATTTACATAAAGATTGCCTATATTGGTGGCAAAAACGAAAACATGTTCACATTTATATTTTAGCAAATAATTGCTGTATGCAAAAATTAACATGAGTTGCTTGATAAATTGCTGAGCGCTTAGAAGCATGTAATGTGTACTATACACAATAAAAATGAGCGGCTGCATCATATTTCACATAGCACTAATTGCCAACACCAGCATGAATGAATACATCTATCTAATATTGAAGTATTCAGAATGAGTCCATTATATTGCAACTGGACCTAGCTAAGGATGCATGAATGAATGCATGTATTCAGTGTGAGGTAGTTAGGTTAACTGAAAATCATTACTGGCAATAGCTCCTAGATAAGACAAAGGATCCTTTGAGAATCCATTAGCAATTAACAACTAGCATAGCTTGGCTCCTGGCTTCTTGACCCAATGCGCTGTGGACTGTGTGATCTTGAGCAAATGCTTGCATGCTTAAACTGTCAATAGTTTGAATCAGCGTCCTTGAAAATAAACCAATATGTGAGTGTCTTTGTTACCCATAGAGATTAGCACATGGAGGTCATCCAATTCGTACGTCTGCTTTGCCCTCAGACTTGCATCTTGAGGTATAATGCAATATATTTTCAGTTATTTGACCACTGACTGAGATGCCAGCCCAGGCGAATTTTGCAGAATTTCAGGCATTCTGAACTCCGGATTCGCTGCAAGCCTTTTTCTGAAGTGTGTTTAGAAGCACAGAGGGGACGAAAACAGGAAGGTCATGTCGTAATTTTGTACCGTCTTGGGCATAATTTCCTTGTGACACGTACTCCTGGAACCAGAGAAATCCATCATTTGTCTGAGGTGCCTGGCGTTCATGGTTTGCGAGTAGGCATTGATCATCTTGTGGCTGGCTTGCATCATGCTTCACGGCAGAGGGTTCGGCTGTTTCCTCGGCTGTGGCATTGGTTGCATTTTGCAATAGTCAGAGTCGCTTTCATCGTTTCCTGAGCAGTTCATCTTGCTCTTGCATGTTCCAATGACAAGGCGTGGTGTCAGGGGGACTTTTAATGAACTCACAGTAGAATACTTGCGGGAAGTACCTTTGGATTCCGTAAATGTCTCTATGCAGAGATAATGTTCTGGCGATTCTGCTGCGCAAACAGCGCAAGCCTTGTTGGTGAGACTGCCATGTTGTTGGCAAGAAGTGATTCATCAGCACACACTCTGCATCTGCCAACGGCTGATACCGTAGACTTCTTCCTGATCAATGACAAAATGAAAGGTTTTTGAAATTTAGCATACTCTTCGTATCCAAGATGTCTGAAAAGTTCTGCTCTGAACCGGAAACGAGTTGCTTCAAGGCCCTTCATATTGCGACTTGTCATGATTTTAGTGTCTGCAGCAAAATATGAGACAAATTCCAGGTATTATCAACTGCCAGCAGCACTATGCATTCAACAAAGTCAGTGTTCCAATGACTGTGTCCAAGGCAATTAACCCTTAATGTAGAGAGCTTGTGGCTGCTGCTGCCACCACAGAAAGACCAGTATTGAACCCACTAACCTGTGGACTGTCAATCAACGAATGCATAGCTTCTTGCATTGTATTTTCGGAGGCTAGCAAAGATGCAGTCTGTTTGACCACAGCGAAGTGTGCTTTGAGATATGTATCTTCAGTGCTTCGCACCTCCAAATGCATTTTTAACAGCCATGCTATGTGTAGGCTCAATTTTGGGTATTCTAAATGCTGTAGCGTGGGCCTGGGCCAGTGTAATGATTTCAGTTGAACCAATTTAGGCGGCATCAAAAGGAAACCACAACTTCTAATTTCTGCATTTACTGTGATCAGGGTTGTCATTCCCACTGTGACATGACAACAAGATTGATTGAAATGTGCCAGATATGACCCATTAGGTAGGCTATTCACTTTACTGTAAAAAGATGCAATTGGTGCAACATGTAGTGTGCATTTACAGTTACTGTCACAGGAATTCACCGGTTCAGCATGTGTACGCGCTATCCTTGTAGAGCCTTTGCATTCATGTAATGAGTACCGTGTTATTTCGGGACTTGATGGTGAAACACATGCATGTGAATATGGTACCACATAATCCTCTCTGACCCACGTGTCATTTACCCAATGCACATTACCCCATGACTGTAGTTCCTGACAGATCATAGAAGGTGTTGGTTGAACAGGGATGTTTAGCACCTCGTGCATGATCCAGTTTTTTGAGCCTGGCGACCAGGCAGATGCTGCTCCTACAGTCTTTGCCAATACACTAAGCAAAAAGAAAGTGGAGCCAGACATCGCCGGACGTGTTGCAACCTTGGACAAGTCAAGTGCATGTATTTGTTCTGGCCATGAAATTACATTCCAATCTGGAACCCTCTGCTGAGAGTGTCCAGAAAATCTTTTACCACAGAAAGACGTAATACAGCTTCTTGGTCGCTTCTAATCAGAGATTCGTCATTTTGAATCAACCCTACTACATCTGTGATGACATCTCGTAGCGCATAGAAACCCTGCTGTAGTGCTTGATCATTAGAATCTGCAGCATGAAATCCTAGCTGCACTGCTGCACTTTAAGTCTGCAGGATTTGCATTATTGCTTGTGACCAAGTGTAAGTTATACCTGTTATGGACGCTTGTCCCACCTCAAAAGGTACTGTAGGGTCAGAGGTGCTGCAGGTAGCTGCTCTCCTGACACGTCGGCTCTGGGTGCGCCTCAGACCAGCAGCTGACTGCATGATAGCTGTCCAATTCTCTTCTGTTATGAAGTTATCTAGAGATTGTATCACCTTACTCAGGTGATACTGTGAAAGCATTCATTGGCACAGTTTACCTATGGATGTAGCTTGTGTCAGGGAGGTGTTATGGGAATTCCAAGCCCTATATGGGCCCAGACATAGTCCTGCTTTTCTTTTATTGCATTCATTTGCTTGAACTGCCCAGAACACCGGTCACCCTGATGTATAAGTAATATGCTTGGCGCCATTGCGTTCTTTGTCTTCTCTATAAGACACATCCCAGAAATCACCTTCTGTCCTCTTCCACTCAGGTTTCTATTACTACAAGTGATCTGGAACTGCGTATAATTTAAGAAATACATCAAATGTGGGAATCTACATGCCATGTCTAACTTGTGAACACCTTCTATTTGCCATACCTGTTGACCCCAAGTAGACCATAGAGGGACAGTTTCCCGCCATGTTTGTTCAGTCATGTTTGCAAAGTATTCTCTGTCAAAAATGACAGTCTGCAACATACATGTGTTGTGCATTATGTGGCTCTGGAGGGAAATTATACTAATTTTCATACATGTAATCCCCCACTTGGTATGATCTCAGTGAAATATATGGGAACTGTGCTTTGAATTCAGGACTGTCGGTCTGCACAGTGTTCCCAGCAGGTGTATTTGGGCCACAGAATGGGTTCACATTTGACAAGTAAAAAGGCATTGTAATATCGCACATAGCACAAATGGGGCCCAATTTCATGGAGACCCTCCACATCATCAAACACATCAAATGATGCATTTTGCGCAGATGTCTGCAGCCTAGTTCTTAACAGTTCTCTGTTTGTTCTGGACACAGGATTACTAGGTGCAAACAGTCTGGATTCATCAATCACAGAAAAGGTGTGAATTTACAGCTGTGTAGCTTGGCCATTAAATGTCTTAAATTATGGTATCCACATAGTTAGAGGAATCATTTGTATTGAGGCTGGAGTTCCTGGCTCTTGGAACTCTCTTATCTCTAACATGTGTGAAGAACTTAAAGTATTTAGAACAACATCTTTGCTTACAGGTGGAGTGGAAGCCTTGCACAGAAAATGCCTGGAAGTCAGTGAGATGAAGAATAAAGTGATACTGAGCAATAGAAGGAGAAAATACACTGCTAGCATTTTATAACACCATTTCAGAAAGTCTGTCCAAAAAAATTCTTTCATTACTTTAGCAACTAGAAAGGCTTTCTGTTTCCAAATTGGCAGTCCTGCAGTACTTCCCTGAATTGTAGACGTATAGTCAAGGGTGGCAGATTCTTCCTCATTTTGAACACCTATCAGCACAATTTGACGGATCTCCATCCCTACATCTTCTGTGGGCTCTTCACTTGAACAGAGTTTTATCATGGATCTTCTCAAGGACCCAATCTCCTGCTTTGAGAGTGTTTTCAGGACTGGCCTCAGCAGCTTCCATCTGAAGGGATTCCCTCAGCAGCGGGAAGAGTGTTCAGATCAGGCATATACATCTTTATCCCAAACAAGAGTTCAAATGGAGTCTTGCCGTTGCATAGAGACTGGCGTGGTAAATTATTTACACCTCTGATCACCATTGGCACATGGTCAATCCAGTTACCTTCAAGTGACAGAATGCATTTAGTCAGGCTCACTTTAATGGACTGGCTCGCTCTCTCCACAAACCCGTTCATTTGAGGCGAAAATGGGTGTGAGAATTGCAGGTCTATGCCCCATGCTTCCAATGCCTTCTTCATAGCCCGCCCCGAAAAAGCCAGACCATTGTCAGCATGGAAGTTAGAGTTGCGGTCATCGCTACTACATCTCTAAGTGCCTGTATGACTGATTTGCAGTATGCTTTGTTTTGAGGAATCATCCAGGTGAACCTAGTGCAAAAATCCACTATTACTACAATGTACTTGTACTTATTTATTGCTGGTAGTGGGTCTATACGATCCATACATTGGATGTCAAGAAGTGAGGCTGCATTTCTTAAGGGAACCTCCTTAGGTGTTTTGCTGTTGTCCACAGTTGTCTTCAAACATGTATCACAGTTTTCTATACATATATCTTCACTTATTGGTGTAGCCCTGGCCACCAGTAGTGGTCAAGGAGTAGCTGTGCAGTTGCGCTCACCCCAAAATGGGCGGATGCAAGTCCAGCGTGTGTGGCTGCAATCAGCTTTTCCCTGTCTGCTCTATTAGGGATTAATCTTTGAATAGGATCGCCTTTTTATAGGAATGGTGACTATTGCTTTGTTATTTTCAATGTCATAAACCTAATTACTGGGAAACCTTTTGGCCTAGGTACAATACCTAAACAAGCCTCTTTTATTTCCTCATCCATTGCAGTAGGTGAGCGAGTTATGGCTGCTATAGTTCTTCTCACTGTGTGCTCTTTGGCATATTTATCTGCCAATGCATTGCCTGTGCTATGAATGTGCCCTTTAGTATGTGCTCTTGTGTGCATCACCCATAGCAGAGGACAAGTCTGTTTAAAATCCCAGACTTGCTTCCAGAGCTGCCTGGAAGCAATAGTTTTATGCCTAATGTCTTTGAAGTCATTCTGAATCCACCAATGCAAATCAGTATTCTAAACCCTGACAATGTAATCTGAATGTGAGACTACTAGTTTGGGCTTCCCTGAATCTGCTTGGCGTAATGCAAGCAGTAATCCATGCAATTCCGCAGTCTGGGCAGACATGTCTCCCAGATACTTTGTTGCAATATCAGTGTGTATAAATACTTCTTCATGTGAGAATTGTCGAATGACTGCTGCGCAGGCGGCAGTGTATTTGGACCGTGTCCCTGCTGCTGGTATCGCGGACCCATCGCAGTAAATTACCTGGAAAAAATCAAACAATGTTATGTCAGGATGTGAGTGGTCAGGCTCTGTGTCCATTGTCCAAGTTACTCCACTCAGTCTTTGCAATTCTGGCTTATAATGGTACTTTACATCTGGAGCATGTTGAGATGCTGACCATTGAATCCATCTAGTATGTAATGCCTTTGCATTGGGCACGCTAGCTTTTGTGGCAGCCTCAAATTGAGCTAAAGGTGTGTTTATGTGTATAGTGCTATTTGCTGCCAATGGCTGTTCTTTCTGAATAATCATCTGAACTGAAGCCAGAATTTTCTCCTCAAGTGTAAATTTTAACTCGGGTGTGGAATATACATGTGACTTATATGCAATTGGTTTAGTCACCCATAGATTGCACACTGTGTATGTGAAAGCATTATATCCCACCACCAGGTTTATCTCTAAGCGCCCAATTCATAGAATTAAATTGCACCCAAAAAGGGGCGCTTGCGTGCAAAACACACGCAAGCGCCTGTTTGTCAATTCATGGAATACAATGCGCGTGGTTTACCCGAGACTTGGGCTGAATCTCTGCGGGTCCAACACGTCAGTGCGACACCACAAATGCCTTGCGCGAGACTTACAGCGAAGGCGCATACCATCTTGCGCAGTCACCTAAAAAGGGGGCTGAACAAGTGGAATGGACAACAACAAGTGAATATGTGGGCGTAACGTGGGAAGTACCGCAGTAAAATCCTCACAACGGCCATAAGCGCACTAAGAACACATCTTCATGGAATCGAACAGGGCTCTCCAGTGTGCGGAAAAAGACATGCAAATCCAGACACACGTCCGCCACATGAAAGCAGGCGTAAGCGTCACTGTGCACGAAAAACTATGCATAAAAAGGGCACGTGAAAAACCAACACGTGTATACAGCTACGATGAATGTACCATTTTTTGCAGCAGTGATCATGGGACACCGCAAGAGGAGGAGGATAGCCAGGGCCTGCATTTATTACACCCAGGACCAGCCTTTTTAAGATGCCTGATGTTCAGGTCTATGGCAGGTATAGGTTTCCACCTCATATCATATTAGAGCTGGTCACGGAGTGGGAAGATAACCTCACATCACCCACCCTGTGCTCCCAAGCACTGAGCCCCTTGGAAAAGGTGCTCAATGTACTGCATTTTTTGGCCACTGGGTCATTTCAGTGGACAACTGCTATAGTTGGGGGGCATTTCACAGCCCACGCAGTCATACTGCCTACACCAGGTGTTGGCAATCATGACTTCATGCCCCTCAGTCCGCAGGCACATATACATGCCCAGAACACCTGCAGAAAGGCAGACCGTGGTCCAGGACTTTTACGGGGTGGCGCACTTCCCTAAAGTGCTTGGTGCCATTGATTGCACTCATGTGGCCCTATGTCCACCTAGGGCCACAGAGCACATCTATCGCAATCGCAAGCACTCGCATTCCATCAACGTGCAGGTTGTATGTGATGCCAAGGGAATCATTACCTCTGTATATGCCAACTATCCAGGGTCCACCCATGATAGTTTCATATTCAGAATGTCACCCCTACACAGGGCCCAGGAAGCCGGGAGGCATGGCAACACATGGCTCATTGGGAAGTACAAATGGCCCTGCAAATGCATGCATGTCTAACACAGACAAAACCACACCACTGACAAACCATGCCACCTCCACAGGGGACAGTACCTACCCTCTGAGCACCTACATGATGATGCCAATACGGAACCCCAGCACACCACCCCAGGTAAGATACAACGCAGCCCATATTGCAACCATTGCCATAGTGGAGCGCACATTCGGACTGCTGAAGTCACGCTTCCGCTTCCTTGACCACTCTGGTGGTGAGCTACTATATGCACCACCAGTAGTGTGCAGGATCATTGTGGCAGCATGTGTCCTGCACAACGTTGCAACATGGCGTGGCGTACTGGTGGACATGCAGGTGCCCCCACATCCCCAACCACATGCACAGCGGCTATGCATGGGAGGGGAAAGGGCACGTGGCGAGGCTGCCCGTACCCAGATTGCAACACAATCTTTCACCTAAAATCCAGCCCTTGTGGAGTGCACACAGCCCTGGCACATTCCAGGTGACAATCGATGGTGACAAAGGGACAATCATCTGTCCCAACCTTACCAACCTGAGAATCAGTCCTTGGAAGTGCTACATTGTATGCATCCCTTAGAACTTAAACTAAGTCAATCTGGTGTGCACAAAAGGAACATGTCACTAACACAGTGCCAAAGTACACATCTAAATGCTGGTATGTCGCCTAAACCCTACCACACTTCATGTCACCTGATTGACAAACCATGCCATGGCATGCAATGTCAAAAGAGACAAAGAAATGTCCAACACATAACACTACTGTCACAAAGCGCTCAACGATCAACGGAACAAGTTCAGAAATAACTCAATCTCTCACACAACAAAATAATAATGCACACAGGAAAATCAATTGGCCAGTACAACATACCAGAAACACAGGACCGAAGAGTGAATCTGCCTGGCAGTGACCAATCATAATTGCACATGTGCCTCAATGAGTCGTAACTTGCACATGGCACCTTTGTATTTTCGTGTGGCACTGCTAACCAAAGAGGGCAGGGAAGAGCATACAGCAGGAAGGCTAACAAAAATGGAGATGGGAAAGCTAATACATGACGATGGACCATGAACAAAGGCTGGATCTCAATGTCCAAACAAAAAGGGAATGGTAACCATGCACTGGACAAACAATCATGAATCCCACTAGGGGTGTATACAAAGGTCAGACTTGAGACTGCCCACAGATATAATGGAAAACAATGCCTCTGTGCAAGTTATTTTTAGATGCTGCACTCCTTGCAAGCCCATGGAAAGGGGAAACAGGAGTGGCATGTGTGTCTGGACCCAAGGCACAAAAAAAGGAGTATACCAACACGAGACAAACCTGCATGGGTCCAGCTGGAACCTACAGTGGATGCCCTCGGATGCCACACAGAGCAAAACACTGTCATATAAAGGCACAATAGGCAAAAAACAATTTAAAAAAAAATCAAGAATTCCCATGGTGGACCGGGGATTTGGGGGGCGTCCACCCAGGAGGGAGGAGGTGCAGGGTGCACGTCAACACCCACATGTGTGGATGTTGAGAAAAAAAAAACTCCATGGGTTAATGGGCCGCACAGCTAGCATGGATCGGGAGACCTGTTGCTGCTGTCGCCACCCTCTCGTGTAGCATCAGAATGTGGTAATGGTAAGGGAGGTTCACGATGCATAGTCCTGGCCTGGTCCTCCATGGCAGTGGCCATGCGGGACTGAGATGATTGCATCTGCAACATGATGGCTCGAAGGTCCCCATGCACCTCAAGGGATGCACAGAGTTCCTCTGTGATGGTATGAGTCAACTGTTGCATCTGCTATTCAGACGGTCTACTGCGGGCTGCCTCGAGTGCAGTCAGTGTAGTTCTGAGGGACCTATACTCTAACCTCAGGGCGTCCCTGTGGGCCCAACCCTCTGCAACCAGGGATGCCTGCAGAGCCCTCAGATCCTGCAGCTGGTGCTCCACCTGTCTCTCTTGGGGGATCATGGAATTGGCCACCCTATCCATGCCCTGAGCCAACATCTCCTATGAAGCACCCTGTTGTTGTGCAACAGTATACATGGACTGCTCCCACACAGTATCTCCAGCTGCTACACGGCCACCTTGTTGGCGGACCCCACGCCTGCCTGGGCCAAAAGAAACCTGGCCCTTGACGTGATGCCGCTGATGACTGCATCCCTCCCTTGATTAGCTGGCGCAGGACCAGGAGTCAATACTGTGGAGCATGACCCTGCAGCCGTAACCACCACAGACCTATGTACCAACACTGACTGGCCCTGTGAGGGGTCGTTCGCCCCTTCAGGAGATTCGGATACAACAGCACCCACACTCGATGCACTCACCTGCGACAGCACAGAGTAATCAAATTCTGGTTCACCACCAGAGCCATTTGTATCATCAGAGGTGGACTCATACTGAGTCAGACCCGGGATGGACTGTAGCACCAGTGGTTCATCTTGGGCTGCCACACCATGTCCTCCACTGGTGCTTGTTTGCAGATCAGTATCCTGTTCCTCCTCCAGCTCCTGCTCTGCATCCAGTGCCTCATCACCTGCACATGGTCAGAAAAATACATCAAGACCCATGTAAATAGCATAGACCACACACATAGGCATCACAATGTCATCATTCAACACATTAACCTGCCATGTCACAAACTCCTGCACGTACGCAGAGTCAATGGAAGACAAGGGTAGCATGAAAGCAGCTATGGACGTGTGTGGAAGGGCTCAATACCACATGTAGTGCATGGTGCATAGCACCTGCTTCACACACAAGCACCTGACTGGCATAGTTCAGTCACCAGCATCACTGATGCAAATGCACAGATGCCACATAGCATAGCCATGCCTGAACTGTCAAACTGCATGAGATGGAACTTGCTGACTACTTTGCCAGAGCTATGTACAATGGATGTGACATGACATGTAATTCACAAACTCAAAACACACAAGTGTCACAAGGTGCAACGATGCAATGGTGGTGGAATAGAGTGAAGCCAGACCCACCCATCCCATGAGGCCAGGTCACATTGACATCACGCAAGTGAATCGGCACGGTGAAGGGGAGACCTGGGGTTGGAAGTGGGAGTGGGCAGTGCAGTACATGGGAACAGCATCCAAATAAAATACAACTACATAATCAGTACTGAAAATGCGGTGGGCTGGGGCAGTGGAAGTGTAAGTGCAGACATCAGCTGTCAATTGCTGGTAGTGGGTTGTAGGGATACAGGAAACAGCCAACAAGTGATGGGGGATGACAGGGAGGCAGTGCATGGGTTCAAATGGTGGCTCAGAGGAGCTTGTCGGAGATCAGAGTGTGGGCAGGTGACTAGTGCAGTCTCTCAGTCATCCAGGACCCCAGCAGGGGAGAGGAGGAGAGAAAGCACAACACATGAGGAAGCATCAGAAATGCCTCCAGACCCAGAGAAGGTTCACCTCCAGTTCCATTGAGGCAGGGAGGCTGTACAAGAGGGAGGCCCCAGCCAAAGATAGATATTAACCACCAACCAATTGCTATGAGAAGTAACTGTCCTAAGGGAGTAGGAAAGGGATGATTAAAGACCATTAGAAGGAAGCAAATTTGGAAGATGGAGTTGAAGTAATTGCGGCCCCAGGATCCATAAGGCGTTGTGGACAATGCACAAGGTTTGGAAATGAACAGTCGTAGCCACTGGGAGCCAGGGCCATCATCACAATGCTATGGAGAAACAATACCTGGCCTCAAGACAAAAGGACAATTCCCACAGTCCAGTTCTGGATGAGTTGCAGAGGGAAGAGAATAGAAGAATGCAGGCAGAACTGCCAGACAATCATTACACCTCATCCATGCAACATACACATGTCCTGAACACACACGCATCACCACTCACCGGACATTCCCTCATAAATTGGCAGGTCTCCCACGCCTTGGATCTGCTCCACATCAATCATATCACTAATGATCTCTTCATGTGAAGTGAGTTCATCGTCCTCTTGTGGTGACCCACCTCCAGTCACCAGAGTAGAGGCATAGGCAGCACCCAGCTTATCTTTGGCTTGGTGCTGGAGGTCATTTCAACGCTTCACTGCCTCAGCAGCTGTGCGCCTCAAATTGCCCAAGGCGTTGATTGGATCGGTGACGCACTGCCAGTGGACCATATGCTGGGCAGGCGTATGGGTGTTCCCTGCCCGCATGAGCATGTCATGTTCGTGTTCCCACACGTAGTCCACGTGGATCTGGAGTTCCTCATCACTGAAGCTCCTCTTCCTCGACGTGTGGGTCTCCTGTGCTGTGCCTTGGGTCTGAGCCTGTTCGCCTACTGCACGCTTTGCCTTCTTGCAAGGTCGTGCAGAGTCTAAGTGGCTGGGACCACTTGGGTCAGTAGGGGCTGGAGCACTGTTGGACTTGGCAGTGGCATCACCCACTGATGCTGGGACAGTAGGTTGCCTTGCATGCATCCGTTCCTGGGGTCCTAGTTCCAGCTCTTTTCCCCGCACATATCTTGCCCTTAGAGACAAGGGCATCTGCCCCTGGGTCTCTGTGGGCCTGGGCTGGGGGACCCTGACCCTGGGTGGTGGTTGCTGCAGCTGCCCCTGCAGCTTCCTGACCCTGCCTGTTGTGGACAGCAGATAGCAATGCTGCTCCAGGACCCTGGGTGCTGGTGCCAGGACCTTTCACTGCACGTCTCTTGCCCTTAGAGACAAGGCCATCTGCCCCTGGGTTTCTGTGGGTCTGGGCCTGAAGCCAGAGGATACCCAGAGACAATCCTAGAGGGAGCCAAAGTAAGATCAGAACTCATCAGTAAAGAACAGCTCCTTGTCCCTAAAATAAAAACCAAGGAAACACCATTACTGCATATTACTAAATATTCCAGAAAGAGTTTCCAAATAGGAAAAACCACCAGAAAACATTGGAACATTCTCCACAATGATCAGACACTCAAAGAACGTTTCCCCAAAGCACCCATGATTGCCTTCAGACGTGGCAAGAATCTCAGAGATAAACTCGTCAGAGTAGAAATACCTCCTAAGGACAAACAAATGGTTTTACAAACCAAAAAAATTGGAACTTTCCCCTGCCTCTGCTGCTCACACTGCAACAAGGTCACCAAAGGTGACCATATCATTCATCCATACAAAGGCAAAAAGATCAAACTACGGCACTATGCCACCTGTATGTCCACTGGAGTGATCTATGCGATCAAATGCCCGTGTGGCAAACTCTATGTGGGGCAAACTACAAGATCCGCTAAAGAAAGACTTACAGAGCACAAATCGAACATCAGGTGCAAAAACATGAAATCACCCGTCTCGAGACACTTTATGGAGAACAACCACACTGTGGCTCAGATTAAATTTCAAGTCCTAGAAGTAGTTAAAAAACCCTATAGGGGTGGTGACTGCCAATCAATACTTTCCCATAGAGAGAAATACTGGATTCATCCATTAAACACACTACTCCCTAGGGGTCTCAACGATGAATCTTCTTTAAAATGTTTCATCTGAAGAGGTTTTCACGTCTAATTTCTCCTTTTTTTAAATCAGGATCTGTATGTGTATAGTCTACCTCTGCCCACTTCACATTATAAGTATCTGCACTTTATTACTGTCTAGAAACCTCATTAGGTTATCTAATAATGTATGTAATCGTATAGACAGTGATTGCCCATCTGTCTCTAAATACCTGAATACATGAACTACATAACTATGTGGAAACTGTCGGGGGTGTGGCTAAGAAGCCATGAGATAGGACGTGTCTCCCGGAGGTCTCCTGCTGATCCTGTCATGATCCGAGCAGTAATTCCATTCAAATGATGCCTACGATGGTGTAAAATATGCATACCAACTCATGAAACTGTGCTGCAGGTCCGGAGCGCATATGGAGTGAATCGCAACAACGACACAGGCAAGATACAACTTGCAAGTTTGTAGCCGCTCGTGGACAAAAGATCAAAGTGGCGGTCCGCTGTGAACAAAGGGCTGGGGAACGGAGTTGAGGAGTCGCGTAGGAGTTGCAGCGAGCGAGAGAGATGTGTGCACCGAAGCCCTCAATAAGAAAGAAAAAAGGAGGCATGCCGATTCGGAGCACATATGGAATGAATCACAACAAAGACTCAAACAAGATTTAACAAACAAGTTTGTAGCTACTCGTGAACGAACAAATCAAAGATGGCAGCCTGCTGTGAACAAAGGGCTGGTTAATGGAGCTGAGGAGCCGCGTAGGAGCTGCAACGAGCGAGAGGGCTGTGTGCGCTGTAGCCCACAATAAGGAGAAAAAAAAGGGAGGAGCAGCGACCCCCTCACTGGTATGACAGGACTTCGACGTGAGCCCAAGAGTAGACTGAACTAAGAGGCGCCGAAGACGAGGAGTGGATTCGGCGGATGCCTCTCCCCAGACTATAGTTACATGAAGAAATAATGTGGGCACACGTTAGAGCGGCGCACGCTGGGAGTCAGCTCATATGCAGTGCCTATTAACCCTAGCAACAGCGCTCCATCCTAACAGGAGAAATAAACCTGGACCAGAAGCCGCTATCACAAGCGCTTGCTGAGTGCTTACGTGACAGGAGGCGCTGGGAAAGGATCTGCAGAGATAGAGGCAATTCAGCTGAGCTGGGACTGATATTTTAGGGCAACCAAACGCCAAAAGGCGTAATAAATACATTATGAGCAGCGAAGATGTGCAGCTGATACATAACAGCACTGCACAGGTGGACCTCTAGGGGAGATGTACACTACTGCACGAGATATCGATGTGAAAGGGGACTTGTTACACGCTGTGCAAGGCCCACTGTGGACATTGGCCGAACGATTGGAAACCACACATAGAACCGGGACTGGTGGATGCTGGAGACCGTACGTACATGAGCCCGCACGCACAGGACAGATGAGTGAGGGCTAATCTATTTGAGGAGCTGAGCTTCTACAGACGAGTAAGGGCTGCCCCACTGATTAATATATAGCAACTCAACAATACCCTCTCTAAGTCGTTTTGGGGATGAAAAAGAAAGTCTGCTAAAGTACACCCGGCAAGAAATATCTGGGCAACACAAGATAGCAATAAGTGGTGTGTGCACATCCGGAAAATAGGGCTGAGACTGCCCATGGGGTGAAGGCGGTGCGCAGGGAACTGCTACTGAGCTGCGGAGTTGGACTAGGCCCGGAAGCCCGGAAAGGACAACGCAAGACATTATAACTGGTCGGGTGCACACCAGCTGTGGTGGGTAAGAAAGTTGTGGACAAGTGACGAAGCGCCCACCAGAAGAATAACACAGCAAGCTAATTTATGCAACGTAAAGGGAGAAACTGGTGGGTGCCCATAATTCGGAAATGCCAGAGTGTGACCAGGCTAAATACTAACTGGCTCTCAGAGAACACGCTCTAGTGATCAGAGGAGAGACGTGGGAGGACACAGCCCACTCGAAACGCAGTTCTTCAAGCCACCACATAGCGCAACCAGGTGAGGAAGATACCCTGATACCTGATCGAATAGCAGACCTCAAATAACATTGTATAGGTGAGGCCGGGCACGCAAGGAGGATTGCACGATGTCAGTGAAGGGGCTGAGGAAAAAAAGCTAGCAATCGACATTGGAGACCTTTGCAAAGACGCAGCGGGCCCCTTCGTCCCTGACACGGAGCGCAATGGCGGCTTCCGCGGATAGCACCCCTGAAGGAGAAAATCACCAGGTCCTAGCGGCCATAACAGAACTGAGCACTAAATGGGGCACAGCAATGGCAGATCTACGCACGGCTCTTGAGAACAAAATTGACGCAGTAGGAATCGAAGTCACCCTGCTGCGAGAAGACGTTAGAGCGCTAGCGGAAAGAACGAGTGGCCTGGAGAGCGCAGTGAAAACTAACACAGTCGTCAGCTCAAATAACGCAAAAGAGGTCCACATACTTAAACAGCAGGTGGCTAACCTTGAAAACCGAATCGAAGAGGCGGAAGGAAGGGCGAGACGGAACAACATCCGAGTGGTTGGCCTGCCGGAGGGAGAAGAGGGTCAGGACCCTACAGACTATGTGGAGACCATGATCCTGCAAGAGATAGGGGCGGACAAGCTCTCGCAAGGGTTTGCAGTTGAACGTGCGCATTGAGCTCTGATGAGGAAACCACGGCCTGGGGCCCCACCGCGGCCGATAATTGCAAAAATTCTAAAGTATAAAGACAGGGAGAAGATCTTGGAATATTTTCGGATAGGCGGAACGATAGAAAGGGCATCCACCAACATCACTGCATATCCTGACTACACTATGCTGGTGCAAAGACAGCGGTACAGCTACGTGGCGATTAAGAGAAGACTGCGCACAGTTGGTATCAAGTACATGCTTTTGTACCCTGCGAGACTGAAAGTCTTGCATAAAGGTAGAGCGCTCTTTTTCGACACCCCGGAGGAAGTGACGACATGGCTGGACTTGCAGGGCTGCCCGGAGCTGAATGAAGAACAAGATCGCCAGAAGCCCGATAAGTGATGAGAATGTACCATGAACATTGCCGGGATAAGTTGGGGCGGGGGGAGGAGTCCTAATATGAAGCTTCTGGAACACTTGTTCGTTATTATATGGCTTCCGGGCCCTATTACCCCGATGGACTGGAATATAGTGCACTAATTGCATAAATGAGCTGGGTAATGCTAAGCGTAGCAAATTTTAGACAAACAGGAGCAACGGAATAGAGACTTCTTACCCCCAAAGGTTAGTAGTAAGGCGACCGTTAGGGCACCTTTACCCTGCTGAGCCGCGGGCACAGGCTTTGCCGGACCGGGCTAGATGCGGGGATGCCTGAGATCCAGGGATGGAGCTGGGCAACAGTTGGGGAGGGTGGTGTTTGGGGAAGCGAGGGACGAGGGTGGGAAGGAGGTGGAGGGGTTTGTTGTGTTTATAGGTAGAGGGAGTTTAAGTTGGGGTATGAGCCTAAATTTAAGTTCAAACATGAGTCTGCAGGGAAGAGCCAGAGGGTTGTATCTGTATTGCGTTGGCGGGAGGGATCGGCTGGAGTTAAGGGAGGAGAGTATTAACGAGCTATGGGAGATCTTAAGATAATAACGTGGAATGTCAGGGGACTTAACAGCTATTTGAAGAGGAATAAGATCATGCTGTATCTGAAAAGGCAAAAGATAGATATTGCACTGCTGCAGGAGACGCATCTGACGCCGGAGAAGATGGAGCTGGTTGGGAAAAAATGGAAAGGGATTGTGGTGGGTTCTTCATACTCTGCCTACGCTAGAGGAGTACTTGTCTGGGTGGCGCCGCACGTCCCGTTCCAGCTAATAAAGGAAGTGGTTGAGACAGATGGGAGGATGGTCATATTGAGGGGGCTGGTGGAGAATAAAGAGCTATGCATTGTAAATATGTATGCCCCCAATCAAAACACGGCGGCATACTTCAGAACTCTGTGCACCAACCTTAGTATGTGTGTGGGTAGCGCTGTGATTTGTGGCGGGGATTTTAATTGTGTGATGAACCCCAAAGTAGACAGATCTGATGGCAGGATTGATAAGCCCACCCCAGCGGCTAAAGCATTGCAGACGCTGCTAGATGATTTTGGTTTGGCAGATGTGTGGAGAACAAAACATCCTAAAGCGAAGCAATATTTGCACTACTCAGCCCCGCAGCAGCTGGACACAAGACTTGATTATGTCTTTGCCATGCCAGATGTAATGACAGAGATTATCCAAATAGAATATAAGGCGAGGGTCCTCTCGGATCACTTGCCCCTGGTCCTCGGGTGGCAATACTGCCCCCCTAGGGCGTGGATTCGACATGGCGCCTCCGAGCAGAGGCGCTCAAAGATCCAGTCTTTAGAGAGGATATAAGAGATAAGATTACTAACTATTTCGAGGTGAATACTGGTAGCGTTGACTCGGCGGGTACGCTGTGGGAAGCCTTTAAGGTAGTGATGCGGGGGGTTGCCATAGCTAAGTCAAAGGTCCTGCAAGGCGGGGTCCTGGCTGACCTACAAAGAGCACAAGATGAGCTAGAAAGAGCATTAAAAAGTGGAAGTGTCGACACGGAGCTAGTTCTTAAACTACAACAGCAGTGTGCTGAACACTGGGAAAGGCTCTGCAACCTTAACTATAAAAAGTATATAGAGGGACAGCATGCGGGAGGGGATAAAATGGGCCGGCTCTTAGTGTGGCTATACAAGAGCGAAACCCCTAGGCCCCCGATTAGAACGATAACCAGAGAAAATGGTGAGGTAGTGGACACCCAAGAAGGAGTTAACAAAGAGTTTGCGGATTATTACAGGGTGCTATACGGGGACAAGGAGGGAGGCAGCCAAGAGGAGATAACCGAAACACTAGAAGATATAGGACTGCCCAGGATAAGTGAAGAGGAAAGAGAGGAGCTTGATGTACCAAGTACCTTGGAGGAGTTAGAAGAAGTGGTGAGACATTTGCTTACCAGTAAGACCCCAGGAACAGATGGGTTCCCTAGTGAATTTTATAAAGTATATAGAGAGGAAGTGCTCCCCCCAATGCTAGAAATGCTCAATGAAGCGTTTGAGGTGGGACGGTTGCTCCGAGAAGCGATTATAATACCGCTACCCAAACCCAACAAACCAGGGCATAGCTGTGGCTCCTATAGACCTTTGTCGATGCTGAACCAGGACAGCAAGATATTGATGGCTGTCCTGGCAAACAGACTGCGAAGAGTAATTAGCAAATTAATACATCCAGACCAAACGGGCAATGTTCCGACTAGAAATATAACTCACAACCACAGGCGACTCCACCGGGTGATCGAATGGGGTGGTAGGAATGAAGGCGAAATGGCGATTGTGTCTTTAGACGCAGTAAAAGCTTTCGACTCGGTTAAGTGGCCATGGCTGTTGGCGGCCCTGGGAGGGTACGGAGTGGGGCCCGGTTACATCAGGTGGGTGAAGATGCTGTACAGTGAGCCACTAGCCAGAGTTCGAACGGGATCAGTGATATCTGAGAGATGGCAACTTAGAAGAGGCACCAGGCAGGGGTGCTCCTGGTCCCCGATGCTTTACATTCTAGCCCTGGAGCCCCTGGCAATATACCTCAGGCAACAATATGATACGATAGGTATTGAGGTAGGGGGGAAACAACACCTAATATCCTTACATGCGGACGATCTTTATTATATTTGAAATACCCGGAAGAAAATCTCCAACATATCCTGGAAGTGATGGAGAGGTATGCGGGGCTGTCCGGCATAGCGGTGAATCGTCAAAAATCTAGCATATTCCCGCTAGGTAGCTATAAGGGAACCCCTGTGGAAAGGTTACTGGTGCTACAAATACCATGGGTGGTTAGTTCTTTCCGTTACCTGGGAATAGACGTGTACCACACGGCAGAAGAGGAACATAGGCACAACACCGAGATAGCCATTGAGAAAATCGCGAAATGCATGAAGTTTTGGGTGAAGTTGCCACTAGCAATGATGGGACGAGGGGCAATGCTTAAAATGGTGGCCCTACCTAGGCTTCTACATTATTTTAGTAATATTCCACATATGATAACCAAGAAGTGTTTTGCTAAACTGAACAGTATGTGTAGGGACTTCCTGTGGCATGGTACCCGGAACAGAGTGGCGCTATGGAAGCTGCAGAACTTCTATGAAAAGGGGGGCATCAAACTGCCTAATTTCGAGGTTTATTATGTAGCGAGTCAACTACAATATGTGGCCAAGTGGCTCTCCGATGAAGCGACCCCTGAACTTAGGTTGTTTGGGCAGGATTGTACCCCGTTTTACTTGAGGGAAATGATCTGGTTGCCTGAGTCTGAAATGAAGGAGCGCTCTGGGATGATGATGCTTGGCTGGAAAATGTGGCGTCTAGCATGCCGGATGATGGAGGACCCATTCCCATGCTCCCCGCAGGTACCGCTGGTTGCTTTGGCAGGGGGAGATGAGCAGCTGAGGGTGATTATCAGGACCTACTGGGAATCGGTGGAGCTGGTAACGTTAGGGGACGTTTGGCAAGAGGGGATCATTAGGGATTTTGAAGGACTTGGGGAAGAGGCGGGATTACATACGGGCCAATATGTTACGTATCATAGGATGGTGCAGAAAATTCGGAAAACGTGACCTGAGACAGTATTGGCAGAGGAACCAGATGCTATTATGGGGGCAATATATGACATATCAGAGGGGGGGCATGAGATTTCTAGGTTGTATGAGATGGTGATGACTAAGGTTGGGAAGGAATTGACACAATTAAGACTGGATTGGGAAGCGGAGGTAGGAGCCCCGATAGAGGATGGGATGTGGGAACGTGCCCTGGGATACCACAAGAAGGTGTCAAGAAATGCTAGACTAAAACAAATACAGCTTTATATAACGCATAGAGCATACATGACTCCTCTGAGAATATCTAAGTTCGGAAACGCTGGGCGACAGGCGTGTCCCAAATGCGACAAGGAAAACGCTGACATGACACACATGTTTTGGTCATGCCCAGTAATTGAGCGTTTCTGGGGTGAAGTGGCACAAAAACTACCAGAGAAGGGGGTCACGCTCGTTATAGACACGGCCTGGGCCGGCTTGCTGGGAGGGTTCCCCAGATCACGGAAACTTAAACATGTTGGGAAACTAAAAGATTTGGCATATGTGCTTGCAAAACGGAGGATTGCCATGGGATGGTAGACGTGTCACAAGCCTAGGGTGGAGGTATGGTGGAAGGAGTTGCAGAAATGGGCGGAGGCTGAAACGATTGTATGGCAAGAGGCGAGCAGCATGAGGGGGGAGGAAGAAGTGGGTACCCTGATGGCATGGAAATCATTAATGGCAGAACTGTTTGGAGCAATATCATATCCAACAGAATCTGAGGGAAGTGAGACCCTGCCACATGTAGCAGATACGGAATGCGAAGAACAAATAGGCTCATAAATGGGGGTGGGATTGGGGGAGCAGTGACCAAAGACTAAATGGTGATTATTGGAACTGTTGTAAATTGCACTGCATGTTTGGATTGTATTGTTGTTTGGTTTGAATAAAATTAATAAAAATATTTTTTTTAAAACTATGTGGAAACTGTCTACACAATGTAGTTGGATCTGTCATATCAGCCACATAATCTCTCTGTACACCTTGTAAATGCAAAGCCATCCAACCCGAACCTCTATATTTGGATCTCTCTCATTAGGTGATCCGATCTATATTGAATATTGTCAAATTCAGATCTCCTCCTGTACGTTTTACCTATTATCTGTATGGGATATATTTTCAAACATGGCCGCCGGGTTGCACAAGTTCTTAACGTGAACTCCACCGTAAGTCCGTCATCTATTTCAATGCGCCACGCACTATACGGACTACCTAATGCATGCATGAGGGTCTTTTCTGCTTCGCGGGAAGCGTCTTTCTCCTAGCAACAATCTCCACTAACGAACGCGCACCCATGACCGAGCTGCGCGATACACACGGGATAGCTGCATGCCGGGTATAGGTTGCATGCTTTGAAGATCGCACTTCGCTGGACTGATAGTAAGTTCCATTGCTCTTACAGTGTTAACGATCAACTCATTATTTTGTATATACGCACTCGCTCACAATCTAACACACAGCACCATTGGGTTCCCCACAGGTCCTGCCACTGTGCTCTAACCAGCACTCGATTTATGATCACACGCCGTCCACGGCGCCCATTTTACAAGACTCAGACGACCGTAGGCGGACATTCACCTCGCCAGGGTGAGTGCTTGTATTTTAAATCTTGTCCTTTTAATTTAGACCAACTGAGCTATCACTCAGTGACACTGTACTGACAATAGATCACTCACATTATCTATTGCAGCCCATTGGACATCCACTTCACGCTGAACCACTTCAGTATTCACCATCCAATTGAACCCTCTGTTCTCACAGATTCACCTCTAAATGCACTAACATAAAGGACTTTTTGAGGATCTTTCCGCCTTTTTTAAGAACATTCATTCTCACTGAACCTCCCTCTTTGAATTGACCATTTGGCCATTTTTGATTCTGGTTGCCTGTGGCTTTGGATATAGCTCAATCCAAAATTGTTTTTTTTTTTATTCAAATATGTTTCCGTTGCTGACAATATGATTGTGGAGACACTGTGTGTGTCATTTTTCTGGCTGAATTCAACTGTATTATGATAAAGACTATATAGGTTGTGGAAGCGACTGTGTAGCAACACTATCCTGATTGTTCTTTTCTTGATTTTCTCTACATTTTTTACATTTAGTTTAGTTCTTATACATGAACTCTGGCTAATGAAGAAGAGAATATACTTCTCGAAACGCGTCAGCCGCCCTCAATGAAATGAACTGAAGTTTCTCTGTCTTTTGCGTTTGGAATAAAACACACTTGTTTTCTATATTTAAAGAATGGACTGCATTATTAGTTTTAATTAAATGTGCTCTTTTCCATTAAAAATGTATGCAATGTTGATATCCATTACAATTTTCTTGAATTGACATTAAGGCGTCGTATTGACGCATCACTATGGTGTGCAGGGGACGGGAGGGTTCCAGTTTGGATCCTCTTTCCTCTTCCCGGGACCACTACATGCCTGGCTGGGGGACCCTGAGCCTGGGTGGTGGTTTCTGCAGCTGCCCCTGCAGCTTCCTGACCCTGCCTGGTGTGACCAGCAGATGGCAATGCTGATCCAGGACCCCGGGTGCTGGGGACGTCCACATCAGCTGCATCTCCCTGACCCTGTTTGTTGGGGGGCATAGCTCTCCCTGCATGGCCTCGGGCACCTCGGCTACCTCAGCCACCCTTCCCACTTGTTGCCCTCCCACTCATGGTTAACAAGGAGGGGTTTGTTCTGCCGTATAACATGTTTAGGAGCGGGACTACTTCTTAATTCTGGTAGGCCCAAGTCATTTCTATTGTGTGCAGGGAAATACAAAAACACTGTAAATGTGAAGATGTACACACAGTTGTTCAGACAGAAATAGGTATTGTATATACAGCTTGTAAGTTTATTTTGCTGCTGGGTGCATTTAGTAAATCATGCATCCATATTGTTGAAACCAGACTGTTTTTACTGAGAGTCAACAGAAATGCAAAACAAATTTTTCATTCAGAGATACTTGGTATGCAGGAGGTATATACCATTATACACCATTATAATGGCCAGATTAATTGGCAGAATGCAATGAAACAAAAGAACAAAGTAACCATCACCATTAGTGACATGTGATTAACACGTGTTAGGTCACCCGCAAGCCTGGCTACAGACAACCAAGAATTTCCCATTTAATGTGTTTGTTTTGGGTTGTCTCGCATCTGAACACACGATAATCACATGTCACTAATGGTGATGGTTACTTTGTTCTTTTGTTTCATTGCATTCTGCCAATTAATCTGGCCATTATAATGGTGTATAATGGTATATACCTCCTGCATACCAAGTATCTCTGAATGAAAAATTTGTTTTGCATTTCTGTTGACTCTCAGTAAAAACAGTCTGGTTTCAACAATATGGATGCATGATTTACTAAATGCACCCAGCAGCAAAATAAACTTACAAGCTGTATATACAATACCTATTTCTGTCTGAACAACTGTGTGTACATCTTCACATTTACAGTGTTTTTGTATTTCCCTGGACACAATAGAAATGACTTGGGCCTACCAGAATTAAGAAGTAGTCCCGCTCCTAAACATGTTATACGGCAGAACAAACCCCTCCTTGTTAACCAAGTTCTACTAGCCCAGTGTTCTGTCGGTGATGGGCTATCCCTCCAGTTACCAGCCCTCCCACTCATGGCAGTGATGGAATGGTGCAATGGGAGACACAGCTATCAATTGTCCTGGGCAATTTAGTAAGGGGGCAGTGTACGTGATGTTAAACGTACCAGTGTGCTCCTGTAAGGCTCAATGTAACCCCTGGGGGAAGAAATGGGCCATGTAATGCACAGGCACCCCAAAAATTAAAAACAGGTGTACGAGACCCCTCTGTAGCCCATGTGAAAAGGACGTTACGCAGTACGCTGTGGCACCCAGCAACACAAAAAATACAGACACGAAGGACATGTTGATGTTAAGAAAGGGGGTACGTAACACACAGGGGCACCCACAGTATGCAAAATACATACACAACTCACTGTCAGCCTCAAAAGTACACACGCGAGTGCGCAGAGGCAAATCCCCAACAAAACAAAAAACGTGCACGGTCGCAGTAGTGAAGAGATCGCGTGGAAACCAAGTCCACACGTCCGTCTGCTATAACTCGCACAAGCGTGTGATGGTCTCCTATGCACTACTTAATCCCAATCCTGAACGCCACGCCCAACGTTCAGCGTGTGTCACATAATTTACGGCCTTTCCTCTGATTTCATGCTAACGTGCACTTTCCGCACGTGCTGAGTCACTCTGTTTCCAGCTGCCCACACGAGTAACATGGAAGACGCACGCTCCTGCCTACCAGCCAATTTACCTGCCTCCAAGTGCCCTGAGCTGCCTCCTACGAGCCATCTGCTGCGTGTGCCTGCAGCCCACGTGCCCTGCAATTTTGGTGCCTGTTGTACAGCCATTGCCAGTGCTCCTGTCGTCGGACCTGTGACCACCTCTGCTGATCCAGAAGACTCTCGACATGCCAGACCACCGCTCCACAGCCCAGCCCCAGGACCACCTTGCCCTCCCACACCTGCCTCGGGTGTTGCCATGTCTGAACCAACATCATCGGAGGCAATTGGCAACCCCCGGCAGTGAGGCAGAGGGCTGTCAGCTTCAGTGCAAGAGAAGTTGACACCCCGGTGGAGCAAATCCTCGGGCATTATGATGCCCTCTTCCACAGACCAACGCAAGATGGCAAGGAAGGATGGAAGATGATCTGGGCCGCCATCGTGGGTGCCATCATTGCGCAGGTAGTGGCACCCCGCAACTATCACCATGTCCACAAGCGCTTGTAGGACTTCAAAGCCAGGACTCACCACAAGGCCCGCTTCCTACAGGCTAGTGTGAACCAAGGGGAGCGCCGGGTCCTGTTGAGCACCGACAACATGCAGGTCCTGGAGCAGTTCTACCCAGCACTGCACGCCCAGGTCATGGATTTGCAGTCTAGAGTCGACTGGTAAGTGTCCATGTGTTGGTGTCCTCCACAGTGCATGTGTATGTTGATGTGTGGTTGGAGTGTGCACCTTGACCTTATGGCAGGTATGCCTCTTGTACAGATGTCTGTGTGCATGTCCCAGACAGTTCTGCATGTGTGTCCTTTCAAGAATGTGTGACATAAACAGTGTTTCTGTTGCAATGTGTGATGCACTGCAGCATGTAACGACGTGCACATGGTTGCATACATGTGTGTGGACGTGGCCGTGTGAGAGGTGTGACACATGGGTGCTGTCGGCAACATCATGGACATGCATGGATGTTACTGGAGCGTTTGAATGTGTGCTTGACACTTGCTGACAAATTGACATTGAGTGGATTCTGATGTGATAGCTCTGTGGCCTGCTTCATGACTGTCAGGTGATGTGTGTTAATGAAATGTGTTTGTCCCATGATGCATGCGAGTGGCATGCACAATTTTTAGGTGCTGACAGTGCCTTATCCAAGGATGTGATTGTCTGTTGTGAAGGACAGACAAGATTGTGCATGTGTGTTAATTGCATGTACCTGTGTGTTGTGGAGGGTGATGATGGTTGTGACCTTTGTCAGTGCAACTCATGTGCATTTGTTTTATGTTCAGTACCCTGATGTTTGTGTTCTATGTCTCCCTATCCATAGCGAAGTTGGAAGAAGAGGACGGAGAAGGGGCTTTGGAGCAAGGCAGCAGGTAATGCCTCCACCAGGCCCAGATGCAAGGCCCAGTCATGCTCCCAGGTAATTACATCTTCGGGGAGCGAGGAGACTGGTGCTGCCTCAGAGACATCGGCCGCAGCTGCTGAGGGGAGGTCCAAGAGGGCGAAGGTGGTCGTGGACCCCTTGGCAGTGGGAGGGACAGGTGAGCTTGCAAAGGGCAATCCAGTGCGGAAGACGCTGGGGAGGCATCCAGGTCGGCGGGGGTGGAGGAGGAGGCCGCCGCATCAGCCCAGTCCATGGGGCCCGGCGGGGGTGATGAGGTGGGTGTGACTGGTGCAGTCCAGACTCAGGGGGCAGGTGGCAGTGCAGGTCACTATGGAGGTGCTTGTGCCTAATCCTGCTCCTGGGCATGCGCCTGCACCAGTGTGCACCTGCAGCCATGCCCCAGGCCGGGCCCATCCGCAGGTGGCGGATGTTTCCACACAGACGGAGAAACCAATACCTGCGGATGTCACCATTCAAGACAGGGTGGAACCGGTGCTAGCCGGTATCGCGAGGCATACAGGCACCATTTGTGATGATCTGCAGGCTTACTGTGGTGGGCTTTCACATCAGCACAATGAGGTCTGACGTCTCCTGAACTGACTAGCTACGTTCCTGGTCTGTAATTGGGTGCGTGGGCTGGCCACTTCTGTGACCCCCTCCTCGTCTTCCTCCTCTGTGTGCCAGTCGTCCTCCCTGGCGCTTTCCGGCCCAGATACCACCAGGGCCCCCTGTGTACCTGTCCCCCCTGTGTACCTGTCCCACCCCGATGGCCCGTCTGGTGGAGATCACATCCCTGCCAGAGTCGGGAGTCGAAGTTGGATCATCCGAGGTGGTCACCACGTAGATCCAGCCGTCAACAGGAGCTGTGGAAATTGAGGGAGAGCAGGCACCAAGGAGCAGGGCACGTGCACGACAGCCCAGAGGGTTGTCATCATCCCTGGAGGCTGTCCTCAAGGAGCAGGTACCGGGCAATTTGGCAGCAGCAGGCTCGGAGTAGGAGGCGACAGTACTCGGGGCATGACATCTCAGGGAGGCAGGTATCAACCATCAGGCAGGAGGCAAACATGGACCTTACGCAAAGGATGTCTTCCGTGTTGGAGCTTTTGGGGCAGCAGATCAGGGCAGAGCGGCAGCAGGCACGGGAGGCAACATTCACCATGGCCAGGGTGGAGATTTCACTGTGTCGGGCAGAGAGGTGGGCTGAGGTCCTCGAGGAGACTTACAGGGAGTGGGAGAAGAGCATGTTGGCGTCCTTGCAAGCCCTTGAGGTGAGAGCGGAGGCCCGCCTAGGGGAATTGGACACAGTGTTCGATGATGCCCTGGCCGAGACATTGAGGGAGCATGGTGAGGAGAAAGACTAGCGTGCTGCCCTTGTAAATAGTTTTTTTGTAACAAGTTTCCTTTATTTTTTTGTATGATTTGGAGTTTTTGGACTACACTCCACTTTTTGTACATAGTTGTTTGTGTGTGATTAACCTTTTGTTGTTTTTAATGATTTGGAGTGTTATTTGGACTTTGCTCCATACTGGTGTTTTATATGTTTTGTGATCACATTGCCAGAATGTATTATTTTTCTCATTTCGATTATTATTTTTGTAAGACTTTTATGGACATGGACCTATTTTTAAACTTTTACTTTTTTAATGTACATAATTGGATTTTCAGTTTGGACATTTGAACATTTTCTTAATTTTCCAAGGTACATATTTAAATTTTTGTTTTGCAGTATGTATCACATGAATACAACTGGTTAATATATTTTGATTTGATTACTCACAGTAATGGCTTCTCTGCCTTTTTCCCCCAAAATTTACTGATGTGTTTCTCTGTTTGGTGTCCCACGTAAGGACCATTGTTGGTCATGTGTGTGCTTACTTGCATGCATGTGTCATGTTTGCTATCCAGTTGCGTGTTGCAATTACACATGTGCATGACGAGTGGATGTATGTGAAGGGGGAGTTTCGGTATGCACGGTGAAGTCTCATTTGCTATCACATGTGCACCATCCCTGTATATTGGTCCTCACTGTGGTGGGGAAAGGTTTGGGGGGGGGCACTGATTAGTGTGTGAAATTTTCCCAATGTTTTACCAGGAATTGCTGTGTGTAGTGTATCGCAAATGGCGTCCTTTGACCTTCACCACCATGTGTTTGTGCTGTTTTTATTGACTGTGCTGTTGTTGGGCATCTTGCACTGGCAGTCACTTTTGCCATTTCTCTGTTTTTACATTTTGGTAGACTAATGCAGCAGTCTGTGCGGGTAGCACCCTTTCTGATTGCCATGTAGTCATTCAGAACTTAAGTCACTCCTCTTTGCTTGTGCTTTTGGTACTCCTCTGACCTGCTGAACTCCTGTCGGTCTGCAATGGTCACGTGGCTGCCCTCTGAACTTGGGCAAAGGTCCCCTTGTACGCCACTTGCACACCTGCACTGCCTCCCTGGCATCCACCACACTTGGACTGTTTTAATGTATGGCAACAGCCACCTACCTGCACTTTACACCTGCTGTCTGCACTCAGGCTTGGACTTGACACCAGCTGGGCGCGATTTCTTTATTTTCTACATTGTTATATTTGTTATTGTGTCCTTCACAATTACTGCACTGCCCCCTCACCCAAACCCCTTTTCTCCTTACCCACGTCCCATGCACTGGAGCCATCTCAATGTCTCATGCCCTACCAAGTTCATTGCCTCTATCGTCACTGTGTTCATCATCCCCGGTCTCTTTGGGGCTTCTTACACTTCTGTATGTGCGCATTGTGATTGACATGTCTTTTGATAAGATGTCATGTCATGTCCTTCACACATGGAAGGAACAGTGATTTGTTTATAGGTTATCTGTTCTGGTAATATCAGCTCATTGTGGGTCTGGCCGTGACACGCCTGGGCAGTGTCTGCTCATGTGACACACATTGAGGGTGCTTAGGGTTCTGTCATTGCGTGGCTATTTCGACGTGGGGATTATTTACATTAGTTTGTCACATGGACTGCAGGGCCTGTCCTTACCATTCACTTGTGTGATGTGTATGTTGGAAGATAATGATAATGATGTCTTATTTATATATCGCCTTAATCCAAAGCGCTTTACAGAGCACCTATTTACATACAATATCACCCAACCGAAATTGGTAGTTGCAAGACTTGGTAGCAAGATGGTTGCCGACTGAAATTGTGTTTGAGCAGCTGCCACACTGAAGGATGTGGCACAGGTTTATGCATTTGTTTCTGTTTACAGGGTATTTTATTAATAGGAGATTCAGGGTGGTGTCACTACACAGTAGTCAAGGTGCTCGACAAATTTTGAGAAATGAGAAAATGAGAAATTTTAAAAGGGGATGTGATCTTTTGAATTATTGTGTCTAGACCCACCCCTACAATAGATCATATGCAGTAATTCGATTCTGTTTTCTAACATACAAATGATAAGGTTGTTCATGGAGACAAGTTGTATGTCCCACCATCAAATGTTTTACTGTGTTGGTATGCATTTTAGTATTTGTTGGATGTATGATAGACACTGAGTGCAGATTAAGGTATGAATGCCTCACTGTGAATGAAAATGATTAGTTTGGCTTTTATAGCTTTTAGGTAGTCCTATGCTTCCCTGCTATGCAATGTAACTATGAAGTGTATATTAATATGTGATTAAGTCACCTTTTGAAATTTTGTATCATGCTAAATAAAATTTGATACCACGTTTATAAAATAAACATGTCCTCTGAACATTTTTCAGCATTCCTTGGTACAGTAATACTCTGGTCTAGAGTGTAGGGTGTTCCTGCGTCTTTCAGGTTCTTAAGGTGCTCGACACACCATCGATGGAGTGTAAATGTGTCTCAGTGTCACCATCCAGCATGCAGGTGATGTCCAGTCGAGAGGGGGCTGCCTGTGGGGTGGCGTCACAGGCGATGGGGGCTCCCATTTAGTGGGGTCTGCCTGCGGGCTCGGGTGATGGGGACTGGGGGTCCCATGTAGTGGGGGCTGCCTGCGGGCTCGGGTGATGGGGGCTTGAGTGGTCCCATGTTGTGGGGCCTGCTTGCAGGTTGGGGTGATGGGGGCTGGGGTGTCCCATGTAGTGGGGGCTGCCTGCGGGCTCGGTGATGGGGGCTGGGGGTCCCATGTAGTGGGGCCTGCCTGCAGGCTGGGGTGATGGGGGCTGGGGTGTCACAGGTGTTGTAGGCTGCTTGCAGACTGGGGTTATGGGGACTGGGGTGTGGGTGTCCCATCAGGAGGGGTCTGCTTCCTGTGGATTTGTGCGGGTATCGCATGTTGTTTTGGAGCGAATAGGGTGCAGGGTACGCACTGAGTTTGCATGCCAATTGTCTGGTGTACGGATGGGGTACGTGCTGAGTTTGCATGTGATTTGTTTGGGGTGCGGATGGGGTACGCACTCCAGGCAAATTGTGTGAAAACTCAGCACGTATGCCGTCGGTACCAAGTTTTCACGCAATTTGGCTGGGGGGGCTGTATGCTGGTCCAGGGATGGCGTGGGGGCTTGTGCCGTGTTTGGTATTTTACTTGCTTTTTACTGTGCGTGGGGGTGTGTTGGGGGCGTTACTGGCGCTGCTTGATGTTAATTGCGCCACGGCTAGAGATGCCTCGGGAAATCCATGAATACGCGTGCCGCGCAATTGTTTCTTTGCGCCACGGCTGGCGCACGCTCCTTCTCGGCACGCGGCACTTGCGCCATTTCTGCACTGGATTCTATGAATCAGCCCTAAGTCTTTATCTGTATTTCTGTCCTGCAAAGGACCAGTTTGAGTCACACATGGTGCAGAATGTGTGTGTCTTCTCGCAGCCAGTGAGCTGCTTTGAAATTCGGTTTTATCAAAAAATACAATGGTTTCCTTAGCTCAGCAAAATTAGAAACATAAGATCTGCCAAAATTCAACAGTCCTAGAATAGCCTGCAATTGCCTAAGTATGCTAGGTGATGGTATCCTGGCACACTTCTCAAGAAAATCTGCTGACAAGCCTCTGCCCTCATCTGAAAGAGTGAATCTTGGAAAGGTAACATCACGATGAGCTATGCTTGATTTTTTGATCAGGTATCCTTTTGCAGCCAATGTGTGAATGACTGTCTACTTGTTGCAAGGATTCACATGGGTGATGTAAATATCATCTACATATTGCCAACAGTTAGGAATGTCTGCGAGCAAGCTCTGTATTCTACTTGAGAACGTGCTAGGTACATTTTTATACCCCTGCATTATTCTAGTGAATTGGGAAGGTGTTCCCTTAAACGTGAATGCATTGTATTTATGGCTCTCTACACCTCAGGGTTGTGCGAAATACCCATTGCCTAGATCAAGCTTTGTTTTATATTTATATCTGTGCAAATTGGCTAGCAATCCAGAACTGTATTGGTTCTGGACTGCCTCTGTCTTACAATGTGCATTCAAAATTTGAAAATCCACAATTAAACAGTAAGGTTTTAAAACGGGGAACGATAGACTATTATGTGGGCTTGCTTGCTTCACAATTACCCCCTGGTCCATTAGCTGGTCTACTATGGTTTGCATGTGAGCAACTGCCTGTGGTTTAACTGGATACTGCCTCTGTGGCGGGGTGGTTTCAGTATTGGAATCACATGGGCTGGACATTCCTTATGCCCTACATGATTTTAAACAGCTGTACCGCTGCCAGCGCTCACCAATTTCTTGCATATTTTTGCATTAGTTCCCCACTCACTTCTTTTGAAAAAGCAGGCCTTACCACCTCTTCACCTCTGGGTGCTTGTTGCACATAAAATGGTGGCCAGACTTGAAATACTAACAGTCCTTTATATTGGATGTGTAGCTGTGGCCAAAACAGTACTTCAATCATTTTTGGATGCTCGCCTTCCAGCTGAATAATTACAAAATACATAATTACAAAATACACTTCATTATGTGCTAATGTCTGCCCAGTGGGTGTAGTTATCTGCACATTTCTGTATGCCCTTGTGTGCTCCAATAGTGCTTTGTGGCTGCATTCAAATATGGAAATGTCAGACCCGTACTCTAATAGGACCTCGATCCAATCCATGTGTCGCTTTGTCTTGGGAACGATTCAATGAGTGTGTTGCGTTCTTGCCTTTGGGGAAGGAGACGGACCCTCATCAGTGCTGTACTTCTGTGGACTTTTCATGTGTCTCCTATCTCTAAAATCATAGTTAGTAGGTCTGAAATGGGACTGCCCCCAGGCTTACCCCATGACCGTCTACCCCTGAGATTGCCTTGCCACTGCGGGCCTGCCTATCTCCTGCAGCTTTCTCATTTTTAGGTGTGTGCTCAGGAGGATATTTTTCTTCCTCTATTGGCGATAACTGTCGCCTCTGTGGTTTGCTGCCCTTTTTACCATGGAATGATCCTCATCCTTTCGAGGGCCTCCCTTTGTGGTGTGTTTCTTTATCTGGCTTACCCTCTTTGTAAGCCTTTTTCTATGTCTCTGCAGGTCTCCTGCCCAAGTGATCCCTGCCTAGCGATTGATAAGTGGATGTCACTATATCCCCAAATTGCTCCCTTTTTTCTTGCTCATTCAATTGGGACAATTTCCTATGGACTTCTAATCTTGCAGGCTCTCCTTTTTAATAAGGGTAGAACTATTCTCTCAACCATTTCATAATTATTTGATGCTATGGATAGGCCTAAATTCATTGTGGCGGCCGCGCCTCAGTGCTAGCGATGTGATGGACGGCGTGCTTATCAGCTGTTAATAAAGCCAGCTATAAATTGAGATCCAGCTGTCACAGCTTGCTAAAGGCGGTGTCCAGCCAGATGGAAGGAACATGGCTAGTGCCCTATGTCTGTGCTGTGGGGTGACTTGAGGGTAGGATGCTTGCAATTGCCTGGTTTCTCTGAATACCACTTGGGTATGTCTTCATTTCTGGACGGACAAGATCCTAATATGATTCTCAATATCTGTCAATGTCACCAAAACTCTTGGCGTCTATCTTGACGCCACTCTATCACTAACCTGACAAACAAACGCAGTCAGATCCTCTTCAGCCTACACCTGCAAACTCATTACAGCCTGCAGGCCATTTCTGACTACACCCAACACTGTCACCCTAGCCAGAACGCTCATCATGGCCAAAATTGACTATGGGAGCGCCCTCTACCTTGGAACGAGCCAAGAGAACTTGAACAAACTGCAAATTACCCAAAATAACGCTATCAGAGCTGCCCTAAACATCCCTAGAAACCATCACATCTTGGAATCCAGATCCAACCTACACTGGCTACCGGTCAAACAGAGAATTTCACTGAAAGTCTTAGGCCTCACCCACAAATGCCTAGCTAACCAAGCCCCACCATATCTTTGCAGCCGGCTTTCCAGACACGCGCCTACCCGCCCGCAAAGAATGGCTCAGACCCACTGCCTAACCATTCCCAGGTTCAAACTCCAAAAGGCGGGTGGATCTAGCTTCCCCGTCCTAGCCTCTAAGCTTTGGAATGCTCTCCCTCTCACCATCCGTGCTGAAGAAAGCTTTAACGCCTTCAAATCTAAAACCAAATCCTCGTTCTTTAACCAGCCCTGATGCCCAGACCCACTTCGGCAAACGCTTGCCACAAGCTACGTCTGTATATATGTATATATTGCCTGTATGCCCTGATCACTATGTACTGTACATTTGTTGATTTTATGTAACTGTTCGCTCATGCAACCATGTCTAAGTTGCGCCCTGATGCCTCCGGGCCTGATGGTGCGCGTTACAAATAAAACAAATACAAAATACAAATACAAATTGTACTCCACCTGCATCCAGCTGTCCCTGAGGCTGCTGAGCCAGTGCTATACTCTGCTGTGCTGCATATTGTAGCGCAATATTGTGCACTGTGTCAAAACGGGTGGCTAGCAATTGGTAGTCAGTCTGCAGATATGGGCCTCCACCGTTTGGATGAAACCAGACTAAGAATTCTAGTGACAGATTGGGTGTGGCTAACGGTCCATGCCAAGCACTTGTTTGTGGGTAAATTAGATTACCTTCAACCCAGTTGACATAATTTGTATGTGTTAAGGCCAATTCAGGAAACTGGTATGGGCGATACTGTATGGGGACTAAATCCCCCCTCAACAGGTGAGTTGCATGCAAGTGCCTCGATGCCTGTGGGCTGTAGTGCGCTCTACAAATACAAATAAATAAATAAATATACATTGTTTGTCTTATTGGCTGGGGTCTTTAAGTAAGTAAAGAGGGATTCTGCTGGCAATCCACCAAGTTGAGCTACTGCGACTGTGAAGTTGGTATTCACTGCTTCACAGTGCGCTGATCGAAGCCATTCATATAGGGCCATTCTGCAATGGATGGGAATATTGATTTCCGGATGAGCCATCTCCTGTACTCACTCTAACTTCTTATTTTAAAAAAGCTTTTTAGAAAAATAAATGTTGCCATGTCCTTTTATCGTGACTGGGACCTGAGGTTATATAGCTATTAATAATGCTATGGTCATCTCTAAGGCGTCCCATCTGTTGCGGGTGCCACCTGACTTAATTGCCTGTGGTCAAGCTTGATTTCTGCCCCCTTCCCTCGACCTTAGTTGAGGCTGTGGGGAGTGGACATGGAATCAGAAGTCTTGTTTTATTATAATAGGTACCCTTGGAGTTGAGTTAGTGCTTGGGACAACCTTCCTGAGTCTCTGTTCGTATTGGCACAATTTGACAAAACACAGCCAGGAAATTTTGTGAAGTTCTTTTGGACTCAAAGAGACACCATCATGAAGCATTACTCAGAAAAATGCAATTTACAATGAGGAAAATAGGTTCATATAGTTTTAATATCACATCTATCTCCTACAAGCTCTGATTTACATTGCACATGCTATAACAGCAGCTACTATAACATAGCACATTACCATACATATGAAAAGAGCTGTATGTAAGCGAAGAGCATGGTTTACATTAATTGAAAAAAGAACAAGTAATCATTTTACTTTTAGCAGCCTGAGTGACCTGGGATATATACTATGTCCAGCTATACTATGCTATGCTATGGAGTGGTGTAACATATCAAATGCCTTTAGTCTATAGATGCACACAGAAAGACTTCCACATTTCAACTCACGCTTTTGGATAAGATGTGCTGCACACGAACCGACCACGGCTTCCTCTGCTCTGGGACCTGCAATGGCTATCTCCCCAGCCCCCAAGACTTGACTTCTGCTGATTGTGTTGCGAACCTCTGTTCCCTGCCCCGTCAGCTTGTGCTTTATATCTTAAGACAGGACTTGGTCTGTCTAGCATGTATGCGTCATTTCCGCCACCTGGAAGGTTAAAGCATAACGCTTAAGATTATGCCTTTGAACATACGACATACCTATGTACAAATTATATTAAGTGGGCTTCTGAAGGAGCAAAGCATATCACTCACCTCTACACACTTTTAACTGTACACATGTATTTTGGTGTTGTGCTTCCTGTCCTTTGGCTGCATATCAGAAGTAACCACTTGCGGGTTGGTTTCTCTGCTGGTTTCTCTGCTGGAGGGGAAGCTACAGTTTCCTGCTCATCACCTTTCGCTAAAGACAAGCAGCAAGTGTATGTGTTTGTTTTTAGTTACAAACACGTGCGTTATTTAGTCACTTAACTACATTATCTGAAACAAGTGTCTGCATTTGTCCCTTGTCAAAAAGCCCCTGCCTTGTTGGACAGTATGTGTGTTTTTACCAAGGAACATGTGTAGCACCCTGCTATTGAATGTTTCCTCTACAAAGTCACCTGATGTGAGCCAAATTGTCTTCTGAGACTCATTACAACTCTTCATTTCAATCGGGAGTGGTCCCTAACAACTTGAAGGATGCTTGGGTTATCCCTCTTCTAAAAAAAAACAACTCTGGATCCTGAGGTCCCAACTAACTTTAGGCCCATTACGACGGTCCCATTTCTCCTGAAAATCTTAGACCGAGCAGCGTATCTACAGATACAGAACTATCTGGAAACCAACAACCTTCTAGGCACCAGACAATCCGGCTTCAGACCTAAGCACGGTACGGAGTCAGCCCTCTTAGACCTCAAAACCCAAATTGAGGATCTCAAAGACAAAGGTAAACTAGCCCTGCTACTACTACTAGATTTATCCGCTGCCTTCGACTTGGTCAATCACCAAATCCTTTGTCATCACCTAAAAACTGCAGCCCACTTTTCTGACAATGCCACGAACTGGATCAAATCATTCTTGGACATTAGACATATGAGGGTATTCTCCCCCACCGACTCTGCTGACCCTGCGCCAGTCCCTTGCGGGGTTCCTCAAGGATCGTGGTATCCCCTACCCTCTACAATGTCTTTACTAAACCCCTGTTCGATGTGCTTGATTATCTGGGTGTCACCTACACCAATTATGCAGATGACACCCAGATACTCATCCCCATCACGGGTGACTATACGGTAGACTCGAAAGCTTTGAATGACATATACCATGTCATTCAAACCTGGATGGCACAACATGAGCTCTGTCTTAATGACGACAAGACAGAGCTCCTCATCCTAGGGACACAGCAAAGACTCAACAAGTTGAACCCCATGTTCAGCTCCTTCAATATCGACGGAAACTCCATAAAAGTTTCCAAAGATACTAAAACCCTCAGAATTTACCTCAATTCCACTCTATCCCTTCACAGACAAACGAATGCAGTAGTAGCAGCCTCTGCCTACACATGCAAGCTGATCACAGCATGTCGCCCTTTTCTCTCTTCTCAGAACTGCACTACCCTTGCTAGGACTTCAGTCATGTCCAAACTTGACTATTGTAATGCTCTGTACCAAGGCACCAACCAATGTAACCTGGACAAACTCCAGATTACACAAAATAACGCCATCAGAGCAGCCCTCAACATCCCTAGATCAGCCCATATCTCTGAAACTAGGAAGAACCTTCACTGGTTGTCAGTTTCCCAAAGGATCTCACTAAAATCTCTTGCCCTGACCTACAAATGCATGAATAATCAAGCCCCTAGCTATCTATCCTCCCGGTTTACCCAGTATATCCCACCTCGCTCACTAAGGTCTGCCACTAGCCAGAGCCTACTGATCCCTAGATTCAAGCTCCAAACAGCCGGTCGGGCCAGCTTCCCAGTTCTGGCAGCCAAACTGTGGAACTCTGTGCCTCTCCCTATCAGAAACTTGCCTTCCCTGAACTAATTCAAACACAAAGCCAAACTTTGGCTAGTATCCTCTGAAGACTAATTGTCACTTTGATAAGCATGTCTACTTATTTAGCTGTACGCGCCCAGTAGCCTACGGGCCTGGTTTGCGTTATACAAATAAAACAAATACAAATACAAATTATCCTTGACACCCCCTTTTTATAGATCAGTATGATTTCAGCATTTCACCAAGAAACAGTGACGTTCGAATTAATACATGCTGTAAAGACTTTCCATAAGATGGGGCCCCATATAGCTGACTCGTCCTTGAATAGGTCGACAGGGACTCTGCCAGGGCCAGAGGCCTTCCATTGTTGGGAATTAATTGCTACAGGTATTTCTACAAGGCGGAGTGCTAAAATGTCACTGTACCTTGCCCCTCACCCCCCACACTAAATTCTGGCTCTGGAACCAATCCCCCTGATTAAGTTCTGCAAGGTGGTTACACCATGTATTGGGGTAATATTATTTTAGAGGGCATCCTCCCCTTTATCCTCCGTATCAGAAACCAGTTTCCAGAACATTTTACTACCCCCCCTCTCTTGGGCAGTGGCAAGGCGATTCCATTTGATTTTGAAAAACTCGTCTTTTTTTTGCCCTGATTCTATTTTTATAGGCCAATCTGCTTGCACAATGATGCACCCTATCAACCGATATACCAGACAATAGGATAGCAAACAAACGACTTTTCTCTTGGGAGCATTCCTCTTCATACCATTTAGGCCTAGCTATTAAATACTTTTTTACCGACCCCACCCTCCCCCAGCACTTGTTACAACGGGAGAAATGGCATTTAGCAGGTCCATAAACACTTCAAGGACAGGTACATCCAAAGTCCCGTCCCTGCAGATACTTTCTATATAAGGTGTAATGTCCTCAGAAAGGCCAGACTTGTGTCATGATCCGCGAGTTTAGTCCATTTGACTGATCTGCAGACATGACCTGCTACAGTGATTGCCTGGGAGGGTATTTGATCTCTATCGACCCTGAAGTAACTACAGGGGTATGAGAGAGTAGCTGTTAGTGGTCTATGATCACTCTCATATCTTTCAATCACCTCAAACCCGGTAACCCAATCCTAGTCCTTAGCCGAGATGAAAATATAATCGATAAGAGAGGACCTTTTTGTTCCAAAAATCTTTTTCTTGGCAGGTTGATCATTCCCAAAACACCCATTACATGCCCTAAGCTCGAGCGTATAACCTTTACTACTAATATTGCAATATCTACAACAACAGGAAACAATCTCTGCCAAAAGCAAAAGTGTAATGGTTATACATATGGTGGTGGTAATGTAATGTTGATCATACACTTCTTTCTTAACTGCACAAGAGTGCATAGAGCGGTTGTATGATGGGCTATCCCAAAGGAACGCTTCTGATCATTAAACTCTGATTCTAACACTTGTAGACTTGATATCAGTTATCTTCCTAATCTCCAACTCAACACTTTCTATCTCTTCAAACCTCCTGGGTACTAGCTTAGGCCATTCTTTCAGAAAATCAATACGCAGATCAACTGACTTCCTTTCCACTGTCGGCCAAAACACATTAAACTGTTTAGTCTCTGTATGAAGTGTAAAATGAACATTTGTCTCAGGTGCTAATAAACGCTCTACGTATTTGTCCTTTCCTTGAAACGATGTTCACCCTGCCAAAGTAAACCCTGATGCCTCCTCTTACCTGCATATTTCATTCCCTGCGAACAATATTTAGCCCTGTACTGTTTTAACGTAATTGAACATGACAACTGAGGTAGCTGCTGGGACCACAATGTCCAAGCAGAGCCAAATCCAAACCACAAAAAGGGTTATTTCTTGAGCAGACGTGAGGTACCAGGCAGCACTGCCAGGTGACTCTACTTCACACATTTCTTGATGTGTTATCCAGTCCCAGTAGCACCATGCCCACAGACTAGGCATTCGGCAAGCTGGGGTCCTTAGTCTTTATTTGGGCTTTTAGCTGTGAACTTGCAGTGGTTCATTTCGCAAAACCAACCACTGTATTGGCTGAAGTTTCTCTAGGGCCACAGGTACTCGGTATCCCAAAAGAGCCAATAACGTTGATCTGGAAGATATTCATAATGGCGTTGGAATGTCCTGCCCCAGCTATAAGCCTGGTGCTTCTTCCAAGCGGTCTATGCAACCATCTAGGTTTTGCCGCTTGTAGATACCCGAAGCTCCAAATGCAGAGTGTGCCCCACTCCATAGCTTGGGTACTACTTCCCTTTTCTGTCAGCTTCTGTGCATCTCTCATTCCGCTGCTGGACCCTGATGGCAATATCCTCAGTACAATTGGGGAAATGTGTGGTGACATGAAAGGCAGACACTGGCCCCCCAACATTATGGTAGTGTGGTAAGCCAGACATAGGAGACGGATAAGAAGACATGTTTTCAGAATTTCAGTTTTATTTAAGGAAAGAATGGTTCTCCTGACCCTTCTGCTCTGATGATGATTTTCCTACGCTACAAAGAAAATAATAAACAAGTGCTCATCGGGATATCTTGCAGAAACATACTGTCCTCCTTCCAGACCTGATCTAACCTAACATTTGACCCAACCACTAATATAAAACAATCTCAATTTAGCCTGTACCTTTGCTAGTCATGGCTGATTTTAGATCCCCACCCACAAAGTTAATGGTTTACTCTCAGGCTATAGGCCTGCTCGTGCAATTCAAAGGAAAATGTATTTTCGTCTTACTCTCCTTCTGGTAGAGTGCGCTCTGTATTCACCCCCAAATGTTCATATCAGTTCAAACAGTTCAAGTTTTAAATCTATCGCAGAATTTTGTAAGTGTGCTCCTTTTCTGTTATAGCAGGCTTTGTATCTCTGTCAGCCTGTCCTCTTGTAACTGGGAATGTTTTTGGCCCCTGCTCCGGGCCTCTGGTAGCTCGGAATCTTACAGCCATTTCCCTTGTTCACCCCTGCTTGGAGGCTTATTGTGTGAGTTAGTTCTGTGTAGGCTTACTTGCCCTTCAGCCCTTCTTATGTTTTTCAATTTCTCAACCCCTCATGGGGTATCATGCTCCCTCAGCTGTTTGGGGATCGCCCCCGGTATCACTTCCTCTTGGGATGTCTTGATGCTCAGCCCCTCCACTTCTTAATACTTTGACCCCCTTGTCGGGTATCTTGATGCTCAGCCCCTCGTGGACTAGATGGCTTCTCAGCACCCTGGGTATCATCGGTCAGGCCCTGGCGTGGCTGACTTCTTTCCTCTCTGATCGACCCTCCCAGGTCCAACTTGGGTCTTTCCTCTCCTCTATCTCTAGCTCTACCTGTGGTGTCCCACAGGGTCTAAGATCTCTCCCTGGCTGTTTAGCCAATTCCCTGGCACTTCTTGCCCACCATATTGCCGCTCTCTGCCCCAACTTTCAGTGCTATGTGGATGACACTCAGCTCTTTTTCAGGCTACCTTCAACCACCTCTTCTACCTCTCTCATCTCTGACTGTCAGCTATCCAGGAGTGGTGTGCTGCCAATGATCTCTGCCTTAATGCCAGTAAGACTGAGATTCTCCTCATCCGCACCAGGCCTCCTTTCCTGTCACTCTCTGGCCGGCCTCTCTTGGCCCTCTTCGTGCTCCCACCTGCGAGGCTAAAAACCTCAGGGTCATCTTCGACTCCACTCTCTCCTTCTCTCCTCACATCTTTGACGTCTCTAAGAAGTCACATTATCAGCTGCACCTCCTCAGAGGTATGCTTTTTTTCCTTCCCTTCCCCCAGAAGCTCACTGTCTCCAGAGCTCTGGTTCTCTCTAGGCTGGACTATTGCAACAGCCTCTTTCTAAATCTGCCTGCTTCTACTCTCCGCCCTCTGCAAATCTTCCAGAACAGGAATGTGAGACTTGTCCCTGGCCTCAAGCCCAGGGATTGTATCTCTTCGGGACTGAAATCCCTGCACTGGCTCCCAGTGGCTGTGAGGATTAAATTCAAAACACTCTGCATTGTCCGCAAGGCCTTCTGGGGACTGGGGCCTCAATACATTCAACTCTCTCTTCCTAAATATCTTCCTTCTCGAGCTCTTCGCTCATCCGCCTCCAACTCCCTCGGGGTCAGTCACTTCTCCAAACAACGAGTTGGTGGTAGATCTCTTTCTTCGGCTGGGGCCTCCCTCTGGAACAGCCTCGCTGCCTCCCTAAAACTTGAGGAGGACCATCTCTGGTTCCGGAAGCACCTCAAAACCTTCCTCTTTGCTTCAACCTTTCTCTCCTCCTCTCCCCTACTGAACTCCTGGCTGAAACTGCACTGATTACCTGGCCACCCTCTGATCTCGGGCCCAGGTCCCCTCCCTCGCCAGTTGCACACCTACACTGCCTCCCTGGCAACCCCCACACTTGGGGACTGTTTTCTGTATCCCTACAGTCCCCCACCAGCACTTGATACCTGATGCCTGCACTTGCACTTGCCGCCAGCTGGCTGTACTTCTATTATTGTTTTTATTTATTCTAATTCCCCCATGTACTGCACTTTCCCCTTCCCCTCTCTCCTGCATTTGCGTGATCTGAATGACACATGGTGTAGTAGGATAGTTGTCTCTGTCTTCCCTCTGTTCCCCCTCCCTTTCTGCGTCGCGCCTTGAAACACTTGTGTATAGGCGCGTTATATATGCCATATCATATTATATCAGCCATCAGGGATTATCCCTGGTTTCACCCCATCAAGGGGTATCTTTGTGTTCAGCCCCTCATGGGCCCAGTGGCTTCTCAGTCGTTCTTGAACTCTCTAAACTATAATCCCCTTGTGGAGTCTCTTGGTACCTCACTACCCTAATGCCATATTCTCTGTGACGTTGCTAGCTGCGAAGGTGGCATCTCGGATCGGTGCTGAACTGCGATTCCAACTTCCTTGTGGCCGGATCTTCAACTTCAGTTCCTACGGTCTGCGGCTGATTGGACTTCAGCATCTTGTTTGTCTGGCAGTGGGATGCTGCTTCTGAGGTGGCTTCATCTCTCTTGGTCTCAGCGGCTGCAAGGTCCTTGGGATACCCTCCCTCCTGGCCTCGTCAGTGTTCCACAGGCTTCTGTTTCCTCCACCCACCAGGCCGACTGCGCGGCTCTGCTTCCAGGCTCCTCCCAGAAGGAAGATGTTCCCTCCTTTGCATTCGGATGCAGCCTTGTCTCTCTCTCTCCCTTGGGATAGATCTCTCTCTGTCTGAGTCCCGGACCCATTACATCCCTAACCTAGAACAAGATGGGAACATCCATGGATTCCGCTCTTTAGGTATGAATGTTTACAAACACAGGTCCGAAACCAAACCATCCACTTTTTAAAAATCCTGCACATTTTTACCCTACTCAATCACTCTGTAGGCAACAAACACTTGGGAGTGTGTGTCAAAGGAAGGTGCTGTAAAACCCTTACTTGGGGATTCCATGTCCCCTTAGGGGAGGTCACCCCCAGTAGGATTCCGCTTGCCCTGTCCCCTAGGGGGTGTAAAGCATTGCAGGGTCGCCTTCCTTGTCCCAAAGTGGGTGGTTTCCCCCCTTAATGACAAGGGACGAGTTCCCTGCATTTGTCACAGTACCTAACATAGCATTCAAAACAAGATACCTATACCCTGACTGTTAGTGAGAATTCTGAAAAATATGCTAATTCCCTCCACCTTAGAGACCCCCAGCAACTTTGCTGGATTTTGAGGACTTGATTTTTTTTAACCTGGAGAGAGTGTGACCCTTTTTTCCAACTCTCTCATGTATTTTAATGTGAATTTTACCTCTGTGTTTCTTTTGGTTATGGAGTCTGACAAACTCCATATGCATCATCTTTTACATTGTGTCACACAGCACCTTCAGTGCAGTGACACCAGGAAGTCTTTCAGATTTCCCAAGGTTTTAATACCTTCTCTGGGATAAACTACTGTTTCCCAGAGCAGTAAAGTGAAATTGACTTTACTTGGCATTGTGCTTGCTAGACCCAGCACACCCAATCTTACAATAGGTTACTTAGTATCCCCTGGGTCTAAATGGTCATGTAACATTTCTATGTTACCCTTTCCTCACAGAATGGCTGGTGGCAGTGGTTTCATATTAAACTACCATGGTTTGCATTTACCGCGGCTGTTCGCAGCTCCGGTAACACTAACCGCGGGGGCCATCTTTTTCAAAATGGCGTAGAGCCATCTTTGACAAAATGGTCCCCAGTCTTCTTTTTTCACCATGTCTTTGTGGAAAGGTCCTTCTAGAGATTTTCTCTGTGCGGCAAACAAGCTCTGGTCTCTTTGTTCATTTCGCCTTTGGCGGTCTTAAGGAGTGAAACCCTCCTCTGGCTCCAGAGTGTCTGGGGTAAGCAGGAAGTGAGGGAGGTGCCCGAAACTCCCTGTGCTTAGTCTTCTAGGAGGCCCAAATGCCCTCTGCGGTGATTGGCTGGCTGACTGTCCGGCAAGGACAGCCACCCTGCTGGGTGAGTGGCAGCTAGGTTGTAATGAATCAGAGAAAACTGTTTAAAAAGCAAGTCTCTTGGACTGAAAGGCAGAGTCGACCACTGGAACGAAAGAACAGAAGATGAGCTGGAAGAGGACAGTTGCTGCAACCTCTGGACCGTTAGTTTGCACGGTGAAGCCGTGCTGCAGGTCCGAATCACCAAGTTCATCTCGACAAAGAAGCCCTTCAAGGACAACTTCTCCCTTTGAGTTGGTGGGACCAATCATCTCATAAGCCACCTGGACACCATTCTTGGAGCTGGTTGTATTTTCCTCAGCATGCTGCAGGAAACCGAATAACCAGGGGAAGGACACCAGTTTGTGTGCTTGACGACAGCTACGGGAATCGAAAATCTGCCAGTTTGCCAGCTTTGTGACTAGTCCGCATACAGTGCAGGAGTCCCCTGAAGTCCTCCCTCTTGTCCCCATGACTGAGGCTCAGGAACAGCGAGATCTGCAGGAACTGCCAGGAACAGAAGTCTTCAGCTGCATATTTTTCTTCAATATAAGGTACTGTGAAAAGCTGACCAAGAGAACTTACCTCTCACTGCGAAAGTGCGTGAAACTTTGGCAACTTGCAGGCCTAGTCCGCTTGTGACCCGACATATGAATCTTTCTTCTATGAACTACTTCTGAGAACTGTGGCAAAGACTTTTCCGTTTAACTACCTATTCAAGACTGTAGCCGATTGACTTTGGCCTGTTTATTGCATTGAATCAACTCCTCTGGTGAACTCAAACTATTTGCACTGTTTAAGAGTAACTGTAATATTCGTTTTCCTATCTTATGACTTTTTACTCCTACTTCAAATGCTCTGAATGCCATTTTGCTCCTCCTTCAAAGTAGTTTAAATGTCAAAGAACCGAATAGTGTGAAGTACTGTAGTATATTTTTGTGTGATATTGATTGCCTCCTTTTAGTGAATGTTTTCTAACTGACTGTGTAATAAATTAAGAAGTGTTTTACCAAGAAACCTTGCGTATAAGTGTCTATCTGAATACTTTTGAATGTAGACCTCTGTGTAATACCCTTACAAGCTCACATTCCCTCTTGAGATAAGCCTGGCTGCTCAGCTAGCTACTAAAAGCTGTGTGGTACAGGCTTATACCAAAGGTTGGTTTTGCTTACACCTGTAGTCATAGTTGTGTGTAGTGGTCCCAGAGGGTACTGCATGCAAACTTTGCCTAACACTGGTGGCAGCAGTGGGATAAATTGTATAGTTGTTACATTGAGAGTTCTGCTTTACTTATGTTCAGATAGTAACCTTCACAAGGCTAAGCACCACTAGAAAAGCTATTTTATCATGCCCGATATGGATAACTACAGACAGGAGGCCCTGATCATTTTAACAGTAAATCAACAAAAAGAAATGTGTACGGTCAGGAACCTCCTTGTTAAATCAAAGAAAATGAATTGATAGAAAGATTGTTGGAATTTCAAAGTCTGAGAAGTAGGTCTGTTACACCTACTCCTTCAGCAAATGTGGAATATGTTGTTGAGGTTGATAATGATTCAGAGTTTAACTGTAATGTTATTGAGGAGCAAGACGAGTTGGAGAAGTCTTAGGTTGTGTGCCCCTCTGCACCTCAACAAGCCCTTATGCCTCAACCTTTAGCCACAGGGACCCTACCAGGTCCAGTACTGAGTCCAGATTTTGTCTCTCTTGAAAAAATGAGACTTGAGTTAGAGTTCAAAAGGCTCCAAATGGAAACTGAAAGTAAACATCAAGAAATCAACTCAGAGAAATGGAAATGCATCATGCTCTTGAAATGAAGAAATTGTCTCTTGAAAATGGTTCTCTCCCAGAGTCTTCTAGGTCTTCCAGTCCTAAGAGACCTCGCATGCCTAAGGAAGCTGTGAGTATGTATGAGGTGAAGCTTGATATTTTGGATTGGTTGGCTGCTTTTGGGTATAACTATGGGATTCAGGTTTTCACAGGGAATCAGTCGATTCCTTGGCTTTTGTCAAGGCTCCCCCGGGATGATGTAATGGAGGTGGGGGACCTTGATAGATTGGAGTATGAAAATGTAAAGCTAGATTTGGGAAAACTCCTCGCCAGTACCTTAAGAGGTTTAGGACCCTCAAAAAGCATGATGGTACCCCTTGGGCTACCTGGGTGTGTGAATGTTTGAAGAACTTAGATGGTTGGGTAAAGAGTTACACTTTTGAAGGGATGAGAAATCTATTTTTGTTAGAATCTTTTTTTGATGCCTGCTCTCCTGAGCTGAGACAGCACTTGGCTGACTCTAAGGAAATTGATCCAAAGAAGTTAGCAAAGGCTGCTGACTTGTGGGTTGCCAACAGGGCTACACACAAGGATTCTGGGGCAACTCAGAAGAAGGATGATGGGAAGCAGCAAAGGAAAGATGGCATAGAGAATTCGAATACCTCCAATCCAAAAGAGGGCTCCAAACAGAAAAAGGGTAAGCCCCCAGGGAAACCGAATCAAGCTAGTGAAACCTCTGGTGCCTAACCAGAGGGAGGTCAGCAGAAACCCCCATTTGTCAGAACATTTTGAAAATGTTATGCTTGTGGGTCTACTGACGATGTGAAAGGGGATCCCAGATGCAAGCATAAACCTCCAGGGGTCCACACTGCCTCCATAGCTTTTTCCCCAGAGGGAGAAGTGCATATGGCAAGTGGAAACTTTCAACTACTGGCTGAAGACACCATTGGCGTCTATGCCAGTGTTTCTTTAGTGTCCCTGGGTCTGTGGGAACAGCATAATTTAGATGTCTACAATTCAATTCCAGATAACACAAAAGAATATTACAAGGTCAGTGTACTTGTAAATGGTCAGGAAACCCCTGCGATTAGAGACACTGGGGCCAGCATTACAGTGGTGGATGAATCTTTTTTCAAACCTGAGGATGTTGCTAAGGCACCCAAAGGCCTCACTAAAGTTGCTGGAGGCAAAAGCTTCCAAGATTACCAGCTCTCATCCAGTGCAACAACATGACTGTCAAGATACCTGTTAGTGTGCAGAGTAAGGTGCCCGGGAGAGTCCTGTTGGGGAATGACTTAAAAACTCCTGGAGTTGTATCAAGTACCCCCAGGCCTCCCAGCAAAAGGAAACAGGAACAGACAAGGAAGGCCAGAGACAGTACCTTAACAGGCTCTCCAGAGGATGTTACAGAAGAAACTGTAACACCCAGCCCACAGGAACAACTAACTGCTATTTCTAAGGAAAAAGAGAGAAAGGGGAAACCCAAGGTATCCAAGAAAAAGCAAGAGAGCACTCCTGTGCTTCCAACAAGGACATCCCCGAGAGGACTGTCCAAAGTCACACCTGTAACTACTCCACCAGCTGAGGCTGAGGCTGAGTGTGAGGAACAACCAGGAAAGGCTGAATCAGCTGCTGATGATTCAGAGCTGGAAGAAGACCTTCCCCATGTTGGAGATCTGGATCCTAAAGACCATCCTCAGCTGCAGTCTTTACTGGCAGAAGGTGGCCCCTGTAGGGCAGACTTCAGCAGAGGTCAAAGAGAGTGTCCTACTCTTGAAGGACTTCGCTAACAGGCATCTTCCCAGCTGGACGGGCAAGAGCCAGGGAAGCACGGGTTGTACTGGAAAGATGGCCTCTTCTACAGTGAAGCAACTAAGACTATCCCAGGGGACTACAGAAGACTTGTAGTGCCTGTAGAGATAAGACAACAGTTCCTACAGTTAGCCCATGAGATTCCTTTAGCTGGTCACTTAAGCTTTAAGAAGACCAAGCAAAGGCTCGCTCTGTATTTCTACTGGCCTAAGTTGGGGTCTGATGTAGATAAATTCTGTAGGAGCTGTCACACTTGTCAGACATCTGGCAAGAGTGGAGCCAAGAATGTGGCACTGTTGGTGCCTCTCCCAGTGGGTCGGAGTCCGTTTTGAGAGAGTAGGAATCAACATTGTTGGTCCCTTAGACCCTCCAACCTCTTCAGGCAATCGATTTATATTTGTTGTAGTAGAGCATGCTACTAGGTATGCTGAAGCCATACCGATGAGGACTATTACAGCTCAGGCTGTTGCTAAGGCCCTACTTGGTATTTTCGTATGGAATTCATTTCTGACAGGGGATAAAACTGTATGTCCCAATACATGCAGGCCATGTGGAAAAACTTTGGAGTGACTTACAAGTTCTCAACTGCCTACCATCCCCAGACGAATGGGTTGGTAGGGAGGTTTAATAGAACTATGAAGAGCATGATAGGTGCTTTAGCAGAACCCCTTAGAAGAAAGTGGGACCTTCTACTGCCATGCCTTCTCTTTGCTTATAGAGAAGTCCCTCAGGAGGGAGTTGGATTTAGTCCCTTTGAGCTTCTCTATCATCATCCAGTTAGAGGCCCCTTGGCCCTAATTAAGGAGGGGTTGGAGAGGGCTCCTTCTCCCAAGCCAGCGAGAGTCACTGACTATGTGCTCGGTCTCCAAAGGAGAATGACACACATGATGACAGAAGCATCTGATAACTTGAAAGCAGGTCAGGCTCTGGTGAAGCAGTGGCACGACCAGAAGGCCAACATGGTTGAGTTCACTCAAGACCAGCAAGTTCTAGTTATGGCGCCTACAAGGCAGAGGGCCTTACAGGACAAATGGATTGGACCCCTCAAGGTTGTGCAAAAACCTGGAGAGGTCAATTATTTGGTGGACTTATGCAATCCTAAGGAGGCCCCCAGGGTCTTTCACACCAACCGTCTAAAAGCCTATGTCTCAAGACCAGAAGTGGGAGCTTTGCTTCTAGCTTCTGCTCAGGAAAAGGAGGAGAGTGAACCTCTACCTGATCTCCTTTGGGGACAACCTTTAGATGGGAAGATAGGAGTTAACCTCTCTTTTAATCTGACACTGGAACAACAGGAGGGGTGCAAATCTCTGTTAAATCGGTTTGCCCCTCTGTTTTCACTATCACTAGGCTTGACCCCTTGGGGCCAGCATGATATTCTCACTGGTGACTGTTTACCTGTCAAAAGCAAAGGTTACAGAATGTCAGACCATGTAAGAACCTACATAAAGGAAGAGGCCAACAAGATGCTTGATCTCGGGGTAATAGAGCCCTCTACCAGTCCATGGTCTAGTCCAGTTGTACTAATGCCAAAGGCAGGATCCAAGGAGTTGAGATTCTGTGTGGACTATATAGCTCTAAATGCAGTCACAAAGACTGATGCCCATCCTTTACCTAGGACAGATGAGCTGGTGGACAAACTTGGTTCAGCCAAGTACCTCAGTACATTTGACTTAATGTCAGGCTATTGGCAAATAGCCCTGACAGACCATGCCAAGGAGGAAACTGCATTTTCTACCCCAGCAGGCTTCTACCAGTTTAAGGTAATGCCTTTTGGACTAAAGAATGCACCTGCTACATTCCAAAGGATGGTTAATCACGTTCTGAATGGGATGGAGGACTTCTGCATGGCATACTTGGATGACATTGCAGTGTTGAGCCCTACTTGGAAAGAACATATTGACCACTTAAGATATGTTTTGCAGGCACTTGAGCAGGCCCATATGACCATAAAGGCAAGTAAATGTCAAATTGGTCAGAGCAAAGTGGTATATCTTGGACATGAGGTAGGAGGAGGTGAAATAAGGCCATTGCCTAGTAAAAGTACAAGCTGTACAAGAATGGGCCACCCCTACTACTCAAACCCAAGTGAGAGCCTTCTTAGGTCTCACTGGTTATTATAGGAACTTCACAGAGAACTATGGGTCCATAGCTTCTCCCTTGAATGCGGTCTCCTCACCCAAATTCCCTAAAAAGGTCAGGTGGAATGAGGAGTGCACTAAGGCATTACTTAAGAAAGCCCTTTGTCAAGCTCCAGTCTTAAGAGCTCCTGACTACAGCCAAACCTTCATTGTGCAAACAGATGCTTCCAATATAAGTCAACTGGATGAGAAGGTTAGGGAACACCCCATCGGCTTCATCAGTTGGAAGCTGAAAGAACCTGAGACAAGGTGGGCAACCATAGAACGTGAGTGTTTTCCCATTGTGTGGTCTCTGTAGAAGTTTAGACCATACTTGTATGGATCTTCTTTTGTGATTCAGACAGACCACCAACCTTTGCGATGGTTAATGCAGATGAAAGGGGAAAATCCTAAATTGTTAAGATAGTCAATCAGCCTACAGGGGTTTGATTTTACCATTGAACACAGGTCAGGGTGTAATCACCAAAATGCTGATGGTCTCTCCAGAATGTATGACCGACTGGAGTAAGGAGATTCATCCAGGGGTGGATGAAATCCTCCTGTCCCTTATTATGGGGGGGACGAGTTTTACAGAGAATTCTCATAAATGTGCTAATTCCCTCCACCTTAGAGACCCCCAGCAACTTTGCTGGATTTTGAGGATTTGGTTTTACCTGGAGAGAGTGTGAGCCTTTTTTCCCACTCTCTCAGGTATTTTGATGCGCTTTTACTCTTGTGTTCTTTGATTATGAAGTTTTTGACAACTCCATAGGCATCATCTTTTCATGTGTGTCACACAGCACCCTCAGTGCTGTGACACAGGGAGTCCTTTTAGGCTGTCCCAAGGTTTAAACACCTGCTCTGGGATAAACTACTATTTCCCAGAGAATGTAAAGTTAAATTGACTTTACTAGTCTTTTTAAATTCCTAGACCCAGCACACACTATCTTCCAATAGAGTGCTGGAGGGTTTGCCTAATATCCCCTATGCCTAGGAACTCATGTAGCAGTCAAATGCTAGCCTTTCCTATCGAAATGGCTGGTGGCAGTGTTTTTACAACAAACTACCATGATTTTTCCCGACCACGAACACCGGTACCTAAAAATCGCCGGTGCCATGTTTTTCAAGATGGCGTCTGAGCCCCCTTTGTTTAAACAGGTCCCGGTCTTCTTTTTTTCGCCATTTCTTTTTGGAAAGGTCCTTCTAGAGTTTGTCTCAGCGTGCCAAACCAGGTTTGGTCCCTTTGTTCCTACGCCTTTGGCAGGCTTCAGGACTGAAGACCGCCTCTGGCATCTGAGTGTCTGGGGTGGGCAGGAAGTGAGGGTGGTGCCCGAAACTCCCTGTGTTTTGTCTCCTAGGAGACCCAAATGCTCTCTGGCGTGATTGGTTGGCTGACTGTCCGGCAAGGACAGCCATCCTGGTGGGTGAGTGGCAGCTAGGCTGGAATGAATGGGAGAAAACTGTTTAAAAGACGAGTCTCTTGGATTGAAAGGCAGAGTCGACCACTGGAACGAAAGAACCGAAGAGAAGGGCTGCTGCAACTGCTGGACCATTGGTTTGCCCGTTGAAGCCTTGCTGCAGGTCCGAATCGCCAAGTTCATCTCGAAAGAGACACCCTTCAAGGATGACCTTCTCCCTTTGAGTTGGTGGGACCAATCAACTCATAAGCCACCTGGACAACATTTTTCGGAGCTGGTTGTATTTTCCTCAGCGTGCTGCCGGAAACCGTATAACCAGGGGAAGGACACCAGCTTGTGTGCTTGACGACAGCTACCGGAATCGAAGATTTGCCAGTTTGCCAGCTTTGTGACTAGTCCCTGTGCAGTGCAGGAGTCCCCCAACGTCCTCCCTCTTGTCCCCATGACTGAGGCTCAGGAACAGCGAGATCTGAAGGAACTGCCAGGCACAGAACCCTTCAGCTGCATCTTTTTCTTCAATATAAGGTACTGTGAAAACCCGACCGAGAGAACTTACCTCTCACTGCGAAAGTGCGTGAAACTTTGGCAGCTTGCAGGCCTAGTCAGCTTGTGACCCGACATATGAATCTTTCTTCTATGAACTACTTCTGAGGACCGTGGAAAAGACTTTTCCGTTTAACTACCAGAACCGGTTTTACCTATACAAGACTCTAGCCCATTGACTTTGGCCTATTTATTGCATTGAATCAACTCCTCTGGTGAACGGAAACTATTTGCACTGTTTAGGAGTAACTGTAATATTCGTTTTCCTATCTTATGCCTTTTTGCTCCTACTTCAAATGCTCTGAATGCCATTTTGCTCCTCCTTCAAAGTAGTTTAAATGTCATAGAACCGAATAGTGTGAAGTACTGTAGTATATTTTTGTGTGATACTGATTGCCTCCTTTTAGTGAAAGTTTTTTAACTGACTGTAATAAATTTAAGAAGTGTTTTACCAAGCAACTTTTGAGTATAAGTGTCTATCTGAATACTTGTGATTGTAGACCTCTGTGTAACACCCTTACAGGCTCACATTCCCCCTTGAGATAAGCCTGGCTGCTCAGCTCGCTACCAAAAACTGTGTGGTACAGAATTATACCAAATGTTGGTTTTGCTTACACCTATAGCCATAATTGTGTGTTGTGGTCCCAGAGGGTACTGCATGCAAACTTTGCTTAACACATGGCCATCATCCTCCCGACTAGACTACTCTAACTCTCTCTACCTAGGCGTGCCTGCATAGCAACTCAGAAAGCTCCAACGGATTAAAAACTTTGCAGCAAGACTCCCCCTCGCACTCTTCCACCATAGCACACATCTCCCCAACACTCAGTACACTCCACTGGCTGCCCATTAGCCGACGTGCCTCCTTCAAAGCCATGAGCTTTACTCACCACACAATTCACAAGAAAGGCCCAGAATTCCTCCAGAACAAGCTCATTCGCCTCCGCCCCACCAGAATCCTCAGGTCAGGCTCTGCATACCTCCTGGTAGTCCCTCCCTTCGGTTCCACGTGTTAATATCTCTGCAAAAAGATCGCCATAAAAGTATATCGCCATATTTTTGCGGCGATATTAAGCCATGGAACCTGCGGGGAACAGCCCTGCAACCCCCATCATTTTATTTAATGGAGCAGGGGACACCCCCGCAAGTCCCGGTCCCGTTAACCCCATAAATTATCCCCACTAATAATATTGTCTATGGCCTTACCCCACGGCCATATATATATGGCGAAATTATTGGTGGGGATAATATTTCTGATACCCTCCCTTCAAGTTCTCCAGATTACGAGGTGCCTGTTTCTCTGTCCTCGCACCCACTTTCTGAAACTCACTCCCCTCGTGCTCCTCCTCATAGAGCATCACCTGTCCTTCAGGAAAGCCCTCAAAACCTGGCTGTTGCCCCTGACTTCCTGATCCCACCGCCACCCTGCGTCCACACCTCGCCTCTCGCACTCACATTTTATCCTGCAGTCCTCCCTGCACACTCCTCCACCTGCCCTTCTGTCAGCTATTAGCCTCTTCTTGCCTTTCAACCACTTTGCTCTGCAACCCAACCTTTTTTGTGGGACACCAAGCACACATGGAGGACTCATATAGTCACTCCAGCAACTGGCACCTTGAACGAATCCTGTCAGTGGGCCAGGTACTGCACTCGTATGGGCTTGGTGGGTTGGGAACACATCACACATAAAATGCACCTTGGGAAAATCACGCTGATTATTCCATAGGAGGACAATTGGGCACCTTGGATCCTCGTTCGTGGTTGGCACTGCACGTGACTCTAAAGCACAGGAGGGTGGACCATGCCGCCGCATGTAATCATTAAATGGGGACCTTGTTTTTTCGCAAAAAAGGGAACAAGGGATGGCAATCTCTCAGAGGGTGCTTATTATGCCTTCATCTAGCACTTAGATCGCCTGTAAAACGTAGCACTGCTCCTTGTACATAGATGGAGCCCAGGATGTAGACACTTTTGTTTGTACAGCTAACCAATTTCTCTTCTCGCACACCTCACCTTCGCAATTTAGCGGATGGCACAGGCTCACTCCGCACACGTTGCAGTCACATATAGCACAATCACTGTTACACATCACCACTGCCATAAGAATGAAGCTACTTTTAACTACAAAAATTTGAGCTGTAGCCTCCCACATACCTCGCCTCACCATCTCCTTAAACACAATCCCCCCCTTAAGTCCATAGTATACCTTTGCTGCGCCCATAGACACTCCATTTAGACACGGGTGACTAGCAGGGGCTTGGCCACTCTCGCATAACTTGAATAACTGAAATGCACACCTGCATAATAGCACCCCCCAAACTCACCCAAATCTTTGGACTCCAGTCCCTCTGAGGGCATTCAACCAACAGCGTGTTGGGACCATAATTATGGTGACAGGCACTATGACAAAATGAATGAATGAATACTTCAATCTGCTAGGGCTACCACCCTTTTGCAGCGCGATACATGAACCCATTAAGAAGTATTAGTACCCGGCGAGAGTCAAGCAGAATGCAACATGCATTCTGATTGGCTCTCACCGGGTCCTTACCCGGCCGAGAATCCTTTGATTCTCAGCCAGCACTCCAGCTGCCTTGTCCTCGGCGGGAGGGGGGGGGCGTGGCAGCCCTTCAGCCAATGAGGAGGCTCGAAGCAGGGCCATCCCAGCTCCGAGCCTCCCCACGGCTGAGAGGCTGCCTCCGCCCCCTGCTGGGGACTCGGGTAAATGTTTTTATTTTCCTCCCTCCTCCCTACCCCACCCTACTTACCTTCTTGCTCCTGCGTCCCTGGTGGGGGACAATGGCAGCCTCCAGCAGTGTGGAGACTCCGCGCCTCCACACAGCTGGAGGCTTCCATCGTCCCCTGGCAGGGACAAAGGTAAATTTTTTATTTTTTTCTCCTCCCTTCCCCTCCCTCCCGCCCTCTCAACCCCACTTACCTTGTGTTACTACACTTTTGTTCCCAGCGCGTCCGCTCCCGAAGGCCGCCATGGAAAGAGAAAACGGACTCCTGTTTTCCCTTTCCCGGCGGCCATTTTCTTGGTAATTTTTTTTTTTCTGTCCCGAAACGCCACGGCTTTTCGGGCCTATAACTATGGGCCCCGGGGCATTACCTCAGTCGTAATGCCCCTGCCGCTCGGGTCATATTCCTTAATTATTTGATTGTAAATGTGAATGGAAGCATTGTACATGAGTACATCCTCAATATTTGTATTGTTGCTTTCTGACATCGCTAATGCTCTAATATGAAACTTGCTTTTGCAGGCACCAGTTTCATTCCACGATGTTGCTGCATGTTTCTCCGAAGAGGAGTGGAAGCTTCTACACGAATGGCAGAAGGAACTTTATAAGAACGTGATGAAGGAAATTCACCAAGCCTTGCTTTCTCTGGGTTAGGTTATAGTTAGTCTATATTTGCTTCAGGATTTAAACTTTGTGAATTGCCTTTATTGATTTTTTTACAGAAATATCAAATGATATTTAAATATTTTATGCTTTTTAATATCTGTTGATGTACATTTAATTAGATCAATTAGCACCCAGGGTGAGATTGGAACCCGGGTGCTACTAGCATAAGACCCTCTCCGGTGGGCCGGATCACGTCTTATCGGCCCGGGGACCCTTGTTTAAATCGGGCCCTGGGTCATAACACCAGCTACAGCCTACCGGATATGGCCTTAACACCATAATAGTATCCATTCACTTTCATATTTTACACTGTTTTCTTAATATATTTAGAACTGAAAGTGAAAAAACATGAGTGTCTGGTTAGCAATCAAAGACATATTGCTTATCCTATGCTCTGAAGCTTTACCATTACATTTTCCTATTGAAAAATAAAGAGTAATTCAGATTTGTTTCTATGGTGTATGCAGAGGTAATAAGAAAAGTAGTAAAACTGTGACACTCGTGTGAGTAAAGGGTGGGTGGAGGGATGTAGCATCATATGGCATCAGATTAATACTATTGCACAATACAACAATCCTGCACATAATGTGGCAGCCTAGCAGAGGCCAGACTCATTCGGGTCGGTCTACCTGCATCAGCAAAGGTGACAACCAAATACTTAGACAAAATTAGACCAAACAATCTTAGACCAACTCACTGACTCGCATCCTTGTCTCTCTCCACCTTAAACTACATACACAATCAACCCTCAAGCATGGGAGCAAAGTGCTTACAAAGACACCACATTAACGGAGCAACACCAGTGCTCACTTCTCTAGCCGTATCATAGCCCCAATCCTTATCCTATTGGCCAACTATATCCTTGAAGCGCTTACTTCAACTAATCGAACTTGGGCTTTCTTCTCTGCCACTACCCATCTAGGATCACACTGACACTCGGGACACGAGTACTACTGACTTGGAGGCAGGTGTAGGAGGGAAGGAGCTACAAGAAGAGAAAGCTGTGAGCCTAGCCATACCAGAGACCCATTCAGTGTCCAGATCGAGAGGAGTAGGGAAAGCAACAAGTCTGCTAATGGCTGTAACTCAGACCATGGCTAAAGCCGGAGACCAAGAAGGAGAACCAAGAGCCTGCGAAGATCTGCACAAGCTCCCAGGAGGAAGACTCATGGTAGTTGGATAAGAATATCACAACTTGACAAGAACCCTAAGCAAAGGGGAATACATACTTACTTGTGAGAGTGTGTAACACACTAAACAAGAGGCAGAGGGGAAGACTTGCTGGTTGAGTGTGTTATAGGCAATAGCCCAGAATTCCCAGTCTCTTTCCATGAGCCCCCCGGAGGTGACTGCCACAAGCTCCATTCTTGCTTATTTTCATATTTAGGGATATAGCACTCTTCTTGCCTCTTTCCTCTTCTAGACACCAAGTGTCCTGCCAGCTTCTTGGTTTCACAGTGTTAGGTCTGTTTTTCTAATGTCCACTTGGGGTTGGAGCCTATAAAACCTATCTCTTGCTTTCAGGGCCCCAACATCTAATATAGGCCTGTACTAGCCAAGGTAGGTAGAATGGCAGAGCAGCCACACTTATCTTAGGAGGAGGAATGTGAGCTGTAATTCGGTACAAAGAAATCAGAACATACTTACACACGTTAAGTTATGTCAACAATAGTTATTTATTTTATATATACACAAGGCAATAGGCATCAATAGAATTGCAGTATCAATTAATAATAATAGGAAGAAATAAAGCAGGTGAGTAAATAGGAAGAAATAAAGCAGGTAAGTAAATCACAATATACTCTTGCACCCAGTCATGAATGACATCATTAAGTAAGTAAGAAAGCACTTGCTGGAATAACTCAGCAATATTTTGTTGTAGGTATTTCAACCATGGAAGTAACCAACATTAGCAAGTAAGTAACAATGTACTTATTAGAACCGTCTAGGGCTTAAGCAGTCTTTCCCTAACTAGAAAAGAGTTCTTCAGTTCAGGTTTTGGAGAGAAACAAGCAATGCTAAAGTCAAAAGGAATAGAAGCTTTTCTGTTGGGGAGCAAGCAATGCCAAAGTCAATGGGTATGCAGCAGTTCTGATGAAAATCTTCTCTGTACAGGTAAGTGACAAATTAGTTGGATTCAAAAATGGCACATGGACTTCGGAGAAGCCTCCTTGTAGGTGCTCAAGCTATTAGGCCTCGGTGACTGACTTTGGGTGAAAACCTAAACAGCAGACCCTGAACAAAGAAGCGACACAAATGCTCACGGTAAGTTTACCAAGAGCCCCACAATAACTGGAGAGTGATGAAGGTGATGTAGCTGGACGCTTTCTCCTGGTCCTTGGTCTTGGTGATGAAAGGAGGGACTCTGGATGGGACCCTGCAGCAGTTGTCGAGAGAGGGACTTGCCAGCAGAAGATTCTTTGTACTGCCACTGTGGTTCTGGCACCTTTTTATCAGCACCAGGAACGAACAATCACCGCCTGTTGTAATCTTCCCGCTTACTCAGTCCTGCACTCTGGTGAGGGGACTCTGAAGAGAGGATTCTTGCTTCTGGAGGTCCCCACGGATGCCACCGAAATTCGATAATGGCAAGATGATGCACTCCAAGATGGTTGAGATACCCCAGGTATTTGGGTCCTGCAGCCCAGGAAGGTTGCATGATGTTGAGGGATGGCTCAAATTGAAGGTCGTCTTGAGGCTGGTTATGCCCACCAGCCCAAAGGAGCTAGTGGTCTGTAGCAGAGCTTCTTTGTCGATGTGAAAATCGGGGCCAGAGCAGCAACAATGCCTCTGCAGGAGCTGGAGGTGCTGCAGGCATCTCTTGTCTTCTTCGGATCTTCAATTCCAGCAGTCGACTTGTCTTCAGCTCCAAGATCCAGCCCTTCTGCACAGGAACCCAGCAAATCAGCACTCATGTCACATTCAAATGTTGGGGGGTGGCTGTCCTTGCAGGACTACCAGCCTCCCAGATGGAAATGGTTCCAGGCAGGCATGCCAGAAGACAAGGAAGAGCAGCGTTTCCAACTCCTCCCTGGCTTCCTGTCCTCACAGACACTCTGGATCCTGAGCAGGCTTGCCCAAGGTCTCCCGCAGAAGACAAAGGCCACTGAATGGTAGAAGAAGTACCAAGGGAGGGCAAGCAAACGTAAAATGGCCAGAAAAGAAGACCTGAACCATTTTGGAAAAATGGTCTCCCATGCGTCCCTTACCTCGGCTGTGGAAACAGCCTGCAATGTAAGTTTCACAAAGTATGGGAGAGAAATCATCTGCTGCCACCAGCCTTTCAGGTAAGGTTGTCACTGTAGCAGAACTGTTACAGGAACAGTGAGAAAGGGGATGCACTGTAACCCCTTAGTTGGTGACCTACATAAATTGGTGTGTGCTGATCTCACAAAAGAAAAGGTAAGAAGGATAAAAAGTGTCCTACTATCCTTAGGAACACATGTTTGCACAAGGAAAATAAAATAAAAGAGGAACCCAAAGGGGCTCCAGCAACACTGCAAAAATTGTGCTGTGTGTTGCGAAAGTGAATCACTGATTATCCTAAATGACTGGTGCAGAGTTTGCTACTGCCCTACCATGTCATTTTTCCATTGACATTTCTTGTGTATTTCTTTTTTTATAAATTATTTGTCTGAATTGTTCATTTTTTATTTTTTATTATAGGTCCTCTGATTGCCACCTCTGTCTTTACATTAAGACCTAAAGAAAAAGATGCGTGTCCCATGGACGTTAAGAGCCTGGAGATAAGAGGCAGTATAGACCCTTCCTCAGGTGAGTTGGAAAGGCAGAAGCAATGAGCCATAACTTGAGATAATTGGGATTATTTTACATAATTCACACTACTTGCAATTGCAGCATTTTGGATATCTTCCATCAGTAGCAATCCGCATATCAGTTTTGTTCAAAATACAATACCCACCTACCGTGCTGTCCTGGAAGTGGAATATGAGCCATTTTCCACTCTCGTGACATTGTCTTTCCGCAAAACAAAGCAGAGGAAGCAGGGCTCCCATTGTCACGGCTAGTGCTGCACTTGGCAGCAGGCCTCTGGCACAGTGGGCACCAGCATTATCAGTTACAAAGGCAATGAGAACTGCAACAGACGGAAGGGGGGTGAGAAAGCAGAGGGAGGTCAGGCAGAACAACAGCTATTGTTTTCCTCTGTGGGAGTGGGAAGGGGGCAAACAGGAGGGTGTTTGGAACGGGTGAGGGGAACCAGGCATTTTTTACCTTAGGTAAGGCCAAACAAGGGAAGTGATGGCACGTGGCAGACCCGTTTTTTTTGGTGCGGGGGAGTGGATAATTGGGAGTCAAGCCCATCCAAATTGTCTGTTTTATTGTTTTATGCATACACCGCCCTTAAATCTCTCTTATTTGCTGGCTCATGGGGTCAGCTAAAGGAGTAGGAAAAGGGCATATCCCCATTTTCGATAGTTAGCCATCTACAATTGTAAATGTTGCTGATCTTCAATCGGACGTGGTGGAAACGTTCAAAGGATGGCCACAGTCTTGATGCCTCTGCTCCCATGATCCCATTAAGGTGTATCTCTTGCTCTTGTCTTTCACTGCCAGCGTGGATGTCCTCTCTTTAAAATGACCTAACATGAAAGGTCAACCTCCCAATTTTGCAGTTCAAAACTGTGTACCGCACTTGCATACAGGCACCCCACATCCACCTGCTCTCTCATGCAGCGCTAGTTTTGTACCTCTCGCTATGCCTCCAAGAGGACTTGCACCAGTGCTTCCTTTGTATTATTTAAAACACATTGGGCCTCATTACAACTCTGACATTAGCCGGAGTTGCATTTTTTCCGGCACCCGCAAATGGGCAAGAACTGGCTCATGCCGAGCTTGGCGGACCCGGTAATTGCCCATTTGCGGCTTCCGAAATCAAGGGCCTCCCGATCCCCATTCTGTCCCATAGGGCTGAATGGGGGATGGGGAGGTCGGATGCACCGGCACATACACAGTTGTGCCGGTGCATCCGACGTGCTCTGCTCACGAGTGCCGTTTCACCCGCCAGAAAAACCTGGCGGGTGAAACGGCACCCGCGAGCAGAGCACGTAGTATGGCGGTCCAGGAACTACGGTACCGGCATGCTTACCAGTACCATAGTTCCCGGACCGCCATGGTTTTAATGAGGCCCATTGGATTTGTTTTTGAAGTCTGTGTACATTGCACAGAGGGGACTGCATGTGCACACCTGTGCATGCAGTCCCCTTCATGCAATTGTAATTGTTTGCACTGCAAAGTGTCAACAATGCACGAAAATCTGTGTGGACCCGGGTTTCCATGAATTGCTTGCACTCTTGACCGGTAATGCAGCTGCCTCTCACCTCACTTGTATTGTAAATATAATTCAGAGTGCCTTATTAATGTATGTCCTATCTGTATAATGTTTATTCCTGTATTGTATGTACCTATGCATCTACTTTATTTTGTACAGTAAGTTTCCGTATTTCCTGACCTGTATTTCTATGCCATTATGCTGAAAGTATACTTGTATCCTCTGTGCCCTGATACCCCTGGGTCTGGCGCGCATTATAAATAAAAAAACAAACAAACTCTGTAGTGCAAACAATCGTAAATACCTCCTGGCATTTTCCTTGATTCATAGAAACACTTGTGTACAGGCGCCTTATAAATTACTCATCATATCATATCTATGTCATCTGAGCATGTTTAGCTCGTGCTAATAGCTGTCTGATTCCTTTATTTTTTTAAAAAAAATATTTATTTATATTTTTGGCAAAACAATACAATAGACAATCCAAAACCATGTAAAGAAGCTTAAATATCACAATCATTATAAATGAAAACAGTTCAGCAAAAGAAATACACAACTTCCTACAGCAGTGTCCCCACCCTCCCCAAAAAAAAGTCAGTGAATTTCCCCCAAATCTTATCATATGAGGTCGATTTGTTTTTCATCTTATAGATCATCTTTCCCATCCTTGTGAGTTTGTGCATCTCATCAACCCATTCATCCAGTAATGGAACAGCCTTAGAATTCCACCCACGAAGTATCAGTCGCTTACCAACTATGGCACTCCTAAACAACCACTTCTTCTGAGATGAACTCAAGGCACTTAACTCCTCGTCATCTCCCAATAACATCGTTTTAAAATCAAGATCAAAACTTTCACCAAGTATAGTAACACAAGCCTCGCACACCTTAGCCCAAAAACCACAAACTCTTACACAGCTCCACAACATATGTTCAAGTGTGCCAACATGCTGTACACACCCCCACATTCACCCATATTTGAGAGACCTCACTTTTTCAACCTCCCAGGGCACCAATAAACACGGTTCAGAATTTTAATCTGTCTAGATCTCTCTCCAAGATTTAAAGCATAGAATTACATTCTTGCACATGTTGTGCCAGACCTCGGGTTATATTGAAATCAATCCTCCTACTCCATTCTTCCCGTAGGTTGTCATTACAGTCATAATTTGCAACAATCATCTTATACAATTTGCTAGCCAACCCACCTTCTGCCTGTTTTCGTTTTGCCAGAAAAAGATCCAAGTCAAGAGCATTAGACCAATCAATACTACCAACAGATTTCCTTAAACGCCTATAAGCAGCCTCTGAAAAAAGCCCCCAATATTTCTCATTCACTTCCATCGCAGAAAGCCATCTGCCATATTTCCCCAAATCCCAATCCATCTTATTCCGTTTAGGAACCATTCAGGCCAGAACAGCATTCTACCATTGTCTCTAATCTTCGGGTTTAACCAAATTGATGCTTGTGGAGATTTTAAGGCATCCACCCCCAACAGCTCAAGTAAATCTCTTCATGCCTTCCGCAGAAATTCCGTAACACTTGACTTACCACCTCGCCCATTCGAATGTGTAGTCAGCAGTGCTTTCGGACCTAATGGGCCAAAGGCGCTTGATTCCGCAATGGACCAAGGGTCCAACACATCTTTCAGAAATGGAATAAACGACTGAGCAGAAAAGGCCAAGTGATATGCTTGGAAATTTGCGACCCCTAGCCCTCCCTGATCGACGGGCAACTGAAGCTTCCAAATTTTTAGTCTTGGTGGCTTCTTATCCCAAATAAATTCTTGCATTGAACGCTCCAGTTCCTTCCAATAGTAAGTACGAATTTTCTAAGGCAGCCAGATTCCTTAGTGAGATAATGCATAACTGCCAGAATCAAAATCAAACTCTGGCGGAAATGCTTTTTTTATGAGAAAATAACAAAGTCGGGCTGCACTCCTTAGTTAATATGGTTTAGGGATGTCTATTCTGTGAGATTACCTTATATTTTGGGGTGGTAAGGCCACCCCTGGTACATAGTGCTATTAACTATATCAGAAGAATGGTATCTAAAGATAGATACCCCAAGTCAAATGAGAAAAATATATTGAAATATATTTTAAATTAACCAATGGTACTTCTAATAGATAATGAATGTATATACATTTTGAAGACCTGTACATTTAAATATAATGTACTCATAACCTTTACTTGTCATACATTTTGTAATAATTATTCAGCAACCTATGGTGTGCAGGGATCTGCGGTATCTACCATTCTTCTGGATTTTATTTTTTACATATGCGTTTTACAATATTGGTCATTGTAAATTACCCCATTTATATTATCCTGCTTTATTCTTTTCCATGTCTTTTCCTTCCTATTCACTTTGAAAATTCCATGTTGTTGATTGTATATAAAATTGTGATGTAAATGTTTCTTTATTCATAATTTGATATCTGTGTAAATTGGTTGGCCCTGTTAATACACCTATATGTTTTGATCGTCTTGGTGCTTGAAGGTAAGATTTAAAGGTGCTTGAAGGTAAGATTTAAATTGTAGAGACATCTTAAATGGTCAACGTGAACACAAATGTATCATGTGAAAGTGTAAATTGTAATTATTGGTCTAATTTGTACAGGAGATGTGACTGCTGAGCCTGATGTGTTATTCAGAGGAAACCAGCATCTCCAGGACACTCGGGTTACGTATCAAACGGAAGCTTGTGATGATCCCGGCACAGGTTAGGAATAATAAATGACAATGTGTGAAATATTCTAAACCATGTGTTCTAGGAATTATCTATGATATTAACTTTTTTTTTATTTTTATATTTGTCTTTATTATTTTCAGATATCAACATTCATCAAACATTGAAATAACCCCCCCCCCCCTGCAACTCTCCCCCACCTCCTCCCCGGGGACACTTGAGGTTTTATTCAGGGATTACATTATGCATTAAAAATGTCTGTGACTTTAATATTGTGTGGGCACCATTGTTCCATAAAGTCTGACTGGAGATACTCCAGGAGTCCCCCCATTCCTTCTCAAACCTGTCCCTCGTTCCTTGGATTATGTGTGTGACTTTTTCCATTGCTATCTGCGCCCAGACTTTTTGAAGCCACGTGAAAATCAGAGGTGTGTCTTTCTTTTTCCAATTCTGGGCTATTGTTGTCCATGCCACGATGAGGAACCCCATAAAGCTTCTCCATTGTGCTTTTTTATATCTTCTTGCTGTGTCATCTCTTATTCCACACAACCATACGCCCTCACCCAGTTGTCCCACCTCTGGAAATATTTTGCCCAGTTCTCCCTTAACTTCTTCCCAAAACGGCACTATTCCCTTGCAGGCCCACCAGATGTGTTTCCACGTCCCCACCTCTCCGCATTCCCTCCAGCATAGGTTTGACGTTTTTGAGAACATTGTGGAGTCTCTCAGGAGTGTAGTGCCACTGTGTCATAATTTTAATCCACATTTCTCTTATTTGTGCTGATCTGGTCGTTTTGGGTATCAGAGTCCATAGATCTTCCCACTGTTTTCTGGTCAGTTCCTCTCCCAGAGTTCTGCTCCATTTAATCATGGATGACCATTTAATTTCTTCATCCTGTGTATTTATAGAGGAATATAGAGTCGATATCCATTTCTTTGCCCCTGATTTGGTTGTAACATATTTCTCGAATGAAGTGAGGGTTCTCGTTGCTGCATTCGTGATATTAGGGGATTTTAACCAGTGTTTGAGTTGTTCATATCTATATTTATCCCTAGTGGAGCGTGTTGGAAATGGGAGGCAGGATTCATATGATCTAAGTTCCTTATCGATGAACATTTCCCCAATTTTCTTTATTCCTGCCTCCTCCCAGCTATCATATGACCCCTGCTCCATCCCTGGTGAAAAACTGCGGATTCCTGCAAATGGGAGTAAAAGGGCCTCGCGTGGTGGTCATTAAACCCTTTCGTGTTTGGATGTCCCACGCCGCCATCGTTGTTCTCATTATTTCGCTAATCCCTATGTTGGGGTGTGTATGTTGTTTCTGTTTCCAGAGTAGTTCCACTAGCGGGGTTCTTGCCACTGCTCTGTCTTGTGCAACCCAGATCGGTTGTGGATCGTCGCCCAGCCACTCCCGAAGCACTTTTAACTGGGCCGCTTGGTAGTATTTCTGGAAGTGAGGGAGCGCCATCCCACCCTCCCTGGTTAATGTGGTTACGATAGCCCTGGCCAGTCTTGGCGTTTCCCCATTCCACACAAAGGTTGAGATTACCTTCGACAGTGTTTTAAAAAATGAACGGGGTACCCCCTCCGGGAGGGCTTGGAAATAATATAGTAGCCTTGGGAGGATGGTCATCTTTACCGCTTGAATCCTGCCCCACCAGGATATCACCAGGGAATTCCATCTTTCTAAATCTCTGCGGACCCTCGTAAGGAGCTGCGGATAGTTTTTACTATATAGCTGTTCCACCCTGTATGTTAGTGTTATTCCCAGGTATTTAATGCCCTCCGCTGCTATCTTGAGATTGAGTGCTTTTGCTTCTCTTTCTATCTTCCCCCTGTCTCCTGCCAGTATTAGGATTTCCGATTTGTTCCTATTAATTTTTAGACAGGGTATGGCCCCGAAGACTTCCAGCTCCCCAACCACTGCCGCCAACGTTCGGCCCGGCTCCTCTAGCGCTAACAACATATCATCCGCGTATGCGGTTACCTTGTGTTGTATGCCTACCATGTCTATCCCTTTAATATATGTGGCTTCTCTTAATTTCATTAGTAGGGGTTCTAGAAAGATAGCGTATAATAATGGGGAGAGCGGGCATCCCTCTTTTGTTCCTCGGGATATGCATACCTTTTCAGTAACTTCCCCATTGATGGCCACTCTGCAAGTAGGGGAGTTGTAGTTCGCTCTTATTCTTGCAATAAAGTGCTCCCCAAATCCCATGAATTGCAGGGTCTTAAATAGCATGGACCATTCAACCCGGTCGAATGCTTTCTCTGCATCCAGTGCGAGTAGAATTGCCGGGGTTTGTTTTATGCCAATCTTTTCCACCAAGTGGATGATCCTTCTAAGGTTGTTGTGTGTTTGTCTTCCTGGATAAAGCCCGATTGGTCAAGATGAATTAACTTAGGGAGAAGAGGGGAAAGTCTTGCTGCTGATATCTTTGTGTATATTTTGGCATCAATATTTATTAGGGAGATTGGTCTATATGAAGCCGGGTATGAAGGGTCCTTCCCAGGTTTGTGAAATACTAGGACCTTCGCTTCATTCATTGTGGGGGTCACATTTCCACATTCTTTAAATGAGTTTAGGAGTCTGGTTAGGACCGGGATCAGCAGATCCCCATATCTTTTATGAAATGGGGCCGTGTAGCCGTCCGGACCTGGGGCTTTATTTAATGGGAGTTCTTTTATTGCTTTTCTAACTTCCTCTTCTGTAATAGGGTCCTCTAAGGCCTGCCTGTCTGCTTCTGAGATTTGCGGGAGGGTGAGGGATTTCAGATATGTGTCCTGTGCGTCTGCCTCCGGGTGTTCAGTGGAGTACAGTTTCTGGTAGTATTCCCTGAACACTTCCCCCATGTCTTGCATGCGCGTGAGATGTTCCCCATTCGTGTCTATGATGCTTTTGATCGTTATATCTTTCTGTTTTTCTTGGAGTTGTCTCGCTAGTAGCCTATCTGCTTTGTTTGCTTTTATGAAGTACCTTTGTCTTAGATACAACAGGCTCCTTTCCGCTCCCTTTGTGCGTAGCAACTCTAGTTGGCCTTGAGTGTGTCTAAGCGTCCTCTTTAGAGCTCTAGTAGGTTGTCCCAGGATTTTCCCTTGCAGCTCTGTTATTGAACTTTCCAGTTCCTTTTCCCACATATACCTCTGTTTCTTCCTCGTGATTTTCAGTGTCATAATCTTCCCACGGATCACCGCTTTAAACGCCTCCCAGACTGTGCTCATAGATATTTCCCAGTGTCGTTTTCCGTGAAGTATTCTTCTATCATTTCCCTTACGGTTTCCCTCGTAACTGGGTCCTGGATTATGTCCTCTGGTAATCTCCACCTCCATAGACCATTAGATTTCCCCGGAAGTTTCAGATCGAGCCACAGGGGTGCATGGTCAGAGAGTGCGAATACCCCCTTTTCCAACCCCTGGATCTTGCCCATGAGCCCCACTGATGCCCAAAAGTAGTCAATACTTGACATGGAGTTGTGCATATGTGAAAAGTATGTAAACCCACTTTGCTCCCCCTTGAGCTCCCTTCACACATCATTTAGGGCTAGCTGGTCCATTTGTTGCTTGAGGCGTTTTGACGGTGCCCTGTGGCCGTGTACACTCCCAGTACTTCTGTCGAGTTGTGTGTTCCATGCCAGATTCAGATCTCCTCCCAAAATCACCTCCCCCCCTTGCGAAGGATTCTAGTTTTCCCAGGGTGTCTCTCAAAAAGCCATCCTGTCCCACATTGGGCGCGTATACTGACACGAGAGTGATCCTATGCCCCTCCAACACCACGTTTGCGAACGCATACCTTCCCTCCTTATCTGTGATGACGTCCTCCAATATGGCGTCCCTTCCCACCGTCACTGCTATCAGGACCCCCAATCTTTTTTCTGTTGCATTCGCCTGGGCCCATATTTTAAATCCCCTTATCCGGGTCTTCTGTTTGTCCTTCGCTCTGATATGTGTTTCTTGGAGGAGCAGGAGGTCTGCCCCTTCCCTTTTGAGTAACTTCTCCAATTTCACCCTTTTTGTGGGATGATTCATCCCCCTTATGTTATAAGTCACAATGCGGATCCTCCCCATTTTGATAGGCACCAGTTCAATGTACTTGGAATCCCATCCTCTGCCGTTGCTCTAGTTTTAGCGTCCCCATCCCCATTTCCCCACCCCCTGAACTCCCCCCCCCAACCGATAACCATAAACCAAACAAGTTGCCCCCGAGTAGGGCGAGGGTTCCTACTGATGCCGGGGCGTTGCGCCCACAGCTCCCTGCCCTCCATCCTCTCGGGGGGAATTTTTGTGGGGGGATCCTAAACCCCACATTACCGTCTGTCCTTACCCGATTCCAAGCTGGTGGGTCATTCCCGGGCCGACGTCTCTGCCTCTCATGCAGCTGTTCTTGTTCTCACCGATCCCCTTCACTGGAGCCTTGTGCGGGTGCCGCCAGGGCATTCTTTTCTTTCCCTTTTCCTCCTATCATGGTAGTTTCCTACAGGCTTCTCTTCCCGTGTATGGCCTTTTTTGTTTGATCGTTTCCCATCCTTTTGGTTTTCTCCTCTGCTCCGCACTGGGTTTTGCTTGTTCCGCTTCCTCCCCATAGTCCTATAGGCCCAAAATGTTGAGGCCCTCTTCCCATGTGGTCGCTCTTCTCTGTTTCCCCTCCCATGTGAAGGTCAGCCCAAAGGGGAAGGTCCACTTGTATCGGATTTCTTTTGCCAACAGAGCCTTGACTAATGGGGCCATCGCTCTTCTTTTTTGCAGCGTGACCAGGGCCAGGTCTTGGTACAGTTGGATTTCCTGTCCGTTCATTCTGATGTGATCCATTTCTCTGGACTTCCTCAGTATCTGCTCTTTTTGTGGGTATGAGGAAAGCGCCACCAGAACGTCCCGTGGTCTTTCCCCCGGTGCTCCAGATCTTTTTGGTCTGACCCTGTGGACTCTGTCCACTCCGATGGTATCTGTCTCAGATGCATCAAGTATATCACTGAACACCTCCTTCACCGCTGTCATAAGGTCTTTGTCCAGTACAGTTTCCGCCATATTTTTGATGCAAATGTTAGAGCGTCTGGAACGGTTCTCCAAATCCTCACATTGAATCTCAAGATTATGGGTGAGTCTCACCAAGTGTTCCTGTGTTTCGCTAGCCTGTTGTGTTTCCTCCTCGATCCCCTGGACCGTTCTTTCCAGTGTGTCTGTTCTCTCCTCCAGTTTAGCCACATTGATCCTGAGGTCCTGCACCACCTGTTTCATGTCATTTTTCATCGTCGTAAACTGTTCCTGTACAGTGGACATGAATTTTTCTTGTAGTTCCTGAAACCATGATTGCATGTCATCCCTAGAGGGTGGATGATGGGGGTTCGTCTGTGACATGCCTTGACCACAATTGAAGGATGTTTGCGTCTTGCCTTGAGGACTGCGGGGTCTGTTGGGAGGCGATATTTTTGCTTTTTGCTCTTGACATGTTACGTTTGTTTTCCTGGGGGTGCGCGTGGGCTTCTGTTTTTCCCCTATGAGGTGAGTGACGTACCCCTTGGGGTTCTCTTGGAATTCTCTTCTTGGATCACCCCGGGTCGCACCTGTCCGCAGAGTCCGTGCCAGTTAGGGTCTGCTTTGGTGGGGCCTTTCCTATTTGAGTGGTTTTCCTTTCCCATCAGGGTTTCCTATCTTGGCCGCGGGGGCTCCCCACGTAGGTCGCGTCGTTCCAGTAGACTTCCCCATCTCCCTATTGTGGTGTCCACTCTGCCCTCTGGTTGTGTGTCCCCTTCGGTGCCCTTACTGCAGCCTGTGGGCTCGTACCACTTTGCCCCGCCACCGATTGCCGACTCTGTATTCCTTCCCTGTGGAAAATGTATCGCTCAGGCTGCTGTATGTGGGAGTGCCAGGGGAGATCACTTGACTTGGGGCCCAGTTCCCCCTCAGCTGCTCCGCTTCGATCACCTCCGGGGGGGCTGTTACCAGCCAGGCTCCAATCTCTCCGAGTTCTCACTGTGATCCGTGGAGCTCTCTCATTGCTGTAGCCTCACGCCGTACTTCAGCGCCGATTGCGCTCCTCCCTCATTGGAAACGTCTGCACCCACGGCACCACGATCCCTGGGCTTCTTGTGCTTTCCGCCGCCAAGCGCGGTGCTGGGGACCCAGCGCCCCGATATTCGGGCACCGGGCATCTTCGATGGAGGTGGGGGAGGGGCCGGAATGACCGCTCCACCGCCCACAGTCGCAGCCGCTAGTGATCCGATTCCTTCGGGGTCGCGATGCTTCGGCGGAGCGCTGGGGAGAGGAGGGAGTATGCCCCCGCCGCTCCGATTCCTTATCCCTCTGTTTCCGTGCCCGGCTCGCCCACCTATTGCGCTCCGGAGTAGTTGCCGGCTCGGCGGCGGGAATCTCCCGATGGGGGAGGGGCGGACGCTGCGGTTCTCTCTTCCCCAGCGTGCTCGGCGCCCCAAAAGGTCGTACCGCAATCCAGAGCCTACGGGAGGCGTAGCAGGGGGGCGATCCGCTCGCTGGGCGCTTATTCTGCTGCTAAACTGTGCTTATTTTCGGCGGCCCGGGACGAGCGCGGCTTAGACGCAGCTCGTCTCCCCGGCGGCCATCTTGGAATCCCCTGATATTAACTTTTTACTACAATAAATTCTGTCTAAAAACATGACACCATCAGTACCCTACAGATAATGAATATTACATTTGGTTTAATTATTTTTATTGTGTATGGTTTACAAAAGAAACCTTTACAACATTCTATAAAGAGAAATATGAAATAAAAAGCATTCTTACATAATTTTACAAAATATCACATGATCTAACACTAAAAAACATAAATATTAAAACTATTGCATACATCTCAATTCATTTTAAATTGTGTTATTGCACAATTATAGACCGTTTCACACAATATATCACTTATAAAACCAAATACTATGGAGTCAATACACCTCAATGTATCCCCCAAAACATTATTGCAACATTTTAAACAATATCACACAATCTAACATTTGTAAAGCCAAGTACTAAGACCATTACATACAGGTCGAACCAAATTCTACATAAAGCGTATTCGGCAGCGGAGCAGTCATACTACGGAAGAGGGATAACAGTCTCCATGTCACCCGGGCCTCCAAGGATGCTATTTCTAATTCATATCTGGTAGCCGCTGCTGGAATAGTGTTAGGTTGCTTAACCGACCGTCTCCACAATCCTACCTCTAACGTTTCTCAAAATGTCGCCAACTCATAATAATGCAATTCCATCCCATAAATTAGTTTTTTTAATGGGATTTAATGGAGAAACGCCTGAATCATTGCTCCAGTTTGGTTATTTGATTGGAAAGAGTTGTGGCTTTCTGTCTGAGGAAGGTACAAAGTCCAGATTCCAAAGACTGGGCCAAGAGAGGGAACACCAAATAAGTCACACTAGATGTGTTATCAATGGAAACCCTGTGCATACTCCAAGTCTGCCTTTTCTTTTTCCGACCCCTCGACAGCACCAATACACGTATTTCCTGGGATTAACAATCAGTTAATTCTCTTCTGCATAGTTTGCAAATTTGTTAATTAAACGCTGAAGGCCCACTTTGGTGCAGTTGAGGAGTAGAAAATAGTCAGCGTATGCCAACCAAGGGATGCACAACTCACCCAATTTCGGGGTAACCAAACCCACCTCAGCCAAATAGTCCCAAATATCGGATACATATAGGTTGAAGAGACAAGGGGCAAGAGCACATCCCTGTCTCAGACCCACCCAGGTTGAAATCCTGCAGGACAGGTTCCCTTCAAGATTAAGTCTAACACGGATCCCTGCATTGTCATAAAGAGCCATAATTAGCCGCAATAGACCACCGACAGCTCCCACTTCGTAAGCTTAGACCACAGGTGGCTCCGGATGACGCTGTCGAAGGCTGTCGAGAGGTCAATTGAGGCCACGTAAATATCTCCACCGTACTTTCCCCAAGCGGTTTCCTGTAGCTCCCTCGTAACCAAACCATTCAGGTTCGTAGAATGACCCGTCGGAAACCCCGTCTGAAATGTATTTAGTCATCGTGATGTGTGCATCCACTCATTTAAGTGGGTTAACAATATAGAGGCAAACATTTTGCAGTCTGCGTCTATTAATATTACATATTTTGGGAAGCACTACGACAGAGGTAGACTCAACCACAGCCCTTCAATTGATGGCAAGTGCACAAGTCACTGCACCTGGGGAGTAGGCGGGCATTAAAGCAGGTAACCAATCCCATGGTCCCTTTCTTGATAGCACCTATGTGAACACAGTTAGCCCCTCTGTTCTGCTCTCAAGGGAAGAGACACTCTACAAAAGGGAGTGGAGACATAAGAGAAATGTGGTAGTTTGGAGACAAATGGAAGGTGAGGAGAAGAGGACAAGTGTAAAGACGGAATTAATGAAAGATGAACTGAGAGGAGGAATAAAGGAAGACAGACACAGAGAAAGGGGGAGGGAAAGGAAGGAGTGTCTGGAGTGAAAGATCAGGAGCAGTACTGAGGTGGCTATCAACAAAAGAAGGGAATATGAAGGAGATGCAGGAAGGAGGAAGCATGCAGAAGGAAAAAAAAAGAATCATGACAGAGGAGCATACGCAGTAAGATGTACAGAGGGGAGTGGAGGAGATGGGGAGAGAGCAAGAGGAGTAATATGGATGGGAGCGTGGTGGAGGAAAGGGGTAAATCAAAGATCTGGTGAAAAGAGACCAGTCTTGGTACCATCGGAGAGCATACCTTATTTCCCATTGATAGGCGTGCTTGATTCAGACCTAAAATCCAGGGGTGTTAGAGCAGAGGGAATAGAGAAAACAAGATCAAGAGGGGACAAACACAAACCTTAGGGGTTAAGTCAGTGATACTATCTGATGCCGGACTCATATCGGAAATCCTAAGGGCACTTCACTGGTGGTGCCCGGTAGCAGTGCTCGTCTTTGTGCCATGGAGGGTGTGGTGATTCACCAGGTCTCGTCACTTGTCCCCAGAAAAGAGCCATTTCCTATGAGGCTAGGGAGGTGAAGCCGCTACCCAATAGTCGCCCTAGGGGTGGTAATATGCAGGAGGACCTCAAAGGGAGGGACTCCCCTCCTGGCGATAAGGACATCCACCTGGGGAAACGCCTCCCTAAAACCCTGTCACAAAACCATCTACCTGCATGGTCACCCTTTTCTCCCACCATTGATAGTGGGACCCTGTGTTATTGTAAAGCCATGACTGTGACAAATGTAAAACATACTGGGACGAAGAAGAACATAAGTAGCATATGGAACAGCCACATGCAAAGTCAGCCAAGTACTGTAAGGAGGTGGTCCACGGGAGGCATGAGGACTACAAAAGATACTTTAGTGAATGGTGTTGAAGTTAGGCAAGGGCAGAGTCACCAATATAAAGCAGAAAGCAGGAAAAGACCAAGAGAGTCTAATCCTTGGAAGCCTATAGAATGTGAACCAAACCTAGGAGGTTCAAACTGGGAAGACCAAAGGTGAAGCAGAAGTAGATACATCTCGCCAGAACGACAGGACGCTGTCAAATTGTCATGTGACCTGACAGGGAGCCGACTCACTTGGTGGTGGCGTGACCGCAGAGAGGTGGACCGTCAGGTCCAGAAATGATGCCGAGACCACCAGTCTGCCATGCAGGAAGCAGGTGCCTGCGGCCCAGTGAAGAACCAGAGCCGCGTCCCAAGGATACTGCTAGTAACGGGAAAGGCTGGAAGACCGGGTGCGGTCCTGAAAGTGGCCTGAATGGAGTGCATCGGGAGTCATCTCCCTCGTCGCAGTGTTCTACCTAAAACCACTAATAAGACTGAGTGTAATGGGAGCCTGCTCTCTCTTGTGATACTGTACATCAAATAGAGCTGGAGAACCAGAGTACTTCGGGAGACATCGCCCTCATCGAGATACTACTTTTGGAGAAACCAGTAAGGAGACATATGGGAGAAATACAGAGAACTTTGGGAATAGTATCCCTCACTATAATGTTTAGTGTAAGCCAAATAAGGCTGTAAGCTTCTATACTTCCTGAAAGAAATTAAAGAGACTAATTCGAGTTGTCTACTCAAGTGCTTACAGAACACTGTGTGGAGCTTTTACAGAAATACTGGGAAAAGAGAGTCATTCCCGTGTCCTTTGTAGTTGAACATTGAAGGAATTACACCTACATTGCTATAAGAATGAAGTGTTAACAAAGAGGAGGGAGTCATTCTCCTGGCAATGGAAACACAACGTTTACTTTAGTTAAAAGCTTATGTATCTAGTGTTACGGTTAGATTAGATGGTTTTCTGACAGAGGACGGGAAGAACATTTCTTTTGACGGACATTCTGACGGATCACTACGTTTTCTTGGTTGAGGCAGGACAAGCCCTTAAGACATAGGGAAAGAGGTTTCTTTTTACAATAAAGGTTTTGTAGCCCACACCATGACCCCTCCTTGTCAGTTTCCTTCTTCTAGACCCTCACAATGGCCAAGATCATGGCATCTTGTCCTAGAAGGGGACAGCATTTAATGACCTGGAGGGCTGACACCGCTTGTAATGTTGTACATGTAATGGTAAGTACGTGATTAGACTCTTTTGGGAGACTACTCTGTCAGGTGACATTATTAGTAATTCGCAATTACTTTTTTGGAATTTTTTATATATATTTGTTGTTAGTCTGTCGCGTCTTGTCTGAGTAAGGTGGAAATATAAGGTATTGATGAATACTCAGAAATCAAGAGATGCGCCAGTTTTTTTATACTCCATGCACTTGGGTTTTATTGCTTTGCCCTTAATGATGACACGCGTTTCGGCTATTGAAAGCCTTTCTCAAATCAGGGCTCTTTTTTCTTCATAAAGATGTGGCATTTGTAATCCTTGTTGGTATGTTAGAGTTTCTTTTATATAGGACCCAATCCCTCGGCTTCTAGCCCTCCGGCGTCCTTCTCGTTCGCGCTCGAAACCCAGATTATACTCGCATGCCCTTTTGTGCAACATACCTCATAGAGGCTTTTGTCTACTAGAACAAATTCTTGAATGAAAGGCTGCAATTTAGTAAAGTTACTTTTTTTTACTTCAGTTACTGCCATTGTTAATGTTAATTATTTCTTATAAGGCACAACTTGCCCGTAGGCCTCAGTGAGCAGCAAGTAAGAGAGCTCAGTCAAAATTCTTCTCAAAATCTGCATTACCTCGATCACAATCATCCACTCGCAAAGAATTGTTTCCTGATAATGTGAGGGAAATAAATAATAAAGTGTTAATTCATGGCCAGCATCTGGGACACATAGATCATCGGTTACAACCAGATATAGCCAAAATGTTGGCAGACTTACCACTGTGCAGATGGGCCTCTGATCACCTTAACCCAAAGTAGGCCCATCACTTAAAAAGAGAGTGCACTTTGTCCGTAAAGCAAGTTTATTGTACAAACGGCCGGCAGAAGCTAGATGATCCTGTAGAGTCAAACTAATCCGAGACGCCTCGAACCACATAGGTTGATACGTTTTATACATTTTGTAACAGTAAAAACACTTCCACATATTTTATTACAAATCATCCCCCACACATAATTTGTTAAACCTATACAAAAGAGACCCAATCTCCTTTAATCCCCATGCTCTCATTTGACGCATTTAACTACCATCATCAGCTCATATTCGTAGAATACCACTTTTTGGGATCCTCCGTGGTAGGTCATGACATCGTCCCATATTTAAACTTTCATACACAAACATTATTCATTACAAGTTCCAGCTGGCCTGAGGCCTCAAACCCCCAACATGATGCACATGGTTTGCAAGTACACATCAACGACATGCAGAGGGGGAGAAATAACAAGTTCCCTATGAACTGGAGATAAATATCTTACCGGCCCAGACTTGCTGGCGTCCTTGTTTCACTCTAATCTGCACGACTACCAATTTAACATGCATGGCCTCTGGAGAAACTGACCGAAACCCAAAAAGCATTTGTCAACTCTGCCCTTGCACCTAGTTTATTGCTGGGTCACAAAATGATGGCCGGAATTCTCTTGAAAGTGAATACCAGGTTCCCATGTACTTAAAACGATTGCATCTCCTTTCCACAATAGTACTGAACCATAAAAACCCTGAGCCTGCATGTGGCTGACCATCTGATATTGTTGCAGCTGCTTGTTGCCCTTCCTCGTCCTTCAACCTTGCTAAACCATTTTTTCCCAGTCACACAGAGTTTACCTTGCCAACATAGGTTGAAGGGCCCTCACAAATTATGAAAATAACTTGCACTAGCCATATTTGTGTATTTGTCATGTACCCCAACAGTCCCAAACATATGCCCCTCAAAACTCCCATGTGTGTATGTCTGTGCATGTATATTTAAGACTACAGTGTGCTCTTTTCAGTGGTTTCTTCATTGCAAATCTTCTTACTCGCATGGGCATAAGAAGCTCCTTGCTGCTTAACTTCTATGCGCTACGTGGAACACCATACCTATATTTTATATCACTATGTGTGTTAACACTACTGCTGTGTGACCAAGTTATCACAATAACAGTTTGAAACAAATGGTAATCTCACCTTAGCAGACTGCAATATTCCATTGAAAGCTAATGCTGAATGCAAGGACCACCCCGACCAACGCGCCACTGTCTGCTCGGAAACAATAGCCCGAGAGGAAGTACGCGTCCGTCAGGGAAACCCTCTGGGGTAGAAAACCCTGGTTGGAAGTGTATCCTGGTGACTTGGATGCGGCTTGAAGACAGCTTCACCGATGTAATGGAGGTTCAAACTCGGGAAGGCTTCTTCTGGAGAAGATGACAACAGAGAAAGGTGAGAAGGAGGAAGGAAGTGAATCTGACGATAAGAAGGTAAGGAACAGTCAGATCTTCCCCTAACCTCTGAACCTGTCGCGTCCCGAATACCTGGAGGGAAGCCGAAGAGGCGGGAGCTACTGAGGGTGTTGGAGCGAGAATCCTGTCAAAGATAGAAAGGTTAGTGAAGCGCTAGGAGCGGGAGCCTACGAGACCCGGAGGGATGCTTTGAATATGATCTGATGTAAACTGAATATTACCCGGGGATCAGTAGCACAATGACCAAGAAACTGTGTCTTGTTACCAGATATGGGTAGCATGACGATGGGTTGGGTAAACTTCGGAAGCTGAGGAAAGATTCTGCGAAATAGGTTATACACAGAGTTAGTATAAGTTAGAGAGAGGGTAGGTAGAATTAAGGGGAGAATGGAACAATAATATCTAGGAGCAAACTCACGGAGCATCAGCTAGAACAGTAGCAACGCAAAGCACTGACCAACTTCGTGAAGTATAAGGAGTCCCGTGAGCCTCACGCCATGCTTCTGGCGAACGTGAAAAGACTGGAACTCTGTATTTGAAACTGGTAGTAATGCGATCTGCCATCTTGGAATTACCGCTCCGAATGGAGCCACAGAGCCGGTTCCGGGACCATAAGGTCCAATTCTTGGAATGTGTAACAGTATACCCCCTTCTCCTGGGAGGCGACCCTGGCTTCCCAGGATGTAATCTAAAAAATCGTTGAACCAGTCGGGGTTGCGTGAACCCCTGAAGCTGGTTCCCAAGTCCGTTCGGCCAGAGAATAGCCCTTCCAATCCACCAGAAACTGTAATCTCCCTTTGTGATACCGGGAATCACAGATGCTGGTGACTTCATATTCTGGGCCAATATCTGTCGAAATTGGGGGTGAAGGAGTATTATCTGACCGATGAAACCGGTCTTGAACTGCAATTTTGATTTGAGACAGATGGAATACAGGATGTATCCTAGACCAGGATGGAGGCAGCTCGAGTTTGACAGCAGCTGAACCCACTAAAGACTGAATCTTGAAAGGGCCAAAGTACCTTGGGGACAGCTTAGAGGGAACCAGATGACGGGGGAGAAAGCGAGAGGCCAACCAAACAGAATCTCCAGGTTTCAACTGTGGGACGTCTCGGAGATGTCTATCGGCCATCATCTTGGCTCTGTCTTGAGCAGTTTGTAAGGATATCTTAGCGAGTCTATGACCTTCCTGGATCTCAGATATGAGGCCATCTACTCCTGGGCAGCATGAAGGGGAACTGACAACAGAAGGTACAAATGATGGGTGAAATCCGTAAGAACAGTGGAAAGGACTAGTGTGAAGTGCTGAATGTCGAGCATTATTATAGGAAAATTCAGCGAATGGTAGCAATTCCACCCAATTGTCCTGGGCAGCTGATATAAAACACAGAAGATAACTTTCCAGTGTTTGATTAAGGCGCTCGGTCTGTCCGTTAGTCTGCGGATGATATCCAGAACTGAGCGCCCTCCTGATCCCCAGGACACGGCATACTCTTTCCCAGAATCTTGATGTGTATTGAGGGCCTCGATCTGAAACCACAGTGTCTGGTAGACCGTGTCTGGAAAAGATTTTGGAGATAAAGATCTTAGCCATTCCTTCAGCACCTGGCAGTTTGTTCAAGGGAGTGAAATGGGCTAGCTTAGTCAAGTAATCTATGGTGACCATCATAGTAGTCTTATTATGTGAAGGGGGAAGATCTACGATAAAGTCAGTAGAGATCACCTGCCAAGGCTTATCTGGAATCGGCATCCGGGTGAGTAATCCCAGAGGTGGAGTCCTAGGATTCTTGGATTGTGAGCAAACGCTGCATGTCATGACATAATCCTGCACATTTTTGCGAACCTTGGGCCACCAAAAGTGTTGTTGTACCAAATCTAATGTGCCTTGAACACCTCGATGACCAGCGGCTCGAGAGTCGTGGCACATCCGTAACACTTCTTGTTGTAGTTCCAAGGTGGGCACCAAGACCTGGGATTTGTAAAAGTAGTAAGAATTATTCTGGACGAGAGGATGAGTGGAAGCAATCTCCCTGCAGAATGCCTGATTAGTTGTGGATGCAGTCTTTAATTCCTGTAGAAAATCGGTAATGACTGCGATGAATTTGGCTTTCGGAAATAAGGGTTCCGAGCTGAATTGAGAGAGGGGAGAGTCTTTACGAGAGAGGGCATCAGCCCTTAGATTTTGTTTTCCAGGAAGGAAGGTGAATTCAATTCGAAACGGGTAAAAGAAATATGCCCAGCGTGCTTGTCGACTATTAATCGTGTGAGCATTCTGTAAGACCTTGAGATTTTGATGGTCCGTTCGTACTTCTACGGGAAAAGAAGAGCCTAATAACAAGTGTCTCCACTCCTCAAAGGCCCTCTTTTGCCAATAATTCCTTCTTGAGTACCGAATAGTTCTGCTCAGAGGCATTGAAGGTCTTAGAAAGATAAGCGACAGGTTGTTCATCTCCCTGATCTGTGCGTTGTAGTAGAACCGCGCCCAATGCATGATGAGAGGCATCAGTTTTTATAAAGAATTTTTTAGTCTGGTCTGGGGGTACCAAAATGGAAGCAGAAGTGAACATGGTTTTGAGAGTCTGAAATGCATGATTGGTGGAATCGTTCCAAAGGTACGGGATCCCTTTCTTTAGGAGTCGAGTAAGATGTAGTATTATTTCTGAAAAACAAGGAATGAATTTCCTATAGAAATTGGCAAAACCTAAAAAACGTTGTATCTCCTTAACGTTTGTTGGTATTGGCCATTCGATTACAGCGGAGACCTTTTTTGGATCCATGGAAATACCTTGTGGTGACATCACAAAACCAAGATAGGTCACCTGCCTTTGATGAAATTCACGTTTGGAAGCTTTACAGTAAAGCTGATTATTCTGCAAGCGTTCAAGTACAGTGCTTACATGTTTAAAATGCTCCTCTAGGGAGGAGGAGTATATTAAGATGTCATCTAAATAGATGATAACAAAATGGAATAGAATGTCAGAAAAGAGATGGTCCATAAAGCGTTGGAACACCGCAGGAGCGTTAACTAAACCAAAGGGCATTACATGGTATTCGTAGTGTCCGAATGGTGTTCTGAACGCTGTTTTCCATTCGTCATCAGGGGTAATACAGATGAGATGGTAAGCCCCACGAAGGTCTAACTTTGTGTAGAATGAAGCTCCTCGAACCGCTTCCAGGATGTCCGGGATTAATTGCATAGTATACTTATCTGCCACCGTAATCTTATTAATCCCTCGATAGTCAATACATGGTCGAAGTTCATTTGTATCTTTTTTTGGAATGAAGAAGAGTGAGGCTCCAGCGGGAGAAACCGATTCGGTAATGAGTCCGTTCTGTAAATTGGCTTGAAGGTATTCTCTGAGGACTTCCTTTTCTCTCTGAGAAAGCACATACATTCTCCCAAAAGAAATGGGTTTATCAGGAAGTAGTTCTATATGACAGTCATCTCTCTTGTAAGGTGGTAGGGTAGGAAACTCGGGATTGGAAAACACAGACTGGTATTTTTGATAGCATTCTGGGATAACCTCCAAGTGATTAATAGTTGAAACTAAAGGAGATCCTGAGTTTTCAGTTGGGATGTGTATAACCACTGACTCTTGAGACAAGAAATGGTTAACACAAAATTCAGAGCCAAGAAAGACAGTACCAGCAGGCCAGTTAATAAAAGGGTTATGTTTCCTTAACCACGGCAGACCCAAGATGAGGGGAAAATGGGCCGCTTTGATTAAATCAAAGACTATGGATTCCTTGTGTGTGGCAATCTGGCAAATGACTGGTTCCGTCTGTTCACGGATCGGACCTGAGCTTAACGGATGACCATCGACCCCTTGGATAGGAGTGATCATAGTTTTGGGTAAACACTTTATCCCGTGTTTATTTGCCCACTGGTCATCCACGAAATTCCCTGCCGCTCCACAGTCGATTAGTGCCGGTATACTCTGTAAGACCTGTTTGGGCAAGACAATGGTAACAGCAATAACGACCATATTCTGAATGGTAGTTGTAGTGTCCAGATTTAAATTAACTCGCTTTGGGGAATCAGATTCACGAGTCCCTACCGTTGTTCCCCTTGCAGTAGGGCTTTGTAGTTTCCCGACCCCGTAGCCTGAGTACGTCGGGGAGGGACTAAGAGGCAATCTCTTAACACATGAGACGAGGATCCGCAATACATGCACAAACCCAAAGTCTTTCTTCTCTCTCTCTCAGCAGCAGACAATGGTCCTCTTACTGTCCCGATTTGCATAGGTTCATCAGTTGCTACAGGGTTACTAGTGACGGAATGGTACTCGAGTTGGGATCGGATACCTCGATTTCTTTTCCTTTCATGTGATCGTTCATGTAAGCGGTAATCGATTTGCATGACAAGAGTGATCATATCAGCTAGATTGGCTGGACGGGGAACTTTAGCAACCTCATCTTTTAGATCGTCCGACAGCCCCCGCCTAAATAATGTGAGCAACCCGTCATCAGGCCACCCTAACTCAGAGGAAAGCTGCTTGAAGAGCGTGATATAAGTTAAAATATCTTTACTACCCTGTTTTAGGTCTAGCAAGCTTTCTTGTGTGGATACTGTTATCTCTTGTCTACTAAACATTGATTTCAGGCTGTTGGTAAAGGCTGAATACGAGTCCAAAATCATATTGTTTGAAGTCACTAAGGGTGTTGCCCAAGCTAAAGCAGGCCCAGCCAGATGAGAAATCACAAAGCCGACCTTGTCTTTGTCGGTGGGAAAGAATCGGGATTTAAAGGTAAATTGCACTGTGCAACTATCAAGAAACTTTTTTAGTTTGTGAGGGTCATCGTCAAATTTGCCGGTATTTAAACTCAATGGTGGTGAGTCCGAAAAGGCACAAGCGACCTGCTGTCGCAATTGTGCGTTATCATCTTTGAGAGATTGCATTTCTAAGGACATGGTTTGCATAGCTGCAATAAGCTGTTGCATTTGCTGTTCCATTGAAACTGCAATCTGCCACCCCTTATTTCGTGGGAGTCACTATCTGTTAACACTACTGCTGTGTGACGAAGTTATCACAATAATAGTTTGAATCAAATGGTAATCTCACCTTAGCAGACTGCAATATTCCATGGAAAGCCAATGCTGAATGCAAGGACCACCCCGACCAACGCGCCACTCTCTGCTCGGAAACAATACCCCGAGAGGAAGTACGCGTCCGTCAGGGAAACCCTCTGGGGTAGAAAACCCTGGTTGGAAGTGTATCCTGGTGACTTGGATGCGGCTTGAAGACAGCGTCACCGATATAATGGAGGTTCAAACTCGGGAAGGCTTCTTCTGGAGAAAATGACAACAGAGAAGGGTGAGAAGGAGGAAGGAAGTGAATCTGACGATAAGAAGGTAAGGAACAGTAAGATCTTCTCCTAACCTCTGAACCTGTCGAGTCTCGAATACCTGGAGGGAAGCCAAAGAGGCGGGAGCTACTGAGGGTGTTGGAGCGAGAATCCTGTCAAAGATAGAAAGGTTAGTGAAGCGCTAGGAGCGGGAGCCTACGAGACCCGGAGGGATGCTTTGAATATGATCTGATGTAAACTGAATATTACCCGGGGATCAGTAGCACAATGACCAAGAAACTGTGTCTTGTTACGAGATATGGGTAGCACGACGATGGGTTGGGTAAACTTTGGAAGCTGAGGAAAGATTCTGCGAAATAGTATAAGTTAGAGAGAGGGTATGTAGAATCAAGGGGAGAATGGAACAATAATATCTAGGAGCGAACTCACGGAGCATCAGCTAGAACAGTAGAGACGCGAAGCTGTTCATCTGGTATGGAGATGTTAATCCATTTAATTAGCATAGCGTATTTGATTTTACCACTTGTAACTGTATGCTCTGATGTAGCCACCTTGCAACAAGAGGCCATGCTTTTCCACATCATGTACCCAGACTTTACCATTTGTAACTGCATGCCTTGATGTAGCCGCCTTGCAACATGAGGTCAGGCTTTTCCAATGTGTGTACTTGGACTTTACTGCACCTTTATAATTGTTGTAACCACCTTCTTAAGCTTAAAGCACCCAGATGCCTCAGGGTTCGGTGTGCTATATAAATGTTGAAATAAATAAATACAAATAAATAGCAGCAGAGCTCCCCACTACAGTGGTTAGCAGTGTTAGAATTCCTACGAGCACTGACATTGCAGTGGCTCAGCTCAAGGAGTCAGAACTCACGTGTGTGTTTGAGTACGGAAAAAGCAAGATGGCGGACCATCCTTTTAGAGGCTTGGTCCGAAGATCCCAGGAGACCCAATCCTGGCTGTACCCCTCCTCTGTTCCCCTCTGTACCCTACCCCCTCTGTATATCTGTTCTGTTGTTACGTCTAAAAAAGCACTCCATTAGGCATCAGTATTGTTGTGTACCTCTCTAAAGCGCTCCATTGCTTCTCAAAGTTAGGTCCGTGCTCAATAAATACCACCATAATAATAATAATAATAATAATAATAATAATAGTAATAATAATAGTAATAATAATCATCCCTGAGAAGCAGTCATAATCACCTACACATTGATGTGTGTGCTTGGAGTTGGAGCAGGAGCAATCTTGTGTGAAATGGAGAGGGGATAGAGGAACAGAACGGAGCAAGCGGGCGGGATAGAGGTTAGGAGAGGAATACAAAAAGATAAGGTAGGGATGAGTGCGCAGAGGAGCAGTGGAGGAACAACAGAGTTGCCAGTAACAAGGTGGGGAGGGGGAATCTAGAGGAAGACAGGAGCACCATCAAGGTAGAGTAGGGGTAGAATGGAGAAAATGGCAAAGAATCCTCAAGAAGAAGGTGGGAATGAGTGTAGAGGAGCAGAGGGTAAGATCATCAGAGGCAGGGGACGAGGAAAAGAGATGCGAGAGTGGGTCAAGTCAGATCCCAATGAGCCAAAAGGAGTAAGGGAGGTAGGAGAAAGAAAGGGGAATCCTGTGCCCAAAATGGGTGTACCTGGGAAGGGTGGCGGTACAAGCTCATGGTGAGGTGTCAAGCAGATGCAGGAGGGGCTTTGGAGGAAGGAGGAAGCAGAGCAGGTACTATAGCAGGTCCACTAAGGAATTAGCACATGTCAGAGCACTAAGGAAGAGAGAAATAGTGGGCTGGTGGGCAGATGCTCTTCCGGTGCCAGGACCCTAAGGTAGGAAGGGAGACAGTGCCCTAGTCAAACAGCCAGTGAGATCTCTAAAGAGGCCCTCACCTGCTGGAATCTCTGCAACATTTGACAAGGTCTTGCGAGACAGTGTTGAACAACTACACCTTTGAGCCTTTCATAGGGAGAGGAGCAATTCACCTCTTTCATACCCAAGTGACAAGAGGTCGACCAAGGAGCAACACAGAACTGCAGAAATTAGCATACAAGGAGACTCTGTGTGGCCTGCTAAGCGCTGCAAGCTTTCCAAGAGACTAAAATAGAGACCATTTTTTTCCCTTGAATAATCAGGAGACGTCCTGAGAAATATTTTTGGTAGGTTAGTATTCTATGCCTTTCTGTTGACAGAGGACCAGTCCCTGTATCCCAAGAACTGACTGGTACAGACTTTGAAGGGATCACCAGAGTTTGGTGCAGAGTGCCTGCTTTAATTATAGAAACAAATGCTTTCCTGATCATTTAGGATCACCCATAAAGCATCTCTAGCACATTTATAGAGAGAAAAGGCTACAACCGAAGTGGAGTGGGAAAGAGATGGCATCTAGTTCCTAAAGGAGAAGTAATATGCTTTAATATGCTTAAAGTTGCTTTTTTGAGATCTTGAATTACAATCATCATGAATGTTGCTTGGAAAACCCTGACAAGTTAACATGAGATTAGTAGTACTTCCTGTGTTGGGTTGTGTTTTCCAATTCACACTTTGTGACATGTTTTACAACCATACTAATACATGGAGAGCCACCTTCCAACATGGCAGACAGTACCACTAGCCATTTCTTAGTTCTTTCTCTTAAGGATGAACAACAAACTTCAGATGTTTTGGGCTACTTGACAGCCAGAAACGCGCATGTGTGCTGGTCTGACATTGAATTTTATAATTGCTTGTGTCTACTATACTAAGTTTATCAATGCTTACATGATGAAAGGCTGAGTTATTCTTACCCAGATTCAATCTGGTACTGGCAGATTACCCATAGATCATTACAGTAGATGCATTAACCTACAGAGATATCCTACTGCAGCGTTTAATGTACAGTCCTATATGGATAACATTGACAGATGCACAGGACTACATTTCTTCTTGCTAACCCCCTATCTAGCCTCACTCCATTCCCTCCATACCCACTAACCTTTCTCACCCTTTCTGAGGTCTTTGAAGTTAAGAATTTCCCTGAGGGTTTATAACTGTTAAAGGAGATTAAGGCATGAAAACAAATATGTGGGAACCCGCAAACCTACCTGAATCACAGTCCTAGATTTGCAAGAGACCATAGATCACCTTTGAGAAAGTTTGCCAAGGCTTACTAGTGTAGTAGAGGGAGAGGCAGGTGTGAAATCTAAGGTGTTGATGAATGCAGGTCGGAAGTACCCCAGTCCTATATGCCGGTATGATTGTAGGTGGTTTGAGACATTGATACTTGGGTGTATTTTTCCCAACGGAATATCCCAAGACCTATTGATTGGCAGGGCTGAAATACCAGTAGGGCCATTAGTCTGGTAGGAGGGTGTTGTATGTGATATGGATAATGATTTTGCAGGCCATGCAGAGAGCTCGAAGTGGGTGGTGATAGGGATACTAGCAGGCATAAGACATGGGCGTGTGTGTGTGTGTGTGTGTGTGTGTGTGTGTGTGTGTGGGCAAAAAGGGGATGGTCATGTGCTTTTGTTATTACTTCTCGAGATTGAGTTCTTAAGTTCTTTGGTTCCATTTTATGATTATGTTTGGGTGGTGGTAGTTTTGGAGGGTTTGATGAATCCTTACCCATGGTGTGAGAGTTGTGGTGGAACGTAGAGCTTTACCATGTCTGAAAATGAATGCGCGTAGTGGAGACAAAGTGGATCTCAGCGATATCTGTGCTTATGGTCCTACTGGTCCCAATTTTCTCTTTACATGAGGGTGGGCATGGAAGCACTGTGACTGTTAAGAGGCCATGTTGGAGAGGCGGATCCAATGAGTGCAGTCTCAAGAGTATTTTTGGTTACAGCATTAAGTGCAGATGGCATTAAGTGCAGATGGCTCTTGCATCTGATTGAGTCTTGTCTCATGTGCTTTCATGTTTGTGACATTTGTGCTCTGGATGGTGGTCTTTGGGTCCCGAATCTCTAATGTCAAGTATGGCATGATGTACCTGATGGATCTAAATTGAAAGAAGAATCTTTGCTCTCTGGCTTCAACTTTGGGTTTAAGTGTGAAGGAGCTGTGTATAATGAATTCAAAGTTTATGACTGTTGCTATAGGCTGGGAGATGGTCCCTATTTCTATAGGCAACTGAATGGTTGTGTGGTAGATTGTTTGGCACAGCACAACATGAGTTCTATTTTGGTTTTGTTGAGGTTTAATGGATTTGTCTTCATCTATCTATCTATCTATCTATCTATCTATCTATCTATCTATCTATCTATCTATCTATCTATCTATCTACCTATCTATCTTTATATCCTAAATGCCATGGTTTAGTTGATTTGGGGCTGAAGGTTGGCTACATTTGTAGATGATTTGCATATTATCTTGATATTTGTAGCAGATGGTGCCTGGGTTGCTGATGATTTCCAAGCGGGCCTTCATGTAGATATTGAAAATGAGCAGTGTTCGGCTAGATCTTTGAGTTACTCCACAAATTAAGTTGCTGGTTGGGGGCGGGTGAAGGGTTAAAGGGGTCATGAAGGTAGCAGCTATCTTGTCCAAAAGGAGGGACGTCATCCATAGCAGTGTAGTCACTCCAAACCGATTTCCATTAGTTATTTTAGGAGGATTTCATGACTGATGGTGTTAAAGGCTGCTGACATGATTGTGAATGTCTAGAAATGGGTTTGTCATGTCAGGCTCAACTTTGTTCTGGCTAAATCTTTTTCTCTCCATCACTTCCCAGCAGTTAATCCCTTGCCCTTTCTTGTCTTCTTGCACCCCCTCATCCCGACTTGTCCACTATATTAAAAGTATCTGGGGAATTTACCAAGCCTCTGCTTTGACCACTATTTAATATCATATAACCAGAATATTTCCAAAAAGCTAAACAGTGAGTCAGGTCATATGAAAACCTCCCTAAATCAAGCAATTGCCTCAAATCATACGCCTCTCAGTGACCTTTCAAATAAAGACATTATGCCTGGAAAAGTATTCAGTAGCAGAGAAACTAAAAAGTAATGTACTGACACAGTCATCTCCAGCACTACCAATGTATGAGTGTGCATGGCTGTATACATACCCAAGACCCCAGGCCATGCCCACATAAGTTGACAATTGGAATGTCCTTTGACCAAAATAAATCGTGTGCATCAGACGACCGAAAAGGACGTTGCTGAGACCAACAAGAAGAGACCTGAATCTTAATAAGCAGACTTCTGATCAAATATCAGGAGTAGAATAATACACCTTTGATCATATTTATTGGGCCTCATTATGACCCTGGCGCTAAGTGTTTAACTTCGCCGTTAAATACTTAGCGCTTGATTACGAGGTCCCTTTGCTGGACCCGACCTTAACGGCTGGTTTTACCAGCCGTTAAAGTAGGGACCGCAAAGGGACCTTGGTGCTAAGTATGGTACCTCAATTTGCGGTACCGTACTTAGCGCCTTCCCCATTCCCATTGAGCTCTATGGGGCAAAAATGGGAATGGGGAAGGGCCATGGAGGAAGGGGGAATTACCGCCCCGCCAACCTTGTAATGGGGTGGTAATTCCCCCTTTCTCCATGGCAGAGTCGGAAAGTTACCGGCATGGACCATGGTGCTATTAGCACTATGGTCCTCCGCCTGGGTCGTAATGAGGCCCATTGACTAGTAAAATAACATAATTCATGAAACACAGCTATTCCTTAAGTGCAACCTGATCGGCATGCACACATCAGAGTATTGCCCTGGACCATGTACACTCTTACAATCCCCGAAGAAGCCTCCTTTGGTGAAACATGTGTTGAGTTGACTCACGCTAAGCCAATAAGCTTTCTGTGATTAATAAAACCAGGCCTGACTCACAGCAGCCTAACAAAGATCTCTGTCAATATAAACATTTTTAAACAACCAGCTATGACTTATTTTTTCCCAAGGAACATTAGGGGAACGCTAGTTACACCAATCAAAATTGAATACAGGTTTTTAGCAGTCAAATCTGAATAAAGACCATGGGCCTCATTACAGGTCGGGCGGTCCGGAAATAACAGTGGCGGTAAACCCGCCGCCACTGTTAATTCTGGACCGGCCAATCCCGACTCCTGCAGGCGGGAGGTGATGTTCCCGCCAGGTCTGACCTGGCGGGTTTAACACCACCCGCCTGCAGGCGGACGTGGAAACACCGGCACCATCACGAGATGGTGCCTGTGTTTCCACTTCCCCATTCCCACTGAGTCCTATGGGACTCAGTGGGAATGGGGATTTACCGAATTCCGCCTCCGGAATTCCCAGGACACCAGCGTCGTAATGCCCTGGTATTTCCGGGAGTCATGGAGGCGGAATGGTAATACGAATCTGGCGGTAACCAGGCGGTTTTACCGCCTCGGTTACTGCCGGACTCGTAATGATGTTTCGAGGGGATTGGGTCCTCCGACGTATTCCATATCTATGACAGTAATCACCACAGCTGTGCTGCTTCGGAAAATCTTTCGGCATCTGCGTCCTGCGTCGATGACGTCGATATGCCACTCTCGAGGACCTCCTCCGACGGCCGACGTCACTGGATGTTAAGAGTAGGACGCACGACGCCCGTAGCTTCAGTTCTATTTTTTCCGCGAACGTGTTCGCTTCGGGATTCTTGGGGCGCCTCGACTCTTTGGCGTTTCTGTTGTTTCTCGGTTCTTCGTACCTGTTTGTTTTGTGAAGTTTCTTCTTCGTGAAGGATGTCTACCTCGTCTTCCACCCTGCGTCCGGGATTTAAGAAGTGCGTGACTGTGGGTCCAAGATGTCGGTTACGGACTCGCACAATGCCTGCCTCTGATGCCTCGGGGAGGCCCATGACACGGATGACTGTTCGACTGCCAGTCGCTCACGTCTAAAGCCTTGCGGGAGCGCAAGAAGTTATCGGTAGGTAAGGTGTCTAAGCCACGGAAGTCGAGGTCTACGGGGCTTTCGACGGACGATTCGAGAGACGACCCTCTGCGTCGTCGTCGGAAGTCCAGTGGGTCTCGGTCCCAGAGTCGGTCCTGCCACTCCTCTGCCTCTTCGAGGCACTCCTGGAAGCGCCGTCATCGGTCGCCTTCCCCGTCCCCTTCCGAGGACTCCGCCCGTCGGCGGGTCGCTTACCCTACCAAGCAGGCGACGCCAGAGGAATGGGCTTCCTTCGGGAAGAAAATGTTAGGGATACTCGAATCGCAGGGCGCCGGTCCGTCCGCGCCTCCGAGTGGGGTCGGTCGTGATCGGTTGAGAGACACCGCTCGCACGCCTTCAGGCTCGGGTGGTCGGCACGATTCGCGGGAGAGGTCCCGCTAGGACAAGGGGAATTGTTCTCGTCATGCCGGTCCAGGTCCCGGTCCTCGACGCGCTTGAGACCATGTGAACCTGTGATGTCTTCGAGGAAGACGTCGACGCCAAGGTTGTCGACCGACTCTTTCGAGGCCCCGCCTCCGAAGAAGTCGTCAGCGCCATCGGCGCCAAGGCTGTCGAAGGACACGCTCGGGGCTCCGGCCTCGAGGCCTGTGTCGACGCCATTGATGCTGTCAGCGCTGCATTCGGCGTCGACGCCGATTCACTCGATGCCGTCAACGCCTTACGAGGCTGTGTCGACAGGGGTACCCCGAGGCTCGGTGGAACGCCCTAGAAAGGCTCTGGCCAAGGTCAAACATGGCTTTGGTTCACATTCTTTGCCTTCTTACCGCCACCTTGAGTTTATTTCAGAGGTGGATGAGGGCTCTGATGATGTCATGGTTCCCAATACGGTGCCAGACGAGATTCTCCCGGGCCATAGCCAATTTGAGGACCTGAGGCAGTCCTTGCACGATGCTAGTGGGCTGGACACCTCTCCAAAGGTGGAGTTTTGTAGGCCTGAGCCTGGCACTCATGCCGACTCCTCGTACCGGCGCTTTATGTCGAGGGTCACCGAGTACTTGGGATGGTCTGCTCCCCCGGGGGAGTTTCTTCAGGATGACCTTATGGATATCCTTGACCTTGGTCCACCAACTGACCCGGTACTGCCGTTTCTAATGGCTCTACAGAGGAGGGTGGCGGCAGCTTGGACTGCTCCGGAGAGTCTGCCGGCAGTGGGCAAGACTTTGCCGCGAAAATACCGCCCAGCCAGTAGCGACCCCTGCTACTTGTCCAAGCACCCCACTCCGGAGAGTTTGGTGGTGCAGGCGGCAACGGCCCCGGCAAAGCAGGCGTCGTATCCTACCATCCCTCCTGATAGGGACGACAAGCGTTTTGACGGCTGGGCGAAGAAAGTGTTTTCTTCAGGGGGTATGGCGCTTCAGGCAGCCAACTCCGTATGTGCCTTGTCACGTTTCACGCACACTCTGTGGAACTGTGTTTCCTTAGCGGCTGAACATATTCCCGAAGGGGATGAACGGGATGGTTTCTTTGCCATGGTTCAGGATGGCAAGGATGCCATGTGTGAGAACTTTCAGTCGGGTTTGGACATGGCAGATTGCGTCAGCCGGTCCACGGCGGCGAGCACCGTGATACGCAGGTTTGAGTGGTTGCGGAAGTCGGGGTTTGCTCCTGATGTGCAGGCCTGGCTCCTCAGCATGCCCTTTGACGGGGAACATCTTTTTGGCAGCAAGGCTGACGAGAGTCTTGAGAGGTTGCAGACCTCAAAAGCTGCAGCGAAGTCGTTGGGCGCTGCAGTTCGACAACCTCCGCCTTTTCGTCCTAGGGGACAGCAATGGAGGGGAGGTTCATTTCGTTATTACTCATCCTTTGGTAAAGCGAGAGGAGCTGCCAGTCAAAGGGGCCACCGTAGGAGTGCCAGAGGTGGAAAACAAGGTACTCAAGGTGCCAAGGCCACTCGGGCAGTTGCCTCTTTGTCCTCAGGCAACGCTGCAGCCGCTTCAGCTCACTCATGAGGCCATGTCCCATGGTTTGCCGGTTGGGAGAAGGCTGGCGAAGCATCTTGCAGAGTGGCGCTCCATTACTTCAGATGTGTGAGTTCTGGAGATCATAACCCACAGCTACTGTCTTCCTTTCCGGCAGAGGCCTCAAGACAATCCACCGGGGAAACTCTCTTTGAAGAGTTCGGATCCGCTCCTTGCGCAGGAGATTCAATCCCTGCTGGTGAAAGGTGCCATAGAACTGGTGCCTGTAGCGGAGAGGAACAAGGGATGGTATTCCCCTTATTTTTTGATTTCCAAGAAAGACGGGGGGATTGAGACCCATCATGGACTTGCGTGGTTTGAACAAACTCCTCAGGAAGGACAAGTTCAAGATGGTTACTCTCTCTCAAGTCCTCCAGGCCCTTCAATTTCGGGGCTGGTTGGTGTCTCTCGACCTCAAGGATGCTTATTTTCATGTGCCGATACATCCAAAGCACAAGAAGTACCTGAGGTTCGCGGCTGGCGACTCGCACTTTCAGTTTCGGGTCCTGCCGTTCGGATTGACTTCTGCCCCGAGGGTCTTCACCAAGCTCATGGTAGTGGTGGCAGCGCACCTCAGGAAAGGGGGGATTCACGTCTACCTCTACCTGGACGATTGGTTGATCAGGGCGCATTCTCCCGAGCAAGTCCTGGATCATCTTTCAGTCACCTGCCACTCCCTCCACAAGCTGGGCTTCCCCCTCAACTTAAAGAAGTCCCATTTGACACCAACTCAGAGGCTCCAGTACATCGGAGCAGTGCTTGACACGTCCATGGGGCAGTGTTTTCCTCCCCAGTTGAGGGCTCATCACATTCAGCAGATGGTGCACAAGTTTCAGCTTGCCCAGTGTCTGCCAGCGTTCGAGTTCTTGAGATTGCTCAGCCTCATGGCATCCTGCATTCTTCTGGTGCCAGAGGCCAGGTTGCGGATGAGATCTTTGCAATGGGCTCTCAAGCTCCAGTGGTCTCAGTCCTCTGGCAGGATGTCGGACCCTGTTCAGATGCCGTCCTCAGTCACCCAGGACCTTCTGTGGTGGGCCGACGAAGGCAATCTGATGAGGGGGGCTCCATTTTGGCTACCCTGGCCAGAGGTGACGATCGTGACGGACGCAACCCTCACGGGATGGGGAGCTCATGCCAACGAGTTGACAGTCAGCAGTCGTTGGTCTCCGTCGGAGTCCAGACTCCATATCAATCTGTTGGAGCTGAGGGCATCAGGCTAGCCCTGAAGGCTTTTCTGCCGACTGTGCGAGAGAAGAATGTCCTGATCCTGACGGACAACACGGTGGCCATGCACTACCTCAACAAAAAGGGGGGGGCAGGGTCACTTCCTCTGTGCAGGGAGGCAATGCAGCTCTGGTTCTGGGCAATCCAGCAGGAAGTTTCGATCTCGGCAGTTCATCTGGCCGGAGACGAAAACGAGACGGCGGATGCTCTGAACAGGCAGAGCGTGATCTCTCACGAGTGGGAGTTGGCTCAGGAGATTCTCCTGGAGATCTTCGCCCTTTGGGGACCCCTCAAGTGGATCTCTTCTCCTCCAGTGTCAACCGGAAGTGCGCGAGGTTCTGCTCGAGGGAATTTCCTCCGAAAGGAGCCTTAGGAGACGCGTTTGTGGTGGAGTGGTCATTCCCACTGCTGTACGCGTTTCCTCCAGTCCCCGTCATCCCGCAAGTACTGCGGAGGTTACTGAGGTTCGGTTCCCGGATGATCCTCATTGCTCCGGCGTGGGTCCGGAGGACGTGGTACCCGGACCTTCTTGACTTGTCCATCTGCCCTCCACGTCATCTTCCCTACCGAGACGATCTGTTCTCACGGGAGGGGAGTCAGGTTCTCCATCCAGAGGTCAGATCCCTCAACCTTCACGCTTGGTTTCTGAAAGGTTGAGGTATAAGGATTGGGACCTCCCTGAAGACGTGATGGAGGTGTTGCTCTCGGCCAGACGGCCAGCAACAAAGTCCCTGTACCGTTGCTGTTGGCGTAAGTTCTGCGACTGGTGCAGGGTTAAGAATGTGGATCCTTTTTCATGTGACAGTCCTGTAGTTCTGTCTTTTTTGCTTTCTTTGGCCCACAGGGGCCTGCAAGTGGGTACCGTTAAAGGTTACCTGGCGGCGCTGTCCATATTTAAGTGCTCGTCTGAAGAGTGTTCCTATTTTAAAATTCCTTTAATTTCTCAGTTTCTGAAAGGGCTCACTAATGTGTTCCCTCCGTCACCTTTCGAGGTGCCCGGTTAGGATTTGAACCTTGTTCTCAAGTTTCTAATGGATGCTCCGTTTGAGCCTTTGCATTCATGCCCTTTGAGACTGTTAACTCTAAAACTGTATTTTTGGTTGCGGTCACTTCCCCTCGCAGAGTGAGTGAGTTACAGGCACTTTCAGTTAAGCCATCCTTCACTGTGTTTCATAAGGACAGGGTTGTCCTTAGAGTTCGTCCTTCCTTTCTTCCGAAGGTGGTGTCGGAATTTCATTTAGGCCAGAAGGTTGTTCTTCTGGCGTTTTATCCTCCTCCACATCCTGGTAAGGAAGAGGAGAGGCTCCATAGGCTTGATCCTAAGAGAGCGTTAAGCTTTTATATTTCACGCATGTCCCGGGTCAGAGTGGACGATCAACTCTTCATTGGTTACGCTGGAAAGCCTTTTGGGACAAGCTGTGACGAAACAGACTTTGTCTCGCTGGATTATTTTGGCTATCTCTGAGTGTTACCACTTGGCGGGTAAGGACCCACCTGTCGGCTTACGGGCCCATTCTACCAGGGCTATGCCTGCCTCTACTGCCCTACAGAGGCATGTTCCTATTCGTAACATCTGTGATGCAGCCACCTGGGCTTCCGTACATACTTTTGTACGTCACTACTCCTCGATTCCATCCGGGGGCAGAAGACTGGTGCCACACGTTCTGGGAAAAAACTACAACTACGGGTGTCGTCCGTCCTACTTATAACATCCAGTTACGTCGGCCGTCGGAGGAGGTCCTCGAGGGCGGCGTATCGTCGTCATCGACGCAGGACGCAGACGCTGAAAGATTTTCCGAAGCAGCACAGCTGTGGTGATTACTGTCATAGATATGGAATACGTCGTCTGACAATCCCATCGAAAGAACATTACCAGGTAAGAGAGTAACTTGTTCATCTCATCACCACGAGGACAGCACAGCAAAAATGACATTAAATCTAATCCTCACAATATGCTAAGCACTCAGTGCACTATCATTCTAGTAGATTAGTTCATGAACCTTTTAGTTATTTCAAGATGTCGTTTAACTAATTTCTTTACAAAAATATTTGTTATTCGCATGTTCCCAACCATGGGGGAATATTAAAGTGTAACAAACTGAAATATTATCATAACTACGCATACCCCTATCCCCACATTGTTGTATGCTGATCCTCTGGATTCATGGAGCGTATGAGGTCACTGAGAGAGTGCTGTGTGAGTGCATGTAATTTTTAGGTTTGAACTAGGTTCCAGCCCAGGCAGTTGCAGATGTAAGCCTGGGCGGTGGGTGCCAGTGGGTCCCCCTGCAGGCTCAGCCCTGTTCCTGAGCTACGAAAAGAATACAGAGCAAGGCACCAAAAGCATTACCCATCTTACCCTAGCATGAGCTCCACATTTTGGCAAATTCATCTGTATTTTCAATTAGTTAGTACAGTACTCTCTTCCAGGTTGCCCGCTTTGGCATCTCCTTCAACCATGTATCAAAGTGTATCGAATTTTAAGTCTTTGAAAATCTTGCAAATAATACTTTGGCCACAGCCATGCCTCATACAATCCATTTCCTTGCATAAGTAGATCCATTGCCTTGGCCTCCAAAGACGTTCAGAATTTCTAAAGAAAAATTGAGTTAGAGTCTACACCACACTGTTAACTCTGCTCTAGCAAATACTTCTTTCCACATTGTTGCAGTGGTTGGGTACTCCGGGAAAATGTGTGCATAACTAGTGTTGGGTGAGAGACCTCTCTAGCAATGTAAGGCTTGCTTGCATCCCACTTGTGCCTATTGCTCAGAGTCCAGCACAAGCTCATTACGATTTTAAGATGTATGTGGCATAGTCATCTCTCTGGGTTTCTTTTACTGTATCCAGAAAGTTGGAATCCTGCATCTTGCAAAAATGCACCAAATTGCAGTTCCCGCCCCTAGTCCTGAGAGTTTTTAGTAGATTGCAGAGTCGGCCCCCCAGCACATCTTTGTGAGAGTATAAAGGCCTCAACTCTGGTGAAACATCCTCACTGATGTTTTTGAGTAGGTCCTGAATTAGACTTGCTGATGCTAAGGGCCTTTCATCCAAAGCCCTGCATAGAACCTGATTCTAGCATTGGTCATTGTCAGCTTGGACCTAGGCTGGAGAAATGTTTCTCCAGATCTTTCTAGGGAACCATGCAGACTGCCGGCCACGCCGCTTTTATCTGCATAACACTCAAATGATGTCATATAAGCAAAAATAAAAGTGCCATTTATCAAAATGATGGAATTGAGCCATATGAAAGCACTATTATGTTGGGCCTAATCTCCAGCATCACTTTTGTAAAGAGACCCAAAGAACAAACTGCCATTTATGATTCTTTGCTGGAATGTTATCTTTGAAAGAAATTAATTCCCCCCCCCCCGCCAGTTGCACCACTAAGCACAAAACCTCCACCCATTTCTCCTAACCAAAGTCATGATACCAGAAGCTGCATTGGGGTAGAATTAATGCTTTGTTATGGTTACTTACTAGTATTTATACCGCAAACCACTGCCCTTTGTATGGTCGCATGGTGCTCTGGCGGATCTGAAAGAGCAGGGGGCGGGTTAGGTTAGTGGGGGGGGATCGGTCAAATGCCAAATAACTTTGCTGTTTGGTTGATTTATGCAGATTGGGAGTTGCATGAGCTACGTGTGTGGGTCAGTTTTTAGTGTTATTTGTCAAGACCATAGAGGTTTTTGTTTTTTTTAACGAGAAGGGAGCATTCTGTGCTTGTGGTTCTACTATGAATTGGCCAGTACTGCAGTGTATACGTTGATTGTATGGGTGTTTGATATCTATTTGGAGGGATGTTAAATTACTATGGATGTCTTAGTTCTTTGTATGGGTATTGAGACACAGAAGTTGAGAATGTAAGTGCAGGAAGGTTAGTGGAGGGCTCAGTAGGAAAATTGCAGCATCCATCCAATGCCCTACTTTAAAAGAAATGTTGAATCCTCCTCTCCTTCCTGTAGCCTTTAATTGCTGCAGAGAAGTTCCTGGTTTGCGGTCCAAGCCTCGCCAGTGTCTTTGGCTGAGTTGATCAAATGTTGACAAAAGTGTTCCAGAACATTTGATATGTAGTTTATTTAGAAAATAAAAGAATTTATTTAGAAGATAATAATTTCAGTCATACATGTTTTATGACCGAACGGCACCATAGCTTCATCTGCCTGTTAACCTCTATGTTCAGGCTCAGAGATGAGCTGAGATTGAGGTTAAGGGTAAACAGTACACATTTGGCCAGCTTGATCAGATCTTCCAACTATCTGAACTGACGGCCAGCACACTTGTAATGGTGTTTTCCGTACACCCCACCTAATGAAGGCCAGAGTACAGTTCATTATATAACTGGAGAATGAGCCAAAGTACTTCGGTTTGAGCACTGCACCAAAGGTATGTGTTTATGAAAAGATATGGTAAAAAGCAGATGAACTTCATAGAACATTGCACCTTGCTAGCTCAAAACACATATTTATCCTCTGAGTAATTAAACAGTCTCAAAGTAACTTTATTAGTGAATTCTGACAGCACTCTGCCAGATACAAAGGAGGGAGATGTTCACATATTAGTTACTTTCCAAATTCTTGAAATACACACTGAGAAATATAATCTACTATATATATTATATTATAATATGACCATTTTGTTTGTTTAGCAGGCTATCAAATCCTCAATTCTGATGATATTTTAAGGATGGACCAAGAATTGAAATCTAGTTCGATGGATCATTATGTTGCAGAAGGAGAAGAACCCTGCACTGATCCTATCCAGGGTAAGCTTCCGGCTGCAAGAGTTGTTTATGTGTTACTGGTTCAGGCAGGCATTGGACAACTCAAAGCAGCCCAATAATTGATATAAGAGAAAAGACTCAGTGGAAGCATGTGTATAGTCAATGAAGCAAACATGTGCACATGATGTTTGTATGTGTCTTTCCGCAGGTATATACCTAGGAGTGTGTATGTGTGGCTTTCATGCAAATGATAATGTGTTCAGATTGGGCATCAGAGATCGTTTAGCAGTTTGAAACGTGTACAGAAACTGAAATGGTGCCTCCGAATAAAGTCAATACGTTAGTGAAAGACCACCAGGGTTACGGAAGATGCGAAACAAATGGCGAATATGGCAGAGCTACAGTAAAGATTTTAAACAGTTTTAGTATCCCTTCGGGTGCAATTCACTATGATCTTTGTAAGCAGACACTGGACAATAACATAATAAGTTATTCAACTGGATGTTAAATGTAAACTAAAACAACAATGGGAAGCAGACATGGGTTGAAGGCAGCGTGACAGGGTCCAGGATGGACCCTGTTCGGGTGGAGTCGGGACACCTCCGAACCTGGGGAATGCAGTAAAACCAGGGCCAAAGCCAGAGCCATCCCTGTCCCAAAATCAGGGTGCAGGAGTTGTGGCACGTTCCCTAGTCCCTGAACCGCCCGCACGTGCCTTGATTAGAAACACCTTTACCACTTTCTGTCATACTATGCCTACCCATGCTGTTTCTGAGAAAATAAATGTGACCCTCGACACGTGTTTCACCGTTTTAGGATAATGACGGTTCTTCAGGAGGGATAAACCTTAGTTTCGACTTGCTTTCCAAAGCAGCTACATTCTGCAAAACAAAACAATAAAAAAAAACATTCAGTTTGTAACTGTTGTGTAACGCATAATAACATCTCAAAGTAAGTAAATACTAAATTATGCTTTCTGAGTTCTGGACTGGCATATGCAGTACTGTGATAGAAAATATACTCACTATTATATATATTGCGTTGTTTTCCAAATGAATTAGCAAGTAGAAATTGAAGTTAGCTGACTTTGACTTGCTTGTCAGTAAACGTTCTTGGTGTGGCAAAGTGTTTGTCCTAAAAAAAAGAAAACGTGAGTAATCTAAACTTGAGTTCACAAACCCGTCGTATTTGTTCTTATTTGATTATAGCTCTGTCTTTTATAAGATCAAAATATTATATCTCACCTCCTGCTTACCTTGTGTTTTTGTAAGCGTAGTTCAAGATGTGAATTTCACTGCTGCGGCATGATAATTGGCAGTGGACTGTTGTGAATGCTGCTCATTTAGAGCAGTGTAAGAACTTCTGTTGACCAGCAGTTCCGCTCTTGGCCTGTTAACAGTTTTGTGGTATGTTTTATTGAGGTGTCTATGATCATATCCTCACTCATGCTTGCTTTATTGAGGTGTCTGTGATCATAGACACCTCAATAGAACATACCACAAAACTATTAACACACTGTACCGTCTCCTGGACAGGGCAGATCCCAAGAAAAAAGAAAGATACATGACTGAGTGGGAGAGGGACCTGGGACGGGAAATAGAGGTGGAGGAATGGACAAAAATATGGACCAGACTGCATAAAAGCTCACAATGCATCACAAACGGGGAGGGGGGCTACACATTTTGCTATAGATATTATGTGACCCCGGTCTAAATCAACAGAGCTAACCCACATCTCTCGGACCAATGCTGGCGGGGATGCGCCACCCCCGGTTCATTATTTCACATGATATGGACCTGCCCAAAGGCGGAGGCATACTGGAGGGAGGTGATTAAACACATTAAGGACATCACGGGACTCACTATTCCTTGGGACTCGGGGATCGTTCTCCTAGGGGAAACAGAGGAAGGGGCATTACCGATCTTAGGTCACATACCTCGTTTGTGTACGCACTTACTCCTTGCAGCGAAAATTGCCATGGCCCGTCTGTGGAAGCATGAGGAGGGACCCTCAATAGCATTATGGTGGCACAAATGTTGGGACATTGCAGTAGCAGAAAAGGTGACTGCGATCCGGAACAACTCATTCACCAAAAACATGAACATCTGGGATCCTTTCATGGACTATGCAACGAGATTCCCGGCCCTGTCCAGAAGGCCACCACTCACCAGATGGTCACAAAGCAGCCCCCTCTGCTGACCAACTCAGAACCCTCAATCACAGTCACCCTTCCCAGAACTCTTGACAACTCTGCTAAACCCAAATGAATTATCGGACATTCGAGCTGGGCCGTCCACAGACTATTTTCTTATCCTCCATATGAACTTATATTTCTGATTATTGTGATTATTGATCAATTTCTGTTGTTGATGTATTGATTACTTTGTGCACCTTAATAAAATTTTGTTATGAAAATAAAAATAAAAAACTATTAACAGGCCAGGAGCGGAACTGCTGGTCAACAAAAGTTCTTTAACTCCTTCAGACTACTTCAACAAAATTAGATTCATCACCACCTACACTTCTAACACTAAAGACATCAAAAAAATATTGAAGAAAAGTGGTAGGTAATGGTAGGTTAGAGACTCCTTAGAAGAAGCGAGCCAGATAGAGTCCCTCAACTATAGCTAGCATTAGGTATTAGGTTTTACTGAGTGCAAGTTTGAAAACCTCTGTCATAGAGACGCCTGGGGTATGGTGAAGGGAGCCCATGTCAGGTCGAGAGAGGGAAGCCCATTAGTGAGCAATACCCGTAACCGAAGCAGAGTAAAAGTAATACATTTTGTCCTTTGGGAAATAAAGACTCTTGAACTATCCTTCAGAGTCTGGAAGTTTGTACTGCCATCCGCAACAGCAGACGGAGAGAGATACACAGCTGCATCTAAAACATACCTTGGTACACCAAACAGCATTTTGGGATTTTTAAAATGATATTATAATGATTTTAAAATGAAATAATCACTAGGGTAAATCCAAGTTTTTGCCATACAATATCAGGGATCGATATAATGATTTGATGATGGTCAGTTGTCTTGCTGACTCAGGGACCACTTCTGTGGACAAACGTTTCCCTTCCTGTAACTTGCCAGACAGCACTGCGAGCTGACGGTAGCTCTTGCTGTATACTACTCGCTTCCTGCAGGAGGCGGAGCTTGCCATGGCCATGTGGCGGATCACGTGACCCTTGTCAATATTTCTTGACGGCCCAGCCACCCTTGCGGCGTTAAGCCCGCAGCGGGGACAAGGGCGCAGCATTGATAGTACTGTTTGTCTGCTGATTGGCTCTGGGAGGCCGGAGGAGATCCTGTGTGTACTCTTGGTGCAGTGGCAAGTTTCCGTATATATTACAACTTTCCTGCAAGATTTCTGCAATTCTGGTGTATTAGCCTATTAAGTAGGACACTGGGAGACTGTGGAGGAGTTCTCTTTGATCTCAGGTATTCTCCTACAATTACTGCTATTTTAGGTTTCAACCCTTTATGGTTGCTAATTGGGACCTTTTATGTTTATCTACACTCCGAAAGAAGGGATCACTCTTGGGTCATTGCTTTGTTTAGTTGGACATTGGGGAGGAGAGACGGACTAAGGCTGCTCCTCAAGCCATCGGGTGTTCCCAAGGCAGTGCAAACATAATATATATATTTTTCAAATTCATGCTATATTGAATCTGATATTTGCTGAATGTCGTATATATTTTAATATTCGGGGAAGTGCTTTGGTAAAGTGTTTTGGGCTGCCGTCTCGCTGTCTAGCGTTCTAGCTCACAACGAGGCGTTTTAGTGGAGATAAGTTTTATCTACTCAAAGTGTTCTTGTGTTGTGCTTTGGAAAACATTTCTTAGTTATACTTGTCTACTATCTACTTATTTTTTGTATAGTTTGGGCTAACATGCAGTCAAGATTACCCTCCCTGAAAACGGGGATGCCTTTATCCATTCAACCAGTTCGCCTTAAATTTTCTGGTAACTCTGTAATTACTGCTCAAAAGAAACCAGCACTCACTTTGTGTTCGACCGTAATGGTAATAAAGTACCCTTTAAAGGGCCACCACTGCCTGATATTCGGCAATTCTGTAAAGAAACACACAAGGTCACTAAGTCTGATATTTTGAGTGATATTCCACCCTTGCAACCCGAGTGTCTGACTAAGTCAGTGCAGAGTAATTATACGCCATGTTTTCATCCTAAAGTCAGACCCCCTCCTCCATCCTTGCCTGTGTCGTGCATTTCTCTGTCTGACAGCGTGCTTTTACATAATTTGCCGCCTTCAGCCCCTGCTCCTCCTGAGGCCAACCCAGTTGCTTGTGTGCCTTCTGATGTTGCGGTAATCAATTTGGACTTGAATGAGTCGGAGTTTTCCCAACAACTACTATCTGAGGGATCTCTCCTGAACTTGTCACACTCTCCAGTTATGTTCTCAGAGATTGATCTAACTGTTCGGCCATTGAAGCCTCATATCTTGTTCCCACGCCACGGCGTGGTGCAGAGCCGATGGTGTTGCCTGTTAAGGTAGATGCGGAAGTAGCAACCCAGAATATGATCAATCTCACCTTGTCTGCTATGCATGTGTCATTACAAACGTTATCTAAACTTTTTGACTCTGTAGTTAACAATATGTGTGATCACTCTCAAAAACTGGATACAATTCTAGCATGGCAAGAGAATGCTACTTCTTTACTTCGAGCAAAAAACACTCCCGTTTCTAGCCGTGATGAACCAAATGTTCGCCCTTTGGCCATAACCGCCTCGCTGGGTATTCAAACTTCATTTGAGATACATGTATCTGCTCGTCCTAAATGTGCTCAATCTTCTATGGCTAAGACTCCTCTAACTCTGGCGGTGCCACTCATTGACGGCATCATATTGAACACTATGGATCCCGCCACTTTACCTCCGGTAACCTCTGTTGCTGCTCTGCCAAGTGTTGGAACCAGTTCGTCAGGGAGTGTGCCTTATACAATATTTACCCCTAAGGCCCTCTCTGACGTTTCAAAACCTCCATCAAAACCCTTGTGTAAAAAATCTAAAAATCAAGCAGCAGCTAAGAGGAACAGCTCATCTAAAACGAAGAGCTTTCTTCGTAACGTTCATGTTCCTCAAAAAAGTGCTCTTATTGCTTCTTCAGCGGTATCAAAAAAATATCACCAATTGGCCGCAGCACGTCTATCTGCCCCCGTTTCTGTGGGCTTTCTCAGTATTCCATCCTATGCCCTGCTTGATGCTTTGGTCGAAGCGGTAGTAGCAGTGGATGAACCCTCCATTACCAAGCTAGTGCCGGACAAAGTTACTCCTACAGGCCTGTCCTCCGCAAATGAACGAGGCATGACCTTGCCCCTGGAGTTCCATCGGCAAGAAATTTGCCGTTCCGTTGATACATACGTGTCTGGTAATGCTTTGTCTGCTCAAAACCTACTATCTTGCACTCATTTATCTTTACCTAATTGTCTTCCTAAACCAGTGGTGCTGTCAACTCCATCAGTGACATCTGGCACGGGTGGAACCGCCCACCCTTCTGTGCCGCTTGACAAGCCAACGGCAGCCTTTTTATCTCTACCTGTACCTCAGGAGCTTTCTGGTGCATCTAAACAATCTCTTTTGGTGGAGCTTGCCCCTGATCTCCTTGAACTTTTGCAGGTAGCCTTGCAAAAAGAAATTAAATCAACCTCCCCCAATGTCCCTGTCCCCCCGGCGATTGGAAAAGGACCCCCGCCCTTTCGGCCTTTACAAAAGCGACCAGCCAATTTTTGCCTGGTCCTAAACTGCAAACCTCTCCCATGTCCACAATATGTTTTAAACTGCAACTCCATCTCGAGCATTTTCGCTGATGTATTAGCATTGGAAGATATTAGCTCACATGATCTAACTTTGGTGGATTTTTTTTATAAATGCAATCCGCATGCAGTTCGCATTTGGATGCAATCACGAGTAATTCAGAACGCCATATGGTCTGCTAGAAGTCATTTGTACGAATTGGGCTTTGTTCTCTCCCTAGAGCCTAATGACAGTGCTCAATTTCTCAAAGAGCAACAACCCTCCATTTCTACTCACTCCACTAACTATGAAAGTCGTTTCCAGGAGCTGAGAGGACCAAGATTTCTGTCTGAGACTTAGGGGCCGATTCATGGAACAAACGTGCGCCGAAAATCCATGCGCAAGCAGGCGCAAGGGAGCGCAAGCGTGAGAAATGCAGCGCACGCGTGCGATTCAAGGAAGACGCTGCGCGTGTTTCCCGCTGTCCGTGCGCCCAATCCAGCCATGGCGCACGCAGGCATACATGGCGTGCGCTACGCGTACAGCAAAAGCATACATAGCGCGGCGCACACAACCAAAGTGGGCGGAACAGTGGGTGTAACACGCGGAATGGGGAACAACGCGTGAAAAAGAAGGCGTAACTGGGGAAGTACTGCAGGGGACTACACGGAACGCCCACACGCACGCGAACAACCCGTATTCATGGATCCGAATACGGGAAACCCGCGCACGGCAAAAGCCGCACACAGGCGTCAACATGTCCGCCACACGAAGGCAGGCGGAAGCGTCCCCGCGCACAGTACAAAAGTGCGCGCAAACAACAAACACGTATATATAGCTACGATGAATGCCCCATTTGTCGCAGCACCGATCGTTGGACACCGCAGGAGGAGGAGAATAGCCAGGGCACGCATTTTCGCACCACGGACAAGCCTTTTTGGGATGCCTGACGACCAGGTCTATGGCAGGTATAGGTTTCCACCCCATATCATCCTAGACCTGGTCAGGGAGTGGGAAGATGACCTTACATCTCCCACCCTTTGCTCCCAAGCATTGAGCCCCTTGGAGAAGCTGCTCAATGTCCTGCATTTTTTGGCCACTGGGTCATTTCAGCGGACTACTGCCATAGTGGGGGGGTCTCACAGGCCACGCAGTCACGCTGCCTACACCAGGTACTGGCAATTATGACAGCGCGCCCCTCAGTCCGCAGGCACATATACATGCCCAGAACACCAGCAGAAAGGCAGGCCGTTGTCCTGAATTTTTTCAGGGTGGCACACTTCCCCAAAGTGCTTGGTGCCATAGATTGCACCCATGTGGCCCTACGTCCACCTAGGGCCACTGAGCACATCTACCGAAACCGCAAGCACTGGCATTCCATCACTGCACAGGTGGTATGCGATGCAAAGGGAATCATCACCTCTGTCTATGCATACTACCCTGGCTCCACCCATGACAGTTTCATATACAGAATGTCCACCCTGAGCCGGGCCCTGGAAGCTGGGCAGCATGGCGACACATGGCTCCTAGGTGAGTACAAATGCCCTTGCACATGCATGCAAGTCACACACAGACAAATACCCAAACCCTAATAATCTCAACTATTATCACCTCCCCAGGGGACAGTGCCTACCCTCTGAGCAACCACATGATGACGCCAATCCGGAACCCCACCACCCCATCCCAGGTAAGATACAACGCCGCCCATATTGCAACTAGGGCCATAGTGGAGCGCACATTCGGAGTGCTCAAGTCACGTTTCCGCTCCCTTGACTGCTCTGGCGGGCAACTACTCTATGCACCACCAGTAGTGTGCAGGATCATTGTGGCAGCATGTGTCCTGCACAATGTTGCAACACAGCAGGGCGTCCCGGTGGACATGGTGGTGCCCCCACATCCCCAACCACAGGCACAGGTGCTGCCCATGGGAGGGGACAGGGCGCGTGGCGAGGAAGCCCGGACCCAGCTTGTGGCCACATTTTTCACCTAAACTCCTACCCCTGCGGAGTGCACACAGGCCTGGCACATACCAGGTGACAATCGATGATGACAAAGAGACAGTCAACTGTCACAACCCTACCACCCTGAGATAGTTGCCATGGAAGTGCCACATCGTCTGCATCCCTAGCTACTTAAACACAAGCTATCCTGTGTGACCAAAAGGCACACATATGACATATGACATGATATGGCCTATACACAAGTATTTCAAGGTGCGATGAGGCAGGGAGGGGGGAACAAGGGAAGACAGACAACGGTACTACTAGGCCAGGTGTCATTTAGATTGTGCAAGTGCAGGGGTAGGGGGAAGGGAAAAGTGCAAGGGGAAGGGGAGGGGGGGTGTAGTACAGGGGAAATAGACCAAAAAACAAATACATAGGTCAGCTGGTGGCAACTGCAAAGGTAAGTGCAGACAAGTGCTGGGAAGGGGGGGCTGTAGGGATAGAGAGACAGTACCGCAGTGCAGGGGTTGCCAGGGAGGCAGTGCAAGTGGAGAGTGGCTGGGCCAGGGACCGAGGTCGGTGAGATTGGCCCAGTTGCAGATCCAGTGACGAATTCCGCAAGGGAGAGGCAGAGAGAAAGCAGAAGCAAAGAGGAAGGTCTTGAGGTGCTTCCCGAACCGGAGATGGTTCCCCTCAAGTTCAAGTGAGGCAGGAAGGCTGTTCCAGAGGGAGGGCCCTGCCGCGGAGAGAGATCTACCCCAAGGTAGTTGCTCTGAGAAGCGGATGACCCTGACATGCAAGGTGTTCATTACACACACCTGCAAAACAGGCCATGGCCATCACTGTTATGTCACTCAAACCCTCCCAAACCACAACATGACATGGCAAGCAATACCCATACACCAACACAGTAACAATAAGGTACACATTGCCATGTCCAAAATGTACAGTGGCATCAGACAATGATGCCTGACCTGGAATCAGATGAAATGACAGACCAACAACCTCCCACCCAAAATAAGTCATTTCCAAATGCATTACAAGAGTTGTAGACGTAACATAACAATGAATGCCTGTCTACATGCACATTGTGCATTGCAAAATCAACACTGCAGCTTCTGTGTGCTGTGTCCTACTCCTGCAACACACTGCTCAGCGCACAGCACAGTGAACAGCCATTGTGTGTGATGCACACCCTGAGTATCACATCTAAGCGACAGACCACATCAAAAAGCAAATTAGGCATGTACAGGATCCATAATTGGTCACAGAACATGTGCTGCAGGGACACAGTGGCCACCAGAAGGCAAACAGTGTACACGTGGATATGCAAGGGTGGGAGTACATGTAGTGCATCAGAGTGCAAGTGTGTGGGTCTGCAAAGACATGCACTCAACATATGCATGTGCACTCAAGTGACCATCAGTGTTCTCTACACATCACATGTGAACATTCACCATGTGTACACCCCAGCATGTCAAACCACAACTATCCCCTCGCACCTGAAAGGTAAACACAACACATGAACAGGCATTGATCAGCAGAACACAACATGTACATAGGATACCACCATTACAATGTCAGAGTTCCCATCACACTGCAGGGCAAGTCTCAAGTATCAACAACAACCCCCCCCCCTCCCTCACAAATGACCATGACCCACTAAACAACTGCACCTGGGTCATGGAGCCTTCAACCCTCAATTCCACCTGGCCACAGGATCACCTTTACCCTTCGTCACCATCTCCCACCTTGTGTGTAAAAAGGTGCCTGCACCCTCAGAATCCACACTCATTTCCAAAATCACAAAATCCAAGGCATAAAAACGAACCAGAACACCCTCCAGTAGATGACTTGACGTAGCAGTACCTCACAAAGGCCAAGTACTACCACAATGATGCAACAACCAAGGTAGCACAGTAAAACAATGTCACAACAGGATGTGAACCATGTGTGGTACATAACATAGGATGATGCACCATGAACGGATGTGTACTGTCACAGCTCCCATGTACAGGCGCGGGAGTGTCACAAAACAACCACCCCACCGTGTCCCGGGTGCCTGCAAGGTCAAACTCACACAGGCCCCTGAGACCCTGGTGGGGAAGGAGGTTCAGGGATATGCAGTCGGGACAGCTGTTGGCACAATGGATAACTGGAATGAGTGGCAGGAGAGGGGAGGAGGAATGACACATGAAAGTAGGGAATGCACGAAAATGTACTACCTGCATGAACACATACACAATCCAAACAAACTTGGACATCATTGTCATGGCCTTCTGTAGTCCAGGCTTAGGAGTGGTACGAACCAACCACCCCCTCTAGGGTTTTGGCGCCTGCAAGTTCGGGGCTTACACAGGCATCCGCAACCCCAGCGGGGAAAGAGGGTTAGGGAACGTTGCTTGGATAGGTACGGGAAGCAGGAACACCGGGTAGAGGGTACAGAGTTCAAAATTGCATAGGATTCCGGGTGATTAGGGGGAAAAAAACATACCAAATTGAATCACACATACATCCATGCATTAGTGCACCCCCCAGCAAGCCTATGCAGAGCAGTTTGAAAGAAAAACAACAAGACACTTAGCTCTGGTTTTGAGTGCTGGCCTCCTGCCTGCGCACTCTCAGGTCCGGTTACAGGAGCACTGCAATGCTGCAAAGAGAGCCACAGTCAACAACCTGTACGTGCCAATTACACAAAAACACACCACCAAACATGCCCCATAGCAACAAACTACTCTACAAACAGACAATCTGGTGTAGATGCTTCGTACCCATATATAACATTACCCCTGTGACGGGTCATACACAGTCAATGCAGTAAGTCAGCCGCCGGTGGGTGCGTGGCAAATGGAACACCAATGTGTCACAATTCACACAACATGCAATGTTCCCTGGGTAAGCAGACAGACCCATATAGCAAGCCATGACTTCAGAGCAAGTTGCGTACCACCATGACCGAAACACAGTTGGCAGTGCATTTATCATAAAGTACATGGAAATGAAATGCACTGCACCCGAGTATGTCCCTTGCTGTATGTCCCTGTGAGCTGCCCCTTTTCATGTCTCGGAAGGCTACATGGTTGATATAAGTGCCTCAATGGACCTTGGTGTACCGGAGGGTATGTGCCACTGCCCCTGCAGGTGTCCCAGACAACCTTACAATCAACAGCCATCAGTCCACCAACACATCTGAGCTGCATTGTGTGCTTCAACACCAATATTCGTCCAAGCTCACCCTCAGTGCTGTGACTAAGCCTGCATGTGCAACTCGCCTGGTGCAAGCTTTGCTGTGTTGTGGCCCCCCTGTGCTGCTCACCTTGCCTGGAGTTCCTTGGAACACGTCAGCAGTTCTAGGATGTAGGTCTGCAATCCCTGTGCCTCTGCTTGTGCACACATGTGCATGTGGGCACCAACAAACGTGTCCAGAATTTCGTCGTCCAATGGGCCATGTCTGCTGGCAAAGGTGCTCTGGAGGCTCATCCCCCTGCAGAAAGGGCATGAAACACATGATTAATGCTTCAAAGTCATCTGTGGGTGTCTCTTCAGGCATCTCATTACTTGACCATGTCAGAGAGTCACATCATAAATCAAACCATCAGTCCGTCTTTCACATCCAAAGTGTGGAACACTATCTACAGCATGAATTGCAACAAGCACGTGTACAGTAAAGATAAGAAACATACTACACAATGCATAGCAATTAATGTACACATTAATCATGAAACACCCCATCTAGCAAAAGCTGTACAGTGGACAATAACACCAAAATCATCCCCACTAGGGGTGTAAACACAAGTCACACAGCACCAGACATGCCACAGATATGACCGTCCAAAGCCCTTGTGTAAAAGTTTGTGACACTGAACCATCCTTGCGAGCTCATGGATAAGGGAGGCAGGAGTGGCATATGTGAGTCAAGGACCCCAAGCAGCAAACACATACACAAGACAAGCCTGAAGGGCACAGCTGGAACAGACAGTGGATGCCTTCAAAAGCCACAAAGCACCGCACCGTCACATGAAAGCACAATAGACAAGCAATTTTAAACTATATTAACTATTAACTAATTACACTAACTATGGAAAACCTACATTACCTAATTAAACTAACTATCAAACAGAAACTTAACTAAATAAACTAAAAGAAAAATCAAAAATGGCCACATACGACCCGGGGGGAGGGGAGGCACCCAGGAGGGGGGAGGTACAGGGTGCTGCTCAACATCCACATGCGATGATGCTGAGCCAAAAAAAAAACCTCCATGGGCTCAACGCCTGCACAGCCCGATCTATGTGGGAGATAGATGGTCGTCCGAGTCTGGCTCATCCTGTAAAGGAGGATGTGGCACAGTAGCCTGGCCACGCCTAGCCGCAGCTTGCCCCTCATCGGCAGCAAGTCTGCCGGACGGGTGAGCCTGGTTCTGTGTGGCGATGTGACGTAGGTCTGCATGCAGAACCTCACGTGATACACGTGCTTCCTCTTGCAAGGTAGCACGTGTAACACGGAGTTCCTCCTGCAAGGCCTGGCTGGACAACCGCTGCACCTCCCGGCAAGCCTGTAGCTCAGCCGAGATGGTACGCTCAAGCTTTGCAAACCTCTCCTCTGCCTGCTGCCTCTGGGACATCATAAGGACACCCAGAGTGGATCTGAGGGAAGCATACTCCTCCCTCAGGGCATCCATGTGCGCCTCTGCGTGAGCAGCAATTGCTTGACGCAGAGACGACATTTCAGCCTGGCGTGCCCTGTCTGAGGCCGCCATGCCTAGCCTGAGCGAGCGGGCCGTGGACCGTACCGCCTGCTGCTGGAGAAGCACCTTCCTAGCAGGGGGAGCACAGATCGGGCCACACGCTCCATGCTCTCAGCGATGTTCTCCATATCTGCCCCCTGCCGTTCTGCATTGGCAGTAATGTCTTGCTCCCACTCAGTATACTGCGGTTGAGCGCGGCGACCGCGTTGCCGGGCTTGACACCTGCGGGACCCAAGGACCGGGGGTCCTCGCTGTGTTGGAACCGCCCGCGGCTGCACGACTACATGCCCCCGTCGACGTGATGTCCCAGGCACATCAGTGACTGGTGTGGAGGGTGACCCTGCGTCCCGATCCACCAAGGGCGGAGTAACAAAGACTGTCTGATCCCTCAGTGCAGGTGTCGGAGACAGAGGAGTGTCCGCATCAGAATCACTCACCCCTGACACATGGACTTGATGCTCATCCAACTCAACATGGACGTCAGAGTCGTCATCAAGGCTGGACTCATAGGCAGCCAGAGACAAGATGGACTGTAGCACTTGGGGGTTTTCGTGGCCTACCACCCCACGACCCCCAATAGCGCCGGGTTGATGTAGTGGTAACAACCCTGTGTCTGGCATGACAACACCTTCCTCCGCCTCCATTGCATCATCACCTGAAAAATAGAGAGAAAAAAGGTCACTACACATGTCAGAAGCACACAACACACACACACCGACTGCAAACGCATCAGGCAGACATGTGACACACAACATATAACCTGGCATGCATGCTGGGTCAACTTTGAATTGCTTCTGTGATCAGACCTGTTGAAAGGTGGCAGTTTCCATGGAAGTGGGTCTATGCAGTGCAGAAAATGTGTACGCCACTCACTACCTACATGTACAAGGACTCCAAGGTGTGTGCCAGGAAATGTGAAGGCAGTGCAATGTCAAATTCAGACATCACGTGCATTGTGCATTCAATGTGTACCATATCTAGAAGCCAAGCACCCCTCCACCCCAGTACCAAAGCAGGGATGCCTAGCATGGTATCAAAAGGCTGACCATACACCTGTGTTTTGACAGGCAGTGTTGACTGGCATCAACAGCTTAATGTGATTCAAGTGACAACACTTCAAATGATATTGGGACAGTAAGCAGGACACATGATGAAAACTCTGGATTCCGCCCATGTGTGAAGAAGACACAACAACAGTTGGACAGAGTCATTGGCCATTGAACAGGCTGAGGCCTGTGAGCCACACAGATTGTCAGACCCTAAACATGTGTGCAATGCAGGACTGAGCCACAGTTGACATGGGAAGTCTGATGAGATGGCAGGCAATGTATGTAACCAAGGACTTGTATTACAGTGATCATCCACTCAAGGACACATAGGGGCATGCGTGCAATGCACATGGAGCATGAATGGGCACTCATGTCCCTGTGGGACATCTGACCTATGCACAGTACAAGTGAGATACCCTGCATCAAGTACTAAGGCTGTACCACACGGCATATGTTTGGCAGATTCTACGCTGGAAGTTAGCATCTACACAGGACGCATGAACAAGAAAGTACACATTGGCAAGATTGAAGAACACCAGTGCAAAGGTGGAACTGGGGTGCAGAGTGGCAGAGGAGGGGCAAGGGAGTCCCCGCATGCAGGCAGAGGAGACATGCATGACGGAAGCATTGCATTACTTACACATCAGAACCATGTACACGTCACATGTAGCGGCAATCATGCACAACACATCCCACAAGTAAAACACACACGTCCTCAACAAACACGCATCAACACTCACTGGACTGGGCATCAAAGTCCAGCATCTCTCCCACTCCTTCGACCAATTCAGGTGGTATGAACTCCGCAACGAGTTCCTCATGCGGAGTGAGCTCTTCCTCCTCTGGTGCAGGCCCACCGCCAGTCACCAGAGTCAAGTTTTAATTAGAGGCACGCTTAGCCTTAGTGCTGCGTTTGATGTCATTCCAACGCTTTTTGCACTCTTGCGCCGTGCGCACCTCATGGCCGAATGAACTGACATGTTCCGCAACATGCTTGCAGTGGGTGTCACGTTGGGCAGCTGTAGTCTGACTATTGGCACCCACTAGCATGTCACGGCTGTGGCCCCGCACATAGTCCACGAGGAAGTCCAGTTCCTGCTTACAGAAAGGCTTCTTCCTCGACGTGCAGGAGGTCGTGGCTGTGTGTGGGGTCCCAGCATGTGCTGCAGGTGCAACCTTCCTCCTCTTGGACTGTGGCGCAGACCCTGGCTGGCTAATGCCGCCCTGACCAGTATGGCCAGTGGGTTCGGTGGATTGAGCCAAGGGAGTGGCAGGTGGAGGGATGACCAAAGGCCTGACTTGTGTCAGTGGCTGCTGGGTGCCCACTAATGGACCCTGCGCAGCAACATCAGCTGTGGCAGGGTCATTGACCGCAACGGTCCTGGTTGGCAGACTCACAACCGGGGTGCTGTTGGGTGCATCTGCCCCTGCACTTGCCAACACCCGGCTGTTCGGGGCAGCAGATGACATGACTGCCCCAGGGACACGTGTCTTGGTCTCAGCAGCCCGGCCTGCCCCTATGGTTTCCCCCCTGGCCTGTTGGAGATCTACCAAGGGCTCTTCAAGTGCCAACGCAGCCTGCGCTGGCAGACCCCGAGCCTGGGTGGCGGTGTCCACAGCTGCACCTGCAGCTACCACTACCCTTGGGCCCGTGGCAGTCGATGGAACGGACTGCCGGGTCACACGGGCGCCAGTGCCAGATGCAGATGCAGAAGCTGCATCCCCCGGAACCACAGGGGGTGGTGGCATGACTGCACCGACACATGGCACAACATTGTGCTCAAGTGGCGCACCCCTGCCTCTTCCCCCTCTGTGGCCGCCCTGGACACCCTGGAGTCCCCCTACTCCCTGGTCACCATGGCCACGTCCCCGACCACGCCCGCCACGAGGAGGACGCCCAGCTGAGGCGCCCCTCACCTTTGGTGGCCTCCCAACCATGGCACAGATGTAGTAGTGCCGGCACAGATGGAGTGGTGCCAATGGGAGGTGTACACCACAATTGACCTGGGCAATTGGGGTGAAGGGGGTGGGAAGCAAGATGTTAACAGCCCCCCTGCACCTGCAAGGCTGTATGTGACCCCGGTGATGTAGTGACGGGTCACACAACGCTCAGGCACCCCAAAACTGCAGTAAAACCGTGCCCGCAACCCTGCAGCCTACGTGCGTGGATTCAACCTCCCGCAGTACGCGGTGGCACCCAGTAACACGAATAACGCGTACGCGTGGGACACGCAGGCTACTATGACATCGAAAATGGGTGCGATACACAGGGGCACCCGCAGTGGGAAAAAGAGCGTGTGCGACTCACCGTCTGACTAGCGCGATGCAGAAAAACACACGTAGCCAATAGCCCCGCCAAAAGAAGAGATACGTCCTTGATAGCTGTGAAGTTGTGATGGCGCGCGAAACAACAGGAAGCAGCAACACACGTCGGTCTCCACGAAAGACACGTACAGCGAACTGCTGGGCCCGCTCACCTTTAACCCGTGCTGAGGGAAACGCACGCGCGCGTCACGTCAGTTACGCACATGGGCCCTTTCCTCGTATGACACGCGGACGTGCAGTTTTTCACGCGCGCTGAAATGCCCATGCACGCCTGTGCGCGTCACGTCACAGGGGCGCTTGCGCTTGAGGGGCCTTCTTTCCAATGAAGGGCTAAGGGCCTTTCCTCGAATTACACGCTGACGTGCCGAATTTTCACGTGCCAAATCACTCCGTATCAAGCTGGCCACGCGTAAGCACACGCTCCTGCCCAGAAGGCCGAACTACTGCCCCCCAGAGCCCCGAGCACGCTCCCACCTGCCATCTGCTGCTGCCTGACTGCCTGCTGCCCACGTGCCCTGCCATTTGCTGCCTGCACATCAGCCAGGGGTGCTGTTGCTGTGACCACCCCTGCTGGAACCGAAGACTCCCAACTGGGATTCCATCGCTCCACAGCCCAGCCCCAGGACCCAGTTGCCCACCCACTTCTGCCTCTGGGGTTGTCATGTCGGGCACTGCAACATCTGGCACCACTGACAACCCCCGGCCGGAGAGGCAGAGGGGCACCAGCTTCAGTGCCAGGGAAGTTGGTGTCCTGGTGGAGCAAGTCCTGGGGCAATATGATGCCCTCTTCGGAAGTTCCCGCGCCGACAAGGAAGGACGGACTCGGATCTGGACTGACATCGTGACTGCCATCAACGCGGAGGGGGTGGCAGTCGGCGACTTACAACATGTCAAGAAGCGCTGGGAGGACTTCAGGTCCAGGACCCTGAACAAGGCCCGGCGCCTCTTGAAGGCAGCGGATGCCAAGGGGCGCCGGGGCCACTTGTCGGAAGATCAGATGAGGGTCCTGGAACGCATATCACCAGCGCTCCACGTCCAGGTCCTTGAGAGGCAGACCCGTCTGGAGTCGAGCGGTAAGTGTACATGCATCCTGATTGTGAGCTGTGCGTGTGGTGATGTTTCAGTAGTGTGCAGGTTGCACATCTGTTTGTATGAGGTCGAGTATGGGTGGGGGTGTACAGGGCCGTGGGGCTAACACATGCGAGGGCTGTAATGTGTGAGACATGGATGGTGCTTGTGTGTGTAGGCTTGCATGCCAAATGCAGTTGTGTGGGCACACATGTTTGGATGAATGTGTATGTAAGTAGACATGTCCGTGATGTCACGCATGTATGTTGATTTCAGCTGCATGTATCAGCACTGTGTACATGTGCATTTGTGTGTATTTGACAAGGGTGCAACAATGATGCAACATGGATGCATGTGACAGCGGGACGTGGAAGCCTGATTGGCAGATGTGACATGGATGCCCATCTGAACACTGCGACACTTGGCAGAGGTGTACACATGCATGCAAGTGTGGTGGTGTGTGTACATGTGTGGTGCACTTCCTGTGTTGCATGTGATGTCTGGCTCAGCTTTGCCTGCTCATGCTGTGGTATGTGTATGGATGGTGCTGGCAGTTGCGATATGGCTGTGGTATGGCTCATGTGTGCGAGTTGAAATTACATGTGTGTTGGGGATTGTGATGGCATGTCTGAGGTTTGCCAATGTCACTCATGTACAACTGTCATGTGTGTATGTGTCCATTGTACAGTGCTCTGATGCCTGTGTTTTATTTCTCCCTGTCTGCAGCGTCAACTGATGAAGAGGGCGGAGAAGGTGCTGTGGAGCACAGCGGCGGGGATCCCACCGCCAGCCGGAGATGCAAGGCCCGGCTCCCCTCCCATGTTGTCATCTCGTCGGGAGTGAGGAGTCCGGTGCCGCGTCCAAGGCCGCAGCTGCCGGGGGGAGGTCCAAGAGGCGGAGGTTGGAGTCGGACTCCTCGGCAGTTGAAGGGGCAGCTGGGACCCCACAGGGCCCAACGGGGGAAGATGGCACGGAGTCATCCAGGTTGGTGGGGGGTTTGGTGGAGGAGAAGGCCGTGCAAGCAACAGAGACGGGGTCTGGAGGTGGGGATCCCACTGGTGCTAGTGGTGCAGTGCAGGACCAGGGACAGGAGGCAGCACAGGCCACCGCGGAGGTGCCTGTGTGCAATCCTGTCCCTGATCCTGTCCCAGCATCATCTTGCACCAGCAGGGATGCCTACGTCCAGACCCGTTTTCAGGCAGGGGATGAGCAAACGACAACTGGCCTTCCTCTGCCTGCGGACGTGGCTATCCGGGTCCGGGTTGAGCCTGTCCTGACGGGTGTGGCGTTGCGTCAACGGGCCATGCGAGGTGACCTGCAGTCTTTTCATGAGGAGACTGCACGTCATCTCGAATGGCTCGTTGACCACGTCAGCCTACTGGGACAGGTCACCCAGGCCGGATTCCTCCGTTTGATGGGGCTTGCTACGAGCCCCTCCTCAACTGAACCCCCTACGCGCCAGTCGTCCTCCGTGCCATCTTCCCACCCATCAGTCACCTGGGTGCCCTGTGGAGCTGCCTCTGACGGTGCGGCCAGGCTGGTGGAGGAGGCATCCCTGCCACAGTCGGGAGTCCGACGTCCAGCAGGGGTGGCCACATCAACGACTGCACCCCAGCCGGCGGAGGATGTGCAGGCAGCAGGAGGCAGTGCACGGGCAGAGGCACAGCAGCAGCAGCAACGTGGTGGGAGCCATGAAGGCTCGGGGCCTTCAACATCGGAGAGGCAGGCATCGGCCGGTGGGCAGGAGGACCCAGGACTGAGAGTGTCTTCCGTGTGGCAGCGGTTGTGCCACGCCATAGATGCGGAGCGGCAGCGGGCGGAAGAGGCACGGCTCACAATGGTCAGGGTGGAGAACTCCATGCGGAGGGCCCTGAGGCGGGCCGAGTACCTCGAGGCAATCCGCAGGGGATTGGAGGGGGACACGTCGACGGCCCTGCGGACCCTCGGGGCCATGGAGGAGGACCACCTCCGGGACATTGAGCAGGAGTTCGATGATGCCCTGGCCCGGGACATCCAAAAGTGAGCCGTCAGACTAGCCCGCTGTCCTTGTACATAGTTATGTAGTTAGTGTTAGGTTTCCTTTGTTTTTGGATTTATTTTGGACCTTTTGGACATTGGCCACATTTTTGTATATAGTTTATTTTATTAGTTAGTGTTGTTAGATAGGTTTCATTTCTTTTGTTGGGATAATGGACCCTGGCTTGTTCGTCTGTACATAGTTCACTGTTGGATTTTATTTTTCTTTCACAATTTACCCATGGAGCAATGGCTTTCAATTATTATTTCCCATTGGATTTTCTTTTGTGGACAGTGACTTTGGACACCATTCCTTTGGATTATGATTTTTGGTTTTGCTTTTTTTCATGGACATGCTTCTTTTCATTTTTGTACATTCCCATTTCTGTTTCTTTATTTTTGAATCTATTTATGTTTCCTTTAATACATATTTTTTTTATCAAACTTCAATGTGTAGTATCATCTCATTGGTTTCATGCATATCATGATATGGGTTTTGAGATTCACTGACACCCATTGGGTGTATGTGAGGGACATGTGTTTGTTTCGAAACTTGCAATTGGTGTTCTGTCATGTAATTGCCATATCTGAGCAGGTGGATGCAATACTTGGGTGGGTGTTTTGCATTTGGAGGCTGACCATAGGGACCAGGGATCTAGATTGTGATGACATGTTGGCTGGGGAACATGAGTTGGGGCCTGCTGGCAGGTGCCCCACAGTGCTGGGGGGTGGGGGTGGTGGGGAACATGAGTTGGACATGGGTGGGGGCCTGCTGGCAGGTGCCCCACAGTGCTGGGGGGTGGGGGTGGTGGGAGACATGGGCGGGGGCCTGGTGGAGGGTGCCCCTGCACTGCTGGGGGGTGGGGGTGGTGGGAGACATGGGTGGGGGCCTAGTGGAGGGTGCCCCTGCACTGCTGGGGGGTGGGGGTGGTGGGGACATGAGTTGGACATGGGTGGGGGCCTGCTGGCAGGTGCCCCACAGTGCTGGGGGGTGGGGGTGCTGGGGAACATGAGTTGGACATGGGTGGGGGCCTGCTGGCAGGTGCCCCACAGTGCTGGGGGCTGGGGGTGGTGGGGAACATGAGTTGGACATGGATGGGGGCCTGGTGGAGGGTGCCCCTGCACTGCTGGGGGGTGGGGGGGGGTGGGAGACATGGGTGGGGGCCTGGTGGAGGGTGCCCCTGCACTGCTGGGGGGTGGGGGTGGTGGGAGACATGGGTGGGGGCCTGGTGGAGGGTGCCCCTGCACTGCTGGGGGTGGTGGGGACATGAGTTGGACATGGGTGGGGGCCTGGTGGAGAGTGCCCCTGCACTGCTGGGGGGTGGAGGGGGTGGGAGACATGGGTGGGGGCCTGGTGGTGGGTGCCCTTGCACTGCTGGGGGGTGGGGGGGGTGGGAGACATGGGTGGAGCCTGGTGGAGGGTGCCCCTGCACTGCTGGGGGGTGGGGGTGGTGGGGAACCTGAGTTGGACATGGGTGGGGGCCTGCTGGCAGGTGCCCCACAGTGCTGGGGGGTGGGGGTGGTGGGGAACATGAGTTGGACATGGGTGGGGGCCTGCTGGCAGGTGCCCCACAGTGCTGGGGGGTGGGGGTGATGGGAGACATGGGTGGGGGCCTGGTGGAGGGTGCCCCTGCACTGCTGGGGGGTGGGGGTGGTGAGGACATGAGTTGGACATGGGTGGGGGCCTGCTGGCAGGTGCCCCACAGTGCTGGGGGGTGGGGGTGGTGGGGACATGAGTTGGACATGGGTGGGGGCCTGGTGGAGGGTGCCCCTGCACTGCTGGGGGGTGGGGGTGGTGGGAGACATGGGTGGGGGCCTGGTGGAGGGTGCCCCTGCACTGCTGGGGGGTGGGGGTGGTGGGGACATGAGTTGGATATTGGTGGGGGCCTGGTGGAGGGTGCCCCTGCACTGCTGGGGGGTGGGGGTGGTGGGAGACATGGGTGGGGGCCTGGTGGAGGGTGCCCCTGCACTGCTGGGGGGTGGGGGTGGTAGGAGACATGGGTGGGGGCCTGGTGGAGGGTGCCCCTGCACTGCTGGGGGGTGGGGTGGTGGTAGACATGGGTGGGGGCCTGGTGGAGGGTGCCCCTGCACTGCTGGGGGGTGGGGGTGGTGGGAGACATGGGTGGGGGCCTGGTGGAGGGTGCCCCTGCACTGCTGGGGGTTAGGGGGTGGGAGACATGGGTGGGGGCCTGGTGGAGGGTGCCCCTGCACTGCTGGGGGGTGGGGGTGGTGGAGACATGGGTGGGGGCCTGGTGGAGGGTGTCCCTGCACTGCTGGGGGGTGGGGGTGGTGGGAGACATGGGTGGCGGCCTGGTGGAGGGTGTCCCTGCACTGCTGGGGGGTGGGGGTGGTGGGGACATGAGTTGGACATGGGTGGGGGCCTGGTGGAGGGTGCCCCTGCACTGCTGGGGGGTGGGGGGGTGGGAGACATGGGTGGGGCCTGGTGGAGGGTGCCCCTGCACTGCTGGGGGGTGGGGGTGGTGGGGAACATGAGTTGGACATGCGTGGGGGCCTGCTGGCAGGTGCCCCACAGTGCTGGGGGGTGGGGGTGGTGGGGAACATGAGTTGGACATGGTGGGGGCCTGCTGACAGGTGCCCCACAGTGCTGGGGGGTGGGGGTGGTGGGAGACATGGGTGGGGGCCTGGTGGAGGGTGCCCCTGCACTGCTGGGGGGTGGGGGTGGTGGGGACATGAGTTGGACATGGGTGGGGGTCTGCTGGCAGGTGCCCCACAGTGCTGGGGGGTGGGGTGGTGAGGACATGAGTTGGACATGGGTGGGGGCCTGGTGGAGGGTGCCCCTGCACTGCTGGGGGGTGGGGGTGGTGGGGACATGAGTTGGATATGGGTGGGGGCCTGGTGGAGGGTGCCCCTGCACTGCTGGGTGGTGGGGGTGGTGGGAGACATGGGTGGGGGCCTGGTGGAGGGTGCCCCTGCACTGCTGGGGGGTTGGGGTGGTAGGAGACATGGGTGGGGGCCTGGTGGAGGGTGCCCCTGCACTGCTGGGAGGTGGGGGTGGTGGGAGACATGGGTGGGGGCCTGGTGGAGGGTGCCCCTGCACTGCTGGGGGGTGGGGTGGTGGGAGACATGGGCGGGGCCTGGTGGAGGGTGCCCCTGCACTGCTGGGGGGTGGGGGTGGTGGGAGACATGGGTGGGGGCCTAGTGGAGGGTGCCCCTGCACTGCTGGGGGGTGGGGGTGGTGGGGACATGAGTTGGACATGGGTGGGGGCCTGCTGGCAGGTGCCCCACAGTGCTGGGGGGTGGGGGTGCTGGGGAACATGAGTTGGACAATGGGTGGGGGCCTGCTGGCAGGTGCCCCACAGTGCTGGGGGCTGGGGGTGGTGGGGAACATGAGTTGGACATGGATGGGGGCCTGGTGGAGGGTGCCCCTGCACTGCTGGGGGGTGGGGGGGTGGGAGACATGGGTGGGGGCCTGGTGGAGGGTGCCCCTGCACTGCTGGGGGGTGGGGGTGGTGGGAGACATGGGTGGGGGCCTGGTGGAGGGTGCCCCTGCACTGCTGGGGGTGGTGGGGACATGAGTTGGACATGGGTGGGGGCCTGGTGGAGAGTGCCCCTGCACTGCTGGGGGTGGAGGGGGTGGGAGACATGGGTGGGGGCCTGGTGGTGGGTGCCCTTGCACTTCTGGGGGGTGGGGGGGTGGGAGACATGGTGGAGCCTGGTGGAGGGTGCCCCTGCACTGCTGGGGGGTGGGGGTGGTGGGGAACCTGAGTTGGACATGGGTGGGGGCCTGCTGGCAGGTGCCCCACAGTGCTGGGGGGTGGGGGTGGTGGGGAACATGAGTTGGACATGGGTGGGGGCCTGCTGGCAGGTGCCCCACAGTGCTGGGGGGTGGGGGTGATGGGAGACATGGGTGGGGGCCTGGTGGAGGGTGCCCCTGCACTGCTGGGGGGTGGGGGTGGTGAGGACATGAGTTGGACATGGGTGGGGGCCTGCTGGCAGGTGCCCCACAGTGCTGGGGGGTGGGGGTGGTGGGGACATGAGTTGGACATGGGTGGGGGCCTGGTGGAGGGTGCCCCTGCACTGCTGGGGGGTGGGGGTGGTGGGAGACATGGGTGGGGGCCTGGTGGAGGGTGCCCCTGCACTGCTGGGGGGTGGGGGTGGTGGGGACATGAGTTGGATATTGGTGGGGGCCTGGTGGAGGGTGCCCCTGCACTGCTGGGGGGTGGGGGTGGTGGGAGACATGGGTGGGGGCCTGGTGGAGGGTGCCCCTGCACTGCTGGGGGGTGGGGGTGGTAGGAGACATGGGTGGGGGCCTGGTGGAGGGTGCCCCTGCACTGCTGGGGGGTGGGGTGGTGGTAGACATGGGTGGGGGCCTGGTGGAGGGTGCCCCTGCACTGCTGGGGGGTGGGGGTGGTGGGAGACATGGGTGGGGGCCTGGTGGAGGGTGCCCCTGCACTGCTGGGGGTTAGGGGGTGGGAGACATGGGTGGGGGCCTGGTGGAGGGTGCCCCTGCACTGCTGGGGGTGGGGGTGGTGGGAGACATGGGTGGGGGCCTGGTGGAGGGTGTCCCTGCACTGCTGGGGGGTGGGGGTGGTGGGAGACATGGGTGGCGCCTGGTGGAGGGTGTCCCTGCACTGCTGGGGGGTGGGGGTGGTGGGGACATGAGTTGGACATGGGTGGGGGCCTGGTGGAGGGTGCCCCTGCACTGCTGGGGGGTGGGGGGGTGGGAGACATGGGTGGGGCCTGGTGGAGGGTGCCCCTGCACTGCTGGGGGGTGGGGGTGGTGGGGAACATGAGTTGGACATGCGTGGGGGCCTGCTGGCAGGTGCCCCACAGTGCTGGGGGGTGGGGGTGGTGGGGAACATGAGTTGGACATGGTGGGGGCCTGCTGACAGGTGCCCCACAGTGCTGGGGGGTGGGGGTGGTGGGAGACATGGGTGGGGGCCTGGTGGAGGGTGCCCCTGCACTGCTGGGGGGTGGGGGTGGTGGGGACATGAGTTGGACATGGGTGGGGGTCTGCTGGCAGGTGCCCCACAGTGCTGGGGGGTGGGGGTGGTGAGGACATGAGTTGGACATGGGTGGGGGCCTGGTGGAGGGTGCCCCTGCACTGCTGGGGGGTGGGGGTGGTGGGGACATGAGTTGGATATGGGTGGGGGCCTGGTGGAGGGTGCCCCTGCACTGCTGGGTGGTGGGGGTGGTGGGAGACATGGGTGGGGGCCTGGTGGAGGGTGCCCCTGCACTGCTGGGGGGTTGGGGTGGTAGGAGACATGGGTGGGGGCCTGGTGGAGGGTGCCCCTGCACTGCTGGGAGGTGGGGGTGGTGGGAGACATGGGTGGGGGCCTGGTGGAGGGTGCCCCTGCACTGCTGGGGGGTGGGGGTGGTGGGAGACATGGGTGGGGCCTGGTGGAGGGTGCCCCTGCACTGCTGGGGGGTGGGGGTGGTGGGAGACATGGGTGGGGGCCTGGTGGAGGGTGTCCCCTGCACTGCTGGGGGTGGGGGTGGTGGGAGACATGAGTTGGACATGGGTGGGGGCCTGGTGGAGGGTGCCCCTGCACTGCTGGGGTGTGGGGGGGTGGGAGACATGGGTGGGGGCCTGGTGGAGGGTGCCCCTGCACTGCTGGGGGGGGGGGTGGGAGACATGGGTGGGGGCCTGGTGGAGGGTGCCCCACAGTGCTGGGGGGTGGGGGTTGTGGGGAACATGAGTTGGACATGGGTGGGGGCCTGCTGGCAGGTGCCCCACAGTGCTGGGGGGTGGGGGTGGTGGGGAACATGAGTTGGACATGGGTGGGGGCCTGCTGGCAGGTGCCCCACCGTGCTGGGGGGTGGGGGTGATGGGAGATATGGGTGGGGCCTGGTGGAGGGTGCCCCTGCGCTGCTGGGGGGTGGGGGTGGTGGGGACATGAGTTGGACATGGGTGGGGGCCTGCTGGCAGGTGCCCCACAGTGCTGGGGGGTGGGGGTGGTGGGGACATGAGTTGGACATGGGTGGGGGCCTGGTTGAGGGTGCCCCTGCACTGCTGGGGGTGGGGGTAGTGGGAGACATGGGTGGGGGCCTGGTGGAGGGTGCCCCTGCACTGCTGGGGGGTGGGGGTGGTGGGGACATGAGTTGGATATGGGTGGGGGCCTGGTGGAGGGTGCCCCTGCACTGCTAGGGGGTGGGGGTGGTGGGAGACATGGGTGGGGGCCTGGTGGAGGGTGCCCCTGCACTGCTGGGGGGTGGGGGTGGTAGGAGACATGGGGTGGGGGCCTGGTGGAGGGTGCCCCTGCACTGCTGGGGGGTGGGGGTGGTGGGAGACATGGGTGGGGGCCTGGTAGAGGGTGCCCCTGCACTGCTGGGGGTGGGGGGGTGGGAGACATGTGTGGGGGCCTGGTGGAGGGTGCCCCTGCACTGCTGGGGGTGGGGTGGGGGAGACATGGGTGGGGGCCTGGTGGAGGGTGTCCCTGCACTGCTGGGGGGTGGGGGGTGGGAGACATGGGTGGGGGCCTGGTGGAGGGTGTCCCTGCACTGCTGGGGGGTGGGGGTGGTGGGGACATGAGGTGGACATGGGTGGGGGCCTGGTGGAGGGTGCCCCTGCACTGATGGGGGGCGGGGGGGAGACATGGGTGGGGCCTGGTGGAGGGTGCCCCTGCACTGCTGGGGGTGGGGGGGGTGGGAGACATGGGTGGGGGCCTGGTGGAGGGTGCCCCACAGTGCTGGGGGGTGGGGGTGGTGGGGAACATGAGTTGGACATGGGTGGGGCCTGCTGGCAGGTGCCCCACAGTGCTGGGGGTGGGGGTGGTGGGAGACATGGGTGGGGGCCTGGCGGAGGGTGCCCCTGCACTGCTGGGGGGTGGGGGTGGTGGGGACATGAGTTGGACATGGGTGGGGGCCTGGTGGAGGGTGCCCCTGCACTGCTGGGGAGTGGGGGTGGTGGGAGACATGGGTGGGGGCCTGGTGGAGGGTGCCCCTGCACTGCTGGGGGGTGGGGGTGGTGGGAGACATGGCTGGGGCCTGGTGGAGGGTGCCCCTGCACTGCAGGGGGGTTGGGGGGGGTGGGAGACATGGGTGGGGGCCTGGTGGAGGGTGCCCCTGCACTGCTGGGGGTGGGGGGTGGGAGACATGGGTGGGGGCCTGGTGGAGGGTGCCCCACAGTGCTGGGGGGTGGGGGTGGTGGGGAACATGAGTTGGACATGGGTGGGGGCCTGCTGGCAGGTGCCCCACAGTGCTGGGGGTGGGGGTGGTGGGAGACATGGGTGGGGGCCTGGTGGAGGGTGCCCCTGCACTGCTGGGGGGTGGGGGGGTGGGAGACATGGGTGGGGGCCTGGTGGAGGCTGCCCCTGCACTGCTGGGGGGTGGAGGTGGTGGGGACATGAGTTGGACATGGGTGGGGGCCTGGTGGAGGGTGCCCCTGCACTGCTGGGGGGTGGGGGTGGTGGGAGACATGGGTGGGGGCCTGGTGGAGGGTGCCCCTGCACTGCTGGGGGGTGGGGGTGGTGGGAGACATGGGTGGGGGCCTGGTGGAGGGTGCCCCTGCACTGCTGGGGGGGTGGGAGACATGGGTGGGGGCCTGGTGGAGGGTGCCCCTGCACTGCTGGGGGGTGGGGGTGGTGGGAGACATGGGTGGGGGCCTGGTGGAGGGTGCCCCTGCACTGCTGGGGGTGGGGGTGGTGGGGACATGAGTTGGACATGGGTGGGGGCCTGGTGGAGGGTGCCCCTACACTGCTGGGAGGTGGGGGGGGTGGGAGACATGGGTGGGGGCCTGGTGGAGGGTGCCCGTGCACTGCTGGGGGGTGGGGGTGGTGGGAGACATGGGTGGGGCCTGGTGGAGGGTGCCACTGCACTGCTGGGGGTGGGGGTGGTAGGGAACATGTGTTGGACATGGGTGGGGGCCTGCTGGCAGGTGCCCCACAGTGCTGGGGGGTGGGGGTGGTGGGGACATGAGTTGGACATGGGTGGGGGCCTGGTGGAGGGTGCCCCTACACTGCTGGGGGGTGGGGGGGTGGTAGACATGGTTGGGGGCCTGGTGGAGGGTGCCCCTGCACTGCTGGGGGTTGGGGGTGGTGGGAGACATGAGTTGGACATGTGTGGGGGCCTGCTGGCAGGTGCCCCACAGTGCTGGGGGGTGGGGGTGGTGGGGACATGAGTTGGACATGGGTTGGGGCCTGGTGGAGGGTGCCCCTGCACTGCTGGGGGGTAGGGGTGGTGGGAGACATGGGTGGGGGCCTGGTGGAGGGTGCCCCTGCACTGCTGGGGGGTGGGGGGTGGGAGACAAGGGTGGGGGCCTGGTGGAGGGTGCCCCTGCACTGCTGGGGGGTGGGGGTGGTGGGGAACATGAGTTGGACATGGGTGGGGGCCTGCTGGCAGGTGCCCCACAGTGCTGGGGGGTGGGGGTGGTGGGGACATGAGTTGGAAATGGGTGGGGGCCTGGTGGAGGGTGCCCCTGCACTGCTTGGGGGTGGGAGGGGGTGGTAGACATGGGTGGGTGCCTGGTGGAGGGTGCCCCTGCACTGCTGGGGGGTGGGGGTGGTGGGAGACATGGGTGGGGGCCTGGTGGAGGGTGCCCCTGCACTGCTGGAGGGTGGGGGAGGTGGGGACATGAGTTGGACATGGGTGGGGGCCTGGTGGAGGGTGCCCCTGCACTGCTGGGGGGTGGGGGTGGTGGGAGACATGGGTGGGGGCCTGGTGGAGGGTGCCCCTGCACTGCTGGGGGGTGGGGGTGGTGGGAACATGAGTTGGACATGGGTGGGGGCCTGCTGGCAGGTGCCCCACAGTGCTGGGGGTGGGGGTGGTGGGGACATGAGTTGGACTTGGGTGGGGGCCTGGTGGAGGCTGCCCCTGCACTGCTGGGGGGTGGGGGTGGTGGGAGACATGGGTGGGGGCCTGGTGGAGGGTGCCCCTGCACTGCTGGGTTGACATGGGTGGGGGCCTGGTGGAGGGTGCCCCTGCGCTGCCGGGGGGTGGGGGTGGTGGGGACATGAGTTGGACATGGGTGGGGGCCTGCTGGCAGGTGCCCCACAGTGCTGGGGGGTGGGGTGGTGGGAGACATGGGTGGGGGCCTGGTGGAGGGTGCCCCATCACTGCTGGGGGGTGGTGGGGACATGAGTTGGACATGGGTGGGGGCCTGGTGGAGGGTGCCCCTGCACTGCTGGGGAGTGGGGGTGGTGGGAGACGTGGGTGGGGGCCTGGTGGAGGGTGCCCCTGCACTGCTGGGGGGTGGGGGTGGTGGGAGACATGGGTGGGGCCTGGTGGAGGATGCCCCTGCACTGCTGGGGGGTGGGGGAGGTGGGAGACATGGGTGGGGGCCTGGTGGAGGGTGCCCCTGCACTGCTGGGGGTGGGGTGGTGGGGACATGAGTTGGACATGGGTGGGGGCCTGGTGGAGGGTGCCCCTGCACTGCTGGGGGGTGGGGGTGGTGGGAGACATGGGTGGGGGCCTGGTGGAGGGTGCCCCTGCACTGGTGGGGGTGGTGGGAGACATGGGTGGGGGCCTGGTGGAGGGGTGCTCCTGCACTGCTGGGGGGGGGGGGGGGTGGGAGACATGGGTGGGGGCCTGGTGGAGGGTGCCCCTGCACTGCTGGGGGGTGGGGGTGGTGGAGACATGGGTGGGGGCCTGGTGGAGGGTGCCCCTGCACTGCTGGGGGTGGGGGTGGTGGGGACATGAGTTGGACATGGGTGGGGGCCTGGTGGAGGGTGCCCCTACACTGCTGGGAGTTGGGGGGGTGGGAGACATGGGTGGGGGCCTGGTGGAGGGTGCCCCTGCACTGCTGGGGGGTGGGGGTGGTGGGGAGACATGGGTGGGGGCCTGGTGGAGGGTGCCCCTGCACTGGTGGGGGTGGTAGGGAACATGAGATGGACATGGGTGGGGGCCTGCTGGCAGATGCCCCACAGTGCTGGGGGGTGGGGAGGGTGGGGACATGAGTTGGACATGGGTGGGGGCCTGGTGGAGGGTGCCCCTACACTGCTGGGGGGGGGGTGGGAGACATGGTTGGGGGCCTGGTGGAGGGTGCCCCTGCACTGCTGGGGGTTGGGGGTGGTGGGAGACATGGGTGGGGGCCTGGTGGAGGGTGCCCTGCACTGCTGGGGGTGGGGGTGGTGGGGAACATGAGTTGGACATGGGTGGGGGCCTGCTGGCAGGTGCCCCACAGTGCTGGGGGGTGGGGGTGGTGGGGACATGAGTTGGACTTGGGTGCGGGCCTGGTGGAGGCTGCCCCTGCACTGCTGGGGGGTGGGGGTGGTGGGAGACATGGGTGGGGGCCTGGTGGAGGGTGCCCCTGCACTGCTGGGTTGACATGGGTGGGGGCCTGGTGGAGGGTGCCCCTGCGCTGCCGGGGGGTGGGGGTGGTGGGGACATGAGTTGGACATGGGTGGGGGCCTGGTGGAGGGTGCCCCTGCACTGCTGGGTGGTGGGGGTGGTGGGAGACATGGGTGGGGGCCTGGTGGAGGGTGCCCTGCACTGCTGGGGGGTTGGGGTGGTAGGAGACATGGGTGGGGGCCTGGTGGAGGGTGCCCCTGCACTGCTGGGAGGTGGGGGTGGTGGGAGACATGGGTGGGGGCCTGGTGGAGGGTGCCCCTGCACTGCTGGGGGTGGGGGGGTGGGAGACATGGGTGGGGGCCTGGTGGAGGGTGCCCCACAGTGCTGGGGGGTGGGGGTGGTGGGGAACATGAGTTGGACATGGGTGGGGGCCTGCTGGCAGGTGCCCCACAGTGCTGGGGGGTGGGGGTGGTGGGAGACATGGGTGGGGGCCTGGTGGAGGGTGCCCCTGCACTGCTGGGGGGTGGGGGGGGTGGGAGACATGGGTGGGGGCCTGGTGGAGGGTGCCCCTGCACTGCTGGGGGGTGGAGGTGGTGGGGACATGAGTTGGACATGGGTGGGGGCCTGGTGGAGGGTGCCCCTGCACTGCTGGGGGGTGGGGGTGGTGGGAGACATGGGTGGGGGCCTGGTGGAGGGTGCCCCTGCACTGCTGGGGGGTGGGGGTGGTGGGAGACATGGGTGGGGGCCTGGTGGAGGGTGCCCCTGCACTGCTGGGGGGGTGGGAGACATGGGTGGGGGCCTGGTGGAGGGTGCCCCTGCACTGCTGGGGGTGGGGGTGGTGGGAGACATGGGTGGGGGCCTGGTGGAGGGTGCCCCTGCACTGCTGGGGGTGGGGGTGGTGGGGACATGAGTTGGACATGGGTGGGGGCCTGGTGGAGGGTGCCCCTACACTGCTGGGAGGTGGGGGGGGTGGGAGACATGGGTGGGGGCCTGGTGGAGGGTGCCCCTGCACTGCTGGGGGGTGGGGGTGGTGGGAGACATGGGTGGGGGCCTGGTGGAGGGTGCCACTGCACTGCTGGGGGTGGGGGTGGTAGGGAACATGTGTTGGACATGGGTGGGGGCCTGCTGGCAGGTGCCCCACAGTGCTGGGGGGTGGGGGTGGTGGGGACATGAGTTGGACATGGGTGGGGGCCTGGTGGAGGGTGCCCCTACACTGCTGGGGGGTGGGGGGGTGGTAGACATGGTTGGGGGCCTGGTGGAGGGTGCCCCTGCACTGCTGGGGGTTGGGGGTGGTGGGAGACATGAGTTGGACATGTGTGGGGGCCTGCTGGCAGGTGCCCCACAGTGCTGGGGGGTGGGGGTGGTGGGGACATGAGTTGGACATGGGTTGGGGCCTGGTGGAGGGTGCCCCTGCACTGCTGGGGGGTAGGGGTGGTGGGAGACATGGGTGGGGGCCTGGTGGAGGGTGCCCCTGCACTGCTGGGGGGTGGGGGGTGGGAGACAAGGGTGGGGGCCTGGTGGAGGGTGCCCCTGCACTGCTGGGGGCTGGGGGTGGTGGGGAACATGAGTTGGACATGGGTGGGGGCCTGCTGGCAGGTGCCCCACAGTGCTGGGGGGTGGGGGTGGTGGGGACATGAGTTGGAAATGGGTGGGGGCCTGGTGGAGGGTGCCCCTGCACTGCTTGGGGGTGGGAGGGGGTGGTAGACATGGGTGGGGGCCTGGTGGAGGGTGCCCCTGCACTGCTGGGGGGTGGGGGTGGTGGGAGACATGGGTGGGGGCCTGGTGGAGGGTGCCCCTGCACTGCTGGAGGGTGGGGGAGGTGGGGACATGAGTTGGACATGGGTGGGGGCCTGGTGGAGGGTGCCCCTGCACTGCTGGGGGGGTGGGGGTGGTGGGAGACATGGGTGGGGGCCTGGTGGAGGGTGCCCCTGCACTGCTGGGGGGTGGGGGTGGTGGGGAACATGAGTTGGACATGGGTGGGGGCCTGCTGGCAGGTGCCCCACAGTGCTGGGGGGTGGGGGTGGTGGGGACATGAGTTGGACTTGGGTGGGGGCCTGGTGGAGGCTGCCCCTGCACTGCTGGGGGGTGGGGGTGGTGGGAGACATGGGTGGGGGCCTGGTGGAGGGTGCCCCTGCACTGCTGGGTTGACATGGGTGGGGGCCTGGTGGAGGGTGCCCCTGCGCTGCCGGGGGGTGGGGGTGGTGGGGACATGAGTTGGACATGGGTGGGGGCCTGCTGGCAGGTGCCCCACAGTGCTGGGGGGTGGGGGTGGTGGGAGACATGGGTGGGGGCCTGGTGGAGGGTGCCCCATCACTGCTGGGGGGTGGTGGGGACATGAGTTGGACATGGGTGGGGGCCTGGTGGAGGGTGCCCCTGCACTGCTGGGGAGTGGGGGTGGTGGGAGACGTGGGTGGGGGCCTGGTGGAGGGTGCCCCTGCACTGCTGGGGGGTGGGGGTGGTGGGAGACATGGGTGGGGGCCTGGTGGAGGATGCCCCTGCACTGCTGGGGGGTGGGGGAGGTGGGAGACATGGGTGGGGGCCTGGTGGAGGGTGCCCCTGCACTGCTGGGGGGTGGGGTGGTGGGGACATGAGTTGGACATGGGTGGGGGCCTGGTGGAGGGTGCCCCTGCACTGCTGGGGGGTGGGGGTGGTGGGAGACATGGGTGGGGGCCTGGTGGAGGGTGCCCCTGCACTGGTGGGGGTGGTGGGAGACATGGGTGGGGGCCTGGTGGAGGGTGCTCCTGCACTGCTGGGGGGGGGGTGGGAGACATGGGTGGGGGCCTGGTGGAGGGTGCCCCTGCACTGCTGGGGGGTGGGGGTGGTGGGAGACATGGGTGGGGGCCTGGTGGAGGGTGCCCCTGCACTGCTGGGGGTGGGGGTGGTGGGGACATGAGTTGGACATGGGTGGGGGCCTGGTGGAGGGTGCCCCTACACTGCTGGGAGTTGGGGGGGTGGGAGACATGGGTGGGGGCCTGGTGGAGGGTGCCCCTGCACTGCTGGGGGGTGGGGGTGGTGGGAGACATGGGTGGGGGCCTGGTGGAGGGTGCCCCTGCACTGGTGGGGGTGGTAGGGAACATGAGATGGACATGGGTGGGGGCCTGCTGGCAGATGCCCCACAGTGCTGGGGGGTGGGGAGGGTGGGGACATGAGTTGGACATGGGTGGGGGCCTGGTGGAGGGTGCCCCTACACTGCTGGGGGGGGGGGTGGGAGACATGGTTGGGGGCCTGGTGGAGGGTGCCCCTGCACTGCTGGGGGTTGGGGGTGGTGGGAGACATGGGTGGGGGCCTGGTGGAGGGTGCCCCTGCACTGCTGGGGGGTGGGGGTGGTGGGGAACATGAGTTGGACATGTGTGGGGGCCTGCTGGCAGGTGCCCCACAGTGCTGGGGGGTGGGGGTGGTGGGGACATGAGTTGGACATGGGTGGGGGCCTGGTGGAGGGTGCCCCTGCACTGCTGGGGGGGTGGGGGTGGTGGGAGACATGGGTGGGGGCCTGGTGGAGGGTGCCCCTGCACTGCTGGGGGGTGGGGGTGGTGGGGAACATGAGTTGGACATGGGTGGGGGCCTGCTGGCAGGTGCCCCACAGTGCTGGGGGGTGGGGGTGGTGGGGACATGAGTTGGACTTGGGTGCGGGCCTGGTGGAGGCTGCCCCTGCACTGCTGGGGGGTGGGGGTGGTGGGAGACATGGGTGGGGGCCTGGTGGAGGGTGCCCCTGCACTGCTGGGTTGACATGGGTGGGGGCCTGGTGGAGGGTGCCCCTGCGCTGCCGGGGGGTGGGGGTGGTGGGGACATGAGTTGGACATGGGTGGGGGCCTGCTGGCAGGTGCCCCACAGTGCTGGGGGGTGGGGGTGGTGGGAGACATGGGTGGGGGCCTGGTGGAGGGTGCCCCATCACTGCTGGGGGGTGGTGGGGACATGAGTTGGACATGGGTGGGGGCCTGGTGGAGGGTGCCCCTGCACTGCTGGGGAGTGGGGGTGGTGGGAGACATGGGTGGGGGCCTGGTGGAGGGTGCCCCTGCACTGCTGGGGGGTGGGGGTGGTGGGAGACATGGGTGGGGGCCTGGTGGAGGATGCCCCTGCACTGCTGGGGGGTGGGGGAGGTGGGAGACATGGGTGGGGGCCTGGTGGAGGGTGCCCCTGCACTGCTGGGGGGTGGGGTGGTGGGGACATGAGTTGGACATGGGTGGGGGCCTGGTGGAGGGTGCCCCTGCACTGCTGGGGGGTGGGGGTGGTGGGAGACATGGGTGGGGGCCTGGTGGAGGGTGCCCCTGCACTGGTGGGGGTGGTGGGAGACATGGGTGGGGGCCTGGTGGAGGGTGCTCCTGCACTGCTGGGGGGGGTGGGAGACATGGGTGGGGGCCTGGTGGAGGGTGCCCCTGCACTGCTGGGGGGTGGGGGTGGTGGGAGACATGGGTGGGGGCCTGGTGGAGGGTGCCCCTGCACTGCTGGGGGTGGGGGTGGTGGGGACATGAGTTGGACATGGGTGGGGGCCTGGTGGAGGGTGCCCCTACACTGCTGGGAGTTGGGGGGGTGGGAGACATGGGTGGGGGCCTGGTGGAGGGTGCCCCTGCACTGCTGGGGGGTGGGGGTGGTGGGAGACATGGGTGGGGGCCTGGTGGAGGGTGCCCCTGCACTGGTGGGGTGGTAGGGAACATGAGATGGACATGGGTGGGGGCCTGCTGGCAGGTGCCCCACAGTGCTGGGGGGTGGGGAGGGTGGGGACATGAGTTGGACATGGGTGGGGGCCTGGTGGAGGGTGCCCCTACACTGCTGGGGGGGGTGGGAGACATGGTTGGGGGCCTGGTGGAGGGTGCCCCTGCACTGCTGGGGGTTGGGGGTGGTGGGAGACATGGGTGGGGGCCTGGTGGAGGGTGCCCCTGCACTGCTGGGGGGTGGGGGTGGTGGGGAACATGAGTTGGACATGTGTGGGGGCCTGCTGGCAGGTGCCCCATAGTGCTGGGGGGTGGGGGTGGTGGGGACATGAGTTGGACATGGGTGGGGGCCTGGTGGAGGGTGCCCCTGCACTGCTGGGGGGTAGGGGTGGTGGGAGACATGGGTTGGGGCCTGGTGGAGGGTGCCCCTGCACTGCTGGGGGGTGGGGGGTGTGAGACAAGGGTGGGGGCCTGGTGGAGGGTGCCCCTGCACTGCTGGGGGGTGGGGGTGGTGGGGAACATGAGTTGGACATGGGTGGGGGCCTGCTGGCAGGTGCCCCACAGTGCTGGGGGGTGGGGGTGGTGGGGACATGAGTTGGAAATGGGTGGGGGCCTGGTGGAGGGTGCCCCTGCACTGCTGGGGGGTGGGAGGGGGTGGTAGACATGGGTGGGGGCCTGGTGGAGGGTGCCCCTGCACTGCTGGGGGGTGGGGGTGGTGGGAGACATGGGTGGGGGCCTGGTGGAGGGTGCCCCTGCACTGCTGGAGGGTGGGGGTGGTGGGGACATGAGTTGACATGGGTGGGGGCCTGCTGGCAGGTGCCCCACAGTGCTGGGGGGTGGGGGTGATGGGGACATGAGTTGGACATGGGTGGGGGCCTGGTGAAGGCTGCCCCTGCACTGCTGGGGGGTGGTGGGAGACATGGGTGGGGGCCTGGTGGAAGGTGCCCCTGCACTGCTGGGTTGACATGGGTGGGGGCCTGGTGGAGGGTGCCCCTGCGCTGCCGGGGGGTGGGGGTGGTGGGGACATGAGTTGGACATGGGTGAGGGCCTGCTGGCAGGTGCCCCACAGTGCTGGGGGGTGGGGGTGGTGGGGACATGAGTTGGACATGGGTGGGGGCCTGGTTGAGGGTGCCCCTGCACTGCTGGGGGTGGGGGTGGTGGGAGACATGGGTGGGGGCCTGGTGGAGGGTGCCCCTGCACTGCTGGGGGGTGGGGGTGGTAGGAGACATGGGTGGGGGCCTGGTGGAGGGTGCCCCTGCACTGCTGGGGGGTGGGTGGTGGGAGACATGGGTGGGGGCCTGGTAGAGGGTGCCCCTGCACTGCTGGGGGGTGGGGGTGGTGGGAGACTTGGGTGGGTGCCTGGTGGAGGGTGCCCCTGCACTGCTGGGGGGTGGGGGGGTGGGAGACATGTGTGGGGGCCTGGTGGAGGGTGCCCCTGCACTGCTGGGGGGGTGGGGGTGGTGGGAGACATGGGTGGGGGCCTGGTGGAGGGTGTCCCTGCACTGCTGGGGGGTGGGGGTGGTGGGAGACATGGGTGGGGGCCTGGTGGAGGGTGTCCCTGCACTGCTGGGGGGTGGGGGTGGTGGGGACATGAGTTGGACATGGGTGGGGGCCTGGTGGAGGGTCCCCCTGCACTGCTGGGGGGTGGGGGGTGGGAGACATGGGTGGGGGCCTGGTGGAGGGTGCCCCTGCACTGCTGGGGGTGGGGGGGTGGGAGACATGGGTGGGGGCCTGCTGGCAGGTGCCCCACTGTGCTGGGGGGTGGGGGTGGTGGGGAACATGAGTTGGACATGGGTGGGGGCCTGCTGGCAGGTGCCCCACAGTGCTGGGGGGTGGGGGTGGTGGGAGACATGGGTGGGGGCCTGGTGGAGGGTGCCCCTGCACTGCTGGGGGGTGGGGGTGGTGGGGACATGAGTTGGACATGGGTGGGGGCCTGGTGGAGGGTGCCCCTGCACTGCTGGGGAGTGGGGTGGTGGGAGACATGGCTGGGGGCCTGGTGGAGGGTGCCCCTGCACTGCTGGGGGGTGGGGGTGGTGGGAGACATGGGTGGGGGCCTGGTGGAGGGTGCCCCTGCACTGCTGGGGGGTGGGGGGGTGGGAGACATGGGTGGGGGCCTGGTGGAGGGTGCCCCTGAACTGCTGGGGGGTGGGGGTGGTGGGGACATGAGTTGGACATGGGTGGGGGCCTGGTGGAGGGTGCCCCTGCACTGCTGGGGGGTGGGGGTGGTGGGAGACATGGGTGGGGGCCTGGTGGAGGGTGCCCCTGCACTGCTGGGGGGTGTGGGGGGGGTGGGAGACATGGGTGGGGGCCTGGTGGAGGGTGCCCCTGCACTGCTGGGGGGTGGGGGTGGTGGGAGACATGGGTGGGGGCCTGGTGGAGGGTGCCCCTGCACTGCTGGGGGGTGGGGGTGGTGGGGACATGAGTTGGACATGGGTGGGGGCCTGGTGGAGGGTGCCCCTACACTGCTGGGGGGTGGGGGGGTGGGAGACATGGTTGGGGGCCTGGTGGAGGGTGCCCCTGCACTGCTGGGGGTTGGGGGTGGTGGGAGACATGGGTGGGGGCCTGGTGGAGGGTGCCCCTGCACTGCTGGGGGGTGGGAGTGGTGGGGAACATGAGTTGGACATGGGTGGGGGCCTGCTGGCAGGTGCCCCACAGTGCTGGGGGGTGGGGGTGGTGGGGACATGAGTTGGACATGGGTGGGGGCCTGGTGGAGGGTGCCCCTGCACTGCTGGGGGGTAGGGGTGGTGGGAGACATGGGTGGGGGCCTGGTGGAGGGTGCCCCTGCACTGCTGGGGGGTGGGGGTGGGAGATAAGGGTGGGGGCCTGGTGGAGGGTGCCCCTGCACTGCTGGGGGGTGGGGGTGGTGGGGAACATGAGTTGGACATGGGTGGGGGCCTGCTGGCAGGTGCCCCACAGTGCTGGGGGGTGGGGGTGTTGGGGACAGGAGTTGGAAATGGGTGGGGGCCTGGTGGAGGGTGCCCCTGCACTGCTGGGGGGTGGGGGAGGGTGGTAGACATGGGTGGGGGCCTGGTGGAGGGTGCCCCTGCACTGCTGGGGGGTGGGGGTGGTGGGAGACATGGGTGGGGGCCTGGTGGAGGGTGCCCCTGCACTGCTGGAGGGTGGGGGTGGTGGGGACATGAGTTGGACATGGGTGGGGGCCTGGTGGAGGGTGCCCCTGCACTGCTGGGGGTGGGGGTGATGGGAGACATGGGTGGGGGCCTGGTGGAGGGTGCCCCTGCACTGCTGGGGGGTGGGGGTGGTGGGGAACATGAGTTGGACATGGGTGGGGGCCTGCTGGCAGGTGCCCCACAGTGCTGGGGGGTGGGGGTGGTGGGGACATGAGTTGGACATGGGTGGGGGCCTGGTGGAGGCTGCCCCTGCACTGCTGGGGGGTGGGGGTGGTGGGAGACATGGGTGGGGGCCTGGTGGAGGGTGCCCCTGCACTGCTGGGTTGACATGGGTGGGGGCCTGGTGGAGGGTGCCCCTGCACTGCTCTGGGTGGGGGTGGTGGGAGACATGGGTGGGGGCCTGGTGGAGGGTGCCCCTGGTGGCTGGGGGTGCAGGGGGACATGCGTTGGTGGGCAGTAGTGCAAGTTGATATGTGGGTTGGCTGGGGGGCATGGCCATGGTGGATGGGGTGCCTGCAGGACATGTGCAGGGTAGGCCCCTGTGGTGTGAGCCACCAGCAGGGGCCGTGGAGGGTGTAGAGGGAACACCTGGGAGGACCCACACGTGCAATTCACTTGTGGTGCTCCCTGCGCACCCCTGTAATACACGTACCCTGATGGAATCACGTGTGATACTTTCCGCGCACCCCTGATATGCACGTACCCTGCTGATATCGCGTGTGAAACTTCCCGCGCACCCCGAAATACACGTAGCCAGGACATTCGCATGTGGAACTTCCCACGCACCCCTGATATACATGTACCCTGCTGACTTCGCGTGTGAAACTTCCCACGCACCCCAAGATACACGTAGCCAGGATATTCGCGTGTGTAACTTCCTGCGCACCCCGAAATACATGTAGCCAGGAGATTTGCGTGTGAAACTTCCCGCGCACCCCGAAATACACGTAGCCTGGACATTCGCGTGTGGAACTTCCCGCGCACCCCTGGAATACATGTACCCTGCTGATATCGCGTGTAAAACTTCCCGCGCACCCCGAAATACACGTAGCCAGGACATTCGCGTGTGGAACTTTCCGCGCACCCCTGATATACACGTACCCTGCTGAATTCACGTGTGAAAATTCCCGCACACCCCTGATGTACACGTACCCTGATGGAATCGCGTGTGGAACTTCAAGCGCACCCCTGTAATACACGTACCCTGCTGAAATCGCGTGTGGACTTCCCGCGCACCCCTGAAATACACGTACCCTGCTGAAATCGCGTGTGGAACGTCCCGCGCACCTCTGGAATACACGTACCCTGTTGATATCGCGTGTGAAACTTCCTGCGCACCCCTGAAATGCACGTACCCAGCTGAAATGACGTGAGGTACTTCCCGCGCACCCAAGTGATACACGTAGCCCGCTTGCCGTGCTGGTAAAGGGTTAGCGCAGCCCTTTGCGCTGGATTGGGGATTTTGATGGCTTTTCCCTGCGCGAGAGGCGTTCTTGGGGGCGTAACTGGCGCTGCTGCAGGGTCGCTGCGCCACTGTGCGCCACGGGTGGTTTTGGTAGCTGGAATCCATGAATACGCTGTGCGCGGAAATGGGTTTTGGCGCACTCGGCTGGCGCAGGGATTCGCACGCGCACACTGTGCGCCAGCCGCGTGCGCCACTTGTGCGCTGAATTCTATGAATTACCCCCTTACTCTCAGCATTAACTAGTCCAAGTAGTGGAAGTAAGTACATTTTCTGTCATTAGTTGGAACTCTAGGGGTTATTCCAAGCTTGTGAATAATGATTGTAGCTCTTTGGGCAAATACAAGTTAATACTGCTCCAAGAAACTTGGCTCACCTCTGACCCTATTTGGGATGCTCATGATGTGCTCACAATTGTGGCAGGTAAAGGTCTATGTGGCAGACCCTTTGGTGGCCTACTTACTGCAATTCAAGCTGACATTAATTCTAGCATTACCGCTTGGGCCTCCCCTAACGCTTTTATCCAAATGACCCGGTTGAAATTGGTTCAAACATCGTATGCTATCATAAATTTATCCTGGAATCCGGCAGGGATCTCAGATGAATGCTTCCTAAAAGCCCTAAACGATGTTTTGAACTTAGTTATTTTGGACGGCTCTGTCCACAAGTTATTAATTGCAGGCGATTTCAACTTCGATTGTATTGGTTCTAACAACAAGGACAAATCGACTCGCATTAACAAATGGGCTCAATTTGCAAAACATCATAATCTCATCAGGCTTAATGGAGCATTCAGTTCTGATATCCACCTGGGCTCTACCTGGTCTAGAGGTGTTTCCTCATCCATCATCGACTATATGTATACGAATGTAAGTCTATTTTCGGTTGTTCTGGATTTTGAAATTGTGAAGTCAACCATGAGCGACCATAATCAATTGACAGCCCATTGGCAGTATTACAATGATCCCAATTTGCACACAGATAAAATTGCCCAAGGTTGGTGTAATGTTAACAATGCAGGCAACAGACTCTGATGGACGGAAAAGGCTTTGTATTCTTTCCATGATCATTTGTCCCAGAAGATTGTAAGCCTTCAGACAAACTGCAACTCCTCAAACGTTTGCTATTCCGATATGATCCAAGCCTTACGGTCCTCAGTGCCTAACTCCCCGCCATGTTTTGCTTACCGTCGCCCTACATTACATGTTTTTGATAACGAATTCAGAGAGCGCAAACGTGTGTTTAGGCAGCAGAAAAGAGAAGCGCAAAATCTGCCAGTTCATATCCGTCATAAACATCTCATAAACCTGAGAACAAAGTACAAGAATTGGGTCATAGCTAGGCGTGCCCATCTATATTCTATTGATAGTCAACAACTTCTGGCTGCATTACAAAGCAAAAACATCGCCAAAACCTGGGCATTCCTTAATCAAGCCACGGTTGGTCCTCAAGCTCTCATGCAAGCCAATGAAGTCTCAGAATCCACCTGGCTTGTGCATTTCTCCGACCTATATAAAGTTCCTGATGGCGGTATATCCTTAGATTCCTTATGCCCACCATCCACCTTTCACATACATTTTGATCTGGATGACATTCTTTTTTTCATCAAAAAGGCCAGTCGTTCCAGTGCTCGTGGTCCGGATGGCCTCTCTAATAATATGTTAAAAGCCCATCCAGAAATCTGGGGTCGTATCTTGTTTCAAATTTTTAGTCTTATCATCATGACTCAAAAACTTCCACCCACTTGGACCCATTCTATAATTGTCCCCATTTTTAAAAAAGGGGACATGACAGCCCCATCCAGTTACAGACCCATAGAGTTACTGGACGCTCCAGGAAAGATCTTCTCTTGCTTAATCATGAGAGATTTACATCAGTGGATTGCGCAGGCCAAGCTCAATGACCCTTTTCAGTCAGGTTTTGTGGCTGGGTTAGGCACCATACCTAACATCATTACACTACACATGCTCTTGTCGAACCATGCTGCCTGCAAACAGACGTTGTTCCTAGCCTTTGTCGACTTTAAGGTTGCATTCGACTCCATCGGTCGCACCCTTCTTTATCACAAACTAGTTAAATTTAATTGCCCACCCTCCCTGCTAGCTCTGATAACACTGCTACATACTAACACTTCTATGCAGGTTAGATTAAACCTGGGGGGCAATATGACCTCGAAATTGCATACATATAGAGGGCTGAAGCAAGGGTGCCTTCTGGCTTCATCAGTCTTCAATTTGTTTATACATGATCTGGGTGTAAATCTTAATAAAATCTTAATAAAATCATAATAAAATCTTAATAAAATCTTGAGTGATCCTCCCAGCTTAGGCACTCACAAGGTCCCATACACAGGACTACAGAAACTCTTAGATGCCCTAGAGTCTTATGTAGATCTAAATCATCTAAAGATTAACATCAATAAAACTCAAACAATGGTATGCAAATGGCGTTTGGGTTGTAAAGTTAAACCCTTCAGGGGAGTCTGCATAATGTTCCACTTGAACGGGTGTCCAGCTATAAATATTTGGGAACGCTAGTTGTAGACACTCGCTCAAGCCCTGAGGCTGACTTAGAAATCACTGGCAAATTGCGGTCTTTAGTTGCCCAAGCAATTAAACATGTGTTAACGTTTTACCTCCAGAAGGTTCTTCCAATTCTAACCTATGGGTGTGAAGCTCTTGCTCCTAAACCTGCAGCATGGTGGGACAAACTAGAATCTTCTTTCTGGAAACAAGTTCTATACCTACCCATGTGTACACCCTTACCTTTAATTCGTTTTGAATTAGGTTCTTTATCAATGGTTTCCTTTGTCACCTGGAAATATTGTGCCTTCTTTCAAAAATGTCTGCTATCATTGGAGCGTCTAGATATACTAGGTTAGGTGGCAATACATCTACTTATGCAAAATCAAAAATTCTTTCAGAAGTGGTGTTACTTTACCATAAATGCTTTATCTGATGCTTCAGTTGAACTAGATTTGCTTTTATCTAATGAAGCCCGAGCAAAACTGAAAATTCATCAATATGACTGGTGTATGACACAAAACCAATGCCTAAAATATAAGGACTTTGATCGTAGCTTATTTGGTCATAAACGTTTTAGAGTCATGGCTGACTATTTGGCCAAAGCTCCTTGTCCAAAGCTCCGACAAAAGTTTCTTTGCTTCCGCTTGAACTACTGGCAACCTTAGATGTTATGGCGCGTAGGAAGCAAATTCCAAATATTGAAAATCAATGTCGGTTTTGAAAAAATCCTGTTCAAAGGGAAACATTGGAACATTGCCTAATCTATTGCCATCTATTATCTATTACCCGAAAGAAGTGTTTCAAAAATTTCTTTGAGAATCAGAATGTGTATACCCAGAAAAATATGTGGCAATGTATCTTCACAACTACTTCCCTTTCAGTAAAAATAGCCACTGTACAATTTCTGGATGCAATTTTTCCTGATTCGCAGTAATACTGTACTCTGCTTTCCTATATCATCATTCATTATTAATTTGCCTGGCTTTTGAATGAAGTAATTTTGGAGGTGAAATTACTTGTAATGGATTTTTGTGTTGTTATTCTCTACTCTGTTGTGTGGTCATGATATTCATGTAAATATTATGTAAGATGACTTTATATTTTCTAAACATACTGTATTGTATTGTATTGTTTTGTATTTGTAGTAAAATTTGAAAGGTTGATTTTATCAACCAAACAAATGAATACAAAAAAAAAATTAAAAAAATGATCAGCAACTAAAATCTGATCCTGGTATATCAGCATCACCTAGTAGCTACAGGAGCTACCTGTTTGGAACAAGGAGCCAGTGCACAGTGTGCTGCACACTAACATCCACATGAGATGCAAACTATAACATTTTGCCCTTACTCATGTATACACACTGCCAGAAATGCAAAGTTAATGACACATAGGTAGGTTAGTTTGGCACCAAGAGTCAAATGTAGCTCCTAGTTGCTGTTGCTATCAAACTAGCCAGGCTCTTGTATGTACTACCACGAGCTAAATAGCTCCAGGCTCCCAGCAGTGTTGAACCCTGGAACCTTACAAGTAGTCTGGGAGAAGCACCAATACCACCCTTACACCACAGACAGATTCTTTATTGCTGCCACTCCCTGTGAAAACATGGTATTGAGATCACAGATAATTTTATGCCAAGGCGGGTTTCCCCTCTACAATCACTTTTAGGTTTTTCTTGAATACATGCTGTTTATCTGGTACATGTTCATGCACAGCTGCTCAGCTTGTGTCTCCTCTCCAGTGTGCAGAGCTCCCCCTTGCCCTTAAAGGCGGGCACAAATAGGTGCACACACAACCCCCTCGCTCCCCCAATTCCCAACCCATTTTTGATTTCAGGTGGACTCTGTTCGACTGTTCCATCGCAGTTCTTATTGTCAGCAAGGCCCAGCAGACACCAGCACGGTTCCTTGGGCAGGCTGCAGCAACCAATAAGGAAAGACCTTATTCATTGCTGCTGCCTGTCCCCAGCTTTCTATGATTGCCCAGCTCTTGCAAACTCACAGAGGGATAGGTAATCATAGAAAGAAGACATTTGGTTTTGAGTGAATATTCAAAAAAGGTATTCAGCTGAAGCCGAATAGCTATATTTTGGTTGAATTTCGGGTGTATTTTTATCTAAAAGAGAAATGTCAGCCCTTGGGCTGAACTGTTCTTAGGGAGAATCAATGTCCCATTGTTTACTGACAGCTAGCCTTCGCAGTGACCTCAGGTCTTCTTTCCCATTGCATCAGCATGTGATCATGTGCACATTTTCCAAAAACAACTTTTCTACCATGCAAATATAATTCCACAATACAGGCCACAAAGAGCTGGTTCTGGGGAGGTCAATCTATCATCACTAAATAAACAAAATCACTGTAGTGGTTACAGAAAGGCAGGGAAACCAAAGACAGGAGTTTTGAAGGAAGTTATCTTTCAATAGTCTATTTCTGTGTTAGGTATCTCATTCAACGCAGTTCTCAATGCTGGCAACAATTTGCTGGCAGGACAATGGTTGATGCTCCATGCCTTGAGTCAAATCACTGGCAGGTATTTCTGCTGCCAGTATTGTAATGTTCCTACTTTTGCCTAAGAGGGCATGTAGCCACCTCATATACCTGCACACCACATACTTCACAATCCCAAATCTCCAAGCTCTCCCCTCTTTGAATTACCCCCACACACAGTAATCTGTTATTAGCCCCCTCTCCTGGCAACTGCCACACCATGGCTTTGGCTCAATGGCATTTCCTGTAGTGTAGCACTCTGTGGGCCGCGTCATCCTGACTGCGTACACCATACTGGCATCTTACCACCAGTGTTTAGGATTTAAACTGTTGCTATTCTGTACTTTCCTGAAGTCAGTAGTTCACAGGATATGGTAGAGTGATCATGGTTCTATGTGAAAATGTCCCCAAGAAAATGCAGTCATGTGAAAATGTAGTCAGCAAATGGTTGTTTTAAAAAATGGTAGTAATCCAATACAAGCAGTACAAACTGTGAAAATGTTGCCAGTAATAAGGTCGACAAAAAAGCTATTTTTAAAAAATACACAGAAGTACAAGGCTGTAACTCTAACAATGTCCCAAGCCTCTAACACAAACTTCAGTCACCCTAACTCCACTCCTTTCCCGTAACTCTAATTACAACCCTTTTTCTACCCTGAACTCTTACAGAACACTAACCCTTCAGCGCTAATGCATTTTATTTGCATATTACTCAATGCAAAATTAGTATAAAATGAACAGTGTACCTATCACCAACCCCATCACCAGCTCACCACAAACTACACAGCCCTTGCCCTAACCCAAACCCTTGCTGTAATACTAACCTTACCCTAACTAAACTCTACCACTTACCCTAACGCTTACTTTACCCTAACCACTAGGTTTATCCAAAATGCTATCCTATTCCAACATCACCAGCCCTCTCTCTGCATCTCTTTCTTCAACACTTACCCAAACCATTACTCTATTAGCTCTAGCTTTACCATAACTCATACGCTAACACGAAATCTACCCTAATGACTAATTAAACCCAACATCTTTAATCTAAGCCTAATACCTACTACTACCCTAACCCATATCCTTACCCTACCTCCTAGCCTAACTCTAAGCCAGGCAAACACAAGCCCACTAAACCCTAGCCGCACTACATTTTGGCTACTGTACAGCTGCATTTATTGACTACTTTTGCTTGGCAGCTTGTTCACTACAGAGGCAATTTCACCACAATTATTCTTAGGTGTGAGGTATTGCTTTGGTTTTATATTATAAAAAGGAGGTGTTTACAGTTTGGTATTGGATAGAATATAGTGTGTGTGTTTGCATATCTCTGTGTATCTGTGATGAGTGGGCGATGTGTGGCTGAGTGCTGGAAGCTACCAGGACTGGGAATTAGGCCTGAGCTGACCTAATGGATGAACGATAGATATGGTGGATGACTCTTTTAAAAAAAAAAGAAATGTAAATGTGTTTTATTGTTTTATATTTATACATGAAGAATAAAACAGTTTACAGCACTGCCTCATACAGTGTCCACAATATTCCGGTTACAACACAACATAAGCGCTACCCCCACTTTTGCCCTTTCCGTTCTACTCCCACCTCCCAACATTGCCCAAAGCACCCACATAATGTCAATGTACTTCATGTCGTTTGATTTGGATTACCTCTGATCTTTATTGGGGTTTCACCACTCCAGCTGTATCTATAGCCTCCGCCGCAAAAAGGGTTTGTTACACTACCTCCCATTCCGTGATTCCTGCTGTGTTCTCCCTGTGGCTAAGCCGTCCTGTCCCCCTCCATGCTGCTGTTTCGGCCATCGCCCATTTCTTCAGATCCCGCCACCATTCCTCCATGTCTGGGTCCTTGCAGGACTTACATGTCATAGTAATTCTGCATTTGACCAATATGTATGCCAAATCCTTAATCTTATTGATGTATTTTGTACTTTTGGGACGTGGAAAGCGACCCAGCAAACATGCTCCAGGGGACATTATAGTCAAGTCCAATCCCCCCCTGTTCATTCTACTCGCCACCTCCTACTTACTACGGGACACGCCCAGAACATGTGTGATATTCCCACATCTGCCTCTTTGTACCTGCGGCATACTTGTGCCGCAGTGCCTGGGAACCTTGAAATTCTCGGGGGCGTCATGTATGCCCTATGTGTTATCAGCAGTTGTATCTGTTGGAATCTTGCATTCCGTTGACACCTTCTTATGGTATCCCAGTATCCCTGTCCATTGTGCATCTGTGAAAGGGGCCCCTAAATCCTCCTCCCACCTGCCCCTCACCACTATGGGGGTGGGAGTCCCATTAATTAGCAGGAAGTCATGTATCCAGGATATGGTGTGTCCTCCCTCCGATATGTTGTATAGCATATCCACAATAGCATGCTGTTCTTTTAATTCGCTATACGCAGGCCATCTACGTATGATCTCTCCCTTGATAGTGCTGTGCAGTAAGTATTGGCCTATATGCAAGCATGTGTGGTCAACCAATTCTACAAAGGGTATAAAGAAGGCATGCTGTAGTAAATCTCCTATTGTGGCAACCCTGTGGGGTTCCCAATGGACCTGTATCCCCTGCTTTGCCTGCGCTGAGGAAGCTACCACTGTGACCAGGGGTATCTGTTCCAAAAATGGGTCTGTGAGCCCTATCACTGCTCTATCCCACATTCTCATCCCTAGGGTCACTAGATGTGATCTTTGCCCCCCCCACGGACTTCCTGATCCATACTAGTTCCTTAATAACGTGACCCAGTGGGTCATCTGCGAGCCAGTCCACTACAAATTGCAACTGTCCCCTTATGTAGTATAGTTCAAAATGTTGGGTCCTAATACCGCCTTCTTCATATGGCCTGTGTAGCGTGGATAGTGCTATTCTATTCCTCCCGTTACGCCACAAAAAGCCTCTACAAATACTATCCAATGTCTTGAAAAAAGGATTTGGGTATATAAAACGGGACGTTTACAAAGAAGTGCAGCAGTCTAGGCAGTACTACCATTTTTAACAATGTCTCGCTCCCCAACAAGGAGACTGGCAACTTAGCCCAGAATTGAATGGAGCCTTGGATGCTCTCCAGCGCTTGCTGTGTATTATGTATATGTTCTTCTGCCCGGTCATGATATATATTGACCCCTAAATATCTGAATGTGGACTCTTTCCATTATAGTGCTACAACTGGGAGAGCTTTTTGGCCTATCTTGCGCAGTCCTGCTTATGGAAACAGCGCAGACTTATCTGCGCTGATCGTGATCCCTGATAATCTTGCAAATAACGCCAGAGCCTCTAACAACAGTTCTAAGTTGTCTTCGGGGTTCTGTTTATATAACATTGTGTTGTCTGCCTACAATGATATTAGATGCGTGACTCTGCCTATTTCTATACCTGCCGCTTTGTATACCACCCTAAGGTACTGTGCGATTGGTTCCATGGTGTGGATGTAAAGCTGTGGGGATAGTGGGCTGCCTTGTCTGGTACCTTTACATAGTTCCCATGCTTGCGAGATACATCTGCCCGTTTTAACTCTTGCAATCGGTCTGTTATACACCAATTGGACCCATTTAATATATACCTGCCCACAACCAAACCTACGCAGTGTTGCATAAAGCCAGTCCCATCTCAGTGTCAAACGCTTTCACAGCATCAAGCATAGCTATTGCACACAGGGTTTCCCAGGTTGCTGTACTATCTATCACATGATGCAACCACCTCAAATTCTAGGACATGCTACGGCCTGGCACATAGCCTGTTTGATCCGGGTTTACCAGAGTGTGTATCACCCTTTTCATCCTATTCGCCAGTATGGATGTCAGTATCTTATTGTCCTGGTTAAGCATTGACAAGGGCCTATATGAGCTGCACTCCGTTGCTGGTTTTTGGAGTTTCAGATGTGGTATAATAATAGATTCCCTTAAGCTTTGAAGAAGGACACCAGCCTCGTAAGAGTGACCAAAGGTGTTAAGTAGATTGGGGCTAGTCCCTGAGCATATTCCTTATAAAATTTGCTAGGCAGTCTGTTAGAGCCTGGAGTCTTTCCTGTTGACAAAGCTTGGATTGTCTCTTGTATTTCCTCTAAAATGACAGGCTCTTCAAGTATGTCTCTGGCATACTGGCCTAATTTAGGGAGATCTATGTCATCCAACACCTCATCTAAATATGTGCTCGGCATCGGGGGTCCCTCTGGGTAGAATTCCTGGAAGGCCTCATTGACGCCGCTTTGGGTATTGCAAAGGTCCCCCTTCCTTGTGCGGATTGAGTGGATAGGGCCCGCTTCTCTTCCTTTTTATATAGCAACGCCAGTGGTCGGGCCAGGTTTGTCTCCCTCCCTATGCTGCCTCTCAGTATATTTAGAATAATTATGCTTGCCCAGCCGCTCCCAACATTCCAAGCATTTCTGTTTTAGTACCACAACCTTCACAGCTTCACACATGTGCCCTGTGGGGGACTGCTCTAGTTTCTGTAGTTGTTCCTCTTCAGAAGACAGTTCTCTATTAATGGTTGCTTGGACGCTACTTAATCCTGTTATGGTGGATCCTCTAACTACCACCTTCAGCGCTTCCCAAAATGTTCCTGCGCCTGTTACACTAGCGGCATTGTGTGTGTCTTTGACGCAATCACAGAAGGGGGGGGTCCTGCAGAGATTCTCCTCTAACTCTCCACATAGGTATTGGGGCTCTAGGGGGCTTAAGCTGCCACTGTAAACTAAGCGGGGTATGATCTGACAGGACCATACCTTCATACTGTGCCATTGTGATTAAATGTGCAATTTCTTGCCCCACAAAAAGGTAGTCTATTCTAGTATGCACTGCGTGTGGTGCTGAATAATGCGAGTAATGTCTGATGAAGTGCCCGCCAGATGTCAATCAGATCAAATGCTCCTAAAAGCATTTGTAATGTTTTCGCTGGTGGGGCTGGTTTACTGTATTTGGCATCTGGTCTATCTAGGATTGAGTTGAGTGTGCAGTTGAAATTACCCACCCCCCCATATGATGTTGCTGTTCCTATATGGGCCCAATCATGGGTATCGTGATTGGAAGACTACTGCTGCACTGTGGTTGGGTGCATGCGTGTTGACAATACATGTGTCAACCTGTTCTAGGGGACCCTGTACGAGGACCATTCTGCCCTCATTGTCTGTTTTAATGTGGGTAACATTAAATGTTACTGTGGGCGATATCTATATCAAACCCCCGGCCCCCGCCGGGCATAGACGGAATACGGAAGAGCCAAACACTCCCCCTCTCCATTTATTTGTTAAGATTGTCTGATTGTCAGCTGTTAGGTGTGTCCCCTATAACAGTGCAATATCTACTTTGCACCTCTTTAAGTATGAATAAACCCTGTTTCGCTTCACATAAGCATTTAAACCCCTTACATTCCAAGTAAGTACCTTTATAGTTCCACCCATAAACCTTTCACCAGTTCTAGAAGGCTATCCACCTCTGACACAACGGGTGTCATCCAGTTTTCCTAATATGGTAATCCAAGCAAGTGTGTTAGGCTACTATTCTTCATTGACACTCGGGAGGGCAAAACACATTCTCATTTAACTACCCCAACTCCCCCAACTAATAACAACAGCCCAGCATCTGTACTCATGCTCGGGCATATCCGCTTCCCGCATCGATCTCCAGTGTACATACCGCAGGCTGGTGAACAGTGGGTGGACACAAAAACAAGTGCCCCCAAAAATTGAAATTGGAGGCTGTGGCTAAGCTCAGACATACGTCTGGTCTCTCCTCATATAGTTTGTGCTGTTGACCATTGGCATATCCCGCCATGTGGAAAAGGCTGAAGTTTCAAGAGCCACTTTCCCGAAACCAAAAAAGAAAACCAACAAAAAGGAGCTGGTTGCCCCATAAGAGCCCTCTTATCCTGGGGCTCTCATGAGCGCTCTAGTTTTGCCAAAGTCGCGCTGGTGGTCTGTAACATCAGTAAGAGGAGCCGCAGTCGAGTATTGTTGCTAGTTAGGTCATGCCATGCTTGTGCCTCTCATGGTCCTCCGCCTCGTCCCTTTCATCGGGACGTAACTTCTCTCTATCCATCCATGCTTGTGGGCTCCTCTGGAAGATCAAAGAACCGGGCCCTGTTTTTATGTATGACTTTTAGTTGCGCCAGGTAAATCAGCATGTATTTCAGGCCAGCTGCTCTAAGTCTGGCTTTGTCCACCGTAAATTGTGCCAGGCTTTTCTGCTTCTGGAAGGTGTAGTCGGGGTAGACCACCAGATCTGCGGAGGCTCTTTTCAGTGCTCCACCCTGTCTTTAGTCAATCCATCTGCATTTTTGTAGCGCACTAATGCCACCAGTGATTAATGTTGGATTGATTGATTGAAAAATGTTCTTGCCGTCAATGCTGGCACATATTGGAGCCTAACATTATGACCGTCTTCCTACAGTTTAGAGCTGCCATATACTGCTGCTATATATTGAGCACAGATAGCGAGCATGAAAATGTCTGTACCATGTCATGCTGCTTCTTCTTACAGCGGGAACACAGACACATATTGGGTCAGTGTGAAAAAAAGTCTCAAAGTGGCAATACTGTCATATATTGGGCACATCCTGCATGCAAATGTTTTACAGTGGCAACACTAGCAAATAGGTATGGACTTCCGCATTGACAATTCCTCAGTCACCACTGCAAGACCACATACTGTGAAACCTATTAACATTTATAATACCAATTCACCTGCAGGAGTTCCCACCATGAAATACTGGCTCTGCCACTGATCACACGTTCTCACACAGACACACACACATTAATCTACAGTTCATTCAGTGCTTTAGTGCATCCAATTTTGATCCAAAACTATTGCCTTTGAGTGTGAAGAGAGGCCTTGTAACATTTGGAAACACACATATATCAGCATGTATGGTTTGTCAGTAACCCTGTCCCATTTAACGTCTGGTATTACTTTTTAGAGCAGTTGTATTACATCACATGTGAAATGTGAAGTGATCACTAATCGCTCAGTTGCAGAAGCGGCCGCTTGGAGTGAGCTTGACTGAGCACCGGCAGCTCTAATTGTATATTTGTTATAAGGTATAAGATATCAGATGAAACATGGAACAGGAGTTAGATGAAAAGCTAGTGATTTTTCTAAATTTGGTGCATCAGAGTCAAAGACAAAGCTGTGCCATGGGCAAGGAAGTATAGGATGTCAAGCCGGGTCTGATCTTCAATTGGAGGGGTGGGTGTGCTAGTGTTTGTGTGACGGGAAAGCTGGGCCTCACTGGGCACATGAATGTGTTTTACAGCGACATCCCGGCATGTATTGAATACAGGCTACTTCAAAATGATTTCACAGGACAATGCTGGTATAAAATGGGCAAAGGCAGCATCAAAATGTTCCTTGCGGCAGTGGTGGCATATATATTGGGCCCAGGCAGCACAGACATGTTCTGATAGGACAAATCTGGCATATACTCTGCACATTCAGCATACATTTTCTTTCTTACAGTGGCATTACTGGTATATGTTTGGCACTGGTAGCATGAATATGAATGTTCTGTGGCTTCCTGGCATGTTTTGGGCACAGCCAGTATGAAACAGAGTTCTTAAAGTGGCAATACTGTCACATAATGGGCTAGCATGAAAATTAATACTGCCATGTTTTCCTAAAATCCAGCTTAAAAATGCTCATACAGTTGCATCGCATGCTGGCATATATTTGTATCAACCAGGCAAAACATGTTTTACAGTGGCAATAGTGGCATATATTGATCACCAGTAGCATGCCACTGTGTTTTACAGGGCATTGTTGGCATATAGTAAGACAGGCCTTATGGTTTTTCTTGGACACATCCAGGAGTTTTTATTGTGTTCCCCTACAAAACCGAGTGTAAGATGCATTTCTTTTTTCTGAAACGTGTGCTGTAAATTGAACAGTTTTAACCCATTATTTAAACATATTTCTTTGGGTAGAACACCCTGGGAATTTGTGGCAAATATTCACACACATCTACCTAGGAAATTCATCATTTGACGCTGCCCTGGGCAAGACCCTTCACTGTGTGACGCCAGCCGCTAACCATTCATTACAGTCCTTCTTATCAAGACCCTATACATCTTGAATCATTTGTAATGCCAGTGCACCCTTAAGGGCCACCCACAAACCAAATGCTGCCTCTGCCATTTATCACAATCACACAGCATTTTACATTTCATTCAATGCTAGATATTACATGCTTTTTATAATGTTAGACTATTTGCCGTAGGTGGTTTCAGGGAAGGTTGCGCATCTATTTATAGGTTCTGGTATCATTAACAAGAACAAGGCCACAGCAATTCATCCCTTATAGCTCGTTGTTTTTCTTAAAGTAAATGTGATTGATTTTCTAAAAGCATGTGGAAATGTGACTTTTCTGGACTAGCAAAGTAACCAGATACATATGCTGAAAACCTATTTGATACTTGCTTGGATATTTTTTGATAACAGGTACTGAATGTACAATACCAGCTATTTCATCATTCATTGTTAAAGAAGAGGGCGATAAGTATCCCATATGCCACCTCGAACCCGAGAGAAGAGAAACCACCATTGATTCTACAAGTAAGTACACATTGCTTAACTGATTAGAACAACAGCAAAAAGGACATATCAGCCACCAATTCTGACATGTAATTTCCTATGTCTGCCCATGTCAGCTATGCTTAACGCAGCATGTGGTGTGAGCTGTAGGCCCAGCCTTGATGCTTATGCAAAGTGTGATGCAAACACTTTCATATTCAGTAAACGCAATCTGCAAGCATTGTCTTAGAAATATTGAAATACATTACATCAGTGTTTTTTTTCTCATAATCTGGACCAATCGCCAGAGACCTTATGATTCTTTTGTATACGCAAAGCCGTTCATTGCTTTATAGGCTTTTTCTGGGACAAAAGCCAATGTTCCCATAAATAGTAAACAAGAGATAACAATGCAAAATATGGCACTGCGGAAAAACTACAAAACGCTGTCCTTGCTGTAGTTTACACAGGATTGATGCTGTCCGCGGATACTTTTGTTGGAAATATTCCTAGTGCTGGATGACGTGATTGTCCTTGTCATTGCTCACACAAGACAGATTCAGTTCAAATAGAATAATAATAATAACCGAATAATCGGCAGAGCTGGTAGGAAGACAATGGTCAGACACAGACCCCTGGAACACCGAAGAGAGAGCAGGGGGCTTTCCAGAAGGGAGGGGCAACTCTGTCATTTTTCCTGAGCTGGATTTTCAAGCCACTAAGCTGGATTCTGGCTGTTCTGAGGCATTTTGAGCCCTTAGATGACTGTGTCTGTTGACTTTTGAGCAGAACTTTGATATTGATTGAGTTGCATGGGGAGCAATTTTGTTTTTCTTCCCCAAGGCACATCTGCTCACCAACTAAGGAGCTGTCTCTGTTGTGGATGGGCTGCACACTGGCACCAGATATCCCAATGGAAAATGTTATTATTTTTGAAACTTTTTGCTAATTCTTTATGCCTTTCTGATGGTGCTCTGATAAGGTGGTTTTTGATATTTCTGCCAATTTTATGTCATTTTTTTCTGGATTGTGTAAACTGATTCAGGCATCGAATTTTATCCGGCTCTCATCTGTCTACCGTCTACAGTTAGTGAGCATGGGAGAACAAACGTTCACCCTTTATTAACATCACATTGAGAAAGGTACTGAGGTATTTGGGCAGGTGCTTCTATGAGGTTGCCCATCATGATTTGGTGAGGCAGATGTTTCTATGAAGATTGCCTAGCATGATTTGTCAGGTTGCCTAGCATGATCTGGTGAGGAAGGTAGTTGGTTTCTAAGGTGAACGATTTCTTGGAAAAGGTTGATTAGTCTCAGTCTGGATTAGAGGTAGAGGCGATGACAATGATCTCAGCTTTTTCATTAATGACTTTTTGCATTTTTAGTGTGGTGTGCATATTGACTATAATAAAAGCAATGTTTCTTTATTACATATTTCTCATAATTATAAGATGTATTTTTTACATGAGAGTGTAAAACAAATTCATTGAGTGTTCATTACTGAGTGTTATCAGATTAATTTGAACATGAATATTAAGTGTGGGGCATCTCTTTGAACTACTGTGTATTGATGTGTTATATAGGGTACACGTCTTTAATACACATCAAGGGTTCCTGGATGGTGTGAGCAGTGGGCTATCAATACAAATATAATGTTCCATTGGTAAACCTCTCCTGAGTTGGCAATTAAGAGCAGCCACCTACTGCAGGGGTTGTTGCCTGTTCTCTTTGCTGTTGCACAGTGACAGGTACAGACTTTTCCCTACCCCTACTCCTACCACGGCCCCTGCTCGGGTGGGCCTTGGACACTCCCCTGGGGGTGGGGGAAATGCTCTGGAGGTAGGGGTGATACAAATCACATCCACACGCTCATGGTCAGGTCTAGGGGTATGTGTAGAGGTGAAAAATCCCCACCTACAAAGTTAAACTTATTCACTGCATACACTGTTGCCGCTGTGTCTGCTGTGTTGCTTTTGCAATAGCATGCTATGCTTTAAACCACTGCCATGCATTGTATAACCACTGCCACCAAACAGTTTTCTTTGTATTTCTTTAGAGATGCTCCTCTTTGTGCAGCGTGATTGTGATGTGATGTATTCCTTTTTTTCGTTTTGGCTCACAGGTGGCACTTTAGTGCCCCAGAGTGCAAGCCAACACTATTGCCCTGGAGTGTGTATAGGGACTGGTAGCATTTGTGGACCAACACTTATCAGCATGTTTGCTTTCTGAGTTAACCCGCCCTTCACATCATCATCACATGTGGTTGTAAAGTGACAAATAATCACTCAGTTGCAGAAGCGGCTGCTTGGAAAGAGTTTTACAGAGCACAGGATGCTGTAATTGCAGTGTTGGTATTTGATGACAGGTGGAACAAATAAACAGGGGCAAGGTGGCAAGCAAGTTGATTTGGCTGAACTGGTGCATCAGAGTCAAAGTCGAAACTATGCCAGTGCGAAGGCAATGTAGAATGCCAAATTCAGGCTTGTCTTGAATAGGTGATCATGGGGGCCCGTAGGAGACGTGTGAAACTGTTCTATGTCATCCCACCTTTTGGAGTTTTGAAATGTGGGTTGTGGGTGCCATTTGCTCACCACAGCATCAACGGACCAACTCAGACATAAGTGTGAAGTAGAATGCAGAGAGAAAATGTGAAGTAGAATGCAGAGAGAGACAAGGAGCATGTTTAGAAGAGGGATGCACTATAATATGTCTCCTTAGGCTACCTGCCGTGCCTGTACTTTGTGGGATACCCTCACGACCTTTTCAAACGAATGCTGTGAAATGCTTTTTCTTGCATTTTAATAGCTACCGTGGGTCTAAAAAATGCCACAGTGCTTGCTATAGGTACACCTTTTAAGCACTTGAATTACTAGATTATGTATGTCCTTAACATAAATGAGTGTGCTTGATCATATGTACAATAGTCTGGTTATCAGCAGTAACAAGTACACATTCTTTTTGTCTTAAACATTTATCACACTTTCTCAAAATAATATAATATCATGTAGCTGAGCTGTCATTCCTTTCAGGTCCTGCTCTTGCGCCCTTAGAAAATATCGTCAACATGTGTTTCGACTCGTTGGTCTTTATCAAGACTATCTCACCATTCAAGGCAGTTGGTTGAATTCCATATGATTGTCCTATCCTTATAAATTATCAGATACTAACATACAGAAATCATGTTCATAAATCATATTATGAAAGTACACAACACACAAAGAACACAAAACAGAGAGAAAGACGGGGCAACATCGATTATTGGTTTGTTGCATAATAACATTATTAGAATTAAAAACCTGCTTCGGTGTTAAGCCATAAATCCGTATTATGGTACCCCTTGTATACCTCATGCATTACAGCAAGGGAAGTCCCCACAACACCAGCAAACCATGCACTGGGTTGGTATCACCCTTGTGAGTCTCTACCTTAGTGTTATTGAACCCATATGGTATGCCCCAGTAAGTCTATATCCTCTGGTGGTAGTCATCCTAAATTCAATTAGTCACTCACCAAATATTCCATAAAATTAGATTATCCTTAGTAGGGGGCATAGTTGTCTTTTGTATTTCATTGATTTAAATCTATAGAACGGTGGAGTTGGTATTTAATTAATTACTACTAACTAGATTAGAGGTTATTATCATCATATAGCATAATGGCACTCACCTATAGATTAGGAAACATATCCTGACGCTCAGTTATATATGCAAAGTGGTTGATATATTCTGAAAAATAGGATTACAAAATTCCTCATCAGAATAAGATCCCATAACAATGTCCTAAGGTCAGTAAAAATATTTTGTCCTTGCTCCTGGCTGACTGCCTCCCTTTCACAGACATGAGCCTTATATAAGCCTTTATGGCCCATATAGGACTCTCAATTTATGACTCAATCCATCAGGCCCCTGATTAGTTAGGTTACTGTTCCCATGGTGTGAAATCTCAGGATAGGTTCTGTGTCTCAATTGCTTTATTTGTCCCACCTGGTGTCGGTCTGTGGCCCCACAGGTTTCGTATGTCTCTGTCGCCAACTTTGATTTGGGTGGAAGTCCCGGTTTCCTCTCTCAGCTGCTCTCTGGTGTTTCAGAGATCTTCGGCAGCATTGCTGGCTCCAGCCACGCTGCTGTCCTCTGCACTTTAAATTCTCTGCTTTGCCTGCTGAATGCTTATAGAATACCATACTGACAGGCGGATCCCACAGAGCTGTGATGCATGCTTTTTATTTCTCTCCATCTGCTCTTATTCTGCAGATTCTACACATCGGCCCAGAGGGGGCCTGCCTGGTGCATGAGACCCTGTGGTACTACAGCCAGCTTTATAAGTGTTCGGAACTCACTTCTAGTTCTTTGAGATGCCATTTCCTCATGGGTCCCCACTGACCCTTGTAGGCCGTCTTTTCTGGGATCAGGTATCTGCTTTTGTCACAGGCATGGCAAAGATCTTGCCATCGCGATAGGTCGGTGTGGAACAAGAAGATGGACAGCAGTCACCCTAAATCAATGTCTTTGTCAAGATAGCACTTGTTATTCCCAGAAGCCTTTGTAGGCTGGACAAGGCCAGGCTGGTCAGTGTTTAACCCTCAACCCTGAAATATTTGAGGTTGAGGATAAGCACAATGTTGCTTAAGGATTGATCCACACCCTAAAGCAGGAGGATTTGGCCTTGATTTATAAAACTGCTCTCATGTAAGCCATCTCATGCTATCCCGAATCCACTGACTGGAGCTCGGCATGACAAAGGGAAAGAAAATGCTTGCCTCAACTGAATAATTTGCTAATGGATCTCTTTTCTTCTGCAAGTTTGGGAAACTCACCTTGGAACAGGTGATTTACAGGGGACAATTCAGGACTCCAGGAAGGTTGGGATCCGAATCCATCTCATATCTGAGGGGACCCCAGAAAAGGGTTTGAGCTGCAGACTGAAATCCTTTATCCCAATAGTAATCAGTATTTAACAAGCCTTTCTTAACTGATTGTCATTTTTCGCTAAGTAAAGAGACCTACACAGCATTAGGTAAATCATAGTTTATGACTTCACTTAAAAACCTGAACCTGTGGGCCTTTCCAATACTACTCTGGTTGGTGTCACACAGCCAAGCAGGATAGACACCAGGTGGACATAGAAGTAGGGTTTTAAAGGATACTGATTTATTCAGGTGCATTAATAGTAGTGAGCAAAACAATGCAAATCTACCTCAACATTCTGGGCCTTAACGTCATCAATTTGTCCCACATTCCTTTCTTGACTCATAAGCCCATTAGTTTGCGCCTCCGTTTCTCACCCTGGACGCCTGAGAAACCCTTTGGGGGTCTCGGCTTGCACTTTAGGCAGAGACAGTGGTCTGGGCCACACCAAGCTAAGCCCCAGATCTGCCAGCAGGAGACCAGCCACCTATGTTTGTCTACAGGCTTCCAACTCGCCATCCTCATCTACTTCCTTGATGATTCAGATACCCCTTAAGTCTGAGAAGACCAGTCCTTCACCTTTCCACTCCATCAGGGCTTCCTCACTATGTTTGCTTCCAGCTGTCACTCTTCCTCTACTCTTATATGGGCATCTCTGAAGAGCACTTGCCTGTTGCTTCCCTCCGCTTCCCCCCTTCAGCGCATGCATGTTTTTGTGCAAGGTTACATGCATCCCGAAGCCTACATCGTCTATCCTCCACATCTTAGTTGCCTTCATGGCTGTTGTTTCCCAGCTTGAGTTCCTGGAGCCACTGTGACAGTCACCCATGTCTGTGATTGTCTCTTGTTACCCCAGCATGGTAGCTCGTAATCCGCTAACAGCCCTGTGACCATACCAGGGGAATAACCTCACTCCTTACCCTTTCTCCGCCATCAGGACCTTTTGCCTTTCGAACTTCATTTTGTCTCATTACTTTTCTCAGAATAAGTATTCTATGGTCTACCTTCCATTTAAGAGCTACATATATAATTCTGCTTCATTGTAACGCTCACCTGATTCCCGTAGAGGCGCCGGTCTTGACTGGGCGTATACCGTATCTTCAAAGGTGATGTGTAACACACGGCTGGCTCTTTGGGCTGGACCTCTGTGCACTGTATGTCTGACTCGAAGGGTAAGATGTCTGCAGATAGAAAATATGGGATTAAGGAACTGGGTTATTGAATGTCTCTCTCTTCTTCCCTTTCTCTTCTCCTGTAGAACCCCAAAGGTTAACGCTCTCACCTTAGGTAAGTGAACGCCGTGCTCTCCATCTGCCTCGGGGCAGGGTGCTGTAACCAGTTTCTTCACTGGATAAGGGGAGCAGGCCTCTTGACTTCAGAGGACTGCTGTCCGTCGTTTACTGCACGAACGGTAAGTTTCGAGTAATTCTAATGTCTTTAAAGTCTTTAGTAATGATGTTTCTTGTTTTGCAGGGTTCCGGCGATGGCGGATGACGGGCTGAAGTGAGTTGAAGATGGAGCCCGTGTGATGAATAGAAGCGCCTGGAAGCACGTAAGTAAGCGCTTGTTGCCTGCTTCACGATGCGCTCTAACTGTCTTTTTATTTTGCAGGTACAAGTTCGGAGCGGCTGCAGGGTGCCGGAATACCCACTGGGTTAGATGTGGAAAGGAGTAATGGCACGTGAGTATTAAAGTTCCCCAATGTCTTTAAACGCACCTTGTTTTGTCTTTCAGATGCGGGATGCAGCGCCGAAGGCCTCCGGAGCGTGCGAAGAGTTGGTAAGCTTTTGTCTTTCAGATGCCGGAATGCAGTGTGAAGACCTCCGGAGCGCACGAAGAGTAGGTAAGCCTTTGTCTTTCAGATGCCGGAATGCAGCGCGAGGCGTTGGTGACAGCCGATGGACCAGGTAAGTGAAGAGCTGTCACTGAAGACCGTAATGCTAACCTGTTCTTTCTTGTCTTTATAGGTGTTGCTGAAGACTGGATTCAGGATGGTAAGCCTTTTTCCTTAGGCCCAGGATCAGATTCAGAAGACACGATGAGCGTTCTGCTGCAGAGGATGCAGAATAACGCAAAGCAAGATTCATCCATCGGGTGTGGTTTAAATAGCCTCCTGTAGTGCTTAGGTGTCTCCTTCCACAGCCACGCCTAGGTAAGAAAAGAGTTCCTGCTTTCCAGAAGAGTTCCAGTGTTCTGAATCTAGGGAGTGGCTCCTGCCCCACCCAACAGGAAAAGTAGTTCCAAACAGAAGAGGATCAGAGGCTCAACTGGCAGGCAAGTAAGCAGCATGGTCTGCTGCAGGTAAGTCCACCCAAGCATTATGAGCCCGGCGCTTCCAGCGCTGGGACTGGGCATATTTATGAGCCTGGTGCCACTGGCGCCAGGACTGGGTCCAAAAGGTCCCAATTGGGACTGGTTGGCACTCGGAACCTGGGTTATGGATCTGCTTCCAAGGGAGTTGGGAAAACCCTGACCTTTTGGAAGCAGAGATCATGACATTCATAAACAAAATCAGTCATGTGTTTGGAATTTGCCTTGGAAATACATTAACTACATAGTTTAATTGTTATAAGAAGAATGTTTAGTGAAAGTATTATATAATTATATGTTGGCATAAATTTGACTCTCGATTTCTTTTGCTATTCACTGTACAGCGCTCTAATTCCTCTTTGGGCCTGGGCTGCATTTTATAAACTATACCAATAAAGATAGAGCCATACTCGGTTTGTATGGATTTTTACCCTGGTAATTCCCAGTGTTAATTCCTCAAGTGAAGTTCCCAAGGGATGTAGGAGGTGGTTTCAAGAGGTTTCCGTATTTTGGACCTTAATTCATATTCATTCAGCCTACGACCGTGAATGTTTGGCGCATGTCTTACTTAGGTTTGTGACAGCATCTAGCATCTTTACACTTGCACAACAAGGTGCAGAGAGATGGTGCTCACCTGCCAGTGCATCGTAATTAGTGCCGATATAAGGGTGGCTACATAAATCCCCTCCATTGCTTATACTCCCCCGGTGATGATGCAAACAAATGACAAAGGTGCAGCCCTAGCGATAGGCAAACATAAGACAAGCAGGGGGAGGAAATTGAATGTATACACCCTCCCATGGGGAGGAATTAGTATAAGTTTTATTTCTGTAGCAAATACTAGACAACTGTTTCTGTCTCTTGGATCGACGACTCCTCATTCTACTAGGGATTGTGCCGAGGAAGAATGGCTGTGAGGTAATACTTATGTTCTCGGAGTTCCCACACTTGAATTAGAATATTTTAAGGTGAATGACACAAAGATGTTTGAGGTAGCAAATGCTGTTATTGTGAAATGATGTCTGTGTGTACTAAGGTAAACCTATAGAACTGAGTAAAGGACAAAGAAGAAACTGATGCATGGGGACATTTTTATTTTGTACTGTTTTGATTGAGCTTTGATCACCTTGCAAAAAATGTTATGCTTAGAAATGCATTTTCCTAACAGGAACCGATGTCACGTTACCAGTAGCATCTGTCGGTATTAATGAAGAGGGTGAAATATACTCCATTGGTATCCAGGACTATAGACGGATAGAAAACAATGACAATCCTGCTGGTGAGCAAACCTTTTAACTCTTTTCAGCGTAACTAGTAGTGTGTTCAAGTGTATAGTCTTATTGGCTGCTAGAGCCCTTTCTTTCTGTATTATAACCTGCACTACTGTTAAGACCTTCTTTTCTGGAGTGAACCTTTGTGTAAACTTGTGAACTATATGCTATTGGTTTAATTTTTCTATAATTACAAACTATGTATGTAAAAGCATTTTGACCAGGGAGTAATGTTACTTCTTAACCCTTATCAGTGTTCCTGTCTTGAAGAAGAGTGCTTTGAATCATTTGTTTGTAAGTGTGTTGCAGAATGTTTGTGTGTTCTTCTTTCCAGTTGGCTGAATCAGGCCCTTAATTCAGTTCCTTAATAAATTAAGGGCCTGATTTGTAGAGGGTTTTCCTATGGGATTGCACCATTCTAAAATGCATTTGTCTATATGGTGAAATGCCTGGTATGCTACATCATACTTTTACAACAAGCACAGTCAATTTGTTCGATATTGCTTAACATGATGGTGTCTAAAGAGTGCAATATTTATCTCCAAATCGCTAACATGGAACCGATGCGCATTATGCCATATTCAACCTTCAGCCCTATTGGGCATCTTGTTTCCAGTTCCAAATTTCTAATTTTAAGAAACCGGGACAGCAACAGGATAGTTTTTACACAATTGCCCCACATGCAAGATAACCAAAACCATTCCCTTGCGGGCTCCGTGCTGCCCACTCTTTCAATTCCAATTACTTTAATGCAATCGTTTTCAAAATGCACACAATATGTCACCAGGTGTTTAGTGGACTCTATCTGACTGACACATTTACAAAATCTGCAACTATTGGCGGCATTATGGTACATTTGCGGATACCAGCTACCCGATAGTCCCCCCGGGTGGTACTCTGCGGGTGGATCTCATGGGAGGAAAAAAAACCTTTGGGACCAGTGACGACCACATCGGGATAACACGGTAGTCCCACCAATCACATGTCCCTAGACCACCCTTCCACAGTTACCCCACCTTCACCTCCTTCATCTTCATTCCTTCCCTCATAACCTATGTAGTTTTCTAAAGCAGTTCGGATAGAGTACTGAGACGAGGAAGATCCTTAGTGAGTTACCACATAAGCACTCACTTAGTACTGAGATAAGGAGGAAGTGCAGCGCAATACTGAATAACCATCAGAACCACTTTTACCAGTCTAGTGGTTCAAGACAGTTTATTGGAAGAAACAAGATAAAAACTGAAGAGGGACTTAACAGGGCATCAAGTCCTCCCTGGGGGAACTGCGAGAGCCAGTACGGGCCGGACGTGCAGGTGGGTGCTGACGGGGATGCCGAGAACGGTGAGAGCGAGTCTGAGGCCGATCCAGGACGCAAGGACTGCATGGCCTGCAGGCGGACTAAACCTCTGGGTGCCCCAGAGACCCAGAGTGGGAGACCAACGCTGTCCCAGAAGGTTTGAGCGAGGGAAGCTCCAGGAAGTTACTGGAGCCCCGCAAACGAGTCTAGCTCCTCAAGAGAGCCAACACTTGCGCAGACCAACCCACAAGGTACGTGGGTAGCCAAGAAGGCACTAAAGGGTCAGGGAGAAGGTGGCACAAATCAGAAGACTGGGAAAGGAGGATCTGGGACCTTAATGCAGTGGGAGAGAAGCAAAGAAGTACATGGACTTGTACTAAGGCTTGGCAAGAGAGTGAACCAAGCCCACCGAAAGGAAAACTAAGGCTGGAATTGCGAGCCTGGGACTTGCACCCAAATGAATAGAACTAGAAGTTAATGAACAGTTCATACAGTACTTGGCAGGTTAGTGAATCAAGTCTTTATGGGCCACTACAGCCTTGGGAATGCATCCACGTTTTTCTTCTTCATGCAGTACCTGGTTAGAGGGAACCATGTCTGCCAACCAGGGTCAGGGACCCACTACAGCTTGGGGAGTGCATCCAGGCTGTTTTGCTTCAGTGCAGTATACAGCGAGAGGAAGCCAGAGCTGCCAAACAGGGTCTGGGACCCCAAGGTACATTGTAAGCCTGAAGAAGGATACAGGAAGGGAGATATCCCCCCAAAAGCTAATGAGTGGGTAACACTACATCAGAAAAATCCTACCAAGACAAGAACTGCCTTTTGTCCAGGGGAAGGGAGTCATTCCTCTGGACCAAGAAGACATCTCCTTTTGATTTAGTTAGCTTAGAGTGTAAGGGACAGAGTTAGGATTTTGACACTGGATCTTTGGACTTTTGCTTTGGGCATTCTGATACTAGTTATTTCATTTGAGGCAGGGAAGCCCCTCTTAGAGTTAGGGCGAGATAGGGTTTTCTTTTCCTTTTTACCCTTGAATAAAATTTGTATAGCAAACACTATGACCACGCCATGTCAGAGTCTTTCTTCTGTTCCCTTACAGTAGCAATATATTTTCATGCTTACAAACCTCATACTTCTGACCTAAGAAAATCTACAGACTAATTGTTCATTTCTTTTTGCAGGCCCTTTTCACCAGTTTCTTATCCAACCTTGGTTAGATGGTGGTACAGGCATGTATTGACATGGCTTTTTTCATGACCATTCTTCAAGGCCAGGCTTGAGGACATTTCTTATGTTAGCTGACTGGTCCAATGAGACACTTTTTCACAAGTACTATTGTAAACCTGCATGCATTGATTGGGATTCTGTTTCTGGTTCTGCGTTTAGCGTGCATAATAGAAAGCCTCTGAGTGATGTAGAATATCGATTATTACTAGTAATTACAGCAGAGAGTTGGGATTCTGCTAAGGACATGTAGGCGAATATTGCCCCATCAAAAATATTATCCGTCCCTCGTGTTGCTTTTTGTTATAGCAACAGATGATTTGTACACAAATTCCAGGCATTTATTTCTGATATGGCTGAAGCCGGGTCGGTATTTCTTATCTAACACAGTAAATGATGGCAGTGATAACCTTCCTGCTGTTTTGTCCGAGATTAGCCTGATGGTGCAACCTAAAAGAGGTTGATGGGAGCGTCTGGAAGGAGTGGCAAGGGCCAGACACAAGCCTGAATGAAGAAATAGACTTGGCACTAGATAGTCGAGGGTACAAGACCTAGGAAAGCATGCATCGAGTTAGGTAGGCTACAATAACTCATTGCTGTCCTGGGATGAAGGACTTGGCACTTCCCAGGGGTGAGACACTTTTACTTCATTCATCTGAAGACTTTTCCATGTTCTAATTGCATTTACTTTCGGTGTAGACGCATTTGGGTCTGTTAACAAAGAGCGGTCTTAGTATGGGCACTCGTGTGACACTCAAGCAAGAGGAAATAGTTGCTCTCATAACCCCACAGACCCAGTGTGTAGTGCTTTGGTGTAGACCATGATACCAACGCCTGTAGATGTTTTAAGGCAATGCATCGCAAGGTCATTAGAAAGCAGGTTGCGAGGTGCACAGAGCAATGAGTGTGCCTTAGTGAGGCTGATAAATGCAGCAACCTGTTGTAAGAGCCTGCGAGGGCTGAGTGTAAAAAGGACAACCAGACCGCGGTCTGGAGCCTAATTCCCCATTTAGGAAGGCAGTGCGGTGCACAGGAGATCAGAGATACTTTACCTGGGTACGGAGCGGCAGGTGCTTTGGAAGCCTGCGCCACTCTGCACATATATTAGTGCAGCAAAGGGTGGATCGCTCAGGGGGGTGCTCATGGTGCTGTGAGACCCCATCAAGAGAGTCAGATAGCGGGAGTGCACTGAACGAGCATGCAATTCTTAAGTGCGGTGGAGGAGCCAGGAAGCACCCACATAGCACGAAGGCTAAATAGCTCTCCTTTGCCTTTCCTCCACCACACTCTGTGAGTTACCAATCTCGTTGGGTGGAGGCAACGAACACCGACATGCAGAGGGGCTCGAACAACATGAGTAGGGATATGCTCTTTGGAGCATAGTTGGATCCCTCGCTGCCTGCAGTCTCCCTGGCGGGGCTAAGCACGTGGAGTGGGCTGGCCCTTTACTTAAGTGTCCTGATCTCATCCCAAAGTGTACATGATGGGAGTGGGTGGATCGTGCTGACAAATGTGAGTACAGGGGCAGATATAGGGTCCAAAGAGCCGCTACATAGCCACGCAGACCTTTTTATATGCTAACCCGTTGAAGCTCTTGAAATAGATCGGAGGACACCCTATGCTGGACCCCAACATAGCAGTGCTGCTGAACAGTTAACAAAGGGTTCCTGATAGGGTTGTGGCAGCAGAAATGGAAGACACCCCTATTTGCAACAGTGCCAACCAGGAGGAAACCACTAAAGCAGACATACAACTGATGCTGGAAGGAATTAGATCAATAAAGAGTGGCCTGAGGTGGCAATATCGGAGCTCAAAGGCAGAGTTGAGAAGCTGGAGGAGAAATTGGAATCTTTGGAGAATAATCAGATTTGGGTTGCATTTCAAGTCTTGGAACAAGAGGAAAGAGATCTAGCACTAAAAGTCGACGAGAGAGAGAGAGAGAGAGAGAGAGAGAGAGAGATTCGAATATTCTAATCTTGGGCCTGAAAGAGCTGCAAGGCAAATCTAATCTCTCTCTGGAACACTGGGTCAAGACACTAATCAATGGCTTCTTCAAGGAAGTGCCCACTCCAGAAATATTGTTTGGCAGAATTCATTGAGTGGGCTGCCCTCCCAACGATCCACGATCAGTTCTGGCAAAATGTCATTATTTCAAACAGAAAGCAGACATTGTTCAAAAAGCCAGAGAGAAGGGGAAGCTACTCTTTGAGGGGTCTCCGATATGAACTTATCAACATTTTTCATCCATGACCCTGAATAAAAGGCAGGAATGTCATCCAATGATTTGGTGGCTCCAGGAGAATGACATAGGATACTGGTGGGGCTTCCCGTTTGCATTGTCCTTCAAATATCGAGGTGAGGAATAAAGAGTCACCTTGCAGGGCGATGCGGAAGGAGTCCTGAAACAAATAACGTCAGGAAATCGTGGCCCAGTGATACCTGGTGCTGTATCGCTTGTTCTGTATCCTAATCACCCAACAATCACACTTAAATAGCTTGTTAAAACCCTATATAATTGGGAGCGCTGTTGAGCGCTGAACAAGATGGCCGCCTGAAATGTGAGCTCCATGGCAGGCAGATCACTCGATCCTGATCTTGTGCCTTTACGATCTACAACTTGTACCAGGCTGCTGCGATTCACCAGCTGCTGGATCAGGGACCATCTGGTCCAAATCCCAAATAAAAACGGCGCCGGGAACCCTGTGATTGGGAACTGCCGCGACCATCCCCCATCGCCCGCGCATCTGCGCGGCCAAATCCGGCACTCGAGGAGATTCAGACAGTCCAGGCCCCCGGAACCGAGACACCCCGCCACCTCTGTGGAGGCCCGTGTAGCGGTGGAACACCTCTGCGGTGACGACCGGGAGCGAACTACGCGGTTGGTTAGACCATACAGCGCCGGCGCAGAGCACTGCAGATATTAGAACTGTAACCGCTGTGACCCTCGTGTGCTCGACCTGCACCCGCGCTGGGCGACTCCTACTCAGGCCCTCATCGACTCCTACATCGGCCTTCATCCTGCTGTCCCCCTTGCGGCCCCCCCCCCTTCAACGAGACTTCAGCGCCCGGGGTAGAGCTGTGGCACACCAACGGATGCTGGGTGCTGCGCTCCCCTGGTGGCGTGGACTAGGTTGCCAGACCCTTGGCAGCCACAAGGCACGTGGAGGATGGGGATGCTGCTAACCTCTGGCTGTCTCGAAGCGGAGATAAGGACAAATTGCTGCGCTGCTCCGCGGGGGTCACCAACTACCCGCACCCAATAGAGGACGCCCTGTGACCAGCTTGCTCCCGCCGAATGACTTGCTGTGGCCCGGCTCCTGCCCCGGATCACCACGCAGGGTGCCCCCTGCAACCCCGTACGGAGTGATCGCACCAACATCATCCTGCACCCTCTCAGCGCGGCGCAGACCGCACTAGATTCTTGTCTGCACCTGGAGGGGCCCGGGCACCTGGTGGCCTGGCCGCGGCCTGCTGGTTACCCTGGATGGTGCCCCTTACACTGGCTGAGATCCCCTATAGTCCACATCATCCGGCCCGCTGCCTCGTGCCGGCTACTCTACGACACTCGAAGCTCTGCCCTGGCCCCGCTCGTCCTCCTTCCAGGGCGCCTGACTTCGGGCTCCCCAGCGTTGCTTGGGTGGTATCCTGCTAACCTTTGCCATCGAGGCCGCCTGCCTGGATCCCCTGGGGGCTGTACCTCGTTGGTCCTGTCCGTGGCGGCGAGGGGTACCATCGGCTCTCTCTCATCTCTCCTGCGTCGTATCACCGTCACAATGACTAAAGGGACTGGGAAAAAAACAGAGCTCCATGAACATGTTCACGAAGACTCCGGTCAGTTCTGCTGAGGAGGTCTCCAAGCAGACCCCTGCCACTACTTCATCACTTGCTACCTCAGAGTCTCAGAACATGATGGACTTTATCCGTGAGGGTTTTACCACGCTCCCTCAAAGTTAGACGACATGAATGGCACTATCTCCTCTATCAAGGATCACATTGAGAGGACTGACAGTCGAGTGTTGGAGGTTGAAACCAGGGTGAGCTCCGCTGAGGACGGTCTAGGGGCGCTGCGTTCAGAGGTCACGGCTCTGTCCAACCGCGTCCTAGAGGTGGAGAAGAAAAATTAGGACTTGGAATCTCGCTCGAGGCGTAACAACCTCCGTATCATCGGGGTCCCCAAGAGTGGCATCGGAGAGCCGATGGAAGACTTTGTGGAACACACATTACTGTCGCTTCTAGATTCACCAAAGCTCTCTCCGCAGTTTGCTATAGAGCGGGCACACCGGGCCCTGACGCCTAAACCCAAGCCGGGTGCACCTCTACGACCCATTATAGCTTGTGTCCTTAACTTTCGAGACCGTGATGCCCTCCTCAGAGCCGCAAGACTCAAAGGTGAACTTCTGCTGGACGGAGCAAGGATACACCTATACCCTGACTTCTCGGTGGCTGTTCAGCGGGAGCGCAAGACTTTCTTGGCTGTAAAAAGAAGGCTTAGAGATCACGGAGTCAAATACTCCATGTTATACCCCGCTAAGCTGCGAGTCGAGCACAACAATCAGGTGTCATTCTTCACGATTCCAGAGGAGGCCTCCAGGTTTGTCGACAAACATTTCCCAGGCTGACCTTCCTCCCCAGCTATTCCTCTACAGCTGCTCAGTTTACCCGTTGGCGAGGCGCCGACACCGGCTTTCCCCGGACGCCAAGAATATACCACACTTGTACTACTCAACAAATGTTAGTTGGATTACTCTGCATGACTGTGCCAAGTTAAACTGTGCCAAATATCGTTGTCAAGTTACGTCCGAAGCTTCATTGTAGGCACCATGTTCTCGCTGGATCTGCCACAGGCCCGGAGCGGCGTCATCAGTCCGGCCCACAGGCCCCCAGGCGTTGATGCCACTGGTTTGGATTTGGTTAAGGGGTTTTGGGGTTGTCATTCCTCTAGTTGGGGGAGGGATGTGAGTGGGGGCGGGTTGTGATGGGTGTTTTGTTCTAAAAAAGTTTGGCGCTGGCAGCGAGGGCGGACCGCAGGGTAATGCAGTGTTAATGGGGCTACAGGGCTGCTACATCGGCCCACTTGACATTATCATCCTGGCGATATGAACGCTACCGCTCCTTTGACAGAGAACAATCTAACTTTCATGAGCTGGAATGTGAGGGGGCTAGGCAATTTTTAAAAAATGAGACAGATACTGCTGCAAGCGGAATAGGCATGGATCCAAGATCCTTTTCTTACAGTAGACGCATGCGCGTTCTGTACATTGTATGAGATTTGCCAGAACCTGGGGCCCCCAGAGATACTTCACCAACTTCTCTACTCAAAGTCGTGGGGTTATGACTATTATTCATAAGAGTCTTAAATTTACTCTTATTTCTTCACAAATAGACCACCAGGGTAGATATGTACTACTCCATGCTACACTCCAGAATAGGGAGGTGATCTTGCTGAACATCTATGGCCTCAACATAGATGACCCAGAATTTTTCACACACCTCGCATCCCTTCTGGATGGTTTCCCTTTGGTTCTTATCCTCTGGGGTGGGGACTTCAACACCATTTTTGATATAGACCTTGACAGATCTGGGTCCAGGCCCCACCAACTCACCAGGGCAGCCTATGCTGCACTGTCGTCCCTTCCCCGCCTTGCGGTTGTGGACGCATGGAGACTACTCTACCCTGATTCCATGTCTATTCCTTTCATTCTGTCCATGATTCCTATTCCCGAATTGATAGGTGGGTAATCTCTGATGTATTGATTAAAAATGTGGTACAATTAACGATCCTCCCTAGGACCCTATCCGACCACTCCCCGGTGACCATCACCATGGGCTGGGGGCTGGACTGTGACCGTACCAGACGCTGGAGGATGAAACCTCTCGAGGTAGCCATTGAGGAGTTTTTTGAAATAAACAAGGACTCTGTGTCCTCGCAGGCTACCCTGTGGGAGGCCTTCAAGGCATATATTAGGGGCATAGCACTGTCCAAAGAGAGTGGCATACTTAGAAGAATTCGAAGGGATATCGCTGTTAGCGAAACCAAGCTATCGACCCTGGAGGCCCAGTGTTCGCAGTCCTCAACCCCTGCGACCCTTGCAGCTATAGGAGTGGAGCTGGAGGTTTTTCGTTCTTTGGCGGAACGAGAACAAAAATTCCTGGATAGCACCGGCCTGGCGAGGAGATACGGAGAGGGCGAGCGCCCCGGCCACTTCCTTGCTAGACTCATCCGTCATGTGCTGGGTGCTCCACATATACCTGGGATTGTTAGACCGGATGGCTCCTTAGCTATCACATCACAGGTCATCAATTCAGAGTTCTTTGCTTTTTACGAAGCCCTATACTCCAATTCGGACAAGGCCACGGAGGCGGAGGTGGACTCCTATCTTGCTGCTCTCCCCCTAACAGTCCTCTCTCCCGAGACCGCTGGTTCCCTCGATTCGCCACTCACCCCGGAGGAGTTTTCGGAGGCCATAGACTCTCTCTCCTCGGGGAAGGCTCCCGGCTCCGATGGCATCCCGGTTGAATTCTATAAATGCTATAAGACTCTCCTACTCCCTCACTTAATATCTCTCTGGGAGGAATCGGTGGAGGCAGGCATACTCCCCCATTACTCCGCGAAGCCACAATTACGGTATTGCTCAAACCTGGTAAACCTGCCACCCAGTGCGGCTCATATGGCCCTCTTTCCCTCATAAACTGTGATACCAAAATTTTTGCCAAAATGTTAGCGACCAGGCTTGCCCCCTGTATGCCATCTATTATACACCCGGACCAGGCGGGATTCATTCCAGGTCGCTCCACCGCTCTGAACCTTAGACGGCTCTTTAATATAATTAGCAGGATTAGCCCCAATGTGCAGGCGGTTGCCGCAACCCTCGACATGCAGAAAGAGTTTGATTCAGTATCTTGGAGATACCTCTGGCGGGTGCTCGAACAATGCAAATTCGGGCCGGTTTTTCGCTCCTGGGTCAAAGTACTTTACTCAGGCCCTGTGGCCATTGTCCGCACGGAGGACAGATGCTCCCCATTCTTCAATATTGCTAGGGGAACGAGACAGGGCTGTCCGTTCTCTCCCCTGATTTTCGCTATAGCGATAGAACCTTTCGCCGACATGCTTCGACAACTCCACTCACATAGAGGGCTTCGCTCGGCGGGTCAAGCTGATATTGTATCCCTTTATGCTGATGATGCACTCCTTCTCGTGCGGTCCCCCTCCACTAATTTACCCCCGATATTGAAAGATGTTATCCACTTCGGGCACATCTCAGGCCTCAAGGTGAACTGTGCAAAATCTATGCTTTTTCCGCTCACGGAATGCACCCTCGCCCCCCTGACACTATGGGGTTCATGTGGGTGCAATCGAAGTTCACTTATCTGGGGATTGAAATAACACGTCAGTTCGAGTCGACCCTCGAGGAGAACTATCAAAACTACCTTGCGCACCTGGCGGCTAAGTCTCTGGCATGGAGCAAATTGCCGATCTCCCTGGCAGGTAGAATAGGGATATTGAAAATGATAGTATTGCCCCAATTACTATACAGGTTCACCAACGTCCCCCTGTGGCCGGGCGAGGGTTTCTTCCAAGCATTGACACGCAGTATCAACTCTTTTCTGTGGCATTCGGGTGCGGTCAGGCTCAAACTCGGTACCTTATCTACCCCGATGTCTGACGGCGGCTTTGGGGCCCCCGATTTTCTTAAATACTGGTTAGTTTCTCAAATCCAATACACATCCTACTGGTTTAACACAGCAGACCCTCCTCCACATGTTAGACTCGAAAAACTGGCGGTCAGCGACCGAGACATCCGCTCCCTGGTGATACAACCCATTCCTTTGGCACGGGATACACTGAATCCGGTGGCTTGCACCTCCCTGGCGCTAACGAAAACGTGGAAATTGCTAGATACTCCTCATCCATTTCATGGCAATCTCCCACTGTGGAACTTTTTCCCCGGGATCTCACGAGTACCGCCATCGACTGTGCGCAGATGGGCTGAGGCGGGATACGAGTTGCTCCGTGATGTATTTGAGCAGGGTAGCTTTGTTGAGTGGCCCGACCTGCCGCTGCCCTTGAGGGGTGGCCCGAGTGCATGGCTTCAGTATTCATCTCTACGTAAAACCCTTAAACGAAACTACCCCATTTTTCCAGCAATGCCACCGGACGATCCCACTATTGAAGAACTGACTTCCCCCACACCTACCAGAGGGAAAATATCTAGGCTATACACAATGATACAATCCAGGTCCACTCCGAAATTCACCGGGCTAAGGCGGGCGTGGGAGGAAGACCTAGGGGTGGAGGTGACGGACGAACGCTGGGCTCACATGTGTGCCCGTATACACCAGGTGTCTTTCAATTCCCGTTTCAAATTGATTCAACTAAAGGTGTTACATAGGTTTCATTATACCCGAGCAGGTTGCATCGTATGCTTAGTGATCACTCCCCAAGATGCCCCAGGTTTGGGCAGGATGGCACCGACTATATGCACATGATCTGGGCCTGTCCCCGCCTCTCCCAATTTTGGGGGATGGTGTTCACAACCGTATCTACTATACTTGATCAACCTATCGACCCCTCCCCAATGAAGTGCCTATTCCATGACTTTCCCGGGCTACCCCGAAATTCCAAGAAACTGGCCGGCCTTTGCATGCTCCTTGCGGTACGAGCCATTCTGCTCTGTTGGCTTCGCCCCGCACCTCCCACACATGCGCAATGGCTCAGGGCTCTCACATGGGCCTCAGACACTGAGGAAGCGTGGCCCTGCCTACAACCAGCCCACCTGAGGCCTAGGGATGTTTGGCTCAAGTTCCACTCCTATATGTCAGATTTAAATGCGACACCGGATACAACTTCCCCAACTAATACACCCACTCATGCAGGTTGTCTATCCTGAGCTAAGGGCTCTCTTGCAATGCGTTCGCACTGTATGCGTTCTTGATGGAAAATGTTCATACTAGATGCACTGACTGTATGCCTGTACTGTTTTAACTGTACCTACCTTGTGCTTGCCTTGTGTCTTGTTCGCCTGTGTTCTGCTGCCAAGCTGTTTAATAAAAAAAAGGTTTAAAAAAAAAAACCTATATAATTTAAAGAAAAAAGTGCCACAACAATGGTCATTACCTGTTTCCTTTTCTCATCTCTAATTACTTTCTGTTAATCACTTCTTGTAAATAAGGTGCCCCTGAGACACGTTAAAAAGATACGACCTCAGTAGGAGGGCCTGTGCAGCCCTGGCTGTTTGTATTTGGGAAGAGAGGCAGAGCAGGGGGTGTATTTGGGAAGAGAGGCAGAGCAGGGGGTCATGAGCATTTGTCCAAGGTCCAAATGTTAAATACACCTCTGATTGCACTCTTTAAGAAATATTTAAATACTCCCTTTTACTTTTAAAGATGTACCCCTTTTATGCTTTGAACGCAACATTATAGGAAATGCTTTTCTCTCGTGTTATTTTAAAGATGCTCTTTAAGGGATTCCGGCACAGCCTAAAGACCCAGCACCCAGGATTCACATTATACTTTCCAAACAACACCCACGATACACATGATGTACTCTGTTGGAATGTAAACTCTGTTAAGTTACTCAAACAGTATGAGTTTATCAAGTCGGTACTTAGTTTGATTCATGAGAGGTTCTGGCAGACTAGCATCTACACAGACAAAGATGCATTCTATTTAGGTCGAAGCCCCACTGTTAAGTATGCATGAGAAGATCTGAAACTGGTCCATACTTGCCATTGTAGCCTTATCTTTTTCAGGTAGGGTCTTGTTGAACCAACTCAGTGAGGTCCAGCTTGATTCCTTAGGTGTAGCAAGCAAGGCACTCACATCTGGGCATGTACATGTTCACTTTGGGAGACAAACTGAAACCAACATGCATTGACAAAGCAAACAGCATGGGCTTTTGATTAGGCATGGATAGGCATTTGCCAGGCACTGTCATAAGGGTACCACCTGGTCATAAAATGGGAACAGCTGGAAAATGGTCCGGGTACCTGGGCATATGATGGCATTGCTTGGCAAATGTCTAATACCTATACACAAGCAAAGCCTGTTGGCTTTGCGTTTGCTTGTTTAAGGCAGTACTTCAGGCAGATGCATCGACAAAGATATTGCTTACAAAATCAACTGGCTGAAGACACACATTAAGAGTTATTTTATCATACCAGGAGCTCATTTAGAATGGCAATTAAGTAATAAAACAATTAAAGAATGCTTAGATATAACACTGGCAGGCCCTATATGGCAACACGTTTTGTGTTACTTTGTGACAGAGCTTGCTCAAAGAGTTCCAGAAAGGTTACATTTTGGTGGCGAGAGGCAGATAGTGACTGATAATGCGATAGGCTCTAACATAGCCATGGCTAGTCATTGGGTGGTTAAATGACCAAATACACCCATAGGATGTGTGTTTCTCCTTACATTTTATCTCCATCCTATCTATGTTCCACTGCATGAGTTCTGTGTTGAACCTAATAGGAAAAGGTCTGAATCAATTATAACCACTTGCATTGCACGGGCCAGCCTTCTTTACCATTGTTTGCAAATCAGACTTGGCCCATATCCCAATGTGAGAAGCCCTTCCAAACTGCTAGACCACAAGGCCTAATAATGCATATCGTTCTGTGTTCCAGTGCAGAGGGGCCATGGCCTAGCAATTGAGATTGGACTGCACCTTTTGGTGCTGCACCGAGAGTCATTTGCTAATGGCTTGTCCCCTTCTGTAATGGCACAGACATACTACAGAATTATGCCATGGAATGGTGCACAGAGCAATGGTAGTGGTAATGTTTAATTCAAAGCCTTGCCTCTATCACTTTTTATGTTACTACACTCCAGAATTACATGTGTGTTACTATCAACCTTATCTTTTTACTTGTACTCAAGTAGTTAATGCAGCAGAATAAATACTTTGAATGTGATTTGTAAGGTCCCCCGGTCGGATGATGCACCTTCTTCAGAAATCTGTGTTCAGGCAACATCATCTGTCATTAATTGTTTGATATAGTTAACCATTTTAGTAAGCATGATGTGAAAAACCGCTATATTCCCACAAAAGATAAACATGCTTTAAATTACAGAAAGCAAAACTATGGTTTTAGGTTTGGGAAAATAGTTATAGGCAGCCAGCTTGAATAAGTATGCTACCTCACATATGGGTGTGAATAGCCCTCCATCTCCCTGGTCATTTCATGGCTGGGGGGCATACATCATGGTCTAGGGCATGAAAACAAATCCTGGCCGATCTCCCGTAGTTCAGCTTCTCAGAATGATATCTCTGAGGTTGCTGCTGGCTGTGTAGAGTGTAATCCACCCCCACACCCATATTCCCTCAGGTCCCACTGGCATGGACTACTTTCTAGGGAGGCCAGAGGGCGGCCTTGGTGGGGCCTGGCCCCCCTGCTAGAGCCGGGCCTGTGATATGGCATTTATAACACGCCTATATACCAGTGTTTCAAGGCGCGAAAGAAGAAGGAAGAAGAAGACTGTATAAATCGGAATGTACATTACAGATTGTAATTTGCTTGTTACTAGCACAAATTAAGTTAGTGTTGGTCATTGTCTGATTTTAGTCTTCATATTTGGTTTGTGAATATGAATGTATAAAGCCTTTGGCTGTTAAATCTGTATTCTTTGCACTTTGGCATGAAGGGTTCTTAATAGAGAAACCTTCTTAGGTGCAGTAGTATATACAAAAAATATATAGACACATTTTGTAAAAGAAAATATGATAGAATAATTATTTTTTTGGTTCAGATTTTCTTTTACATTTCCTGTTTGGCACAACAATGTTTATACATTTGTTTTTATGAATAATAAACTAATCATTTGTATTTAATTCCAGCAGTTTATGAGGCAGCAAAGAGAAAATGGAAAGATGGACATTCTTTTAAGAGCCCTGGAAAATCCATTGTATGCAGTGCCCCAGCTGCAAAACCCCAGATAGTTGTGCTCCAGGGATTTCCGAAACCAGCACAATCGAGAAGCCAGCGTTGGCCAGAAAGTTTTCGGGGACGGAGGAGAGAGACACCTGCTTCATGCCAAGGTCGTTCCAATGGCTCACCCCTTTCCAATATTCCTCAGGGTGCTGCCAAATCAGGGAGGTCAAGTAAAAATGTTGAATGTGAGAATAATCTCAGAAATGCAAGGCATCCCACACGCCAAGGAAACATGCAACCTAGCTGGGGACAGTATGTAACAAATGAATGTGGAGCAAATATTATTGAAAAATCTGCTTTTGCTACACACACCAAAACAAACAAATGTAACAGACTTTTTCAATGTACTGAATGTGAGAAAAGCTTTAGTCAGAAGGCAAATTTTTTGCGGCACCAGCGAACGCACACCGGTGAAAGACCTTATCATTGTACTCAATGTGAGAAAAGGTTTAGTCAGAAATCAGATCTTTTAAGGCACCAGCAAACACACACAGGTTATAGGCCCTATAAATGTGCTGTTTGCATGAAAAACTTTAGTCGGAAAGTGTATCTTACTATGCACCAGCGAACACACATCGTAGCTTAATCTTGAGGCAGTATGCCAAATGGAGACCTGCTGTCCATTAGAGAAAATAGAAATGCATACATTTTTTCTACCATGCCCTGTCTCAAGATTATATTTAGTTGCTGTCATGTCATCTATGCAAAAAGAAAGCATACATTTGCACTGAATTTAAGGAGAGCTTTAAGGCTTAAAATGTAACTGATAGCACATACAGAAAAGGTGTATGAAATTACAATCAAATAGTTTTAGAAAAAGTCAAACAAAAAGAGCATAAGATAATGTATTGGCTTAAAGGTACTTTATTTTTGGATCCCATGTCCGCATTTGACTACTGAAAAAGTTTGCAGCACTTGTACCTTTCAAATTATTGTTGACCATCAAAAAGAACTTGGTATCCATATGGATGAGAGCAAGTAATGAAGCGCTCTGAGGCCTCCGGGCGAGTAGCGCTCTATAAGAATTGAAATATATAAACAAAGAAAATACATTTTCAACAAACCTATGTTTGCTGGGATCCTATGGTAGCACCCATGCTAGCTCCCTCCGCCCATGTATTTAGTTGGCTTTTGGCTCTTGATTCTTGGGGACAGTAAGACCAACTTGCTGATCAAACCCTCTTAATTGTCCAATAGTAGAATGATGTGGCCTACTATGCACCCGAAAACGCCAAGGTGATGCTCTTGGGTGGTAAAAAGGGACTATTGCAATTGGTATACTAGATGAAGATGAGGGGTGCACATCATCAGGTTTGTGATGGAAAAACAATCCAGAAAATCCTAATAATACGTAGTGGTCGAAGTGTAGGAAAAGAAGTAGTGGAACTATGTTCCCTGCCGGTCTGTACCCACTCCCCACAAACCCCATCACCACGTCCCCTCCCACACACAATAGACACCCCAAACACTTGCACCTGCTGTTTAAGGGAACGTTCAGTGAAGTGCACTGAAAGTGCAAGTTTCAACTTCTTCCGATACTTCTATTTTAAAACGAAACTATTACGGAACGGTTTCTTTTTAAAATAAAAGTATAGGAGCTGTAAAAGATCATTTAAAAAAGTAGAGGAGCACCGCTCCCGCTTACTTTGACCACTGATAATACAAAGAAGAAGATGAAAACATGTCAGGTCCCACTTATGCCACAGAGGCAGACACAAGGCAGTTTACTTCAGACAGCAAAATCCACAACTCAAAGAGAATGTGGAGGTGCAAGTGCACTAAAGGTGCTGCAGTGCAAACAAAACCAGAGAGCGAGAGACAGAGAGAGAGAAAGAAATATGTAAAGATTTTGTGAATACATTCATAGTCCCCAAAAAGAAATGCAGGCTATTCCCAAGAATCCAAGTAAACAAATCCATTGTCATTTTTTACAAATATAAAACACAACATTTGACACATGGACAAATTCAAGGATAATGCGAGAGAAGGTCAAGAAGCAGTCTAAAACTATACAAACACTGGGTAGACAGTATATTAATGGTAGGGTGTGGATTAACCAGACAAGAAAAGGATTTTTCTGTAAAAAGAATCACTGATGTCGACACTATCTTCATTAACCTAAAACAGACAAATATTATTAGGCAGGGTGCAGGAAGAGCCACAGGAACCAGAACGTCATAAACCGGTTATGCAGCAAAGCCCAGGAAAAGTCTGGCAAAGTCCCTGCTAGGCTGTCTGCAGATGTAGCCTACAGTGGACTTACCTACTTCTGCCAGTCATCTGCTGGCTCGTACCCCTGTCCCTGCCTGCCTGTTTTATTTATTTTGCATTTATATCATTGCGCTAAACCCTGGGGCATCAAGGCGCTAGTTACATTACAGAAGAAAGGTGGGTAGGGGAGGCAGGTAAACGACAAGTGAAAGAGTGAGTTGAAAAGCCAGGTTTTGAGCTGTTTCCTAACAGGCCAGTATGTGGGTTTGGTGCGTAGGTTTAGCGGCAGCAAGTTCCAGAGTATCAGAAGTGGGAACAAGGAAGCTGGAGCCTCTGTTTGAATCGTTTGAATCTGGGCACAGTCAAGCGGAGTCTTTGAGATAGGTAGGCCGGTGCAGAGTTTGAAAGGCAGCAGTGGGTGATGTCAGAAATGTGGTTGTTTGTTGAGGTTTTATTCCGAGGTGCATGTGAAGAGGACATTGGAATAATCTGGTCTGGAGCCCATGATTTCCAGGGGGCAATGGTGGGGCGGCTGTGAGCTGACAGGAAGGGTGTGCATGAGTTTAGCAGCTTGATGGTATGGGCTGCGGATGAGGAGATGGTGTTCACTTGCCTCGAAATGTTGAGGTCGGCGTCAAGATATACTCTTAGGGTTTTAACAACACAGGTAATACCAGTATGGTGAATTTGTCAATTGTGAAGGATTTGTAGGCAGGGTAAAGATTGAAGAGGGTGGATTGGGAGTTGACAGTTAAGATATCAGTTTTATCGTCATTGCGGCATAGCTGGTGGGAGGCCATCCAGGTTTGAATGGTTTCGTAGATGGCGATGAGGGTGGTGGAATCATGGGTGTAATTGCCAGTGAGGGGAAGAAGGACCTGCGTGTCATCTGTGTAGTTGGTGTAGGCGATGCCTAGGGAGTCTAGGTGAACAAAGAGAGGGCAGGTGTACACTTTGTATAGTGCGAGTGAGATGCTTGAGACTTGGGGGGGTGCCAAAGGAGACAGGGAAGGGGGGTAGTGGAGGTCGCAGGGAAAACTCAAGCAGTTGTGTCAGCTAGAAACAATGTGACCCAGTTGGTAGCTCCGGGTGAGAAGTTGGCGGCGGTGGAGAGATGGTGGCATAGGATGTGGTGGTTGACGAGGTTGAATGCAACCGATAGGTCGAGGAGGAGGGCAAATTTGCTGGCATCACAAATGTCACCCATTGATTCTTTAGGTCAAGTAGTGGGGGATGCTGTTCCAAATTCAGGGTGTAAACTGTATTGGCGGGTGCTGAGGCTGTTATGGGTCTCCAGAAATTCTTGGATCTTTCAATAGACAGCTCAGTCCAGGATTTTGAGGAGGAAGGCGATTGTGGTGATGGGACATTAGTTGGTGATGGCGAAGAGCTTGCGAGGGTCAGATTTAGCATTGTTGATTCTGTCGTAAGCAGGTGATTTCGCTTTGAGGATGGCTAGTTTATATTCTTTGGCAAGGGTGAGGAAATGGGTTTTGTACGGGGTAGATGTGTGTGTGCAGCAGGTGGCTTTGGCTGACCATTTCTTGGCTCAGAGGGTTTGAAGGTCTGTGATAAATCAAGCCTGCATGTGGTTGGAGGGTTTGCCCTTATGAGATTTAAGGGGGGGTCAGGGTGTCCAGGGCGTGGACAATAGTGAGCAGGGTGTGGGCAACTTGGTTGGTAAATAGAGGCAGGAGGCACTCTTGGGGGAGATTGCAGCGTGTTAGAGCTGGAGGTAGGGTGGGGTAGGGAATGGTGAAGTGAGACACGATGGGGATGGAGAATGAGATTATGTAGTGGTCGGACCAGGGGCATGGTATGTTGCAGGTGATGGACGTGTGACGGGTGACGTTAAAGTCAATGAGCCAGTCGAGTGTGCGGGTGAGGTAATGTATTGGGTGCATCACAGAGTATCATTGGCATTGGAGAGGGATAGTGCATCTTTATCTGTGGGGTCGTTCTAACCCAAGTTGAGCTTGCCCAAGAGGAGTAGCTTGGATGTGGGCTTGAGGTTAGATGAGAGGATATGTAGGGTGTCTTCTTCGAACGAGAGAGTGGGACCTGGAGGGCAGTAGTCTATTTGGAGGGAGATAGTGGTTGTGGGAGAAAGTGAAATTTTGTGGAGAGGAGATCGCAGTTGCAGGGGTGGGGGCTGGCGGTGAGGTGTTTAATGGGGATTGTGGTTTTGTGGACAAGAGCAACCCCTCCAACTTTGTGTGTCAGGCGGTCACAACAAATAACAGAAAAGCCTAGAGGGATGGCGATGGAGAGAGCTGGGCCCGGCAGCGGTGTCGAGCTATGTTTCCGAGATCGCAAGAATGTCGAGGGAGATGTTCATATATGTCTAGGGGAAGTGCTACTATAGATCTGGCGTTGATTAAGGCACTGTTTATTTTATGGCGCGGTTGAGAGGAGGCGGGGTGTTCTATGTGGTGGGGAGTGGGTTTGATGGGTTTTGACATTCAGTAGGCAGTTAGGTAGGCAGGGCTCAGTGGTGCATGCGTGTAGGTGGGTCAGTCTGGTTGCATGTATAGGTGGTCTGGTGGATGTGTGGGTTCATGTGGCAAGCCTGTTATGCCTAGCGGTCCCAAGGCATGGTTGAGGGAGGGCTGTGGCAACAGAGGTAAATGGGACAAGGAATTTGGTGGGGGAATAGTCTGGGCTGCTGGGAGAAGTTTGTGGAGGAAGCGAGTGGGTGTGATGAGTAGCTTGCACTTCGGTTTCTCTTTAGCCATCATGAGAGTAATGGTGGTGCTGCCTCGTCATCGCATTGCACCAGCCTTTGGTGTTGTGAATCTCTTTCCTTATTCAGACAGCAGGCCCTGCTGTTCCCACACTTCCCCTTCACACGTGATAGTTGAAGGGCCTGATCAAATGCTCACACATGCCAGTTAGGACTGGAGGAGACTGAGATTTGTCCCGGTATCTAACTGCTTTCAGCTAAAATGCCAAAGCGTCCCATAACAGTATTGGGGCCACCAGGATTTCGGGCACAGTTTTATCCACTTGTCCCTCGAGAACGGTCATCCCCTTTTTCCCAGTAGCCTTGTGTTTGCCCCAGTATCTCCTCCATGGGGTTATGCAGGTGCACTTCTCCCCTTCCCCCGTAGGGGAGAGCAATGTCTCCACTGTGTGTTTGTAGGCCTTAGCCCACTCGATCAGATCATGGCACCTAACCTGTAGGGCTCTTGGGCACCGTCATCCGGGATGTCGGCTCTGTCCCCTCTGAACCAAATGAGGTCAACCCACAGTTCATTCCAGTGAATAGGATAAGTGGGACCCCTAAACTCACATGTTACTTACCGCTCTGTATGCTGATTGGAGCCTAGGTAAGACGACCTCGCGGAGGTAGGTAGGATTTAACAGGTTCGAGTTCAGCCTCCAGAATTCCAGCTCCCCTGAATTCTGTGATTCAGGCTTCCTCTAAGAGGGGCTCTTTTCTACGATGTACCTCTCTGCTGTTTGAGTAAAAACCAGCAGAGATGTCCATCGCCTAAAAGAGCAGGAGAACACACACCGAAAATAACCAATGCTGCAAAGAAAACATAGTATGATTAGAAGCAATCAGGCAATATGGAATTATTTAGACAATCGGATATTTCTCTAAGTACCTAGACAATGGTTGAGGTGGTGTTGGACCTTAATTGATGAACCTACAAGAAAACCCAAGACTATGAGTATGCACAAGTGATAACCACAAACTCACTATGACTGATACAACACCCAGCAGACCTGATAAGTGGGATTCCTAGGGAAAATGGGTACCAGTTGAAAGGAAAACAACGGCAGGTACAACACAACGAATGGGAAGGTTAGTAAGGAAGAATATACCCGGGCGGCACAAGGGTCGCACTAGTGACGGGTTGGTGCATACACTGAAAAGCGTCACTTCTATGCACTCGGTTAAGGTAGAAAAGGCAAGAATAAATGATATAGTTCCAGGAATCTGCACGTATGAGAAAGGCTGACGATTTTCAGGAAATTAACAATACAGGAGAATTGGATGAGTTTTACCTTAATTGCACAAACACAGGCCAAGTTGGCGAAGCAGTCTTGTAATGTACAGCGTGGGACTCCGCGTAGGAAGATAGTTCAAATTGCATAGAGCTGCAAGAAAAAGTAATCTCACCAGACAGGGCGAAAGCACAGTGGAAATCCAGGGACAGTCCGAGGTCGGCAACAGGGTTCACGGATCAGACTGGAGGAAAAAGCAAATGCAATCCAAGGACAATCCGAAGTCGGCAACAGAGTTCAAAGTCCGGTTGAAGGAACAGGCAAGGACAATCCAAGTAGACAAAGGTGGGTCGAAGATCCAGGAAATCAAGTAATCAAGAGGAAAAAGGGAATAAGCACCAGAACGGGATGAAACCGAAGGAACGTAACGCCACAATTAGCAGCAACAAGCTGCTGAGTCTCTTTGGCTTTTATGGAGCAGGGGGGTGGAGCCTCCTTATGCGTTCTCTGCGCACGGGACGTCTCAGCTGATGCAATGTTCTCTGCTGCAAGGCCAGACGCCATGGCAACCGATACCGAAGCCATAACGAAGTTCTGGAAAGTGCTTGCCCCATTATGTGGCCACAAGAAACGGGAGGTACTGCAGGACGGGCCGATATGTAAAATCACAACAAGGAAAGATCCGTTTCACAATTTCCATTCAAAAGTCGTGCTAATGGATTTTTAATGATCACACATTTTATTTATCCGAAAAAATCAATCTGTAGACAGGACATCTGAACCTAAATGACAAATTAATATTTGAGATCAATGATTGTTGTTCACATACTAAAGTGTATTCCGCACCCTCTGCCAGGAGCGCCACTCCAGTAGGGGCACTTAACGAGTCTCTGCAGCTCGGGCTGACTGCTCCGTGGTCCACACCGTCTATGTGTATCAGGGGTATTTCTAAAGCATTAACCTTTACTTTCCTGGTTATCCCGTTGAAATGTTGTTGATGTGCACCCTAGTGTACAGGCAACCATCTATTTCCACAGTTTCAAGGCTCGAGGGGAGTAGGATCCGCACATCTGTAGAATAAATGTATATTCGGGTAATTGTATGTTTATGCACAGACCAGTTATGTTCAGTGCTGTATGGATTAGGGGCCATGTGTATCGCTCACAGTATCAACTCGATCTCTGATTGAGACCGCTCATTCTGCACGGCACAGAAGCGCGCCAGCTCTGCAGCCACTTCCACCTCTTGATTATCCAGTGCAGGAGCTACGTGATCTCCATCCGAGTGCAGATTGGATCAGAGAGGGGGAGCCCGGTCCTGTCTGTCGAAGGCATATGATTTTGTAAGTGCCTTTGTTATGCTGTGCTAAGAGCAGGCTGCAGATAGTCAATGGAACATGTTCACTGGCACTGTTTCACTGGGTGCCCGGAAGTCGCAAGGCTCTGCTGCCTCCTACCTGCCTTCACTGGACTGCTCGTCTGGGCCAGTCCACTCATGCACGATCCCATGTAGCTTTAATCCGTCAGGTGCGTTCTCATGTAAACCCAATCCGATATCCTCCTCCAAAAATACAGGCCTGCCGTCTCACGACGGTTGCGACAGATGCCGATCGTGCGTCGCTCGGGGTCTCGGCCCACCTCCATCCATTGCTTTAGGCTCCCGTGCCTGTAGGCTAGGCCTAACATTACTCCAGAGTTTTAGACCATACAGAGCACTCTGGTGATCTCAATAGAGGACCAGAGCCTTCTTGGATGTTTCCTGCGACTGTAAATGAAGTCTTCTCCATAAATCATGGGATCTACATTATTGCCATGTTTAACATTCAAGGGGAGGACGATGTACTATGCAGCCACGATGTCAGCGCCACATGGTGGTAGCTCTGTTGTCATCGATGGAGCCTGGGAGCTTGCTCGCCCACCACCACTGCTGCTTCAGATGCTCACACCAGAATCAGCCCCTCATGTGGTGCCTTTCTACAGCATAGGGACTTTTCCCTCCCACGCTTAGCCGTAGCATCCTGTACCAGACCTGGGAGCCGTGCCTGGGCCAGCTGCATTATTGCCTGCCCCTGCCCCAGGGCCCGGACCTTCATAAACTGGTTCCGGGGTGAAGCCCAGGCGAAGTCTGGCAAAGTCCCTGCTACGCTGTCTGCAGTTGTCCACAGGTGGGAGCCACTGTTCTCCTATCTGCTGTGGTGTTCTGACTGTTTTTATGTTTTACTCTTCTCTCTTCTGCTGCCCACACTTTGCTCGGGTATCCCTACAAAATATCCCCACCAAAAGTATCACCGTACATATGGCCGTTTGTCTCAACATAGGTGATATTTTTGGAGGGGATAATTTGTGGGAGCAGGGGTTTGTGGGGGTGTCCCCTGCACATTTTAAAATGATGTGGGGGTGTCCCCCGTAGGGTCCGTGGGTCAATATCGCTGCAAAAATATGGCAATATTTTTGTATCGCGATATTTCAGTGGTGATATTAACACATGGAACCCTTTGCCCAGCAGTTTCCATCTAGCCAACTTCCACCCCTCTCTGCGCCTATAGCCTCTTCACTTATTGGCCGTATGTTGGTTAACATCTTGGTGCTTGTTATTCCAATGTTTCTTCTGTTAACTGCCATTTCTTTTATCCTTTATGTTCTAATGCCTTTCCCTATCCCTACATTCTACTCTTAACACCCACCCCCAATCCACTTAGCCACCCGAAATGTCTCTAATCTCCACCAACCGCCCTTTTCTGTCAACCTTTCTCCTCCCATTAATGTTGCTCTATGGAATGCACACTCCCTTTGTAATAAGGCCCACTCAGTCCTAGATGCCTTCTTTCATCTTAAAGTACATTTTCTTTGCATCACAGAGACTTGGATCTCTTCCATAAACTCTGTCACACCTGCTGCTGTTTCTACTTCTTATTGCTCCTTTTTACATACCCGCTGCCTTTCAGTTCGTGGGTGATGGGTCAGTATACTCTTTCATTCTTCCTCTATTGCTCCTGCTCTTCCCTCTCTTCCCCTCTTTACTTTATTCGAGTATCATTACACTTCCTTTCTGAGGCCCCATTCTTTAACTTTTCTTATAATCTAGCATCCTCCTAGCCTTGACTGCTCTTTCAGTAATGACCTTGACGCCCGCCTCTCATCACTCCTTCCGTCCCCTATTCCCTTAATTGTTTTGGGTGATTTTAATCTTCATCTTTCATTTGTTCACTCTTCTTTTCCTCTGCTTCCCATTCTTGATTCCTACCATCTCTCGCCTGTTGTTACTCCTCCTTCTCACATCTCTGGTTCTTACCTTGATCTTATCTTTTCGTCTTCCTTATCCCCTCTCCCCTCTTCCCCAGAACTACTATTCTTGTGACCTTTTAATACTTCTTTTTTCATCTCCTCCTGTTCGTCCCTCTACGCTGCCTTTGCATCACTTTAGGCTCATGATGCTGCTTTTTCTCTTTCCCAGTTCTTATCCTCTACTCTTGACTCACTCTACTCTGCTTCTGACTTCTCGCAAACCTTCTGAGCAAAGGCTTACACCCCAGGAAGCTACCACAAGACCATTAAAGCACATAGATACTGAGCAGGGTGTGACAAGGCCATTAATCTGGCCTTGTCAAGAGAGCACCAGAACCCTTCTCAGCTGTGGCTGGGATGCCTATCAGGGAGTAATCTGTTTACAGTGCTACCCCTAAGGTAGACAGTGGCAGTTGAGAGGGCCCCAAGGCCTGTCCCCACGCCTTGTGTCAGTCTATTTCTATGCAGTCATTAATTGTGTCACACAGTGCCTCCAACAACAAATGCCCCCATTCTCTTCCTGTTTGTTTCAGATCCAACAAAATGGAGGAAGAGGAAGAGACCATCAATAGTGCCATTCACCCTCGACGTCCGACAGAAGACCGAAACCTGCAGTAGAGAAACCAACCCTCTGAGTTGGTCTTTCTTGCCACCAAGCTGGCATAGAGAGAGAGAACACTGGCTGAGTAACCCAAACACGGAAACCAGCCAAGCCATGCATCCCTCCTCGGCGTCAGGAGAGATGCACGGACGTCAGTGGTCTATCCTCTAAACCATCAGGGAATAAAATTGGGTTGCAAGCTCCACTGAATATGGAACTGCAAACAGCCCCCAACCTTGAACTCTATCACTCAGATGTTTGGACCGCCATTGTTATTCCACATAGGACCAACGCAGAAGCAGCGTGTAAGATTGCCCACATTTAACATATCCCAGGTGGGGAAGAAATAGCCAGAGACAGAAAGCCAACCAGGAAGGATAGAGGGATATAAAAAGAGTACACAGAAAGTGTAGGTTGTTCCGGTGATGTCGGTGGAGGTGGAGATGGTGGACCAAGAGACCATCAGAAGGAAAAAAGGAACAGAGGATAGTGGAGGCGAATTCTGGATATGGTGTGGTATTCTGTCATGAGTGCGAGTGGCAGTGTGAGTGTGCATGCTACTCTGGGAAGTGAGCTTAGGATGTATAGTGTAAGAAGTTGTAAAGTGCATGGTGCTGAGCAGAAGGAGGGTGACTGAGGAGGGAGTACTAGCGAGGAGGAGGGAGTAATAGTGTAGAGGATGGAGTAGCAGTGCAGATAAGGGAGCGGGAGATCGTTTTAGGAAGTAGAAAGATCGACAAGTAGGTAATAACATCTCATGGTGGAGGTGAGGCCCCAGAATGAGTGTGAAGTGCGAGGGACAGAAGAGTGATGCTGCTCGGTAATCTTGCTTTGTACATTCTGCTGGGACAGCAGAACCCTGTGAAATATAAATGCAAAGATGTAATCAATCAGGCAAGAAGAATAAGTAGGACTTGATCTTACTCGACTCATCAGGTTCAGGTGCTCATCATTCCCCTTCTTTTTGTTCTTTCAAGCAGTACATTCATGTATTTGTACTGAATGTAAAATCGGTACAGAATGGCATTAAGCCCAACATCCCCTTCAATTAAAAGTTACTAATCTACAAAGCCACAATTAAAAAAATGGCTGCCCACCCTTAAAATTCAAAAGGGAAAGAATCTGATTATTTCAGTCAAATCTATCCTACTAATAGAGCCACTAATAATGTTGCACCTACCCCCAGCCCCGCCCCAAAGGACCTACCCACATATTGCAATCCACAGAGATGGCACAGCTTTATCGGGCAGCGTTTGAATCCCAAGCCTTCAAGGATGCAGCTGGCAGTTTGGCTTTGCACTGCACAAGGTGGTCCAGGCCTCCTAGGCTAAACGGTGTTCCTAACAATGATGCATAGTGATGAAGGGCATTGGTACCAGGAGGAGTCCTGCCCAGAAAGGGTGCACTGTCAGCAGGAAACAAAACAGTAAAATTTTGCAATGGATTAACAAAATGGCATTAACAAAGGCAGGTCAGTTCAGTGGTGGGATGTTATTGGCATCCAGTGGTGAGGAGTAACTGGCCTTTGCATGGACCGTTTAAATCACAGTCTCACAGGCAGGGTCTGCAGTGCAACTCAGATCCCCTTCAGTCAGGGGCAGACACACTTCTCGCTGCCTCGGCTGAAGATAGAGCCAGCCTCCACAGCAGAATAATTGTGCCCCATGCCGTCTCATTGTGTGAATGTAGTGGGGGGGGGCAAAAGAGATACTTTCATCAGACATAGAGGTGCAGCGTACAGAGGCAATGTCCCTGAAGAAGGTAGTAGCATTGATGTGCATCACGTCAATGCTACTACCTATGGTAGTCACTCAAGACGTAGCCTATTGTAGTCACTCAAGACGCAGCCTAAAAAGTAGTAATGAGTACAGGCACATCCAGGTGTTAGGCAGCGAGGACAGTATTCAGTGTCTGGGATGGATATGTAGCAGTTAAGCAGAGGGTCACAGTGCATGCCTGCACAAGAGTCCGGGACGGAATCAGTGCAGCAAGAGAGGTAGGCCACTGTAAATTAGAGAAGACCACAGTACGCCATCATCTTTCCTTGCTTCTCGCTGTGAACCTTGTTGCTCGTTTCATGCGAATGGGGACAAGGGCCTTCCCTTTCTATTCTGCCTTATTATTGTTTCATGTGTTTTATGACTGCCACCCCCCTAGATCCACCTTTAGGTTTTTTTTTTATTAAAGTCAAAGAGAGTGCCTTACACGATTGTTTGACAATCAATTTGGAAGAAGATTAAGCATGGTTATAAATCCTGTGTAACATGTTTTCTCTTTCTATGGTTAAGCATACATGCACACTTACAAGAATAAATGTTTTGCAAATGTGACAATATGATAACCACTAAGATTCTGTGGGTCACGAGACACGTTTTAGGATTATTTACTCTCCACGCTGGATATGGCTGTGCACCTTTGTTCAGGAGTGTCGGGCTGTGATGGACAGCCACTTTTCACCAGTCCCGTAACTGGTATACACATAAGCCCAAGTAAAAATGATGTGTCACACCTGTTGCCCCAATTAATGTTCCTGTTAGAAGATTGCAATCCTACCCAAGTAGAAAAATTGCCCTCATCATAAAAAGTGCCTTTTCACTAAATTTGCCAATCAGTTACTCTGCCCTTAATTACTCCACCTCTCCATTAATACAATGTCACTCCGGTAATATCATTAGAAATAAATCTCAAAACGCCTAATGGTTATAGTTTTGGAAAGCCATTGGAGCGAAGTCCAGCTTGCAGTCAACACCCTTCTTAAACATAAATAAGATGTTCTGAATTCCTAAATTTTAACTTTGAGAATGATGCAGCAGCACCGGAAACCTGATCCAATTACAAACTTGTTCAAAGTAAGGGAAAGCTATTTCCTTTACTTTGATGTTTTAAAGGGAGAACTGCAGGGGATTTTGAGCATTTCATAAACCGGTTTTCTAAATTTTTTATCCTAGCATCCCCTTACATGTTTATCTTCAATCTAAATAAATGTACATACCTAGACTCATGGTCTAGGTATGTACTAAAGGTCTCTTTCTTATTAAAGACTTTCATGTATTCCTTATACTTTGATGGTTGGGGTGCCTTTCCAAGGCGCACAAATAGGCTTGAAGGGCAAGTGATTGATGCAGTCGGCTTGGGAGATTGAAAGAGCCCTCCTGGGTATGATGGGATTAGGTTTTACTAGCTAAAGTCTCCCTAAAATAGTACTAATGTGTGGTAGGGCATATAAGGTAAGAAGCAATATGGCATTTTTACACATTATTTATGCATATTCATGTATAATGGAATCCACTACTTTTTTATGAATTTTCTATTGAATATGTACGAGCAAATGCTACAGTATAACCTGAATCTTTCGGAAAAGGAACAATAACTGTCAATATTTATTCGTACAGTCCACGCTAAAGACATATGTTTTACTATGGGGTAGGTAGCCTTACCCAACAACTATGGACTTTATATGAGTTGCCCCTTTAATCTCATGAGAAGCATGCAGAAATCGAGGTTGAAGTGCTGTAGGGTTCCCTAGAGGGTGGCTTTGGCCTAGATTTTGACTGCACCATGTTCATTGAACTATCTTGGTGGTGGCTGCTTCAACTAATGCAGGGCTGTGAGAACAGGACAAGTCCACTGTTCCTTGAGTTGCAAGAAAGAAATACCAAATGTTCTGTTTATAGGAAACTGTTCACAGATGGTAACTCACTACACAGATAGCTTTGGTACGATAGGATGGCAATGTTGCATCAATATAACATGCAGGAGCGAAAAATAAATCTCTTTTTTAGGGCGTCTTTTGCATAATATGTAGTGAGTGCCATTTTACTAAAGGAAAGGAAAACTCTTGTGGAAAGCTCTATGCATAACAATATCACCGACATCATATCTGCTAGAACACTTCAGCAGTTGTAGTAGAGTGAAAATGTGTGGCCCCTGGAATTGTGGGTTAAAGTTGATGTGCATGAAACACTTCCTCTTAGAAGCAGGTAGTAAAAAAAATAAGAACTGTCCCGCTCTTGGAGCAGTGGGGTGGTTTGAATCTGGCATAACTGTTTTTTTATGTATGTATTGTGGTACGCTTTCAATCTAAAACTAAAGCCATACAAAATGTCTTACATGATGGTGGTTAGGTTATCATTATGCAATATAAACACCTAAAACTAATTTTCTCTTTTGTAACTCTCACAATATTGGTATTAAATAGTATATTGTAATCTTGTTATTGTAATTGTAGTTTTAATCGTTTCTTTCAAATGTGTTCTGTGCATTTGTTGTGGAAGTCAAAAATAAAGAATGTGTTACAATGAACTGTATTGGCTACAAAGTGACATGTCTGTCAATGTGTTGTGAAAGTACCAGAGGAGCTGTTTGGAGCTGAAACTACCACCAACCACACCCAGATCCGGACGCACGCCTAGGCCTCGCCAGAATCTGAAGAAACATTAAAGCATGCAGCTGTGTAAGGACACTTTTTGGGGGTTGAGGTAACATTTTGTTGTAAAGAGCAAGCATGTAGCCCAATTTCTTCTAAAAACTATCACTCAATAAATTGGCTTTATTTTGGAAGTTACGGCACTCCCTTTAATCATACATATGCAAACAGAAACAATGAAATAGCCATCTCAATGTATAGAACCAGATCATGAAATAAAATGCATAAACCCTTCAAAGCTATTACATGATCAACAGAAAACAGTTGACTGTTAAAGCCTAGCAAACGTCCTAAATGCTTGCGCAATAAACTTTTGTGCAAAGATAGATGTCTCGGGTAGGAACCGCACATACAGGAATTCTGGCCTGCCCTATTGGAAGCCCCAAGTCCTTAGCTCTGGGACAAAGTGCTTTCTCTTTATGTATATAGGTTGTAGAAGCAGGAAAAATTCAGTTGTGTTTCAAGGGATCAAACATTGCATATAGCGCTCTTTCTGCAGTGTATTATCCCTCTTTCCTGTGGCAGTTCAGTGGAGGATCTGGATAAAACGGAACACGTCAGCAGAGATGGAGCTTTGTGAAAGGACACCATTCCCAGATAGGCTCAATCCCTAATGTTTCAATTTTGAGCTAACTCGCCATCTTCACACTCCGATACAGTGTGGACTGTTTATGCAGCCCTAAGTAGGTGTTTACAACATTAAGGCATCTTATCTGGGCTCATAAACCAATCCTCAACTCAGTTTGGATGTACGATAGGGTGTGTATTTTATGCACATATCCTGTATTAAACCCTTCAAGGGGTTTACCCTTTACCTCATTGCTAAGGTTGGGCATGCCCCGCTCCTGGTGCATGATATAGGTGCAGGTCACCTGGTCCAAGCCCAGGATTGATCGCTGTTTGGCGTTCCTCAGCTTCCGTAGCAGGAGCAGCGTATATCCCATAGCTTGCTAGGCCACCAGCATAGTCTTGAATACTTTAGTTAATGAGTTCAATATGCTGTTGCCGTACGCTGAAATAAATCTTTGAAAACAACCATTTGCTTGGCTCATCAACACATCCTGCTGGGTGATACGACCATTCAGGTTTAGGGTACTTGATCATCTCATACCCTGGTAGTTGAGTTCTGTCACTTGTGATTACATTTCCCACGGGCAACCATTTGCTTTACTGTATGGTCCATAAGCCCTACTGGCATCAAGTAATATGTGGCGGTATAGACTTTCAAGTGTTTCCCACCATGTAAGCGGTGCAGCTAGTGATGAATTTTTTAAAGAGAATTTGTAATGTGCAAGATTAATACTCCATCATCAGCATTAAGCTGCAGTGGGATATGGTGTCCACGCACATAAAATTGGGAGTTATTGATCCAAATGAATTATGCTCGAGCGGTTCGGATGGAGATGAAACAAGTGAGTGGCAAGGACAGAGCACAACCTAAAACCTCTCTCGCACTTAAGGGTATATAGTAACTTTCCCACTGGCCCAAACCTTACAATGGCTGTTAGGTCAGTGTGCATTAGTTTAGTAGAGTCCGTCTTCCGTAAGCCCCCACAAAAGTTATACATACCTGCACCAAGTAGAATCTTAGGTGATGTTAGGCCTCAGAGTTGGGTCTGGTCACTCATGCTTTATGTGCTTGTGTGAGCCGTAATATTCTAAAAAAGGTAACTGCATCATATCTATATGGGTGTGTGATTCCAATAGATTCACAGCTAGACTTTCTATATTGTATATTTCGTATGCTTTTTTCAACCATTCTAATGATGCAAGGCGGCGGTTCCTATTCCAGTTGATTGTGAGGCAGACTCTCGCTGCTAAAAAGAGGTTCCTCTGCATATGGGGCAACACACTGTAATAGTCATCTTCCAGTTCAATGCCAAACAAAACCAGCAGTGAGGTGAGATTTCTATCTATTCCATCTATGTCCTTGACCCAACCCAGGACTGCCTTTCAACAGCTAGTGGGCAGTACCACCACATATGCCAGTACGTGCATTTCAAACCACAGTTCCTCCAACATAACGGGCTAATGTTAGAGTACATTTCAGAAAAAGTCTTACAGTGATTAGGTGCCATCTGAACATGAGCCTGCCATTGTGTATTTTATACTGAACCGCTATGGACGACGACCAAACAGCCTTGTATATAGTGTGCCATATGTCCATTTAATCTGTGAGCTGGAGATCTATAGACCATTGACTTTGGGTGTTGGTTGTGCTTATATGGCCCCTCGTCAAGAGCCACCCGTACAAATTGGAGATGAGACTCTTGGAATCTATATGATTGTCAAGGGCCTGCTCAGAAGGAGTCAAGGAGCTGCTCAGGTTAGTCTCCCAACAACGATCTGTCAAAGCTTCCTTTAACTGTAGGTATTAAAGGGGAGGCGTATTGAGGTTGTTCTCCAAGTCAGCTTATGAGAGGAATTTCCCCTCTCTCCACGTTTGTCCCACCCTGATCAGGCCAGCTTCATAGTATATTTGAAATCTGGAGAGCTCTACTAGTTTGTCCCCGAATGGAGGGGACCAGATACAGCTGAGAGGTGACAGCCACAATGTCACTCCTGCCATGGTTTCCAACTTCCTACAGAGCTGCCATTGTACTGATAGTACCAGGTGGGAGCGTATTCCTCTCCTCTGAGGCATTCCCTTGGAGGGGACTGTGATGAATCCTGCAAACATCCTTAGAAAGACCCTACCTAAAGTCTCCTTTCAGGTGGCCAGGGAAAGGCAAACACTTCCTGATCCTGGGGGTGGTATTAGCCAGGAGGATCACCTGGGAGGAGAAGGGCCCCAGGGGAGCAGGAGGATGAGATGCTGTATTTATCTTCCTCAAGGGAAGAAAGATCAATGATAACGAAATATATAATGGCTTGCTGTCAGAAAGAGCTGTTAAATTCCCAAGCTAACTATCTCAATGTGGGCAAGAATAATCATAAACCCTTGAGAGGGAGCAATCCCCTTTTGAGGTCACAGACATTCATAGAAATGAAAGCCCCCTCCCCCAGGGGGCACTGTTGCTCACATCGAAGATGGCCGCTTGATTGTGTGCTCCCACTCCAACTTAAAATCCTGAGGCTAGATATCCTGTTGTACGCCGCCTGGAGAGCTGAAACTCAAGGCACGGTCGGACTGAGTACCCGTCCATACCCCGTGAAAATCCTAGCGGATAAGTGGGAAAATGTTCCTGGTGGCTCCATCTAAGTTTTTCATTGGAGCGATCGGGCCAACTAGGCAGTCATGTGGAGCGACATGCCCACCCCTGGAATGCTCCAGCAGTTAATTGGGATATGTCATCAAGTTGGGAGTGATGATGTGGGAGGGAGGGAGCGGGAAGGGGAAGGGAGTGTTGTTGCTGATGGGAGAAGTTTTGGTCACCGAAGGATGTCTGACCCTGGTTATGGCTTGGCTATGGTTACCTGTTTTTGCTTGTTCAAAAAGTGGTGGCATTGGAAGCGGCGCTGTTCGGCTTGCATAGAGTGCACAGTCTTGTTGATCATGACGTTGGGAAGATTTGTTATCACATAATGCTGGTGACGGGATGAGAATAAAATTGCTTACATGGAATGTAAGGGGTCTGAATAACCTGGCGAAAGTCAAGAAAATTGCTAATTATATTGCCAGACATGGCCCCCAGATACTGATGTTACAAGAGACACATACAAAGTGAAGCAGCAATTTACACATGATGCCCAAGTGGCGTACCTAGCGTTTCTATACAGATTACTCTACTGAGGCCAGGGGGGTAATTACTCTTATACACCCTAGCTTGGGATTTCGGCCCGAAGGCCACAAGGTGGATCAACAAGGTAGATATGTGGTCGTATGGGGCAAGCTCGCTGGTCAACAACTGCTGCTGGTTAATACCTATGGGCCAAATATAGATGACCCTGCTTTCTATGTAAATATGTATCAGATGATTACAGCCTATGGTTTCTCTAATGTGATATGGGGAGGAGACTTTTACGTGGTGCTGGATCCGGTTTTGGATAGGTCCTCCAAGGTCAGTAGAACCCCTAGTAAAACTGCTTCTACCCTGGGCAGCATCCTTGGTCAGTTGTCAATGGTGGATGCCTGGCGTACAATACACCCTGGGGACAGGAGATATATGCATTACTCTTCGGTCCACGACTCTGAGTCCAGGATAGATTATTGGTTTGTTACATCAGTTATGTCCTCTATGTTGCTGAAATGTGAAATCTTGCCCCGTACGTTTTCAGACCATTCTCCAGTGCTGATAGAATTAAGGATTCAGAATGCCCCATGTCCTGCTGTGAGGTGGAGAATGCCGAGCGGAATGCTGGAAGACCCTGGGGTGGTGGAAACACTACATACGGAGATAGCAGAATCTTTGTCCAAAAATGTGGGAACGGTAAACAAATGCTCTACTGTTTGGGAATCCTTTAAAGTATGGGTCAGAGGAGTACTGCTGTCCAAATCTGTTGGCATGTTAAGGGCTGTGCGCGCTGAACTACCAGACATTGAAAGTAAATTGGGTGCATTGGAGGGAGATTACACCCGGACACAGAACAGGGACCTGTTGGCGGACATACACACACACCTGCAAAAATTTGATAAACTGGCCGCTAGATAAAAAATCAAGATAAAAAGAAATGAAAGCCCCCATAATTCCCAGAGGAACATTAAAGATAAATTCCTAAACATTACTAACAATTCTAAAGTTGGGGAACATTGTCATCATCAGGTATTGGGAGCAAGAGGCCCTGTGTCAAAGTCACTCACATTTATGGAGGGGAAAGCTCCTATGACTTACAGGGGATTAAAAGTGAAACTCTAAGGGGGTAATTCATAGATTGCAGCGCACGCGAGCAGCGCAGAGAGGGAGTGTGCACCAGTGTGCGCCTGCCATGTGCGCTAAACAGCATTCTGGCGCACTGCGTATTCATGGAATTCCCAAACCATTTCACACGCGATAGGCCTTGGGCGAGAGCGGGTTACGTGTATTTTGGGGGTGCATGGGAAGTTTTGCACGCGATAGGGCTTGTGCATGCGGGGTACGTGTATTTCGGGGGTGTGAGGGAAGTTTCACACGCGATAGGCCTTGTTTGAGCGGGGTACAAATATTTCGGGGGTGTGCGGGAAGTTTCACACGCGATGGGCCTTGTGCGAGCGGGGTACGTGTATTTCGGGGGTGCGCAGGAAGTTTCACACGCGATAGGGCTTGTGCGAGCAGGGTACGTGTATTTCGGGGGTGCGCGGGAAGTTTCACACGCGATAGGCCTTCTGCGAGCGGGGTACGTGTATCTTGGGGGTGCGTGGGAAGTTTCACACGCGATACGCCAGGCGAGAGCGGGGTACGTGTATTTCGGGGGTGTGCAGGAAGTTTCACACGTGATAGGCCTTGTGCGAGCTGGGTACGTGTATTTCAGGGGTGTGCAGGAAGTTTCACACACGATAGGCCTTGTGCGAGCGGGGTACATGTATTTCGAGGGTGCACGGGAAGTTTCACACATGATAGGGCTCGTGCAAGCGGGGTACGTGTATTTGGGGGGTACGCGGGGAGTTTCACATGCGATAGGCCTTGTGCGAGTGGGGTACGTGTATTTCAGGGGTGCGTGGGAAGTTTGTCACGCAATAGGGCTTGTGCGAGCGGGGTACGTGTATTTCAGGGGTGCACGGGAAGTTTCACACGCGATAGGCCTAGTGCGAGTGGGGTATGTGTATTTGGGGGGTATGCGAGGAGTTTCACACATGATAGGCCTTGTGCGAGCGGGGTACATGTATTTCGGGGGTGTGCAGGAAGTTTCACACGCAATAGGCCTTGTGCGAGCGGGGTACGTGTATTTCGGGGGTGCGCGGGAAGTTTCACACGCGATAGGCCTTGTGCAAGCGAGGTACGTGTATTTGGGGGGGGTGTGGGAAGTTTCACACGCAATAGGCCTTGTGCGAGCGGGGTATATGTATTTCGGGGGTGCGCAGGAAGTTTCACACGCAATAGGCCTTGTGCGAGCGGGGTATGTGTATTTCAGGGCTGTGCGGGAAGTTTCACACGCGATAGGCCTTGTGAGAGCGGGGTACGTGTATTTGGGGGTGCGTGGGAAGTTTCACACGCGATAGGGCTCGTGCGAGCGGGGTACGTGTATTTCGGGGGTGCCCGGGAAGTTTCACACGCGATACTCCAGGCGAGAGCGAGGTACATGTATTTCAGGGGTGTGTGGGAAGTTTCACACGCTATTTGGCATTGTGGACCCTCCCGGGTGTGCAGTTTCCCCCCTCCCCATGCCCTGCAGGCAGCCCACACCACAGGGGACTACCCTACAACCATCCCCATGCCCTCCAGGCAGCCCACACCACAGGGGACTACCGTACAATCCTCACCATGCCCTGCAGGCAGCCCACATGGCACCATATACTTGTGAGCCCCGACTCATGTCCCCCACCCATCCACCCACCCCCAGTGACGGGCACCTGCCAGCAGGCCCTTACTCATGTCCCCCCACCTACTCACCCACCCACCATTGACGGGCACCTGCCAGCAGGCCCCGACTCATGTCTCCCCACCCACTCACCCACCTACCATTGACGGGCACCTGCCAGCAGGCCCCGACTCATGTCCCCCTGCACCTCCACACACCCAGCAGTGACGGGCACCTGCCAGCAGGCCCCGACTCATGTCAACCCCCCAACACATCATCACGATCCACACTCATGGCCCTTATGGCGACCCAAATCCCACCCCACGCCGCCCCAGTTCAAACACCCAAACAAGTATTCCATCCACCCCACATTAAAATCCCCATGTCATGATAGATTGCAAATGACAAGTATGCACATCAATACATGTCCATCACACACACACAATGGGTGCAAGTGAATGAGAAGACCCACACCGTGACATGCATGAAACCAATTAGAGAATACCACACAAATATGAAACCAAAATGTATTAAATACAAAAGCAAGGGAATTAAAGAAAATCACACAATAAAAGAAATAATAAACAAAAGGCTGCATGTCCAAAATGAATGAAAAAATATGAATGCTGATTCAAAATAAATCCAAATGAAAAAGGCTCCAAAGCGTTCGTCCATCAAACCAAATCCAAAGGTAAACAAAAAAGAAAACCATTGCTCCATGGGTAAAAAAAAAACAGTGAAGTCAAATGCAGTCCAGAAATATATACAATGTAAAAATCCAGGGTCAACGAGCCCAACAATCCAAAGGAAACCTACAAAATACCCTACCTAACAAATAACTATATACAAAAAGGTGGGGCATTGTCCATGCGCCCCAATTGAAAGAAAAATAGAAAGGAAACCTAACACTAATTAACTATATACAATGGAGGCGGCAAGTCCTACGGCTCACTTGTGGATTTCCCGGGCCAGGGCATCATCGAACTCCTGTTCAACGTCCTGGAGGCGGGCCTGTTCCCTTGCCCGAGGTCTCGCAGGGATAACGCCATGTCCACCTCCAACTCCCTGCAAATTTCCTCGAGGCACTCAGCCTGCCTCAGCACCTTGCGCATGGTGTTCTCCGCCCTGACCATAGTGAGCCCTGCCTCTTCTGCCCGCCACCTCTCATCATCTATTTGCTGGCCCAACCGCTGCCACACGGAAGACACTCCCAATCCAGGGTCCTCCTGCCCTCCGGCCGATGCCTGCCCCTCTGATGTTGATGGCCCCGAGCCATCATCGCTCCCACCTTGAGGCTGCTGCTGCCGTGCATGTGCCCTGCCTGTTGATGCCTGCACGTCTTCCTCCCGCTGTGGTCCAGTTGTTGGGGTGGCCACCCCTGCTGGACCTCTGACTCTCGACTATGGCAGGGATGTGTCCTCCACCAGCCTGGCTGCTGGGTCAGAGGCAGCTCCACAGGGTGCCCAGGTGATACTTGGGCCGGAAGATGGCACAGAGGATGACTGGCGCATAGTGGGTTCAGTTGAGGAGGGGGTCGGTACAAGGTCCAGCAGACGGAGGAACCCAGCACTGGTGACCCGTCCCAGTAGGTCGACGTGGTCAATGAGGCATCCCAAATAACATGCAGAGTCCTCACGGAAACCCTGCACGTCATGCCGGATGCCACGTTGATGCAACACCACCCCAGCCAGGACAGGTTCAACACGGTCCCGGATTGCCACATCCGCAGGGGGAGGAAGGCCAGTTGTTGTTCGCGCATCCCCTCCCTGAGAACGGGTCTGGACGAAGGCATCCCTGCTGGTGCGGGATGATGCAGTCACAGGAACAGGCTAGGATTACACACAGGCACCTCCGCGGCCACCTGTGTTGCCTCCTGTCCCTGCCCCTGGACTGCACCACTAGCACCAATGGAATTCCCCCCTCCGGACCCTGTGTGTGGCCCTTCCACGGCCTCCTCCTCAACCAAACCCCCCACCAACCTGGATGACTCCGTGCCATCTTCCTCCATAGGTCCCTGTGGGGTCTCAGCTGCCCCTTCTGCTGCCGAGGAGTCCACCTCCGCCTCTTGGACCTACCCTCGGCAGCTGCGGCTACGGACGCGGCACCATACTCCTCACTCCCCGACAAGACGACAACCTGGGAGGGGAGCTGGGCCTTGCGTCTCCGGCTGGCGGTGCGATCCCTGCCTCTCTGCTCCACAGCATCGTCTCCACCCTCTTCATCAGTTGGCGCTGCAGACAGGGAGAGACAGAACACCGGCATCAGGGCACTGTACAATGGTCTGATACACACATGACAGTTGCACATGAGTGGCAGTGTCAAACTTCACACATGGCATCACACTCCCCAACACACATCATTTCAACCCACACACATGCGCAAATTAACAAGAATGTTGCAGCAGGCAGCACCATCCATACACATACAACAGCATGAGCATCCGAAGGTTAGCCTGACATCACATGCAACACAGGGAGTGCTGAACACATGCACCCACGCCTCCAGATATACATGCATCTGTACATCTCCACCACCTGTCGCAGTGAAATCATCGGCATCAATGTCACATCTGCCAATCAGCCTCCTACATGTCGGTGTCACAGGCATCCATGGTGTATCACAGTGGCACCCATGTCAAATACACACACACACACGTACATTGTGCGCATACATGAAGGTTTAAACAGCATCCATGTGTCACACCACAACCATGCCACAGTACATACACAGAAATATATACATGTGTGCACCCACACATGCATTTGGGCATAATGCATTTGAACACATACACCATTGATGTGCCTCACACATGACTGGACTCACATGCGGCGGGCTCATGTCCCTGTACATATACATCCATACATGGGCCTTTCAAGACAAATGTCCAATCTGCACACTCCTGGCACACCTCAACATGCACTGCGTCCAATCAGTACACATGGACACTTACCGCTCTACTACGGATGGGTCTGCCTCTGAAGGACCTGGAGGTGGAGCGCTGGGTGTATGCGTTCCAGGACCCTAATCTGGATGTTGGTAAGGCAGACCCGGCACCCCTCTGCATGCGCTGCCTTCAAGAGGCACTGGGCCTTGCTGAGGGTCCTGGACCTGAAGTCCTCCCAGCGCTTCTGGACGTGTTGGTGGCACCGGGCTGCCACCCCTTCCACGTTGGTGGCAGCCACGATGTCCTTCCAGATCCTCTTCCGTCCTTCATTGTCGGCACGTGTACTTCCAAAGAGGTCATCATAATGCCCCAGGACTTGCTCCACCAGGATGCCAACTTCATTGGCACTGAAGCTGGCAGCCCTCTGCCTCTCTGCTGGGGGGTTACCACTGGTGCCAGATGGTGTTGTGTCAGACATGGCAACCCCTGAGGCTGGTGTGGGTAGGCAACTGGGTCCTGGGGCTGGGCTGTGGAGCGATGGAATGCCAGTCGGGAGTCTTCTGTTCCAGCAGGGGTGGTCACAGCAACTGGACCCCTGCAGATGGCTGATGTGCAGGCACCAAACAGCAGGGCATGTGGCAAGCAGGCAGCAGCAGATGGCAGGTGGGAGCATGCTCGGGGTTCTGGGGGGCAGTAAAATGGCCTTCTGGGCAGCAGCGTGGTCTTCCGTGTTTTGTTGCATGGCAAGCTTGATACAGAGTGATTTGGCATGTGAAAAAAGTGCACGTCAGCATGTAATTGGAGGAAAGGCCCTTAGCGCGTAAGCGAGTCTGTGACGTAATGCACGCAGGCGTTTCCCTCCACACGGGTGCATGTTGATTGTACACGTGCAAAAACTGGACGTCCAGGTGTCACTGCATGTAATTGGAGGAAAGGCCCTTAGCGTATACGTGCGTAAAAGACGTTGCATGTGTGGGCTGGGTTAAAAGGTACGCGTAGGATGCCATTTTCTTGTACGTGCTTTTTGTGGAGAGCGAGCGGGTGATTCTTGTACTTCTTGTCGGTTCATACACGATTACTTCACAACGGTTCCAGTTTGTACTCCTTGTATACTCAGAGGGCGTTCAATTCTTCTTTTGGCGGGGGTGTTGGCAACGCACACACACGTGTCTTTTTCACATTCTTTTTCCAGGCAGACAGTGAGTCGCGCACATATTTTTCAACTGTGGTTGCCCCCGTGTGTCGCGTACCCATTCAGAGTCATTGTAGCCTGTGTGTACCACGTGTACACTTCTTTTTGTGTTTCTGGGTGCCACAGCATAGTGCCGGTTTTTTATTCCACGCACGTGGGCTACCAGGGGTCACATGCATGTTAAATTTTGTTTTCGGGGTGCCTGAGCATTGCGTGACCCGTCATCTTCCCCCAGGGGTCACAGACAGCCTTGCTAGAGCACTAGGGTACGTATTCCATCTAGTACCCTGCCCCTTTCACCCCAATTGCCCAGGACATTTGTTTACTGCACCTCCCATTTTCACAAGAACATCAGTGCCATGGTTGGGAGGCGACCAAGAGGTAAGGGAGGCAAAGGTGGCCGACCTCCAAGAGGTGGGCGCGGTAGGAGACGTGGCCAGGATGTGCAGGGTGGCCCAAGAGGCCAATGTGTGGAGAACCAATCAGGGACACCTATTCCCCCTCTCCCCCCAATGGGTTGGGGAGATGCAGCTGACACCATCCCAGCTCAGGCCTTGTTAACCCGGCCCATATTGACAACCGAACTGGCACCAGATGACTCCCAGGCTGACTTCCGTGTCACCAAGTCAAAGCCACGTGTGGCGGTGAAAGTTGCTGTCACCAGGCCCCGTGGATCTGGGGCAGCAATGTCATCTGCTGCCCCAAGTAGGCAGGGTGAGGAGGCTGCAGGGGCAGCTGCAGCTCAATCCACCCCAACTCCGAGTCTCCCAGCCGGGGCAGTGTTGGTCCAAGTCCATCACACCGAGGTTGGTCCTGCCAACATCACCCAGCAGCCAATTCTTGCAGTGAGATCTTTGGTCATCGTGCCTTTGGCTACTTCCAGTGCCCAGTCCACCTGCGCTTCAGCCCCTACCAACCAGAGCGGCGTAAGCCACTCAGGGTCCACACCACCTCCCAAGAGGACGAAGTGTGCTCTTGCGGTACAGGCTGGGACCCCAGACACAGCTCCCCCCTCTGGCACGTCAAGGAAGTGTTGTTTCAATGATGTGGAACTAGACGCACTTGTGGGCTACGTGTCGGCCAATGGCCGCGAAATGCTGGTGACTGCAGGGTGCAAGACTACGACTGCTCAACGTAGAGCCCACTGGCAGTGCATCGCAGACGAGATTAGTGTCCTTGGATTTGTCAGGCGCATTGCTCTAAGCGGTGGAATGCCCTCAAACGCAGAGCAAAGAACACGCTGGCTTCCAATCATGCCTCTACTCTGGTGACTGGAAGTGGGTCTCCACCAGAGAAGGAAGTACTCACAGAAGATGAGTCTATCGCTGGTGCCTTCATCACAGAGGATCAGATCCAAGGCGTGGGAGACCTACCAGATCTTGAGGCAATGTCCGGTGAGTGGCCATGTGTGTGCAAACCATGTGTATGTTGCTTGGGTGATGTGTTCTGATTGAGTGCCAGGTGAGGCTGTGCAGTTATGACTGCTATGGATCAGCCATGTGGTGCCTCCAAACCATAGCCCGGCCTTGGGTTTGGTTTTTCAAGTATCCATTCTGAGCGCAGTTGACCATTTGCACCTGATTACTGCACTTGCCTTTCAACGGCCATCTTGCAACAACATTGTTCATACTGTTTTCCTGTTCATTCTGCCTGATTGATGAAATCCTTTGCATGTTTATCACACATTTTGTGCCCTTCTGCCCTAAATTTAACATACTTCTGATGTATATTACACCCCACAATGGCCCACTTATGTGTCCTTATTATGGGAATGATTTCATCAATCAGGCTGACTGAGTAATGTGCACCTACACATGGCCTGCACACAATCACTTCGGGGCCCTGTTTGAATGTTGAACATGACAATTGTCTTCTGTCATGTGGAAGTGACCAACCATTGATGTATCCATGTGCCTGCCATCACTGCATTAGTGAACACTGGCTTTGTTGCAGCGTGTGGCTCATGCGTGTTTTGTCACACTATTTTGCATGTTCTATTTCAGGATGTCCATCTCACATGGATGGGTGACAGTACTGATTTGCTACCATCTGGGTGTCCTTGTCAAATCTGCCATGGCTATGCTATGTGCCATCTGTGTGCTGGCATGCGTCATGTATGTGGATTGTCCATGCCACTCACAGGCTAATGTGTGATGCCAGTGCTATCCAGCATGCAGCACGTGTGTTGCTTTTCCATGTTGGAGTCCTCAGTGTCTGCTTTTTGCCTCCCCTTTCAACCCATTGCCAGTGCATGCATGCCAGAGTTATTGTCATGTGTGACATGTGTCATTTATGTACTGTATGTCTGCCTCGTCATGCCTATGTGTGTGGGCTATGGTGCTCATGCCTGTTTTCATTACTTTTCTTTTATGTTTTTGAGGTCATGAGGCACTAGATACTGTTGAGGAGGAGGAGATGGCGCAGAGGCATGAGTACTCACAGCCACAACCAGGCACCAGTGGAGGATGTGGAGTGGTGGTGGGTGAAAACCCATTACTCCTACAGACCATACTGTCCACGGGTGTCTCTGGGTACACCTCCGGAGACCTCTATGAATCAGGTGCTGAATCGGACATTGAGACATATGTCCCGTCACAGGTGTGTGTTTCTGGCAGGGATGCTGTTCTGTCCAACCCACGTGCACTGGGGGTAGACCCCTCTATGGGGCATTCAGTGTTGGAAAGTCTGCCTGTGGCGGTTACGGTTGCAGGGTCACACGCAACAATATTTGCTCCTGTTCCTGGGCCAGCAGATCAAAGGAGGAATGCAGTCATGCTGCCTCAGGCAGTGCCAGCACAGCAAGGTGCACATCACCTTGCCCCAAACAGGTGTGGTGCCCGCCAACGCGGTGGCCGTGCACCACCAGGCAATACTGTGTGGGAGAACTCCATGTACACTATAGCAGCACTTAAAGAAAAGAACCTAGGCTACCCCACCTGTTTCACATTGGCCGGTTATGGGTCCAGCACACAATTAACAGATCTCTGTTAGTTAGTCTGCACATATGAGAACACCCAAACTGTATGCAGAACAATTACATTTATTTGTATTTGAATTTAAAACAAGTTGCATCACACTGCTGTTGACAGAAGCCCTTTTTGCTTAACCTAAATAATCGTGGATGGTTTCAGCATTTAAGGCATTATAAACAACCTCATACATTGGTTCTTTACTTTCACTGTTTCATAGTGTGGGTTAGTAACGGTTGTGACTTTAAATGTGGTCTAGTTGACTTCACATCTATCTGGTCCAGAGAGATCTGTTAATTGTGTGCCGGACCCATAACCGGCCAGTGTGAAACAGGTGGAGTAGCCTAGGTTCTTTTCTTTGTTTAAATGCAATACCCCTCATAACTTAGGCCCCCCTGATCAAGAAGAGGGACACACTACCCCCTTATTTATAATAACACTATAGCAGCACAACAGGGGGCATCGTGTGAGATGATTGCTCAGGCCGTGGATAGGGTGGCCACTTCCATTCTCCCCCCTGAAAGGCAGGTGGAGCTCCAGCAGCAGGCAACAGAGTCCATTTGCCACTCACACAGGGAGGACATGTTGGCGTCCAGGCTGGACTGGAGACTCTGCGCACAGCCATATCTGCTGAGTCACAGGCCCACAGGGATGCCCTGAGGTTAGAACACAGGTCCCTCAGAAATACTCTGGGTGAACTTGAGGTGTCCCAGAGTACAAGGTCAGAACAGCAGCTGGAGCAGCTGAAACGCACACTCTCAGCTGAGCTCCAGGCAACCCGTGAGGAGATACGGGCATCACGCGAGGCCTTGCAGGCAGAAATGCGTGCTACCCATGAGGTGCTGCATGGGGATCTCCATGCCATCATCCTGCAGAAACAAACCTTTCAGACGCGCATGCTTGCTGCCATGGAGGAGCATGCCAGGGCTTTGCGTGGTCTGCCTGCCCATATCACACCCACCTTCTGATGTATCACCAGAGGGTGATGACAGCAACGGCAGTTCTCCCACTGTAGGGTAGCCGTGCAGGCCATGAGCCCATGGAGGTTTTTTTCTCAACATCCACACATGTGGGTGTTGGGGTGCACCCTGTACATCGTCCCTCCTGGGTGCCCCCCCCCCCCCCCGGTCCACACATGGCAATTTATTTATTTTTTTTGTTTTTTTCACATTTCATTCCGAGTTTCTAAATGAAAATAGTATTTAATTCATTTGTTATTTTTATTTCTTCTTCTTTTTTCTATTATTTTAAAAAAAACATTTTTGGGATTTTCATACATTTATTTTTATTTGGCTATGCTTCGGATTTTTAATTTATTATTTAATTTGTTTATTTTACTTTACATTTACTTTTGCTTTTTCTATCTTTCATTTGCATTTACATTTTTGTTCATAAACATTTTCTTTCAGATTGTGAATTAATGTTACAGTGTGTTGCTTTGTGTGGCTCCCATAGGCATCCACTGTGTATTCCAGCTGGGCACATGCAGGCTTGTCCTGTCTTTGGGTTAGAAACGTGGGTTCCTGACACACACACCCCTCCTGCTTCCCCTTTCCAGGGCTTGCAAAGGGTGTGACCAAGTGACAGTAACTTACACAGAGGCATTGGGCTCCAATAAGTTGTGTGGGCAGTCTGTAGTCCAAACTGTGTATACATCCCTAGTGGGGATTGTTGTTCATTTCTCCACTGCATGGTGGATTTCTATATGGTTTTACATACAGAACTTTTTGCTTATATAGATGTAGCTTCTTCATGTCTTAACGAGCCCGTCTCCTTTGCAGATGCAGTTCATGTTGTATGCAGTACACTGACACATTTGCCTACCAGCAACACTCTGCAGTTGGAAGGGGTCGATGTGCTGCCTTAGTCAGGTTGTGACAATTGCACTACTTTAATTTTTTACTGTCATATGTTGCCACTGTTGGATCCTGTACTGATGTTTTGTCTTGCTGGTAAGTATTTGTTAATGTGTGCTTTTGTTTTCATTGGTGAGAGCCAATTGTCTGTGGCCGGTTTCCATTTGGGACTGTGCACTTTGTGACACTTGTGTCATGTGATGTGCATTCATTTGGTTCCTTTAACATCGCATGCCATGCCATGGTGTGTTGGGTAGCTGAGATGGGGTTAGGGAGTGGTTGGGTGACATGCCACTATTTGTAGTGTTTTGTAAGGGGGTAGTCCTTCATGCTGCATGAACGTGTGCCTTTTACTGACACAGCATTGGGTGTGTTTACGTAGCTAGGGATGCACACAATGTAGCACTTCCAGGTAAACAATCTTAGGGTGGTATGGTTGTGACAGTTGACTGTCCCTTTTTTCATCATAAATTGTCAGCTGGTATGTGACAGGCATGTGTGCACTCCGCAGGGGTGGGATTTTAGGTGAAGTAATTTGCCACAAGCTGCGTACAGGGTGCCTCACCACGTGCCCTTTCACCTCCCATGCGCAGCAGCCGTGCATGTGGTTGGGGATGTGGGGGCACCACCATGTCCATCGGCACGCCCCGCCGGGTTGCAACGTTGTGCAGGACACATGCTGCCACTATGGTCCTGCACATTACTGGGGGCGCATATAACAGCTGCCCACCAGAGCGGTCAAGGGAGCGAAAGCGTGACTTCAGCACTCCGAATGTGCGCTCCACTATGCCCCGGGTTGCAATATGGGCTGTGTTGTATCTTACCTCGGGTGGTGTGGTGGGGTTCCATATTGGCGTCATCATGTAGGTGCTCTGAGGGTAGGCACTGTCCCCTGGGGAGGTGATAATGGTTGTCATTAGTGGGGTTTTCACATTTCTCTGTGTCTGACATGCATGCATGTGCAGAGGCATTTATACTCGCCAATTAGCCATGTGTCACCATGCTGCCCACCTTCCAGGTCCCGGTTTAGGGGTGACATTCTGAATATGAAACTATCATGGCTGGACCCCAGATAGTTGGCGTATACTGAGGTGATGATTCCCTTGGGATCACATACAACCTGCACGTTGATGGAATGCCAGTGCTTGCAGTTTCAACTATGGCACTTATCTGCTGAAATGACCCAGTAGCCAAGAAGTGCAGTACATTGAGCACCTTTTCCAAGGGGCTCAGTTATTGGGAGCACAAAGTGGGTGATGTGAGGTCATCCTCCCACTCCCTGACCAGTTCTAGGATTATTAGTGGTGGAAACCTGTACCTCCCATACACCTGGTCATCAGGCATCCCAAAAAGGCTGGTCCCTGGTAAAATAATGCGGGTCCTGGCTATCCTCCTCCTTGTGCGGTGTCCCACGACCACTGCTACGAGGAACGGTATAGTCATCGTAGCATATGAGCTTGTTTGTTGTTTGCGCGCACTTTTATGCTGTGCGCGGCCGCTTACGCCTGCTTCCTGCTGGCGTACGTGTTTCCGGATTAGCGCGTCTTTTGTGGCGCACGGGTTTGCCCTGTTCGATTCCATGAATACGTGTTGTTAGAGCGAGTGTGGGTGTTGCGAGCATTTACCTCCCATACTTCCCCCATAACACCCACATTTTCACGTGTTGTTCCCCATTCCGCGTGTTACGCCTCGTGTTCCGCCCATTTTTCTTGTGTGCGCAACAAGATGTGCACTTTCCCTGTGCGCATTGTGCACGCCGTTTAGTGTGTTTTACACATGCAGCGCATTCCATGAATCGATGAACGGCTGCGTGCGTGACTTTAGCATGCGTGCGCTGCATTTTTAACACTTGCGCTCCCCTTTTTCGGCGCACATTTATTCCATGAATTACCCTGTAAATGTTAATGTAGATTTGAAAAACTCAAATTCCTCTGTAAAACAAACCCCTTCATTATATCCTTCTAATACTCCTTTAGGGAATATAAATAAGGATAGAAATAAAGTTAGTAATGATGTTGTCGTGAAAAGAAGTCATTTATACATTGTAGACTTCAAGTCCCACAATCCCCAAAGTACTGGTATGATGAAGAGGTATGGAGAGGCAAGGGACTGCAGAGTGCAGCCTATTAGCAATAATGACCCACACCTGATGGAACACTGAGAGGTATAAAAAGCTCCCCCAGGTGCAAGCTATTAGAGAGGAGAGACAGCAGGAGAGAAGCAGTTGGAGGCATAGTAGTAGTAGGAGCTTTGAGTGGCCGTTGTTGAATGCAGGAGATGCCTGAACCACGACCAATGTGTGTGTGTGTGTGTAGCCCGGTCTTGAGAGGGTCATCAGAGCAAGAGCTTTGAGCTGCAGAGGCTGTGCAATGGGAAGCAGTGCTGTTGGTGGACTGTTTCATCAGAGAGAGAGAGACTCTCTGAAATACTTGTTCGTTCCTGGTGGCTGGCGAGCACCGGAGTGTCAACAGAGCAAGCTCCTTTTCCAGGCGGCGTGGACCATTGGAGATCAACCAAGCAGGAGAAGAGGCAGCAGCATGCGTTCTGCACAGAGGCGAGTAAAGAGACCGGCAAGTTTGCCTAAGCATGGAAACCCTGGAACACTCTGTAACCGAACGCTAGTCTTTAAACATAATTTTGAATACCGAACTGATATTAAGGAGCCAAGTGGGGAGAGCAGAAACATTGTGAATACAAGTATAGGTTATGGTTATGGTTATTGTTACAAGGATCAAGTGAAATGCCAATATGAAAAGGGGCAATACTTGAACAGTCAAACAGTACTTTCATTGCCAAAGACAAGAGGGAGTGAAATTAAAGCAAGTTAACTATAAACCCCAAGAGGGAGTGAAAATTAAACAAGTTAACCATAAACCCCATTGCCCAAGCCAAGAAAAAGTGGTTCTTAAGAAAGCTTCTTTCTACTAGCAATTTAAAGAAAGAGCCAGACAACAGCAGAATTATTATAAATAAAGTTGCTTAAAACAACGAGGGACAAATGTGATAAAAGAAGATTGTTCACAGTGGTTTGTTGAAAACAAAAGGGAAACAAAGAGTGGCAGAGAAGCTACCCTTCTGATAGAAGAGGTTCAGGAGGAGAGAGGCATAGTATGAGGCAATCACAAATGTGTAACAAACAGCACCAGTGTGGTTCTTGTTGCCCCTGAAGAGATTCTTAAAGTTGATGTTGTTAAGCAAGAGACATTGCTAATTTTTTGGAATGTAATCTTTACCACATGAGTTTAAAAAAAAAGATTTTTATTGATTTTATTCAACCAAACAACAATACAAACCAAACACGCAGTGCACATATCACCAGTTAAATTGACCATTGCTTAGTATCGGTCACTGCTTCCCCCTTCCCACCCCCCTATATGAGCCTATTCATTCCACGCACTCTGTAGCCGCCGCACGTGGTGGGGTCTCACTTTCCGTGGATTCTGTCAGGTCTCGTATTGTCCCAAACAATTCCGCTATTAATGATTTCCATGCCATCAGGGTTCCCACCTCCCCCTCTCACCCTACATTGCTCGCCTCTTGCCATACCATGGTTTCTGCCGCTGCCCATTTCTGCAACTCCTTCCACCACACCTCCACCCATGGCCTGTGACATGTCTTCCATCCCATGGCAATCCTTCTTTTTGCAAGCACATATGCTAGATCTTTCAATTTATCAACATGCTTCAGTTTCTGCGATCTGGGGAACCCCCCCAGCAAGCAGGCCCAGGCTGTGTCTATGATGATCTTAACCCCTTTTTCCGCTAGTTTCCGTGCCACTTCACCCCAGAAACGCTCAATTACCGGGCATGACCAAAACATGTGCACCATGTCAGCCTTTTCCTGGTCACATTTGGGACATGCTTGTCGTCTAGCATTTTCAAACCTGGAGATCCTCTGAGGTGTCATATATGCCCTGTGCGTAATATACAGTTGTATCTGTTTCAGCCTCGCATTCCTTGACACCTTTTTATGGTTCCCACATCCCGTCCTCTATCGGGACTCCTACTTCCGCTTCCCAATCTAGTCTCAGTTGTAATAGATCCTTCCCGACCTTAACCATCACCATCTCGTACAGTCTGAAGATCTCATGCCCTCCCTCCGATATATCATATATTACATCTATGATAGCATCTGGTTCTTCTCCTAGTACAGTTTCGGGCCATGTCTTCCTGATTTTCTGCACCATTCTGTGATATGTGATATACTGGCCTGAGTGTAACCCTGCTTCCTCCCGCAGCACTTCAAAATCTGTTATAGTCCCCTCTCGCCAAATATCTCCTAGCGTTACCAGCCCCACCGATTCCCACCGGTTCCTGATTATCACCCTCAGCTGCTTATCTCCCTCTGCCAATGCAACCAGTGGTATCTGTGGGGAGTACGGGAATGGGTTCCCCATCATCCGGCACGCCCGGCGCCACATCTTCCAACCAAGCATCATCATCCTAGGGTGCTCTCTCATTTCTGTTTTGGGCAGCCAGATCATCTCTTTTAAGCAAAATGGGGCGCAATCATGTCCGAACAACCTCGACTCGGGGGTCGCTTCATCTGAGTGCCATTTGGCAACATATTGCAGCTGGCTCGCTACATAATAAACTTCATAATTAGGCAGTTTTATCCCCCCTTTTTCATAAAAGTTCTGCAGCTTCCATAGCGCCACTCTATTTCGAGTACCATGCCACAGAAAATCCCTACATAGGCTGTCTAGTTTAACAAAGAACTTCTTAGGTATCATATAAGGAATATTCCCAAAATAATGCAGTAGCCTAGGTAGGACCAACATCTTCAGCATTGCACCTCGTTGCCTCATTGCTAGGGGCAACTTCACCCAGAATTTCATACACTTCTCAATTTTCAAAACAGCCACCTCGGTATTGTGCCTATGTTCCTCTTCAACCGTATGGTACACATCTATCCCAAGGTACCGGAACGTGCTAACAGCCCATGGTTTCTGAAATACCGGTAACCATCTCACAGGGGTTCCCCTATAGCTGCCCAGCGGGAAAATACTAGACTTTTGGGGATTCACCGCTATCCCAGACAGCCCCGCATATCTCTCCATCACCTCCAGGATGTACTGGAGATTTTCTTCCGGGTACCTCAAGTACAGTAACAAATCATCCGCATATAAGGAAATCAAGTGTCGTTCCCTCCTCACCTCAATGCCTATAGTATTGTATTGTTGTCTAAGGTATATTGCCAGGGGCTCCAGGGCTAGTATATAAAGCATTGGGGACCATGGGCACCCCTGTCTGGTGCCTCTACTAAGTTGCCATCTCTCAGATATCACTGATCCTGTTCTAACTCTTGTCAATGGTTCGCTGTATAGCATCTTAGCCCACCTTATGTATCCAGCTCCCATTCCATACCCCGCCAGGGCCGCCAGCAGCCACGGCCACTTGACCGAATCCTAGCCTTTACTGCATCCAAGGACAAAATCGCCATTTCTCCTTCGTTCGTGCTTCCCCATTCAACAATCCGATGGAGTCGTCTATGACTATGAATTATATTTCTATTCGGGACATAGCCCGTCTTGTCTGGGTGTATAAGTTTGCCAATAACTCTTCGCAATCTGTTTGCCAAGACAGCCGTCAGTATCTTGCTGTCTTGGTTCAACATCGACAAAGGTCTATAAGAACCGCAGCTATACCCAGATTTGTTGGGTTTGGGAAGCAGTACTATGATCGCTTCTCTTAGTGACTCCGGCAGCCGTCCCACCTCGAACGCTTCATTCAGCATCTCCAACATTGGGGGGAGCACTTCCTCCCTGTATACTTTATAAAATTCACTTGGGAACCCATCTGCCCCCGGAGTCTTACTAGTAGGCAGCTGCTTCACCCCTTCTTCTAACTCCTCCAGAGTAATCGGTGCATCCAACTCCTCTCTCTCCTCAACACTTATCATAGGCAATCCTATGTCTTCCAATGCTTCCGTTATTTCCTCATGGCTACTCACCTCTACCTCCCCATATAACAGCTTATATTAATCTGCAAACTCCTGGTTGACTCCCTCTTGGGTGTCCACTACACTAACATCTCCTCTCTTTATCATTCTGATTGTGGGTCTGGGGGTTTCGCTCTTCTATAACCATGCCAAAAGCCATCCTGTTTTATCTCCCCCCGCATGCTGTCTCTCTATATATTTTTTGTAGTTGAGGTTACACAGTCTTTCCCATTGTTCTGCACATTTCTGCTTTAATTTAAGTACCAACTCAATGTCTACACTTCCCCCCTTTAATGCCTTTTCTAGTTCCTTTTCTGTTCTTTGTAGGTCAGCCAAAACTCCACCTTTCAGGCCTCTTGATTTTGCTATGGCCACCCCTCGCATCACTACCTTGAAGGCTTCCCATAATGTACCAGCGGAGTCAACACTACCCGTATTCGTCTCCAAATAGTTAGTAATCTCTTCTCTTATATCCTCCCTAAAAACATGGTCCTTAACCGCCTCAGCACGAAGGCGCCATGTCGGAATCTGTGCAATACTGCCACCCGAGGACCAAAGGCGAGTGGTCTGAGAGGACCCCCGCTTTATATTCTGCTTGAGTAATCTCAGATATTACCTCCGGCGTAGCGAAGATATAATCTAGCCTTGTACGGGGGCAGAGTAGTGCGAATATTGCCTTTCTCTGGGGTATTTCGTTCTCCACACATCTGCCAGACCAAAGTCATCTAGCAGTGTCTGCAGTGCTCTAGCCGCTGGGGCAGGTCTATCCATTTTGTCATCTGATCTATCTGTCCTAGGGTTAAATACACAGTTAAAATCCCCACCCCCAGATCACCAAACTACCCATACACATACTAAGGTTGGTGCACAGAGTTCTGAAATACGCTGCCGTGCCTTGGTTGGGGGCATATGTATTTACTATGCTTATCTCCTTATTCTCCACTAGTCCCCTCAGTATGACCATCCTCCCATCCGTTTCCGCCGCTTCATGTAATAGTTGAAACGGGACATGCGGCGCCACCCAGATAAGTACTCCCCTAGCATAGGCAGAGTATGTCGAGCCCACCACAGCCCCTTTCCATTTCTTCACAACCATCTCCATCTTTTCTCGTGTCAGATGTGTCTCCTGCAACAGTGCAATGTCTATCTTTTGCCTGCGCAGGTACAGCATGACCTTATTCCTTTTAGATAACTGTTAAGTCCCCTGACATTCCACGTAATTATTTTAAGATCCCCCATGGCCCATTAGAGTCCCCTTTTCCCTCCCACCGGTGCAGTCCCGATCCCACTTTCGTCTCAATCTATCTAGGCTCATTCGCCAATTCAAACTTCCTACAACTACAAACACTCCAAACACCCCTTCCCCTCTTCCTCCCACCCCCCTTCCCTTCCCCAACAACACCCTCCCCAACTGTTGCCCAGCTCCATCCCTGGATCTCAGGCACCCCCGCATCTAGCCCTTTCTGGTGAAACCCGTACTCGAGGCTCAGCAGGTTGAGGCTGCCCTACTGGCTGCCTAGTTACTAGTTCTCAGGGGTAGGTAACTGTGATCCTGCTGCTCCTGTTTAAAGTTGCTACGCCTAATGCTCTCAGTTTCAAGTGCGTTATTTTATACCATATCATAGTCCATTACAGTCATAAAGTTCGAGGGCGGCACCTCATCTATCGAGTACACCAAGGCGCTATATTACATTCCCACCCTCCCATCGTTGCAATGTACATGACACAGTATCTTCACTTATCGTGCGTTCGGCTGTCCTGTTCGTCATCTTGCACCGGGCAGCCCTGTAAATCTAACCATGACGTCGTTTCTTCTGGAGTATCAAAAAACAGCGCTCTACCTTTGTGCAGAACTTTTATCTTCGCTGGGTACAATAGCATGTACCTGATATACGCTGCATGTAGCCTTCTTTTGACCTCCACATAACTGTATCCCTGTCTTTGCACCAGCATAGTGTAATCAGGGTATGCTGTGATCTTGGAGGAAGCTCTTTCTATCGTTCCGCCCTTTCGGAAATACTCCAGGATCTTTTCCCTGTCTTTGTAATTTAAAGTTTTCGCAATTATCGGCCGCGGAGGAGCTCCCAGCCGTGGTTTCCTCATCAGGGCTCGTGTGCCCGCTCCACCGCGAATGCCTGGGAGAGCTTGTCCGCATCCACTTCTTGCAGGATCATATTTTCCACCTAGTCCGTGGGGTCTTGGCCTTCTTCTCCTTCTGGCAGGCCGACCACCCGGATGTTGTTCCGTCTCGCCCATCCTTCTGCTTCCTCCACTGTGTTTTCAAGGTTGGCGGCCTATTGTTTGAACACATGGATCTCCTTTGCATTGTCTGTGCTTACGTCAGTGTTCGTCTTTACTGTGCTTTCGAGGCCACTGGTTCTTTCTGCCAGCGCTCTCACATCCTGTCGCAGCAGGGCAACTTCAATTCCCACGGCATCTATTTTGTTCTCCAGGGCTGTTCGCAGTTCTGCCATTGTCGTGCCCCACTTAATGCTTAGATCTGTTATAGCAGCTAGGACTTGTTGGTTTTCTCCCTCGGGGGCATCATCTCCCGATGCTTCCCCTGTTTTTTGTATTGGGGCCAGAGGGGTCCGCTGTGCTTTTGCAAAGGTGTCCATGGTGGGTTGCTTACTCCTGGCTTTCTGCCCTTTAACCGACATCTTGCTGTCTCACTCTGTGTCCTATATCAGCACTCTTGTGTTTCAATATATCCGGTGCCGTGACTGGTAGTTCTTAGCAAGCCATAATGCAAGGCAGCCCGCAAGACTGAGCTGAGAGTGGGCTGTGTCCTCCCACGTCTCTCCTCTGGGCAGTATTTCACTTGCGTGTCTCCGGGGCCTGTGCTCTCACTCCACTTTTCCTCTTTCCTAGCACCATGTCAACTTGTGCTCTATGTGCATTCTGCAGGACCCAGCCTATGTTAAAGCTCGCAATGTTGCATCAGTTCTTAAATGACAAGCCATCTGTACATCTCGTGTGCTCATTCTGCCCTGTGTTTTGCATGTCCTTACTCCTCAGTCTTAGTGTCAGTGTACAGGCCAGCGACTTTTAATCCCCCAAATGTCCCCACAGTGGAAGGGGTTAATTCCCAGGCCCCTGATACACTGATTTTGGCAGCCTCTCAATTCAGTCAGCGTGCCCCTTTGCGCCCACCGTGCACTGCCGTCATGCAGAGGAACTCAATCCAGCATCTTGCTCTGTGCTTCCTCCTCTTTCCACCTCTGCCCGTTCTTCGTGCCACAGATCGCAACAATCTTCAGCCTCAGGTGTCTTTGTGAGCGGCTGGGAGCCGTGCTCGTGTACAGCAACTATCGGCGGCTATTGTAAACATTCACAGGCGTTATATTGGTGCGAGCACTCGATTCGGCATCTCGCTCCGGTCGTCTCAGCATCGGGGTCCCATTTTCTATATTCTATTGTGAATACCAAGCACTGTCATCCCCCGTGCTCAGGGCTCTGCAGCTCGCATGCCCATGCAGCTTCCCATCGGTGCCTGCTTCTCCTCTCTCACCGTTGCTCGCTCTTTTATTCCGCAGATCCACGCAGCCTCCAAGCTCGGCTGCCTTTATGAGCGGCTGGGAGTCCGGCTTGCACACAGTGTTCCTCCGTTACTATTGTGGCCATTTACGAGCCACACCTTTGTTCTAGCCTGTGAGCGCCGCCTGGTAGCTACAGCAATATCCAATCCTGACTGCTGGTAGCCAGCCTCCTCGCGCTCCGCGTAATGCAGCAGGAACCAGCTGCCTTTGTGTACCACTGGAAGCCGCGCCGCCACGCGGGTCTTCTTTGTTGTAAAGTAGCGATCTCCGGCCGCTACGGTCGTTCAGGCCCGGGAGCGCCGATTTGTCATGAGAGCACCAAGCAGGGTTATAATATGTTGCCACTGGCCACCGTCTCCCTCACGCTCCATGTAATTCAGGAAGAATTGTTTCTTAGCCAGGCTGCGGCAACATTCCCTTTGTTGTCTGCCATGTTAGCAACACTGTATCCACACGGCCGCTCCCTACAAGTCCATTTATCTTCTGATCCGCAGACACGAGTGACTTGCTCTTCAGGATTCTTGCAGATAATGTGTTCCAATGCCCATCCCTTCAATTTCCAGGCGCTTGCAGCATGTATAAGGTGTAATTTCTCGGATGATTGTCGGATCAGCAGGAGCTCAGCACGAAAACACGTCCTAGTCCATGGCTAGTTAGCCACGCCCCCCAATCTTTACCACATAAGTTCTTGAAGTTAGTAGTTTATTCTGGGCTGGCAGGGGAGTACACCATAACAGAGACCTTTGTAATAGTAGTTCCCAAAATTAAGAATTACACTGGTTTATCGCTCAGTACGAATAGACTAACCTTTAGAATTCGTTTCTCCCTTTCCAGAAAGGCTTGCTGCCCAAATAGGGTAAATTTAAGTAACTGTAAAAACAGAAATAAAAATATATATCACTTAAGTGTGATGTTTATTATAACAGAGTGGTGATGTGCAGAGGGACCTGTCGCTGTAATTAGCGCTGGGTCCCCCTGCATACCACCTATTTTAAATGAGGGTTCTGAAACATAACATAACGGGAAGAATTTAGGGTTTAAACTCACCCATGTATTCAAAGTTAAATTAATGATCAGCCTCCGCTGTCTCCTATGCGGTTGCAGCAATGTCAAGGAACCTGTAACAACAGGTATCAATATTATAGATATGTGCTAACACGTTTTGAATAAAGTAACATGGGTGTTTTATGGTGGTAGACCACCTACTGTGATTCGCCTACCTGGTAAGGATTACTTGATGTTCCCATGTAATCCGGATAAGGTGCTCTGGCAAGTGAATAGATACAAAAACAATGAATTACGCTCCGTTTGAACTACAATTTAGTTCTTCCAACATGGAGCCATTAATGCTCTGCTCACACAACATAATGTTGAATCATCCTTCCAACATGGCGCCATCAACTGGCCGTGTTGGTCTAGATTTTATTTCAGTAACGGTGAACAGCCGCGGTTGCCTATGCGACACGTACCGCTGCTCGCCGCCCATGAGCTTCACTGCAGAACGGCAGAACGGCGCATTGAGCACTCTAGGAGTATACACAACTGCTCGCTCCATCCCTTCTCCCCCCTCCTAAATCTCTGTGGTGGCATTTTTCTCAAAAAAATGTTTTTCTTCATAACATGCATAATTATATACCATAATGCTTTCTATTTCATTTGATGTTTTTCGGATAAAAAAAAAATGTTTGGTTCTTAATTGTTTTATGCACAATTATAATATATGTTGACACCTTAATGCATTTCAATGTATAAATGTTTATAGCCCTGATTGAAAAAGGCAAAGTAACTGCCGAAACATGTGTCTCACAAAAGGGCATAAAAATACAATTTTTCCCTAAACTCATGCTCGTGTTGAGTACTTACTAATGGCCCTGCCTACCATGTGAAGAAGGGTTTTTTGTTCTTTCTTTTGACTTTACAATACGGAGCAAGGGGTACTCTCCTTACCTTCATAAGGCAGTCGACATTGCTCAAGGCGTAGGACACCCAGTAGTTGATATCTCAAGACCCCAACGTTGTTAAATACAATTGATATTAATACAGTTACACTAGCAAATTACATGTACACAAAGGCAACTAGGCGCTGGTTAGAGAGGTGCAGTTGATTTTTATATAAGAGCATTGTTAGTACAGTTACATTTATCATTACTTAAAATACGTTACCTAAGTCCACTACATTGACTACGCTGAATAGAGGCTGGCGGGAGGTTATGCGTCCTGAGAGAAGATCCAGGGTTTGAGGCCTTTAAGGAAGGACCAGAGTGAGGTTTCAGCTCTTACGTGAGATGGTAGGACACAGTGTGGCAAAGTGGCAAATAACTCTCTTGTTCCAGGTCGAGCTTTCAAGATGCTTTCATTATAGGTGGCCTTTTTTGCTTCAAGTATGCCTGTTTGTATGTTATTGCTGAGTTGGTGTAAAGGTCTTTGTTGGAGTCTGAAGGATCTTTTTTCCAAATTGTCTCAGCAGCTCGTTTGGTGGCGTGGATAGATTTAGGTTTTGGGGTGAACCACGTGTTCACATGAGCTGGTGGTTTAGGTTTGCGTAGGGCCAGTGGTGCCACTTTGTCGATAGACTGGAGGAGCAAATTATTGTAAAGGTTGACCAATTCATTGTACAAGCTTAGGCATGTAGGTGTGCTGATCGTAGAAGAGTCTTCAAAGTTGGTTAGGCCCTGGTTGTCAATCGTTTGAGATACAGGTCAAGCACTGAAGAATTACAGCCATTAGTTGAGCACTCAGTGAGATTGTCTGATGTGTTGGTAGTTAGACATCCCAAAACAACATAATCTTTGACCATGATAACAGATTTTTTCTGATCCTGTCCCATAGGGGTGGTTAGTTAGCCTCATAGAGATTGTCAAAATTCACAGTGATATGCATCCGCAGATATTTAATTTTGTCATTCTGAGTGTGTATTCCGTAGTTTAACAGGGGTTGGTTAGAAGTGCGGGATCACCCGATATGGGTAATGCCACAGTTTTGGATAGGTTAATTTTGAATCCGGAAAGCTGACCATACCCCAAGATAGTTTCTAGAAATGGTGCAAGTGACATATGTGGAGTTGTTAGGTACACCAAGATGTCATCTGCGTATAGTGATAGTTTATAATCTCTACTGCCTGTCTGTAAGCCTCATATTCGGGGGGTTGGAGTGGATGGCAAAAACCAGTGGTTCGAGTGCCAGTATAAAAATGAGTGGTGATAATGGGCAGTTCTGGGTGCGTAACGCAACTAACTGCAAATTTCGGTGAGATCCGGCAAAAATGACCACTACCGTTGCTCGATTGTTGCAGAATAGGCCCATCATTCTGGCCAGCCATCTACGTCCCATAACTGCCTTTTTCAACACTGCCTCCATGAATTGCCATTCAACCCTGTCGAAAGCTTTCTTGGCATCGACTGATGTTAGTACTGCGTCCTCCAGGTTACTATGCAGCCCAGCCATGAGATCTAGAGTCTTGTGGATATTGTGCCTGCCTCTGATTATTATTATTATTATTACGTTTCTTGTAGAGCGCAATATGCACAAAGGCCTCAGTGCGCACAAAGAACAGATAACAGACAAACAGACAATGCAGGCAGGTCAGGAGGGAGGAAGGCGGGAAAGCGGGCAGGGACATCTATTAATCCTTAGAATTGAAGAGATGCGTTTTGACTGCCTTTTTGGAATTCGAGAGACAAGGTAATTTGCTGATGCTTTGAGGAATATAATTACATAATGAGAATGAGGGGGCATATATGTTTATGCTTGTGCCTCCAAAGCTTTTCAACTTATGTCTAGGAATAGTGAGCTTGTTATTACAGGTTGAGAGTACTTTTCTTGCTTCAGGTGCCTTATGTAGATCTCTTTTGAGGTATTCGGGGGCCTTTCCTGAAATACACCTATAAGCAAGAGTGAGGAATTTGTATTTGATGAGGTGACAGACCGGTAGCCAGTGCAGGGATCTTCGAGCATCGGTTATGTGATCTGTACTATTTCTTCCAAAGATAGCTCACACTGCCCGATTCTGAGCAACTTAGAGTGTTCTAATGTTGCCTTTGGATGTACCGATCAGCAGGCTGTTGCAATAGTCGATGCAGGTATTCATAGGGCAGAGGCAGCAGATGGGAGGTTGAAAGTAGTGAGATCTGGTTTAGTTTGATGCAACAGTTTGCTGACATAGGCGCATGAAGCCTTCACCTGAAGTATTGGTTTCTGCATATTGAGCCCAGAATCCAAGAAAACCCCAAGTGTCTGAACTTGAGAACAAATGTGTATGTTACAATTGGCGATTCTTCAATAGCTGTATCTCATGTCCATCAGCTATTTTTTTTATTTTTTATTTAAGGTGAGGGAGTTTTTGACTGTCCAATTCTGGATGAGGTCATAGATTCTGTTAACCTTGGCAGTGTCAAGATCATAGTTGCCAGAGAGCTCAAACACAAGCTGAGCATCATCATAGTTTGTGTGCTTCACATCTATGCCGTCAAGCATTTCAAACAGGGGATGTATATAGATGTTGAAAAGAGAAGGTGAGAGGCATGCACCTTGCGCTACGCAACGCACTGTCTAAGGCCCTGATTGAAAACCCCCCAGTGACAACTCTTGCTGATCTTTCACTAAGGAAAGATGACATTCATTCTATGGTCTGCTTGGAACAGTTGGTAAGACTGCCCAACCTCTCCATGAGCAAGGAGTAATCTACCGGATCGAAAGCCACTGAAAGGTCAAGTCACATCAATAGGGCGACTTTACCCCTTTCAGCGGTTTCGACCAAGTTAAGATTTAACACTGCAGTCTACGTCCCATGAATGGCATGAAAACCAGACTGATGTTCATCCAGTCAGCTGTTGTCATTAATGTCTTTTTAAATTTGAAGATACACCACCCTGTCAAGGACCTTTAGTAAGAAGGGATTGGTCTTAATAGGGTGGTAATTCCCTATAACCTCAGAGTTGAGTATAGTCTTCTTAAGAACAGGAGTGCTCCAGATCTCCTTGAGACATTGAGGAACCACAGCATGTGAGAAAGAGAATTAATAATGTTCAAGACTAAAGGGGGGAGGCATTGAAAGCAGTCCTTAATTATATTCTTGGTCTCGGGAGGATAGCTCAGGTTCGATCCCCAGGTCTGTGCTTAGAAACCTCTGGGCATTTAGTGCCTTATACATAACCAATAAATAAATACAAATAAAATGAATAAATATTTTGCCTGGGCGGTCGCTGGGACAGGTAATGGCTTTCAGCACTGATATGATGTCAAGGAGAACAGTATTTGCAATGGGTCTGAGTGAGAAGGTAGGAACAGAGGCAGGGACCTTGAGGAAATTAAGAGTAGAGAGGTTGTGATCATTAGATGTAAGCGCATCATTATTGGCAAGATCTAAACGCCAAACATTGATGGTTTCCTTGTGGGATTTGATCTTGGTGGAGAAGCCATCTTGGCTTCTCTGGCACCAGTGATCAGTAAATTGCAGTGCAACATAAGAAGTTGTTTTTGCCTCAAGTTCTTTGAGGATTAATATTAAGGATGAAGCCTACCTGGTCATTGTGTATTAGTTTGGGAGGGAAAAGGTTCAATCTCTTAGCCAGGACACTACCATATATCTTGGCATCCATGCTTATTAGTGATATGGGTCTATTTGTCCCTATCCATGCGCAAAAATGCCAGGAGCACACCCTCCATCCAATATGTTGTTAAACAGTTTGGCCAACAAGGGGACTAACACAGGACTGTGCTTTTTATAAAAAGCTGGTGTCGATCCATCCTGTCCCGGGGCAGATCCTTCCTTCAATTTCGATATTGCTATGATTATTTCCTCACCAGTAATGAGTGCGTCTAGTGCTGCACTTTCTTCAGTGGTTAAAGTAGAGAGGGGGAGAGCATTAAGGTAATCATGTATTGCCTTGTCTTTGCCCTAGCATTCAGATTTGTAAAGTTGTGTTTGGTATTCGCCGAAGCGCACCACAGTATCTTCAGGGTTGATAAAGATATCACCACATTCGTCTCTAATTTCGTAAATCGCTCGATCCATCGTCTGCCCTCTCAAATGGGATGCCAGGATCTAATGGGCCTTATCGCCCTTTTCATTATATTTCTGTTTTGTGAAGGCATCATGAAGCAAGACACAGACAACAGATTCAAAGTTCGAAATAAAAGGATATTTTTAACTCAAATGTCAGGATGGTTGAATGCCTAACTTCCCCTATGCCAACGTGGGATTTCCCTACCTGAATAAAACTTAGCAGAGTCTGAGTCTGAAAGTTCAATTTAAAAGTCTGTCTGTGTCCAAAACGTATCCTTGCTCTCACAATTAAAGCTAAACAATGTGTAGGGATGTCAATAACAAATGTAATGGTCATAAAACAAAAGTTCTGAGCTTCTTTCAGCTTTTAGTTTACTTTTCAGCTTCCCTTCCCAAAGTTCAAGAAAGTTCCACAAGACTCTCTGGACTACCGTTCTCTAGTTCAAAACAGCTCTTAAAATCCTTGGGGTGGCCTTCCCCAAGTTCAAAGCAGCACAGTTCCGCAGATCCTCGGGGTTCCTTTCCCCAAGTTCAAGGCAGCACAGTTTCACAGAAAAGGGGCTTGAGGATTCAGTCCTCAAGACACTGTCAAAGTTCACAAAGTCTCAGGATTCCCTTCCCCGAGACTTTAACTTGCCAACCTCTGCTTGGCCTCCGTCTCTCAGTGTTGAAAATAAAGTTGACTTTCCTTCTGCATAAACTTAACAACTCTTTCAACTTATTCTTTCGTAGTTTGCTTAAACTAAGTCTCTGGCTTCCACAGTTGAGGGTTGCATGGTCTAGGCACAGTTGTCAGATCACGCGGTCCACCCATCACAGGTTACGCAACCAGGAACTTTAAGTCTCTTGACCGCACAGGTTCTTCCACTCAGTCTCTTGGCTTTACCACACTGTGTTACACAATTTGGACCACTCCTTGGCCTTTCCACACTGTGTCACACAACTTGGACCAATCCTTGGTCTTGCCAGGCTCTGTTTTATTACAAGAGTTAACTTTGTGGTTATTTCCCTCCTTTACCACCTTGCTGTTATGCTCTCTAGCAATCTTCTTATTCTCACTTTCTTGCAGCTTACTTGGCTTTCACAAAACACTAGTTGTAGTTTATATGCACTTCTCATTTGTTATAAGTTTGATCACAAATGTTTAGTTCAATGCAGTATTCAATATGGTTCTTTTTGCTTTGCTGTTTCTGTTTCACCCAACTCACGGCCTCAAGTTAATTTCATCAATGTTATATGATTTCACTTGTTCGACGCTTGGCTCTCATTCCTCACAGACCCTAGGAGTTCCCCGGTCTGAGTGACTTGCCTTCTTCCCTCACTGGTCTTGTGTGTTCCTTTTGGCCAGCTGGGCTGCCGGTTTTCAGCCTCACTCACTGATTTCCTTTTGCACGTGAGCTGTGCACGCTCTCCTGGGCTCTTCGGTTCTTGCCGTCAGCTCTGCTCTGCTTTCGTGGATGCTGGCAGATTCCTTCCTTCATCTTTTCCGCTCGCACCACCTGCCGCACTGCTTCGACCCCAGAGACTCCCAAACCTGCCGTCCCTTCATGGCCTGCCTTTCTCCTGGACACCACAAGTACTTTGGTTTTCTGCTGGCGTCCTGGCTATGCTACAGTACCCACCACAGCTGCCTCTTTCCATGATGGATTCCCTGCTGGACTCTCCCACACAGGCTTCCCTGCTGCTCTTCGTGGCTCATTACCTTCCTTTGTATACACCTGCAACCACTTGATAGGTTAGAATTGCCTGACTGCAATTAGAACGACATGCCTGACCTTCCCAAAACTCTGCAGGCATCTTCTTCGTCCCAGTACTAGAGTGGTGCAATCGGTTACTAGCATTAACTACTCCTAGTCGCCTCTTCCTTGTCCCCATACTGTAGTATGTTGAATGAGGAAAATCGAGTGGAACTGTTGTACAATAGCCCATGAAGGCTGGGGGAGGGTTAGGTTGGTTTTCACAGGGAAAACGGGGATACCATGTCTCGCCTATGGGTAACCTGTTCCAAGGACCCTCCACCCAGGTGATCCTCCCTTACTTCTCCACCCCCAGGGTTGGGATCCACAATCAATGGCCTTTCCATGGCCACCTGAGCAGAGGATCCAGGGGGAGTAGGCGTGAGGATACCCTCAGGTTTCTCACAGAAGCGCAAGTGAGTTATCGCTTTACCCCTCCATATATTTCCCAATTCTTGTCTAATCTCATTCGATAATGCCTCTGAGTGCCCCCCAACCGCCGCAATATATCCTCCTTATAATCTTTTGTTTCAAATCAGCCTCCTGTAGTGTTCGCTCCCTTTTTTTTCTCAGCGGCTTTAAAAATCAAGGGGCCACGAAAGGTAGCTTTAGCTGCATCCCATATGACATGGAGTGGCATCCCTCCCATCTTTGCACTGGAAAAACTCTTTCATTTCTTTTTTGAGGCATTCCTTAAAGACCAGGTACCTACGTAGGGTGTCATTGCAGACCCATTGCCTATCTGTCCTGGGTCTGGCTCCTATTTCCAATGTTACAGTACACATGTTGTGGTTTGACCATCCCACTATTTGTATGTTTGCTTCCCTCATCAGATACTCCTGTGCAGCATCTAATAATATATAGTCAATTCTGGTAGATGTTTTGTGTGGTGGGGAGTAAATCGTGTATGGCTGTTTGTGCGGGTGTGCCAATCTACAGAGTATAGGAGAAAATGTTCTTGTAGAAGCTCATTGAGAGCATCTCCCTCTTGTCTTGGTAGCAGGACTGCTCCATTTCCCTGCGAGGACCAATCCTGGGAAGGATCCATAACAAGATTCAGATTGCCTCCGCATATTAGAAGACCAGTCCCCCATGTGCTAAGGAAGGTCATGACTTCAGTTCAAAAGGCAAGCTGTTGTTGATTGGGAGCGTATGAGCTATTGTGCCATTTACTGCGAGCAACCAAATTTCCATTCCTCTTTCAACCTGTGAGATTTCCAGCCGATGGGTGTTCTGGATCAGCATTCCCACCACAGTGTATTTATAAGGGCTCGATGAACATAGTGTTTTCCCCCAATTCCCGCCCTCTTAGCATGTATTCTTCCCCGCCTTATACTTGGGTTCCTACAGGAAGAACATGTGCAGACCGAACTGATTGAATTCCCAAACTACCATTGAATGTTTCTGTGTTGAGTTTAGCCCTTTCATGTTCAAGGACCTCACTTTAATTCCCTTAGAAGACATTGATACTCTGATTGTTCTTAATGCTTAGGACTCCCTGCTGTATCCGCATCATCCAAAGTCTATCGAACAACCCATATCGCTAGCAATGTAACCCCATCCCACTTCTTCCCTCCTCCACCCACCTCCCGAAATAGCATTATAAATAGCCAACATTTCCACCATTGTCGCAATCCCCCTACAAACTTGCCACATCTCATTGTCATGCCGGTGAGGACTGTAAGAGCCCCAGACCAGAGATACCCTAGGATGATAGGGCCCCTAGGATGGCGCCCTTTGCCCAAGTGCAACTGTTCAATAACAGTACCAGGAGAAAAGAAAAGAGAAAAAAGAAAAAAATAAGTTTTATCTAAGCTTTTATTCACGACGCACATAGTACGTAGCCAAAAGATACATATGATGTTCGGGGTCACAATGATCAATCAGCAGCATTCCCAGATGCAGTCTATTTTGATGTCAAAACAAGGTTAAGTTGGCAAAAAGATGCATCAGTTCACGGGGTGTTGAACCTGCAAAATGTTCTCATGCCTGCGGGCCGGCCTCTTCGGGCGAGCGTCCTGTTTTTCTTTGTGCAAACCACTTGTGTTTGCCACGCCTATTAGTGCCGCACCGCGGTCGTCTGCCGTTTAATGCTTCAGTACCCCCCCACCTCTTCTTGTGAAGAGACCCTTTAGGCTTCTTCTCGGTATTTAAAATGTTGTCCACTGCGAGACTGTCCGGGCCCTACAGAAGCTGTGTAGTATTGTTCCTGTGTCAGGGTCCAACATGAGATATCCAGAAACTACGCAACAGGCCGCTATGGAGACGCAGCCGATAAGGTGAGTGTAGTCGTGCATAAAAAGTGTTCTTACCAGATAGTCACACCCAAAGACCCCGCTGTCGGAGAGAGGGAATCCACACACTTCCTCCTATGGTAGTATTTGTTGGTTGGGGAAGCGTGAGACCTGTGCTCTTCACAACAAGGGGAGTTTACAGAGTACTCTTGTGCTGAGGGGAAACAAGTTATAAATCAAGCGAGGTTCCTGTAAATTAAACGGTTCACTGTCGGGTAATTGGCACAGGATTAATAACGGTACTTTGCAGCCTGTGTTCTGAGATTAATGAGTTCCCTCTTCCGGCAGGACTACACACCTCCTGTGTGCTCAAGATGTGAGGGACAACATCCTTTCAGCCGTGTTGCAGCACTCATAGGCGGCAGCCTTCAGCCCTTGCTGTCTGCGTTGCTCAGCAGTTCGGGCAGGGACTCCGAGCACTGGAAGTATTTGCTGGGGCCATGGGTAAGCTTCAGTGACCATGCGGGCAGTAAGCACCACCGCGGCACGGGAATAGATGATAATCTGCAACCTGTTTTGTATTCAGGACACATGCCGCATGATCACCTCTCTTCGTGTCCCAGGCCAAGGCAGTGAGCAGTGGTCACTGTGATCTCAGCCAGCCTTCCCTCAGAGATCACACATACCTCTTGTATCAATCCCCACTGATCGCTTGAGTCTGGGGGAGCGGTGCTTTGATGTACATAGAGCCATCCGCGTTAAGGAAAGTAGAGGAAGTGGCAAAGGTGCATACGCCACAACATCCATCAAGGACTTGGCGCGCACATCTCATCCACCACACACAGGCCTCCGCAGTTCACCTGCGACTTCTCCGTCATCCAGTCACGAAAGTCTGTGAAGATCAGCTGGCAGACTCCTGACCCACTCTGACACCTCTGCTGTTCTCCTGATGCTGTGTTCCAAAATGGGTGCTCTTTTAACACATCTTAAACGAATAGTGCGCTCAAAATTGTTATTGTCCCGATCGTTCGGGCATGTGGTTTTATGCAAACTGTGATTGATCATAAAAACATTTTCTATGCACCATACCTTAGCTTTCCTCACGTTTACACATGCAAAATTAACTAGCAGGGCACGCCCATCTTGTGCTAATCTTATCCGTTGCTGCATCGCCCTAGCGGCACTAAATCATATCCCCCGCCCCTGAAGCTGACATCACTAGACGCGTACGGACCATTTCAAAATGCAAATGCACGTCTCGTGTCAACGTTCTCTGTGCCACAGCTAATGACGTGTCTCCATGGAAATGGCAGGACCCCTCTTTCCTCAATAAGTATAAACAGATCGCTTCTCAACAGACAACAGAGTTGCTTTTTCAATCGTTTACCTGTATCTGTTCTCACGGATCCCGTGCGAACAGATACTTGTACTAGCATTAGTATCGGCTTAAATTTTGTCATATAATGGCAAAAATACAGCCCTACCAGTACGAGCCAGAGTATTCTGAGGCGGAATTAGTTGATACAGAAAGATGCGGAAACGTTGGGGCATCGGACGGCAGTTGGGAAGACGAATCACTGGATCCTGAGCCAGAGCCTAGTCGCATGGAAGACGTTTCCACCTGGTGTACCTGCAATCGGTGCAAGGTCATGCCAACCGAGGAGGAGGACTGCTGCTGCAGAGAAAACTCTGGATGCCTGGCCAACATATCGGAAGAAGACACACCTTTGCTATGCGTTACCGAGCTGCATGACCTCAGGGCAGCCTGCCTCACAAGGCCTGTGTTGAGGATCATGATGGTGCTTATGCACGAACTTCGCACAACAGTTCTCCCTCGCAATCTGGGGACACAGGTAAACTCTCCCTACTTGTAATGCTTGACCTCTCCGCCGCGTTTGACACGGAGGACCATGACATTTTGCTGGACTGTATGCAAAATCTTGTGAAGGTGCACCCCTGTGCGTTACAGTGGTTCACATCTTTTCTTACTGGTCACCAACAACGTGTTCAGGTCGGTGGCTTCCTCTCAGATATTCTTCTTCAGTGGTTTGGCATAACGCAGGGATCGGCACTCTCTCCACTTCTTTTTAGTATCTATCTGCGTGCTCTTATGAATATCTTAGAGAAATATTATCACAGATTTCATTCATATTCTGATAACACCCAGCTATATATCAGGCTCGACGATTTGGAGGAAGCCCTTGCCTTGGTTAGCAGTTGTTTGAAAGAAATTGATTTGTGGATGGAAAAGTATGGGTTGCAGCTTAACCCAAAAAAAACAAAGGTGATCCTGTTTGTTCCAAAGCATCTCCTTGCAGGAAATACATGTCCTCCTCACCCCAGTTTCTGGATACCAGCTGTAAGTATTCCTCTAAAGTAAAGAATCTCTGCTGTATTTGGCAAAGTGACCTGGGATGTAATGCCCAGGTCTCAGCCAAAGTCCAATCAGTTTTTTATAACATCCACCTTTTGCATTAAGCACTACCCTCTAAACCTACTACTGATCGTGCTGTGGTGGATGGGGCCCTAGTCAATTCCAATTTAGACTATTGTAATGGACTTTTGGCTGGAGCACCAACCAATCGGATTCAACACCTCCAAAAGGCACTAAATGCAGGTGTTTGACTGGTCTTTGATGTAGCCAAAAACACCCATATTACTGGTCTCCGCCGATCATTGCATTGGTTGGCGCTGGAGGATCAGATTAAATTCAAATTTGGGTGGTTGGTCCCAAAATGTCTAACTGGGCTGGCACCAGCCTACTTGATCAATAAATTGAAGCGATACCGACCGACTCGAGCCCTCAGATCTGAAGATCAACTTTGTCTTGTTATTCCGAGGACAAATGGCAGATCACTGTTTTTCAGTTGTCAGACCTAGACTATGGAACAGTCTTCCGTTGAGCTTAAGACTGGCAAATTCCCTGTTAAAATTTAGAGCAGACTTAAAGACTTATCTATTTAAGTAAGCTTGATGATTGCCAGCTTTGTTTTAAGTTCTGTGCTATCTGTCTCTATCATGATTTTGTTCTCTCCCCATTATATGTTGTCATCTGCGCCAGGATACGATTAAGTTCGTTGTGTGCGCATTACAAATTCTTCAAAATTCATGTAACGAGTAAGTGTAGTCTAGATTTGATGTCACTTTGATCACTGAGGACACTAACATTTCTTGTTTGTCTCCTATATTGCCGTAACCTTCATCTATCACTGCCAAATGAATGTAGTCTGGCAATTCGAAACATCTCTCGCGCTTTGGGGAAATCATAGTGGTCATCTTATGTGGCTTTCAATTTCAATTAAGCAACAATATTTCTCTGTCCCCCAAACATTATGGATTGCATGGATGTTCACTTTTGTAATGTATTTACACTTTAAAGCCCAAGTTGATTAATCCATGAAGTAACATTTGTACGGGCAACTATGCCATAGGATACAGGATGCATTTTCATCTAAGGTGTGTACACTTATCAGTTTCATTTATAGTATGTATGTTTCTTTTCCACAGGTGGTACAGGCTGGTGGGCTATCGTTCGTTTACATGGTGGCTTCATGGGAGGCTTGGATACCGTGTTCAACGAGTAATACCCGCCTGTGTCGTTGGAGCCATTTGTGCCAAATTCCCCAGTGACAGCGGACAGTACAGGGGATTTTCCCATACTGTGCTGCAACCCAGAAGTATACAATGTGTAGCACATTTGTGCCATCAACATCAGCAAAAAAATAAAATACAAATGATATTTTACGAATAGTTGTTTCAATTTTTCAGTGAATCAGGGACACGCTCACTTTTCTATGAGTGACATGCAACAATGGTTGGTGCCCTTTTACGCTCACCTCCTCTGCAACAATCAATCCCTCCTCCATTATAAACAGGCAAGGTGCCAAACCCAGTGTCTCCAGGATCCCATCCTGCATAACGCACCCCTGCAATCCACATAAGTGTGTCTCCCTTCAGCAGTGTTCCGGGCCTTGTCTGCATGCCTCTAGCCCATCCATCTCCCCCTCCACTATCAATGGCAGTTTGCACCTGTGGCCCTGCCCTCCCAAGGGGGCTGGCAGGGTGGGAACGGCCAAGGTGCCAAACACCATGTACACTTCAAAGGTATCTTCCGCACAGGGGCAATTGTACACACAGCCTCCCCAGACCCCGTCTCTCCAGGCTCTCCTCTTGCAGACCGTGCCCCTGCAATATTCATAAGTGTGTCTCCCTTCTGCAGTGTTCCGGGCCTTGTCTGCACGCCTCTTGCCCATCCATCCCCCCATCCACTATCAATGGCCAATGGCAGTTTGCACTTGTGGCCCTGTCCTCCCAAGGGGGCTGGCAGGGTGGGAACGGCCAGAGTGCCAAACACCATGTACACTTCCTAGGAGCCCCAGGGAGGGCTGCATGGGGTGCCCCCCCATCCATTTGGGGAGGGGGGGAGACGGCCACCACAAAATGTGGGACAGGCCCCCCAGTGTGTGGGGCAGTTGGTTTTGGGCACCCTGGGGGAAGATTGGCACACTAATGTGCCCATCTGCACCAAGGGAAGTTGGGTAAACAAAAAAATAAATAAAATGGTAGGCTGCATTTTAGGGTGCCCTTCAGTCCCCCCCTAAAAAGCAAGCCTACCATTTTCAAATGATTTCTTTGTTTACTCAACTTCCCTTGGGGCAGATGGGCACATTTGTGTGCCCATCTGCCCCCAGGGTGGCCAAAACCTACTGCCCATCCACTGGGGGCCTGTCCCACGTTTTGCGGTGGCCCTCTTCCCCCCCCACCCCAAATGGAGGGGGGTGGCACCTTATGCAGCCCTTCCTTGGGTCAGATATCCCTTCCTAGGAGCTAATATCTGCCCCCTAGAAGGGCTGCATGAGATGGCCTCCACTCCATTTTGGGTGGGGTGAGGGCCTCCCCCCTTTCCATTACAACATTCCCTGGCAGTTTAGGGGGCTCCTCTGCCCCCCTGAAATGCAGCCTTCCATTTTCAATGTTTTTCTTTGTTTACCCAACTTACCTTGGCGCGGGGTGTCCAAAACCTACTGCACCATCCAACGGGGGAGGCCTGTCTGGGTGGTTTGGTTTTTGGCTGGGCTAACACAGATAATGTATGTGTTTTTTCCCTTTACAGGTCTTGTGCAGTTCAAGCTTCTCCTTTGTTATGTAAATATGGAATTTTGGTTATTTCAACATTGTATATTACGCAGGGGGCGAATTGCTATTGGGGTGGGTGGGAACTGAGCTTGTTGTGTTGGTGATGTGAACGGGAGTGGGTGTTCTGGGGAGGTATTGGGGTGGCCAGGGACACACTTGCAGGGGAGCTCACAAATTGCCCCCCAGACCAGCTGAACAGGGCTGTTCCCCTGGGAGGGCGGTTTGCCACTAAGCCATCTGTACAAGGTTTATTTTGTGCTGGAGTTGCCATACACCCATTGGTCTTATTCCCATTTCCCATCAGTGTGCAGTCCAGCCTTCCATGGTGGTAGATGACTGGGATGTGCTATGTATCTGGTGGAAGGAATCGAAAAGTTTGCAGATAGCTGCCAGACAGTTTGGATGTGTTATTTGTAGGCTAAGTACTGAATGTAATTCTTTTTTGTTTCCTTTGCAGTTGCGGCTACTGGAAAGCTTTCGCTGAGTTATGTAAGAACTACATATATTACTTTTGTAGATTTCCATTGTAATGTGGGGGTGGATGGTTACTGTGGTGGGAGGGACTGTGGCTGCAGTGTCATTGCTATGGGTGGGAACAGGTAGTGGGGAGGTCCTGGGGGCAATGATGGGTGTGGCTTGCATAGACGAAGGTGGCTGCTTTGTAGAAAAAGAAATTCGGTAAACATAATTAGCAGCAATTTTTCAAAAATGTTTGCGGTACTAATACTGATGGTAATTTCTTCTGAGCATGCAATGCACACTTGGTATGGAGCTCATTCCTTTTATCGCAACGGTCACCATTTGTGTCGTCCAAGTCCAGCAGTGGTCCCAATGAGCCCCGCCAGGGTCCCCATCCATTTGCAGGGGGTAAAGCTGTAACGCAGGGTAGCTATTGGGGCAGGACAGTTGGGGGTGTTGTCACTGGCTTTGGGCACCCATATCCCATGTGGGTCTTTTGTCCCCCAAGTTCAGCAGTGGTTGTAGGGTGCCCCGGCAGGTTCCCCAACCCTTCCAGGAGGGAAGAGCTGTAGCACTGGCCAGGCAGAGATGTAGGATGGTTGTGGTTGATGTCTGTGACCTTGACCGCCTCTCTGCCTTGTTAGTCGACTGCCCCCAAGTTCACCCGTGGTCCTGGAGCTGTGGCCGAAGCTCTCACAATGAAACTGTCCAAAATGTAATCCATTTGTGATGAATGGTGCACTTTCTGTCAGGGTGCCTATATTCAGAGAGCATACAAAGCACACTTGCTGTGGAGTTCATTTCCTCTGTCAGAATAGTCACCCTGCCAAAGTATCACAGTGCAGTATGTGCAAGTCACCTTACCACCGTGCAGTGCAATTGGTGGCCCAAAGGAGCAGAAACCTTCACTGATTATAATTGCGGCAGCACAACTCTGTCATTGGCACAAGATGACATAGTGTGTTCTTCACCTCTTTCCCAGAAATGAATGTGCCAAATACATATCTACCTACTGTTATCTCACATGTGAAGTACATGTCAGATTGGGGGGAAGTGTGTGTCTGGGATTGTTGCAAGAGCCATGTGTTGAAGCAATAGTTGTGCTAATTGGTAAACTGTATGTGTGGCCATATTCATGGGGATTTTCCTGTTTCCATTTCCTAGTGAGGATGAGGGTTGTGTGGATTATCGGCCACTCTTTCATCCAAAGCGTGCACGACATTTCAGAGGGCCAACCACATCTGGGTCTCGAAGCGATGGCCTCGCGGTGCACTAGTTTGGTATAAGAGGGATGTGCCTTCACCTGCTCAGAGGAGCCATCAGCGATGCCCAGGCAAAAGGAGACCCCCCCTGACCTTATAGTGGTGCACCTGGGAGGAAATTATTTGGAGTCTGTGGGACGGAAAGGGGTACGGGAGCTGTTGATTGCACAGAGGATTCCGAAAACTGTGGTGGCCAGGTCCCAGATGATTCCCAGGAGGGATTGGAGAACTCCAGGGAATGCAAGGGCCATCAACTGCTCGGTGAGGAAACTGAATGGGGAGCTTGCAAGACTGACAAAGGGCAATGACAGAATTCAGACAATTCACCATGGCTTCATCAAAGGTGAAGTGATGTTTCACCGAGATGTGATGCACCTTTCAAAAAGAGGCATGGAGCAGTTCATTGATTACATTCTGGCATTTGCCCAGACGCTATGTTGCGGGTGGGGGGGAGCCCAGTAACTGATGGACTTACTGGATTGTGTAACATGCTAATAAAAATGTGAGTAAATATGTTGACAGTGACACTCCAACTTCCTAGCAATTGGTCTGTGTTCATGGCATGTCAATGTATTCAGTATGTCGGTGCTGCTTATTTCTTTGCTACCCATCACCACTTTCAGCAGCCTAATTCCACTTGCTTGCCCTTCCAGTAATTCCATCCTTGTGATCTTCCCCCTTCCAACAGAGAACCCTAAGTGAATGAGCAGGTGTTTTTGTCAAAAGTGTGCCAGCAATTGTCTGGCAGGGCCTGCCATGTACTTTCCTTATCTTCCCTGTCTGCGTCTTGATTGCCTCTGCCTTTTGAACTCACCCAATCTACGTTGCATGGTTGCTTCTCACCTCCATTTCCCATCCAGCAGCATCCCATGGAGGTGGGGAGGGTCTCTAAATTGACACTGTGGGTGCAATCCTCGTCCCCACACTTGTATTTGTGTAATGTATAGCGGAAGAGGACATCTTCCTTAGATTTTTTGTTGTCTTTGTTTTAGATGCAGGTGTGTTGTAGCTGTGTACCCACTTGTAGGGAAGCAGTGAGCTGGTCCTTAGCATTTCACGTGAGTGTTTGCAAGATAGTACTATGTTTTTTGTAGCATGCTGAGAGTACGTCATATTGCACAGGGCTGCTACAGTTTGTGAGCAAAGTCTGGACCTTTTGGCGTACTTGTGTGGTGTAGGTTTGTGGCATTGAATACCACTTTACCTACGTTCCATACTTTGAGAAGCACACATACTTATTGTTTCAGTCTTCATCTGTTCTTTGGGCAGTGACAGGTTCCTTTGCGACAGTAGTCATGGCTTCTCGTCGATCAATGTCTGGTGCAGAGGCTTTAGTTGCATTGATGGAGTCTGGCTTGGAGCAAGGCACAGAGCTGGATATGCAATCTGAAACAGATATTTCTTCTGAGGGCCAGCGGGAAAGTGATTGGGGAAGTGAGTTCTCCATAGATGGAAGTTCCTCCTCATCTGATAACGAAGAGGATGAACGAGTACATGCACCTTTTACCACACGCAGGGGACCTGTAAGGGGGAGGGGACATGCAGGAAGTGCAAGGAATGTGCCAGTTCCTGACATGGCTGAAGAGTCGCAGTGGGTGTCTCCAGCAATGGCTCACCCAGTTGTGCCCCCTTTCACTGGTATATCAGGGTGCACAGTGAATACAGATGGGTTTCAGCCTATTGATTTATTCAACCTTTTTGTTTATGATGGGTTCATTGCAAATGCGGTTCAGCAAATCAGTTCATATGCTGCAGTGTTCTTGAGGTCAAGGGGTCCCACTCTGAAACCCCAGTCCAGAGCACAAGCATGGGTTCCCACAACCGATGTTGAGATGAGAACATTTTGGGGTCTCATTCTGCTCATGGTAATATTGCCAAAGCCGTCTGTCTCAACGTACTGGTTTACTGTAGCAGTACATTCAACCCTGTTTTTTCCAGCTACAATGAGTAGAAACCGCTTTCGAGCACTGCAACGTATGTTGCTTTTCAATGACAACTCGGCAACATTACCCAGAACTGACCCAAACTTTGATAGGCTCTTTAAACTTCAGCCATTTCTAAAGCACTTCACTCAGCAATTTGCGGAGGTGTGTGTTCCTTGTCAGAACATATCCATTGATGAATCATTGGTGTTGTACAAAGGTCGGTTAGTGTTCAAGCAATACATTCCTAGCAAGACTGCACGATACAGGATCAAATTGTACATGTTGTGTGAAAGTACCACTGCGTATGCCTGCAGCATGAGAGTCTACACTGGTAAAGACTCTATCCTAAACCCTCCGGGCTGCCCAGCCCATTTAGGGACAAGTGAGATGCTTGTTTGGGATCTTCTCACACCATTGCTCCACAAGGGTCACCATTTGTATGTGGACAATGTCTACACAGGAATTCCAGTGTTCAAGGAATTGTTCAATGTGGGCACACTAGCATGTGGTACAATCCGCAGTAACCACAAAGGTTTCGAACTTGTGTGTAAGAATTTGGCCGAGGAGAATCTATGGCATTGCGGCGGGGTGAACTGTTAGCAGTAAAATTCTGCGACAAAAGGGAGTATACATGCTAAGTACTATTCATGATGAAAGTACTTCAGCAGTCACTCCACGCGGGCAGATTCTGCAAGTGTGGAAGCCCAACTGCATTCTGGACTACAAGTACATGGGTGGTGTAGATAAAGCCAACCAAGTGCTTGAGCCATACCATGCTGAACGCAAGTCGGGCTTCTGGTACAAAAAGATGGCCACACGCAATATGCATGTAGCAACGTACAATGCTTATGTGGTGTACCATGCAGCTACTCCACAAAACAACCTCTCGTTTCTGAACTTAGAAACAGAAATTGTTCAATCTCTGACTATGGATGTACAAATTCCTTCCTTTCCAGAGGTAGAAGATGTGGCCAGATTGCAAGATCAATACTTTTCTGATTATGTTCCTGCCACAGCCACAGAGACACAACCTTACAGAAAATGTAAGATATGTACAAAACAAGGAAAGAGGAAGGATACTCGGGTGTACTGTCCCCAATGCCCTTCTAAGCCAGCCCTCTGCCTACTGCCTTGTTTCCTTTTGTATCATACAAAGGAAAAATATTGGGAGATGGACTGATTTCCGAAAATGGCCACCATTCCTTGAAAGGGACCCTTAGGCTTGGAATTTGTGCATGTTTTACAAAGGAATGGCATTCCTGCTCCCTGCACTGGAGGTGTACCTTCAATAAAAATGCAACAGCATTTCAACTCACTTCACTTGATTTAGTGTGCCTTCACGAGCATTGCTAGTCCTGCTCCCTCCATTTGAGGCCTGCCTTAGAAAGGTACACCACTGCCATACCTTTCCCTTGAGGCCTGCCTTTGAAATAAACATCAGTCTAGCTCCCTCAGCTCACGGCGTGACTTGAAAAGAAACGCAATTCAGGCTTAGGCGTGCCTGCGAAAGAAAATTCATTACGGATCCTTCCACTCGAGGCATGCCATGCACAAGAAAGGAACTCCATTGTGGTTCACTCCCCTTTGGTGTGCTTTGGCAAGCAATGCTAGTCCTGCTCCCGCCACTTGAGGCCTGTCTTGGAAAGGCACACCACCCCGGTACCTTTCACTTCAGGTCTGCCTCAGAAGGAAAATTCAGTCTAGTTCCCTCTGTGCGAGGTGTAACTTGCAAAGGAACACAATTCAGGCTCCTTCCACTTCAGGCACATATTGGAAAGGAATGCCATTCCAGCTCCCTCCACTTGAGGCGTGCCTTTGAGAAGAAGGGAACACCACTCTGGTCCACTCCCCTTTGGGGTGTCTTGGCAAGGCACGCTAGTGCAGCTTGCTCCATTTTGGGCTTGCCTCAGAAAAAAACATCAGGGAAGCTCCCTCCGCTTCAGGTGTACGTTGGAAAGGAACACGATTCCGCCTCCTTCTCCCTAAGGTTTGGCATGCAAAGAAACACCAGTTCCACTCCCTCTACTCAAGGGGTGCGTTGGAGAAGACCGGAACACCATTCAGGTTCCCTCTACTCAAGGGTTGTCTTTTGAAAATAGTACATGCCACTTTGGCTCCCTCCCTTGAGGTCTAATTATCATGAAAGTGGTACTTGGACACCATCTGGTGGGTGGCAGTGTCTTGCGTACCTCGTACCACCCTGCCTTCTTTATTTTTTACCTCAACTGTTATGTGTGGTGTAAGTGACATGTCTTCTGTAGCAATGAATTGGATACGATGGGTGTGTGAATGAGTTAAAGCTACATAGAACATGCAGATGTCATTTCTGTGAATGCACTTTCCCAGCACTGCAGAAATGATTGCCATGTTACAGGGTGTGTGTTTTGTGTGGGTAAGGTTGCACATATGAATGTTTCAACATAGTTGTTATGGGCATACTCAAAGTCGGTGTGAAAGACAGCGCCTGTAGGGCAGGTAATGATAATGATGTGTTATTTATATAGTGCCTTAATCCAAAGCGCACTTGCTATCAGTGTCCAGATACGATTGCAGCCACATGAAATTTGAATGCAGACACAATTGATATGCAATTGCTGGAACATGATGTACAAGATATTGGTAGAGACACAGTTGCATTGTGAGCAGATGTTCACATGGTATAAGTGTTTAGATACGCTTGCTCTGGCGCAAGTGATTTGGGAGAGGTGCAACTGCTGAAGTGGATGCCTACTGACTGCAGACACAAAATGGGTACGAATGGCCAGTGATAAATCCCACCTTGCCTGTCCGATTGCATTGTGATCTGTATGTATGAGAAGTGTGAGCAAAGGGGCATGTGAATGGGCTTACTGACAGCACTTTACTCTTTGCTGAGCGCACTAAAGAGAACTTACTGTATGAATGATTTACTCCTTGTCACTCAGGTACGAAACCCACGCATACGAGCTCTGCCTCTCATTGGGACACCTGTGGGAACGCAGGAAGGTAGGCCATGTGTTTGCGGCATGTTTCGGTGGGTCGCCAGAGTGAAATATCTGACAATTGTTTTTCTTTTCCCCAAATTTCAGAGACATTTCCCTCTGCCCACCCACCGAAACACGCCGCCAACAACAGATGTTCTACCTTCCGGCATTCCGACAGGTGTCCCGATGAAAACGGTACCTCACATGTGTGGGTGCACCTACCTGGGAGCATAGGGAAAAGGCTAACCCACTGGTAACCCCAAGCCTTTCGGCACAGCAGATTTTGCTCATGTGGATAACCTACAGATTTGGGCCTAGGGTGTCTAAGCCACCAAGGAAAACAGGGAACCCCCAGCATTTCCGAAAAGCAGACACCCGTGGGAATCCACAGAGGTCTGACTTGCGCAAATCACCCCAGAATTTATTACCGACAATCCCGGGCAAAGTCTAAAATGTGTCCAAACACTGCACAATTTTCAGACATTTCTCTCTGGCCACCCACCGAAACACGCCGCCAACACCACATGTCCTACCTTCCCATGTTACCACAGGTGTCCCAACAAAAACGGTACCTCACATGTGTGGGTGCCCCTAACTGGGCACAAAGGGAAAAGGCTAAACCACTGGTAAACCCCAAATGGTTTGGGAAGACCACCTACATATTTGGGCCTAGGGTGTCGAAGCCACCAAGGAAAACAGGGAACCCCATGCTTTTCTGAAAAGAAGACACCCGTGGGAATCCACAGAGGTCTGACTTGCGCAAATCACAAATCACCCCAGAATTTTTTACCGACAATCCCGGGCAAAGTCTAAAATGTGTTAAAAAAGCCCACAATTTTCTGATATTTCACTCTGGTCACCCACTGAAACACAGCGCCAACATCACATGTCCTACCTTCCCACATTACCACAGGTGTCCCAACAAAAACGGTACCTCACATGTGTGAGTGCACCTATCTGGGCACAAAGGGAAAAGGCTAAACCACTGGTAACCCCCAAAGGGTTTGGAAAGACAACCTACAGATTTGGGCCTAGGGGGTCGAAGCCACCAAGGAAAACAGGGAACCCCTTGCTTTTCTGAAAAGAAGACACCCGTGGGAATCCACAGAGGTCTGACTTACGCAAATCGCCTCAGATTTTATTACCTACAACCCCGGCCAAAGCCTGAAATGTGGCAAAAAAAACCACAATTTGCACACATTTCACTCTGCTCACCCACCGAACCACGCGGCCAAACCCACATGGCCTACCTTCTCGCGTTCACAGATGTGCCGACAAAAACGGTACGTCAAATGTGTGGGTGCAACTACCTGGGCGCAAAGGGAAAAGGCTAAAACACGGGTAACCCCAAGTCTGCCAGGCCGGGCGCAGCATCGCCGACAACCACAAGCCGGCTCGACGAAAAAGAAGTCGGACGACTCAGGTAAGCTTCAGGAGACGGCCCGGTCGGTTTCGATGGAGCAAGCCAGGGGGGAGCGAGGCGGTGGGCCCCCCCCACGGTGAAGGCCTTGGACGCGCCTAAGGTCGTGAAGGCCCATATTCACCAGGCTAAGGCTTCAATTGAGGGAGTGGTAGCATCCCTCGCTGTGACCGCGGAGACGGCCCCAGTGGAGACGGCCCCCAAGCCAAGAATTTCCCTGCCCAGCCGGAGGGAATCGTCTTTCACACCCATCGATAAGAGCCCCGTGAGGCCCCTGGGTGAAAAGAAGGGGGGGGAACGATAGTCCTACCAGACTCCGATATCTCCTCCGAGGACGTGCTTTTGGGCCTCAAGGCAGTTCTTGACAAGAGGTTCGTCGAGATCAAATCCTACGGGAAGGACCCCGACGAGGCGGACGACGAGAGCAACAAGGGAAACGACGAGGGATGGCAGACCGATGAGGAGCCGGAGGACACTACACCGCTGCCGACGGTCCCGTCGCAACTGCTGCCACTACCGACAGGTCGGAGGACATCTTACTAGCCTTGCACACACTGTGCACAGAAATAAGGACAAGGATGCCTTTGCCTCCGGCGAACGATCCAGCGGCGCCTGCATTGTCGGCGAGCCCTCCATCCAAGCGGAGGCGGGTCCATCCACCCCCGCCCTGCAATCCTTCACCTCCATCCCCTCTGCCGAGGGACGAGACAGAGACAGAGAAGGTGACGACGGGGACGGACGACGGGGACAGACGACGGTGGCGACAACGGAACTGATCTCCCGTCACCCCCACCCTGGGCTTCTCCTACCGACGAAATTGGCTCCTTTCACACCATGATCGCTAGGGCCTCAGAGCTTTTTCAGCTATGCCCCGAAGAGCAGAAGGAGGGATTTCTTTATCAGTGACGAGAGGCCAAGAGGAAGACTGTGCTCTCGGTCCCGCTGTTAGACGACATCTGGGACGAAGGGCTGACCCTGCTGAAGAACACACCCTCGGCCCCGGTGAAGAGGGACAGGTACGAGAAGAAGTTCCGGGTTCCAGACTCTGCACCTATGTGCCACAGAGTGCAGCCGTCCCCAGACTCAGTTGTCTCTGCGGCGGCCAAGAAGAAATCTGCTGCGGCAACGGCATCGACTTCCACTTCCCCGCCGGACGGCAAGGGGAAGAAGGTGGACACCATGGGACGTCGGGTCATCTTATCGGCAGTGACTACCATTAAGGCGGCCAACGCTCTTACTATCATGGCCCGCTACGATAGGGAGCTGTGGTTTAAAATCACCCCACTACTGCACCTCCTTCCAGACAACAAGAGGGTGGAGGCCCTTGAAATCTTGCAAGAAGGCGAGGTGGCTTCGGACCACGCCATCACGGTGGCCACGGACATCGCCAACACCGGCTTCTGCCAGATGGGCAACAGCGTTTGCCTTTGCTGGCGTGGCTGGCTCAGGGCCACCGACTTCCGTCAGGACATGCACTTTGACGGAAACAACTTGTTCGGCAAGGCAGTGGTCGAGTCAATGCAGGCCATCAAGGCAGACACCAAGACGGCCCTTGCCTTGGGCATGCTCCATCAATGACGGCCATCCTTTCGGCCCTCCGGAGGCAAGTCACAAGGTGCCTCCAAAGGATTCAGCGGCCCGTTCTTCGTCCCAGGAAGCCTACAGAGGCCACAACAAGGCCGGAGGACATTGTCATTGTCGCAAATGGGCCCAAGGTGGTAAGGCCTTGGTGAAGCAGGACTGAACTGGCCGTGGCGTCGGGCCCCCACCCAAGCACCCCGGTGGGAGGCCGGCTGGCGGACTTCATCGGCGTGTGGAAATCCATCTCCACCGAGAGTTGGGTGCTGGATGCCCTGGCCCACGGACACACTCTGGAGTTCCAAAGGAAGTGTCCCCATTTTCCACCTTTGGCCAGGAAAGAAAACCACATTCCTCAACTACTTCTGGACGTACGAGCAATGCTGAAAAAGGGTGCGATTGAGCTTGTGCCAAAGAGGCTCCGGAGTATACTCGCTGTACTTCATAATTCGAAAGAAGACCGGCGGCTGGCTGCCTATCCTAGATCTCCGCTGCCTCAACAAATATATAAAATCCCAGAAATTTCAGATGGTCACCCTTCAGCTCGTGCTGGGACAGCTGGAAGAAGTGGACTTCCTGTCGTCGCTGGACCTGGAGGATGCCTACCTCCACATCCCCATACACAAGGGACATCGAACATTTCTGCGCTTCGTGGTCCAAGGGCAGCACTACCAGTTCAAGGCCCTTCTCTTCGGTTTGAAGTCGGCCCGAGGGTCTTCACCAAGTGCCTAGCACCGGTGGCGGCGCGGCTGCGCCTGCAGGGTACCCATGTCTACCCCTACCTTGACGATTGGCTCATCTGAGTGAAGTCAAGGGAACTCACCGTCGAACACACAGCGAGGTCCGCCTGCTCACGGAACTGGGGTTCTCGGGCAAGGTACAACGGCTGTTGACCATGGAAGTTGCCAGGATAAGGTCCAGCAAGTCCCTGCTCGGCACGATGTTGTTGTGCTTCTACCTCATTTGGCTGTGCAGGTTGCGGATCCGGCCACTGCAGGAGTTCCTCGACGGCCGTTGGATACAAGTGACGGGAAGCTTCGAAGACAAGATCACCCTCAACGAGACTTTCGGTCGAGCGATCCGGTGGTGGGGAACCCACGCGCACCTCGCGGTGGGCATGGACTTCCAGAACCCAGCGCATCAGGAAACGGTGACGACGGACGCCTCTCTGGAGGGATGGGGCGCACACACCCGAGATCTCCACACAAGAGGCCTTTAGCTCCTGGAGGAGAGGTCGCTGCACATCAAAGTCCTGGAGCTCTGGGCTGTGTTTTGGGCCCTCCGGTCCTTCCTTCCGTCCCTCAAGGGCAAGGTGGTACGGGTCTTCACCGTCAACACCACCACGATGTTCTACATTCGGAATCAGTGGGGCACCAGATCCTCGGCTCTCTCCAGGGAAGCGCAAGATCTGTGGCACTGGGCCGACGCCCAAAGGATGTTCCTGGTACCTTTTCACCTGGCAGGAGTTAAGAACACTGTCGCCGACTCACTCAGCAGGGAGCTGCGCACTTGCCACGAGTGGGAGCTTCGGCAAGATCAAGTAAATCTCCTATTCTGACGATGGGGCAATCCCCAGATCAATCTGTTTGCGATGGCGACGAACACCAAGTGCCGGAGGTTAGTCAGCAGGTTTCCCCAGCCGGGGAGCATGGGGGATGTATTCTCCTTCCCCTGGGACGGCCTGTTCCTCTATGCATTCCCGCCGTTGCTTCTGTGACTCATCAGTCAACTCAGACGGTACCGGTGCAGGATGATCCTCGTAGCACCGGCGTGGCCAAGGCATATATGGTACCCGGACCTTCTAGACATGTCAGCGTCCCCTCCAGTCAAGCTTCTGACGGACGCAGATCTTCTCGCCAGGGAAGGAGGCGCGATCCTGCACCATGACCTAGGGTCACTGATCCTGCAGGCCTGGCTCCTGCAGCACTAGAGTTCGGAGGCTACGATATCCCGACAGACTGAAAGGAGGTACTTGCCAAGGCCAGGGCTTCCTCGACTCTTAAGTGCTATGAACATAAATGGAAGAGGTTCACTGTCTGGTGCTGTGCACAAATCAACCCTCTACGGATTGCGGCCCCTCAAGTGCTGCCATACTTGCTGTTGTTGGCCATGGCGGGGCTAGTGCATGCCTCCATCAAAATTCATCTGGCGACTATCTCCCGCTATACCAGAACTCCAGGGCGGTCATCGCTGTAGTCTCACCGCCTGGTGAAGGAGTTCATGAAAGGACTTTTCCGCTCGTTCCCGCGGGTGAATGCTCCGGCCCCGGCTTGGGAGCTCAATGTGGTGCTGACTAGGCTCATGGGTCCGCCATTTGAGCCTTTGCATTCACCGCCTGTGAAATTCCTATCATGGAAGACAGCGTTTCTTGTGGCCATCCCCTCCGCACGACAAGTGGGAGAGATGCAGGCCCTCTCCTGTAAGCCTCCGTAACTGACATTCCACGAGACGAGGGTCGTGCTGAGAATGCACCCCTCCTTCATGCCCAAGGTGCCGTCGGACTTCCATCTCAACGAGCCCTTGGTGTTACCTGTTTTCTTCCCGTCGCCTTCGTCGCCGGCCGAAAGGACTCTGCACTCACTGGATGAGCGCTGAGGTTTTACATGGACCACACAAAGAGTTTACGGAAGACATCACAGCTGTTTGTGAACTTAGGCCCTGCGAACCAAGGGAAGACCCTCTATAAGGCTTACATTTCCAGGTGGCTCTCCGGCTGCATCACGCACTGTCATCGGTTGGCAAACCGACCGTTGCCTCGCCGTCCGAGAGCCCATTCGACCAGAGCGACCGCTGCAACTACAGCGTTCCTGTCTGGTGTGCCGCTGCTGGACATCTGTAGGGCTGCTACATGGAGGTCGACACACACCTTCACGAGATTCTACTGCATCGACCGGGATTCCAGAGAGGAGTCCAGAGTTGGCCAGGCAGTGCTGTGCAACCTGTTCACTTGAAGGTAAGCCTGGTGAGGAGGTAAGAGATGCTTAATATTGAGTTGATTGAAATGCTTAATGTTGAGCCTTGCTACCTCCCGTGGTTGTGCATGTGTGTACTGCTATGTATTCGTGTATTCATGAGCATGTGAATCCATGCCAGGCCCCATGCTGGAAAAGGAACAAGTTATTTACCTGTAACTGTTGTTCTACAGCATGGGTCTGGCATGGATTCTCCCGCCTACCCTTCTGGGGCTCTTCTTTTGGTCCTACTGCCACTTTACGTGCTACCAAATCTGAAGATGGCTGCCTGAGGAGGGGCTTAGGTAGAGGGCAGTCATTGGCTGGGGGCAGTATGACCCAGAGACCAGTGATTGGTTATTAGGAGAAGGACAGTTCAGAAACAAAACTGAAACTGATTTTTTTTCTTTACCGAGGATTCCCAGCCTGACGACGGGGAATATTAATGAGCATGTGAATCCATGCCACTCCCATGCTGGAGAACAACAGTTACAGGTAAGTAACGTGTTCCTTCCTACCTGCAAGGGTCAGGGGAATGTAGCGGAGCATTGTCTTTCTCAAAATTCACAGAAGCCATTGCCTTACCAGGCCAACCATGTCCACCACATATCTTTCTTTTTTTGGTCATTTTCCTGCTTTTTCCCCAAACTATGGAATTTTCCCCTACATAGTTGTTGCCTGACCTGCACAAATCACCCCTTCCTAAACTTGGAATTTTGTCTACTTTTCCGAAATTATGCCTTTCTGTCCTCCCATTCAGCCTTCCTACTCTTTTCTTCCATTCCGTCCACACATGTCCTATTGGAAAAAAAGGCCAAAATCGCCTTCTTCTCACAAAACTGTTGAGTGGAAACGAAAGAAAATTATTTTGATATGGTTATCTATATGTGGTAATACTGGAGTGTACTGCATGGTTAACTGCCTATTGGACATTTTAATGGAGTTGGGGGTGCAGACTTTTTCCATGCATGATATTCAGACACAATTCCTTTAGGGCTGGCTATTGTCCCCTGCACAATTAGGGCTCACATGGTAGCCATTACCACATCATTGGGCTGCTGTAAAGGGTTTGAGGTATTTTCTTCAAAAGGGTACAATATAAGCTCCTCCAGTCTCTTATTACCCTCTTGAGTGCCCTTGCGATGCATATATACATCCTAAAACAGTAGACCCTTTTCGCCCTTAGGAGGTTGTCATAAGGGACAACGATCAATGACAGACCAAGATGTGAATGCAGTTAAACTTGCTTTCCTGTATTATTTTACAAGGTGCCAAAATTAAGAAACAAATAACTATAAAAGAAAACAAAGAAACTCATGCCCTATGGACCCTCTAGCTCAGCCCACAGGGCAACACAAGTCTGGGTCTAAAGTGGTTTCTGTGCAATTTGCTCCCCTTCTTCTCAGAGTGCCACTTGTGATCTCAAGTCAGGTTAGTTAAAGTGGTAATTCACTTAGATGCATTTTACTTTTGTTACCCTATTTTATTTTTGATATCCTCTACACACCAACACCCACCCTTCCCATCCCACCCTTATACTCCTTACCCCAAACGTACATAAATAAATTAGTTCCCCATGATGTAAATGCGATGAAGTGAATTACCACAAAGTAATTCACTTGGATTAAACAACTGTACACCCTTCTCCTCTAGTCTTCTCGTGGTCTCTTCTGCTTGGTTCTCAGTCTGGGGTTTAAGGTTTTCCTGCAATCTGCTTCTATGGCCTTCTCAGGGTCTAATTCTCTTGTCCTTTCCACTTTTCTACTGAAGCAACAGGGTTTCCCTGACTTGAGATGTTATAGGGGTAGACTTAAATAGGGCACTGTTGCCTCACTGCCTTACGGGACCTGACCCTAACCTCTCCACTCCTGCACTGGTGCTTCTCCTTCTTAACATAGTATCACGTGCCTGTTTATATTCCCACCATAGGCTTGACCCCTCAGATTGGGCTTCTCAATCCATATCCTGGGCAAAGTGGCCCTTTTCTACCATCCTGCTTTTGCTAGCTAGGGTTTTTTTTTTGCTACCCTCCTGATGCTCTCCTACAACCTCCCATATCTCAAACCAATCTCCGTCTCAACCCACGTCCCCCTGATGACTCAAGGTAACCTCCTTCTAATGTTTCCCACCAACTTCTTGCTCTCTTTGACCAACCTCCTGCTTTCTGGAACCAACCTCCTCCTTATCTACTCCTCTCATCTCCACTATACTGCTTACTCTCACTCCATCATCCTCCAAACCCCTTCCTCACTCTCCAACTTCTACCCAATTCCTGCTGCCAGCTCCTACAGCAAAGAATGACATTACCCGAATGAGAAGATGGCATAAATAGACCTGTGGACCCTCGCATGGGGTTGCGATTCCTGAGAGGGTCTGCACATGTGCAGGGATCGCATTGACTGAACTAAATGATTCAATTGTGTGAGCTTAAGGACTTTGAGACTGAACCAAGACTTGCAGTCTGACCTGCCATTTGGATCAGCCATTTTGATTTCTCTTCACTGGCGTGGATAGTCCTGGGCTCCTCGTGGCATCCAACCTGTGTTTCACATAAAGATAAGGAGAATTAAAGCATTTTTAAAGTTGGCACATTTTCTTAAATTGCTCATTCTGGATTTGTGCTACTGGGAATCAAACAGTGTCAAACTCTAAAGCATTCTGACTGCACACGTATTGAAGGAAAGTCTGCTGTGCCTTGGATGTCCGCTCGGGCTTGCTGGGTTAGCACCATATTAAGCTCTGGTCTGCCACTGATGCTTGTGCGTGGTCACTTTGCGAGTGCAGTGAGAAATGCCTCTGATGTCCAGGCAGGATTGCTGAGCCAGCGTCAGAGAAAGCTAAGCGATCTTGCTGAGTGAGTGTAACAGAAAAATGGTAATGTGCCTATGATCTTTAGTAAGCCCTTGTTATTTAAATGCAAGGGATTGATATCCTTCGATCCATGGTTTCCTTCATTCCCACGTATCAGTTCTCTTGAAGGGACAATATTTACAGACCCCTGTGCCCCTGGAACACACACACCACTTCTCTCTGGGAATTGGGTATTACTGATTACTTGATGTTCTGGCTTCCCATACAAACAGGATGCCTCCCTTACAGGGGCAGCCATGGTGACCGAAAAAGTGCTCACAGAGCCAGCTTCTTCCTATGCTGATCTGGCCAGTAGCTATATGTTGTGGAAGTGGTTTTAAGGGAGGAGAAGGGACACTACTTATGATTGTTCTCTGCCCAGTGATGGGCACTAAATGAGGGGGACCACAGTATCCTCCCTATAGCAACCTGGGGCCCATCATCCGCCAGCTCGGGGAGGCATCCAAACCCCTTGGTTACCCCCATTAGATGCCCCCAGGGTCAGGCAAAGGATTTAGTCATAACATATGCATACTTTCTGATTTACATAGTAAAATACTAAAGTCCAGGCACTTTGAGCCCCTTTGGGGGTAGGGGCAATGGGAGTAGACACGCATAGGGATAAAATATGGAAACACATACGTTTAAACACTACAGACACTGGAAACTAACATTCACTGCAACTTGGTTAGATCACTCCCTTTTGAGTTATGCTTAGACTCGATCATTAAAATATGTTCTTAAAAAGGCATCAACCGCTTGGACAACAGCTATATAGTGCAAGCCTTATTCAATGTACAAAATGTGGGAGAAATGTTGGATGCCACCATGAAGACAATTCAAGAATGTTCAGATTAGAGATAACATAGCCAGATAAATATTTGACAAAAATGTATCTCATTCCACACCTTGGGCCTCATCATGACTTTGGCGGTAATGCGGCGGATTATCCGCCGGACGTAATTAGTGCTAACGCCAAGCCCCCGGCGGATAATCCGCCAGATCACAAGTCTTCGTGCACACGCCCCGGTCCATGGCGTTAGCGCGAATAGCGCACACCTTTAAATACGGCGCACCGTGCGCTACTGCCACGTCGCGTTCATAGCGCGCGGGAAACGCGTCACCGCAGGAACGGGAAATAAAGCGGTGGCCATCTTGGAAATCACAATCCGACGGATATCACAGATCTTGGAAGCCATCCACGCGATCCAAGCCCAAAACATGTCTCAGGAGTGCACTAGGGGCAAGTCCGCCCTGGACAGGGTGAGAAAGCCCAAATTCAGTGACCAGGAGCTAGCAGTACTGGTCGAGGAGGCTGAGATACAACACGAGGAGCTGCAGCAGCGCAAAATAAGTGGCCAGCGCAGAGCCCAAATATGGCGAACCATCAGCCAAAGGGTCAGAGCTGTGGGGCGCGTGCCCCGGGATGGGGAGGATTTCCGCAAGCGCCTGAACGACCTGTGCGTGCGAGTCCGTGGCATCCTGTCACAGCACAGGAGTGCAAGCAGGGCCACTGGAGGAGGCCCACCCCCACCCGAACTCACACCTTGGGAGGAGAAAATGACAGCCCTGATAGATGTTGGCACCATCGAGGGCATTGGTGGAGCGGAGGCAGGCACTGGCATCGACCCAACGGCAGGTGAGTCCCATCCCCAAATACATGCAGCTGAAAGTACCACACATGCAGACCCTGAGTGAATGAATGCGAAGACATGTGTCTGAGGTACTGCATACACCCATAAGTGAGGCCTACATCCATAGAACGGTAGTGCTGCCTAGAGGACCCTGTACGTGCAGTGCATGAATGACAGGGGCAGGGGATAGACTTCCACAGCCATAGGACAGCTACGTAGAGTTGGAGTGTGCATGAATACACCCCCAAAACCCAGAGCGCAGTGCACCCCAACCACGCATGCAATCTTGTCATTCCAACATTCCCATGCAGTGTACCTCCATACACATTCACAACAAGCACCACATGGCAACTGAACAGAATGCAAGTAGAACGCGTGATTGTTACTGTGTTCAATCACGCTTGTTGGCATGACCTGCATCACACAAATATATGTAGCATTGAACTCAAACCACACCCTATGTACCCCACAGGCACACGTCGATCCCAATGGAACTAAGATGATGGGGAGGAGGCCACACCAACACAGTGCCCACGGCAGCGTGCCTCCACCAGCAGCAGCACCCCACAAAGAGGCCGCACCGAAGGGAGACGACCCAGGCCAACACCCACTTCACCCCAACGCAGCCCCACCAGACAGCAGCAGCAGCCACATGGCTGCAGGAGGCAACCGCCAGCTCGCCCCAAGCCACCAGCCACAGCCCCGATGCTGAAGGAGAGAGGTCTGCATCGGAGCCCGACGTGGGAGCAACACCTCCAAGTGGCCAACCTGCCGTAGGACAACACCTTCCCAGAAGCAGTGTGGCTGAAGGGATGGTCACACCCCAGGGAAGCCCAAGGCCAGGCACACAGCATGCAGGAAGTCGACATGTGCCTGTGCGTCGTGTCCGCACACCGCAGCCGAACGTGGACACGCCATCATATGGGAGCCCAGAAGACCGGCACTCTGAGCCAGGCAGCCCAGTCCAGGCTGGCGCCATGTCGCCATGCAGCCCCCCTCCGACAGCACACAAGTCGCAGGCCACCACGTGACACACCAGGGGAGCCCTTTGTCACTGGGGCAGCAGTGATGGGCCGACTCGACATCATTGAGGCCAAACAGGCCAGGGTGGAATCGATGGCCAAGGTGCAGAGCCGGCACATCAAGGCTGTCAGTGCATCAATAAGGCATGGGTGCAAGTACATAGCGCGGGACAATGCGCATACACGCCGAGTTGTTGAACAATGTACCGCTGCCCTGACAGGCTTCGGCCAACGAGTGAGGGAGTTGACGGAGACAGTCTCAGCACTTGCTGAACAGACACGGGAGGGAAACAACCTCATGCGACAGCACATGATGGCCACCGCTTCAGTCCCTTCGACATCGACCACACCCACGGGGGGTTCCCTAGAGCCATCTCCTAGGCGCCGGTCAATGCGCCACCTAAGGGCACGCACACCAGAGGGGCCCGGAAAAGGGAAGCGCCTGCGACCATCCTAGTGGTGCATGGCATCGTTGTTGGTGCCCTGATGAGACACATGTGCCTATCTGCACAGCTGGGGGTAGTTTACTGGAGGCAGGGGGGTTAGTGTGCTGGGTGTTCACTGGTGGGAGGGGGTTAGTGTGCTGGGTGTTCACTGGTGGGAGGGGGTTAGTGTGCTGGGTGTTCACTGGTGGGAGGGGGGTTTGTTGGGTGGTAAATAAATCACGTTAGAAAATTCACAATGCATGGACAGTAGTGATTGTTACTGATGCAATTCAATGTTGAAGTGACATATTTCCAATTTACCCATTACCCATTTCTAAAAGAATCAATCAATCCCTGTCTGGACAACCTCCCCTCCCTCAGCCCAATCCTCTGTGCATGTGCAACACCTTCTGGCAATTCATCGCCCTCACTCCCATCCTCAGGTGTCTGCACATGAGCATCAGGGGGCAGTGTCACATTTCTGCAACAGCAGATGTTGTGCAGCATGGCACATGTCAGTACAATTTTGCCAACTTTTTCTGGTGCATACATCAATGCCCCTCCCGTGCGGTCGAGGCACCGGAAGCGTGCCTTCAGCATTCCAAATGCCCTCTCCACGCAGATCCGTGTACAGGCATGGGCAAGGTTGTATGCCCGCTCCGCCTCCGTGTGTGGGCGACACAGGGGTCATGAGCCACGAGTACTGGGGATATCCAGAATCACCTGCAGGGGACAGAAAGCCGGTATGGGGACAAAGTAAGTCCAGTGGGTGTACAGAGCTCTGTAATCAGTGTCACTTTGCCATTTTTAGCATTTGGCCTATAACATTGTGGAGTGTGTTGTCCTAAGGGCACGATTGAATCAATGGGGTACTCTCCACTTGGTACGCCTAGGTTTCTGTATGTAACAGTACTCATTCACTTGTCGCAGGATAAGGGGGTTCCTTCCATCTACTTCTGCATGACAGAAGTGGCTGCATCATGTGTCATTGCAAATCCATTTGGCTAATGTTGCATTTGCTGGTCGTCACTATTCTGTACTGTTCTCCATGCATTTCCCTGACCATTTGGGGGACAGTATTCGTGGGATGTACATTGTCATTATTCGGCCTACTTATGTGTGATGCATTTGTGGATGTGCCAGCTTATGGTTTGGAATTCCATTACTGTAGGGTGGGCAGGGTGGGATTTCTGTACTGTGTCAGTGTTGGGAGCCATGGTGCCACTCACACAGGAGGCTTAATTGTGGTGGGGCTTCCATATGTCAATGTGCTGCCACATGTCTTACATTCTGCATGGGTGTGTTCTGCTGCGTTGGACATGTCCAAGGTTTATCGTGCAAGGTGCTTGAATGTGAATGCTGCAGTAATACTGCTGCCTATTGGGAATAATGGATTCTGTGACAGGCACCATCTGTTGTGGATTGACATGCTTTATGGTATACATTTGTACTCACCCAGTAGCCATGTGTTTTGGCCTCGATGCCTTTCCATGTACGCCGGCAGGGTACTGTTGCGCAGGACCATGGAGTCGTGGGTGGATCCTGGGTAGCGGGCACAGCAGTGGCTGAAGGTGAGGTCAGGGCCACATGTCATCTGCACGTTGAGGGAATGGTACTGTTTCCGGTTTCTGTAGGCAGCCTCATGTGCCTGGGGTGGTACGAGTGCCACACGTGTGCAGTCCAGGGCTGATATTACATTCGGGACTTGGGCAATGGCATAGAATTGACCCTTCAGCTGGTGCACCTGTGCCTGTGTGGCTGGCAATGCAATGTGTTCGTTCACATGATTCGACAGTGCATCAAGCACCTGTCCCAGCATGGCACTGAATGTGGACTCGGCCATTCCATGCATCATGGCAACGGTATGTTGGTAGCTGCCAGTCCCAAGAAATTGAAGCACAGACACGAGCTTCACTAGGGGAGGTACTGCCGTGCTGGTGGATATGCGGCTGCCAATGTCACCCTGGATTGTGTCCAGCAACTGGGTGATGGTTGCCCTGTCCAGCCGATATTCTGTCACTAACTGACCATCAGTCAGGGCCCAGATTGTGGGCCAGACCCTGGGGATGGCTGGCCGCCTTGCTGGTGCTGCTCTCCTCCTCCTTCTCCTCATCCCCACTGCCCCCTGCACTCCCAGGGCCCTGGCCTGGTTGGCTGGGCTCTGTAGCTCCAGGCGCAGCAGGTAGAAGTCAACATCAAGGCGCCCGGCTCCAAATGGCAGCATGGTGTTGGGGAGGGTGTGTTGTGCATGGGTGGCTCCTTTGTAGGCCTCTGATTTGCAGTGGATCCACCTGGGCCCTTATTGCTGTCTCCGCCCCGCTCCTGCAGGTGTAATGGTGTTGGGGAGGGTGTGTTGTGCATGGGTGGCTTCTTTGTAGGCCTCTGATTTGCAGTGGTTCCACCTAGGCCCTTATTGCTGTCTCCTCCCTGCTCCTGCTGGTGTAATGGTGTTGGGGAGGGTGTGTTGTGCATGGGTGGCTCCTTTGTAGGCCTCTGATTTGCAGTGGTTCCACCTGGGCCCTTATTGCTGTCTCCTCCCTGCTCCTGCTGGTGTAATGGTGTTGGGGAGGGTGTGTTGTGCATGCGTGGCTCCTTTGTAGGCCTCTGATTTGCAGTGGTTCCACCTGGGCCCTTATTGCTGTCTCCTCCCTGCTCCTGCTGGTGTAATGGTGTTGGGGAGGGCGTGTTGTGCATGCGTGGCTCCTTTGTAGGCCTCTGATTTGCAGTGGTTCCACCTGGGCCCTTATTGCTGTGGCCTGTGTTCTGTTACCTCCAGCTTTTTGCTGGAGGTATCTTGGGCGGATTGTCCGCCGATTTTCTGGCACTAATAGCGCCTACGCCGGACTCGTGATTGCTGATGTTTTAGCGCGAATGGTTCCTGACGCTGTTATGGCCGGCGCTTGTACAGCCGGCTGTACTTGCGCCGGCTGTAATGGCGCCGACGGTATTTGGACTTGTGATCAGACGGACCCTTAAAATCGGCGCTAATAGCGTTATCGCCGATTTAAAAGTTTACTGCCGAAGTCGTGATGAGGCCCCTTGTGTTTAACAAAAGGAAGAGGACATAATCCATTCATGTATACTGGTTAGATCTGATTGTCTTAGATGCACACATCAATGGACCTCATTACGAGTTTGGCAGTAAATTGACCAATTTACTGCCACACTCATTTGTCATTACCGCTACTCGGTCCAGTGCCATTACCATGGTATTCCAAGTGTCGGTATGGTGGTGTACACCCCAATTTTTATAGTCCCTACGACTCTATGGGGATTTTTTATTTACTGACAGCAGTAATCCCCCAGGTAAATCTGCCGATTTTTAGATGCTCAAAACAATGGGCCACTTTTTTACTGCACTGCCAAACTCATAATGCGGCTCAATGACTTCAATGAAAAACCTGAAATCTGCTTGCAAAAGTTACACATGGTAACACATTCCCTATCAAAAGCATATCCACACATACTCACCACTGGCTCCAACCAGGGTCGTCTAAAAGAGTTTTACTTTCCTTTGTGTGCAGAGAATGACCAAGTGTGTAGCACATTTTCAGTAATACTGTACACATTTTGACCAAAGGCAAGGCATACAACCTGGGCAAAAGGTGAAGTACATAAAACATTGAGGTAGAGTATTCGAGGTCAGAGAGGGGAAGCTAATATTAAATGTAACAGAACATAAATAATACAGAAAGCCCCGATAAGAGGCCAATGGGATGAGAATGACCTGATCAAAGGCTCCATATGAATATAATAGAGACTTTGCAGAGGATCTTCTCTTCAATATAAATCCAATGGCAGAGTGTTCCATGGATCTGAATCTTGGCAGTGTGCGTGGGTGCTTAATGGTGGCTAGAGGGCACTATGTTGCTGGACGCAGTGCGTGGTTACGAGTGTTGAGAAAGATGTTGGGGGAGAGTTATGGAGTGATAAGACTGTGGGCTACTTCTAAGGTGGATGTGGGACATTTAAAATGAGCATTTATATGACATGGTCCATCGAGCTTAGTGGCAATGGCATGAAGCAGGGCGCTAGGCAGTTCCTTCAAGGATATTTGACAAAGTGTAGGGCACTGTCAGGATGGATGAAGGAATCCTGTCAGAGGCTGATGAGGCGATTCATTGAAATAGTCAAGTTTGCACAGAAACAGGGCATTCACCAGGCCTTGGAAGAGTGTATTAGGCAGTGTTAGGAGACGTGAAGGGAACTCCCATGAGCTCTTTATATTAAGGGAGTTAAATCATTGGGTGCATGCACCAGAAATAAGTGATTGGAGGATCAGCAGGGAAAAGCTTGTGAAAGGGTTAATTGAAGGGGGTGGCTGCTGATATTTAGGATGCAGCTGTCTAACAATGGGTTGGTTGTCAGTTGTTGAGGTACAGGTAGAAGATGGAAGGGCCTTTGAGCCTATAAGAAAGGTAGTGAGAGTAGGAGGGTGAGCATGTACTGTGTCGGAATACTTTGCCTGAGCCTAGGGGTGATGATGGGCTCACCAAGTGGACCAGATGCCACAACCGTAGCAATGATTCTAGACCCAGGGGTGGCATGAGGAAGATCGCTGGCTCATCACAGTAAAAACATGCAACTCCTTGTCCCTTCAAGTTCAGTCTCACCATATCATCCGAGTTGACAAAGTTATGCACGGAAAAACACCAGGATGCACTGCCGACGGTAAGCTACCGTACATGTCAGATCCAAAATGGCAGATGGCCATTTTGAAAGCTTGCTACGTGCAGCGCAACATGCTCACTGATTTCCCAGCTGCAGAGGTTAAGGCGTCATTTACACACCAATCATAATCACACACTAATTACAGTTTACAGATGTCCCAGGGTAGTAGAAGTGGGTCACAGTGGAGCAGCAGAGTCGCCATAGATGCAGCGAGTTCCTCAGTTGGCGTGAGGGTGTTTGGAGAATGGGCAGGAGTAGTTTTGGGGCTGTTGGAAAAGAAAACACACAAGGTAGGAGGGAGGAAGTCAGAGAGAGGAGGAGGGTGAAAGAATTAGAGGAAAAGTAAGTGGAGGAAGGAGAGACAGAGCAAGGTGGTTGGAGGAGAGGTTTGAGATATCGTAATGACATATCTAAGTGATGAAGACTTGTGAGGAAAGACTGAGGAGTTGGTCAGGTGAAAGGAGGACAGCCAGAGAAAGGAAGAGCAGGCTTGTCGGGTCCTGAAAAGACTGAGTTAGTAAAGAGTAGAGGCGAACCCATGGGTCTGAGAAAATTGAGCCTGTGAAGGGTGGAGGAATGAACATGTGGTGGAGCATTCAATGAGGTGTAGGTAAAGCACAAATACAGGGAAGAGAGGAGAGAGACAGGCCTAGGATTCCCTAGGAACACACAGGTGGTCTGACATCAAGCAGGAGTTAAGGCGAGGGCTGGTGGGCAGTAGAACCTGAACCATGTGACAATGACCTAGAGACACACCTGTGTAAAGTGTGAGGTTGCCTCCTGTGTCAGTAAAACTGTGGGCACTTGAGACTCCAGCCTAGCTTTGACCTCCAATCAAAAGCCAACTTGTAGCTGCAATTTAAAGACTAGAGACTAAGGGAGACATACATTCTCACTACGAAAGCAAGCACTAGAGAAGAGTTCAAGAAACCAGGAAGATCAATAAAGAAGCGTGGGGCGCTTCCAGCCCAACCCTGAGTGACCCGAGAAAGGGTCCAGAGAACCCTTTAGGAATTTGTGAGAGACCTTTGTAGAACTGAGAAGGAGTCACCCTATTTACTCATTTGAGTTTGAATTACTTTACATTTATGTCCAAATGTCAAGTGTTGTGCCTTTTACAAACTCCACTTTGCTTTGTCACATTACCTAGGCATAATACTAGGGCTTGAATAGTAAAATTGCTTGCAGAAAGGAAAGATTTGGTTGTAATCTGAAAATTGGGAAAAGGAAGTGTTCAATAAACACAGAAAGCAGGAATGGTGTAATGTAATACAGGTTTGGTAGTAAGCAGAAGTGGTATGACCTATGACCACCATGTAAACCAGTTAGTATAGCAAGCAGGTCTTGCATCTGCAGAAGTAGGTGTGCATAATGTGTCTTTAAATATACAGGTCCACGGTTTGGGCAAGTAGTCAAAGTGCAGATGGTGGTTAACGCTGATCACATCGTTTTCTAAAAGACACGGAGGGCTGGTAGGGTGGGAAGGTCCTTGTGAGGTTGAGCAATAAGAGCAACATGTGAAGTTAGAATTGACATTCGGCAAGTGCAGGACATGAGGGAAAAGCACCCTATGGGGGGTGTGGAAGTGAACTATTCCCTTTCAATGATCCTTCGCAAGTCCTGTGTGGGACATTCCCAAGGCTGAATAGGTGAAGAGGTAATTTTTCTGGGACAAGAGACCTGTATGCATTGCGTTGTGGCAGCTACAGTGCCCTGTAAGACTTGGCAGAATGAGCATACCAGATGTTTCTTACCACCATGTGGCCTCCAGTTTAGGACACCTAGGCAAATGGATGGTGGATGAAGAATCCAGAGGAAGTTGGTTAGTGGGCTCAGTCAGAGAGTACTCTATAGGCAGATGCTCTATCCATGGCCGTTTGCAAAAAAGGAGTGGTTCTGTAGGTAGACCTGCTGGGTTGTGGCTCATTTGTATAAGGAGGAGTCAGTCTGGATGAATTCACAAATCCAGGTAGATGGGAGGTCTTTGCTTTGGATGCACTAATCCCTAGGGGCGGGTACAATGCATAGGAGATACATAGACTGTGGTCAAGTGGATGGCCCTTTAAGAACTAAGGGCAATAAGAGGATTGGAATGCAGGCAATTATGACAAGCGATGATGGATTTTGAACTGGAAAGAAGGTCAAAGAGGTCAACAAGTGAAGTTTAGCTGTCATATCAGTTAAGTGTGAGATGGATGAAAAGCTCTTGGGACCTTGGTTGGTGAATCTGGGAAGGCAGACAACAAGGGCAGAGTGGATCAGCTAGTGCACAAATGCCAAATCAACACACATGGACTGGGTGTACAAGCCTGTCAAACAAAGATTCTACATTGGGCATACTGGACATATTTAATTCATATGCTCCGGAGGTGCGTGAAGGTTGGGGATTCTGGAAGGGAGTGAGGTTGCATATTGAGGACATTCCGGGTTGTGGGGTCCCAAACACATGAGTGATGGTTCTGGGTGGGGATGGAGGACTTGACGAAGTCCCACATGGTGGTCAGATCTGATTGAGACAGGTGACAATGCTTGCTCGCCAAGCAATTCTGCGGGATTGGGAGACACAAACATGTTCAACAGGGAGCAAATGGGTTGATACTGTGCAGAGAAGACATGCATTACTTACCGTAATAGCATTTCTGATAATTGTATCTGCTTAGATTTATATGCTGTGCATATAGTACGACATCTAGTGGTAACCGCAGAGTATTGCATCTTGTCTTTTGAGAATCGAAAGGGGATGTCGACATGGGCGTGCCAAGTCCTCCAGATAGGATTTTGAGGTGGGAGTATTTTACGCATGATTTTTGAAATTAGACTGTAAATGCAATTTTAAGAGACTAAAAATTTGTTTTCTCCTCTGCAAGTGAGTAAAACGTATCCAACATATACACCCAATGCATACGTAAAGTCAGACCCGTAGACAAACAGAGTTGTAGATCAAAGTTGTTTGGCTTGCCTTTAACCATTTTATTACACTTGTGGAAAATATTCCGCTATAAAATAACTTGTGAGTACATGCTACATACTCAGCTTCATTTACAAAATTCTGGGCCTAGAAACTCGGTTAAGAACTACTATAGATTGAGACTAATGCATTTCCTGCAGATGGAGCGTGAGCAAGCAAGTGTTATAGTACAGAACTTGCTTACATAGTTTGAAAGAAGTGAAAGCAGTCAACAAAACAGTGTTAGGCTAGAGTTTAGGAACTATATAACTTCAAAATCAATTTCTATAACATGTTCCGTGTGTTGTTCTCATTGGAAAGATTACATGTGGTCTCCTTTCCTATAATTTAAAACAGACTTCACAAATTCTGAAAAAAACATGCAACGCTTCACAAATAAAAGTGTTACCCTTATGTAGAGCCAAGGAAATCTGTTTTGACCACCAAGTATTCCACACATTACTCACTAGCCAGAATCAACTTTTACTGGCTTACATGGTAGCTCGGAGCAAGGTAAACTGAGCCACCCATTACACAATCACACACTAAAACATGAAAAAACAGCCTGATACACTTAAAAAGCAAGCTGATTATCGGTGTGTGCGATTGTCACCTAGAGAATGGAGGTAAACGGATCAGTCTACATTTCAAAAGACAATCTTATAGATTTTTGCAAACATCTGCATCCACTAACACTCCTGGCTGTACAGTACATGACTGCCCTGTTTCGGGGGGAAGTTTAGTCTCTGGCAAATAAAGTCTCCACTTTCACTCCAACCATGCTTAAGAGGATTGAATATGCAAGTCTCCAGGCTTTCTGTGTCCTTGCTAATACACACACCCATCAAATGTATATAATGCTTTTGAAAGCATCACGGCAGGAACAAAGTACCACGGTGAAGAAAACCTACAAGAATTCAGTTAATTTTAGTTTTCTTTTGTCTAGGTGTGTTGTCTAGGTGTGTATGGCTGTGAAAGCCTGGCTGGACGTCTTTTCTTCCTTGCATGCCATAGTTTTATTGCAGTAGTTGGGTCAAAGTCCCTAAAGGATGGTCCTAACATAACGATTTTCATCAAAGTGTCTATGGTTTCACTTTTAAGGGAGCATCTGAATTTTGTTTTAATCCTGTTTTGTGTGCTAAATGCACATTTGCATTCTACACTGGTTTCACACAGACATAAAGCAATTTTGCATGCTTTTGCAATATTTGGCATCAAATCACCATGTAGACTAGCAACACACCTGCAGACTTTTGTCATACTGCAACCCTTATAGCTCCCCTTAATCATATCATGCACAGAGGCCATTATTTTTTCTGTAACGTTTGGCCATCTAATAAAGAAGCAATCTCATTTTCCTAAACATGCAGGCCTTAGCTGTCATACTGAATTCTTACTTTTTTTGCTTGTCCATAAAATGTGGATATGCCATTGAGTGCTTCCCCGATTTCTGACTCACTATTGTCTAAAACTGTTGCTGGTTCTAACAAGTTACCCAAATTAGTAAAAATGGCATTATCCTCATTTTGAAATCTCTTCCCAATGTTTTCTTTTAGATTTGTGACATACTGTTCTCTTAATAAGTTAAACTCAGCATCAGAAAGAGAACTATAAGATAGTATTTCACCTTTTAGTGAGATACATTTGCCCTCTGTGTCAGGCGACCCCAACGATAATTTCAAATTGCCTATATTATCACCATCCTCTTTGAGTAAGGATTCAAGACTTATAAAAGTAGCATCTACCAATGGCTGAATTTCAGTAAATAGTAAAGTCTGTTTCTGCAATTCCCGGCAAAGAATTCCCACAACATTATGTACATCTAACATAAATGCAGTAATAACGGCTGACTTGTAGCTGCTAAAGTATTTGTGTAGTGAAGATGCAGTAGGGTTCCCATCAGCAGCAAGCTTCGATAGAGAAACTACAACCGAAGGGTACCTTCTGTGGACTGCTTCAACCGCTTTTCTCATACTAAGCCACCTAACTGAGTGTGTCTCTTTCATTTTTACAACAGGATCGCCCATTACTTCTTGCACCTTCTCACGTTTTGTTGTTCTTATTGCAGAAGTATGAAATAGGGCATATAAAGAATTAAACCGGGATGTAAATTTGTCGAGGACTGGCATTTTCTTCATACAGTCTGTGCATGCTAGACGGAGTCTGTGTGCAGGACAATGTGCTTGTGTAAGGAATGGTGAGTATTTGGCCCGGAGTTGCACACCAACACCTGTCTTTGATGCCAACATAACTGCAGCGCCATCAATTCAAAGAGATACACGCTTTCCCATATCAGGACCAATACTATTCATTTTTTCTGTCACCCGTGCTACAATTGTGCTTGCTTTGCCATTGTAAATGCGCAAATTACACAAAAACTTCATCATCAAGGTACCGGACACAATTAGCCAGTTTCTTTTGAACACTAAGATCCTGACTTTCATCTATCATAATAACAAAAACAGGTGATTGCTTTAGTTGCTTAAATAGTTGTTTTTCCACCACAGATGCAATGCTACTTTGTACATCCTTCACCGAATCCCAGTTTACATTTTTGTAATCTTTACTGTGTACAGTAGTAACTCCATTCTTAGCTTGAAGTTCAAGTAAACTATTTACTTTTTCAGATGGCAATTCCTCTTTTGCTGCATAAAATACTGTACTGAACAATCTTTTGTCATTCTCTTCTACAACAATGCTGACATCTTCCTCACTGTCACTACCACCTAGACATTCTGAATCGATGTTGGATGCAGACGTCGCATGCACTCCTCCCGGCAGCAGGCAGACAACACAGATTAGATTCTGCGCACGGCGCAGACCAACCTCAGGTAATGGTTTTATATAAATATACACACGACCTCTCCGGAGGACAGCGCTCATTGCGACGTACACTATGCACAAGAGAATGACTCGCATGTGAGCCAAGCCTCACGCAGACACACGAACTGTCAGCCTAATTAGCACATTAGGTTTTTGCATTTTTTTGGCCTCTCCCGCCACAGAAACGCATGACGAAGGACTTGAGCCCTCTCAACTTGGGGGTCTTCATCCCAGAGGACCTCACTGATTGCAAAACCAACCTCCGGACCCACGTACTACATTTACTTATTTATTTCACACAGATAACATCCCAAGTACATCTGCAATAGCCATATGGGCCAGCAGCTCAAGGTCATATTAGTCTGGAATTTGTTCAGACATCTACCACTAGGCACCAGCACTCTCCATGACATAATCCACTTCCCTCTCTCATCCCCATCCTCCTCAGCATCTCTGCAACTTTTTTATACCAACAGAGTTATGCCATTAACTCCTGGAGCGCGATCAGCACACTTCAAACCAGGGTGGTCGAGATTGGTTCTTCCTCCCACCCTCCAAGCACAGCAACCAGTCCTGTATCCTGCTATGCCTAGACCGGAGAGTCTGCACGATCAAGAGTATGTCCACAAGGTTTCTGTGGTGAGATATTTATTTTTTACGCCCACCACAGCTAACTAGAGATAGGAGTTTACAAGCAGTTCACTCCGTCTCCCATAGCAGGTCCTCCCCTCTTTTTACTTTTTTAGCATTTATCTATAGGCAATTATTTCCCTTCAGGTCTGATTCATTCTCCCCCTTTTCACTAATATACCCTATAAAGTCCAGCAGGGAAACACCACTGTAACAAGAGAATAAATTGACCCTCATTTTTCTCTTGGTCTCTCCACTACAGGGTTCACTCAATCGCCCTGAAGAAGGTGGCTTCCACGTCCCTCTAATTTGGTTACAAGATGGACGCCATGGCCGCCGAAATGTCATTTTTCAAGCAAGGGGGACTTATGAACCAACTCACTTGGGTTCAGTGAGACAATACTACATGTTGACTGTTACACTTCGGTGTGGTATTCCCACCAGTATACTCCCTGCGACGTTGGCACACAACTAATTGGGGCATATAATCAGTTGGGTTCACTTTGTCCCAGCAGAAATTGCCAGAAAACACATCAGCTCATTGGGAATCAGATAGAACCCACCCAATTAGATAGCTCTAAGGTTACTGGAACGATCCAAGAATTCTTTTTCACTAAAATATTTCTAAAGAATACAAGTTGTTGATTAATATAGATATGTACTATATTCCTTGTATATTCTAAACACCTTTTCGCTTTTCACTTGCTTTTTTCTTGTTATATGTTTCATTTTAGAATCTCTATCTACAACACTATGTTCAAGCTGCATTGTTTTTTCATAAACATTATGATCTGTTTCTGTTTGTAATCAATGAAAACATGTTTTGTACATAAATGTAAGTATGTGTTTTCAATACAAGTCATTTGTTTTCACAGCCCCTGGAGTGTATGTGGGTTTTCCTTCTGGACATTTTCTTTGGGTTAATCTTTTTGAAGATATACTCCATTAGTAAATACAGTTAAGGTTCCTTGATATTACAAATTGGTCATGCTTTATTCAATGACAAACAATCAGGATGAACCTTTCTAGTAGCAGTACTACTTCCTTTGTACCAGGACATCACAAGGTATGCAATTTTCCGTTCAGCAGTTTGATGATCTTTCGAATCCTTGTGGCGCGATATGGTTGATAAGTGAACATTGATGGCTCCTTCCTGTCCCCACACATTAGGAACGTTTGCCTTAACACAAACTTTACATAGAAGTCTCCTATTGCGTTGTTCATCCATTTTTGTTTCTAACCACGGATACCTAATTTGCCATTCAGCAAAAGTGCTATCTTTAACATTTTCTCCTGTATGTTTTTTTTCCTGCTGTTCAACTTTGTCAACTACGTTGCGAATGATGTCATGTACATTTGCGCCACATAACAGTACAGGAGCTTCCTTGGCTTTTTTTGTACTAGGCGCAAAGAAATCTAGCAGTGTTCTCTTTGTAGCCATTTTAGCAGTCCTCCCTCTGTGTTTCTTTTCTTGCTTCTCCCTAGAATTCTGCCACTGCCAAGCACCTTGGTCTTACCTGGAAAACAGTATGAACAACTTGAACCACCCTTCCTGACATGACCTTTCATTCTATATTAGTTATGCAATTGAACATAAAGTTGTTCAAAACGTATCATAGCTCGAGCTTTTGTAACTATAGCGTACTATTCATAACATAATAAAGATCCCTCCTGGCAATGCTCTTAAAATGCCAACCAGATAGTAAGAGTAGTGCCAAGTGTGTAGATATTAATCTCTGCAATTAGAGGGATTCCTTTCCCATTTACTTGAAGTTCTAAGTACATGGGCTGGGATGGTTCTTCTGTGCCCGCCTCCTCACTTTTAGTTCAGCTCTTTGGAGTTTGAGTACTGGTTGGTCCAGCAGGGCCTCCGATACTTTGGTTTTGCTGCTTATTGACCATATACCAATGAAGACCAGGAAACATTGGTATAAAGAGGTCTACGAGATGGCATTAATGTGCAGTGACCAGGGGGATTGTTTTCTTAATTTAGGCCTGAACTCCATACAAATCTATGACTGTTCACAAAAGGTGACCGGGACCCACATGACTGCATCAATTATTAAATGTAGGAAGCTACAGAAGCACACACAATTTAGCTAACTTGGGGGAAAGGAAGACACCAACTCACTCCCGGAAATGGTAATCCAGTGAAGAACAGACTACTTGGGTAAATTGTGTATACTTCACCCCAAGATTGGAAACGTCTGTATGCATCTCTCTGCATTGCTACTTTACATTTAAACAGCACCCCTCCACATACATCCCTCTATAATCCCCATATGTGCCTGGTCGTCTAGTAGCAACAGCACAGGGCTCCTTCTTGGTCACTTCTCCTGATATTGCAGTCTGCCACTTATTTGTGTGGTCACTACCTACCTTCCAGGTTCCGTTTGTGAGTGTGCTCTCTGTTCTGCCTTCTTCTTGGCTATGAAATGCCTTCAACACACTACCACCATTTTAGCTATTACTTCATGTCAGATTCCTCCTACTTCTGTGCACCCTAATACCTGCCCGGCCAAAGTAAGTAATCGCCCCGCCCAACCCAAGGTCGGGAACAGAGGAGTGGGGGCCTCACGGTGGTACACAAAGGCCTAAAAAAGGGGAGAGGGCCCCAGGGGAATGAGATGATCAACTCGGCCCAAGTGAACGAGAAGAGGGGCGGGGGGAATGATGCAGCAGGAGCTAGAAAGGAGAAGAAATGCCATGAAATCAGGACAAGGCCCCAAGGGATGGTTGTGGGGCCCGGCCATTAAACCCCCAGGGCTCAAGTCAAAGCAAAATGGGTTGGCCGGAGTTGTCGAAGTGTGCAATGCAAGCCGGAAGGGAGAGACAGGGCTGGCAGGGGCAACTTCAGAAATTAGATGGGGCACACTTGGAGGCTCTGCCTCTGTCTACTCCCCTCCCCCACTGTCTAGAGACCAACTATCAAAGTATATTTTAAAGCGCAATATGCAGAGAGGTGATGGAAGTATTTCGTGAAAGTAGCAGCTTTAAAGTTTTACTGTGTTTGTTCAAGTACATTTTTCTGAGCAAACACTGTAAAACGTTAACACTGCCAGTTTCGGGGAAAGGCTTCCCTCACCTTTCTGCCTAACAAAATGCAAGTGCACACATCCAGGGGTGCACCTAGGCTAAAATTTAGACGGGGATAACCCTTCAAATGTTGGGAGAAGCACGAACTACAGAGACGGTGAAAGGGTGGCAAAGTTACTTGTGAAGGGGGATTTAACATGATTACTTGTAATGAGACTATTCTAGTGCAGCTTCAATGTTACAATCCGTTAACTCTCTCCTTTAATTCTGAAACACCCACTTATTGCAGATCCTGAAGGTCCTAGAAAGTGTCAAAATGGCAGATGGTGTGCAATGAAAGACTCAATATCATAGCATAACAGGACATTGCAGAGTGTGGGGCAGTACTCTGGACGGCCTAAGCAACTTCAGTGGCTGGGAGCAACAGGGGAGAAAATGTAATGTTGGTTCTACCAGTCTGCTATACTAGAATCTCTGGTGCACGGACTGGCTGGTGAGACTGTTTGCCTGTCAAATCCAGTGTTACGAGACTGGAAGAGGGCCAGTGCAGCAATAATGCATTTCTATCTGGCAGTATTGGAGCTACTAGCATAGCAGCACCAGCGTAAACCAATGTGGGCCTACACTTATTAAAACTGTCCCATTGTAAGGGTGTATGTGTAATCATTCATAAGCACTCCAATTTTTGCAGTTGAAGTTAGGGTGAGATTACAATATTTGCCCAGGATCACACACTTACGCTAAACAGCGAAGCAGGGATTTTAACCCACACTTTCAATTTGGGCATGGCCACTTTCTTCCATGCTTTACCTAGAACAAATATTTAAGTTTTGGGTGTCAAGACCTACACACATAACAAAATCGTGCTCTAGCTGCTAACTTGTGTGATAATAATAGCGCAAGTTCAGTTCAACGTTATTAGCAGTCGCCATGCTCGCCCTGCTCCTTTACTTAGAAACAAGTGACCTTTAAAATAAAATATGTGACAAAGAGTGCATTTGAAATGCAGAGCCTGTTTATTGGAAAGCCAACCCAAAGTCATGATATCAAACAGCTCACATCATGATATCACATGAGTGTGCCAATGGCGCTATATAATGTAAGCAATAACAAAGAAGTGATGGCTGGAAGGCTTAGAATTAATCTTAAACCTCTGGCAATTGCTCTGGGCAACCCTCCAGACAATCGTTCTTCACCTGCCAAGCAATTATAGAACAGGAAAAGACCATATGCAAATCAGACTTGGTCCAACCCCCAAAGGGGCAGTCCCGTCCAAACTGATAGGTCCCATCCCTTCTGCACAGCACCCCGGGACCCACATTTGAGCATACCTGTCCCACTTGGCATGACAAAGCAACAACAAAGAGGTGATGGCTGGAAGGCTTAGAATTGATATTAAACCACTGGCGTTGCTCTGGGCAACCCTCCAGACCATCGTTTTTCACCTGCCAAGTCATTATAGAACGGGGAAAAACCATATGCAATTCAGGCATGGCCACATCCCCAAAGGGGCAGTGCAGCCCGAACTGCTAGGTCACATCCCTTCTGCACAGCATCCTAGGCTCCACATCTGGGTATACCGGTCCCAAACGGGGAAAGATCATATGCAATTCAGGCTTGGTACCAAACCCCCAAAAGGGCAGTGCAGCCCGAATTGGTAGGTGACATCCCTGCTGCATGAGACCACAAGCATCCCAGGACCCACATCTGGGCATACCTGGCCCCCTCGGGGTGACAAAGCAAAAACAAAGAGGTAATGGTTGAAAGGCTTAGAATGAATCTTAAACCTCTGGCAATTGCTCTGGGCAATCCTCCAGACCATTGTTCTTCACCTGTCAAGCCATTATAATGTAAGTCACTGTGAATATAGTAAAATCCACAGTTCAGTGCTTCCGTTTTACAACCATGTATCGCCCACACTGCTAAGAATTAAGGTGAATGGGAAATTATAATGGACCTGATTCACATAAGTGTTTTTCAACACACCCACTGTCTTCATATCAAACTGAACAAACACCCATTTCCCTCCAAGCTGCAAAACGTAGAGATATATATCTCTCATTGGCTTTGTGCCAAAGGGCAGCAGGGCCCTTTACATGGAGTAGAGAGCAGCATTGTTACACGATCATCTCGGGCATGGGGGGGAGGGTGTGTACAAGGAATAATGCTCTGTGTGGTGCCCAGTGGAGTCCAAATAAAAGCAGTGTTTTGGGAAGGAAAGGAAGAGGGACATACAGTTGGAGGGGGTGCCAGGCAGTGCACTTATTCAGTTTTTTTTTTTAGAATTTGCAGGGAAAGAAAGATACAGGGACTCACCCACAACCACACATTTTTGGTCAGGTGCGAAGACAGTCGAAGTTCCAAGGGCATCATTTTTGCCTCTAAAGGTTTGTAGGTAGACAGGCCACCCATGTTCCAGTGGTCTTTCCCGTTTCAACCAAATCCTACTGTGTAAAAATTGAAATAGACTGAACCTGTAAATAATTCCGACCAGGAAAGCTCAGAGCTGGGAATGTGGAGTGCGTCACATGGCGCCGCCAGCAGACCCTGAGCCCTTTCTCCCGCCACTGGAGTTGAACTAATCTAAGTGCATGCCACCCTAGGTGGGACGTGACAAAACTAAAATAGATGATGAAGTCTTGGAAAAAGTGACACGGACGATCTCTCGCTCTCTTTCTCCCACGCACACTTGCAGTCTGTTCCTGTCTCTCACGGTTTCTTTTCCGCTGTTGCCACTTATTTACTTTGTGTCTCGAGTATGAAAAGGTTGTAAAGGTTACCTTTCTAGAAATCCCTCCTGATATGCTGCCGTTTGAATGACAAACCTTAACAAGGAAAAATCCTTCTCACTATCATACACTCCCGCCTTCGCAGAAAGGCAAATATTGACCAACGAGGAGGCCAGCTGAAAGCCGCCATAGATTAACATGTGTTTTTTAAAAATTTTGAAGACCAGGGGTGACATATAATACATTTGCGGATGGCAATAGTACTCCGCAGACCGTTGCCTGTGCAGTGGTGCAATGCTGAGAAGTGGTGAGCCCATGAATGAGGCTGTGAAGAAGAGTGGGACATGGGGCTGGACTGGAACCAAGAGGCCCTGAAAATAATGTTCAAAGTAGCCCCAAATTACACATTTACCGCAAGCCCAACCCTTTTCCTATCAGAAAATGTGGAAATAAAAAAGTGTACCAAACAAAAGAGGCCCAGGGTGCAGAGGCCTACTGTGAGATCGCCTATAGGGCAGCACACCACTGCCCTGACTTTCAGAGCAATCAATAGTTCATTTTAAGGCTATGTTCATTGTCCGCCAGGCTGCTGCTATTCACATCATCAAGAGGTGTTCACCCCATCCTGCCAGCAGATCACTTCACTAAGCTGCAAATCTATGAATCATTTCAGAAAGGCCAAGCAGAATTATCTTAGCAGGAGGCAGCCAACCTATTTTATTTTTTATTTAGAGTGCACCCTCACCCTCACATATACACAGGTGCTTTATGCAAGTAGGGCATTTATAAAGCACAAATCTAGCAAGGAAGAATCGAAGCTGAGGGTTTGCACAGCTGGGATGGGGAGAAGGAGCAGAAGGCGGGCAGATTTAAGGGGGCACAGTACAAGAATGCCAAGCCAATTCGACATGACAGGCAGCTTGCCTGCTTACAATGCAAAACGTGGACATGGAGACATGCAATGCATAGCAATGTCCGCTCTCAGCCCCCCTGAGACACACACTGTGTTGTGGAAGTTCATCAGGGACGCAGTCTGTGTCCTTTAAACTTTAAAGTATTTTGTTTCTTCCGAAGTCGGGTCAGATGATCAAGCAACTGTCTGTTTTAAACTGTTTTGAATTGTTTTTTTTTTCTCTCTGACAGCCCGGACCATGCGAGATTATATCAGATAGAGGTCCGGGCTATCAGGGAGAAAATAAAAATGCAATTGAAAAGCGCTGCCAGCAGCAGAAGGGCGGGATGCTTACCTGGCTGGTGTCTCTGGTGTCACTGCGTTTGTAGCCTCCTCTCTCAGCTCACTCTGCAAATAAAAAAATGCAGCAGGACACGTGCGTTTCTGGAAAGGTCTTCCAGTAGGGGGTGGTGAGGGGGTGGTTTGAGTCCTGGATTAGGATACATGCTTCAGAGAGAGACTGTCAAGGGAAGTGTCTGCCTGCCTCAAGGCAGGAGCTTGCTTGTTACAGTGCCATCTAGTGGCAGAAAGTATTTTTTTAAATTAATAAATACAGTGTACATGGTACCCAGTAGAAAAATAAATCATCCGTATTTCCTTTAATTGTATGCGTAAAAAGGCACATTACGCATCTTAACTCTAGGGGTGGGCGTGCCTGTAACACTCCCTAATGTGACGTGTAGTGTACCCAAAATCCGTCACGTATCGAGGTCCGTCTGATTGTATTTATTCTGCTGTGAGGGAGCCTTATGACTATCGTGAGTGAGTACATAAAAGAGAGAGTACTAGTAAGATGTCTATATTCCTTCCATCCGAGCGGGGAGGAAGGGTGGGCGCATGTGAATCCAAGCAGATACAATCATCAGAAATGCTATTACCGTAAGTAATGCATGTCTTCTGATGCTTGTTAATCTGCTTAGAATCACATGCTGTGCATGGACTAGCGAGCAGTACCCAGAGTCTTAGTACTGCTTGTCCCACCTGAGAATCAGACCTAGAGTGAGTATCTAGGCAATATTGTTTTGTAAAGGTGTGTACAGAACTCCAGGTTGCCGCTTTGCAAATGGACTCGAGGGGAACATTTGCAATTAATGCTATGGAAGCCCAGTGCCCCGAGTAGAGTGTGTTCTAGGCTTGAAGGGCAGATCTTTCTTGGCAAGAGTGTAGCAGAGTGTGATGCAATTGACACTCCACCTTAAGATGGCGGATTTAGAGACAGGATCCCTCTCTCTAAACGGCTGCCACTGAAACGAAAAACTGGTTTCTCTTTCTTAGTGGTTTAGTTCTTTCCAGGTAGTACATGACTGCCCTGCACACATCTAGAGTGTGTCGGCTTCTTTCCACCACATTAGTGGGCGTTCTTGAAAAAAGTTGGCAGTTCTATAGACTGTTTCACATGGAAGTTGCAAATAAATTGGGCGCAAACCGAGGGTGAGTGCGCAGAACCACCTTATCTCTGTGAATTGTAACAAAAGGGTCTAGAATTGAAAGCCTGTAGTTCAAACTCTCCTTATTGAAGTGACTTCCACTAGGAAGGCGGTTTTGTAAGTAAGAGCTTTGAGACTTGCCTAATGAATAGGCTCAAAAGGAGACCCCATAAGTCTGGTTAATACCACATTTAGGTCCCATCCAGGAGCCGGATTACAAATGGGGGGATGAACTCTCTTAACCCCTTCCATGAAAGCCTTAATAACTGGGATCTTCCACCACAACACCTTCTGCTGGGACGTAGTGTAGGCTGAGAGTGCAGCTAAGTGAACCTTCAGGGAATTAAAAACTAGGCCTGAGTCTAGTAAGTGAGTCGGGTATAACACAATATAGGTAGGTGAGCAATGAATGGGATTGATGCTCTTGGAATTGCACCAGATGACAAAGCGTTTCCATTTATTGGAGTAGCAATGTCTGGTGTTAGGCTTTCTTGCTTCCCTAAGTATGTCCATGCATCTCTGAGGAAGTTGGAGCTGCCCGAACTCTATGACCTCAGGAGCCAGGCCGCTAAGTTCAGAGTTTGCAGGCATGGATGTAGTGTTTCCCCCTTGTCCTGAGATAACATGTTGTATGGGCAAGGAAGTTTCATCGGTGGAGAGAGAGAGACATCTCCATCAGATGGGAGAACCAAGGTTGGCGGGCCCGTATCGGGGCCACCAATATCATGGTGACTGGTTCCTGGTGCATCTTATGCACAAATTTGTTGAGCAGGGAAGTCGGGGGGAAAAGCGTACCATGTTATCCAGAGACTGTTCCCCTTGGATCAGTTCTGAGGGTACTGGGAGGCGTTATCTTGGCATTGTGCGTTCTCTAGAGTTGCGAACAAGTCGATCTCTGTGAACCCCCATTCAGCGAAGATGTTTGAGACAATGGGCCTCATTTCAAGTGTGGCGGAATGGGTTAACGGGTGCCGCAAAAGGATGCGGACCCGTTAACACCATTCCGCCACATTACGAAGTCCCCTCGCAGGACCCGCTCTGCACGTCTGGTTTCACCAGACGTGCAGAGCGGGTCCCGTGAGGTGAAGAGGGAGCTAACAACGGGCCGGTCGTAATCGGCCCGTTGTTAGCTCCCTACCCCATTCCCATTCAGCCCTATGGGGGCTGAAGTGGGAATGGGGAAGGTCCGGGCCCAGGTTCCTAGAGGGAGGAATTACCGGGCCCTCCGAACTCAGAATGGCCCGGTAATTCCCCATTCCGGGAACCCGGACCCGATTTTGGCGGCGGCCATGCCGCCAATAGTGGCATGGCTACCGCCAAAATCGTAATGAGGCCCAATGTCTTTGTGTAGTCGCCATTCATAATCTAAGGGCAGTGGGAAGTCTCTGATAAGCACGTCCGTCAGAAGATTGAGTTCCCCTGGAACGTGTTCAGACAACAGGAACATCTTGTGTTTGAGAGCCCATTTCCAAATGTTCTTGGCCAGTTTGGATAGCCCTGGAGAATGAATGCCCCCTTGCTTGTTCAGGTAGTACATGGCTGTTGTGCTGTCCGTGAGGATCGGCACTGGTTCCCCTGAAACTGTATTTGAAAGGCCTTCATTGCTTTGAACACTGCAAACAGCTCCAATAGGTTTATGTAGTTGGACGCTACTGCTGAGGACCAAACGCTGTGTGCCGTCTGGTGAAGAAGGTGAGCCCTCCACCCCGTAGAAGATGCGTCCGTCGTGAGAGTGGCTTCTATGGCGGGGGTGGTGAAGGTCTTCCCCTTCAAGAGGTTTTCCCTCGACCACCACTGCAGAGAGAAAATGAGGGCTGCGAGACAACCACTAGATCATCCCATTGTCTGCTGGCCTGACACCACTGACTGTTGAGCCCCTCTTGCATGGGACGCATGCGCAAACGTGCGTGAGGAACCAAGTAAATGCAGGACGCCATCATTCCTAACAGTTGCATGGCCTTGCGTACCGTCACCTCTCGACTGGCTACATACTGAGGGATCTGAAACAGCATGTTTTGGACCCTCACGTTGGAGGGGAAGACGAGGCAGTCTTCTGTCCGAATTAGGGCCCCCAGAAACTGCTTGACTTGGCTGGGATCTAGGCTGGACTTCTTCTCGTTTATGGAGAAAATACTAGACTGAATAAGAGGTCTATTGTCTTTTCGGTATTCGACAGGCATGTCCTGTAGGGATCCCCTGTTATGAGCCAGTGTCGAGGTAAGGATAAACTGGGATGGATTGCCTGCGCAGGTGTGCTGCTGCCACTGCCAGCACCTTTGTAAACACCCTTGAGGCTGAGGCAATGTTGAAGGGAAGGATCTTGAATTGGTAATGCTTGTCCTCTATCATGAACCTTAGAGATTTCCTGTGTGCCGGCAACATTTAAATATGAAAGTATGCATCTTTCATGCCCAATGTTGCGTCTGCAGAGGAATTACCTCTTGCAGCGTTACCATACGAAATTTCTGAGGTTTGACAAATTTGTTCGCTGGGCGCAAGTCTAGCACAGGGCATATGGTGAGATCCTTTTTGGGTACAAGGAAGTAAAATGAATAAATACCCTTGTTTACCTGTAGAAGAGGGACGACTTTGATACCTCTTGCAGCAGGATCCTCTGGTGTTCGGCGTCTTGATCTCGGAGGTCTTAATCGAGGCGGTCAGCTGGACTCAATGCAATAACCGTGGGCAACAGTCTTGAGCACCCACTGGTCTGTTGTAATCCCATCCTATGAATGCAGGAATGATGTTACATGCCCCCCCGACTGGGGAAGGATGGGAGGGGATCCGGATCTGAAAGTCATATCTGACTGGAGGCCGGGGAGCCTCTGGGGATGGCATTACAACCCCTTCCTTTCCCATGGCGTTGTCCCCTAGGTGGATAGGGGGTAGAGGAGGCAAACCCCTGTCCTGAGGACCAATTGTTCCCAGAATCATTTTGGTTGTGAGGAGAGCGAGAGTAGGACTGCCCACGAAAGGAGTAGCGAGAACCTCCCCCTTTCTGTTGAACGGGTCTTTGAGTAATTTGGTTCAAAGTTTTCAAAGTCTTGTGTTCTTTTTTTGACGTTTCCAGCACCTCATCAATGGCCTTGCCGAACAGGTTAGAGTCCTCCACCGGCTTGTTGATTAATGACGCCAGAGACTCTGTTTTGAACCCGGAGTTCTTCAACCAGGCGTGATGTTTTAGCAGGGTAGCCTGGGCTAAAGTCCTTCCCGCTGTCTCTGCAGCATCTTAAGTTTTTATGAGAATGTGTGGTTCACCTGCTTACCCTCAGATACAATTGTAAGAAGGCGGGTACGCACAGGTTCAGGGAACTCCTGTAGGCCCTCCTGCAGCAGGTTCCATTGAACATCCGAGTAGCTGGCCAACAGCATAGTGTTTTTGGCTATGCGGGTGGAGTATGCTGCCGCAGTAGTGATTCTCTTTCCCAGAGCGTACAATTTCTTTCATTCTTTGTCAGGCGGCACCTCGCCTGTGGACTAGGGCACACCTGCCCTCTTCCTTGTTGTGGTGACCACCAGAGAATCCGGGGTGGCATGCCCCCTAATGTAAAGTGGGTCAGTAGGGGAAGGGCAAAAAAGCTTTTCCACCCGTGGATAAACAGCCCTGGTTTGTGAGGGTGTTAATAATGAAGGGGTAATGCGCCTTTTGATGGAATTAAGTAATGGGATAGCCTTGCTGGCAGGAGGCTTCTCCTTTAAAATGTCTTAAACAAAATCCAAATCTGGCACTGCCCCCTGCGTGGCAATTTGGAAGTGTTCTGCTGCTTTCTTTAGGATGGCGTTAAACGCCTTCTGGTCATCAACAGGTTATGCTTGACGTAATGGTGGGGACGGGGGCGAGTCCATATATAAGTTGACAGGGTCTGGGGTATGGGTAGGGGACAGCCAAGGTGGGTTGTCTACCGGCTGGTCCCCCCCCCAACCCTGGGTCTGATCAGTGGGAGCATCAGCAGGATCATCAAAGGGATCATTATCCTGTAGGTATGGGTCAATAGGAACTCCTTCTTGATCAGTAAGGTCAAAGACCTCTTCATGAAGTAATTCAGAGGTCCTTTGGAACTTTACTATTGGTGTATAAGGGCTTTGTTCACGAGCCTTTCAGAAAAGTCTACAAACTTTTCCAGCCTGTCCATGCAACCTTTAAACTTCTCTCTGGCCCAAGATGAGGAGCCAGAGGTGTCTAGAGGAGGAAAGGGCTCTTCCTGATGATCCTCTTCCCTAGAACGTCAAGATTTCCCAACCAGAGTTTTAGATAAAGATAGGGGATTCTCAGTGTAATCTTTCCACCCTTCCGGCCGTTTCAATGTGTCTTTCGACGCGTTTATGGACCTATCTTTATGTTTAGCCACCAAAACAATCTTAGCGATACTCTCAGTAATGTTCGGCATAACTGGGAGGTGTTTGGACTGTGTAGGCCGTTGTGCTTCAGATTTTGTCACAACCGGGGCTTTATGCGGCATCGGCGCGCTCTTCTGAGGTGTCTCGACGGCCGCGTGGCATTTGGTGCTGGCGCCCTTACTTTCAGAATGCCCGGACGCAGGTCGCGTGGGGAGGTTTGCCGATCACGCGAATCGGCGGGTGCCGTCAAAGAATCAGATGTACCCGTTGGCGCTTTGGATCGCTCCGACTGAGCCTTCGAGGCGGTACTGGGGGTTGTGTACTTTGTGCCCTGAGTAGCGGGTGTGTCCCTGTTGCTGGGATGTACATTCTCCATAGCAGGACTTGCGTCGTGCCTAGTAGGGCTGGGGACGGACGTTGTGGAGTGCGAGCACTCAGATGTAAGGTCAATGGCTTCCAAACTGAAGCCTTGGCCGTCGCTTATCTCATCACATTCGGCGGCTGCGGCGGTGGGTGAGCTACCCTCGGCCTGCGACATAGCGTAGGCTGCCCATCGTTTCACTCGATGCTCCTTAATCGTCTTAGGACGTAGGAGTTTACAGGACTTACAGACCGCCTTGTCGTGATTGAGGTTAAGACACTTATTGCACCGCTGGTGCTTGTCTTTCCATGGAAATTTTCCCTTACATGAAGGGCAAAATTTAAAGGGTGTCCTATCCATAGCTCAGGAATTTAAAAGCAACGACAAGACCAAAAGGGACAAAGAGAGGGGAGAAGGAAAGACATTCTTGAAAAGAATAGAAACCCCCAGACACCACTCTCGCTACTGTAAGGCAGGCCAGAAGGCCCGGCCATGTGGTCGACAGCGTCGACCGAAGCCCCAGCCGTGGAAGTGTGTTCTTTCGTTGTCTTCGGCTGTGGTTCAGGAAACAATCGTTGAGGAGGAGACAACAGTATAAATATGACCGGAGGTCGGGAAATATAACAATATTGCAATTTGGTAAGAGCTCCGCATAAGGTGATCAGCTAGCTGGGGGGTAAAAAAATAATCTGAGGGGACTTGAGGTGTGAGGAATTTTGGGTACACTACACGTCACGTTAGGGATAGTGTTACAGGCACACCCATGTCGCCGTCCCCTTTAGATCCTCGAAAGACAAGGTGCAATACTCTGCAGTTACCACTAGATGTCGGACTATATGCAGAGCATGTGATTCAAAGCAGATTAACATGCATCAGAACATTTGTTATGGAAAAATCACAAAGGACAAATGAACAGATTTGGCTGTATTTGGGGATTGTATGCTAGATATGCAAACCAAGATGGGGATTCCCAGGAATCAGGGCTACGGGAGTGGATGGGGTGATGGAAGATGCTGGAGGGAGAGTTCTGTCTGAAGCCCAAGTGGTGTCTGATTCATGGAATGATGTATTGTCCTGTTATTTTTTTCTTTTTTCTCAAATAAATAATTTGTATTGAAACAAAGACATACAAATTATGATGAAACACACATGCTCATTTTCATCCACTATGAAACTAAAGATTTACACAATTGTGTATAATTAAGGTATCTTAATTAACATCACATTCGCACATGTATGTATCCCACGCATATAATTTCAAACCTTTACAAAAATTACAAAAATTGCAATGGTTGTTACCCCTTGCGTTGACAGTCAGCATGTATGTGGGTGGTTAGACATAGTTCATCCACACACAGAGGTAGCAGCTCTGCTGTGTTGTCCGTTTAGTGCAATGTCTAGTATGCACAGACAGGCACTTCAGGGAATTCAGAATACACCTTAGCATTGTTAGGTTAAGAAAACAGCATTCTCTAGGAGTGTGACAGGCATTCAATATATGTGACAATGGTACTTTGACTTTGTACAAGAAGGACAGGTCTGGACACAGCTGCTTGCCAGGAGAGCAGATTTGGAGCATCAAGCCACGTAAATACAAAGATAATGTAACAGAGATCTATGCCCAGCATCTTCCTTACTGACAGGCTATGTGTTAAACATGGAGTGCTGGAATTCTCAAATTGATGCTTAATGTTTATTGGTGAATATTGTAAGGTTGGTCCATTAATGTGTTTGAGAGAGCACCTGCAGAGTACAGACTGGGATGTTGAGTTGAACATAACATACCTTAGTTTAAGATCATAGATGCATCAGTTGTACTGTGTCTGAGCCTAATGCACATACATTATGAACATGCACAAATATCAAATTTCAGGGCAGGCCAAGAAACAGTCTACAATAAACTGAATAGATTTTTCAGTCAGCTACATATGTTTTGGGACATTACTTAACTACGCTGTTACAATGTTGGAGTAACATTCACATAGCAACATATGGCCTGGCTTGAAAACTGGGAAATTGTATGGTGTTGGATGCACATCTTCCAATGCAGTCTTGCAGGAGCATAAGTACTGTTCTGAGCATGAGAGTTTTTAATGACTAATCCATTGTACTGGTTGTCTTTACAATCAGGAGGGCAACATAGTCAGAGATAATTTTCTGAGCTGGTGGGTACATGTTCAGCCACAGGTGCTGGACACCCTCAGTATTGCTTGTTTGGGGGTGGGGATGACTCAAAAAGAAATGGAGATGCGGTCAGAGATTTAGGGGACGTCAAGAGAGATAGGGTGTAGTCCGAGAGGCATTCCATCTTTCCCTTGGATGGGGCAAAAGCCATAGGTCCAAAATTCAGCAGTTAGATTGATTGGCAGTCTGAGGAAAACGGATCATGTCTCTTGCTTACGGAGGTCACTTCACTAGTTAATGGTTGAGGACCGTATTAAATTTAAGGTTGCTTGTATGATTAAGTGCCTAAAAGGATTGGCCCCGGATTATCTAAGCAACAAAATGTTACCCTATATTCCAGTGAGGACTCTCAGATCAAACCATCAACTATGGCTAAGTAATCCCTGGTCAACATTTGTTACCAGAGGGGACAGGAAATTTGGAGTCTTTGGACCTAAATTATGGAACAGTATACCACAAAAGATCAGGGAATCCCAGACACTTGCTCAGTTTAGGAAAGATCTGAAACATTTTTTGTTTCAATAATCATCTAAATGTCTGACAACACAAAGTTACAAAGTAACACAATATTGTCGAGTGATTTTATGTATCCCTACTTCAATATTGACAATTCCAACTGCGCCCCCATACGGTTAAGTCTGTCGCGGGAATATTGTAAATACAAAAAATCTAAAATCATAAAGACGTGGAGTTGACTATCACTTGAATTTGAAGAGACATCACAGCTTCTCCGCCTGGAGTATCTCATTTCCTCCTGGTTTTTCCTACTCCGTCTGGGATCCCTGCTAGATGAGAGACATTGTGACATTAGCAGGGTCTGGAGATTGAAAAGCCCACTCTAGTAGTGCTGATACTTTGAACAAAGTTTCCTTAGACAGATGCAATACGTTTCTGAGGAGGAGTAAGATCAAGATCAGGAGCTTCCATCTTGGAGGTAAATCCTTTCACATTCACATTGACGTTTATTTTTAACTCAACACTAGTTATCACTGTATGCAAGATTGGATATGTTTCGGGATGCTATATAATGAGTGAGGGTTGGACGCATACAACAGCTCTGTTGCCTATGGCATTTTGTGTTCCAGGCCTTGACGAACTGCAGGAGATAAAACGATAAGAGCCACTAATTTTGTGTTTTGATAATGGATAATTTTTCCCTTCCACTGCCAGGCATAGACTAGTCACCAGGGATCATTCTAGCCCTAACCATATGGGCTTCATTCTTGAATTTAGCCAGTTTCCTAGAAACCTGCATTTTAGGACTTGATTTAGGGACTGTCGCCTTCATCACAATGTGAGCATCTGGTTGCTGTTTTCACATGTGCTGCCTCGTGCCCAATAGAGATACTTTCTGTCTTCGGGCGATAGCACCCTACTTACATATGAATATTTCCATTTTGGTAGATTTGATATTTTGTCCATGAAGGTAGACCTGAAGGCTTAATACATTCATCGAGAGCATATGCCGCCTTCTGCCGCTGAGCAGCATCATCTTTTTGTGCATGATTTTAGAAGATTTACTGGGCCTTGCTTATTATTCAACGGGTTACCTTGGACCAACCACTGATTCTAAAGGGATCCGCTCTTTCATGTGTACGATCTGGTGCCTCTCCAGAGTTCCTTTTCGGCTGAAGCTTTTCCCACATAAAGTACATTGATACGGTTTCTCACCTGTATGTATATGTTGATGTCTGCTAAGAACTATCTTTTGTCTGAAGCTTTTTCCACATACAGTACACTGATGACGTCTGTCGGGCATATGTGATTTGTGATGTTTCATAAACACATTTACATGATGGAAGCTCTTTCCACATATGGTACAACTATATCGTCTATCCCCTGCAGGCGCTTGTCCCTGTAAACATGGTTTTGGCACTGCAGAAACATTGTTCTCAGTGTCAGTAAATGTATATTGTCCTTCTGTTAATTGTCTTCCCTTTTCAATATGACTGTCATTTAGATGGTCGGTTTGCACACTTTCAGGCAAGGTATGTGGTCCCCAATCCTGCAGTTGGTTTGATGCACATGCGTTCAGGCTTAAGCCCCTCACAGAGCTTTCACATTCACTGTCTATAGCTGGTAGCTGTACAGTTTGTGTTCTTTGATGTAAAATAGGTGTTGAATGACGAAAAGTCTGTTGCTGTAGTGTACATTGCTCTCCGTCCCATTCCGGATCAGCTCTTGACCACATTTGACCTGTGAGATGTGCTCTCCCAAAAGGGTTCTGGACTAGCTTTGCCTTGACTTTTTCTGTAGGAAGTATGAATGGTGAAGAATGATCGTTACATTTGCCCGAAGGTTCAAAGTTTCTTTTTTCGTTCATCCGCCCATCTGTTCAATGACAATAAAAAGTAAATTAGCCTTTTACATGAAAACAAGTTTAAGATGCTAATAATATTTTGGGAAAAAATGTATTGTAATGTTTTTCCATATCATCAAGTAGGGCACTGTGTGGGTCTCCACAAGTACAGAACCTTTTGTATTTGTGGAAATCATGTATATGGACTTTTTATGAGTGAAAAGCTATTTGCACCCGGGAAGGGCACTCAGCCAATCAGGTGGCTGTAAAAGCAGGTGAGAATACACTGTTTACCACCTGCTTTTTCCAGCCACCCAAATCTGTTCCCGGGTGGCATGATATTGAACAAAGAAGTGTGGGGCGCTTCCAGCTCAACCCTGAGTCACCCGTGAAAGGGTCCAGAGAACCCTTTAGGAATTTTTGAGAGACATTTGTAGAACTAAGAAAGAACCATCCTCTTTATGCATTTGAGTTTGCATTTCTTTTCATTTATGTCCTAATTTCAAGTGCTATGCCTTTTGCAAAACTCCACTTGGCTTTGTCACCGTATCTAGGCATAATCCTGGGTTTGAATACGTAGAATTCCTGGCAGAAAGGAAGTATTTGGTCATAATCTGAAAATTCCACACGTCCACACCATACACCCACCCCCAAAGACATCCCAAACCCATTCACCACCCCTCCTTTCTCCATCCCCAATTACCTGCTGGACCGGAGCTTCGTGTTCCAGTCCCAATGCTGCACCCGCCTGCAGCCTCCATGGAAACAGAAACGGGACTATGTCCCTTTTCCTATGGCGGCAGTGCTCTTTTTTACGGGAGATTGGGCTTGTGCAATACGCGGGAGACCATGTTCCGTGAACATTTTTATTAAACAACCCCGGGGTGCGAATAGCTATCACCCACTCAGGGGTGCCTACATGGGCGCTAACGGTCAAAGCCCTCAACGAGCCCTTATCGGCCATGTACGCCCCCAGACACAGGTGATTTCCTGATAGCAACAACTGTAGCAATCACTTAATGTACTGAAAATCTTTAGACTTGAGGACACATGGATTCCATTTCACACTTGTGAGATATAGGTTAGTGGGCAATAATGACCAAGGAACTTTGGGATACGATGTAGGGATGTTGCTACCAGATCATTTTCTCATCATCCCTCTTGCTGGGCACAGTCTGTTAATATCCGTGATGACTCATCCCACAGAGAGACAGGCTCCATGTGCAAACCACATTAAAAAAACAAAACACCCAAAAAATAGCCCTTCCCATAAGGACAGGCCACAATGCAGAATTCCAGAGGCCTGCTGAGAGGTTTCCTAGTGTCTGGCAAAGCAAATTGCATTGCTATTGCAGATGCCTGTTTTAAACATACCAGGATGTGTTGAAGTCAGACACGTTGCATCTGCGACCATTTCCATGTTGTGGTATGACGCAAGGGACTCCGACACGCAAATCCTGCAGGGTTTCCTATGGAATTGGACAACCACATAATGCATTGCATAGATAGAGCGACATGCTTGGACCACACATGCAAAGTATTTAAACTATTTACCAACAGACATTTGTGTGGTGCACTCTCAACACACTGGCTAAAGATGGCAGAGCACAGGCGAATTAGTAAGCCACAACATGGCTTTGTCCTCTTTGTCATTACCAGCACAGAGTACGCATAAGTAAATAAACGTAAGCGACTGTATTAGAAGAAGCACTCCTGCTCATCTATTGCCAGTGCCTGCGCCTTCTGGGATTGTTCCTGTGATAAGTGCACCTTGAGATCTCCTCCTGCGACTTCCCATTCTACCCCTGCCTTACCGTGTGGCTGCTTGTCCCTCAGCCCTGCAAAATCATCTACCAAACAAACCAGTTCCCACAAACCAGGTTTCCCCAAAAGGAGTCACCTTTAATTAGTATGTAAACTGTGCATGTCAAGCACAAAGTGAATTAGACCCACTTTAATGCCGCATAGAAAGCAATAATAACGTTAAACAGGGTTAACAAAAAAAAGCCATTAGACATAATTAGGAGTAAGCACAAGGAGGCAGAATTTGCCACATTGGGCAGGAGGCAAGTGGTATTACCAATAACGACCACCAGGCATGGTTAGCAGTACTGATGAGATTTGTATTTTTTTTATTTTTTATTTTTATTTTTAAAAAATTCACATCATAGAAACATATCTACAATAACATAACATCATGCAATACTTATAACAAAACCAACAAAACTATATCCATCAGAAAAAAAAACCTCCCCCAAGGAGTCACAATATAAGCAATAAACAGGTCTAATACAATAAAAGAAATTTGCCCCAAATCTTATTAAATAACGCATCCTTCTTTTCTCTCCGATACAGCACTCTCTCCATATCAGCTAGAGAATGCATCTCTGCCATCCATTCCTCAATAGTAACAGGGGTAGATGTTTTCCATCGTCTCAAAATTAGTTTCTTCCCCACCATTGCCCCACAAAAGATCAATTTCTTATGAGAAGTAGTCAGGTCGTCCAACAAATCCCCACTACCCAGTACTATGGTCTTAAAATCCATATGAACCTTCTCTCCAAGAATCTTTTCACAGATCTGGTCAAATTCGAACCACAGACCCCTCACCCTTGAGCATTCCCACAGCATATGCTTGAAGGTGCCCACCTCGTGTAAGCATGCCCAACATTCAGAATTGTCACACATACCCCTCTTCATCATTCTCTCAGGCGTCCAGTATGTCCTATTCAAGATCTTTATTTGACGCGACCTGTCTGAAAGACTCAAAGAACACAGCTTCACATTCTCACAAATACACATCCAATCATCCTCCGTAATATCTTCACCAATTCTCTGATTCCAATCCAATCTTAAATCATCATTAGCCCGATAATTGGACACAACCAATCTATAAACATAACTAACTAGGCCACATCCACTCACCCCTGGCTCCCAACCAAGCATGTCTGTATTGATTTTCCATATCCACAACCCCCACCGCCCTCCTGATCGTCTGATAATCTGCCAGGCGAAAAGTAGGAACGTCAAACTTCAACTGTATCTCCCTAGCCATCAACCAATTCAAGCCATTGAACAGATCCCCAATCCACCGCACCCCAGCCAGGTACCACTCCTGTCAGAACAAAATGTTCCCCTCATGTGTAATACTTGGATTCAGCCAAATGGAAGCATTCGGATCTTTCAACGCATTGAAACCCAAACACTCACACAATGACACCAATTTGAAATTAGTCCATTTACATTCACAAAATCAGCAACATTGGGCAAAATCCAAACCCCCAAGTACAGTAGTTTATCAGCACACCACTTAAAGCCCAACCTGGTAATAAATTGTTTGTCACACAGCGACACCAATGGTATAACCTCCGATTTTGCCCAGTTGATCTTGTATCCAGAGCACTGGTGAAAGGCCTCGAGAATGTCCATAAGAACCGGCACTGACTCTCCAAGGTACTTGAGGACCAATAATAAGTCGTCTGCGTATAACCACATTTTTTGCTGCATTCCACAACATTGTATGCCCTGTAAACCCTCCTCATTTCTCAAAGTTATAGCCAAAGGTTCAATACTAAGTACAAATAATAAAGGTGACAATGGGCATCCTTGTCTTGTGCCGCGTTCTAATTCAAAAGGTTTAGATCTCAGACCATTAGTTTTAACATCAGCAGTAGGCCTGGTATACAGCAGTTTAATCCAAGAACAGAACTGAATCCCAAAACCCATCTTATCCAATACTTTAAACATGAATTGCCAATCAACTCTATCGAATGCCTTCTCCGCATCAAGTGACAGGACAGCCGAGTCTTCCGACAACTCTGACGCTTTCGCGATAGTACAAAGCAGTGTCCGCATGTTACCGGACGTCATTCTACCTTTAACAAAACCAGACTGATTCTGATCCATCAATTTAGGCAAAAAAATTTCTATTCGCAGAGCTAGAATCTTAGTGAGAATCTTATTGTCCACATTAATCAAACTAATCGGTCTGTAACTGGACGCCAGTGATTCATCCCTGTTTTTCTTTAAAAAGACAGAAATAGTAGCATGTCTAGTAGTGTCAGGAAGTATACCCCTAGCCTTGGAGGTCTTATACATGTCCGACAACAGAGTCAACACAGAATTAGGCAACCACCTATAGAATTCCACCGGCAGTCCATCTGGCCCCGGAGACCTACCAACATTCAATTTCGAAATTTCCTTCTTAACCTCATCCACTGTGATATCTCCCTCTAGTAAAGCAGCCTCCTCCTCTGAAATATCTGGTACTTGAATACCCTCCAAAAAGTCTCCATCCGCTGCGTCAATATCAGTTTCATTCTTATACAATTCCTCATAAAACTGTCTGAATACATCATTTATACCTTCCGGAGTGAAAGTGACCTGGCCATTAGAGTCTGTAATAGACATGATCGAGCACTCAGACTCCCTCAACCTCAATCTGTACGCTAACCAGCAATCACATTTCTCCTCATGTTCAAAATAAGTGCATTCTTGATGAAAATACCTCTTATACACCCTATTAGACATTAGCTCTCTCAACTCTTTTTTCAACCTGTTTAACTCGGGAAGCAAGTCCACTCTCGTAGGATCCACCATCAGAACCCGTGACAAATCCCTAATCTTTAATTCCAGTACATTCTGTGTATTGTCCCATTTTCTCTTCAAGCCACTCGCCAGACTAATAAACATACCTCAAACCGTGCACTTGAATGCCTCCCATATCATATCAGATCCTACTTCACCAGTACAATTCTCCTCAACAAAATAGTCAATTTCAGTTGCAATTTTGTCCATCTCCTCTAGATTGTCCAACAATATAGTATTTAGTCTCCAAGATTTTGATATGCACATAGTGTAACTCCACTTCAAATCCACTGAAACATGTGCATGGCCTGTCAGCACAATATTACCCAAAGCACTCCTTTTATAGTTTTGCAACATGTCTCCTGCCATCAAAACCATGTCAATTCTTGAATACGTAGCATGAGCACCGAAATAAAAAGTATATTCTCTCACTGAAGGATTATCAATCCTCTAACAGTCCTTCAGATTATGTTCCTCCAGCAGATCCTGAAAAGCCAGAGATTGCATGTCCATCCTCCTGCAATGTCTGGTACTACTCCTATCCATAGCAGAGTCAATAACTGAATTGAAATCCCCCCCCAAGATTATGTTACTGGACTTAAGGTCTTGAATTGCTTGAGCCACCTTCCTGAAAAAGGTACCATCATCTGACGTTGGAGCATAAACATTACAAAGGTCACTTCTTTGCGCTGAATATTCGTTAAAAATGCAACCATTCTACCTTCCTTGTCACATATTTCTTTGACAACCTTGATCAGTGCATGTTTCCTAATAAGAATAACCACACCCCTGGACCATGACTCAAAAGCCCTCCTTACCCAACCTTTCCTCAAACCATTCAAATCACCTTTCAAAAGGTGTGTCTCCTGGAGAAAATACACGTCTCCTTTTAAGTCATTCAGATAAGCCAAAACTTGCTGTCTTTTCTGAACATTGTTCAGACCATTCACATTCCACGAGACAACTCGCATTTGATCCCCCATTTTCAAACACAGCTTATCCACCCCCACCCAAATCGAAAGGGTCCCCTCCACAGACCCTCAAATGTATTTGTGACCCCAACAGAAAACCCCAACCACCCCCTTCTGAAACAGATGCAAAACATCAAGAGCAGAGTATAAGAAAAAATTCTAAAACACATTCCAAGAAGTCCAACACCCTGGACTCCTCTCCTAAATAACCTGAACTCCCCAATGAATCCCCCATAGCCCAAAAAAAAGGGCGACCATAAAATTAACTCAGTTAAAAGAACATCAATAAACTCAATAACCACTGCAACTATATCACCGTAAATTCACAACAGTTCTGCTGCCACATTCCAACCTATACAGAAACGCAGACTGGCTCCCCACAAGGCCTGCTAAGTATATTAAATACAAATTCAAAAACCACACAACTAGAAGTTAGCACATACAATAAGCAAGTTGTTCCCCCATAACTGTATTCCCGGCATAAATTCAAGACTGCCTCATCCACCCCAGAATTCCACACACCACAACAAACAGAGAAATGACGTGACATTAAGAATTAAAAAACCCAGAAGCACGGAGCAAAGAAACAGCCCCTAGAAGTCAATCACCTAAATGAAGCTCAACGTTGTTGCAGCCTCCACAAGATAAGCAATGTAAATCAACATAAGCTACCAACACAAACAAAACGAAAATTACATACACAAAGAAATTACCATATATGCATCAGATATATTCACCAATTACTGACGAGGTTGCTGATGAAACAAGGCAATCAAACTGATGCATCACATAGATGTAGATAGCCATCCCCATTCCATCCCAACATTGCAATTTGAAATATCAGTCAATGCTGTCATAAAACAAGAAGCACATCACACATTAAAAGCCCCAATAGTAGCACAACGAAATGCCTGGAACCTGACCAAGGAGACGGGTATAGGTATTCCAAAACATTTCATTTCGGGTGGGGAGTGAAATCCTAGTGAACATTTTCAAGCGCACATATAATTATAGTCCAACTGCATTACATTTCGCCACAAATACAAAAGGTGTCTGCATGAAGTTACTGAACGAGGCTGGGTCCCCCACACAGCCCTTTCACAACACCCTCCCTCCAAACACACCACGCATCCACCTCTACTCCAGGGTCCATATATACACTCCAATCAAAAGCAAAGTATCAGGGAGCTGGAAGGGGCGTGCAAACAGGGCAGGTGAAACCAACACTATCCAAGCGAGAGGAAGATCTAATCACAAAAGGCATGGAAGCGCCCCATTCCAGCTACCACCACTCAACTCTCCCAAAATACCAAGGAGCAGAGAGATGGGGAACAAAAGCACACAGAATATCTACATTTGTAATATGCAGGAGTCAACCGCTAATTAGTATTAGATGAGAGAAGTTTGCATTGAATCCCCCTCAAGACCGGCCTGCACAGCACCCCAGAATGTTTCACAATGTACAGCTTCACAAAAGTATCAATACCATCTAGCTAATAAATGGAGTGATTCATTCTTAAGACAAAGTTTTGACAGCATACCTTTTCCCCAGACAGAACTCATTGAAACAGTACATGATGCGGTTGCCAATGCCCAATACATATGAGTCGGACAGCTGTCAGCTGGGACACAGTGAACATGCCGCAATCATGTAATAGCCAACATTTGTAACATAGGTCAGCATCTAAAACAAGAGTATGAGGGATAATCCTTCACCGCATTGCGACTCCAGGTACCATTTGGTTCGCCAATAGTCTGAGCACCCACCTGGTAAAGGAACAGATGGAGCCTAAGATAATGTTAAGAGGCTACAATGCATAGCTTGGGAGGCCAAAAAGAGGAAACAGCAGGACACCTTGCAAGCATCCGAAAACATGCATAAACAAAACAGGGCAGTGTGTCCATCCCAGCAGGCCTATGGGAATCTCGAGAGATGACATACAAGGCAGTGAACGCGATCAGACCTGATAATTGACACGAAACGTGAATAAAATGCCCCTGTATACTGTTTTGACATTTGAGCTATAAACCACTTAAATGAGCACTCCAACACCAGTTTTGGCCAGTATGCAGCCACCGTAGCACCCTCTGTACTGTTGACATCAATTAGGTATGCACCACCAGACCATGTAACTTTACACATAAAACTAAGGTGTCTTTGACTAATGGTGTCCCTCTCCCTTTACCTCCCTGGGCAGGCTTATCCTTCTGAAGATGTGTCTGTACATGATGGAAATCCATCAATTCCATTAATTGGACCTCCATTCGCACATTGGCTGTAGAAAGAGGGGTCGGGAGAGGCAGCAGAGTGGGACTGGGCTCCCCAGATTAGGAATAGCCTCTCCTGTGTGAACAGCACATAACGGCCTCCTGAATGACCAACAAAATTCTATGTTGCACAGATAGATGTAGCAAAGGGGATCACTGGAAAATTAGCCCCTACAACTGGAGAGCACATTCAATCTCTTGGAACACAAACATGTAAATGATTTGATTATGCAGTGCTCAGAATAGGTAGTAGCTCAGAATATGCCACAATTCAGTATGCCATTAATTGGTGCATCCAACTGAAGATAATGGTGGTTCTTTATAATACCAGGGTGCCCTTGTTAAAGATAAAACACAAAGAGGCTGATGAGAGATCACTCACGAAATGCCAATGATACCAGCCAGACGTTAAAGGTTTTATACTTTGGGGGTTGGCTGGTAGTGCAACGGCTTCTCCCCACATCCCTGCACATATTCTAAACCCAGAAATATGTAAAAAAAAGAAAAATAAAAAATAAAAAAAAACACCTCCACCATAAAGCACTGTCTCGGAACCCAAACTTATTCAAGCACAAAGTATCTTCTGATAGCGTGCTGCAGGGCAGCCATCCGTAGGTAGCATTGAGGCGATGATATAGCCTAGCATGCGACCCAGCTACCCCGGCCTCCACTGTGTCCAGGGTTGTGGTTAGCCCGGGGTGGGGCCCACACTGATGTTATTCCTTCTCTGTCGGCTGCTCGTCCTTAAACAGGACTGTGAACTTGTGCCTTGCTTTCGGGAGATGAAAGTTAAAAAGTTGGGATGGAGGGAGGGGTTAAAGAAGGAGTACCCGCCCATCCACCTCACAAGCTCATCGTGCCGCAGACGCCCTGGTGGAGGGTAGCCAGTATTTAAGGCTCCCATTTCCATGCGACACAGAAAGGACTACAGACCTGCGTTGGCGTAAGGGTCTATCCATCCACTGACTGCAAACTGTGAACCCCGCACACTGAAGGAGACGCGGAGCGGGTCGAGGCATCAAATGGACATGCCCTAATGCTCCTCCGAACGGGGGCCCCAATCCAAGGAAGGCAGATACACATATATATGCCAACAGTTCGGCAGCCGTTCATAACGCTCATCATGCGTTGCAGCTTCCGATTTCATCGGACGTCCACTGCGTGCAGGTCTTGCAAACCAAATGCAGCCTCCGCAATGCTTCCGGGTCTGTCACTCGGTCACATGACTCATTCAGCCTCCTAGGTTCACTTTTCGAATCTCCAAGGTTCACGCCAGGGAGAGTGAGTTTTCTTTTGAAATAATTTGTTTAACTGATATTCTAATCGGCGCTTTAAAGCCTCGGTAGGGTCAGCAGTGCCTTTCTCACCATCAGGGAGAACCAAAGTTAGCCAGTTAGCCCTATTAAAAAAAGGCTTTCACCCCCAGATTTCTTGCCAATTCCTTTGGTTCTCTAAACGACTTCCTAACATCCTTTTACCTTTTCCGATAATCTGGATACAAGAACATTCTCTGTTTTCTGTAGTATATTATTTCAATGGATCTGGCTGCACGTAGAACATCTTCCTTGTTCCGGGTGCACATAAAAGAGATTAGGATCTGTCTTGGTTTAAGGCCCATACTCTTGCCGATTCTATAAGTGTTATCAATGTCCATCAAGGTTACTTTTTCACATTTGACAGAGTTTTTCAATACCTCCAACACTTTTTGGCCCTCATCCTCCTCTAGTCCAACAATCCATATGTTTTTGCTTCTTATCTTCAAATCAAGCTCCATAGTTTTGGCCTTTTCCTTGAAGTCATCTTTCAGGTTCTTGTATGCTCTGAAGCTCCCAGAAATCTCATATGTCATGGAGGCAGTACCATTTTCCAAAACAGAAACAGTATAAATGATACGCTTGCCCACTGTGTCTTTTCCCCCTCCTGGTTAAGGGGAACCATAAATTTTCGAGGAAGGGTTTGCTGACCACTTACTGGTGGCAGCTGAAACTACAGAGTCCAGGAATAGATGCAATCTGAGGCATTTAGAGGCCGAGTCAGGTACCCCATATTTATTCTCTAGCTTGTCCCGCTTTGCTGGTGTAGAGATTGGGTTTTTCATGAGAGGTAGGCCTTTTTCCCAAACATCGCCCAGCAGAGGAATGGATGGATGTGACGGTCTTCCTGAATGACTCAGGTCTCTGGTAAAGAAATCCCTCCTTTTTCTTTTCCTGAAGCACCAATTTGAAGAGGGTAGATGCCCTTGAAAGGATAGAGTGGAAGGAACCCACCTCACTCATCAGGAGGCGATGCCTGAGGGGGTGAGGGGAAATCATTGGCACCCAGTGGTTCTCCATCCGGTAGTACAAAGTCATCAAACTCATCTGTCTCTGTAGTGCCTGTATCCATGTCTGTTCCAGTGTCTGTATGTAGTGGGTCCACCACTGGTACAGCTTGAGTGGGGGTGGCGTTGGCCGCCTCAGTGTTGGAGGGCGCTTTGGATCCACATGGTCAGGCCTGTGCCGTGGTCATTGCGGGCTGTCCCTGGGGGTGCCCTCCGCTGGTGCCATCGGAGACGGTACCTGCTGTTGTAATTCTGACACTACATTGTGTAGTGACATCAGAATATCCAGAGACATGTCTCTAGAGCACTGTTAAGGGACCACAGGGGCTGGCACTGATGGAGGGCTAGCACACCTTGCTGGCACTGACGGAGGGCTAGTGCGCCTTGCCGGGATTGAAGCCCGGTCTTGTTACACAAGGGGGTTCCTCCTCACCCATCGTGTTGTACAATCCCTGGTCCGAGTAGTAGCCTTCCTGCAAAGACTCTTCATCCAAACTGGACTAGATCGCTTTGACAGGATCCCTTGCTACCTCCTTTTGATGCTGAGATTGCTGTGGTTGTTGATGGAGTCCTGGTCGTGGCCATCGTAGATGGGGGTCTCGCAGACGGGGGTCTCTACTTGTGAGGCGCTGACAGTGTGACCGCTGGTGCAGCCTGGGACGTAGACGTCGACGAGGCTCTCAGAGAACCCTCCTTGAGAGCATGTTTCCTTAGTCTATCCTTCGAGGAAGGGCCATGTTTAGATGACATACCACCCACCGTCAGGCTCACCGTGGACGGTGAAGGGGAAGGGGAGCGCACATGCTCTGAACTGGGACCTGCAGCAGCAGCTGCCGTGTCGGATCAGCAGCATGGCGCCTAGCCATTCTGTGGCCATCCTGTGAAGGAACATCCCCTGCGGATCTCGACCTCTTCCCCAAGGTAGAACACTCCATAGGTCATTCCGGACCTGCATGCGGCCTCTGCATGCCCGAGGCTGCACCTGGAGCCATTTCTGACTTCCTTCAGCCTTGCCACCAACCTGCGGTAACGGTCCCGCTTCGTCTTGGCGGGGAAACCTTGGCAGATCTCGCATCTGTCCTCGCCATGGTCAGCATGCAGACAATACAGGCACCTTTTGTGCCGGTCTTCGACATAGATGTTCCTCAAGCCACAGCTGGTGCAGAGCTTAAACAGGCTGCCTTTGCCTTCTTCCAACATGGTGAGGCGCAAAGAGGCCTCAACTAGGACTTCCAAACTGGAAAAACAAAGATCTGACAATGTCACGGTCGATCTTCACCGGCAACAGATATCCGTTGCTGGCACTGACCAATGATCCTCGGACGAGAGAGATTTGGACAAAAATAGGACAATTTACCTGATGAAAAAACACACAAATAGGAAAATAGCTCAAAGAGCAACTCAAGAGGACTCCCAGCACTGAAGTGTGCAGTACAAATCTGAAGATGGCCACCGTAAGTGGAGCTTAGGGAGACGGTCGTCATTGGATGGGTGCAGTATGACCCAGACTTCAGTGATTGGTTAATGGGAGAAAGGCAGTTTTCAAGCTTGTAAATGAAGACTTCTTTCTTTTTTTTCGAGGATTCCCGGTCTGGCGACGGGGAATGTTCATGAGAATGTGGATCTATGCGAGACCCCATGCTGAAGAATTTTTAGTTACTACTTGCTACAGAATGTAAAAAACACACTTATTTAATGAAGTATGCGCTACTGTTTGGGTTTCTTTCCTTTTAATATTGGGTTGGTTTGGGTCACAGCAACTCCCTTACCACTTTCCTAGCACATTACAGTGTGCAGAGGCCCGGTTTGTGTGAAGAGCTCTGCATATTCTATTTTGCAAGGTTCATCTTGGAAATATGAAGTCACACCTTGTGTATTCTTGGGCAGCAATAAGTCTCGTGGCCTGGTGGCTTGGGGGGTTTGGGAGGAGGGGCTAGTGCGGCCAGTGCAGCGATGCTGGAGAGCCTTCGACAAGCTGTTGAGTCATGAGCATAAGTACATGTTTTACAGTGCTGTATACATCAGAGAGCTGGGGGTGTCATACATGCTAACCATCCCTATTTAGGTGGATTGACTGCCAATTTGTGCTTTCACTCTCCTTTTTCCCTCCTAAAAATCACTCATTCCAATGCAAGTCAATGGGCACATTCGGTTCTCCCTGCTTCCCTCACAAAATCTAAAAACAATTTGTGTGTCCTCCGAAAAAAAGAACATTCATGTACATTACATATTGCTGTGCTTAAAGTCACTTGTATGATATGATTGATTCTTTAATGAAGGAAGATGACACGCGAACCTTGACCTAGCCCATATTTCAGCCATCTTCTAAGTGCAGGATCAAAGCTACGAACTGAGACATCTACCGTGTGCAGCAAGCTCTTGTTTTGAAATGTCCAATTGCAACCTTGCTAGGTCGATTTTACAGTTGCCCTGGGATGATGGGGTGTGGCTTGGGAGTGCGGGGTGAGGGATCATAGGGTGGTTTGTTCTGTGTTTATGACAAATCCTTGTACAATACATATACTGAACTTGATGATCCAACGTGACCCATTCCATTCCAACCTGCAGGCTTTTATCTAGTCCTAATTTTGGTTTCCATTCTGTGACTTGTAATTCTGGTTTTATTCTGATGGTGCTGTAATGTCGAGGTAACCTGAAGTTGTAAGAAAACCCAGCCTAACATTGTGTGTAGTGTTGCTGTGCATTTGTTAGATATGCGCTTGGCTCCCAGTCAAGGAAAGGATCAACTTCAAAATCCTCACCCTTACAAACAAATGCATCAATCTCTACGCCCCATCCTACCTATCAGAAACAATATCCAAAAACATCTCTGCCCACCCCACAAGAAGCCACCTTGCTAAACAACTCTGCGTACCCTCCATAAAAAGAGCCAACGCCGGCGGCATTGGTTTCTCCCACATAGCAACGAAACTCTGGAATGCGCTCCCCAACGCACTAAGGGCGAACCATCCTTGCTCGCCTTTGCAAATCCCTCAAAACCACACTATTCATATAACCCTCACTACACCAGAGCACCCAACCCCACTCTGCCCTGCAAACCCACTAGCTGCAACTTATTTGGTATCTGCTTTTTTTTCCATGTTCTATGTAACCCCAAGATGAACCGTAAATGCACATATATACTGCCTGCTTTGTACTATGTAACTCCAAGATGAACCGTAAATGCAAATTGTAGTATTCTAATGAGTGTATCTCGTGAAATCTCGTGGCTCTTTTAGCTCGCGGCTTCCAGTCTGGGTGTGTTGAGAGAATGTTGAGAACGATGACGTGAGTGGAGGTTGACGGTTGAGAAGGGATGTCGAGTGAGGGTGGAGATTGCAGTGCGGGGCGCCGGTTATATTTACAAAGACTTATGTATGCGAGTAAATAAAGAGCGAGTTCATACCTCTTATCGTGTAGTTGCATACTTCAAATGGCGACGAGGATGCCGGCGCCTTGAGAGCCCACAGGTCGATAGAAGAGAGAGCAGCAACAGCAGCTGATTTGAGTCGAGGTGCTGACGTTACCAGCACATTTCAAGAAATAACGGAGAGCGGATGCTCCGAGCCGCTGCACCACGCTGTGCAGGCTTGTGCTGAAAGGGAGAGTGGACACTCCGAACTAACGCATTGGCATTGCGTTAGTTTGTGAAGACAGTTCGGGTCCACAGCGGGGCCAAAGCGAGGAGCGGGTGCTCCAAACTGACGTTCTCAACGTTGGTTTGTGTTGAGCTGTGCCCCACCCTAATATGACAAGCTGCGTGTCCTTGCATGATTGGCACATTAGAAGAAAGGACCCGCAAGAATCCAAGTCACGTGATCTGCCTGACATCCAGGCAGAATGAGGAGTAGACGGTGATCCACTCCTCCTTCTCACAGTACTTGGAGGAAAGTACTGTAGGCAAATAAATTGACAAAGAGACCAATTTTTTTTTAGTAATTCTAAGAGTGTATACAGGAAACATTCACATCACAATAAGATTAAAGAGTTAAATACTGCAGGATGATGCAAGGCATCAGCATACAACCACCGGCAAGTTTCCTTCCAACTCCTGGTCAACCAGTGGTCCTGTGGTCAGAATGGAAAGAATTCTGGTTAAATTATATTCAAGCTGTAGAACAGGAGGAACTCCCATCCCGAAAAAAGAAGTTACTACTGCTACACTCATTGGGGTTGGAAGGACAAAGGAAGTTCAGAGAATTGCCAGAATTGACCGTGGATGAAGCTGGTGACGCTGATGAACATGATAGAGCTATTAGGCAATTGGACAAGTATTATGCTCCAGAAACCAATGTGGCCATAAACAGGTACAAGTTCTATACTAGGGTACAGAAGGAACATGAGAGCATTGAAGAATATGTTTCCGCATTGAGAGTACTATAACGGACATGCCAATTTGGCATTGGCATCACCTTGGATGAGTTGAGCAGAGACCAGATCATTATCCACTTGAAAGATAACATAATTCAGGACAGATTGTGGATGGTGGGCAATCCGTCCCTACCGGAAACCATAGCGATAGCAAAGCGAGTGGAACACACTCAATTGTGTTCGAAGGAGATGAGAAGCAAGAAAGAAGAAGCTGTACAAAGCATGCAAAAACATAGCCAGAGCAGCAAGGAGATGCAAGAGAAGGAAACAGAAGATCAAGCTCAGGTTAATGTAATTCGACCTAAAGACAGAAGTGGGACAAATGTTAAGAACAAAGAGAAAGTTGAAGTCAATGCAGGACGAAATAACAGAATAAAGAATTTTGAGCATAGAGGGAATTCATATAGAGGGAAGAATTGGGCGAAGAATGAACCCAGGGCTCAAAATGATCAGAGGGTTCAGTATAACCAACAGCGGGAAGGAGACAGATGTTATAATTGTGGCAGAACTGGTCATTATGCCTATACAAGACAATGTCCCGCATTGGGACAAAAATGTGGAAACTGTGGTATAAGAGGTCATTTCGCAGTCACGTGTAGAAGGAGGAAGAAAGTCTCTGCGATTATGGAAGAAGAAGAGGAATCAGATGAAGAAAGGGTGTTCCTGATACGAGAACCACCTGATGGAGAATTTAAATGCCCGAGTTGTGATGTATTCTTGGACAACTGGAAACTGAAGGTGAAAGTGGATAGTTGTTCGCCATGGACAATTATCACCAAGAAAACATGGAAGAATTTAGTAACACGTGGCTTCAAGACTAAGATGGAAGCATCAGACATACTAAATCCTGGTGGGTTTGAGGGATCCAAAATCAAGATGATTGGATGGTTCTCGAGTATTGTTCAATTCAAAGACAGATGGTCTCAAGTAAAAGTATACATAGCAGAAAAAGGAGTAGACGTTTTGGGTTGGAGAGATCAAGCTGGACTGAGAATCAGGTTGGATCCATGTATTGAAGAGCAGATCTTGGTTGTCAACAAGAGTCAAGCACGTGAAAGTAAGGAAGTCATGGAAAAAGAACAAGGCAAAGCAGTTAAATCGGGCTTGTTAAAAGATTGTTCACACAGAATTTGCCTCAAGAAGGGAGCAACACCTGTTATGCACACGAAATCCAGGCCTATTCCGTTTGCTATTGCTGAAAAGGTTGAGCAGGAATTGACTTTATTAGAATATGAAGGAGTTATAGAGAAAATTGAGTCATCCGAACGGGTGAGCCCCATTGTGGTTGCATTGAAGAAAAATGGCAAACCTAGGATTTGCGTGGATTTGAGAGACGTCAACAAGAACATTATAACAGATGTTTTTCCACTTCCTATCATATCTGAAATGTTGAATCGTATTGATAAGGCTGATGTGTTTTCTACATTAGACCTATCGAGCGTTTATCATCAGATATCTTTGACAGAGGATTGTAGAGATATTACAGCATTTATTACACCACATGGGTTGTATCGATACAAACGTATGCCGTTTGGACTGGCGTCTGCTGCAGCAGTATTTCAGAGAATTATGACGCATGTGTTGAAGGGTTTGAGTGGAACGCTTGTATATCAAGATGATATAATAGTATTCGGCAAGGGATCTGTGGAGCATGATGGGAGATTGAAGCTAGAAGAAGTTGGATTGAAAATTGAAAAAAGTAAATGCAAATTTGAAGTAGAGGAGGTAGAGTATTTAGGACATGCAGTGAATGGTAAGGGTTATAAATCCAAAAGAGATGCCTTGAAAGCTATCAAGGAGACACCTGAACCTAAAAACAAGGACGAATTAAGGTCGTTTTTGGGGTTGTGTGAATATTACAACAGGTTTGTAAGGAATTTTGCAAGTACAACAGAACCATTGAGAAAATTCTTAAAAAAGGATGCAAAATTTGCTTGGAGTGATGAATGTGGTGAGGCAGTTGGAAGTATAAAAGAAGGAATTTGTAACTCTGTAGAATTGGGAGGATTTGTTTATGAGAGGCTGACCAATATCACAGTGGATGCTAGTGGCAATGGTTTAGGAGCAGTGTTAACACAGATAGATGAGGATGCTAATCAGAAAACAATCAGTCATGCTTCAAGGGCTATTTCAGAAACAGAAGGTAGATATTCCGTAATCGAGAAGGAATTGTTGGCTTGTTCATGGGCAGTGAATTATTTCAGAAAATATTTGTGGGGAAACAAATTTATAATTCAAACTGACCACAAACCTTTGATAGAAGTTCTCACTGTGAGAGGGATGTGTAAAGCTTCACCGAGATTAGCTAGACTCAGTTTAAAACTACAAGATTACAATTTTTCTGTGAAATATGTGCCAGGGAAAAGGAATATCATTGCCGATTATTTATCTAGATTGCCATTGAAGAGTGATGAAGCAAGTGCAGATTCAGATGAGGAAATAGTGGCGGTAATTTTTGAGGTCACCTCCAAGGAGATGTGGATGGAGGAATTGGCTAAAGATGATGAGTTGCAAGAGATAAGAAGGTACACTGAGTCTGGTTGGTCTGAAAAAAGGGTTATCAGCGAAGGTTGTAGGAGATATTGGGAGGTTAAGGATGAATTGTCCATGGAGGATGGATTCTTAGTGAGAGGAGATAAATTAATTCCCCCACACAAGTTTTGGAGTGAGCTCATTGAGAAGGCGCACCAAGGCCATCCTGGCATCACAGACACTAAGAATAATGTGCGTTTGAAATACTGGTGGCCAGGCATGGATATTATGATTGAGAGATTTATCAGGAATTGTTGGCCATGTCAGAACAGTGATAAGAGTTGTAGGATTGTCAAGTCCAAGCCAATTAACATTGACAAAGGTGATGCACCATGGGAGATGCTAGGAATTGATATTATCGGACCATATTTGAGGTTAGTTGGAGAGAAAAAGTTCCTGATAGTTTTAGTGGATTATTACTCAGGTTGGGTAGAAGCGGTGAAGAAAATTGATATAGGTGAGATAGTAAAATTCTTAATGCAGATATGCAGAAGGGAAGGATTTCCTAAAATAATAAGTGATAATGGAGTTCAGTTCAGAAGTAGTGAAATGAAAGAATTTGCCAAGAAGACGGGAATTGAATGGAGGTTTTTGTCATTATACCACCCACAAACCAATGAGTTGGTGGAGAGATACAACCGTGTAATTGTAGAAGCAGTGGAATTGGCGTTGAGTAACAATATACCGGTTGATGAAGTTCTTAAGGAGAGGATATGGAGTACTAGGATGTCAGTTAAAAGAGGAATGGAGGTTCCTGGGGGAGAGCTCCCAATATGTTACTAAATCCGGAATGGGTTAATCGGAGGAAAGGTTTGAGTACAGGATCACAAAGTCCTGACAAACAGCAAGAAATACATAACTTACATAACATACCTCCTGAAAAGTTTAAATTGAGAATACTGCGGGGAGATTTCTTGCGAATCAAGTTTGGACGGAATGTTAAGAAGGGTGACTCTAAATACAGCAGGCCTGTCAAGGTAATACAAGTGTTCAGGAGAGCGGTTAGAGTTGCAGGAGGATCTGTATGGAATCTGGATAGAGTTAGTAAATGGGTGTGGAAAGGTAATAATGGGGGACATATGCAAGTCAAAGTGGAGAGACGAGGGAGTGATTTATTAGGTGATGACTATATTCTAAATGGAATGGATATTGTGAATGGTGGTTTGGTGAGACAAGCTGGTGAAGATATGGTACAACGACAACAAGGAGGTGAGGTGTTTGGAGGTAGGAGTGTGCGTAGTTCAAGAGAGAGGAGATTGCCGTTTTGGTCTAGGGATTATGACATGTGATATATATTACAATTGCATTTAGCTATGTTATTCCATTGGTTCTTTTACAGCTTTATAAGTATGCATTCATTCATAAATGTAATGTTATTCTTTGGGTTTTCCACATGTGGTATTAACCTTCTGAGTTGTTCTTTAATGCTTTGTGTGTATCATAAGTTCTTATTTCCTGTTTAATATGTTTAGGGGGGATGATGTAGTATTCTAATGAGCTCGTGGCTCTTTTAGCTCGCGGCTTCCAGCCTGTGTGTGTTTAGAGAATGTTGATAACGATGACGTGAGTGGAGGTTGACGGTTGAGAAGGGATGTCGAGTGAGAGTGGAGATTGCAGTGCGGGGCGCCGGTTATATTTACAAAGACTTATGTATGCGAGTAAATAAAGAGCAAGTTCATACCTCTTATCGTGTAGTCGCATACTTCACAAATATCAATGTAACTACAAAGCCTTTCCTTTTTAACTAGCAATGTATATATGTAACAGCGCCACGATGCCCTTGGGCTGTTGTGCGCTTTAAAAATACTAATAAATAAATGTGTGTGTAAAGTGCAGTGAGGGTGTGTTTGTGTTATGTTCTTGGCAGTCACCTCTGATTCATAACATTAAAAACGAGAAGCCCGAAAGACATATGTTGCATTGGAGCACTTCAACAGTATGGCATTTCAGAAGAAAGGGTGTCTTTCTAGTAGGCCACAGTAGAAGCACCTAGTCAAATTCCATGTCGGGCGGGGGTTGGGGCAACTCCAAGAATAGCCCGGGTCCCATGGAACTCCCTTAGGGCACAATGAACAGGGCAGTCCTCAAGGCAATAATTGTCTGACAAAATGTTACCTGCTAGGACACCAAAAAACAAATGACAATACTGGACATCATTTTCTGGCTGCAGGATTTATTAAGAGCCACAGTCTTTGGGTGGACGTGCCTCGGGGACAAACCCATGAACATGGAAGAGCTAATTGATGCAATGAATATATTTTGGTTCGAATTACCTACACAAGACAACTGCAGCAGAGCAATGTCAATATTAAAAAGGGCTTATCAGTAGGGGAATAAATACGGCAACGAATATGTTTGTATATTAATGCATGTTCTTTGATATTTTGCTACGTTGAAGAAATAAAACGATTAAAGGATAGTTCTGGGACTTTTTTTTTTATTGTCCCTACGGTTCGGCCATGTGTTTTTAAGCATAAATCGGTAGATCGTAGAAAACTTTCCTATGGACCTTACCCGACTTTTCATCCATTAACGCACTCGAAATCAGCCGCCATTTTCTGATAATCCTATCATTTCCCCCCATCAACCTGGCTCACCTGCTTTTGCGGCACTAAATCAAATCCCCCGCCCCTGAGCCTGACATCAGCAGACGCGTACCGCCCATTTCCCAACGCCAAAGCACGTTTCGTGTCAACAATCGCTGCGCCTCAGCTAATGAAGTGTCGCCATGGAAATGGCAGGACGCCTCTTTCCTCAATAAGTATAAACACACCGTTTCACAACACACAGCAGCAGATTTTCGATTCCATTACTCTCTCTGTGTTACTTTGAGTATTCTGTGACTCGTTTCTGTGCTCTGGTCAGCTACCTTCGCCGCTTCTAGGCCTTGTGAACACCTGTACCATCTCTGTAAATTATTTTACTTTCTTTACCACACAATGGCTACAATAATGCTGTATATGTACGAGCCCGAGTACACCGAGGAGGAACTACTGGAAAGGCAAGCACGCGAAAAAGATGGGGTTTCGGACGGCAGTTGGGAGGACCAGTCAACGGATGAAGAGCCTGGACCATGTCGCATGGACGGCGTCTCCACCTGGTGCACGTGCAATCGGAGCGAGCTAATGCCAACTGAGGAGGAGAACTGCTGCTGCCGTGAAAATTCCGGGTGCTTGGCCTACATTTCGGAAGGCGAGCCAAGTCCGCAATGCATCACCGAGCTGCCAGAGTTCAGGGAAGCCTGCCTCTCACGGACCGTGTTGAGGATGATGATGGTGCTTATGCACGAACTTCGCGGCACTGTTCGTCCGCGTAATCCGAGTAACGAGTAAGTATACTCTGGTTGTGATGTCAGTGATGCCACTACTATTTCATGGTCGTCTCCCACATATAAAATAACATCTACATATCATTCGAACGCATGTAAATTGGTTCCATATTGTGCATTTTCTAGATAGAATTTTTTTCAAAGCAGAATGACATTTTTTACCTGAATCGACATTGATAAGAAAGTTTTGTCATTTTAATACAGTTTGCATCTTTCTTTTTCACAGGTGGTACAGGCTGGTGGCCTATCGTTGCTTCACTTGGTGGCTTCACGGGAGGCTCGGACACCGCGTTCGGAGAGTAATACCTGCCTGTGCGGTACTTGCCATTAGACAACATTTCCCCAGCAACAGTGGACAATACCGCAGATTTTCCCTGGATGTGCTGCAACCGGAACTTTACAATGTGTAATGTTTATTATTTATGTTCAATTGAAATTAAGATCTAAAATAAAACTCAACATATATTTTAACAATGGTTGTTTTGATTTTTTAAATGAATCTAGTGTGTCTCCATTGAATAGAATAGTCTTCCTGTGCCTTGTCTTGTCACACCACATGTCTCCGGCCAGCATCCTCCCTCACGCTGGCCGCCCACCTTCAATCCACATAACTGTTGAACCCATATGCAGCAGACATACATATGTTATTTTGCGGGTTGGCATCAAGCCTCCCGGCCTTGCCTCCTCCCCCAAAAATACTTACCACACCACTTTGTTCAAGCGTTGGCAATAAAAGGCCGTTGGATTTTATTGATACAAAACATGGTTATAGGTAAATAATCAATATGGTTGATCATAATAAATCATCCTTTTGGGCACCGGGTACAGAGATGACCCCCTCTGGCCCGTGCCGCCTTGCCACCACAGGCCAGCCTGCTGCTGACTAACTGCCTAGGCATCCAGGGTCTCCAGGGTGAACTGCACCCATATATTCTCCTGGGAGGCTGAGGTATTTATAAACTCACCCCCCTGCCTTCCATGTACTAGATCCTGCAGCCTGCCTCTTACATGCAGTTAGATGGCCTCTCCTTGGTGAGGCCCTGCGGCAAACGAGTCTTGTCTGCACGACCACCGCCCCAATCCACCCCCCCGCCCTATCAAAGGCAGTTCGCACCGGGGTACTTGTGCTGGCAAGTGGAGCTGTCAGGGAGCGATAAAGGCCAAGAGGTGCCAAATAGCATGTACACTTCAAAGTGGTCTATAGAGCATGGGTTGTTGTTCCCATGTCTACCTCCAGACCCCTGCCAAGCATCCCCCCTCACGCTGGACGCCCCCCTGCAAACCGCATAATGCCACGACATATACACGTCATTCATTCACAAACACACCCCTGTTTCAAATTCTTTATAACCCACTTCATATTTCTAATGAGAACTTCTTTGTGCTTTGCTAGTCAACCCGTGAAGGTGCTGGTTATCTGCTCTTCGTCTCTGTGAACTTCCGTGACCACTTCGAGGAAACTCGTCAGTTTGCAACCTGTGAACTGCTCCCTGTTCTACGACAAGAAACTACTCTGATCCCTGCATCTAACTTTGTTCGTCAAGGTAAGGCCATGAACCATAATCATTTTGCGTCCAATTTCTTTTCGTTCAAGACAGTACATGCAAGGAACTAGTCACATGTTCTGAGTTTAGTCAAATTATTTTTCTATTTTTTTAAAGTTATTCAAATACTTATCCGCATGTGAATAACGTGTATAGTTCCAAGAACCAAAACGAACCTTGCATTGAACCTTTTATGTGTCATTTTATTTTTTAACACATTGGTATTCATAGAGAATTGTTGATCTTTACTTTTCAGAACTTTCCACAATGCCTGCCTGTTCCATTGGCGGTTGCCCTTCGAAGACCCATAATAAATCTGAAGGTACTTTAATGCATGTTTTCCCTAAGACAATAGATCAGATAAGAGAATGGGTCCGATATTGCGGATATCCACCGTCTGAGCTTGAAAGTAGAGTCCTAGAAGTCTTTGTGATCGATACCGCATCTGCAGCAGGCACTTTACCTCTGACATGTACTCCACATCATTGCTAATAAAGAAGAACACACCGCGAGCGAAGCGAAAATTGCTCTCAACCGCTATTCCCACTCTATTCGTCCACATCCCTCCACTGGTGAGTCAAGTTTACGTATTTATCTCTCGGCCTTGCGGTAGTGTGTAGCATTAGCTAACAATAATTTCCCCATTTATGTATCCACTCAATATGAAGGCGGAAGATTCTCCATCCGTGTCGTTATTGCAGTCATCAGCCACTTCAAGCGCCTATCGGGTAATCTTACTTAGCTATTCTGCCACTGACCTGTTTTAGGCATGTAAATCAATAGTTTTAATTTATCCTGTGATTATTTTACCTAATGGTACACCCTTGTACTCGTCCTCTAGTCTTTGTTTTCAGTTATAATTATTGTTATCCAAAATAATGCAAGTACTGTCTTTCAGGGAGATGCTGAGGAGTCCAACGCATTGACGACAACCGTTGATGTCACTCAGATGCTCGAGGTACGTTTCCGGACAGTTCCATCGATGGAGATCATCAGATCTTGCATTCTCGTAGCGTGATTGTTACACACAATGTTTCTTTCGTTTTTAGCCATTGATATGTCCTTCTGTCGTCGCCCTCCTATGTGTCTTCTTTTTTCAATATTGTGTTCATTACTAATGAAAGTCCTATGTTTCAGGGAGTCGATGGAGCATTAGTCCAAGAAGAAGGGGGAGCATGCAGTTACGGGTCGGCGCAACAGCTTGCAGAAGTGTGCACCGCAGTTACATCGTCCCTTGATGTTCTTATGCATTTCGAGGTATGGATACTGACAGTTCGATCAAGCGAAATCATATGACGTGATTACATCCGCTAGACTTCCTTCTCTATTAACGCAAGTACTATGTTTCAGGGAGATGACTGAGCTTCTTCTACAAGAACATCACCCCTAGTAGTTGATGCAGATCTCTGGGTGGTGACACTTCCAACGATCGAGCAAATCGAATCATATTTAGATATCCATTATTTTTTTTAGGCAACTGATCATTTGTGCAGGTCTATTTAGATGAGCCGTTGACGCCTGCACAAAGTGTATGTTCTTTTTAACAAAATAGAAAACCATACTAATGCAATTACTGTGATTCAGGGAGTTACTGAAGCATCATCTTCAATAATATCATCAATGGAAGTCTATGAGGAGCCCGAGGTATGGATCTTGACAGTTCCATCTAACTAGATCAACAATGCGTGAATAATTGTCGTTTGAATGTTCTACACAAAGCATTCATTCGTGTTTTGCTATTGAGATGTACGTGGGTATTGGTCCCCAAGTACATTTTGTGTTTTCAATATTATTATACATACTAATGAAAGTTCTATGTTTCAGGGAGTCGATGGAGCGTCAGTGCGTGATGGATGTGCTTATCATGAAAATATAGTCGTTGCAGCGCAAGAGGAAGTGGAGACATGCACACACGAGTCGGAGCAACAGCGTCCCGATGTTGAAGTTCGAGGCAAGAAAGTTTCAAAGAAAAGAAAGCAAAAGAAGGTTAGTGTCCTGGTCACTATATTATGTTGTTTTTCACTGTTAATAGTTCAATACTGTAAGTTGTGTTTAAACTGAACATCCCTTTTCCAATCTGTCCTCTAGTTGCGAGTGGGTGTACGAACTAGATCTACACAGACAGTGAAGCGAACGAGAGATGTTGCTTGTCAAACCTTTTGGCAGGGACTTGAGACTGGAGATGCATCGTGCCAATGGGAAGAATATGAAGTGATTGACAACGGAGCTATACCACATCCAGCCATTGATAGTGAATGTCCTCCTGGTAGTTCGGATGCAGTCGGAGATCAATTCACAGAATCCACACCCGCAAAAACTAAGACCGCGAGAAAGTTGAAGAAATTGTTTTATTCACCCATCGCCGGAGAAGGAACAGATGTTGCAATGGAAGAGAATGAAGTGGACGACAATGAAACACCATCAATATCACTGAACATAGCGGAAGACGATATCAGAGATTCTACCTTTCATGTGAGTGACATGTCCTCAACGTTACAGGCCGAACCAGCTGGGATGCAGAGTGACAGTATAAGGAAAGAGGCCAAATTCATTGTATTCGATAGTTGTTTGATTGATATTATTATTCGGATGAAATGTGGGCATTCGGTTGGTGGGGAAGTATGTGGGGAGCCATTGATTAATGTGACTCGTGCAATTCGAGGCACTAACCTTAAAATACATGCCACCTGTACAAAATATCATCCTTTCTCATGGTCTGCACAACCCATGCTGGGGCAACTGCCAGCAGGCAATCTACTTTGTGCAGCGGCTGCACTTTTTAGTGGTTCAGGTTTTAAAGAGTTAGAGTCTTTCTTTCAGTTTGTGGGAATCCATTTCATTGCGAAAACTCAGTTCTACAAATACCAAACCGATTATCTATTTCCAGCCATTAGCGAAGCTTGGAGAATGGAAAAAATGTCTATTGATAGTACATTCGCGGGCAAACGGCTCAGGCTAGCCGGTGATGGACAGTGCGACAGCCCAGGATTTTCAGCCAAGTACTGCACCTACCACTTTCAGGACATGGAAAGTAAGAAAATTTTGAGTTCGGTGGGCGTGCAGGTGTCACAAAGTACATCCTCAGTGGCCATGGAGAAAGTTGGCTTTGTAGCATCATTGCAAGAACTACAATCGCAGGGAATGGTGATCGATCTGATAGCCACGGACAGACACGTTTCAATTGCCAAGACAATGAGAGAAGAGTACAAAAATATAAATCACCAATTTGACGTTTGACATCTTGCAAAAACAATCAATAAAAAAATGTCGGCTGCAGGTAAAAAAAAAGATATGCAAGGTATTTCACAGTGGTCCAAGTCAATCAGCAACCATCTTTGGTGGAGCTCAAAAACATGTGGAGGGTCGTTGGAAATTCTACTGGAAAAATGGCGGTCAGTAATGTTACACTGTAGCAACGTTCACCGCTGGACCACAAACCAACATTTCCACAATTGTGAACATGGCCATTTGTCCGCAGAGGAGGCACGGAAGAAGAAGTGGTTGATTCCTTCATCACCCACTCACAAAGCCATTGAAAAGATTGTATTTGATAAAACTATAACAAGAGATTTGAGGGGACTCACGGAATTCTGCCACACAGGAGATTTGGAGGTGTTCCACAATATGTGCCTAAAGTACAGGCCAAAACGATTGCATTTTGGCATGGAGGGCATGATAAATCGGACTCTTCTAGCAGTCTTGGCACATAACCATAATGTTGGCCGTCAACAAAGTAGGACGACCGGAACTTTAGGGACGCTTCGCTACAATAAGGCCTTCACAAAAAGAAGTAAACAATGGGTTATCAAACCAGTGTTTGAGGATATGCAATATGACTTTATTGAGAGACTTATTGTTGATGTCCTAGATAGGCACATACATGGAGTTGTGAACGAACCTGTGCAGGGGACAACTGCATTGCCACCCAACATTGCCTCTGTTCCATGTCCACCTAAAGAAGAGCTCATTGAGAAATACACATCACGGTTTAAATGATTGTAATTTGATTGTCTGTTCTCTCGAGTCTCCTCATGTCGCAGGCCCATTGAATATGTGTAGCTATGTATTGAGTAAATAAAAGTGATTGCTCTGCGAGTCCTGTGAGATGGCCTTGCACTGAATGTAGCTAACTAGGAATGTGTGCTTGTTCAAAGTGAAGGTCAGCTGCTTTGATTATTTTCTCGGGTGCCGGAATGGCCCACGACTCAGTATAAGGTTCTATTGTTATTTGACCTTGACAGGCCGGGACCATCCCGAAAGACTTCTTTTTGGGGGTGTGGGGCAATAACGTAAGAAACGATAATGAATATAATTTCAGAAACGAAAGCCATTTAATGTTCGTTCATTAGAAGAAATAACGTCAGCATAGAAGGAGTGGTATTTCGGGGCTGCCCTACGCACAGACACAATGGAAAATGCAAATATAATGTAAGTAACTCTTTAGATGAGTTTATACCGCAATTTAATTACTATACAGTAGCTTTAAAGACGGGTTAGGTTGTACTTGTTCGTTCTATGTGGCATATTGTTTTGTACCGCGCACTATCTTGAGGAGAACCATCTCCTTTTACGGAAGCACCTCAAAACCTTCCTCTTTGCTTCTGCTTTCTCTCTCCCTCTCCCCTGCTACAACTGGTCCACTGTCTGCGACCTCGGTCCTGGGCCCTCCCACTCTCCACCTGCACTGCCTCCCTGTCAACCCCTGCACTGGGGGACTGTCTCAGTATCCTGCAGCCCCCCCTTGACGTATAATACCCAGTTGCACTGTCCTAGCTATGAAATAATTTCCCGACCTAATATATAAAATGAATCATTTTAATAAAGATCTGATGGTGAGACTAATTTCAATTTTTATGTTTTTAAAACAGGTACATCCTTCATTATTGTATGTGTCACGAGTACCAGACACCGGCGGATGGCTTTTATAACCGCCAGTTGCTTCTCCGCGTGAACAACATTAGCACCCTGACCATTTTATGGGACGATCGCCAAGTACAAGTATGCCCTTACGCGGTACTAACGGCTAGATGCAACATACAGACCGTTGTGGTGGCCTAGTGCCTCGTTGTTGGAACAGCCATGCGATTATCAGTGCGACCGAAGAGCTTATTTTATCGTAAACCAACACCCTGTGTACTGCACACGAACATTGCTTGCCTCAAGACAAACTATTTTGGATCGAGAGCAAAGAAAAATGCAAATCGCAGAATATTCTCTAAACATTTGATGTCCAATAAATGTACTTTGCCAAATGGACAATCTTGCTGTTTGCTTTTAAACCACAGTTTCATATTCCGAATTGTGGCGCTGTATTGTGAGATGATCTAAGACCCTGTGTACAGCAAAGGAACATCGCGTGCCTCAAAACGAACTTTTTGGAACGTGAGCAAATAAAAATGCAAATCGCTGAATATTCTTTAAACATTTGATGTCAAATAAATGTACTTTACCAAATTTACAATCTAGCGGTTTGATTTAAAAGTACACTTTCATATTCCGAATTGTGGCGCGCTGTGTTGTGAGCTAATCTGTGTTGGTTTCCGGGTTCTGTGTGGAGTCGCGTAGAAGACGCCTGGGCGCGTTTGCCTACGCAGCACAGTCACGTCACGGATAGAGGCGGGGAATATGAATGTTTTGATAAAGTCTGTTTCAGGGGCGGGGGATTTGATTTAGTGCCGCAAAAGCAGGTGAGCCAGGGCGATGGGGGGAAATGATAGGATTATTAGAAAATGGCGGCTGATTTCGAGTGCGTTAATGGACGAAAAGTCGGGTAAGGTCCATAGGAAAGTTTTCTACGATCTACCGATTTATGCTTAAAAACACATGGCCGAACCGTAGGGACAATAAAAAAAAAGTCCCGGAACTATCCTTTAAATGTAAAGGATTCATATAGCACAAACCTGGCTACTAAGAAACGCATCACTGTACAAAAAGGGGGAGGAGCAAGAGAGACCACTGGGGGGAGTCGAGGGGAGGAGGCTATTTGATGTGGCTGATGCCCGGGAACAAGCTACAACATATAGAACTACAGAGATCTTTGTGGAACCTGGATGCATATGTTCGAATTCTGGCGAGGTATGTTCGGCCTTTCATCCTTACAATGTAAATAAAAGAAGTATCATTTAGTTACATACCTAAATTGCACTTCATTGCTACCTACAATGCAATGAAGTGCTTGTCTGGGCAGATGAGGGCCTTTCCCCACAAACTATGACTCTGCCTCCGGACTAGTTACTGCTTTCCCATGTTTTGGATCCTTCGACTTCTACGCACCCTGCAGATATGCAAGTGAGTGTTGGCTGAACTCTTCCATTGCCTCCTCCAATAATCTAGCTCAACCATCTACTGTGCCTATGGACTCTACCTTCTTTGTCTCAACTATCCTACATCCTCTCTCACTGCATTCATGCCTCCTTTTTACAAAATCGATTTTAGCTGTGTGTACTTTTACATATGTGCACCTCCTGCACTGCATTTGTACCTCCTTTTGTTTAAAACAATCGAATATAGCTGTGTGTACTTTGGGCATCTATACAACTCTTGTCTCTTGAAATTCGATTTCCTTTCTGCATTGCATTTATTCCTTTGTGACTACCTCTACTAGGCCTCCTGGTGAGTTTAGCTAGAGCCGTGCTATGCAGCCACTCTTCTTCATTCCCCGATTAACCTCTTCCGACCCTATCGCTCTCACAAGGTCACCCATCTTCTCTAACTGCTATACTATCACCTACCCCCTCTCTCACGAAGTCCGGCAGAAAAAAGCACAAAAAAGACCTCTTGAGAGCAAACCGTGGACTGCCCATCGCAGACACCTATGGCAGCACTTCCTCCAGAGAGGTATTCACTGATATCCTCTTCTCTGTCCCCTCTCCAGATCAATGGACCCACCCCCCATCTCATCTCTATTCTCTCTCCTTCCGCATCGTCTCCCATTAATGGTGGCTCAAGTGGGAAGTCCTCTTGGCCGGCTTCTCGTCTTCACATTGCTCCTTTAATGTCTATCACACATGCAATATCCTGGTTCAGGTTCCTCAACCCAACTGCCTTCTCTTTGACCGGATCCTGCCGCCTCTCATTAACTTCCTTCCTTCTCCTGCACCTCCCCCTACTACTCCCTATATCCCTCCTCCTCTGACTGGTGTACCATGCCCCTGGACCCCACCTCAGAAAACCTTCAAAAGGCAGAGACCTCCTCCATCTGGCAACTCTTAATGCCCGCTCAGCTAACTAACACTCCGCTGACATTTGTGTCCTTCTTGAAGACATTGACCTCAATATTCTCGTTCTTACCGAGACTTGGTTCAATACCAGCTCGGTCACTGCTTTTGACTTCCTCCTCCCTGACAGCTTCAAGATCATCTCCAAGCCTCGACCTCACTGCACTGGCGGTGGGGTTGCCTTAATCTTCCCTGAGTGGGTTCCTGCTTCCATCTTACCCACCCAGCTCTACTCTTCCATTGAGAGCCTGGTGTGCAAATTAGTCATCTCTCCCATCTCCAACCTGACCATTGCCACCATTTACTGGCCTCCAGGCACCACCATCACCCTGTTCCTCTCTGAATGGGCCAATTTCTGTTCTTCTCTACTTTCACCCACCTCCGACCTCCTCCTCTTCGGTAATTTCAAAATCCAACTGGACTCACCTGGCTCCAGATCCACTCTCTTCATCAATCTCTGCACCTCTCTATTCTCCCTTCTGGTCCAACCCACTCAACTGGACACACTCTGGATGCCCTCATGCACTCTGACCTCTCTCTCTTCTCCCCACTAGTGACCCCAATATCCTGGTCAGACCATTCTCTCCACCCATCTGGGCCCTTTGGCCCTCTAACCACTCCCCCAAAAGCCCCGCCAACCTCGTTCACTAACATCCACCCGATGAACCGAGTGTCAGCTGCTGCCTTCGCTTCCACCTTCCTCCCCACTCACCCGACTACCCCAGACTCTACCTCCGACTCTGCTCCCAGCAACCTCCACTTGTCCATCACCAATACCCTTGACATTCTTGCCCCAGTCATGGGGATCGGCCTGAAACCTGAAACGAAAGTGGCAAACCTCAGCCCCTCCTTGTGCACCCCCTCCTGAAAAAACCTTCAGCAGTCCCCATCTGTTCTGCCAACTACCGCCCTATTTCCATCACCCCCTTCCTGGCGAAGCTGCTTGAGAAGCTGACATTGCCCCAAGTCAAACTTGTTGGTGGTCTCCACGACCATCAATCTGGATTACGAATATCCAGAGCCACGGAAACTGCTCTTCTGAACACCTGTGAAGAACTGCTTGCATCTCTGGACTCCAACTTCCCAGCTGTCCTCATCCTTCTCGACCTCTCCTCTGCCTTTGACACGGTCAACTATTCCAAAGGCTCAACGATACACTTGGTATCTCGGAACGGGCACTGGACTGGCCGACATCCTTCCTAACTGAGCATTCTTCCCAAGTCACCCTGGGCACCTTTTCCTCTCCTACTTCCTTCTCCACATGTGGTGTTCCTCAGGGTTCCACACTCTCCCCTTGGCTCTTTAACATCTACCTTGCTCAACTTGCATGCCTCATCTCCTCATTCTCCTCCAACGTCCAGTGTTATGCAGACAATACACAACTCTTTTTCAAACTTCCTGCTGACCCTCTTGCACCTTCCATCATCACTGACTGCCTATCTGCCATCCAGTCCTGGTGCACTTCCAACGATCTATGCCTCAATACCTGTAAAACTAAGATCATTCCCATCGGGACCCCAGCTCCCTCCTCCGTCCCTTCACTCTGGCCTTCCTCCTTGGGCTCTCCCCCTGCTCCTTCTGAAGCCAGAAACCTTGGAGTCATCTTCTACTCCTCTCTCTTCTTCCTCCCTCACACTCAGGACATTGTCAAGAAGTCCCACTTTCAGCTCTTCCTTCTCAAAGGAATTCTCCCTCTTTTCTCACCTTCCCCCAGAGGCTCAATGTCACCTGAGCCCTGGTTCTCTCTAGGCTTGACTTTTGCAATAGCCTCCTCCTGAATCTACCTTCTTCCACTCTGCGACCCCTCCAGCTAATCCAGAATAGAGCAGCGACACTTATCCCTGGCCTTAAACCCAGGGATTGCATCTCTCCTGCCCTAAAAAGTATTCACTGGCTCCCAGTTGCTGCACGGATTAAATTCAAATCCCTCTGCATCATCCACAAGGCTGTCTGGGCCCGGGGACCACACCATCTTCAACTTTATCTTACTAAATACTCTCCCTCTAGACCACTACATTCCTCTGGCACCAACTCTGCGTGTAAAGCGTTTTGCTAAGCAGAGGGTAGGTGGTCGATTGAGTCCCTCAGCTGGCTCCCTCCTATGGAACAGCCTCCCCCTACCCCTATGCCTTGAGAAGGACTTTCTTAAATTCAGGAAGCTTCTCAAGACTTTCCTCTTTACCTCCTCCTTCTCCTCTTCTCTCTTCTGCTAATCTCAGTCGCTGTGATTGGTGTCCTGGGCCCTTATGCATCCTTGGGGCACCTGACCTCCCACACCCAATCGCCCAGTTCCTGTTTACCCTCAGCACCTACCTTGCACACCCTCCACCCTGGAGGTTTGCACTTACACCTAACGCGCCTCCGGCCATGTAGCACTCATCATACCACGCACTTCATCTGTGCCTCACGCATGAGCCCAGGCACCCTAGTACTTACCCCCTCTACCATCTTCCTTGCTGCACTTGTTCTAAATACTCACAAGGCATATTAGGTTTGTCCTTTTCCCCGCCACTGCTTTTAAATATTGTGTGTTTTAATGTGTTTCCACTCCATTGTTTCCCTCCCGTTGCCCTTTGGGCACTTTGAAATACTATTTTACTCGTATAAGCGCTTAACAAGCAAACACTGCCTGCCTGCACCACTGACTCTGTTCTATAGTAATTTTGGGATGAAACATTTGAGGTAGGTCCAAGCTGTAATACAGCATGCAGTTCAAGTGAGCTGCCAATACATTAAATGTATACTTAAGTGGAATTGTTAGGCTATGTTAGTTGTGACTGCTTGGTGGTTTATCTCCAGAAACATGTACGACATTGCCAACATGAAATGTTCTACTAATCGGAGCAAGACCAGCAAACATGGCTGAAGGGTGATCTATAAAACCATTTTACATTACATTATCAGTCTTTTTAACAAATGTGTTGGAGAGCACAGACTTTAATTCCAAGTATTCAATGTTCCTCGTCAATCTCTATCAATTTCCTGGGGGTATTTGGTCTTTGGTTGCCGGCCTTCATGGTTTCCCTTTTCATGTTCTGTCACTCCTATATGACAAAATGGACTTCAATTCCAGCATTTGATATTTCCCCAGATCATGCACTTTATCAGTTCAGTCTGGAAACCTGGGCTTCAATTCCTAGTATTTAGCAGTTCTCTTTTCTTCTCAATGGAGGGTTTAGTGGCTCTAAGAACGTTTCATCTAGGTTTTAGCATAGAGCACTTCCCCTGCTCAATGGCGTTTTCAAGGGCTCTAGGAGCCTTTCCCCTAGGTTCTAGCGTTCAGTGGTCGTCCTGTCAATGGCGTTTTTGATGTTTGCTGGTCGCAGCAACCTAACATTTATGGCTTTTCTATGAATTTCCACAGCTTTAGCCTAGTAGACATCCACAAACCTCCCTGCAGTTTTGGGTTGGCTTGCCCTCCTCCCCCTCTCTGTTTCTTGCCTGGGTTTCTCTTGTCCTCCACTCTGGTTGAAAGTTCTCCGGCAAGTACAAATGGATTTGTGATTTGGCATATTTCCTAAGCTTATCAGGTCCATCCAATGTTGTCCCTATCGCACTCTCTAATTCTCCTGATGTGTTGCTCTTCCCAGAATCCAGCATCTTTTGAGTGGTGGCTGTTTGGCTTCTCCTATGACAGCACCCCTCTTAAGCCTCCATGCTCACTTCAGCATCACAGAACCATTAGGACCTCTTGTCTCATGGATTACTCCATCTTTTTTTGCTCCTGTAGTGTCACAAGTTTGCCAGGGTGAAAAATGTATGGTTCTCTGCTTTGCTAGATATAGTCTCGGGAGGATAGCTGAGGGGCAACGCACTTGCCTTGGAAACAATACAACGCGGAGGAACACTGGTTTAATCCCTGGGCCTGCACTTAGAAACCTCTGGGTATTAAGCGTGTTATAAATAACCGATTATATAAAATTATAGTCGTGGGCAGTTCACCACAAGTGCAAACTATCAAAGCACCTGCTTGAGTATTAAATGGCAGGATGTGCACGTGCCTTTGATGCCATGGAGTAGAGCATGAAGTATTTCTATCATAGCTCCATTTCCAAGAACGAAACTGAGGGGGAGAAATCCTAGAGTTACAACCTCTTTTGAAAAGGAAATAAAGGCTCTGGGAGTCAAAGAATCCCTACACAGAATAGTTGATGGGTGAGCCCAAGGAGAAGGAGTTAGTGCCTTTCATAAAACAGCTGATTTTTGCAGCAGGACTATGCAATAAATGCATCATCTGGAGTGGCCTTCATGGAACAGAGGTAGGCATCACAACATCATTGACCTACGTTTTGTGTACAAAATTTGCAATAAAAGCACAGTGGCACCATTTTCAGTAGACTGTTCCATTGCTGGTAGACATTCCCAACCCACAACCTAGAGTTTGGCATGGCTACAAGACATGGTTCTGTGGGGGTGTCTGAGAAGGAATTGGTGAAATGGTTGCAAGAACCTAATCAGTGATTGTGCAGGGTGAGGTCACAAGTCCCAGATATTGCTTTTGCCACTCTAACTGTTGCAGAAATCAACACCAAGAGTTTGCTAGGTGCCATCGTTGATGGTCCTGAGAAAAGGACAAACATTTTGTCTCTGATTCTCTTCTGCAAAACAAAAATTGCTTGTTCTGCCGCCAGCTGTGTAACTAAAATGTAACTAATTGAATGTTCTAAGCCATCTGAGTAGAAATCCTCTTTCGTAGGTTAGGTGCCATCCCGTGTACAGGGTCACTGTGACATCAGTGAACCTGGTGCACATAAAAACTCCTGATCATAGTATCAAGCAGGCTTTCTTCATTAACCACTCAGAGCAGCCAGACCTGAATCCAGGGATTTCACACAGCAGGAAAATCATCATTTTGCACACATATCCACCTAAACTACTTTGTGAGCTATCCATGAAAAAAAGATGAAATATCTTCAATGACTTCATTTGTGGTTCCTACTACTTACCTGGTTACATCTTATTTAGTTAAATTCTTCATCCTTTAAATTGACATTTTTCTGCATTCTATTCCTTCCCAGTCTTCACTGAAAACTGTATGGTAGGAGTCTGTGCTAGGGGCATTCTGCTTGTACTCAGCACATGCTTCCACTCGCACTCTTTCTAATGCAACACTCGGGGCATGATTTACAAAGCCTTTTTCAATGGGATTGCGCCATTCTAAAATGCTTTTGTAAATCAGGTCCTATAGCTGATCTTTTGTGTAATGCAACACTCAACCAACCACCTATTTATCACCAATAGCATTCCATGATTTTAAAGAAGGCAAGCTGTCTGGTGCCTTTAAGGAGCTCCTTAGGACAGCAGGGTTATTTCAAAACATGCCCATTGGTGGTGGGCTATGTTTACCAGACCCTAGACCCTGAACCGTAGCATCTGCTCCAAAATCCCAACCATATAGATGGCCTTCAAAGACTGGTATACCATCTCACCCGGTGCACAGAGTGAGGTATCCTTCTGTCGCAATAATGCTTCAGAGTCTTCAAAACACATAACTAGTTTTCTAATCCACAGTAACCACATAGCAGCAATTCCAGTTCTAATTTATACACACTCAGAGGGGCAATAACTGTTCCCTGTTGAGTAGCGGCCAGGTAAGCCCCTCTCAGCAAGGCAATAACTCAGAAAATGCACCCATGTCCCATGCTGCCCATGCTGAGCAGCTTCCAGCCAAGCCCCTCTCAGCAAGGCAATAACTCCGAAAATGCACCAATGTTCTATGCTGAGCAGCAGCTAGGCAAGCCCCTCTCAGCAAGGCAATAACTCAGAAAATGGACCTATGTCCAATGCCGAGCAGCAGCCAGGCAAGCCCCTCTCAGCAAAGCAATAACTCAGAAAATGCACAAATGCCCAATGCCGAGCAGCATAACTCAGAAAATGCACCTTGAAACTTGAGGAGAACCATCTCCGGTTCTGGAAGCACCTCAATACCTTCCTCTTCGCTTCTGCCTTTGCCCCTTTTCTCCCCTGCTGATAAGTTTTCTCTCTCAGCACTGTGCACCTGGCCACCCTCTGTCCTTCGGGCCCAGTTACCTGCTCACCCTGCCACCCTCATGCACTTGCCTCCGGGCACCCCTTGCACTGGGGTCTGTATCTGTACCCATACAGTCCCCCATCCACTTCTCTTCTGCACTTATTCAGATATACCCTATCTGCTCAAAGTAGCACTTGCCACTTGCTGGCTGAACTACCACCTTTTTTTATTTATGTATTTTACTTTTTATTTATTCATTTCTCTCCTCTGTTCCGCACTTTCCACCTCTCCCCCCCCTCCTCCATGCACTTTCCCCCTTTTCCCTTTCCCAAGCACTTGCACGTTCTCAATGTCACTGGGCCTAGTAAGATCGTTGTTTTTGTTCTGCCCTGTTCCACTCCCTTTGCCTGGTCACGCTCTGAAATACCAGTGTATGAGCGCGATATAAATAAAATATATCATATTACCCATGTTCCATACTGAGCAGCGGCCAGGCAAGCCCCTCTCAGCAAGGCAATAACTCTGAAAATGCAACAATGTCCAATGTTTGGCAGCGGCCAGGCAAGCCCCTCTGAGCAAGGCAAACGTGAGGATAGCTCAGGAGCAACTCGCTCGCTGTGGAAACAAGATGACGCAGAGCAACATAGGCTCAATCCTCCGGTCCGTGCTTAGAAACCTCTGGGTATTAAGGGCGTTATAAATAACCAATTACAATAACTCTGAAAATGCACCAATGTTCCCGATTTAAAAATGGTTCAGGCAATACTCTTTCTCAGTTAACTATACAAGTATATTTATACAATTTATAAACAAGAGCGGATGCTCAACGTCCTCAGCAAGTGAACTATCCTGAAGCAGCATTTAATTCATTTGCACCCACCTTCATGACCCCACCCTTTACTTCCCCCTTGATCGCAATCCCTCCCCTCGTACATCAATACACCCTAATGCCGCTCGCCCCCCTCTCCTACCATCACCCTGCTTCCAACTCTAAAATCAGAGGTGCACTGTGGCGTGCCAATCACATGCCTTCTTCCGGCGCTAACTCCCCAGCCCCCTTCTCACCCTAACACATCGACCTCTACCCTTCCCTGACATCTGTTGAGAACACCATGATACCCCCCCGCCCATACACCACCACCCTTATCGAACTCCCAAGCCCGGGAGTCCTCGGGCGCTCCAAACAGTTCATATTCAACTCTTCTTCTACTCCATCCTTGCACCCTCGAAGGAACTCCTGTCCCTCCCCCGGCCCTCCCCTGCCCCCCGGTCCCTCTCCCTTAGCCCACCTAGGAACTCACCTCCCTCTCGCCCATCCTCCCTTGCCACCCTCTTCCTCCCCCTTCACCACTACTCGACCCCAGCCAACATACCTCCCCCTTCATATCCCTCCCCCTCTCTGAAAGCTGCGCGCCCCGCCTAACTAGACAGGTAGCTTCATCTCCCCCCCCCTCTGAAACCCCTACCCTCTCTCACACCCCTATAGCACCAAAACCCACGAAATGCAGAAAACGTGACGGGTCCACTCCCTTGACCCTCTACTCCTCACCACTTCTGCCTCAACCCTACCTCCCAATCTCCCCCTCCCCTACCTCACACTCCCCTCGCTCCTCGCCCAGTTTCCGCCCCTCTCTCTTGACTTCTCACCCAATACTCCAGAACCCCCAGCGCCCTCCAGACTCGATCCAAATCCTAGCCTCCATAACTCCCACACACCAATTGATCCACTCACCAACCTCCTTTCCCCCCCTCGACCCTCCCCCACTCTCACATATCCACCTCCTCCGGCCTACTCTTCCCAGCCCTCTTCGCTTTAACCTCCTCACACGTCACTCAAGACCCACAGCACCCTGCCCCTCCCGTACCCCTCCTCTTCCTGTCTCATCCACCCTGAATGCTCCACCCTCTACCACCACCCTACCAAGCACCCACGCTCCTCATGCTAACACTGCGATGACCTCTACGAAGACTACTTCCCCTCACAAAGTCACCTGTATCCTTTTTAATGCACGCTCCGTAGCAAGTAACAGACACAGCATCTTTGGCCTCCTATCCTCTGACAAGCCTGACCTAGTCTATCACCGAAACCTGGTTCTCTGAAGACTTTGCCCCTGTTGCACATGAAGCCTTCCCCCTGGCTACTCGCTCATCGCCCACAGTAGACCCACCAGGGGAGGCGGAGTGGCAGTCCTCTTCAGCTCTTATTTCTTTGTCTCACTCGTCGAATCCCCGACATGCATTCCCTCCTCTGAATCCCTTCTAGTTAAACTCTCACTACCACCGGGTTTCTCCCACAGCTTCCTGCTCATCTACAGCCCCCCCCCCCAGTTACAACAGACATTTCACCAACAACCTCTGTGATTCAATAGCTACCATTCAAGTACATCACCCATCTCCCACACTTCTAGGAGACTTCAATATCTGGTTCGATATTCCCAACAACCCCATGACTCATTCGCTGGTTGACAGTCTTGATGCACTCAACCTCTCCCGTCATACGACTGGGCCAACCCACTCAGGAGGGCACACTCTTGATGCAATCTTCAGCTGCCATGACCGGGTTTATATATCCCGTCCGAAACCACTCATCTGGACCGACCACTATGCCATCCCCTTCTCTATCAACACCGCACCCCCCCTTCCTTCAGCTTTCCCCCCCGGGATCTCAGATGCTGGAGCAAAGTCAAGATCCTTCCCGACCTAGCCAAAGCATTACTTCTTCGTCCCCCTGCAACACCCAACTCCCCCCTGATAGAGCCTTAACCATGAACTCCTTTGACTCTTGGCTTAATGACTCACAAATTCCTTTCACCCCCTCGTGCCCCTCCTCCTCACGCAATGGACCATCCACCAAATGGTTCACGTACCCCCTGAGGAACGCCAAAAAAGATAATAACTCTCTTGAACACAAACGGCAAGCATTTAAAACCGATCTCAGCAGATACATGTTCGCCCTGCACCACCGTAACTACAAAGCTGACATCTGAAAGGCCAAAAAAGCCTATTACAATAATCAAATTCTCAACTGTGGCAACCGCACCTCTACCCAATCCACCCCATCTCAATCACTCTGCGATTCCCACTCCCTACACTTCTACACCACCGCTCTTGACAGGACAACCTCCCTTAACAGCAAACTGTCCAGCTTCTCCCCCCAAGACCCCATTCCCCCAACACCAAATCCTCCTACCTTCGACTCCTTCAAACCCATCTCCAGAGATGAGTTTCTTGACCTACTATTTGCCAGCAAACCGCCCGGGTCCCCCCTCGACCCCTGCCCTGCTTCTGTCCTGAAAGAAATATTCTCACCTACCTGCGCAGGAGAACATGCAAGCGCCATACTAAATGACTCCCTCACCTTGGCATCTTCCCCGATGCCTTCATAATTGCACATGTCAAGCCTCTTAAAAAAGCATTCCTCGACCCCAAAACTACAGACCCATCTCGAACACCAGATTTCTTGCAAAGCTCATCGACTGAACAGCATACTCCCAGCTCAATGTCTTTGTAGAATTCAACGGTCTCCTCGACCCCTCACAATCAGGCTTCGACAGCGACATGGAACTGAAACCACTCTGACCTCGATCTGGGACGATCTCCAGGTCTCTGCAGACTTCGAAGGATGTGCTGCACTAATTCTCCTCGATCTCTCTGCAGCCTTTGACACGGTTAACCACTCAATCCTCCTGGACAGCCTACACTCCCAAGGAAACCGTGGCACTGCTCTCAAGTGGATCTCTTCCTTCCTCAGTAACAGGAAACAAATACACCCCCCCTCTCCCCTTTTGTCTCAGCTGCTCGCTCAGTGAACACTGGAGTACTGCAAGGCGCATGCCTATCTGCTCTCCTGTTCAACCTCTATGTGACCACCCTTCCTGGAATCATCCGCATGCATAACATCTCATGTTACAACTACGCTGACGATACCCAAATCATCGTAAAAATCCCCAAATCTGGCACCTACCCCCACCCTGATCTTGAAACATGTCTTCACGATATTGATCAATGGGTGACAATAAACCACCTCCTCTTGAACCCCAATAAAACTGAAATCATGGTGTGCGGCAACACTGCTCTTCTACTTCATCTGCTCCCATGGTCCCTGACCCTGGCCCCAACCCCGCCGACACAGTAAACAACCTAGGGTGCACTTTGGACTCTGGCCTAACCCTCTCCCACCAGGTCAACAATGTGTAAAAATGTTGTCACTACCATCTCAAACTTCTCAGACGCATCTTTCCCTACCTCTCCTTCCCGAGCAGACTTGCCGCAGTTGTGTCAATTGTGATGTTGAGACTGGACTATGCCAATTCTTGGAGCCCCTGCATACCATCTTAAATTCCAAAGAGCCCAAAGCGCTGCTGCAAACTGCTCCTTGCCCTGGGTCCGAGAGACCACATCTCTCCAGCTCTCCAAACCCTCCTCTGGCTCCCAGTCAGACGAAGGGCCACCTTCAAGACCCTATGCATCACTCACTGTGCAGTGCACAAGACCGGCCCATTATACCTGCAAGAAAAGATAAAACCATACCTCCCATCCCGCACCCTAAGATCAAGCACTGCCCTTCTTCTAGTGGTTCCAACCTCTAACTCTGCCAGGATCGGAGGATCCGCCTTCTCAACCTTGGCCCGACTCTGTGGAACTCGCTTCCCTCTCATATCCGACACACCCAAGACTATATGGCATTCCGCAAAGCTCTAAAAAAGTGGCTCTTTCAGTAATACCAACCACGACCTTCTGAAGCGATTGAACCCTAACAATCCGATGACTAATTCTCAATGAGATCCCCAACAATGTCATCACTCTCCTTACCAGTATTCACATTTCCATGCCAGTATCCTTGCTGCCTTTTTCACCAAACAAGGCCCATAACAATGGCCTCTGTCTGCTTCCGGTCCGCTTCAGGTACACTTCCCACCCCCGCAATGTCGCAATGTTCCACCGTGCTGTGTGTCCCAGCCCCCTCTGGTCCCCCTGATGTCGCTATATGTCCCCCAACCACTCCGGTCCACCCTTGCTGTCACTGTGTGCCCCCAGCCTCCTGTGGTCCCTGTGTTGTCACTGTGTACCCCCAGCCCCACTGGTACCCTGTGTTGACGCTGTGTACCCACAGCCCCACTTTTACCCTGTGTTGTCGCTGTGTACACCCAGCCCCTCTGGTCCTCCATGTTTTCACTGTGTACCCCTAGCCCCTCTGGTCCCCCGTGGTTGTCACAGTGTACCCCCAGCCCCTCTGGTCCCTGTGTTCTCACTGTGTGCCCCCAAACCCCTCTGGTCCCTGTGATGTTGCTGTGTGCCCCAGGCCCTCTGGTTCCCGTGTTGTCGCTGTGTGCCCCCAGGCCCCGTGCCCCCTTGATGTTGCTATATGCCACCAGCCCCCTCTCGTCCTCCGTGATGTCACTGTGCGCCCCCAACCCCCTACCGTCCCCCGTGATGTCTGTGTCCCTCCAGCCCCCTGTGATGGCACTGTGTCCCCAGCCCCCTCTGTTCCCCTGTGCAGTCATGTGCCCCCAGCCCATCCTGGTCCCCTGTGATGTCGCTGTATGCCCCCTGGTCTCTGTGTTGTCACTGTGTGCCCCCACCCCCTCTAGTTCCCCTGTTATCGCTGTATGCCCCCAGCTCCCCTGGTTACCTGTGATGTCGCTGTATGACCCCAGTCCCTCTTGATGTCACTGTGTGCCCCCCAGCCCCTCTGGTCCCCCATGATGTTGCTGTATGCCCGTGCCCCTCTCGTCCCCTGTGTTGTTGCTGTTTGCCCCCAGCCCCTCTGGTCCCACGTGATGTCGTTGTTGTGCCCCCTATTTCCCCCGTGTTGTTGCTGCTTGCCCCCAGCCCACCTACCCCCCGTGACATCGCTGTGTGCCCCCCAGTCCCTCTAGTCACCCTTGTTGTCACTGTGTGCCCCAGCCCCTCTGGTTCCCTGTGTTGTTGATGTGTGCCCCACCCCCCTCTGGTCCCGGTGATGTCTTGGTGTGCCACCACATCCTCCGGTCCCCTGTGATGTCGCCGTTGTGCCCCAGATCCCCTGTGTTGTCGCTGTATGCCCCCAGCACCCTGGCCCCCATGTCATCGCTGTATGCCCCTCACCCCCTCTGGTCCACCGTGATGTCACTGTGTGCGCCCAACCCACCTCTTTTCTCCCCTGCTGATATGTTTTCTCTCTCGGCACTGTGCACCTGGCCACCCTCTGTCCTTCGGGCCCAGTTACCTGCTCACCCTGCCACCCTCATGCACTTGCCTCCGGGCACCCCTTGCACTGGGGTCTGTATCTGTACCCATACAGTCCCCAAACCACTTCTCTTCTGCACTTATTCAGATATACCCTATCTGCTCAAACTAGCACTTGCCACTTGCTGGCTGAACTACCACCTTTTTTTATTTATGTATTTTACTTTTTATTTATTCATTTCTCTCCTCTGTTCCGCACTTTCCACCTCTCCCCCCCCTCCTCCATGCACTTTCCCCCTTTTCCCTTTCCCAAGCATTTGCACGTTCTCAATGTCACTGGGCCTAGTAAGATCGTTGTTTTTGTTCTGCCCTGTTCCACTCTCTTTGCCTGGTCACGCTCTGAAATACCAGTGTATGAGCGCGATATAAATAAAATATCATATCATATCACCCATGTTCCATACTGAGCAGCGGCCAGGCAAGCCCCTCTCAGCAAGGCAATAACTCTGAAAATGCAACAATGTCCAATGTTTGGCAGCGGCCAGGCAAGCCCCTCTGAGCAAGGCAAACGTGAGGATAGCTCAGGAGCAACTCGCTCGCTGTGGAAACAAGATGACGCAGAGCAACATAGGCTCAATCCTCCAGTCCGTGCTTAGAAACCTCTGGGTATTAAGGGCGTTATAAATAACCAATTACAATAACTCTGAAAATGCACCAATGTTCCCGATTTAAAAATGGTTCAGGCAATACTCTTTCTCAGTTAACTATACAAGTATATTTATACAATTTATAAACAAGAGCGGATGCTCAACGTCCTCAGCAAGTGAACTATCCTGAAGCAGCATTTAATTCATTTGCACCCACCTTCATGACCCCACCCTTTACTTCCCCCTTGATCACAATCCCTCCCCTCGTACATCAATACACCCTAATGCCGCTCGCCCCCCTCTCCTACCATCACCCTGCTTCCAACTCTAAAATCAGAGGTGCACTGTGGCGCGCCAATCACATGCCTTCTTCCGGCGCTAACTCCCCAGCCCCCTTCTCACCCTAACACATCGACCTCTACCCTTCCCTGACATCTGTTGAGAACACCATGATACCCCCCGCCCATACACCACCACCCTTATCGAACTCCCAAGCCCGGGAGTCCTCGGGCGCTCCAAACAGTTCATATTCAACTCTTCTTCTACTCCATCCTTGCACCCTTGAAGGAACTCCTGTCCCTCCCCCGGCCCTCCCCTGCCCCCCGGTCCCTCTCCCTTAGCCCACCTAGGAACTCACCTGCCTCTCGCCCATCCTCCCTTGCCACCCTCTTCCTCCCCCTTCACCACTACTCGACCCCAGCCAACATACCTCCCCCTTCATATCCCTTCCCCTCTCTGAAAGCTGCGCGCCCCGCCTAACTAGACAGGTAGCTTCATCTCCCCCCCCTCTGAAACCCCTACCCTCTCTCACACCCTTATAGCACCAAAACCCTAGAAATGCAGAAAACGTGACGGGTCCACTCCCTTGACCCTCTACTCCTCACCACTTCTGCCTCAACCCTACCTCCCAATCTCCCCCTCCCCTACCTCACACTCCCCTCGCTCCTCGCCCAGTTTCCGCCCCTCTCTCTTGATTTCTCACCCAATACTCCAGAACCCCCAGCGCCCTCCAGACTCGATCCAAATCCTAGCCTCCATAACTCCCACACACGAATTGATCCACTCACCAACCTCCTTTCCCCCCCTCGACCCTCCCCCACTCTCACATATCCACCTCCTCCGGCCTACTCTTCCCAGCCCTCTTCGCTTTAACCTCCTCACACGTCACTCAAGACCCACAGCACCCTGCCCCTCCCGTACCCCTCCTCTTCCTGTCTCATCCACCTTGAATGCTCCACCCTCTACCACCACCCTACCAAGCACCCACGCTCCTCATGCTAACACTGCGATGACCTCTACGAAGACTACTTCCCCTCACAAAGTCACCTGTATCCTTTTTAATGCACGCTCCGTAGCAAGTAACAGACAGCATCTTTGGCCTCCTATCCTCTGACAAGCCTGACCTAGTCTATCACCGAAACCTGGTTCTCTGAAGACTTTGCCCCTGTTGCACATGAAGCCTTCCCCCTGGCTACTCGCTCATCGCCCACAGTAGACCCACCAGGGGAGGCGGAGTGGCAGTCCTCTTCAGCTCTTATTTCTTTGTCTCACTCGTCGAATCCCAGACATGCATTCCCTCCTCTGAATCCCTTCTAGTTAAACTCTCGCTACCACCGGGTTTCTCCCACAGCTTCCTGCTCATCTACAGCCCCCACCAGTTACAACAGACATTTCACCAACAACCTCTGTGATTCAATAGCTACCATTCAAGTACATCACCCATCTCCCACACTTCTAGGAGACTTCAATATCTGGTTCGGTATTCCCAACAACCCCATGACTCATTCGCTGGTTGACAGTCTTGATGCACTCAACCTCTCCCGTCATACGACTGGGCCAACCCACTCAGGAGGGCACACTCTTGATGCAATCTTCAGCTGCCATGACTGGGCTTATATATCCCGTCCGAAACCACTCATCTGGACCGACCACTATGCCATCCCCTTCTCTATCAACACCGCACCCCCCTTCCTTCAGCTTTCCCCCCCGGGATCTCAGATGCTGGAGCAAAGTCAAGATCCTTCCCAACCTAGCCAAAGCATTACTTCTTCGTCCCCCTGCAACACCCAACTCCCCCCTGATAGAGCCTTAACCATCAACTCCTTTGACTCTTGGCTTAATGACTCACAAATTCCTTTCACCCCCTCGTGCCCCTCCTCCTCACGCAATGGACCATCCACCAAATGGTTCACGTACCCCCTGAGGAACGCCAAAAAAGATAATAACTCTCTTGAACACAAACGGCAAGCATTTAAAACCGATCTCAGCAGATACATGTTCGCCCTGCACCACCGTAACTACAAAGCTGACATCTGAAAGGCCAAAAAAGCCTATTACAATAATCAAATTCTCAACCGTGGCAACCGCACCTCTACCCAATCCACCCCATCTCAATCACTCTGCGATTCCCACTCCCTACACTTCTACACCACCGCTCTTGACAGGACAACCTCCCTTAACAGCAAACTGTCCAGCTTCTCCCCCCAAGACCCCATTCCCCCAACACCAAATCCTCCTACCTTCGACTCCTTCAAACCCATCTCCAGAGATGAGTTTCTTGACCTACTATTTGCCAGCAAACCGCCCGGGTCCCCCCTCGACCCCTGCCCTGCTTCTGTCCTGAAAGAAATATTCTCACCTACCTGCGCAGGAGAACATGCAAGCGCCATACTAAATGACTCCCTCACCTTGGCATCTTCCCCGATGCCTTCATAATTGCACATGTCAAGCCTCTTAAAAAAGCATCCCTCGACCCCAAAACTACAGACCCATCTCGAACACCAGCAGATTTCTTGCAAAGCTCATCGACCGAACAGCACACTCCCAGCTCAATGTCTTTGTAGAATTCAACGGTCTCCTCGACCCCTCACAATCAGGCTTCGACAGCGACATAGAACTGAAACCACTCTGACCTCGATCTGGGACGATCTCCAGGTCTCTGCAGACTTCGAAGGATGTGCTGCACTAATTCTCCTCGATCTCTCTGCAGCCTTTGACACGGTTAACCACTCAATCCTCCTGGACAGCCTACACTCCCAAGGAAACCGTGGCACTGCTCTCAAGTGGATCTCTTCCTTCCTCAGTAACAGGAAACAAATACACCCCCCCTCTCCCCTTTTGTCTCAGCTGCTCCTCAGTGAACACTGGAGTACTGCAAGGCGCATGCCTATCTGCTCTCCTGTTCAACCTCTATGTGACCACCCTTCCTGGAATCATCCGCATGCATAACATCTCATGTTACAACTACGCTGACGATACCCAAATCATCGTAAAAATCCCCAAATCTGGCACCTACCCCCACCCTGATCTTGAAACATGTCTTCACGATATTGATCAATGGGTGACAATAAACCACCTCCTCTTGAACCCCAATAAAACTGAAATCATGGTGTGCGGCAACACTGCTCTTCTACTTCATCTGCTCCCATGGCCCCTGACCCTGGCCCCAACCCCGCCGACACAGTAAACAACCTAGGGTGCACTTTGGACTCTGGCCTAACCCTCTCCCACCAGATCAACAATGTGTAAAAATGTTGTCACTACCATCTCAAACTTCTCAGACGCATCTTTCCCTACCTCTCCTTCCCGAGCAGACTTGCCGCAGTTGTGTCAATTGTGATGTTGAGACTGGACTATGCCAATTCTTGGAGCCCCTGCATACCATCTTAAATTCCAAAGAGCCCAAAGCGCTGCTGCAAACTGCTCCTTGCCCTGGGTCAGAGAGACCACATCTCTCCAGCTCTCCAAACCCTCCTCTGGCTCCCAGTCAGACGAAGGGCCACCTTCAAGACCCTATGCTTCACTCACTGTGCAGTGCACAAGACCGGCCCATTATACCTGCAAGAAAAGATAAAACCATACCTCCCATTCCGCACCCTAAGATCAAGCACTGCCCTTCTTCTAGTGGTTCCAACCTCTAACTCTGCCAGGATCGGAGGATCCGCCTTCTCAACCTTGGCCCGACTCTGTGGAACTCGCTTCCCTCTCATATCCGACACACCCAAGACTATATGGCATTCCGCAAAGCTCTAAAAAAGTGGCTCTTTCAGTAATACCAACCACGACCTTCTGAAGCGATTGAACCCTAACAATCCGATGACTAATTCTCAATGAGATCCCCAACAATGTCATCACTCTCCTTACCAGTATTCACATTTCCATGCCAGTATCCTTGCTGCCTTTTTCACCAAACAAGGCCCATAACAATGGCCTCTGTCTGCTTCCGGTCCGCTTCAGGTACACTTCCCACCCCCGCAATGTCGCAATGTTCCACCGTGCTGTGTGTCCCCAGTCCCCTCTGGTCCCCCTGATGTCGCTATATGTCCCCCAACCACTCCGGTCCACCCTTGCTGTCACTGTGTGCCCCCAGCCTCCTGTGGTCCCTGTGTTGTCACTGTGTACCCCCAGCCCCACTGGTACCCTGTGTTGACGCTGTGTACCCACAGCCCCACTTTTACCCTGTGTTGTCGCTGTGTACACCCAGCCCCTCTGGTCCTCCATGTTTTCACTGTGTACCCCTAGCCCCTCTGGTCCCCCGTGGTTGTCACAGTGTACCCCCAGCCCCTCTGGTCCCTGTGTTCTCACTGTGTGCCCCCAAACCCCTCTGGTCCCTGTGATGTTGCTGTGTGCCCCAGGCCCTCTGGTTCCCGTGTTGTCGCTGTGTGCCCCCAGGCCCCGTGCCCCCTTGATGTTGCTATATGCCACCAGCCCCCTCTCGTCCTCCGTGATGTCACTGTGCGCCCCAACCCCCTACCGTCCCCCGTGATGTCTGTGTCCCTCCAGCCCCCTGTGATGGCACTGTGTCCCCAGCCCCCTCTGTTCCCCTGTGCAGTCATGTGCCCCCAGCCCATCCTGGTCCCCTGTGATGTCGCTGTATGCCCCCTGGTCTCTGTGTTGTCACTGTGTGCCCCCACCCCCTCTAGTTCCCCTGTTATCGCTGTATGCCCCCAGCACCCCTGGTTACCTGTGATGTCGCTGTATGACCCCAGTCCCTCTTGATGTCACTGTGTGCCCCCCAGCCCCTCTGGTCCCCCATGATGTTGCTGTATGCCCGTGCCCCTCTCGTCCCCTGTGTTGTTGCTGTTTGCCCCCAGCCCCTCTGGTCCCACGTGATGTCGTTGTTGTGCCCCCTATTTCCCCCGTGTTGTTGCTGCTTGCCCGCAGCCCACCTACCCCCCGTGACATCGCTGTGTGCCCCCCAGTCCCTCTAGTCACCCTTGTAGTCACTGTGTGCCCCAGCCCCTCTGGTTCCCTGTGTTGTTGATGTGTGCCCCACCCCCCTCTGGTCCCGGTGATGTCTTGGTGTGCCACCACATCCTCCGGTCCCCTGTGATGTCGCCGTTGTGCCCCAGATCCCCTGTGTTGTCGCTGTATGCCCCCAGCACCCTGGCCCCCATGTCATCGCTGTATGCCCCTCACCCCCTCTGGTCCACCGTGATGTCACTGTGTCCGCCCAACCCACCTCTGGTCCCTGTGATGTCACTGTGTGCCCCAGTCCCTCTGGTTTCTGTGTTGTCACTGTGTCCCAAGCCCCTCTGACCCCCATGATGTCGCTGTGTGCCCCCAACCCCCTCTGGTCCACCGTGATGTCACTGTGTGCTCCCAACCCCCTCTGGTCCCTGTGATGTCGCTGTGTGCCCCCAGGTCCCCCTCTGGCCCCCATGATGTCGCTGTATGCCCCACAGCCCCTTCTGGTCCTCTGTGATGTTGCTGCGTGCCCCCCTGCCGCGCTCGACCCCGTGTTGTCGCTATGTGCCCCCAGCCTCTCTGGTTCCCTGTGATGTCCCTGTGCTCCCAGCTCACTCTGGTCTCCCGTGATGACATTGTGTGCCCCCAACCCCCCCCTGTGATGTCGCTTTGTCCCCCAGCCCCCTCTGTTCCCCTGTGTTGTCATTGTGTGCCCCCAGCCCCCCGTGATGTCACTGTGTGCCCCCAAGCCCATCTAGGTCCCCCTGTTGTCGATGTATGCACCCAACCCTCCTGGTTCCCTGTGAGGTCCCTGTATGCCCCCTGGTCCCCCAAGATGTTGCTGTGTGCTGCGTGACCCTCTCATCCCCTGTGATGTCACTGTGTCCCCCCCAGCCCTCTAATCCCCCGTGATGTCGCTGTGTGTCCCTCAGCCCCTCTAGTCCCCCGGCATGTCTCTTGTGCCCCCTGATCCCCATGATGTTGCTGTGTGCCTCCAGCCCCCTCTGGTCCCTGTGATGCCGCTGTGTTCCCTCCGACCCTCTGGTCTCCCGTGTTGTTGCTGTATGACCCCACCCCCATGGTTCCCTGTGATGTCGCAGTTGTTACCCCCGGGCCCCCGCAACGACAGTGTGTTCCCACCAGCCCCTCTGGTCCCTTGTGTTGTCGCTGTGTGCCGCAGCCCCCTCTCGTCCCTGTGATGTTGCTGTGTGCCCCCACCCTCCTGTTCCCCCGTGATGTCGCAGTTGTGACCCCCTGTCCCCCGCAACGACTGTGTGTTCCCACCAGCCCCTCTGGTCCCTTGTGTTGTTGCTGTGTGCCGCAGCCCCCTCTGGTCCCTGTGATGTCGCTGTGTGCCCCACATCCTCTAGTCCCCCGAGTTGTTGCTGTGTGCCCCTTCCCCCTGGTCCCCCTTGATATCGCTGTGTGCCCCTGCCCCCCTGGTCCCCCTGCATATTGTTGTGTGCCCCCCAGCCCCTCTAGTCCCCTGTGATATTGCTGTGTCCCCCCCAGCCCCCTCTGGTCCTCAGTGCTGTCGCTGTGTACCCCCAGCCCACTCTGGTCCCCCATGTTGTCGCTGTGTGCCCCTCTGGTCCCTTGTGATGCCGATGTATGCCCCAGCCCCTCTGGTCCCGTGCTGTCACTGTGTGCCCCTTATGGGCCCCCGTGATTTCGCTGTGTCCCCACACCATCTGGTCCCTGGTGATATTGCTGTGTGCCCCCCTGCCCCTCTAGTTCCCCATGATGTCACTCTGTGCCCCCTCTGGTTCCTGTAATGTTGCTGTGTGCCCCCCCTTCTGGCCCCCTTATGTCCCCCCCGTTTCCCTGATCTCTTCCCCTGCCACCCCCTTATCCCTCTGTTCCATTCCCCCCATCCCTTTCATTGAAGGAGTTGTCTCGATTCACAAAGGGTTCACCATCTATAACCTCTTTCCAATGCTTGGATTTGACTTTTGGACACATCGACTTGTGGTGCTTCAACCCCTCTACTATCATGCTGGATCTCCCCTGGATCCTGCATTCAGTTTGCCCTGAATCATGCTGTACCCATCGTCACCGTGAATCCTTGCCTACATTCTGTGTTCCCTTACAACATTCTGTTTTACTGACCTCTGCAGCTGTATTCACCCTCCCCTCTGCTTCTCTTTCCATTGTTTTATTATTTTCTCTCCTCCTCCCTCCTTCTCTCTCCTCCCCCTCCCTTACCTTTCTCTGCACTTACTCTATCAGAATTGCCCCTGGACCTAGTATGATGGTTAGAATTGTTTGTCTCGTCCATCCCCTTACTTGTTTAACCCCCCCCCCACCACACTCCCCCCTCTGGCACTGCCTGAAGTTTCATGGGGCCTCGTGAAATCATTGCCTGTTTTGTTGCTCCCCCTCCTTTCTCCTCACCTCGTGTGATTCTCTGGATTTGTCGTCAGGTAATTATGGTAATTGCCAGTATGTTCCAGTTTCCCCCCTGTCTGTGCCTTGGCACTTGCACAGTCTGGGGTGTCACTAAAGCGAGTGCAATGGTTAATCATCGCATTCGTGTTGTTCGTGGCCGGGAGGACTGTTTTGTGTTTTCCTTTGACCCCTCCCTTGTTGCGGGGCGCCTTGAAACACATTATGTGTGAGCGCTTTATGAAGAAACTATCACACTCCCTACTCCACACCATCACACAATCAGAGTGCAGCTACACCCCTCGATCAATTCGGCCTAGCTGTTCACATAAGAACACTATCCCATGAATACCTCATCATTCTAATAAAACGCATCTATACCCCACGACAAACAGGCCTAGCTGCACACATAAGCGTCCCACAGGCCTAACGCAGCCAGAACCCAGTCTTGGTATCCACCCGCCAGACTGCACACATTGAACCGATATCAATACCACACACCTAATGCTAGGATGCAGCTAGCATCAGGCAACTGCATCAGCTGCACACTTAACTGGTGCACCCAAGCACCTTTCGAAACCCTACTCTCTGAACTGACCTGGACTACGGTCCCCGAGGGCGTTTACCCTACCAGTGCTTTGAGGTCATAACAATGATATATAGAGCGCTATATAAATGCCAAATAGCATGACATAACATGTATGGGCATCTAGCCACTCACTGGCCAATTCCCGTAGTCCATACACAGAGAAATATTACCGTACCTGCGGTGAAACCGGTGCGCTGTTCTCTCCTTTCCATGCCAAGGTGATCCACAGCAAGGGCCTCCAACTTGGAACTGAGCACCTTTGATTCTGTGGGACAAAAGCAACATTTTTGAATTTCAAAAGATATTCATTCACCTGTCTTTCTTCCGTCTATTATAGTGTGTTGTTCTCACTAGGAATGTGCATACCCGCATTCTGGCAAGCGTGAATGCCTACTACTCACGTTCTTGGTCTTGCTGGCAGTTTTGATCTGTCAGTGGGGCTTTTTGGATACCGAGGGCTGAGCCTCATTACTCCAACTTCTCTGGTTGAAAGTGTAGTTACAGTACAGATTCCTCCTTGACCTGTGCCATCTTGCCACAGCAGAGGTGATGTCACAGGGTCAGCGCTGTATAATGGATGAATGCCCCACTCGCCCACCCACTTCTTGTCACTCCCTCCTCCGACCCCTCGTGATCTGCAGCCTTTGTTGAGCAATTTTACATTCTACAAAACTCAGAAATAAATACGTGTGAATTGCATTTTAGCTTTGTAGTGCTTTGTTTGCCATTTCGTAGGCGCTGTACATGAACACGTGTGATTACCCAATTCAATTGTCTCCAATGAATCCATCTCAGAGGGATGAAGTTATCTAGGAATCCATCTTTCTTTCTATTTATGGCAGGCATAATGTCTGCCATAAATGCGTTGATTAAATTATGAAACAGTAGCAGTGGAGAGAGGGAGAACTTTCAATGTGCAAGCCTCCAACCAGGCATACAGTGACTCACTCTGATTTGTGTCGTGCATCAAGCACGCAGCAACGTGCGCCACAACCAGGTGCGGAGCCATCCACAAAATTTGGGGATGGGGGCTGGATGGCAGTTTTGAAAGCTGGTAGTGAGCAGGGCCATTAAACCTATTGCATTGTTGATCCCCACCCCGAGCCCAGGAGGCTCAATAGAGATTTGGGCCATTAGATGCATCTTTCAACCCAACTCACCAGGGGTGCAGCCAGGAGTTTGTAACAAGTGGGGCCTGGAGCTAATGTAGTAGGGCCCACACCAAGGAGAGCCCGAAGAGAGAACTGGGATTGTTCTGCCCCCGACCAGATCCGTAGGAGCTACCAAGCGTAGCGAGAGAATGCGTGAACCCACCAAGGTGGGTTCAGAGGGCCCCACCCAGGGTCGGTCTTACACCAGATTGCACCCCAGGTAGGAATTGTTGTCGCCCACCTCCCCATTCATCAGAATGCGCCCCTCCTCCCCGCCTGGCTCACGTCACTCCCAAACTACACCTCGGTTGTGCGACAAAACCCCTCCTCAATATGAATAAATAATTGCTATATAAATGAAGCAGGTTTCATTACATTGTAATTCAAGTACTTTACAGAAGAATTCTAATGTGAAAACACAGCTGTTGCTGCCCAAGTAAATGGTTTTTCTGTCACCTGCTCTTAGGAAAGGCCTTGCCTGAATGCAGTTTCAAACTGTCCGTACTGGCACAATGCGGGGTCTGAGGGCCACTGCTATCTATCCTTGGGCACCACTATTATCTGGGGTAAATCTTGGGGACAAGGACTGCCTTTGCGAGCTCGGTGGCCACTGGCTAGACCAGTATCAACGGGCCAATGCAGGCACCACTACTTGTGGGTACAGCACTTTGGCGCCAAACTTGTCTTCAGGGGCTCAAATTTGCCTATTGGTCAATGAATGCCCAAAAGCGCTGGTTTAGCATCTTACTGTTGGGCAGTTTTTGGGGGGGGGGCCAAAACGGGTCTGTTTAAATATACTTTAAAATGCACAATATGTCACAACGCCCCCCTAGGTAAATAGCACTCCAAAAGTCTGTCCCCAGACGTATCTAAAAGACATTTTGCAATTGTGGCTCACTTTTCATCGGCGCCCAGACACATTTAAATCCTGGCCCAACCCAACCCGGCCTGCACGGTCTTATTTTCCTTGACTCGTTGTAGAGTGGGTACAGTTGATGACTTAGAAGAACCCCCACTATGTCCAGTGACCCCTGTGATGAAAACCCAGCTATGTACAGCAGCAACACTAAGAGGACGGGGGATGAGGGGGGGAGAGAAAGAAAGAAAGAAAGAAAGAAAGAAAGAAAGAAAGAAAGAAAGAAAGAAAGAAAGAAAGAAAGAAAGAAAGAAAGAAAGAAAGAAAGAAAGAAAGAAAGAAAGAAAGAAAGAAAGAGCAGCCCAGGGGCGTGGAATAAGAGAGAACCCGACAATATTCTGGACTAGCAGCAACACAAAGCAACAGCGTGCGGTTCCGGAACAGAAACAACAACTGGAGAAATCAGAGTAGAAAACATTTTATACAATTATCTGCGTCTGTGAAAAATCTGCTTGCCCTTTCACACCAGATGTCCCCCCAAGTACCTTAAAGTAACTGTTACCTCACAAACTGCCATACCAAAGACACCCGCCCAAGGCTTCCTCATGCTTGAGCATAATCAAGCGGAGTTAACTGGCATGTTGGCCGAGTGTGAGGTGTGAAGATCAAGAGGAGGCTGAGTTTGTTGAGTGTGAGTCGATGCTTGTATACCACACGAGTAGAGTAGTGTGAGGTGGGTGATAGTGGTGAGAGGGACAGGGTCCCCGCAGAGTGATAGTGTCTAGGAACTAGGCTGTCTTACAGGGAACCACTTGAGAGATATTAGCGCCGGGTCACTGCTGTTTTCACAATTTATGACATTGAGTTGTGAATGTTATCGACAGAGTTTTCGTTCTTGTACTCGTCAAAATTGTAACCAACCAATTAAGCGGTGACAATTTCAGGAGATTTTGCCACAGGTGGAGTACTTGATAGGGTCTTGAGGTGCCAATGAAACACTTGTGTATAGGCGCGTTATAAATGTCATATCATATCATAATATGCCGGTTGGCCAGTCACCCTTCGACACTAACCTTCATGATCCGTGGGGCAACGTGATGGGGCTAGGGCTATACGAGGGTTTAGGGTGCAGAGGACCCCAGACTGGTGTGCAGTATGGCTGAACCTGTTTCTGGAGCTCTTACACACTTTCTTTTCTGAATGTACTTAGGGGCTGGTCTGCATTCTCACTGGCATTTCTGTATATCGTTTTATTGTGTATTAAGTGTGTCAACGTTTGGTTTTCCAAAAATCTAATCACTCGTTATGTGTTCAAGGTGGGGGTCAGCTCTCCATACATTGGATGCATATCATTTACTACAAACAGCACAACAGTGCCCAAAAAGCGCAATTATTCTTTTCCATGGCACTCAGTTCTGATGGTGCGCAGAGACCCTCAATTGATCACAGAATGCATGCAATAAGAGCCTATGTCTCGGGAGGAGGGGCAAAGTGCTTGCCTTGGAAGCAAAACGACACCAAGCAAACACAGGTTCGATCCCCGCGTCTGTGCTTAGAAACCTCTGGGTATTTAAGCGCGTTATAAATAACCTATCGTATCATATGTAATATGACATATACAATATATCTTATGCTTCAGGACTGCATAATGCCTCTCCACCATCAGCAATGAAATGTATGTGATATTACACAATGCACTAGTGCAGATAGCCCACGGGCGAGAGAGCGGAGGAGGTGATAGTAAAGCGGATAAAAGAAGGGAATTTAAAGGAAAATAAATAGGAGTCGCGGAAATGGAAAGAGAAAGTGGGCCGGAGAGAAAATCAAAGTCCGGAAAGAAAATGCGGGTGTCTGCAGTCCGTGACCATCAATCCCCGTCTACCCTCCTCCAATCAATGCTTTCTACCTTTTCCTCCGGCCACTGTTCAACTTAATGACCGCCGGGCGCCGGGAAAGTAGGTCAACCTGCCCGCTCGCCTCCCTGCCCCCCACCCCAAACACTTAACTGCGTGCACGGTTGCACCGCACGTTGCACGACCCACTTGCAAAAAGAGGGTTTTTCAACCGCAACGCTGTCGCCAATGCCAGCAGCCACCAATCCCAATCCGTGTCAGAGTAGCAGTGCACTTCTGCGTGCGCGCGCATGGCCTGCAGGAGGGCACGTGCGCCCATGGGACTGGCTGTTGCCAACGGCACCGGAGCCACCCCGGAAGTCAATAAAGCAACAAATGTTACAAATTGGCCTGCCAGTTGCTGCCCTGCCTGAGAGACGAGGCTGCCCCCGCTGCAGTGTGGAATACGAACGTAAGTTAACAACACATTAAAATGATGCATCATTAGGCAGTTTTAGGCATTCCTACGCTGGCTGGCTTTGGCTGGTGCGTGCGGTCTGGCCCAGTGGCTTTGCACTGGCTTGAGGCTCAGGCGAGCGCCCCCTAGAGGCTGACTGACGTCAGGCGAGCTGCCTGACACAAAGACCGGCCCTGGCCCCACCCCTGAGAAAAATGTGCAAATAAGGGGTTAAAATGGCGAATTTGACAGTACAATTTCTGTGATACATTAAGTAAAAAGCCACACACTTTACAGTCGGTTTTGTAGGGGAAAACATGAAAAAAGGCCATGAGATGTCAAGTCATCAACAATGCACAGGAACATTTTCAAACACATTTTCATAATGCCTTTTGCCCACTCTATGTCAATTATCTGCAAGTGTTAACAGTTTTTTCATTCCGATTGTACCCAAACCGGTCTATTCTGGTGCACCTAAATATGCCAATATTCCCACATCAGAAAATACACGTTTGCTTTTACCATGATGTCAGTAATGATACTATAACAAAACATTTTCACGATGGCTCTGCCAATGTATGCCTTATCAATGAGTAAGAACGTGCTCCTGTTCGCTTTGCCTTAATGCCAGTTGAAAAAAAAGCCATGAGGTCGAAAAATGAGTACCAACTTTATTTGGGTGATCATTTTTTATCAAAATATGTTCTCTGTACAGTGCATTGCCGAAAGCGATATAAAAATAAGTCATTATCATTACATAAATGCCCCCATATAACAACACTCATGTTGCAACTGCCCCACAACGCCAGTAAAAAAGGTCACGCCACAGTAAGAAAGCATTCCCTTGCGGACTGCGCAAATGCTGCCCCCGCCCCCACACCAGCCTATGTCTGAACACTTCTGTTGCCATGTCATAGTAAAGAAACTTGCCCTCCCCCATGTAAAAGTACTCATCTTGTCAGGTTTGTCCTTAATCTAAGTGCACAATTCAATACCACAGTGGGACCCAGCCAGCCCCATTGAAGTACCCTCCCACCCGTTCCAACCTCCCCGTTCCAAAAAATAACACTCAAGTTGGCTTTGCTTTGCCCAAAAATGCCAGTAAAATATGTCACGCTCCACGCTATGGCTGTTCATACTCTAATGCCCCTCCCTGGGCCCCAGCCTCACAGATCCTCACACAGAGATACAGCATTTATATACTCATGCACACAAATATGCACCCATACACCTTCTGTCATTCACAGGAGCACCCACATTCACACTGCATTCTCGCACCTATGTACACCATTCACACTGCATTCATTCAGCTACACCCCCTCGCATACAAACATGCATCCACTTATACACTCCCTCACATGCATGCACGCATACAATCCAGAAAACACAAACACTTTTTTCTTAACTATTTGCCTCTGGACCCGCTCAGGCGCTACCCTGTCCAAGCTTCTGCATCTCACAGGCTATTTAGCTAAACAAAGCAATGCAATTTATTGGAGGCATAGACCAACTAAAAGCTGAGCCAAGCATTTAAGCCTTTAGCTTCCACACAGGTGGTCTACTGATATCATCTCCTAGGCAGGCTTTTGTCCACTGCACGTTTGTTGTGGCCACAGTCACGTTAACGATTGTTTTCTCACCTGAGAGAGTGGTGCATTTACTTACTTTTAAAGTTTAAAATTATGTTTAAATAGGTGAGAAATGTGACAGCTTCTTGCCGTTTGAGCCCAGGCTGGGTGTCACAGCAGAGTGATGCCTGCTGCCTCAACGTGGGAGGGCTTAAACCCTTCCAAGGCCACCATGACGAGTATAATTGAAAAATAAAATGCAGCTCAGTAGTTGAATAAACAGAAATTAACATCTATCTGCTACAACATCTCCAGCAAGCCTGGCTGTGTAAATATTGAAGGTATTATGCTGTTTGCCATTCGGGGCTTTAGAAAAACAATTGCGGCTTAAATTCCCTCTAGCTCAAACTCGTGAAGCTATGGGCCCGCGCTTGGAAAACCCCAAAGCACTGCGTTTCTGCAGACTATGCAATAACATTAACTGCCTGGAGCTTCTTAAACATTTATCTATAGAATGCACAAAAACTCAACATGAACACACATCTATTCCGATCTGTTCATTGATCAATTGTGGGTTCATTTTATGGCAGGCCGATAGTCAGCCTTAATTTTTATTTAATTTATTTTATGTTTATAGTTCATAAGAACTTTTACATAGCATAAAAGACAATAAAAAGTCAATAAAAATAAAATAAAAATAAAATAGAAGTAAAATAAAATTAAATATACACAGATAATATGAATACCGTTCAGGAATCAAATTTACAATTATCACAATTCCTTATCGACAGTAACGATATCACTAGCTCGTATAATTCCCCGCAAATGGCAATTCCTTAGAGTTTTGTGACCAAGCGTCCACTCACTGGTTACTGTGCCCCTTCTGAGCATTAACGCAGGGAGAGCCCCCCTACTATCTCTCTGCATGTTTCCCACTGGGCAATATAACTTTCCATACATTGTAAAGTGACAATTGCATCGACTTAAGTAGAACATTCAAGCAAACTGTCCAGAAGAACAAGTTACTTATCTTACCTGGTAACGTTCTTTCAATGGGATGTTCCTCCAACGTATTCCACATCTTTGACAGTAATGACCACAGCTGTGCTGCTTCGGAAAACGTTTTCAGCATAGGCGTCCTGCGTCGATGACATCGATACGCTGTCCCTCGAGGGCCTCAGTTGATGGTCGACGTCACTGGATGTTATATCTAGGACGCACGACACCCGTAGCCTCAGTTGTAGTTTTTTCCCCAGAACGTGTGGCACCAATCTCCTGCCAGCATGACTTCAGAAAGCCTTGCGGAAAAGTAAGCTTCAATCGCATAAGACATTTTTGTAGAGGGGCAGGCAGGGAGGGTAGGATGTGGAATACGTCGGAGGAACATCCCATCGAAAGAAGGTTACCAGGTAAGATAAGTAACTTGTTCTTCGAAGGGATTGTTTGTTTGTTTGTTTTGTTTATTTATTTAATATGGCGGTCAAAACCCAGAGGTAACAGAGCACAACAGAAAATGGGAAAGCAAGATTACATAAAAGCTTAGTTGCAGGTTAAGGCACATGTCAATATAAAGCAAAGCATTACATTTCGTAAAGGCTGGTGAGAGGACATATTTATATATATATATATATATACACACACAGTTAATTACATTGCAGTGGGTCAGTTAGGAATGTACATAAATACAGTCAGGTTGGCATGGTTCAGTCAAGGGCATCATTGGATCGTCAGGTTGGCATGGTTCAGTCAAGGGAATCATTGGATCGTAGCCAGGAGAGAGTGTTTCGCCTAAAGCTATAGTAGGATGGTCTGTTCTGATGCTGAGTGGGAGAGCGTTCCAATGTTGAGCAGTCAAGACCGGGAAGCTAATGCCGCCCGTTCTTTTCAGTCTGAATTTGGGTACCTGAAGGCAGTGAGAGTTAATCATTCTGGTGGTGCGGGTGGATTTTATTTTTACTATTCTGGCTGCGAGCTAGGGGGGTGCTGTATTGTTTAAGCATTTGAAAGCGAGTGATGCTGTTTTGAGTGAGATGCGGTCACCGATTTTGAGCCATTTGTGTTCTCTTCTTTTATTGGAGATGTGTTCCTTGGATGGTAGGTTAAGGGCTATTCTGAGTGCATTGTTTTGCAATGTTTGAAGTTTGTCGGTTATGCATTTGTTGGCTCCTAGGTACATGGCATTACAATAGTCAAGTCTGGATAATATTAGGCCATTAGCTATGATGCAGCTTTCTTGGGAGAGGAATGCTCTGCTTGCCCTGATTAACTTGCATGTGTAGGTGGTAGAGGATGCTAGTGAGTTTACTTGTTTTTTTAGTGACAATGCTGAGTCGAGGTGAAAGCCTAGGGTTTTTACTGTTTTGGCGACTGTGATGGTGTTGCAATCGATGTTGAACGCCTCGTAGTTGGAGCTGAGTTTTTTTAGATTGGCGTTGGAACCGAGGGGCAGGATTTCGGTTTTGTCATCATTCAGGCATAGGCCATGTGTGGCCATCCATGCCTGAATGATGAGGTATATTTTGTTTACCAAGGCCGTATCTGAATCGAAGTTGCCCGAAAGGGGTATGAGGATCTGGGTGTCATCTGTGTAGTTAGTGTATGTGACACCCAGTCTGTCCAATTTGTCAAATAGGGGCTGGTAAAAATGTTGTAGAGGGTGGGGGAGACGCAGGAGCCCTGTGGTACACCGCAAGTTATTTTGATAGGGTCTGCTGAGTCTAGTGAAGAGAAGACTCTCATGGTTCGATTGTCCAAGAATGATTGGATCCAGGTTATGGCATCATTTGAAAAGTGGGCAGTCGAGGCCAGGTGTTCGCACATGACTGTGTGATCTACAAGGTCGAAGGCCGCTGATAGGTCGAGGAGGAGTAGCATGGAGATATGTTTCCTTTGTCATTGATCTTATTAATTTGGGTTTTAAGATCGATTAAGGCCGTCTCAGTGCCGTGCTGCGGTCTGAATCCATATTGTTGGGCGCCTAGTAGTTTGAGAGTTTCTAGATATTGCTGGATTTGCAGGTATGCTACTCTATCTATTATCTTTAATAGGAAAGGTACGTGGTGATGGGCTTGTGTTTGGTGGGGGTCGCAGGGTCTAGAGTTTGCTTCTTGAGGAGAGGCAGAACCCATGATTCTTTGAGATTATTTGGTAGGGTTTTGCAGGAGAAGGACGCGTTGATCAGTTTGGTTATAAAAGGAGCTAAGTCCCTGGCAGTGTCCTTGATTATCTGGGGCGGACAGTTGTCCCCTTTGCAGTTGGATGGTTTAAGTGAGGCGATGACTTTTTCTGTTTCTGGGATGGAGATTTTAGCGAATCTGAAAGGGTTCGGGTCAGAAGGATTGGTTGTTTTGGCATGGTTGCTAGGAGATGATTCGTTAGTGGTTAGGGAGTCCTTTCTCAGTGCAATTTTAGTTTGGAGTTTTGATTTTATTGGTTAGAGCGTTTTGGACGCTGGTACACCATTGTTTGTCTTTAGTTATGTTCTCTGGTGGGGGTATCGGGAATTATAGTTCCCTTAGTATAGTAAATAGTTCCCTGGTGTTGGAGCTGGATTTTTCAATTCTTTCGTTGAATAGGTCCTTTTTTGTGAGCAAGATTTCTTTTTTGTAATTGATAGCGAAGAGTTTAAGTTGTAGTTTATTTTCTTCTGTGGGGGTGTTGCGCCATTGGGTTTCTAGTTTCCTTTTGTGCATTCTTAGTTCTTTCACGTGGGGGATGAACCAGGTGTTCAGGTGAGCTTGTTGTTTGCTTTTTTGCATTTTTAAAGGGGCAATGATGTCTAGTCCTTTTTTCATAGCCTTGGTGTAGCTTTCTACTAGGCATTATGGATTTAGGTTGTCGGGGAGGGCATTGAAGGTTGGCAGTAGAAGTGGTAGGAGGTTTTCGGGAGTTATATTTTTTTTTTGCTCTAGTGGGCAGTGGAGGTGCCATGATCTTTTCTTTGCTGACTTCTTTATTGAGTGATAATGTGAAGTCAATGAGGTAGTGGTCTGTCCAGTGTTGAGGAGTGGTTTTGGTGATGGTGGTATCGCAGTTCAAGGCGGCGATCCAGTCCAGGGTCCTTCCTTTATTATGGGTAGGGGTAAGCACTTTTTTGGGATAGGCCATGTTCAGCTAGTATGTTGGCTATGGCTTGTGCTGGTTTGTTATCAGGGGGGGCATAGGCCATGTGTGGCCATCCATGCCTGAATGATGAGGTATATTTAGTTTACCAAGGCCGTATCTGAATCGTAGTTGCCCGAAAGGGGAATGAGGATCTGGGTGTCATCTGCGAAGTTAGTGTATGTGATCGGACAAGGTACATTTCCTGCTGGGTGCATGGTTTCTAGAGCAGTAGAGGTGGTGAGGTGTAGTAAGGGCATGAGGAGGTAAAGTACGGTGGCTGTTTGACTCTTGCTAGCGCACATTGTATAAACAGTGGTTGTCTCGGGTTACATTTGGTAGAGACAGTAGAGATATAGCACCTCGACTAGCATCAGCTGGGATGCAGCAACTCTTGTAAGGCAGTTGTGAGTAGCACAGTGGCTGAGTGGATGCAGCACAGTGGCTAGCAAGGGCTCTGGCTTATCTAGATTAGAATTTCCACAAACAGCATAAATCACAGTGGGTCACACAATGTTAAAAATGTCTGGGGGCTGTGTCTCACCTAGATTCGAATTTCCATAAACAGCATGAATCACAGTGGGTACACAATACTTTGTAAGACATGGCAAGCATGGTAGAGTGGGGAAGCTCTATGTTGAGGTTCTGCATGTTCCAGGTGGCATGCCTGATTAGATTGTTTGTTCAAAGTTAGAAAGTTAGACAATGTTGAGAGTTGTTGCGGGTATGCTGCAATGAAAGTGAGGGAGCATAGGCTGCAGAGCACACGTAACGTGTGCGCACACGGTTGTAGTGTCTGCGAGAGACTATAAGTGGATTTATGCAGAGATGGATGGTTGGGAGCATAGCGTTCCAGGTGTGTTAGTGCATACTTGCCAGAGGGGCGCATTGACACGAGTGTGGCTGCACTGGTGTCACATATGGGGGTGAAACATAGACACTAGCTCGATGTGGGGAGAGGGCTATGGTATTTGGCATAAGTTACCTCTATTGGTGCACACAGGGAGCTTCACTTTCTCTGGGCGCACGGGCAGGAGGTCTGGCCCTGGACTCTGGTCAGCTCGGGACAGTCTCAGGACAGTTGCTGGCCTTGCCCTCAGGGCCTTTCCAGGAAGGGCCGGCACACGCCTGCTTGCGTCCGATAGGATTAGATGATCAGAACAGAGGCCAATCAGAAGAGGGCTGTTTTCTGGTGAGGAAACTAAGCAGGGCAGATCAATCAAGTAGCACGGGCGGCCATCTTAGAATGACTAATGCCTCGTGTGTTGTCATGGCGTTGTGGAGGAGGCTGGAGGCAAACGAGGTCGGCACAGCTTATGTGCGGCAAGGGTGCATTATTAATAAATGCACAGATTTACTGACGGAAATGCAGTGGGCTACCGCGCCTCATGCGCTAAGAATAGCCAAATTAAATTTGCTGCATTACAATTGGTAGCAATAGTCAGCATACCTCAGGAATATGTCCTCCGACGTATCCCACATCTTTGACAGACTCCCAAAGCAGTACCAACGTATGGAGGTGGGAAAAGAATTTACAATTGCATCAATTTAGAATGCCCAAACAAATTGCAGAATAGAGGACTGCCTTACCAAAGGCCAAATCCTGCCCATGGATAGAGTCCAAGGAATAATGTTTCACAAAAGTATGGACAGAGGCCCATGTGGCTGCTTCACAAATATTGCGAATTGGAACACCCCTCTGTAGGGCAGTGGAGGCAGCCAGTAAGCCTACTGGAGGGTCCTTTGCCACTAAACGGTAACACTCAGAGATCGTCAAAATGATCCATCTGGATAAGGTCTGTTTGGAAACAGCCTGACCTAAACACCTTCCAGCATAACCAATAAAGAGCTGATTGTCCACTCTGACCCGGGACATCCGTGACAGATAGAAACTCAAACCTCTCCTAGGATCCAACCTATGGAGCCTCTCCTCTTCCTTACCAGGATGTGGAGGAGGAAAGAACGCCGGAAGAATGACCTTCTGGCTCAGATGGAATTCCGACACAACCTTCCGAAGAAAAGAAGGCCGCACCCTAAGGACAACCCTGTCCTTATGGAACACAGTGAAGGGTGGTTTGGCGGAAAGTGGCTGCAACTCTCTCACTCTGCGTGTGGAAGTAACCGCAACTAAAAATACAGTTTTAAAAGACGACAGTTGCAACGGACAAGAATATAAGGGCTCAAACGGAGCTCCCATTAGGAACTTTAAAACCAAGTTCAAATTCCATCCCGGCACCTGGAAAGGCGACGGCGGAAACACATTAGTTAGCCCTTTTAGAAACTGAGAGATTAAAGGGATCTTAAAATAAGAACATTCCTTAGACGAGCGCTTAAATGTAGACAGCGCCACCAGGTAACCCTTAATGGTACCTACTTGCAGGGCCTTGTGGGCCAAGGAAAGCAAAAAAGACAAAACCAAAGGAATGGAACATTGGAAACGATCCACATTCTGTACCATGCACCAGTCGCAGAACTTTCTTCAACGGAAACGGTACAGAGTTTTCGTTGCTGGCCTTCTGACCGAAAGGAACAACTCCATCACGTCTTCGGGGAGGTCCCAATCCTTATACCTCAACCTTTCAGATACCAAGCGTGAAGGCTGAGGGATTTGACCTCTGGATGGAGAACCCAACCCCTCGCCCGTTAGAGCAGATCGTCTCGGAAGGGAAGACGGTGTGGAGGGCATATGGACATGTCGACAAGGTCCGGGTACCACGCTCTCCTGGCCCATGCCGGAGCAATGAGGATCATCTGGGAACCGAACCTCCGTAACCTCTGCAACACCTGAGGAATGACAGGGACTGGAGGAAACGCGTACAGCAGTGGGACGGACCACTCCACTACGAACGCGTCCACTAAGGCTCCTCTTGGAGGAAATTCCTGCGAGCAGAATCTTTCGCACTTCCGGTTGACACTGGTGGCGAAGAGATCCACTTGTGGGGTTCCCCAAAGGGCGAAGATCTCCAACAAAAATTCCTGAGCCAACTCCCACTCGTGAGAGACCGTGCTCTGCCTGTTCAGAGCATCCGCCGCCACGTTTTCGTCTCCGGCCAGATGAACTGCCGAGATCGAAATTTCCAGCTGAATGGCCCAGAACCAGAGCTGCATCGCCTCCCTGCACAATGGGAGTGACCCTGCCCCCCTTTTTTGTTGAGGTAGTGCATGGCCACTGTATTGTCAGTCATAATCAGGACATTCTTCCCCCGCACAGACGACAGAAAAGCCTTCAGGGCTAGCCTGACAGCCCGCAGCTCTAACAGATTGATGTGGAGTCTGGACTCCGACAGAGACCAACGGCCGCTGGCCGTCAACTCGTTGGCATGAGCTCCCCAACTCGTGAGGGATCCGGCTGTCATGATTGTCACCTCTGGCCACGATTGCCAAAATGGAGCACTCTTCATCAGATTGCCTTTGACGGCCCACCACAGAAGATCCTGTGCGACCGAGGGCGGAATATGAACGGGATCCGACATCCTGCCGGAGAACTGTGACCACGGCATCTTGAGAGCCCACTGCAGAGATCTCATCCGCAGCCTGGCCTCTGGCACCAGAAAAATGCAGGATGCCATGATGCTGAGCATCTTCAAGAACTTGAATGCCGGGAGACTCTGGGCACGTTGAAACTTGTCCACGATCTGCAGAATGTGATGAGCCCTCACCTGGGGAGGCGAACACAGCCCCAGGGATGTGTTGAGCACTGCTCTGATGTACTGGAGCCGCTGGGTAGGTGTCAAATGGGACTTCTTTAAATTGAGGGAGAAGCCCAGCTTGTGAAGAGAGTAGCAGGTGACGGACAGATGATCCAGTGCTTGCTCATGAGACCGCGCCCTGATCAACCAATCATCCAGGTAGGGGTAGACGTGAATCCCCCCTATTCTGAGATACGCCGCCACCACCACCATCAGCTTGGTGAAGACCCTGGGGCGCAGGTCAATCCGAACGGCAGGACCCGAAACTGAAAATGCGAGTCGCCAACCGCGAACCTCATGTGCTTCCTATGCTTCGGATGAATCGGCACATGAAAGTAAGTATCCTCGAGGTCTAGAGACACCAACCAATCTTGCAGTTGAAGGGCCTGGAGGACTTGAGAAAGAGTTACCACCTTGAACTTGTCCTTCCTGAGGATCCTGTTCAGCCCACGCAAGTCCATGATGGGTCTCAATCCCCCGTCTTTTTTCGGGATAAAAAATAAGGGGAATACAATCCCTTGATCCTCTCCGCTACAGGCACCAGTTCTATGGTGCCTTTCACCAGCAGGGATAGGATTTCCTGCGCAAGGAGTGTATCCGGACACTTCAAAGAGAGCTTCCCCGGTGGATTGTTGTGAGGCCTCTGCCGAAAGGGAAGACAGTAGCCATGGGTTATGATCTCCAGAACCCACACATCTGAAGTAATGGCACGCCATTCTCCAAGATGCTGCACCAGTCTGCCCCCAACTGGCGGACCATGGGACATGGCCTCATGACTGAGCGGACGCAGCTGCCGCAGTGACTGAGGGCAAAGAGGCAACTGCCCGAGTGACTTATGGCACCTCGAGTACCTTGCTTTCCACCTGTGGTACTCCTACGGTGGCCCCTTAGACTGGCAGCTCCTCTCGATCTACCAAAGGAAGAGTAGTACCAAAAGGAACCTCCCCTCCATTGCTGTCCCATAGGACGAAAAGGCGGAGGTTGACGTACTGCAGCGCTCAAAGACTTTGCTGCAGCTTTGGAGGTCTACAACCTCTCAAGGCTCTCGTCAGCCTTGCTGCCAAAAAGATGGACACCATCAAAGGGCATGTTGAGAATCCGGGATTGCACATCAGGGGCAAACCCTGACTTCCGAAACCACACAAACCTGCGTATCATGGTGCTCGCCAGCATGGACTGGCTGATACAGTCCAGACCCGACTGAACGGATTCACACATGGCATCCTTGCTGTCTTGCACGAGGGCTAGAAAACCATCCTGTTACTCCCCTTCAGGAATATGCTCAGCTGCCAAAGATGCACAATTCCACAGAGTGTGACTGAATCTTGCCAAGGCACAAACAGAGTTGGCTGCCTTTAAAGCCATAACCCCAGAAGAAAATACCTTCTTTGCCCAACCATCAAAGCGCTTGTCATACCTATCAGGAGGGATGATAGCACCACCAAACGCTCCGGAGTAGGGTGCGTTGACAAGTAGCAAGGGTCACCACTGGTTGGGCGGTATTTTTACGGAAGCGACTTATTCACTCCCGTGAGACTCTCCGGGGCAGTCCAAGCCGCCGCCACCCTTCTTTGCAACGCCATATGAAATGGCAACACCGGGTCAGTGGGTGGACCTTGGTCCAGGATGTCTGTCAGATTTTAATGAAGAAAATCAACAGATGGAGCAGACCACCCCAAGAACTCAGTCACCTTCGACATGAGACGCCTATAGGAGGATTCGGCATGAGTACCAGGCTCAGGCCTGCCAAATGCAACCTCCGGGGAGGTGTCAAGACCACTGGCGTCGTGTAAAGATTGACAGAGTTCTTCCATTTGACTTTAACCAGACAACAGGTCAACAGGAACCTCAGGAGGCACAACTCTCTCCTCATCAAACCCTTCCTCCACCTCTGAAATATACTCCAAGGGTTGGAAGAAATCCACTCTGGGAGGAGGAACAGAGAAGGGCTAAAAAACAGGCCTCACAGATTTACTGAGAGCCTTTCTCGGAGCTTCCACAGCCCTCTGGGGCACCTCTGGTAAATTCTCCTCAAAAGGCGTTGAGGGCACCGATGGAATCGGCATCAACGTCGATCGAGGCGCCGACGACTTTGAAAACTGCTTCGAAGCCGGAGCTCCGAGAGTGTCCTTCGACGGCCTTGGCGCCAATGGCGTCGACAACTTTTTCGAAGCCGGAGACTCAAGAGAGTCCCTCGACGGACACAGCGCAGAGGCATCGTTGCCTTCTTAAAAGGCCTCACAGGCTCCGACGGTCTCAACGGCGTCGAGGACCGGGACCTGGATCTGGCACAGCTATGGCGATCAACTGTGTCCGATCGGGACCTCAATGGCTCCCGATGATCGCGCCGACCGCCCGAGCCTAAAGGCGTGCGAGTGGTGGCTGTAGCTCGTTCCTTGCTGGCTTCTCTCGAAGGTGTGGACGGAACAGTGACCTGCAATTCGAAAATCGCCATCATCTGCTGGCGGAATGCGTCCCATTCGGCCGGCGATGAATACTTGGTGGGACAAGTCATCTGCCGTCTGACGCAGTCCTCCGACGAGGACGGGGAAGGCGACTGGTGAAGGCGCTTCCGTGAATGCCTAGAAGATGCAGTGGAATGGCGGGACCCACTCCGAGACCGAGACCCCCTGGACTTACGCTGACGCGGAGAGTCGCCCCTCGAGTCGTCAGTCGAAAGACCAGCAGATTTCGATTTATGGGTTTTAGAAACCCTACCTACCGACAATTTCATATTCCGCTCCCACAAGGCCTTCGATGTCAGGGACTGGCAGGCGTCAGTGGCGTGGCTTTCGCCGAGGCACCAGAGGCAGACGTCGTGCGGGTCCATGATGGACATTTTGGAACCACAGTCTCGACACTTTTTAAAGCCCGATTTCGGGTAGAAGAAGAAGAAGACATCATGATTCAAAGTAGAAAAACCGAGGCACGCCGAGATTCCGAAGCAAACACGTTTGTGGAAAAAACGGAACTGAGGCTACGGGCGTCGTGTGTCCTAGATATAACTTCCAGTGACGACGACCATCGACGGAGGCCCTCGACGTCATCGATGCAGGACGCCTATGCCGAAAACGTTTTCCAAAGCAGCACAGCTGTGGTCATTACTGTCAAAGATGTGGAATACGTCGGAGGACACAATCCCTTCGAAATCATTGTTCTTGATAGTGTTAACATGATAAACATAGGGACCCAACAGTCCGAGATATACATCACCAATTCACCGCCGACATGTTGAGCAGTCTCCATTTTACCAGCCAGTTCAAACAAACAACAGGTTCTGTCTACTTTCGGAGTATACAGTTGGGGGCCAATCACCGCCAGAACTGCCATTTTATTCACACGCAAAAGTAGCAGAAACCTGCGCAATTCTGGAGATGGGCAGATAATCAGATAACCCTGCATGGCCTTGTATTCATACACCAACTATTCCTCAAGGCGGTAACTCTTGAGACTGTGGGCCTCATTACACAAACGTGAAACAATGGAAACACAGAAAACATTGTGGAAAGTTGGAGTCTACGAGCTCGCAATGGGATGCGGAAGCTGACAGAAGAATTTGAAGAACACATAGGGCCTCATTACACGGATGGCGCAGAACCATGGCGCTATTAGCGCCATGGTTCATGCCGGTAAATAACCGGCACTGCCTTGGCGGAAAGGGGAATTACCGCCCCATTCCAAGGTTGGCGGGGCGGTAATTCCCCCTTCCACCATTGCCCTTCCCCATTCCCATTTTTGCCCCATAGGGCTCTATGGGAATGGTGAAGGCGCTAATTACGGTACCTCAAATTGCAGTACCGTAATTAGCTCCACTGGTCCCTTTGCGGGTTGGTTTTTAACGCCTGCAAAAAGCAGGCGTTAAATTCCCCAACCCGCAAAGGGACCTCGTAGTAAGGCGTTAAGGATTTACCGGTACCGGTAAAATACCGGTACCGGTAAACCCTTACCGTCTACCGTGTAATGAGGCCCTATATATGTTTGTAACGTTTGAGATCCAGTCCCATTCATCTAATTTACGGGCAATTTTGGCTTTAAGCTTAACAAGACTGTCCTCCCAATTAGGATGCCACCCAATCGTCTCAAATGTTTGTGCTACCACTTTAGCCATATTTTGGTTGTAAGGTGGGTCTTGTTGTCTTCCCAACAGTTGCAACAAGGGCAAATAGGGGGCCTTCCTGGATTTCAGATATAACAGGGCCTTTCTTTTACGGGCCATAGTAGATAATGATATCAGGCCCAGTTCCAACCGTACAACTTCAACGGGCACACTGGGCCATAGGCCCAAAACCTTCCGCCTCAATGATGTTCAGCAAACCAAAATCGATCATGTTTATAGACTCCAATAAATATAATGTCGTGGAGCAAAAACTCTGTTTATACAAGGCCAAAATCCACCAATAGCTGTACCCAGACTCAGCCTTGACACACCTGTATATCATATTTGTCAGAAGCATAGCCTTCTGTTTTTTGGAGTTAATTATATTTAGGTATTTAAAGGATCGCACACGCTCAATGAGGTGACCTTCTATAAGCTAGGGGCCGTCGGCCAGCTATAAGAAATGTGCATCATCTTAGTCTTGCTGAAATTAAGTACTAGATCATGATCGCAGGCAAAATTATATAAAACCTGCCAGGCTCTTTTTAGTCCCAAAAAGGTATGGTCACAGAGGACTAAATCATCTGCGTAAAAAGGACAAATCGAACTTAGCACCCTATATTTTTGGAGGGCAAGTGTTAGCCCGGGCAATCTTACTCGTCACATCTGCAATGTAAATATTGAACAACAGTGGCCGAGAGCGCAACATTGTTTCAGACCGCAGCCTGTTTCTATGGGCGAGGCCAACGCTGCATTGCTGTCAAATTTCAACTATACAGATCAGTCAGGCTATGTCCCGGGAAGGTGTATATCAGAAAACCTTAGGAGGCTTCACCACATTATAGACCAGACTGAAGGGAGCTCCCAGAAAATAGCGATAATTTCATTAGATGCAGTAAAGGCTTTTGATTCGGTTAAGTGGCCCTGGTTTCTGGCGGTGCTGAGGGAGTACGGTGTTGGGCCCGGATACCTGAAGTGAGTCCAGCTGTTGTATAGCAATCCACAGGCCCGAGTTAAAACGGGGGCGACTATATCTGAGCAATGGCGATTGTGCAGAGGAACTCGACAAGGTTGCCCGTGGTCCCCGATGCTTTTCATTCTAGCACTGGAGCCCCTGGCGGCGTATCTAAGACAGCAATATGGTGAGGTTGGGATCAGCACGAGAGGAGGGCGACACTTAATCTGAATGTATGTGGATGATATGTTGCTATATTTAAAATACTCGGGAGGAGAGTCTACAGTACATCCTAGAAGTAATGGAGCAGTGTGCAAAGTTGTCAGGCATAACAGTTAACCCTAAAAATCTAGCATATTCCCTCTAGGAAGGTACGCGGAGGTGCCGGAAGACAGACTTCCAGTGCTACAGGTAAGGTGGGAAACAGAAAAGTTCAGATATCTGAGAATAGACATATACCACAAGGTTGAGGCGGCGCATGAGCAAAACACAGTGAAGGCTGTGGCTAATATTAAGAATAGTATGACATTCTGGGTTAAGCTACCACTGACCATGATGGGGAGAGTGGCGCTGTTGAAAATGGTTGTGCTGCCCAGGCTGTTGCATTATTTTGCCAATATTCCGTATATGAAATCCAGACGTTTCTTTGTTGACATGCAGTGTATTTGCAGGGGGTTTATTTGGCATAATTCCAGGAACAGAATTGCGTTATGGAAATTACAAAACCCGTACGAATAAGGAGGTATTAGACTGCCCAACTTTGAAGTTTACTTTCCGGCCAGCCAACTCCAATATGTGGAACGGTGGCTGGCGGTTGACCCCACGCCTGAGTCTATGTTTCTCAGAGTAGAATGTGCCCCTTACTTTCTGAATGAATGGATGGTTGTCGATGCAGCAACAGATGGGAAAGACGAGATTGCGAGACGTGGGCAGAGGAGTATGGCAGAGGGCTTGCCGTATGTTGGGGAACCAGACGCCCTGCTCTCCGCAAATGCCACTAGTGGCACTGGATGGGATTGATGACCAGATGAGAGGGATACTTAGGGGACAATGGGAAACAAAAGGTATAGCGACCCTGAGAGATGTATGGCAAGATGGGAAAGTGATACAGTTTGACACGTTGGTGAAGGATACAGGATTGCACCAAGGACAATACATCACATATGCCAGGTTAATTAAGATGGTTAAGGGCAAATGGCTAGCAACAGTATTGACTCAACAACCTGATACGGTTATAGAAACATTCTGTGATGCGTCGGAGGGAGGCCATGAAGTCTCCCGGATATACGAGTTGATGATGTATCGGGTGGGGAAGGAGGTGATTAAGGTAAGACGTGATTGGGAAGAGGAGGGGGGAGAATTGATGGCAGATGGGTTGTGGCACAGAGCGCAAGGGTATCATAAAAAGGTATCTAGGAAGGTAAGGCCACAAAAAATGCAGTTATTTATTATCCATAGAGCGTATATACGACCCCCGGGAAGATAGCCAAGTTAAAAAACGCAGGTACACAGACATGCCAGAAATGTGGAGAAGAGAACGCTGGAATGGTGCATATGTTTTGGGTATGTCCCGAAATTAGTAGATTCTGTGGGGAGGGAGGTGGCGTACTACCTGGCAGAAAAAGAGATAATCTTGGACATAGATTCCCTGTGGGTGGGGACTGTAAGGGGGTTCCCTAAGCCGTGTCACCTTAAACATGTGAGCAAGCTTAAAGACCTAGCGTACATACTTGCCAAGCGTAGGATTGCTACGAGTTGGAAGGCGAATAGGAGGCCGAGATTGGAGGCTTGGTGGAAGGATCTCCAGAAATGGGCAAATGCCGAAACAACGGTATGGCAAGAGGCCACAAACAGGGGTGGGTCAGCTGTAGACAACTCCTCCAAGGTTTTATCTGACACAATATATTGAGTGATCTCAATTGGCAAGGGAAATCCATCCCCAATGGCTGGATTTGTGGTAGCAAGCGGTACAGCACAGGGTTCAGCATCCAATATTATCGGTGCACTGAGTATAGACTGGTCGCACATGGTCACCTGCCCATCGTAATTCAGGAGCCAGCTAGTAAGTGTGCCTTTTTGTATTTCTTACCTTCTTGCGCCATTTCTTATTTTTAGTCAGTTTCATTTTGACTCCTTTGACGGCATGTTGAACTGGTGCAGTATCGTTAGACATCTCAGTAATAGGGCATTTAGCCGTTATAGGGTGAATTAGCTGGTTTTATTGCTCTCCGCTGTTTACATGGCAGATATATTGTTGATGTATCGCTAATAGTTTCCGACAACTCCATTGGCTCCTCAGGTCCTTTGGTCCGCCTCTCATTATTGGCCTCTAATTGGATGTTCTTCTCATGGGAATTATTACCGGCCTCCAGGTCTGCTGCCGCAGAGATCAGAGCATCCAGTTGATTATCGCTGGCCAATTTATATACATACTTTTTGTTCAGCTCTGACACATCTTGAAGGATTTTACTGCACATTTTCATAAGAACCTTTATGGCGAACTGCAAAACGGATAGCTGAGCCTGAGTCTCATTATGATGTGTGCGTTCATCAGACCTATCCATCGCCATGTCCCCATCCACATCCAGGGGGCAAAGATTAGGTGATGCTAACAGCCTTTGGCTTGGCGCGTCCTCTGGGCCATCATTACGTGGATCAGGGGCAGGTGGTAACTCTTGTGAGGCCAGTAGACTATCCTGTCTCGTAGGTTCCATCGCTCGTGAACGCAATATAGGGAGCATTTCCGGTGATAAAGAATCTCGCAAGGTGTATCACATGTCTAGTAGGAAGTTTTTATTATCAATTCCTGAAAAGGAGGGTTCTGTGTGGTTCAGATTAGCTTCTCCTGTGTCTAGTAGAGTGATTAAATCTGGGTTCTACTGCAGTTCATACACAGGACGAGTCATCAGTTTCGGTGGAAAGTAGGTGGCAATATTCCCAAATCCTGCCTTCTTGATTAGGATTTTGCACAGAGAGCTGGAGACCAGGGTACTCGAATTGCCAGACCTGTTCCCTTTAGCCCATGCTTGTCCTACGCGCAGCTGCTGACTATTGACAGGATGTGCCTTCTTCCCTAGGTCATAGTTGTTATTGAATCGTAGCTGCTGTTTTGCCGTCATTCAAAGCCACAGGAAAAGAAAGGGTATATCTGCTTATTATTCGGTATTTAAGGTATGAATGCGAGAAAACAGTGTATAGCCTCTTCGGATAAAATCTTACCCCAGCCCTGAGGTCGAGAACAATTCCAGCTAGCAAACCTGGAGCATTGTACGATCAAAATATGTTCCACAGCATACAGCAGTCGGGAGTAGGTCAGATGAACGTGGTTGAACACAGTGAACACACTCTGTCACTCTGTCCACACTCTCGCCACGCTTTGCTGCGGCCTGAAGGTCTAAACTAAGCTCTGCCTCCACTACAACTCACAAAACAAGACAGTAAACAGACTGTCCGGGACCCGTGGCAGTGAGAGAATAGCACAGTTGTATACATCTGACTATCCATCTGGCGATGGCATTCCTGGAAATGCTGTCTCCTTCTCTGCCTGGGGCTACAGAGACAAACAGTTGGTCTGTTTTCCTTAGCAGTCTGGTCTAGTTTAGATAGTAGAGACTGTCCTCCTTACATCTAGTGTGTGGGGTTTTACCTCAGCGAAACTTTTTGGGTTCTGGAAGAAAGCTGGAAGCTCAATGGACTGGAACACATGAAATTTAGAGATGAACTTAGGAGAGAACCTAGGATGAGTACATAAGATCAGTTTGTCTTTGTGTATGACAAAGAAAGGATCCTGAACTGACAATGCTTGCAATTCACTAACTCTTCTTATGGATGTAATAGCCACTAAAAAGGCAGTCTTGTAAATCAGGTGTTTAAGACTTGACTTGTGCATCAGCTCGAAAGGGTGTCCCATGAGCTTAGCGAGTACTACATTGAGATCCCATCCAGGCGGTGGGTTTGAAATTGGTGGGTGGCGTCTCTTTACTCCCTCCATGAACGCTTTGCTGACCAGCACTTTCCATCACGATACTTTATTGTGGGAGGTGGTATAAGCCGACATGGCCACCAGGTGGACCTTTATAGAGTTGAATACTAACCCAGAGTCTAGCAAGTGGAGCATATAGTTTAGAATGTGGGATGGGGTACATTCTATGGAGTTTATTTGTTTAGACTGGCACTAAATAGCAAATCTCCTCCACGTGTCGAATAACACTGCCTAGTGTTTGGCGTTCCTGCCTCCTTGAGGATATACATACACCTCTGTGGTAGGTTAAGATGTCCAAACTCTGACTTCAGGCTGCCAAATTCATCCAGTGAGGTTCCGGGTGCACTGTTAATCCCCTGTGTTCAGTGAGTAAATTGGTCTGGCACAGGAGTTTGATGGGATGGCACATCGCCAGTTTGCGCAGATGTGGATACCATGGCTGTCTTACCCACATAGGAGCAACTAGGATGACAGTCACTTGTTCCTTGTGGATCTTGTTCACCAGCTTGTTCATGAGAGAAGTCGGGGGGGTGGGGGGTTTGGGGGGGAAGCGTAAGCAAATCTCCCTGACCAGTTCATCCATAGGGCGTTCCCCTTGGAGCCTGGTTGGGGAACCTGGACGCAAAGTCTGGGCATTGTTTGTTTTCGCTTGTACCAAACAGGTCTAGTGTGGGGAAACCCCACTGAGAGAAGATGTGGTCTATGGCCTTTGTGTCTAGTTGCCACTCGTGTTCCTCTGGTAGGGGATCTCTGCTCAGTGAATCGGCTAGAGAGTTGAGTTCCCCCGGAACGTGTTGTGAGGATAGGAATATTTTCTGTTTGAGTGCCCATTTCCAAATTTGTTGTGCAAGTTTGGACAGATTTGGGGAACGTGTGCCCCCCTGTTTGTTGATGTAAAGCATCACTGTAGTGCTGTCAGTGAGGACTTGCACCGACTGGTTTGCTAGATGTATCTCGAACACCTGAAGGTCCTTGAACACGGCCAGTAGTTCCAGCAGATTGATGTGGTTCTGCGCCATGGCATGAGTCCACAGACCTTGTGCTGTGTCATGAAGGTGATTAGCCCCCCACCCGGCGTGAGACACGTCCTTCGTAACTATCGCCTGTACTTCTGAATCGTGGAAGGGCTTCCCCTTCAACAGATTTTCCCTTGTCCACCAGCGAAGGCTTTGTACCAGTGTTGGCGAAACAACTACTATATTGTCCCTCTGACCGCTTGCCTGAGACCACTGTTTCGCCAACCATGTCTGCATGGGTCGCATGCGCAGGCGTGTGTGCGGTACCAGTTAAATGCAAGATGCCATCATGCCTAGCAAACGCATAACTTTGCGTACGCTTATCTGGCGGCCGGCCTGATAATGAGGTATTTGCAGTAACATATTTTGGACTCTTTCCTCTGATGGGAAGGATAACCCCTCCTTTGAGTATATTACAGCTCCTAGGAACTGTTTGATTGTGCTTGGCACTAGGCTCGATTTTTTCTCGTTTGCTGGGAAGCCCAATTGAAAGAGAAGGTTGATAGTTCTTTGCATGTTTAGTCTGCAAATTTGGGGAGTCTCCCCTGTAATCAGCCAGTTGTCCAGGTAAGGGTACACTGGGATTGATTCCCTGCGCAGGTGCGCTGCCACCACCGCCAGTACCTTTGCGAATACCCTTGGTGCGGATGCTATTCCGAAGGGTAGCACCTTGAATTGGTAGAGCTGGTTTGTTAACTTGAACCGCAAGAATCTTCTGTGTGCTGGGAACATTGAAATACGAAAATAGGCATCTTTCATATCCAATGTTGACATGTAGTCTCCCCGCTTTAGCAGGGGGATTACCTCTTGTAGCGTAGTCATGCAGAACTTTTTGGCTTGACATAGGTGTTTGCAGGGCATAGGTCTAATACTGGGCGCATTGTTATATCTTTTTTTGGAACAAGGAAGTAGGTTGAATAAATGCCCTTCTTTACCTGGTTCTCTGGGACGACTTCTATGGCGTCCTTTTGGAGCAGCGTTGCGATTTTCTCGAGAAGGATGTGTTGTTCTTCTTTCGAGTGAGTCTTTTGATGCGGGGGATGGTTCTAGGGTCGCTGGATTAGTTCGTCACAATAACCGTCCACCACAGTGGATAGCACCCATTTGTCTGAGCTGATTCCCTCCCATGCTTGGGTGAAGTTTGAAATACGCCCTCCTACTGGAGAGGCATGGGAGGGCACCTGAAGCGGGTAGTCACTGTTGTGGAGATGTGACCCCACCTCTAGAAGTGGAGGACCTCCCCCGACTGCGAGATCTGCGCTGTCCCCTTTGCTAACCCTGTGAGGCCTGGCCTTGATTGTTACCCCAGGACGATCCTTGATTCTGATTGTAGCTTGAACCCCTCTGTGAATTTTGTCTGGGAATCCCTCTCCCTGGGTGTAGAATGGGACCTTTCCTTATGAGGGATCTTAGAAGAGTGCTTTTTGGACTCTTTCCCCTTCAGTAGGCTCTTTGGGATGTGTTTTTTTACCAGGTGGGCTAATCCCTACTGTTTCAAGTCTTTAGCCGTCTTCAACGAGGCATGTCGAACTTCGGCTGTGGGGTGACCCAACGTCTCGTCTGCCGACGTGCAACGTTCGGGAACGGATTTAGGCACGACGTCTGTGCTGTCTTTCAACAGTCAGGCCTGTCATATGGTGATCGGGATCTCGAGTGCTTAGAGGACAGGGATTCTATGGACCTCTCCCTAGAAACTGTGTGTGGGCCCTTGGTCGACAAATGCGTCGAGTCACGGCCCTTGGCTGTGTGCTTAGTGGAAGGGGCTGTGTGAGCGCTGATGTCGCTGGGGTCGTCCCCGTAACAGGGCCACCGGCCTGTCTGCTGGGGTCAGGGGCTTGCGCTTGGGAAACCAACATTTCCCCATCCGAAAATGCAGCGTTCCTGCCGTCGCTGTAGGTGCCCTCCATGTCCACGGTGGCCGTGGCCTGCATGGTGTGGTGGGCCCAGCGCTTAGTTAAATGGTCCTTACGTTTAAAGAGATTAAAGGCTCGACAGTTCCCTTCGACGTGATCCCGAGGGAGACGAAGGTTGCACACCAGGTGCTTGTCGACCCAGGGGAATTTTTTGTTGCAACTTGGACAGAACTTGAACGGGGGTCTATCCATAATTAAATGAAATGGCAGCTAGGCGAAGATAATGTATGAAAAAGGGGTAAATACATTCTCAAATGTCCTCCCCCCTCTCTGCCTACTGTGTGGGCCAAAGCCCGAAGTGGCCCTCCAAGGCCAAGAGGATCCATCGATGGGAGTCTTCGACAGTTGTTTTCTTCACCGTTGTCAGAGATGTTATCGATAGTCGGTGAACAAAAGATATAAAGGATTGGAAGCGTAAACTAACTCTAATTTTGATAAATCAATGGCATTATGCTGAACTCAGAACTCTGCGATATACCGTCCGTCTACGATGGCGGAAAAAAACAATCTGAGGGACCTCGACGTGTGAAGGACTATGGGTACAGTGGACGTCACATTAGTGATAGTATTACTGACATGCCGTGTTGACGTCCCTTTTTGAATTTTGAAAACAACAACTGTAATACTCTGCAGCTCCCACTAGATGTTGGCCTATGCACATCATGTGATCTAAGCAGATTCCGCAAGCCTCAGAAATGTATATATATATGTTATTTCTCACTTTTTTCTTTGTAATGTACCATCTGATTCGTTTTACATTGACGTAATTGATTTAACTTGTTTGACTGAGCCTTGTATGTTATTGCTTGCGAAAGGTTTTTGAATAAACCAAGAACACAAAAAACAAAACAAAGCGAAACCTATTGGCTTTTCCACTGGAAGTTTTTCCTTTATATCTGATATTCATCAAAGCTCAGAAACTTAAAAGATGGACTACAAATATCAACTATTTGTATGTTGTATTTTATTGGTGATAGCAGGTGTTTTGAACAGAAACACGTACAAAAAACGAAGCATGATGGCAGCAATCCCATGACTGGGTGCTTTACATATGAAAGCAGATGAAAGGAGGTACAATTTAGAAATAAAACACTGATGAGGGTGATTTCTCTCCAACGGAAAGATGGGCAGTGCTCTGCCACCCATGGCCCCAATGAAGAGCAGACATCAGGCCAATCAGTCAGAGAGGAGCATAGGAGCCTACTCCCTTGCTGCAGGAAACCCAAGCTGGCAAGCATGGCCAATGGGCTCTGCAGCCTGGGGCATACAGCTCTCCTAGCAAGGAACGGCATTGGGCCATGCTGACTGGATTCCTGCATGTCGATGGAGAGCTCTTGTGTATCCTCCTTCCAGCCCAGCCAATTGCAACATTGAGGGTTCCTGACATGTACAATGTTTGCATGCCTGGGACTCTGAAACGTAAGGCTGCCAATGCTTCCAGGTTCTCGTGGTGACCGTCTGCACATTATTCTAAGGACCTGCAGGAGTAGCTGAGGGAGCTAGCAAGTAAAAACAAATTGCTGTGCGTGTGTCTGTGTGTCATAATGCGTTACAGGGCAAAGTATTGTCAGCACAAGCATCATGAAATTATGCTTTACATGGCAATGTTGTCAAATATTGTGGGTCCTGACACATATTGTGTGCACGGATATCAGGAATACAGCTTTACAGAATGAGCAAGTGGTACACTACAATACCGAATAGCACACGAGGGACTGAGCAAGCAGATACTCCATGAGAGGGATGAGGGCCATACGAGGTCCAGACAGCCTGAGAGGACGAATAGCACACGAAAGGCTGAGCCAGCAGATACCCCAACAAGGGGGTGAGAACAATACAAAAGTCGGACAACCTGAGAGGCCAGATTGCCACAATGGGCTGAAACACGAAAAATACCCAAGGGGGTGAGAGCAACAAGAAAGCCAGACGGCCTGAGAGGCCATACAACCCACGTTGGGCTGAGACATCAAATACCCCACGAGGGAGTGAAAGCAACAAGAAACACATAAGGTCTGAGATGCTGGTTAGCCACACAGGGTCTAGAAACCAGGTACAACACGAAGGAGTGAGAACAGTGCCAAGCTGAGGGAGGCTGAAGAACCAGAAGGCATACACAGGGCCAAAGGATAGAATAACCCAGGAGAAACTGAAACACCATTGAGGGGTGAACAATAAACTGCTTCTAAAAATAGGTTCAGAGCTGAACAAGTAGTTGGTTTACAGGACCAGTTACTCCAATTTAGGAAAACACTATCTGAAGTGATGAGGACATTTCTGTGGGGGTCTGGAGTCCACTATTCCCAAAAGACAGATAGGATAAAGGACTTATGTTGAACTGTACCAGCAGGTTGAGGCCTGAAATAAAAGATAGAACTAACAAAACCAGAAGCATGGGAGGATCCCAAAACTCACCTATCCTTTGTCTGCTAGTATGCCTGAAAGGAACCAGTTCCCACTGGGGAGCTGGATGTCCTGATTGGACTGCCACCCACCCCTTTCTGTAAACTGTAGGGAGGGTTTGCAGAGGATGAGTGTGAAATCCTAATAAAAGCTGAGTATCCTGAGGCAGAAAGCAAGTCGACCACTGGAACAGAAGATCCTAATAAGAAGACAATCAGAGACGTCTGCAGCGCCTTCAAACACCTACGAAGAGACCCCTGCTGTCCTGACTGTGCTTTCAAATCGACGGAGGAGCTCTGAAGAGGACGACTCCTTCCTTTTGGCTAGTGGGACCAACTAGCCATAAGGCGACCTGCAAGACGAGCCATCCCATGACATGCTATGTGACCTTCCTGGGCTGCAAACCGACAATACTCTGTGACCTCCGACCATATTGCAGTGCATCGTCTTCCTGTAAACAAATCCTCCCAGAACCTTGGTGAGCTCCAGTTGGACCTCCAGAGGCAAGATCCCACTCCTCACAAGAGTGCAGGACCGAATAATTGAGGCGGATTGACCTCCTAAAATTAGCCTGGCTGCTACAGCAAACTACCAAAACCTTGCGTAGTACAGATTTATACTAGAAGTTGGGGCAAGTATACCAAGGGATAGTTTTATACAGTCTTCCCCCAAGTAGACATTAGGAAAACTCCCCTAACAGCGCAATCATGATTTAGGTTTTGTCCGGATTGAGTTTAAGGCTTTTGGTGCTCATCCAATAGTTTATTTCTGTGAGGCAGTTGGTATCGGTTGAGATTTGTTCTTTGCTGGCATTGATTTTGTAAATGATTATCAGGGGGCTAATGTAGATCTTAAAAAGCACTGATGAGAGTGATGAGCTTTGTGGGACTCCACATGTTTTGCGAGGTGCTGACTTGAATGGTGTTTAGTTGTACCCGTTCTTTTTGTAATGAGCAATTTTAGCCAGAGGAGTGTTGTGTTGCGGATTACAATACCTTTGAGTCTTTTGATGAGTGTTTTGTGATGGGCTGTGTCGAAGGCTGCTGATAGATTCAATAGTATTAGTGCCGATTTGACGTTGGTGTCTGTGTTGGTTTTTAGATCATTCTATATCCATAGTAATGTTGTTTCTGCTGCTCCCTTGGGTCTGAAACCTACTTGTGCCTGGTTTAGTATCCGATTGTTCCTTCATGTTCCAGGATTTCTTTGTAGATGTAGCTTTCTAGTATCTTCGCCATGTATGGGATGTTTGAGATTGGTCGATAGTTGGTTAGGTCTACCGTGTTTCCTGATGGGTCTTTAAGGAGAGGCTTGATGTATGCTGATTTGAAGGCTTGTGGCACGGTTCCTGTTGCTAGTGAGTGGCCGAGGAAATATTCTGCAGGTGTTTTGGGGAAGACAATAGTCTTGTATAGGTTTGGTGGGTAGGGGTCTGCTGGAGAGCCGGCTCTGTTGCTTTTGCTCACCAGGCTGTTGAATTTTTCTGTTTTCGGTGGGAGGTGGTTTAGTCTAGTAGACTGTTTGGTGTTGAAAGGTTAAGGAGGTTGTTGATTTTCGGCATGCTCTTAATGATTTGCTGTATGTGATTTTGTTTTTGAAGCGGTCTGCAAGGTCATCGCATAGTTTTTGCGATTGGGCTGGTGTGCTCCGGGCTGTTGGGTTTCTTAGCTCATTGATTATGTTGAACATCTCTTTCTGGGTGTTGCTTGAGTTTGTGATTGGTTTGTTTTAGAATGTCTTTCTTGCCTTGAGTATTTCATCTTTGTACAGTTGTATCGGTCTTTGGTGTGCATATTTATTCCAGTTGGTTGTAGTTTTTCTTCGATTCTTGTTCCAGTTTCCTGTTTGTTTTATTCAGTGCTCTGAGGTGGGGTGTGATCCATCTTGTCTTTGTTTACTTTAGATATCTAACTTGCCACAGTCCTTAACAATTCTATTCAGTTGTGTTAGTGCTCGATGATACGTGACGGCCAAGGGTATCCTTTCGATAGTTTCACTGTCTATGTATTGATGCAGGTCCTTTTGGGGTATTCTCAATGCTCCATCAGATTCACTGTCCATTTGTTTGGCTGAGTGGCCCTTTTGCAAGAAGGGTGTATGAAGTGTGGCAAGTTGGTTGTCCCTTCTCTTCCTGTTGGAGCATATACTTTGGAATCGGATGGCCTGATCGTTTTGTGTGGCTTGGAAGAAAACTCTTCCTGTTTGTTGGCAGCTGTTTCTAGGTCGCCTTTCTTTCCAACAGAAATGGTGGTTTCCAGGAAGCGTATGCTCACCTTGTAGAGGTGTAGACAGTGAAGGGCCTGAGTGAGGAAGGCCCGCCCAAAATCTGTAAATGCCCACCCAGCAATGCTGTGTGAGCATTTACAGATGTTAATGTCACTGCAATGGGCCCAACTACATTAGCTTCAGGCCCCACTTGTTAGACAATCCTGGCTACCTGCCCTACAGATAAGGGGTGTATCAGCCACTTTTACTCCCTAAACATTTGCAAATACTCCCAAAACATAAAAACAAGGTTAAAAATACTCACAACAAAAAAAACAGTTATCAGACCAGTAGAATCTTGTCCCCCGGCTTTCACCCACACAGCTCTATGGATTTGCTTGGACCAGTAATGCACGTGGTGCTACAGGAAGAAACTACTATTATTACTGCCTGGTCCGAAGAAGTAAACTGGTAATGTACATGAATAACTAGGTGCAAAGAAATACTTATTACAAAAATAATTCAGTTTTCCAGTTAAAAAATATGTTTGCCCACTCCCATTGGAAATTGGACTTACATGTTTACTCCTTAAAAAAATCATTTTACTCCCAACTTTAAAAAATAGGGAGTAAAATACTCCCACCTACAAATCTTATCCGGAGCACTTCTGGCTACACTTCTGTCACCTTGCATTATTTGATGGTGAACTTAATGCGGTGGTGGAAACCATTTAGGGATTCCTGCAATTGTTTAAGAGAATCGTCCCCTTCTGTCCAAATCAAGGAAATGTGATTGATGTAGCACATGTATTTTAGTGGTATCTGGGATTGCCATGAACAGATTGCCTACTGGGGCACCATTTTTGCAACCATGGCCATTCCAGTCTTTTGTAGGAAATGTCTCCCCATTAAAGCAGAAATTGTTGTGTGTACGTTTTGGAATTTTTTATTTTCTATTCTATGGCATTACTGTTTTTTTCATACCGGGTTCCACTCTGCATCAAAAATGAACTTGTTCAAATCCGGACTTCATGTTCTTAGGGCACAATGCTGGCTGATTGCAGTGGTTGCAACACTTAGTAATACTTTACCAAAGGACTTTATGCTCTATACATTTTGGTTGATCAGTTCATTTAAGTATGGGCAAAAGCTGTGTAACTTGCATATAATGGTAAGAGAGTATAATTGCTAGCACTTACATGAAATGCAGGAGGGGTACATTATCCGTTTTCACATGGTATGCTTCCTGATCAGCTAGGCTTCAAAGTACAGCATAGTGAGACATGAAAGCCATGTCTCTATTCCAACCTCTGTTCTTCAGGTGGTGTGTCTATAATGACTTAAGTACCCTTGTTCTTCTGGGTCTTGTATTTGGGGGATCTCCCTTCAGTACCAAAACGGAAAGGTTCACAAGGTTGTGTCTATTTGTCTGAGGTGGCTTCCCACCAATGTTTCTGTTTTAGAGAATTTAATATGGTAATGGAAGCCTTTGATTGGGTCATGGAATTGTTGAAAAGAATATTCGCCTTCTGTCCAAATTAATGAAAATGTTTATTTATTTATGTTATTTATTTGAATTTATAAAGTGCACAAAGCGACCCTTGGGCATCGTGGCGCTGTTACAGCAGTGCTTCCTTAGTTACAAAGCAAATGACAGGAGTGCCTGCCTGTGGTTCTTGGTTACATTGAACCTTTTGCCAGACAGGTGAGCAATACAAAGACAACACAGCAGCAAAAAAGTGCCGCCCTACAGGCAAACAGCTTGAGGTAACAAAAAAACGAACTAGAGACAGCCCGAGACCTATTCAAGGTCAGGCTGAGTGGGCAGCTAGTTGAAAAGCTTGGTTTTGAGTGATTTGCAGAATGCTAGATAGGATGTCTCGTTTCAAAGTGTAGTGGGGAGGGCGTTCTAGTGCTTGGGGACAAGGAACATGAAGCAAGTCCCTCCTGCTTTGGCCCTTTTGATGGTGGAGACTTTAAGCTGGTTAGAGAGGTGAGCCCTAATAGGTCTGGAGAATGTTACTCTGGTAATTCTTTCTGCCAGATAAGGAGGTAGTGGGGGGCAGTGAGTGAGAGGCATTTGTGGGTTATGGACATGGTCTTGAGTAGTATCCTTTCTTTGACCGGAAGCCAATGAGCCTTTAGTCTGGCACTGATAATGTGCTCTCTTTTGGGAATGCTGAGTGTGGCCCTTAACGCATTGTTTAGAATGACTTGGAGTCGGTTCAGATTTTTGGAAGAGGTGCTGGCAAATAAGACGTTACAGTAGTCTAATTTGGCTCCAATGGTGGCTCTGGCTATGGAGAGAAAGTTTGTCTCGGATAAGTATGGTTTGACCGCATTTATTAGTTTAGTTGTGAAGGAGGCTGAGGACGCAATGGTGCTGACTTGGCGTGTCATTGAGAGCGTGGAATCAATGTATACCCCAAGGGTTTTGACTGCTGCTGAGACAGGAATTTGGGAGTCAACAATGATAAAGGAGTGGTATTGTTTGTCAAGCTTGTTGAGAATTTCCTTGAGGCCTACTAAGAGCAGCTCTCTTTTATCCCCATTGAGGAATAATCCGTTGGCTGCCATCCAAGCTTGGATGGTGGCATATGTTTTGCAAAGTGTTTCTGCGTCAGTTTCATAGGAGCCGGTGAGGGGAAGGAGAACTTGGGTATCATCGGCATAGTTTGTGTATACTATGCCAAGATTGTCCAAATCATTGAAGAGCGGTAAAATAAAAGGTTTTACAGTGTAGGGGAATTACAGGAGCCCTGTGGGACTCTGCAATGCATGGTGGTAGGTGCTGCGCAAGCCTGCTCTGAGAATACCTTCATGGCTTTCCCTTCAAGGAATGAGGTAACCCAGGAAGTAACTTCTTGAGAGAATTGGGCTGAGTTGATGAGTTCTCTGCAGAGCGTCGATCGATCCACCAGATCAAACGTTGCAGACAGGTCGAGAAGGAGAAGCGCAGGCTTGCCTTCATCTATTATTTCACCTAGGTGGTTCTTTAGGTCCAGTAGGGCAGTTTCGGTAGAGTGAACCGGGTGGAAACCCGATTGCCGCTTACCTAGGATGTTGTTAGATTCAAGGAAGAGTTGGATTTGATTGTATGCAGCTTTGTCCAAGATTTTTAGCAGAAAGGGCACGATGGTTATGGGTCTGTAGTTGTTAGGCAAAGCCAGGTCTAAGGACGGTTTCTTCGGGAGAGGGCTAACCCAGGCCTCCTTCAGGCATGATGGGACAGTGCTGGAGGCGAAAGAGGCATTAATAAATGCTGTCAGAAAGGGTGTTAGTGTTTCTGCACAATCTTTGATGAGATTGGCCGGGCATAAATCACCCTTACAGTTGGAAGGTTTTATGTTTTTCAAAATGGCTAGAACTTCTTATTCAGACACCTCTCTGAAGGTGAAGAGTGTTTTTTCATGTGTGACGTGAAGGTTGTCCGATGGTGGAGTGGGCAGATCAGATTTGGGCAGGGCAGCGAGGTGGGATTTAATTTTACTCTGTAAAAGTTCATTTTTGTTGAGCATCGCTGACTGGATGCTCGAACACCAGGATTCATCTTTTACGATATCTTGGGTGTTACTGTTTGGGGTGGCTAGTTCCTTAAATATGGCAAACAGCTCTTTCGATTCAGATTTTGCATTAGAAATTCTAGTGTTGTAAGAAGCGGATTTCGCTGCTCTGATGTCTTTTTTGTACTGGGCAGCAAGTTTCTTGTAGGCCAGTAGGGCAATGCCCTCTGGGTTAGATTGCCAGTTACTGAGCGCTAGGCATTTGAGGGAGCGTAGTTATTTGAGTGCCGTCGTGAACCAGGAATTGCCATGTATTTTTCTTTTAGCTTTCTTTTTATCAAGAGGGGCAATCGCTTCGATTGCTTCTTTGATTACCGGATTGTAAATTTCTGCCAGGGCAATGGGATCCTTGAAGAATGGGGGCTTGAGGGCAGAGATCTCTAGAAATGGAAGGATATTGTTTTTAGTTAGTTTGCGCGTGCTTCTAGCTAATGCCGGTGGCGCTGGTGTGATAGGTGTGACGGTTTTAAAGGTGGCGGGAATGGCGAAGTGGATAAGGTGGTGGTCCGTCCAGGGACAAGGGGTGTTGGAGCTGATGTCAGTGTTGCAGTTATGGTCCGCTACCCAGTCAAGGGTGCGTCCTTTGGAGTGAGTGGGGTTAGAGATTCGTTGTTCAAATCCCAAGTCCTGAAGCGCTTTGGCAAGCGATTTTGCTCGTTTGTCCTTTGGGTCATTGAGGTCAAGGTTAAGGTCACCCAGTAATAGGGATTTAGTGGTGTTTTTCAGGTTATTGTCTAATAGATGGAGAAGGTTATCCTGAAAGTCAAGTAGTGGGCCGGGTGGCCGGTAGATGGTGTGGATGGCAATCGTGCAGTATGTCGAAAGGGAGAGTTTCACGGTAAGGGCATCCCTATTGGGGAGTTGATCTGTCTGATCGATAGTGAATCCTTAAGTATGAAAGCCACTCCCCCTCCTTTAGAGAGCAGTCTGTCTGATGTTGATGTATAGCAAGTACATTAGTTTCTGAGAGTGTTGCTGTAGGAACTCTTCCTCAAAGTCTTCCACAAAAGAGTTCACATATTCAGGTGTCATTTCGTACCCATGGCCATACGAGTGCTTTATAGGAAGTGTCATCCATTAAATCTAAAGTTGTGTGTGATTATGGATCTCATGTGGTTCATAATCACTTTGAATGGGTGTCCATCTTGTTGGTCGTTTTTTGCAACAATCTTTGGCAAGCAGCTATTCACACTTCATATGGAATGAGAGGTGGAAAGAGTGTGTTAGGTGCTACACACCCTATTGAATCTTCTTGAGGAAATGTGTTGTGTCTGGTTAATAACTTTAACTTCTGATTTTCACCTCAGAACTGCCAAATAACTCTGCAAACATTCTGAGAACATATGCACTAAATGCACACTGAGGAACTTAAACTGTCAAAGCAAAACTTTGTTTCCCTTTGACACTTTACACCGGACCAGGAGTGCTTGGGTGCACTTTCCCTGGGATGGCTATGGTGAGTCCATAATGGGCTACGGGCGGGTCAGTGCTACGCCCCCCATTATGGAGCAGCCGTCCCTGGCACCGCCAGTGCTCTACTGCAGACACAAGCATACACACACACTGCACTCTACAAAGAGATACAGACCTCAGCATTGCGCTGTACACACACAAAGCCTCACCCGTATCCACAGACACACAGCAGTCCACATAGACACACTCACAGCATCTGTTAGGCAAGATTGTATGTAGTACTCCTCCTGGCAATTGGTAACTCAACCTTTGGTAGAAGTCTGTACTACACAGGTTGGTAGTGTGGCTGAGCAGCCAGGCCAATCTCAAGAGGGGTCAATGTGAGCAGTAAGGTTGTTACACAGGGATTCTCAGTGACAAGTATTCAAATAAACTTTTACACTCAAGGTTTCTTGACTAAACCATTATTAATTTATTTAAAGGTCGGTTGAATAAGCCTTCTTTAGAAGAGAGCAATCATATCACATTAAATTTGTTTCAATAAATACACACTCTCAGTTTGACTAAATCAGTTGATACCCATTGGGGATGGCAAACAGACACTCCCTACACCCTCAGGTGACTTAAATAACTAGGACACTGTGGACATTGATTCATCACTGGCACATTTACAGCAATACTGAGTGTGGGATCAAAAGGAAAAGTTTTAGAGGGAGAAAACAATGGTTAACAAATATTCTTAAGCAGGTACGTACTTTTTAAAACCCTCCAATGCAAAGTCAATTAACCCTTCCTGGGGGAAAGGCAAAGAACATAGTCAGAGGTAAGAAGAGTCTTTCAGGGAGCCAGGACAGCCAATGTTCGTTGAGCAAAAGTCTAGGTTAGCTGAAGCACTTCTTGCAGGTAGGTAAAAAGTCTTGCACAATGTTTTAGAAATGCTTGTAAAAAAATGAAATCACTTGTAGGGCCACACGCTGGGAGGCGTGTGAGGGGCAAAGCTGCAAGCAACTCTGCAAGGGCAACCAAGACAAGTTTCAACTGAGAACAAGCAAGGCTACACTATAAGAGGTAGGTTCTCTTAGTTTTACAGTTCCTTTGGTTAGAAGAAATTCCGGCTGGCTTCTGTTCCTGTGTAGGTCTGCAGATCCTGTGTTCCTGGGCCTCAGTCATAGGAACAAGAGGAGGACGTCTGGGAATTCCTGCACTACGAATGGAAGGTCAGCGGCAGCAATGGGCAAACTTCAGATCAGCTGCACTTCGCGGTTTCACTTCGCGTCTCTCGCAAACAGGACCACTGCGGCTCTCCGATACCTCAACGGACTTTCCCCGCATCTGAGGTCCAGCACTCTGTTGAGGTGGCTCAGGCTTAGTCAGTGCTGTTTCATGGGAGTCCGGAGGATCTTCCTGGAGCTCGGGTCTGACTTAAAAGCAATGCCCTCGATCTGGTGTTCCTCTCCCTGGCACTTCGATTCATGCAGCACCAATGGAAGAACAACCGGCTCAGAGAGGATGTCCAGATGAATTCACTTTGGGGATGATTGGTCCCACCAACCCAAGGGCAGAAGTCATCCTTTACGAATTCGGAGCTTCAGCAATGCAGCAGGGCTTCACCGAGCAAACCAACGGCCCAGGAGTTGCAGCAAGCGCCTCTTCCAAGTTCTTCTTCGGATTCCTTCGTCCAGTGGTCATCTCTGCCTGCCAAGCAAAAAGCCTCGCCTTTTTATGGTTTCTCCTATTAATTTTCAGCCTAGCTGTCAATCACACAGCAGGGTGGCTGTCCGCTGAGGACAGCCAGCCGGCAAATCACTTTTGGGTGCATTTCTGTAACCAAGGGGATTAAGTACAGGGAGTTTCACCCACCTCCCTCACTTCCTGTCCCTGCCAGACACACGCTGGAGCCAGAGGCAGGCTTCACTCGTGAATCCTGCCAAAGACAAAACAAACAAAGGGACCAAACCTGGTTTGGCGTGCACAGTAAATTTCAAGAAGGACCTTTCCAACAAGAAATGGTGAAAAAAAAGAAGACCGGGCCATTTTGACAAAATGGGTACCCATGGGTGCTTTACTGCAGCTGCAATTGCAGCCTGCAGTAGAAACACACAATGGTAGGAAAAAGTAAACCACTGCCACCAGCCATTAATCGTGGAAAGGGTAACCTAAACATGTTACATGAGTAACTAGACAAAGGGGATACTAAGTAACCCCTCCAGCACCCGATTGTAAGATAGTGTGTGTGCTTGGTCTAGAAAGTTACAAAAATGTAAGTAAAGCCAATTTCACTTCACTGCTCTCGTAAACAGTATTTTCACATAGAGGGAACGAGTTACTTACCTGTAACTGTTGTTCTCCAGCATGGGTCTGGCATGGATTCACATGCTCATGAATATTCCCTGTCGTCAGGCTGGGAATCCTCGGTAAAGAAAAATCAGTATCAGTTTTGTTTCTGATCTGTCTTTCGTAGTAGTAACCAATCACTGATCTCTGCGTCATACTGACCACAGCCAATGACTGCCATCTCCCTAAGCCCCGCCTCTGGCAGCCATCTTCAGATTTGGTAGCACGTGAAGTGGCAGTATGACCAAGTGAAGAGCCGCAGAGGGGTAGGCGGGAGGGTTCACATGTGAATCCATGCCAGACCCATGCTGGAGAACAACAGTTACAGGTAAGTAACTTGTTCCTTCTCCAGCATGGGGTCTGGCATGGATTCACATGCTCATGAATAAAAGAATACATAGCAGTACACACATGCACAACCACGGGAGGTGGCAAAGGTTCAACATTAAGCATTACATCCAAAACTCAACATTAAGCAATTCTTACCTCCTCACCAGGCTCACCTTAGGCGAACAGGTTGCGCAGCACTGCTTGGCCGACCCTGGACTCCTCCCTGGAATCCAGATCGACGCAGTAGAATTTCGTGAAGGTGTGCGTCGACCTCCACATAGCAGCCCTGCAGATGTCCAGCAAGGGCACACAAGATAGGAACGCCGTGGTAGTTGCGATCGCTCTGGTGGAATGGGCTCTCGGACGGCCAGGCAGCGGTCGGTTTGCCAACCGATGACAGTACATGATACAGCCGGAGAACCATCTGGAAATGGAAGCCTTCGAGAGAGCCTTCCCCTGATTGACAGGTCCAAAGTTCACAAAAAGTTGCGACGTCTTCCGAAAACTCTTCGTGCGGTCCACGTAGAACTTCAGCGCTCTAGCCACATCCAGCGAATGCAAAGTCCTTTCAGCCGGCGACGAAGGCAACGGGAAGAAAACAGGCAACACCAAGGGTTCGTTGAGGTGGAAGTCCGACGGCACCTTGGGCATGAAGGAGGGGTGCATCCTGAGCACTACCCTCGTGTCGTGAAAAGTCAAGTATGGGGGCTTGCAGGAAAGGGCCTGGATTTCACCCACCCGTCGTGCGGAGGTGATGGCCACAAGAAACTCTGTTTTCCACGACAAGAACTTCAACGGAGCTGAGTGCAGAGGCTCGAACGGAGGTCCCATGAGTTTGGTCAGCACCACGTTGAGCTCCCACGCCGGGGCCGTGGCCTTCACCGGCGGGTACGATCTGAACAGTCCCTTCATGAATTCTTTCACCAGACGATAAGACCACAAAGACGTCCGTCCCGTGGTTCTGGTGTATCGGGAGATCGCAGCAAGATGAATCTTGGAAGCGTGCGCCAGTCCAGCCTTGGCCAGCAGGTACGGCAGAACTTGAGGAGCTGTAATCCTTAGAGGGTTAAATCTTCTGTGCGTGGCACCAGACAGAGAACCTCTTCCATTTGTGTCCGTAGCATTTAAGAGTTGAGGACGCCCTGGCCTTTGCAAGAACCTCTCTGCAGTCGGCCGGTATGTCGTAACCTCCAAACTCTAATGCTGCAGGAGCCAGGCCTGCAAGTTCAGCGACTTCGGGTCGTGATGGAGGATGGCGCCTCCTTCTCTGGAGAGAAGATCCCCGTCCACTGGCAGCTTGATTGACGGGGACGCTGACAAGTCCAGAAGGTCCGGGAACCATATCTGCCTCGGCCACGCAGGTGCGACGAGGATCATCCTGCACCGTGACCTCTTGAGCTGGTTGATGAGCCGGATCAGCAGCGGCAATGGAGGGAACGCATATAGGAACAGGCACTCCCAGGGGAACGAGAAAGCATCGCCCATGCTCCTCGGCTGGGGAAACCTGCTGGCGAACCTCCGGCACTTGGAGTTCGTCGCTGTCGCGAACAGATCGATCTGGGGTGTGCCCCACCGTCGGAAGAGGCAATCCACTAGATCCTGTCGTAGTTCCCACTCGTGGCACGAGCGCAGCTCTCTGCTGAGCGAGTCGGCGATGGTGTTTTTTATCCCTGCCAGATGGAACGGCACCAGAAACATCCCTTGGGCGACGGCCCAATGCCACAGATCCTGAGCCTCCTTGGACAGGGCTGGGGATCTGGTACCGCCCTGGGTCCTGATGTAGAACATGGTGGTGGTGTTGTCGGTGAAGATCCTCACCACCTTGCCCTTGAGGGACGGAAGAAAGGACCTGAGGGCCCAAAACACTGCACGGAGTTCCAGGACGTTGATATGTAGGGACTTCTCCGTCGGCAGCCAAAGGCCCCTCGCATGCAGATTTTCAGTGTGCGCTCCCCACCCTTCCAGGGAGGCATCCGTGGTCACTGTCTTCTGGTGGCCCGGGGTCTGGAAGTCCATGCCCGCCGTCAGATGCGCGCGGGTGCCCCACCACCGGATCGCTCGTCGGAAGCTCTCGTCGAGTGTGATCCTGTCCTCGAAGCTGCCCGTCGTCTGGATCCAGCGAGCGTCCAGGAACTCCTGTAACGGGTGCATCCGAAGCCTGCACAGGCGGATGAGATAAATGCAAGAAGACATCATTCCGAGGAGGGACTTGATGGACTTCACCCTAGGCCGCGTCCACAACCAGCATCCGCTGCACCTTGCCCAAGATGGCCCTCGTCCTTTCCTCCGACGGAGAAGCCAGACGCGCCACTGTGTCGAGCTTCGCTCCCAGAAACAGTGCGTCTTGAGCGGGCACCAGGTGGGACTTGGCGTAGTTTATGGAGAATCCCAGGTCCATGAGTAGTTGGACGGTCCTCGCCGTGTGCTCCGCAGCGAGCTCCTTCGTCTTTGCTCGGATGAGCCAGTCGTCCAGGTAGGGGTAGACGTGGATCCCCTCAAGGCGCAGCCGCGCCGCCACCGGTGCGAGGCACTTGGTGAACACCCTGGGTGCCGACCTCAAACCGAAGGGAAGGGCTCTGAACTGGTAGTGACGCCCTTGGACAACGAATCTGAGAAACTTTCGGTGTCCCTTTAGGATGGGGATATGGAAGTAGGCATCCTCCAAATCCAACGACGACAGGAAATCGCCCTCCTCCAGTTGACCCAGGACGTGCTGGAGGGTGACCATCCGGAACTTCTGCGCCTTGATGAATTTGTTCAGTCGTCGTAGGTCCAGGATGGGACGCCATCCTCCCGTCTTCTTCTTCACAAGGAAGTATCTTGAGTAAACTCCGGAGCCCCGAAGCCTCTTTGGGACGAGCTCAATGGCGCCTTTCTTGAGCATCGCCTTTACCTCCAAGAGAAGTTGAGGGACGTGATGTTCCTTCCTGGCCACGGGGGGGACGCGCGGGCACTTCTTTAGAAACTCGAGCGCGTGACCCTGGGCCAGGGCGTCCAGCACCCAACGGTCGGTGGAGATGGACTCCCACACGCTGACGAAGTTCGCCAGCCGGCCTCCCACCGGGGTGCTTCAGTGGGGGCCCGACCCCATGGCCGGTTCAGTCCTGCTTCGACGAGGCTTTGCCGCCTTGCCCTCCTTGGCGACGACGGCGGGGTCCGCCCGACTTGCCTCATCCCCTGTAGGCTTCTTGCGACGACGAACGGGCCGCTTGATGATAGGTGGAAAATCCGTCGCCGGAAACTTTGGAGGCACCCTGCTTGCCTCCGCCGCTCCGAAAGGGCGGCCGTCGTTGCTGGAGAACACCAAGAGCCCGGGCCGTCTCCGTGTCCGTCTTGATGGCTTGTAGGGAATCGTCCACTGTTTTCCCCAACAGGTTGTTCCCGTCGAACGGCATGTCCAAGACTCTGGTCTGCACGTCCTCACGGAAGTCAGTTGCCTTGAGCCATCCACGCCGTCTAAGGCACACGCCGTTGCCCAACTGGCGAAATCCAGTGTCAGCGATGTCCGTCGCTATCGTAATGGCGTGGTCCGATGCCACTTCTCCTTCCTGCAAGATCTCTAGGGCCTCCGCCCTCTTGTCGTCTGGTAAGAAGTCCAGCAGGGGGGCGATTTTGTACCACAACTCCCTGTCGTAGCGGGCTACGATAGCCAAGGCGTTGGCAGCCTTAATCGTCGTCGCTGCCGATGAGATTACTCTGCGTCCCATCGTGTCCAATTTCTTTCCCTCGCCGTCCGGCGGGGAGGTTGACGTAGAGGCCGAGGCCCCCCCCCGCTTTCTTCCTGGCCGCCGCGGAGACGACCGAGTTCGGGGTCGGCTGTGCCCGAAGGCACAAGGGGGCCCCGTCCGGGACCCGGTACTTCTTCTCGTACCGGTCCCTTCTCGCAGGCGTTGTGGATGGGTTCTTGAGGAGGGCGAGACCCTTATCCCAGATTATCGTCCAATAGAGGTACAGCGAGGACCGTCTTCCTCTTGGTCTCGCGACGTTGATAAAGGAAACCTTCCTTCTTCTTCTCTTCCGGGCAGAGCTAGAAAAGCTCGGATGCGCTGGCGATCATGGCATGAAACGATCCAATCTCGTCGGGTGGGGAATCCCGGGGAGGAGGGGACGATGGGAGATCCTCGTCGTAAACCTCGTCGTCTGTGCCCGTCGCGGCCGTGTCAGTCCCCGTATCATCCCCACGGGTCGTGGACGGGGAGGAGGGCTGAGCAGGGCGCGATAGTTGAAAAGGAGGTGGAGGATGAATCCTTCTTCTCTTAGGAGGGAGGCTTCCAGAAGGGCCTGGCTCCGGGTCCCCCGTCGGGAGAGGTTCCTCCGTTGGTGGTAACGGCAATCTCGTCCTTATCTCCGAGCATAAGGACTGTATAGCCAACAAAATGGCCGCCGAGTTGTCTTGCGGCACTGGTTTAGGGGTGTCCGACGGGCGGTCAGGAGCCCCATCGGCACACTCGACGTTCTCGTCGTCTCCTACGTCGGGGTCCCTCCCGACGGGCTGGTCTTCTTCCACGCCAACGCCGTGGCTTAAGACTTCGATTAGCTCCTCCTCAGAGGTTGAGGCCGAATCCACAACGACCTCCTGCCTCCCCTTTTTCTTCTCCGTCGGAGGTTTCACGGGGGTCCTTTCTATGGGCATGAAGGAGGACTCCCTCCGCGGTGGCAGGGAGACTCTGGGCCCAGAGGTCGCCACCACTGGTGTAGCCTCCACAGGCTGAGCCGGGGCCGCCGCGACTGTCTCGATAGAGGCCTTGGCCGGGTGGATTAAGGCTTTCACCACCTTAGGTGCGCTCACCGCCTTTTCCTTGGGGGGGGGGTCACCGCCTCGCTCCCCCTCCGATGGGGCCTTTCGAGCTCGACCGGGGTCTCTCCAGGAGCTTCGCCGGGTGCTCGGCCTTCCTCTTACCCGAGCCAGAGTGTTGGCTCGTGGTTGATGGCGCCGGGGAGGATGCGCCCTGCCTGGCGCACGTAGAGCCCGACCGTTCGGCGCTCCCGGTGCCAGCGGACTCGCGGTGCTTGGCCTTCTGTTGGACCCCCGTCGCCGGGGCGCCCTCAAAGGTTTTAGAAGACTGCTCGGACTTCTTCTTTTTCTCGCCTGACGGGCTCTTCCCTTCCAGCCAGTTGGCGAGACACAGATGGCGGTCCTTCATGGTCCGCTCCGACATATTGCCGCAAAACGCACAGTCCTTCTCCACGTGCGTCTTGTCCTCATGCAGGCAGTAGAGGCAAAGGGAGTGTTCGTCCTCCTTAAAGACATTCTGAAGCTGGCATCCAGGGCAGACCCTGAACAGCTTTCCGGGCGTCGAGCTTCCCTTCTCCTGGGCCATGATCGAGATGGGCCTGAGAAACTTCTGGAGTCCTCCAAAAGCGTGGCTCGACGAAATCTTCACCCTTGAGGGGCGTAGAAGAATCCGACACGGGTCCCCGTTGATCGGATAAAGAAACGGTGGAGCTTGAGGCTCTTTTTTCACCGAAAAAGAGAACATTTTCCTAAGAAAAAGCGCGAAAAAAGCACTAAAGCTCGAGAGCAATACCACGAGGATCCCAACACTTGAACGTGCGGTAAAAATCTGAAGATGGCTGCCAGAGGCGGGGCTTAGGGAGATGGCAGTCATTGGCTGTGGTCAGTAAGACGCAGAGATCAGTGATTGGTTACTACTACGAAAGACAGATCAGAAACGAAACTGATACTGATTTTTCTTTACCGAGGATTCCCAGCCTGACGACGGGGAATATTCATGAGCATGTGAATCCATGCCAGACCCCATGCTGGAGAAAAGGTATTTAAACCATTGCGAAATCTCTGTGCCACTGCACTGAAGGTGCTGTGTGTCACAATGTAAAGATGATGACTATGCAGTTTGTCAGGCTCCAAAGTCAAAAGAAACACAGAACACACATAGAATTAAAAGTACAAAGTCCCAAAGTTCAGCAAAAGAGCTGGGGGTCTCTAAGGTGGGAGGAATTTAGCACTAAACTGAAAATTCTCCCTAACAGCACCATACACACAAACATCACCACAAACCGTTGTTGCACAAACACTTGAAAAACCAGCGTGCATCACTGTACACGCGCACACACACAGCCTCCAATACTGCACTTCACATATCCCCACAGAGCCCCAGAGCAGCACTGTATATAAACCCTCAGCGCACATAAACACCCGAACCCCAGACTCACCAGCCTCTCCCACACACATACACACACGGTCTCAGCACAGCACTGAACTGGCAATGTGTGGGAAGTCCAGTGGTACGGCAGCATGTGTTTATTTTCATTTCGTAACCCTTTATTCAATAAAAAATCTTCAGGTTACAATTACCATCACATTAATAATTCGCAAGTACACACAAAAAAAGGAACATTCGAATCACAGAATCATAAATAACATTAAAATTAATGTAGAAAATACTGTTAAAATTCAACAGTATAAAATTGCTTGTCTACTTTCTACCAGAGGATTTGGCTACCTAGCTTCTTTTTAACCAAGCGCGTATATAAAGAGGCCAGGCGTGCTCCATAGCCTGACTCCATGACAGGTCTCGACCTACCTCATCATTAATTGGTCTGAGATCACACTCCATATGGACTGGTGCATTTGGGGTGCCACATGGAAGCAGAGGGAGTTTTTTCAATTATGTATTTTCCATTATTGGCAGGTCTCGAGTATTAATGTACCCCCATATATCAGCACCATTCAATGCTGAGGATTTTGATTGGAGTTTGTAAACTTCTAATGGTAGCCTAACCTCACCCTGTGCTTAAAAAGTTATTTCTTTATGGCCCCACAGTTTTTCTCGAGAGTAACATTTGCTTTTTCAAGCTGAGTGGCCCAGAGGCCATTTTATGAGAAGTGGATGCCGAAGTAGTCATACCAAGGCACATGCTGCAGTTAATGGCCCTCAATGTCAACCTTGAATTAATGACTCTTAGTGAATCTGGGCCTGAAAACCATTGCCTTAGTTTTGCTGATGTTCATTTCAAGCACCAATTCCTTGCATTTAATTGAAAAGCTATTCACAGTTTCTTTCATGCACATGGAGTCGTTGACAGTAAGACTATGTAGACTGATTCTACTTTGTTGCTGCTAGCTTGTTACTCATGCTTTTATCCATCTTTACATAGATATCAAAATACTCGTTTTTCACCCATTTTAATTTTAGCATATTTTATTGTTCTGCTCTTTTTAGTGCTTTGGTGCTGTATTTGGAAAGCATTTATCTGTGTTTGCCATAAAACCTGTGCGATTTAAAGCAGAAGATGCTCTCTGCACGCACATGCTTTTGAGGCATCTGAACTACAATTCCCTGCGGTTTTGTAGTTCAGAGCGCACATTGTTAGAAACCCGGTTTGTTCCGGTATATAAGGGCTGTTCTTGCACATTGCCTCACTGATTCTACTTTCTTGCTGCTAGCTTGTTACTCATGCTTTTATCCATCTTTATATAGATTTTAAAACACTCGTTTTTCACCCATTTTAATTTTTATATATTTAATTGTTCTGCTCTTTTTAGTGCTCTATTTGGAAAGCATTTATCTGGGTTTGCCATAAAACCTGTGCGATTTAAAGCAGAAGATACTCTCTGCACGCACATGCTTTTGAGGCATCTGAACTACAATTCCCTCCAGTTTTGTAGTTCACAGCGCACATTTTGCTAGAATACTGTTGCAGTGAGCTTTACTCTTTACTATCCCATGGGTATTACTGAAGTACTCAGGGCTATTGCAAGAGCCAGAAGTAAGTCCAACACTCACACCTCCAGCTTCGAGAAAGCACTAGTTGTTGATCAAGTGGCCGAGCATGCTGCTGCTGGTCCCAATATAATAGCCCCTAGTACTGACATTGGTGCAGTACATACTATAACAATGCTAAACTACGTAGTTGCGGAACAGGTAAAATGTGCGTCGGGTGATGGCACCGACCACGGAAATTACATATTCTCGCCAGTGGTGACTGTTGATACATGTTCCTCTGTGGAGAGTGATTCAAAAGCTGATATTATGTTAACAAAGGGGTCGTTAACAGCCAACTTGACTCTAGCGCTGTTAAACACCAGATCTCTTGTTAAGCACACGATTGATGTGCATGAATTCATCCTGGAACACAGGGTGGACATCATGTGCATCATGAAAACATGGCTTACCTATGCCCATGGCCCTACTATTGAGCAAGCAACTCCACCTGGATATGCCTTCTTTGGGAAACAACAAGAGGGAGGTCCGGGAGGTGGAGTGGCCGTGCTATGTACAAAAGAGCTTGGCATTTATGAAGTTAAGATAGAGCATGAAGGTTGCGATATATTACATATCAAACTTATTCCCAACTTTAACCATAGTTTTAACCTGGTTGTGCTTTACAGACCACCAGGTGAATCACTTAAGTTCAATGAGGATCTTGTAAATGTGGTAACCCCCATGTTAACTGTAAATTCCACAGTGGTCCTGCTAGGAGACTTAAATCTTTGGACAGGACATCCCAAAGACAAAAAAGTCTTAGAGCTCGAGAAAAAACGTAAAAATAATAAGATAATTATCCACAACTCTGATTCTACGCATACGAAAGGAAACATCCTAGACTGGGTGGGGAGTGGAAACATCCTCCTTACAGATTTTATTACAACACCCTGCATATGGTCTGACCATTCTTCCATCCTATGACTATTGCAGCTCCCATCCCCTTTACAAAAAGCACATGAAGAGAGTTCTAAATAGGAACTTTAAAGCCATTACAGCACCTATTCTTTCTGAGTGTCAGAACGTCTTAATGAATAAAACGGAGGATTCCGACGACCCTGAGACTCTAATCAGTACTTATAATAAGGAGATAACAAGTATGTTAGATAACTTTGCTCCTTTGAAAACTAGAACAGTCAGAGATACACCCAATCATCAGAAATGGTTGTCCTCGGCTTTAGTTAAACTAAAGCTAGTAAAAGACATATGGAACATTCCTGGTTAAAAGAAAAGACCCCAGAAAACCTGGCAGCATGGAAGCTCAAGGAAAAGGAATATAAGGCTACAGACTCATATTTCAGGCGCAGGCATCTTAAATAAAAAGCAATCTGGTTTCTGCAGTTTTCATGGCACTGAGAGTGCACTACTAGATCTACAAACCCACAGGCTATCCAAGTTAGAGCTGAGCAGATTGGGGCTGCTGGTATTGTTGGATCTACCGGCGGCCTTCGATTTGCTCGAACACAAAATCTTGCTTGATCGGATGGCCACTGTAGGGGAACTCTCAGTAGAGGCTATTAAATGGCTAAAGTCGTTTCTCGAGGGACATCGGTCAAGAGTTTACTGGGGTGGAAACGCCTCTGAAATTGAAATCACTACCTGTGGAGTCCCCCATGGGGCATGTCTCTCTCCCCTACTTTTTAATATATACATTGTCTCGCTGTGTATGGATCTGGAGAACCTGGATCTGTTCTTCTGTAATTATGCAGACGATTTTCAGTTGGCACTCGAGATCAGTGGGAACCACGAAAACGATCAGAGAAAGCTGGATTTGGTCTATCAGACCATCAAGGTCTGGATGACCACTAATTGGTTATGCCTAAACGCAGCAAAGACCAAGCTCATGCTCTATGAGTCTTAGCATGCCAGAGACAAATTGAGCCAAGCCTTTGTTAGTTTTATGATCAACGGTAGCCAGATTACAGTGATGTCTAAGGTGAAGACCTTAGGTACTTACCTGGAGGCCAGCATGGATAGTGGTGTCCATGTGGAGGCAATAGTGAAAAACACTGATTACCACCTTAAAGTGTTGCAGCAAGTTGCCCCTTTGGTCTCTAAGGAAAATTGTGTGAAGCAGGTCAGAACTGTGATACTTCCACGGGTAGATTATTGTAATGCTCTCCTAGGTGGGCCTAATAAAGTAGACGTTCAGAAATTGCAAAAAATACACAATGCTGCAGTATGGATCATACATCAGATGAGCCGTGCTGAACCTACCTCTGTGGCACGGAGGGATCTGCACTGGCTGCCTGTTTCAGCAAGGATCCAGTTCAAGTTGTTGACCATCTGTCATAGATGTGTTTTCAGTAATGCCCCGACATACCTTAAGGATAGGTTGAACGTCTATCGCCCAAAAAGAAACATTCGATCCGCCAACGCCGCGCCGACTAGGTGTTGATCGCATAAAAAGAGCCTGTGGAAACGGCTGTGCCTTCCACACACTGGCAGCACAATCTTGGAACGCCTTACTGGAACTTCTGCATAGGGAAGAAAAACACCTAGTGTTCAGGAAATTGTTGAAGACCACTTTGTTGGAGTAATATTGGGAACCGGTCAGCTCACTTACGTTAAGGGCGCCTGGATGCCTTCGGGCTTTGGCGCGATATGAATCCTTTAACATAACATAACTTCACATCCGTAAAAAAAAACACAGGAATTCTGTCCTACGCCATTCTCGGTGGGTATAAGCAAGACTTCATTTGCTCCCCAATTATTGCATTAATATGAATGCTGAACAAAAGGGGGGCCAATACACACCCCTCCCTTGCACCTCTGGCCACCTTAAAGGGCTGGGTCACCTCTCTTGATAGTCTCCAACGAACCATTGCTTTGTGTTCAGAGTAGAGGAGACGTACCTGTTTTAAAAGGTGGGCTGGCATGTTATCGTCAAGCAGTGCTCACCATTCTCGGTACGTGAACACTGCATATAACTTTGATTTTTAAATTTAGGGCCACATACTTTCGCAAGATGGCTTGAAAGGTCTCCAGCGTCAACCCATTCCTGTAAGTGCTACAAACGTGCGTGGTGTTGTGTGCCGCAAAGTGGTTCCAGTTTTCACTCTCCAAAAAGGAGCAGGAGCTCTGTTATATCAGGCCGCGCCCCCAGGACTGAAAAGGGGATTGCCTACAATGATGAAGCCTGTGCATGTTCAAGAGCATGCAGTGTTGCGCGCCGCACGGTGGTTCCAGTTCTCACTCTCCGAGCAAGAGCTCTGTTACATCAGGCCGCGGCCCCACGGGACTGAAAAGGGTGAAGCATGTGTTTATAGTGCAGTGCTCGGCTGTTGTTTGCAAAGTTCAGTGCTGTGCTGAAATTGTGTGTGTGTGCAAAAACAAGTCCCACGCACGCACACACACACACACACACACACTGAACCATGCACTGCACTCACACTACCTCAATAGTGCAGTGTGCACACACACACACACACAGCTCACAACACTGCACCACACACGCACAATGCTCCCAGCAGTGTACACATGCCACCCCATAAATGTACTGAACACACATCACCCCAGCACCAAACACAAACACCACTTCCAGCAATGCAGCCCCCACCACACACACACGTTGCCCCAGAACTGAAATGCAAAGACACACAGCTGGACTGCCAGCATTGCACTGAACACATACACACTACCCCAGCACTGCACACACATACAATATACTCAGCTCTACATGCACACACACATACACACACAGCATTGCAAATGCACACCATTCAAGCACTATACTGCGCGCACATACACACACCCTTTCCAGCACCACACACACAAACACACATTTCCTCCAGCACTCTGCACACACAAACACGTACATTTTATGAGTAGCAAAGCACATAATGCAAATGCCTAACACATGATGGCACTTCCTGTGTGTATGACGACAAAAGCTGGTGAACCGTAGAATACCCGGAGATTCGCAGACTCAGTATAATTACAATAATGACTTATGCAACATCAGTTTTAAAGCAAGTGCTTTGATGTAGTCTGTGTATCTGGAGTTGACGCTTGTATTTGTATTGCCGTGGACTCTGTTAAAACGGAGAATTTATAGTAACATTAACATTGACATTTCCAACATATGTACACATTATTTTGTGTAGGTAATACACATAACGCCGTGCAAAATATGTGTTACTAATGGTATCCCTCTTATTTTGGTAAGTGTGTTTTGGGGTACCTGCATGGGCAACGCAACATTGTATAGGGAAACGTGTTTTCAGGTCTTCCTATGTTAAATGTCCTTCAACCTGAACTATGGGCTTGCCATTGCTATGTAAGGGCTATGGGAGAATCAGCATTAGAGCTCTGAAGCACGGTTTAGTTGCTCACCTGCAGGTTTGGTGATGCTTTCCATGCTGCCAGTGTCCAGGTGGTCCATGTAATCAGCATCATCCTCTTCTTTAATGATGAATGAAACCACTGGTAGTGCAGGCTCATGATCTGCATGGAGGGGGACATTAACTCTGGATTACTGCATGCACCCACATCTGATCAGTCTGGCACTACACACACAGAGCGGTGATTCCTCCGAGTGTGCTCTGTGTCTAAAGGCATGATGGCGCACAACACAGCAGTAGCTTTAGTTACTGAAGGGGAACCAGGAGAGGGCTTTCTGTGCCTGTCTTCGCATTGCCTCTTTCCTTCCAGCTGGTGCGGAAATGGGCGCCACAAACATATGCAAAACCCTGGGGACACATTCTCAAGACTAAGATGCACATTTGTGCAAAAAAGATGCACCCCATTCTAAAAAGGCACTTGAATGTGCGCATCATACATGCACACATTCAAATGCCCTCTTTAACCCGCTCTGCGCAAATCAGGCAGCGTTTCTGCACATTTTAAAGTGCATCCCAAAGGATGAGCAGAAAACAAAGACCTGTCACACTCGTGGGCGCTGGGTGCCTTCTCTAGTTAGTTTGTGTCCCAAATAATCTATTTCCAATACCCTGAATTTACATTTGGCTTTTTGCAATGTTAAACCTGCTTCTTGAAAACACCTCAACACAATACTTAACTTGTTATCATGAGCTACCTCATCAATACCAGTGACCAAAATATCACCTTGATAGAACGCAATGCCTTTTATTCCTACCAAAAAGGAGTTCATTACTGTCTGTAAGAACACTGCAGCGGACACTAGGCCAAACGGCATCCTCTTAAATCTAAAAGTTCCATCATGTGTGATGAAAGGGGGTATAGGAATGCCTGGTGATAAGCTGATGCAAGGTCAAGGGTGGAAAAAACCTCTGCTCCAGCTATTACTCCCAGCAATTCCCCAACGTTTGGTAGTGGAAATCGATCTACCACCACACATTTGTTAAGGGCTCTAAGGTCTACACAAAATCAAACCGCTCCACTTTCTTTTCTTACCACCACCACGGGGGCACCCCACTCAGAGGCTACCACAGGTTCAATTATATTATCACGCACCATTCATTTAATTTTCTTTGAAACTACATCCCTCAATGCTAACGGTACACATCTGTGCTTCGACAACACACGGTTCGTCCCTTCCCTCAACTTTATCTTCTGCACATAGCCTTTTAGACAGCCAAGACACTCACAAACCTCAACTGTCTGCCTTCTATCATATCCAACACACCATGGCCCTGGTCAGACCACCACATCATCCATTTTTCCTTCCCCTATCCCAAGAGTCACAAGCCTTTGACCACGCTGCTGCCACCTGCTTTAGCGCGCAGCTCCCACAAGCTGACAAAAGAAAGCTTACTGCCCTTCCTGGATGTCCCGAATCTCAAGTCTCCCTTCTCCAAGGATCCCAACTTGCTCACAGAGCTGTATACCACCACCTTAACAAAGGCAGTAAATACCATTGCCCCCATGACAGGTCAAAAACTGATCAGACACGCCAACACATGGTTTACCCCAGAGTTACTAGAACTCCGAAACAAAAAACAGCTCGTACAATCTACCTGGCAAAAAAATAAAAAAAATGACTACACGAGAATAGAGTTCGCCAAGGTAGCCAAAGCATATAAACAGGCGATTATGCTGGCCAAATCCACATCCTTTAATCAAATAATTGCCAATACTAAGTCAGATTTGAGGGAAATCTTCACCATCATGTACTTGAGATATTCCCTATGACTCTTACTCTGCTGCCTCCAATTCCAGGTAGAGCGTGAACTCAGATTCACAAAGGAAGGAGGGTCAGCAGCCGCAACTATAAACATAGGTTAGGACTGTGAAAAATAAATATAATGAGTGTGGTTTGATGCAACCTGTGCTCTTTTTGCATTACAATGATGATCATAATGAATATGTTTCTGCAGGTTATCAATCTCCCCCACACTTTACCTTTGTTCCTGCAGAAATATGAATATTTATGCAGACTGTCATATATGGGATACATTACTCACCGTAATCGTATTTCTGATCCTTGTATCTGCTTAGATTCACATGCTGTGCAGAGGCCGACATCTAGTGGAAGCTGCGGAGTATTACAGTTTGTTTTTCGAAACTCGAAAATTGGGCGTCGACACAGTGCGTGCCAGTAATACTAGCCCTAGTGTGACGTCCACTGTACCCATGATCGCTCACGCATCTAGGACCCTCAGATTGTTTTCTGACATGAGGTAGCATGAGGAGTAGCGTGAGTACATATGATCCAAGCAGATAGAAGATAGATAAGATAAGACTACAAGCATCCATGCGCCTTCTCTCAGAGGGGAGGAAGGGTGGGTCGCATGTGAATCTAAGCAGATACAAGCATCAGAAATACGATTACGGTGAGTAATGTATCCCTTCTGAGGCTTGTGGAATCTGCTTAGATCACATGCTCTGCATAGATTAGCGAGCAGTGTTAGAAGGAGGTGGGATTTGAGAAGGGTCATGAGCAAATAAATGTCTTAGAACCGCTTGTCCCACTTGAGTATCTGTCTTGGAATGGGTGTCAATGCAGTAGTGCTGAGTAAAAGTGTGGATAGAGCTCCAAGTAGCTGCTTTGCAAATGGTGTCAAGGGGAACATTTGCAATGAAAGCCAGAGTGGCCCCAATGCCTCTGGTCGAGTGGGTTCTGGGCGTAAAAGGCAAAGTTTTGTCAGAAAGAGAGTAACACAACTGGATATAGTTGACAATCCACTTGGAGATGGCACCCTTAGAGATGCGATCTCCCTCTTTGCCTGTGGCTACGGAGACAAACAGTTGATCTGTTTTCCTAAGCGGTCTGGTCTTGTTTACGTAATAAAGGACCGCCCTACGCACATCTAGGGTGTGTAGTTTAACCTCAGCCGAGCTTTGTGGGTTTTGGAAGAAAGCCGGAAGCTCGATGGACTGGTTTACATGGAATTTGGAAATAAACTTAGGTGAGAACCTAGGGTGTGTCCGTAAAACCAGCTTATCCTTATGAATAGTAAAGAAAGGATCCTGCACTGACAGAGCCTGAATTTCACTGACCCTTCTTATGGATGTAATGGCTACTAAGAAGGCAGTCTTGTAGGTCAGGTGTTTGAGACTTGCCTTATGCATGGGCTCGAATGGGGGGCCCATGAGTTTAGATAGCACCAAGTTCAGGTCCCATCCTGGTGGTGGGTTAGATATAGGAGGATGAAGTCTCTTTACTCCCTCCATGAAGGCTTTAACCACGGGTACCTTCCACCACAACACCTTGCTATGTGAGGTGGTGTACGCTGACAGTGCTGCCCAGGTGTACCTTTAGTGAGTTGAAAACCAACCCTGCGTCCAGCAGGTGGAGCATGTTTGTCACGATTGTGGAAGGAGTGCAATCAACTGGGTTGATTTGTTTATACTGGCACCAGATAACGAATCTCTTCCATTTGTCGAAGTAGCAATGCCTCGTGTTCGGTTTCCTAGACTCTTTTAGGATGTCCATACACCTCTGTGGTAAATTGAGATGTCCAAACTCTATGACCTCAGGAGCCATGCTGCTAGGCTCATGGAGTTGGGTTGAGGATGCACCTTCTGACCTTGGTGCTGGGACAAAAGGTTGTACCAGCCCGGGAGTTTGATGGGATTGCACACCGAGAGTCTGCGTAGGTGTGGAAACCACGGTTGTCTCGCCCATGGGAGCAACTAGGACGAGCGTCATCGACTCTCTGTTCATCTTGTTCACCACCTTCCTGATGAGAGGAGTTGGTGGAAAGGCGTACGCAAACATCCCTGACCAGTTCATCCACAGGGCGTTCCCCAGGGAGTCTGTTTGGGGAAACCTGGATGCGAATCCTGGGCACTGTCTGTTTTCGCTTGTGGCGAATAGGTCCATAGTGGGGAAACCCCACTGAGAGAAGAGATCTTCTACGATATCTCTGTGTAGACACCATCCGTGTTCCTCCGGAAGGGGATCTCTGCTCAAAGCGTCCGCTAGAGAATTGAGATCCCCTGGAACATGTTGAGATGACAGAAAGATGTTCCGTCTGAGTGCCCATATCCAAATTTTCTGGGCAAGTCTGGACAGATTTGGCGAACGAGTCACTCCTTGCTTGTTCAGGTAGAACATGGATGTCGTGCTATCCGTCCGGATCTGCACGGACAGGTTCAATAGGTGGGGCTCGAACGCTTGAAGTGCTCTGAAAACTGCCAGAAGCTCTAGCAGGTTGATGTGATTCTTGGCCACTGTGTGAGACCAGAGACCCTGAGCTGTGTGGTGGAGATGGTGAGCCCCCCATCCTGTCAGGCATGCGTCCGTCGTGACTACCGCCTGTATCTCGGGATCGTAAAAGGGTTTCCCCTTGGATAGATTGTCTCTTGTCCACCAGTGGAGGCTTTGTACAAGTGTTGGCGAAACGACCACTAGATCTTCCCACTGACCACTTGCCTGAGACCACAGTTTCGCCAACCATTCTTGCAAGGTTCGCATGCGAAGGCGCGCGTGGGGGACCAGGTAAATACATGACGCCATCATGCCCAGCAAACGCATTGCTTTGCGTACTGTTATCTGGCGACCGGTTTGATATTGCGGAATTTGCAGTAGTATATTCCGAATTCTTTCCTCTGAAGGAAAATCCAACCCCTCTTGAGTATTTAGAACAGCTCCTAGGAACTGCTTGGAGGTGCTGGGCACCAGACTTGATTTTTTCTCGTTTATGGAGAAGCCCAATTCGAAGAGGAGGTCGATAGTTCTTTGAATGTTTGTCCTGCAAATTACTGGGGTCTCCCCCGTGATGAGCCAGTCGTCCAGATAAGGGTACACTGGGATTGCCTCCCTGCGTAGGTGTGCCGCCGCCACCGCCAGTACCTTGGTGAATACCCTTGGAGCCGAGGCTATCCCGAAGGGCAGTACCTTGAACTGGTAGTGCTGACTGTCCACCTTGAAGCGCAGATATTTTCTGTGCGCTGGGAACATGGAAATATGAAAATAGGCATCTTTCATATCCAATGTTGCCATGTAATCCCCCTTTTTTAGGAGGGGAATTACCTCTTGGAGAGTAGTCATGCGAAATATTTGGGGCGGGGCTTGACATACTTGTTTGCAGGCCGTAAGTCCAATGCTGGGCGCATTGTCAAATCTTTTTTTTTGCCACTAGGAAGTAAGTTGAATAAATACCCTTGTTTACCTGGTGTCCCGGGACGAGTTCTATCGCGTCCTTTGCGAGAAGAATTTCGATCTATTAGAGTAGGGTCTTCTGGTGGTCTAAGGAGTGTATTCTTTGTCGTGGAGGGTGGTTTCCGGGACGCTCTAGGAGTTCTATGCAGTATCCTGCGGACACTGTGGACAGCACCCATCTGTCTGATGTGATCCCTTCCCAAGCTTGGGTGAAGATGGAAATGCGTCCCCTACTGGGGATGCGTGAGAAGGGACCCTGAACGGAGCGTCACTGTTTTGGTGGAGGCGTGCCCCCTCCCTTATTGGCACTGCCTCTACCCCTACCACGACCTCTTTTGTTACCCCTGCCATAATTCTGGGTAGACTGCTGGTTAGTGTTCCATGTAGTACCCTGGCCTTGGGAATAGTTAGAGCCTCTTTGGGAGTTTTGTCCGCGAGGCCGACGGAAATTGACATTCCCTCTCTAATTAGGGGGTTTGTTAGTTAGTTGCCCTAGGGACTTGAGTGTCTCATACTCGTCCTTGGCATTCTTTTGTGCGTCCTCGACCGCCTTTCCAAACAATAGATCTGGCTCCACCGGCTTATCTATCAATGATGCTTGGGTCTCGGCCTTGAAACCAGACTGCCGTAGCCAAGCATGCCTCTTGATGACCGTGCTTTCAGCAATTAATCTGCTGGCGTTATCCGCGGCATCAAAGTTTGATTTTAAAATGCAACCTGATACGGCTCTCCCCTCGGCCGAAACTCGTGCCAATTGGCTTTTTAAGGGTTCTGGGGCGGAGTCTATGAGAGCCGCGACTTCTTCCCATTGATGGCAGTTGTAACTAGCCAGCAGGGTGGTGGAGTTTGCAATCCTTGCCTGGTAGGCGGAAGTGGAGGCTACTTTCCTGCCCAAGCCATAAATCTTCTTGCTCTCCTTGTCGGGGGGAGCTTCGGACGATGACAAGGGTGTTCCCGCCCTCTTACGGGTGTTTGTAACAACCAGGGAGTCCGGTTTGAGATGTCCCCTTATGTATAGCGGGTCAGATTGGGCTGCCCTGAAAAGCTTTTCAATTCTGGGGTTTACTGCCCTAGTGAGATTGGGGTTAACAAGGGAAGGGTCTATCCTCCTTTGTATTGACTTAAGGATAGGGATGGCCTGAGCAACAGGTCTCTTCTCTCCCACCAGTTCCTCTTCAAAGTCCCTCTTCCCCATAGCTGCCCTGCCGGACAACCTTCCTAGGTCGGGGACTTGCGCTTGGCTGTCCATCTACACCACATTGCCCTCGCCGTCCGAAAGTACGGCGTCGCTGCCATCGCTGAAGGCACCCTCCGCGGCCATGGCCTCTTGTCGCCTGGCGTGGTGGGCCCAACGCTTTGTCGAACGGTCCTTAAGAGTCTTCGGTTTAAACCGACTGCACGCTCTGCAATTCGCCTCGGGGTGATCCCTCGGCAAGCAGAGGTTACACGTGGCGTGTCTGTCAACCCAAGGATACTTGCGGTTGCACTTGGGGCAAAATTGAAAGGGGGTACCCTCCATACGCACCCTATGGCAGCGGGCTGGGAGTGTAGGAATATATGTAATGTACCTATATTAAACAGAGTGTAGGATATGTGCCACCCCCCACTCTCCCTACTTGCAGGGCCGAGTCCAGAGGACTTCCGAGGCCCGGGCCGAGGCCCAAATCCGTTGCTGTAGTCCGACGGTTGAATTTCCTCCGATCCGGTGTCGAGTGTCGATGTTCGGAGACTCGACGTAGAGGTGGAGTAAACGGGGAAATATATAACAATATTAGCAAAATCTGACTGAGTGAGGGAACTCCACTCAGTGCTTCCGACCAGCATGGCGGAAAAAAACAATCTGAGGGTCCTAGACGCGTGAGGGATCATGGGTACAGTGGACGTCACACTAGGGATAGTATTACTGGCACGCCCTGTGTCGACGCCCAATTTTCGAGTTTCGAAAAACAAACTGTAATACTCCGCAGCTTCCACTAGATGTTGGCCTATGCACAGCATGTGATCTAAGCAGATTCCACAAGCCTCAGAAATTCTGATACATTTCTGCTGATTGTAGTTAAGATTAATAAAATAACATATCAACAATAAAGCAGAGAAATACTTAGTTACCATGGGCCGAGTGAGTGCCATTTATAAAGGAATTACTGCCACCTTTCCAGCATCACCATACTACGAGTTTGGCGCTAGAATGGGTGATTTACCTTCAGCATCATGCTAGAGGTAAATACTCCCACTTTCCACTGTAAAATAAACAGAATTACTGCTGTGGTAATTCCGCCAAGATCCCCAATGGAGTCCTATGGACTCCAATTTAATGGGGACTAACACCGCCGCTGCCACCACCACCACCACCATGTGTAATCCGGTAGATTTAAGTGGCATTAACAGTAATTCTGTTGTGTGATATTCCGGCAGATTTACAGCTGAAATACCACCCAACTCGTAATGAGGCTCTCTGTCATACAAGCCTTTCAGAAGTAACCTCTCGACATGTTTTATCGAGCTACAATTCCTAGTTTTAAAAAATATTTTGAAAGACAATTTTGAAAGTACATGGGGGCTCATCTTAAAAGACATGGTAGCTGACGGGGGCTAGAAAGCCCAACCAAGATGGCTGTGGACCCGTGAGCGCCTGAGCACCCATATGAATCTGGGCAAAATTCTGGCGTTTCACGGCCCGCTTAAGCTTTGATGTGGGGCATATATGCTGTGTGAATGGTCTGTCCACACGTGTGAAAATTACAGATTCCAGTTGGATGTGGGTTAGAGATATCGGCCGGGAACTTCAAGCCGCCACAGGCCCATGGCAAAGTCCAGAGAAGATGAGGCCTTGGGTGGAGTGTGTGAAACCGGACACAGAGGACGCGGTATTGGACAAGTTCACCAGCCACAGAAATACTTGCAGGGTGGCAGCATTGAGATCTCTGATGCGATCAGAGGGTCGACCCGACTGGAGGAAGGCTGCTGAGCCCGCTGCTGGAAGCGGGAGGAGGCAAGCAGCACTGGAGTTCGGAGGGGTAAGACGATCCTACGGTGGCTGATGGGACTGGCTACATCGAGTCGGAATGAAAGCAGACCCCGGCTGTGGGTTTGAGACATCTGCCCGCCGGAGCGTCTCTAAGCATCCAGAGAGACGGTGAGCAGGGAAGGCTGGCAGGAGAGCCCTGGACTCAGCAAGTTGCCGGTGGCCTGGTCCCAGGTGTAAGGACAACGGGGCGGCTGAGTGCTACGGAGCTAGCTGCAAGTTCTTTGCCTCATCTCTTCTGGGTACTGGCTGCCGATAAGGGTCACGGGACGGCATAGAAATGCGGAGGAGCTAGTGAACATACTGTGGTGGGACTATCAGTGACACTGGTGCAGCAATGAGGTATAGGATGCAGTGAAGACCTCTCACAGATTGCTGCAGTGCAGTCCTATAATGGTGGTGTTGGTGGTCACACCCATGCTCAGCACAGAGCTCAGTGCTGTCCCTATTAGTATTGTACTTAGAACTTCGGAGGAGCTGAGCCCTCATGGTGTTGTTGTGACAGTGGATCATGTGGGGGTAGAGGGGTGGCATATACAACCCAGGGGACTGATGCAGTGCAAGGAAGGACTGTGATCCAGTTGAACAAGACGGGGGGGATACCAGAGATGATTGCTTCAAGTAGTGGAAAGCTGCAGTTGGTTGCTCGGTATGCCTGAACCCCCAGTCGAGTGACTGCAGTGGGGTCATGACTACTGTTAAGTGGGTGGATGTACCTCCCCAGAAGGACACAGAGGACTGGCACATTTGGCGGGCAGAGGAGGGGGCAGGACTGCAGCAGTGGGCCCCTGAGTGAGCTGTCCCGGGGAGGCTGGGATGGAGACTATGGGAGGCAGAGGCCCACTGCAGACCACAAGGAGGTCTGGGGGGGGCTGTGCTTGTTGTTTATGTGTTGCTACCTTGTGCCCCAGTACTATAAGGGGTACAACGGAGATGCTGGATTGCACCATGGCATGATGTCAATGCAAGCAAAGCAGGGAAACGGCAGTCGAAACTGCAATTTGACACCGTCTCAGAACAAATGCCACAAGACAATGGAGGATTCCCCAGGTGCGAGCACCCAGTCCTCTTCCCAGGATTCTTCTGGGGCGCTCCATGATATTAAAGAGATGTTCAATCTGCTACAAGCCGGTATACAATCACTGGATGGGAAGATGGACACACTGTCATGTAAAGTGGATCACATGCAGGTTTGCCTGAATAAACATGGGCAGAGATTGGATGAGGTTGAAGAGTGTGTTTCCATGGTTGAGGATGCATCTTCGTCCGCATCCATAGAGCTTGTGCAAGTGAAGAGGGCACTGAAAGAACTGGCCAATAAACAGGAGGGCCTCGAGTCCAGATGTCGAAGAAACAACTTAAGAATAGTAGGCATGCATGAAACGGTGGAGCAGAGATCCATAGAGCCGTTGGTCGAGTCAATACTGTGAGAAGCCCTGGGAGCCGAGGAGTTTTTGGCAGTGTTTATAGCGAAAAGGGCATACTGTATACCTAAGAAGCCAATGCCAGGGGCCCCACCCCGCCCAATAATTGCCTGGATGTTGAACTATTGAGATAGAGATCCCGCTCTTTGTAAAGCCATGGAGAAATGTACTCTGACATATAAAGGGAGATAACATCAAGCTCTTTCTGGATTTCTCTGATAAGGTGCAGGCGTCCCGCCGAACATATATTAATGTAAAGAAGCGCCTACGAGAGAGGGGCATAAGATATGCCATGCTGCTTCCTGCCGAACTCAGGGTGGAGCATGAGGAACGAGTACTATTTTTCCACACCCAGGTTGAATCCAATACTTTCCTTGAATTGCTGTAGAGGGTCCCCAGGCGGTGAGAAAATAATGAGTGAAGCTGAGATTTATGTGATGGATAAAGATTCACTAACAACAGATGATAAATGGTGTGATATATAAGTGGGTGGTGACCTGAAGGCAGTTACTACCATAGTTGGGGTGAAAGGCGATATGGTTCAGTTGGGGGTGTTCAGCATTAGACTGAATGGGGTGTGGCTAATCTTGTGGTAGAGGCAAGGAGGAGATATTTCATAGAAGGCTTGGAGACTACATAATGGCCTCGACAGGGATGGCTAGGGGTGTGAAATGTATGACATGGAACATTAGGGGGTTGAACTGCCCATCTAAAGCCTGTAAAGGTGTTATATATGAGATGTCAACATGTTGATGTGGCATTTCTGCAAGAGACACACTTAACCTCACTTGGGGAGTCACACATTGGGCAAGGGTGGGGATGTCACCGCTACTACTCCTCCTTCTCCTCGTATTTGAGAGGAGTGTGTAGTTCAGTTGGCTTCCACCTGATGCATATGACTAAAGATCAAGAGGGAAAGGCGCTAGTGGTTATGGAAGTTGTGCATGGTCAGGTGATTACCTTTGTTAATTACTTTAGCCCCAACCTGGACACGGTGGACACATTAGAATGGATAGCCCAACAACTAGACCAGAGTTTACCTGGTCTGCTTATTTGAGTGAGGATTTTGATGCGGTGATGAAACCAGAACTGGACAGAACCAGTAAATCAACCAGTAAATTACAAGAATTGTGCTGGGAGTGACAGCTGAACAACGTTTGAGGACTAGGCATGAGGATGAAGAGGGATATACATTTAACTCCTCAGTCCATCAGTCGGCATCACGATTGGACTACTTTCTGATCTCGGAAAGGATTACAGGGTGGGTAGAGGAGGTTACTATACTGGCACGTACAATGTCAGATCATGGTCCGGTAGTGCTGGTGCTGGATGTGCCAGGCCGAATGGGTGGGACACCAACCTGGGGGTTTAAGAGTGAAGGTTTGTCAGATACAAGGTTTTTCGCAGGGCTTGCACAAGTTATTGATAACGTCTTTGCTGAAAATGTAGGGTTGGTCGCTTCAGTACTGTGGGAAACCTGTAAATGTGTAGTACAAGGGGAATGCATTTTGAAAGAGTCTGGGTTGTTGAAATTCATATGAAGGAAACTGGCGGACAGTGATACGCATATTCAAGGCCTACAAGGGGACATCAACTTGCTGAACAACACGGTTAGGGAAGAGCTGGGGACATTAAGGAAAGCGGCTCAAAGAGAAGTGACATTGTCGCCTAGGAAAGTGGCCGTTAAGCATTATGGGCAGGGTCAGCATCACGGGAAATTGATTGCAAAGGCAGCCAGGGTGGATGCTCTGGGACAAATAACTTCATCTAAGGATGATCAGGGGACTGCAGTATGCAGACAGGGATATTACACAGGGCTCTTGTGACTTTTACGCCTGCTTATACGCTTCACAGATCCGGTTTCACAAACTGAGCTAAATTAATTTTTTGATAGGGTGGTTCTCTATTGGTGCGAGGTAAAGGAAAGGGATTGGTTGTGCGGTGCCATTACGGAGCAAGAAATCCTTCAAGCTATTAAGACATTGTCGTCTGGGAGGGCACCTGGGTCAGAAGGTTTCACAAATGAATTGTACAAATATTTTGCACCCCGGTTGGCTACATATTTACTGAAAGTATATCAGCAGGCATTGAGGGAAGGGAGGCTACCGGACAGCATGAGGGAGGCGGTGGTCATGGTATTGCTGAAGCTGTATAAGGCTGTTGATGACTGTTCTTTGTCCCGCCCTATTTCACTTATTAACCTGGATAAAATACTGGCGAAACTGTTGGCTGCAAAGTTGGCCCCTCTGATGGAAAAATGCATTAAGTCGGACCAATCTGGGTTTATCCCGGTGAGGTCTACCTCTTATGGGTTGCAGCGTGTGTTTGGTTTATTGTCAGTGGTAGGTCAGGAGAACTTAGTGGTGGTAGTGTTATTGACTCGTAGAAGGCATTTGACTCTGTGGAGTGGCCTTTTCTCTTTGCAATCTTGCGAAGAATGGGGATGGAATACGAGTTTATTTTAATGGTATTGTTGCTTTACTTCTTGCCTACCACTAGAATTTGAGTGAATGGCCAGCTAACATTGGTTATATCCTTGGGAAGAGGCAGCCGGCAAGGGTGCCCTCTTTTGCCCTTATTGTTCTCTCTAGCAATTGAGCGTCTGGCCAAATTACAGAGGGATAGCAATATACACAGCTTTATAATCATAAGGTGGTGGTGTCCCTCTATGCGGATGACATGGTGATTTTCGTTAAGAACCTGAAAGACAATCCAGCACCAATAATGGTGATGTCCTTGCTTTTGGAGTCTATTCTTGATTACAAACCAATACTGCGAAATCGGTACTGTTGCCTCTAACTGAGTTCACTGACCAGTTTGATGAGGGTTTTGAGTTTCAATGGCATACAAATTATACTCGGTATTTGGGAATTGACATGACTTGCACCGGGGGGGATTTATATCAATGTAATTACGTTGCGGTATTGGAGCAAGCCTGCTTAGTTGTCGGCAAGTGGATGGGTCTACCCCTCAACATCTATGGTAGGATATCATTGGTGAAAATGTTTCTGCTACCTCAGTTTTTGTATGTTTTTCTTAATGTGCCATTGGCAGTGCCGAGGTCCTATTTTTGGCATGCGTAGGCGGTGCTGTTCTGGTTTATTTGGGCGGGTAAGCAGCCCCATATGACTTGGCAGAAACAAATTGCACCGGTAGAGAGGGGGGAGCTAGAACTTCCTGATTTGGAAGCATACTATGATATGATAGGTTATTTATAACACGCTTAACTTAATACCCAGAGGTTTCTAAGTGCGGACCGGGGATCGAACTTGTGGTGCTCTGCATCGTCTTGCTTCCAAGGTGAGAACGTTGCCCCTGTGCTATTCATCCCGAGATGTCGCTCAGGCTGTTTTCTTGGTGTATTTGTTTGGTAAGGGGATGTACAGTTCACATGGGGAAATAGAGCGGGCAATAGCAGTGCCCTCCCTACTTTGACCGGTTATATTGACTGCCCGAGGTAGATCGTGTAAGTCTCAGAACACGGTAGAACTGACTTGCAGAGCATGGGTGTATCAAAGGGAAGGAGAGGTAATTTACTCTGCAGATCTACCGGTCATTCACATTCTGGTTCTGCCTTTGACAGGAGAACTTGGTTATGTGCGGTGTATGCAGATCATTGGCCTCTCAGTTTCTGTCAATAGATGGTTGGAAGAACAGGGGGAATGTTACATCTTTGGAGGTGTTACTATATTTCCAATTGTGGGAATCCCTCAGGAGGTTGTTCCCAACCTTCTCAAAGAAACCAGAGACAGCCTCCTCTTTAATAGATGTGATGATAAAGACGGCGGATACCAGGAAGATAGTCTCTACGTTGTATAATAAGATGATAGAGACTCGAGGGGGCTGGACGGAGTCAGCGTGAGGGAACTGGGAGATGACACTGGGAACTGCTCTATTGGATGAGGTGTGGCGGTACTGCTGTGCACAAACTAAGAAAATAGCCCTTAATAGCAGGTTCAAATTCATACACTTTAAATACAAACACCAATTTTACTATATCTCTGAGGACTTACACAAGATGTTCCCTGATACCCCGGATCAATGTGTTCGATGTGCAGCGGTGCCGGCAGACTTCCTTCATATGGCTGGGGAATGCCCACCCCCGTATCAATTCTGGGAGGCAGTGTTTGAGGTATTTAGTGACATTATTGGGGTGTGGGTGGACCCTACACCAGAAAATGCCTTATTGGGATATACTAAGCAAATTGTTGTTTGTTTGCGGAGGCTAGCTGGGCTGTTGTTACTTTTGGTAAAAAGAAGGGTGGCAATGGTATGGGGCAGAGCTCAATGTCCTACACAAGAACGTTGGAAAGAAAATAGTCTCTATTGTAATGAGAAGGAGACCGAATATGGTATGACTGTTCACCCTTGTGCTAATCCTAAAGCCATCTGGGACCCTTATAAACAATATTCAACTGCACAGGCGAGATTGACAGAAGCAAATTCTGACGAAAAGTAATCCTGAGAGGCTAATATTATAGTCTGGTAGAGGGTGGTGGGGGGGGGGGGCGGGGAGGCAGTAGGAGGAGTGTGGAACGTAGCAGGAAAGAACGTATTGGCATGAGCATTGTATGTCAGGAGTGAAGATGTATACGTGGAGTACCGATGTTTCTGCAGGAGAGGGAAGCACATGATGTATAAGATATGGAGAGACTTGCTGAACCAGTGTTCTTGTTGTAATGTTAACGGTTGAAAACAATAAACAGAATTAAAAAAAACAAATTAAAAAAAAGACATGGTAGTTCATTTGATATAATATTGTAATTTGACGGTGGGGGCCGGATGCATTTGCACTCGGGCGTATAGTCAGGTCCCCGCTGCCAAATTCTGGTAATTTGCATGGAAGTGTGCAAATGTACAGGGTAAAAGGCGACGTACATGCAAATGAGTAAACAGTGCCTACCATGCTCACATAGCAGGCAGTGTTTAATTGTAATTGTAAAGGCTGCCTGGCTGCTGCTCGCAAGGCAGGCAGCGTTTACAATGGAACCCTGTTGCTGGCACATAAAAGTCGGCGGGCTCCATAGGGATCCCCAGCATATGCACCAGTATGAAAATGCATGCCAGCGCAAATGCTGTGGCATTTGTATGGTGGAGAGGAAGGGAGGCAGTGGAAATGCAAGTTGTGTTCCGCCCCTCGTCTTCACCATACAAATGAATGAAAATGTGGCATGGCATGAATGAAAGGCGTAAAGGGCTTTTACGCCTTTCATTCACGTTACCCCACTGACCAACATGAGGCCCATGGTGCGGTAAAATAAGTGTAACAATGAGACATAAAACCCCAGTCTTTACACTTGTTTTATCACTGTGGGGCATTTTAGAAATCTTGCGCAGGTGCAGTGGGAGGCAGGAGAGGAAATACATGTTCGCCTTATTCCTGCTCTGCCTGGAAACGCACATTGTTTTATGCCTGCATGAAAATGCAGTGCACACATAAAACAGATGGAATTCTGTTGCATTTCGCACCTGCTACAAGCATGCAGATTCCAAAGGTATTGCACATAAACTAAATATTAGCCTCACAATCTGCAGCAGCAAAGAGCCCTGTCAGCACCAAAGAGACTGCAGCTCCAAGCAGGAAGACCAGCCACTGATGCCCTCCAATGAAAAGCTAAGTAGCACACGCGTCACAGAGGCGAACGCTAACACTGCATGAACGTAGAAACGTGTATGTCTAAATCAATCCGTGTTACCTTGGTTAAGCCACTGGAGTGCATGGCTCGAGAGATTGCTTGTATCCCACAATATATCTGGATTAGTACGTGCAACACATATCCTTTGGGCGGACGTGCGGTATACAAATTCGGATAACATAACATATCCAATAACTCAAGGAACTGAAAGCGAATTCTAAGACCAGAATGAGTGCGGTATACTGTGATATCAATCGCTGGAAATAACATTGAGGGTGACTCCATATTTTTTTAAAGGCACTATCCAACACCTTCGCCAAATATTCTATGACTGGAGTTAGTTTTTATAATTGCACCAATCCTAAAATATGTTGGGAAGGGTGATTAGTGCCTTTAAACAAAATATCAAGACACCCTCAAAGGTATTTTCAGCGATTATATCACGTAGAACCATTGAGTGCCAGTACTCAGAGGTATCAAGTAATAAGGTCCCCGCCCGGGAAAAGCCATTGGCGACATTATATATGGTGGCATTATGTATGGGGACGGGTTGCGGGGATGTCCGCTGCTCCCCTTGTAAACATTTGGGGGCTGCGGGGGGGTGCCCCGCTTGTTCAATCTAATAATGCCTTCGCAAAAAACACAATTGTTAGCAAGTGAGAATGATCTATAACAATTGTGAAGATTATCACATGATGGAATGTGTTGAGTAAGAAGCAGACAACGTGTAAGGAGATGCTTAGCAATGTGAATACTATTTTGGATTGATGGGTGCATGAGTGTATGTGTGCTCAGTACACACAGGCTAGGTTGTGAGACTGTACACGTCCTGTCAACAAAGCTGCAACCAGAACAAAGACTTCCCTAAAGCCCCCTACCTATTCCTAACTTCTTGTTCCGGTGCACCTAACTGACCCATACCTATCCACTTCCACTCCGTGACCCTCCTTCCCTTACGGATTTGCCTATGGCCCTGTGTATAAAACAATCCTGGGGTCAGGTGAACTCAAAGGGGGCAGTGCAGTGAATGAAGCATCGGAGGGCTGGAACCAGCCATGACAGCACGGCACTCAAGATCTGACTGGTCTACTCGAAGATTGGGAAGAAGAGGTCCTAATGTAAAGTGTCAGGAGAACCCTGTTCCCTCGAAAATTACCTTAACAAATATCAGCGCCTGACAACTCATTGGAAGTCTTGGAGGAAATCTGCTATCATCCCACTAAAACAATAATTGATAAGCAAGCCTATGACTCAGCTTAACATTTTGAAACTCAAACATAGAATCAAGGCGAAAGAAACAGCAAGTTCAGACTGCCTTACACCAGTAATTATAAATGTCTGCAATACTTTTGGGAGTTTGCCAACTTGATTAATCATATAAGGGGAGATCAAGTAGGTTCTGTTCTGAATGGCATATTAAACTCTTTATAAATCATTTTGCAAAGCTTTTTAGGACTGTCACTGTGGCCATATGGGATGCATAAAGCACTGGTGCCAGAAGATGGATCTATATACTTGAGGGCTAAAAATGAAACACAAAGAAATATCGGTAAACAGAAAACTCTTAATGATCAAAATGCAAAGTTTCTCATCCTGGGATGCAATGTCATCACGTCCCAGGTTAGTGGTTCAGTCTCAGACTATATAGGGGTGGGCATTCCTGGATCCCATCCCCATAGATGTCTAACATCAAATCTCTTTGTCTGGTCCAGACCTGAATCTGCATCATAGCAGGTCTCCTTTACCTGCCGCTGTGTAGCCTCAAGTAACTGTTCAGACAACTCAAGTTGGGGTTTGAGCCAAGAGTTCAAACTAACCTTATCTAGTCCTCCTTCCCCGGCTCACTGTTGGAGCTGTGCCTTTTGACCTCTTCCCACTTTGCCTCTCTGTTCAGTTTCAGTTTCAGTTTATTCATTTGTATTGCGCACCGGACCCGAGGGTATGAGGGCGCATGAGCAGCATGGTTATTCAAAGCTTGGTTACAGGTTGCTTATACATTACATTACAATCTTCCAATGTGGCAATGTAGGACAGTGTATACAGTTTTACCAGAAGGGTGTAATACAATACACATTTTTTATAAATAACAGATAAGCATACATTACAGGATTGCGGCAGTGTGGTGTTAGAGGTTAGAGGTATTAGTGATCCTTGTTCTTTATCCAGCGGATATAGTTGCGTCTGAAGTGTGTGTAGGTGGAACCTGTAGTCGTCTCCTTACTCCATCTATTTAGTCTTGTCAGGGCTGACCAGGACAGCCAGAACATTTCTACTCTTACTGTCTTTGTGTTACCACCTCCTTCCAGGTCTTCCACACCTCTTCCTGATGTTACCACTTCCCCAGTGTCTGACCACCCTCTCCTGATGCTACCACCTCCTCCAAAGTCTCACCACCTTCTCCTCGTACTACCACCTCCTCCAGATGTTTACTCCTTCAAACTCTCACCAACTCCTCCAAGTACAACCAGCTCCACCATTCCCAAACCACCTCCTTCTGATGCTATCACCTCCCCCAATCCCTGACCACCTCAACTGATGTTCGACCTCATACAAAATCTAACCACCTCCTTCTTGCTCCTTCTCCGCCTCTTGGCTCCAACAGCCTCTGCTCCTTGACAGTCCTTTAAGTGTGATCCAAACTCCTTCAACCCACCAGGAACAACCTGCTCCAACACAACCCACACATGTGTTGCTGGATGCTTTTATACTGTGGTTCTGACCACATGTTATGTTATTTTATGTTCAAGGTTCTTATACAGCGCACTGTCACCACTTTCAGGTCTAAGGTCCATTGTTGTTCCCTAACCGATTTATTAAACAGTTTATCTAGGTACCGGATGGACTCCATTTTTTCTAAATGTTCTTCTGCTGCATTCCATTTAAACTGGTTCCCTCTTTTTCCTAAATTGGTGCCAAATGTCATTATTTTAGACTTACTTGCATTTAACTGCAGGTCGTTGGCTTCCAAGTATATAATCAAGTTGTTCAATAGTCGCTGGAGGCCTATCTGCGTTGTATCCAACAAGACTAGGTCGTCCGCATAGAATGCCCAGATTAAAAGATGGCCATTTACTTTCGGCGGAAAAGAATTACAATTTTCAAAAGCTGTTGATAAGTCTGCCATATAGAGCTTAAATAGCAGTGCGGCAAGCGGGCAACCCCGCTTAACTCCTCGTTCCAGTGGAATTTGTTCGGTAAGTTCGGTTTCTGTGTTTAACCTAACTCTTATGGACGTATTGGAGTGCAGCGCTCGAATTGGTTGAATAAGCTCAGCTGGACAATTCCAATGTGCAAGTTTCTTCCATAGATTCGCATGTTTCACACTGTCAAATGTCTGACAAAGGTCGATAAATGCCAGAAACAGATTTTTGCCCCCTTTGATTGCTTCTAGCTTGAGCAGGTTTAACATCATGAGGTTCACTTCTACCCCTACACGCTTAGTGAACCCAGTTTGTCTGCAGTCCAGAATACCTGCATCTTCTGCCCAAGGTTGTCAACCGCTGCTGTAAAAAAAAAAGAGGCAAATAATTTGCCAATTACATCGAGGAGGGCAATCGGGGTGGTAGTTGTTCAGGTCTGTACGATCTCCCTTCTTAAAGATTGGAACAACCACCGCTGATTACCATGATCTTGGAATTATCATCTCCATCGAAATCTCAGCAAAGAGTGATTCTATAAAGACCGCCCAGTGATCTTTGTGCTTTTTTAACACAATGTTAGATAGGCTGTCAGGGCCAGCAGCAGCAGAATTCTTCAGGTTAATGATTGCATTTGATATCTCGTCTTTGTCCAGATGGGAGATTCCATGGGACTTTCAAAACTTCGACTTCGTCCATGTCGACTACAGAGCTTGTTTTACACACTGAGGAATAGTGTGTTACCCAGGCAACAGCACTAACACTATTGCACATGCTCGTTTTCTGGGATAGCGATCCTTCATTGATAATAGTCCATGTATCTCTGCTGTGATGGACATAGATCGACTTTAGCATTTCAGCTCGGTCTTGATCGCGTGTGACTTTAAAAGATTTTAACCAATTTCGATATTTGTGTCGGCGCTTTCTTATGGTTAACCCACAGCCTGGTTCCTTTTTTGCTTTTAATGCTCTGAGGTCTCTTTCCAGTTCTTCTTTTATCCTCCGCCACTTTCAGATATAAAGGATGTTTTTTTACAGTGGTGATCTGATTTGAATCCACTTTGCTTTGATGTATATTGCTCGAGCAAGGGTGCATAGTCAAGAGAGCCAGCTTTGCCTTCACATTGTACAGAGAATTTTCCCACTATCTCCGTTACTGCTTTCCTATTGAGCGTTAATCGATTTAGGCCTTGATTGATCATCAAATCACAACTGTATCGGGTAGCTGGGGCTGTTGTTTCTGTTTGCCAGGTCACATGTACAGCATCGTGGTTGCTCTGTTTCATCTTTAACAGAGTAATTTGCTTTCTGTCTTTGAGAACATTCAGACATGTAATTGCTCTTTTTACTGTAGACGGTAAAATAGCTCAGTGGGTTGCAATGTGTGTGTAATCTGCAAGTTGCAGGTTTGAATCCCGGCAAGGCCACCTCAGTCTTTCACTCTTCTGAGGTCGATAAATGAATACCAACACAGGGTGGGTGACATTTTATGTATATTTGTTCTATATAAAATGCTTAGGCATAAGTTCTATACAATAACACATTATCGTTTGGCCTTGGACCTCTGCTGGCATTCACAGTAATTTGGTAATTTGGGCCTATAGACACCGATATTAATAATACATATGGCGATCCATTCTTGTATGAAATGAATATCACATTACAGTACTTAGGAACAATGCTATGTGATGCGACTTGCTGTTTTGTCAAGGGGTGAAAGGTCGCGTTCCATCACTTTCTGTGATGCCACTTAGGGGTCTGGTCAAATGACATCACTTTCTGTGATGTCATCAGAGGTCGAGGATCATGTGGTGTCACTTCCGCTACCCCAGGCATTTTGGTGAAATAAAGTCCCTGGACACAGTGCAACTGTCCCCTGCCAGGTTTCGGAGACCAGGGCAAGGTAACTTGAGGGACCCTTCCCCTACCACCTAAGCACCCTATTGTTCCCGAGGGTGATTCTATCACTCTACAGTGGTAGTATGGAGTAGGATGGTCCCAGCTGTACTTAAGCTTTTGCTTCACCCGCGGTGCAAATTGTTTTGCTGCACTGCGAGTCCAATGTAAATTTTTGGTAGCCATTAGGGTACCAATGTATTTTTTCTAAGTCCGGCTCTTTGCCATTTTTGTATTTCAGGGCTTCCGTTGTTCAGAGCAACCACGAGGTAGTCTTACAATGGCTATACTGCCCACGCGGGCTCTTTGTGAGACCTAACTTCCCTTCACGTATACACGCGGATGGCGTACTGACTTTGTTCCTTAGACTTCTATGAAACATTCAACTCACCTTGGAACTCTGCTAAAGTGACCCTTTTGTATGTTCGCTACTTGCCTTTCTTTTCTTTAAATTAGTAAAATAATCTCATGTAGTTTGTTTGTTTTAGTTGAACGTTTTCTTAACTTGTTATCATAGAAACAAAGATGAATTGTTTCAGCCATTACGGTATAACTCGTTTCTGGAAAGACGTTCTAGTTTTTCTGTGCTTGCGTCAGCCTCTTCTTTCCAAAAAAAGCTAAATGAAATAGGTCAACAAGAAATCTATTACGAGATGTTGTTTGGGGGGAGCCAAACAATGTTTTTACTATTTTCCGCTCAAGTACCGTCTGTGCATTTGATGACTTGTGCCAGGTGCTAGTTTATAACCTTGTATGTTTTTTGTGAAGGCAGCTTGTTAGGATTGGATCATCCTTTTCACGGTAAAATGATGTCCTGCCGTATGATAATGTCTGCCCTCTCCTGGGCCATGAAGGAGCACAGCCCTCACCCTGGGTCTGCTCTGTGTTGCAATAGTCCAGGTGATGCGGTACAGCGCACTAGGCACTGAACAGGAGCGTTTGCAATTTAATCACTCTCACAGAGGAGAATAAAAGTGTCTTTTTTTTTTTTTTTATTGAATTTAGCTGAGAAACTCAACTTTTATCAAATGCAAAGCTTAATTCATTATATCTTAATTTCAAAGAACAGTACAGTTAAAGAAATTTTACAAATTACTAAATCAAAGACTACATAAGCACATATTAAAAAGAGGACGACATGTCCAAGCTTTGGATATTAACATAACATAAAACATTAATACGTTAAAAGTAAGATAAAATGAAGGTGGACTAACACATTTCCCCTTCTCTTGACCCTATATAGATTCTGCGCATCAAAGTTTAAAGACACCGCAACCAACATATTTTCGCTGTACCGTTCACAACCTTACATTTAGGTCAGTATTCAATTTTAAGGCATTCAAAAAGTTATATGTGGCAATGCGGATACTAATGATTCTTGTAGCTAGGATAGTAGTCCATCTGTGCTCTTCTGCCATCCAGCCAAAAAGGGTTAGATGTTTCCAAAAACACTTGGCTCTGAGATCTATTAAAGCTGGACATTCTACTATTAGATGTTCTAATGATTCTTTAATGTTTTTATTTGTGCAGAATCTACAAAAATTCAGCTCATTCTCAATTTGTCGCCTCCTTAGCAACACATCTCTTGTTGAAAACAAATTAAAGCGGAGACGTAAGATGCAAGATCGCACTTGCGGCGTTGGAGACCTGAATAAATAACTTTCCAGTTCTCCCAACTTTTTATTAGAAAAGGCACTGCTATTGAAGTCCTTATATCTAAGGCAGAGATTTTGGGTCTCAATCCAATCCCTCTTATGGATTTTGTCTTTAGCCTTGGTTGGATTCATAACAAGGAGCTCTATGCTTATGTCAGCATTGGCCAAGATTCGCAAAATGTATTTTGTCCAGGTAGTCGCAAATTATACTTGGACAAAATGGTTAGATTATCCGTATGTGTGTGTACCAAACATTTGCGAAACAGGGCACATAATCGCCACTCATATTCCGCTAACAGCGACGTGAGGCCCAGCTCGTGTCTCACCCACGGGCCTGGAACGCATGGAGGTAAACTTAACACGGCTCTCCAAAATTTAGATTCCAATGTTGTTAGGAAGGCAGATTTAATTATGTTCAACGTTTCCAGACCATACAATAGTTTGGGCAACACTTTTTGTCTCCAGAAAATAATTACACAACTGATTGAGAACTTACCATATGTATATAGTAGAATTCTGGACTGAGAAATTGCTGACACCAATTTATTCTCAAGAGCTCTCATCTGGGAATCCATTTGTGTGTTTCCATCAACCAAAATGCCCAAATATGGATAGTTCACAGCCACCTCAACACGGATACCCTTAATAATCCAGTTCATTCTCGTTCTTTTAGTCACTCTGGGTGCATAGTACACAATTTGTGTTTTCTTCATATTTATAATCAATTCATTATCATCCAAATATGAACCCACAGCGGTTAACAGACGTTGTAGACCTATCGGTGTTTTAGAAATTAAGACTAAATCGTCAGCATACCATAAGGCCCTTAAAGCAAAGCCGTTCAACTTCGGTGAATCAGATGAGACATGATTAATGGTGTGCATCACATCATGTATAAAAAAGTTGAAAAGGGCCGATGCAAGAATACAACCTTGCTTTAAGCCTCTGAAGGTATTGATGGCAGCTGAAAACAAGCCTAATACCGATAGCCTCACCTTAATGGATGTCTGGGAGTGTAGATCATAAATAATGTCGCACAAAGTAGCGGGACAATTTGCAGCTTGAAGTTTTTCAAAAAGCTTGACACGAGACACCGAGTCAAAGGCTGAGCTGAGATCAATAAATGCAAAATAAATGGGTTGATTAAGGGTTTGAGCCTGCGTCTTCAAAGCATTCAGTGTTAGTAAATTTACCGCCGTACCCAAGCCCACAACAAAACCTGTTTGGCTCGGATCGCGATGATGGAAATCTAACGTCCATTTGACAAAGTCTCTCAAGACTAGCCGAGAGAAGATTTTTCCCGGGGCGTCAAGAAGAGTAATAGGACGATAAATAGATGGAGAGCCTCCATCTCCCTTTTTAAAAATTGGCACAATCAAAGAAGTTTTCCAAGAAGTTGGAACTTCCCTGGAAAGTAGGATTTTTTGAAAGATATTATTCAAAATGGCGGCCCATCTCGATGGATTGTGCTTAAACATGGCATTACTCAAGCCATCTGGGCCCACTGCTCTGGAAGAGGAGGATTTTCTGATAAGATCTTCAACTATATTCTCAGAGCACTCTAATTGCCATGAAACTGAGCACTGTTTCACATAATTGTGTTCATCAAATTTGGCATCTGCATAAAGCTTTGTGAAGTGAGCCAGCCAGGCAACTTCAGTCACCCCACTCAATTGGTCATTGTTTCGAGTAGAATTTATCGTTTTATTCAAGAGAGCCCATATTTGTCCAGAATTTTTGTTCTGGATGGTTTGCATAAACGACTCGCTATCGGACTGGAAGAGCGACGCTTTCCTCGCCCTCATCCAGTTACGGTAGCGGCATTTAATGCGCCTCTGAATTTCTCTGCGCTCTTTCGATGGTAATCTGAGACAGGCCTTCAGCTCTCGCCTATAACGAGCTCTGGTTTGTTGGACAGCCGGATCAAAGGTATGCCTATGCGGATACTTTAGATTTTTGTCAATGTGGATGTTTTTCATAGTGGATAACACCTCCACATACGACTCCATCCCGTTGCCCAAACACTCTCTCGTGCCCTTCTCAAAGTCATCAAGCGCCTTCCTAGACCATCTAAGGCGGGTTTTTTTTAACATTGGTATCAAGAGAGTGTCGATACCACTGTTGTTTTTGCTCTGGCTCATTTTGGTTCTCCTGCCATACTACAGTTAATGGCAGGTGGTCACTTTCTTTTTGCTCTACAATCTTGAAATCCAAAATTTTAGAGAACAGTTCTTTTGTAACAAAGAGATAATCAATGATAGATTTAGATGTTCCTCTTTCCCACGTATGGTGAGGCTGGATATCTCTGGGAAACGCCCCATTTACCATAAACAGATTGTGGTCTAGTGTGAATTTTAACCACCGTGCTTGAGCAACAGAGATCTTCTTTACAGAATAAAAGTGTCGCATAAAGCAGGCAGCCTTTACTCTGCACTTTTACTCTCCGCTTTGACAGAAATAAAATGCTGCCTGCAAATTGTGCTTTGCATGTAGCCTTTTTCATGGTGCATTTCGGCGGAATCCGCCTGCTGTGTACCAGGCGTAAATGCGACGCAGATTTCATTGGGTTTCATTGGCTTTACGCCTGCATGGGCGCCAATTTCGAATGCTTGGAGTGCAAAATGAAAGCCCACCCGCCCTTTTTTGTTTTCATTTTGCTCTCCAACTTGTTTCAGTGCCTCTCCCAGGCTTAGGAGGTCCGCAAAGCGGGTTTTCCTCCTCTGTTTTGGAAGAGCGCCAGGCTTGAGGCCTGCTTCACATTCACATTAATGGCCATTTACACTTCACAATTGCACTCCGCTTTGAGAGTGTTTCACATTGTTGGCAGAGGAACTGGCACACATAGCTGTAAGCATTGTTGGTCCCCTGCATGCAATTAGCATAAAGTATAAAATGACCCCCATGCATGTGTAAAGCCTGAGCCTTGGAAGGGCACTAACATGGGAAGGAGAGGGAAATGAACAATGTGTGAACTCCTCTGCGAGAGTGATTAAAATTGCAAACAGGGGAGCGCCAACACATAAGTGGAAGCCTTGGTGGTCTCGGGCATGCAATTAGCGTACAGTATGGAATGACCCCCCCTGCCCCCCCCGAGTTCATTTATTGCTGCCGCTAATCCACATACACTTCCAATCCTTTTTCAGTGACAGAATTACATTTTTCAAAACATTTTTCAAAACCATTGCACTGCGTTGCTTCCCGAAGCTAAGCCTGCCTTCAAGAAATACCTTAATAATGATAATAATAGAAATGCATATGTTTAGTGAAGAAAACTCGCTTTCCCCTATGGAAATCTTATCTGGGGCCTAATGGGGACCGGAAAGCTGTCCTCTTTCTGTCTCAAATACAGAAATACACACTTTCACTGATACTGATACTTATGGCGGGCCTTCCTTCGGCCATCGCATGGAGGCCGACCGTGCATTTCATAGAAATATTTGGACCTGTCCATTGATTGGAGCATGAATAGTTCGCATATGTATCAATGCTTCATTACCTGGGCGGAAGCAATCAGTGCCTGGGCTCTGGGATTCTAGCAGACAGTGTTTGCTCGGATTGCGCGTTCTCTGCAAAACATCCGAACCGAGTTTTGTATCACCTGTTAGAGAGAGACAGAAATCCAGTTTGCAACCTCACACGATACAAGCGTGCTTTGTCCTTTTATATTTCCATAACACCAACAAATAAGTTCAGAGCAGAATTTCTGTAGACATTTTGCATTAATTATTATTTTCTGGTAAACACAAGACTCTTCCAGAATAAGGGTGATACTCTATGATGTGACATGCTTCCACCCCTTCCCCGTCGAATACAGAGATGTGCAGTGGCAGAGGAGGAGGGGGAAATTTGAGTAGGGGCGGTGCCATGGCGCAATAATGAGGAGGGGCCCCGGGGTCCGCCTTGTGAGAGAAGGGAAGGAGAAGAGAGACAAAGAGAGTGGCCTTGTATGAGTGCCCTTCGACAAGTGGGCTTTTGCACTGTTGCTCTTTGGTTTGCGCTCCATGGAACGGTTCTATGTCATATTTTAGCTTTTTGTAGGCCCCAAACAAAAAGACAAATTGTTTTTGCCCGATTTTAGGCGATGTACAAAAAGCGAAAATATTCTCTTGCCTTGCCCCACACCCGCTCTGTTCGGATGACTTCTAAATTGGGTGGTTCGACCCCCTGGGTCTCCCTTCCTCATCCTCTACCGCCTCCTTCCCCACCCCAGAAATCCCTGTTCCCAAAAACACACCTCGATCTGGGATGATCTCAAGGTCACTGCAGACTCTGAAGGCAGCGCAGCTCTGATGCTCCTGGATCTCGCTGCAGCCTTTGACAACCACTCAATCCTCCTCGACCGCCTTCACTCACTGGGAATCTGTGGCACTGCTCTCAAATGGATTGCCTCCTTCCTCAGCAACACGAAACAAATCACCCTCCTCTCCCCCTTTGTATCAACTGCTCGCTCAGTGAACACTGGGGTACCCCAAGGTGCATGCCTATCCGCTCTCCTGTTCAACCTGTATATGACCACTCTCCCAGGAATCATCCGCACGCACTGCTCCTGTTACAACTATGCTGACTATACCCAAATTATCCTACGAATTCTCAAGTCAAGCACCATCCCCCATCCCGACCATAAAGACTGTCTCCGTGATATTGACAAATGGATGACAAGAAAACACCTCCTTTTGAACCCTGATAAAACCATCATGGTGTGCAGCAATACTGCTCTCCTCCCTCATCCACTCCCATACCCCCGTCCCTATGCCCACCTCCCCCGGCCTCCGATATAGTCAAAAACCTAGGCTGCACTATGGAATCAGGCCTAACCCTCTACCGTCTGGCAAAGTTTGAATGCAGTACCCTCTGGGAACACTACAAACAACTATGACTACAGATATAAGCAACCCAACCTTTGGTATAAGCTTGTCCTACACAGTTTTGGTTGCGTGTTGAGCAGCCAGGCATATCTCAAGAGGGGAAATGTGAGCTTTAGTGGAGTTACACAAAGCTTCACAGATACAGGTATTCAAATAAACTCTAGCAAAACAGAAAGTTGATGGCTGGAAGGTTTTGAATGAATCATAACCACGGGCAAAGCTCTGGGCAACCCTCCAGACCATCGTTTTTCAGCCTGCCAAGCCATTACAGAAGGGGAAAAACCTTATGCAAATCAGGCTTGGTCCTATCCCAAAAGGGGCAGTCCAGCCCGAACTGCTAGGTCACATCCCTTCTGCACGAGACCACAAGCATCCCCAGACAAGTTTCAGCCTTGTTGGGCGTCATCAGTGAGGAGTAGCTTGGGTCTCTAGGCCCGGCAGACTCGGGACCCACGTCTGGGCATACCCGTCCCACTCGGGGTGACTTTAGCAAAACAGAAAGTTGATGGCTGGAAGGTTTTGAATGAATCATAACCACGGGCAAAGCTCTGGGCAACCCTCCAGACCATCGTTTTTCAGCCTGCCAAGCCATTACAGAAGGGGAAAAACCTTATGCAAATCAGGCTTGGTCCTATCCCAAAAGGGGCAGTCCAGCCCGAACTGCTAGGTCACATCCCTTCTGCACGAGACCACAAGCATCCCCAGACATGTTTCAGCCTTGTTGGGCGTCATCAGTGAGGAGTAGCTTGGGTCTCTAGGCCCGGCAGACTCGGGACCCACGTCTGGGCATACCCGTCCCACTCGGGGTGACTTTAGCAAAACAGAAAGTTGATGGCTGGAAGGTTTTGAATGAATCATAACCACGGGCAAAGCTCTGGGCAACCCTCCAGACCATCGTTTTTCAGCCTGCCAAGCCATTACAGAAGGGGAAAAACCTTATGCAAATCAGGCTTGGTCCTTCCCCTTCTGTAATGGCTTGGCAGGCGAAGAACGATGGTCTGGAGGGTTGCCCCGAGCAATGCCAGTGGTTAAGATTCAGTCTAAACCTTCCAGCCATCACCTCTTTGTTTTTGATTCAAATAAACTCTTACACTCAAGGTTTCTTGCATAAACAATTAATAATGTATTTATCAGTCAGTTGTAAAGCCTTCTTCAGAAGGGAGCAATATAATAGTAACATACAAATACACTTCAATACTATACACTCTGAGTTTCTGAATCAGACAAGACCCTTTTGGGATGCCCACAGACACAACCTACACCCACAGGTGACTTCAATGACAAGGGTGCTCGGGGCATTAATATATTACTGTTGGCATTCAAAACACTCTTAAAAAGTTGGTAAAAGGCAAAGGTTTTTAGAACACAAGAAATTACAAATATTCAAAAGTAAGGCAAATATTTTCAGATAGCAATTAGAAGAGTCTTGCAATTCAATAGGCTAAGCCAAAGTCAATAGGCAAAAGTCTTTGTATAGGATGCAGCACTTCAGGTAAGTAAATGGAAACGTCTTTGCACAAGGTTTTAGGAGTCTTTAATGAAAAGAAGAATCACATGGAGGGCCACAGGCTGATTAGGCTTGTGAGTTGTGGAAGTTACAAGCACTTCTACAGTAAGAGGTAAGTTCTCCTAGAATTAGTTTACAGTACCTTGGTAAAGAAGAAAAAGGATGCAGCTGATGACCTCTGTTCCTGTGCAGCTCTGCAGATCTCACTGTTTCTGGGCCTCAGTCGTGGGGACAAGAGGGAGGACGTCGGGGGACTCCTGCACTGCACTGGGACTGTCAAAACTGGCAACTGGCAAACTTCACTTTCAGTGGCTGGTTCGTGTTTCAGCTCCTTGCGGTACAGCAATTAGCAATAAGCGCGGGTCCTGGCTGTCAAGGTTAACTGTCATTGCTTCTGGCGTCCCACACTCTGCTGAGGGGGCTAAGGCTTGGTCAGTCCTGTGTCGAGTGGTCGACTCTGCCTTCCAAGCCAAAAGACTCGCCTTTTATTCAGTTCTCTCCCATTCATTCCAGCCTAGTTGTCACTCACCCAGCAGGGTGGCTGTCCTTGCCGGACAGTCAGCTAGCCAATCACCACAGAGTGCATTTGGGTCTCGTAGGAGAGTAAGCACAGGGAGTTTCGGGCACCTCCCTCACTTCCTGCCTCCTCCAGACACTCGGGCGCCAGAGGCGGGTTTCTCTCAGAAACCCCGCCAAAGACGAAATGAATGAAGAGACCAAACTGTCATGATGCCTACCCCTCGGGGACCCAGACCAAGTCCAGCAACCCCGGAAGCAGGCATCAAGTTACCCCAAGCAAGCCCAACAACCCCTGCTAGGGGCTATTTGGGTGCAGTCTTGGGGCCTATGGCGCCATGCTCATATGGAGAGTCAGTCCTGGTGCCATAGGCGCCAGGCTCATAGATTAAAACTTACCTGATGCAGACCATGCTGCAAACTTACCTGATGCAGACCCTGCTGCAAGAGCTCCAAGCTAAAAGAGGCTTGGAAGGGACTATTTTACCTAGGGACTATTTTTTTTACTCGGGTGGGGCTGGGGAGGAATACTTACCTGGGACTACTTTGGAGGCTATTTAAAACCCGCCTGAAGAGCAGCACACGGTTCGCGTTATTCTGCATCCAGCAGCGTAACGCTCACCGTGCCTGCAAGTCTGCATCCAGTCTTCTGCCACGCCCGCCTCGAGTTTGGAGCTCCTAGAAAAAGGGAGAAAGAAGGAGAAAAGGTTAGAACAAGAGCAATACCTTTGATCCTTACCTGAATTCCCGATCCATCGCGCCTTCGAGCTGGAAGAAAGAAGTAATTTTATGCGCGTCGCCTCGCCTGCTGCAGCGCTGAACTCACCGGCCTTTGCAGCATCTTCACATTTCACTGCATCCTCCTGCATGTTCCCGCCGCACTCCGGCACCTAAGGAGAAGACAAGAACAGCAAGGTGAGCCAAGGGAATACACAGAGGAATACCCCCCATAGACTTACCTGATTTTACCACCGGGGGTACTATTCTTCTTCACGGGTCGGCGCAGCCTCCACTGCATCCTAGCCGAACCCCGGCCCCTAAGAGGAAACAAAAGGACAGCAAGGTGGAACAAGGGACTAACAAGGGGAGCCCTCCTCACCACAAAAGACTTACCTGATTTTACCGCCGGAGGCATTATTCCCCCGAGACTTGATACTTTCTCTCAGCGCCTGAATAAGGGAGAAAGCAACAGGTTACATATGGACATTATTTTATCGAACTGTGTTGGATAATACAAATCCTTACCTGAACATTACCGGTTGCCACGAGGAACTCTTCAGTAAGGTCAAGCTGCAACCTGCAAGGAATCGGACAAGAGTGAAAGTCATGCATTTGAACTCTTACGAACTACATACTTACGGCGTCTTGCTGGGAATATCGGAGTCAATATTGTCCTGGAACTCAGCAATTCCTTCGAGCCAGTGAAACAACTGGTTATCTACGCGCCCCTGCGCTCAATGCAGGATGGAGAACTCATCTTTTCAAATCATCAGAAGAATATTCCTACGGGCCAAGCAAACGAAGCTAGGTGGGCCAGTCCAGTCCGTCATCTCGGCCCTAAGCGTCACATTGGTGGAGATTGAAGCAGTCCAGTCCAGATCGACTCCTCTGTGGGAGCCAGGTGAGCGTAACACAAACCTGGTTTGGCGCGCAGAGAAACTCTCGAAGGACCTTGCCACAAAGACCTGGCGAAAAAAGAAGACCGGGCACCATTTTAGCAAAGATGGCTGTATGCCATTTTGAAAAAGATGGCTCCCGCAGTTACTTGACCGGAGCCGTGAACGGTCGCGGTAAATGCAAAGCAAGGTAGTTCAAAACAAATCCACTGCCACCAGCCAGTCAACTGAGGAAAGGGTAACATAACAAATGTTACATGAGCATTTAGACACAGGGGATACTAAGTAACCCCTCCAGCACTCTATTGTAAGATAGGGTATGGTGGGTCTAGCAAGTACAATGCTAAGTAAAGTCAATTTCACTTTACTGCTCTGGGAAACAGAAGTTGATCCCAGAGAAGGTATTTAATCCTTGGGAAATCTGGAAAACTTCTCTGTGCCACTGCACTGAAGGTGCTTTGTGACACAGTTGTAAAAGATGATGCCTATGGAGTTGGTTATACTCCATAACTAAAAGAAACAAACACAGAAAACATATTGAATTGAAAAGTCCCAAAGTTTAGCAAAAGAGCTGGAGGGCTCTAAGGTGGGAGGAATTGGCACATTTTTGAGAATTCTCCCTAACACCGTCAGATCAACAAAGTGTCAAAATGCTGTCACTACCACCTCAAACTTCTCAGATGCTTTTCTGCCAACCTCTCCTACCCGAACAGACTTGCCGCAGTTATGTCTATTGTGATGTCGAGACTGGACTATGCCAACTCCCTATATCTAGGAGCTCCGGCATACCAACTCGACAAACTCCAAAGAGCCCAAAACGCTGCTGGAAAACTGCTCCTCGCCTTGGGTCAAAGATACCACATCACACCCACTCTCCGAACCCTCCACTGGCTCCCAGTCAGACGAAGGGCCATCTTTAAGACCCTATGCATCACTCACTGAGCAGTGCACAAGAGCAGCCCACCGTACCTACAAGAAAAGATAAAACCCCACTTTCCCTTTTCACACCCCAAGATCAAGCACTGCTTTCTTTTTAGTGATTACAACCTCTAACTCCGTCAGGATCGGAGGATCTGCTTTCTCAACCTTGGCACCAACTCTGTGGAACTCACTCCCCCCACATATTCGGCACACCCAAGACCATATGTATTTCTGCAAAGCTCTAAAAACGTGTCCCTTTCCATAATGACAACTATGAACATCTGTGGCGACTGAGCCCTTGCAACCAGATGACAAATGCTCAATGAGATCCCGAGCACTGACGCCACTTAATATGCTTATCAAGTCACTATTAAGCAAACGCACCCATGAAATCCGGAATAGCAAACCCCTTAGATCGTAACTCCACCCATAAACTCACCTCCCATATCACTATGCTTACTCTCTACTTCCCACCAACACACAATTAGAGTGCAGCTACACCCCTCAATCAATTTCGGCTTAGCTGCTCACATACAAACATTACTCCATGAACACATCATCATTCTAATAAAACGCAGCTACATCCCATGGCAAACCGGCCTAGCTGCACACATAAGCGTCCTACAGAGGCCTAACACAGCCAGAACCCAGTCTTGGTGTCCATCTTCCAGACTGCACACATTCAACTGATATCAATACCACCACACCTAATGCTAGGACGCAGCTACCATCAGGCAATTGCATCAGCTGCCACATAACTGGTGCACCCAAGCACCATATGACACCATACCGCCTCAACTGACTAGGGCTGCGGTCCCTGCGGGCGTTCAACCTACCAGCGCTTTGAGGTCATAGCAATGATATATAGAGCGCTATATAAATACCAATTAACATAACATAACATCAACACGTACCTGTTCTCCCATGCCTGTCAGCCCCCGTCAATTAAGAAAGACTGTTCTGTGCAGTCATAGAGAGGTCTTTCGAAATCAATCTTTTTTTAAAAAACGATGTATTGACTTAAGACACTACGGAACTACATCTGAGAATCTTGGGGTGCACCATTTCGATGCCCTTCATTCATTATTGTAATTTTCCCACCTATTTGAGTGATAGGACAAAAGCAGGTAATGTGGTCAGTTATTGACCTGTGCCTACTGATAATCAATAAAGAAAAGTTCTGCACTTAAACAGATTACTGCCTGCTTGTAGCAGATTGAGCCAAGAATAGCCATTGAGGTGGCCACTTTTGTGCTGCAAGATGGATTGGTTGCAGTGTCATTAGCTCTGCCCCGACAGGCGGGCCAAGGTAGCTAAAAGACTGTTGCAAGAGGCGTTCGGTAAACGGTGATCCGAAGGGTCAACCCTGTACCGGAGGAATGGATGCACACAGAAGGAGCTAAGCGCCCGGGAACCAACTGAAAGAGGGAAGGCGGTGGAGAGAGGCCAACAGGACATGAGGCAAGAGGGCCACGTCTGGGTGATAGACGGAGGGGAACGCTGGTGGGAGAGAAATGGAGAAGCCCAAGGGGGCTGCATAGGTGAGGGTGGGAGGCGCGTATCACTCCTGTTCTGCGCTTGTGTTCCTCTCCCCTCCCCACATCGGATTTGGAGAAAAACAAGGGGCAGCGTACCTGGGTTAACCCACTCCCAACAAAGAGTACACTGCAGCTTTCGGTGGCTGAGGACTGAAATAGCTGAACCCCTCAGGCAGACTCACTCAAGACCAAACGGGTGCAGAGACTGTGCAGGAGAAGTGAGGTCGGCCACCAACAGGCAGGGAAACCATCGACTGCACCACAGTAAGAGCCTCTGCAGAGAGAGGGCGAAGTTCCCACAGAAATAAGCACGCATTGACCACTGTGGTTGTGAGGGGGAAGAACAATCCCAAGTGCTTTTATCATCAGTCTGGGGGGAGGAGCTGTGCCACTTCCCCAGCCCGCAGTGTAGAGAGCTGCAGCAAGAGGTGCGACAGGGGGAACCCCACGACAAGGACAACTGGAAGGATGGCGAGTGACAAAGAAAACCCCAAGAAAATTTGCAACCAACCTAAAATAAATACCTATGCCACAAATGGACCCAAAACCCCCAGGGCGCTGGAAGAGCACAGATCAACAATGTGTGCAGAGAGGTGGCTGAGACTAGCCAGTCCACACAAGACATTCTTCGAGCTGTAAGTGAGGTGAGTGGGATGTTGGAGTGTAAAATTGACGCAGTAGTGCTGGAAGTGTGATTGCTATAAGATCTCCACAAGGAGTCAGCGAGAGTGGGGGGAAACTAAGATAAAATCTCAGACCTAGAAGATTTAATGACCCCATTGCAGGCCGAAGTCCATCTCCTTATAAGGTAGACAAGCCAGTTGGAGGACGAGATGGACAATGCGGAAGGATGGATGAGAAGAAACAACATTTGGATCAATGGCCTGCAGGCAAAGATCGAAGGATCCTCCGTGGAACAGTTTTTGGATGGGTGGCTGAAGGAATGGGTGGGCCTCAGTGTGCTCGCCATTGTTTCTCTGTGGAACGGGTGTACAGGGTACCAGTCAGGGCGTCCCCACTGTTAAGCTCCCCTTCATCCCCCAAGGCACGTACTAGCAAAGCTATTGAACGACCGGGACAGAGATCATATAATACAGGTGGTGAGAAACCAGGGCACTCTGGATGTCAACGGAGGGAGGGTTGCAGTATACCCTGACTTCACTAAAGCAGTCCAGAAGGCAAGACAGTAATTTGACACTGTGTGGAAGAAGCTTAGTGTGAAGGGGATCAAATGTGCCACACTATATATCCTGTGACACTCAGGCTAATAGGTCCCCGTAGAGTTCTATTCTTCACAAACCCCACAGGTGCTGGAGACTCGACGGAAATGGCGGACCCAAACAACAGAGGAAGACCGATGGACAAAGACATGGAGAAAGCGACACCGGCTTTGAAGGAAAGAGGATTGCTGGATGGAGGGGGAGTCACATCCCTGTGGGAAAGGCTGGAACAACAGGCGCATGGAGGGAAAAGAGTGGGCGAAAACAGTGGTTATCGGCCAGATAACGATATGGTCGGACATTGACATTCCTAGAAGCATTGTAACATGCGTGGCTGCGCTGGAGCAGGGAGAGTGCCTGCACATGCCCCTTCAAACCTGACCCTCACCCCCTTACGGGTGGACATGGTAGGGTTGTTGTATTCAGGGGATGACAGATGCTTCAAAGTTCGTGGGGGAGGTATTGGATGGGGGGGAGTTCACAGGGATAGTTGTTCTTCTGGTTTACTGTGCAGATACCACAGCATTGGCGGGGCTCTCTCACCTCCAGGATCACAGGGCAACAGTACACAAATATGGACACGCTAGAAAGGAACATGGCACGATCAAGTCATGACAGATGGAGATCATAGGAGGGAATTAAAATGCCTGATATGGAACGTGAATGGGCTGAACGATAAAATAAGGGGTTGTGGGGTAAGCATGGGGCAGAAGTGGTCCTTCTGCAGGAATCACATCTAATGGGCACTTCATATGGCTTTCTAGGGAGGGGGCAGTATAAGGTAGTGGAGTCACTACCTTGGTAAAAAAAAATCAATCCCTCTCGAGGTGGTTCAAGTGCAGAGAGATCCACAGGCGAGGTATATCCTGATAACAGGCGAATTGTGGAGGTAGAGTTGCGATAATGAATATTTATGCACCGCCTCCACTGCAGACTGAACTCCTTGCAGAAATTCAGTCATTGCTGGACACGTATCGTGAAATTGACGATAATGGGATGGGATTTCAATTATGTTATGTGCCACGTTCGCAGGGGCGATGGGAATGAAAGATGTGTGGGGGGAACTGCATCAGGGAGATAGGTGATTCTCATTCTACTCCGGGGCGCATGCATCACTCTCCCGAATAGACAATTCCTTTTTCCCCTGCACAGGAATGGGAAGGGTCATGGAGGTGGACTATCTTCCGCATGGTATGTTTGACCACACCCCGCTGAGGATGAGAATATCTGGGAGAGAGCAGATATTGGCATGGTTGGAGAGGAGGGAGGAAGAGTCTAACTTGTAAAAGGTAAACAGATAGTCAAGGAATTTGACAAATATTACAAGAGGCTGTACCGGGAAGTGCTCGGGCTGGATGAGAGGTGGATTGGGGAGTATTTGGGTGAGATGATACGAGACCAGGCAAGAGTGGAACTGGAAAGGGAGATGAGAGCTACAAGAGGCCATAGACAAACTGCAGATAGGGAAAACCCTGGGACTGAATGGGCTCCCATTTGAGTGTTGTAAAAGGGTTGGACAGTTTTACGTAAAGCAGGGACACCGGAGGATCTAAGGTTGCCCTCTATGGTGGTTATCCATAAGAAGGGAAAGCCAAGGGAGCTATGCTCCTCATATTGGCTGATATCTCTATTGAATGGCGGAACTAAAGTACTGGCCAAAATCCTAGCAACCAGATTGATTTGGGTAATAAACTGTTTGATTCACTGTGACCAGTGCGGATTCGGCCCCGCGAGGGCCACAAGAATGAACATAAGGAGATTACATAGTGCATTGGCGAAGGTGCAAGATCTCCAGGGTCTGCACGCTATTATGGCATAAGATTCTGAGAAGGCTTTTGACTCAATAAGATGGGAATTCTTGAGTGCAGCGATGAAGAAAGCTGGATTTGGGGACAACTGCTAACGCCAGAGCCAGGGTTCGAGTGAATGGCTTAACATCAGATATTTTCCCGTTACAGAGGGGAACCACGCAGGGATGCCCAATGTCTCTGCTACTGTTCCTATTAGAATTGAACCACTGGCAGAAATAATTAGGTTGGACAAATACCTCAAGGGCTTTGATTGGCTGGCGGGATGGGAGGCTCGTATTTCGCTCTACGCAGCCGATCTGCTAATATATCTGGGTCAACCGAGACAGACCTGCCCCAGAGAAATAGTCATAATGCAGGAATTCTGAGAGCAGATCAGGCTGAAAATAAACTGGAGCAAGTCAGTATTTATACCGGTGAAGGAAGGGACCAAAGGAGTCCCAGAGGGATGCCCCTTACAGGTAACCACAGACCCATTCACCTACTTGTGGATCATGATACTTATGGAAGAACAGGTTTTTAAGGAATAATCTGAACCCAATTCTGACAACACTACAAGATGCTAAGCATTGAGCAAACTTACCCCTATCCCTCATAGGGAGAGCCAACTTGTTCAAAATGATAGCACTCCCCAAGCTGCTGTATGTGCTACAGAATGCTCCAATACAGGTTCCCAAGACCACCTTTGCCAAGATTAACTCGTTACTATCCAGGATACAGTGGGGAAATGCTAGCCTGTGGATAGCCCTAAAATACAACCAAATCTGAGTGGGAAGGGGGTCTGGGTGTACCGGATGTCCTCACATACTACTGGGCGTCACAAACAGTGGTGGCGAATGAGTGGGTCTTCGGAGGGTAAAATATTGAATGCACGAAACTAGCACTTACTATGATGGGGGACAGGTCCCCGCTGCAAATACTATATGGTCGTCTGGAGGGTGAAAGGTCATAGATAGCTCGAGTGGCGGTCGGAGCAAGGTGGGCCTTGGGCATCCCCAATTAGCTGGCCGTAACAAAGCAGATAACCGCCGAGGGCGGGATCCACAGGGCTAAACATCCAGATTACCACCAAGCCCTCTGACAGCAAAACATCCTGGCTCAAACCCAGCTGGCACCATTAAAGGCAGAATAGGCTAGAAGGTTCTGTACCCGAAGAAGAGGAAGCAGCTGGGGACGGCCGGAACACTTGGACCCCACGCAGAGTATTCCATACGGAGGTCCCTCACCACAACCCCAACACCTACAGAGTGCGATAGGTGCATGAACATAACATGCAGTGAGACAACCTCGATAAAAGGCCCAACACGCAGGATTGAAAGCGACCACTGTATGCGGCATCATGGGGAAAGATAAGTCTAGGAAACTTCCCACGCTGAGCAGAATGGACCAATACACCATTCCTCTGCTCCAGCCGCCAGACCTCCACCCGCAATCCTTGGAGGAGATGGAGACAGACCAGGGAATTTCTTTGAAGGACATTATGGCTGCCATAGCAGACTCCCACACGTCCATGGAGCAGATAATGGACGGAATTAGCATGGATGTCTCTCTCCTCAGGCATGACCTCCAAAAACTAACGGCACATACCGGGGAGGCTGAGCATCGTATATATCCAATACAGAGGTTAGAATGAATAACATCCAAATTGAAAGAGCTGGAGGACAGAATTGAAGATGGAGAAGGTAGATCCAGGCGCAACAACGTGCGCATACTCGGTATACCCGAAAAGGCAGAAGGCGCCCGCACAGAATTTTTTCTAGAACAGTGGCTGACCGACCTGTATGAACCCGACGCCTTCTCCAAGTTCTTTTCCATAGAGAGGGCACACAGAGTTCCCACGGGCAGACCTGCACCCGGCGCCCCCCCATGCACTATAATAGCACGTTCAATGGATCCAAAATCGCCTTTTTCCCCGATTACACCAGGGAGGTGCAAAAGGCGAGGCAATCCTTCGACCACCTCAAAAAACAACTGCAAATAATGGGAGTGAAGTACGGCTGCTCTTCCCTGCGCAACTGAAGATTTACCACAAAGGCACAATAGTCCACTTCACTGATCCTAAGGAGGCCTGGCGCTGGCCTGAGCAAAACATAGACGGAGATTGGTCGACCCCCCGCGAAAATAGGGGGAGTAATCGAAGACTGCCACCGGACCAACAGCGGGAACCCCGCCGACCACCGGCGCAGGACCCGCCGGAAGACTTGGGGGGGCTGACCCCTGCCCCATCATCTGCCAGGGGCCCGTAGCCCTGTTGTACATTCAGGTCAAACTAGAGTACCTCCTACACTATACACAAACACGCAACAACAGACAGCATACACCTACTTGATGCGGCCGCGGAATGCCCCAAGCCCGCAAAGCAAGGAGAGCCCCTCTCCCGATAGCACAACAATCTCCACGTGTATCATACGTGAAGACTCCCCCGGGGTTTACCTCTAGAGGAGTATTACCTTCCCCTTGGGTTCCAAGCAGGGGAAGGCCACTTGTACCTGATACTAAGTTCATTGCATGTGAGGTGTCCAGTTGATACCATAAGTTCTTTGTTCGGGCGACCGATGCTTCTAGTTGGGAGGAGTATGGGATGGGGGGTTGGGGATTTGTTAAGTTCAGCTATAGTCGGGACCAGTCAAACTCACAAGGATATATGGCTAGAATTGATGTCAATAACCCACAGGCTCATTCGCAACAGGCGCATAACGCCGTCAGCGGCAACTTTGGCCGCTATCACCACAAGCGCAAATGGCAGCACATAGCAGTACTACTGATGCCCTCAGAACACTGAGGCTCATGACATGGAACGTCAATGACCTGGGCAATGCAGTCAAGCGCCGATTGGTGCGGCAATTCCTAAATAGACGGGGGGCCGACATAGTGTTCCTATCTGAAACCCACCTTGCGGGCACTGAATGTACCCTATTCAGACGCACAAACTATAAACTGCTATTCCACTCAGGTTTCACGATGGGCTCTAGAGGCGTCATGATCATGATACACAAAAGCCTCCCCTTCCACCTTAATACGGTGACCCATGACACAGGCGGCAGATATGTATATGCGACGGGTGAGTTGTGGGACCAATCCATTGCACTGATAGCCACCTATGCACCGCCAACCCTTCTAGAGCCACTACTCACTGACATTGCCCCGTTAATCGCTAATGATACCTCCACCTGCATGATATTAGGGGGTGATTTCAATGAAGTCATGAATGTAACCCTGGATAGATCACACTTATGCAACAGAAACCCTAACGCACTCGGCCTGTGCGACGTATGGAGAGAACTCCACCCAGACACTAGAGCGTACTCGTTCCACTCGCGGGTTCATGTCTCACTCTCAAGGCTAGATTATTTCTTCACCCCAGCAACGGATATACACAGGGCACAGGAAATAAACATGCTACCCAGAGGCATCTCTGACCACTCCCCAGTGGAACTGCTGCTCATAACATCCCGACGGCTCCCACCGCCGAGCTGGCGCCTGAATAGGTACTACTTGGAGGACCCAAAGCTCGTGGACAGACTACAGGAAACCACCAATACATACTTCGAGCTAAACACCCAGACAGCAACGAACCCCGAAACACTATGGGAAGCCTACAAGACAGTGCTAAGAAGCAAATTCATATCATGGACGACTGCTAAGAAGAGGCAGTACTGGGGTAAGACTGTTGAAGCGGAACAACAAGTGAAACAGACAGAGGAGAGGCACATAATAGAGAACACGCCAGCCTCTAATCGGGCGTTGCTACTAGCACAAAAAAAGCTTCAGAGCATAGCAATGGACAATGCTAAACAAGCGCATACTGCAATGCGAGCAAGACTCTATGAAATAGGCGATAAGGTGGGCAAGTTGCTCGCGTGGCTGGAAAGAAAGGAAGGAGCAGGGACGCAGCCATGTCCGGAAGCTCGAAACTAGTGGTGCGAACACAAGGGTGACAGATTAGGAAATAACCCAAGGCTTCGCGGAATACTACGCTGAGCTTTATAGTGAACCCACGACCCAGATGGACGCCACGATTATGGACCAAATTGATATCCCTACTTTAAATGAGATGCAACTGCAGCTGCTGGAGCAGGAGATCACAGAAGACGAGATCTTAAGTGCCATGTCAGGTCTCCAGACCGGTAAAACCCCTGGACCAAACGGCTTCCCGGTGGAACTATGGCGGAAGGTGGGTACCAATGTAATAGCCCCACAATTACTCCGGTTGTATCATCACGCACAGGAAAAGGGCATTCTCCCACCAGATCTACGAGAAGCGACAATAATAGTGATATCCAAGCCGGACAAGCCCCCGGAAAGATGCAGCTCGTACAGGCCCATTTCACTCATCAACTGTGAAACTAAAATACTGGCGAAACTACTTGCGGATCGTCTACAACAGGTAATTCCCTCCCTGATACACCCGGACCAGTGCGGCTTCATGCCACAGAGATCAACCCGCATGAACCTCCGCAGACTACATTCAGCTCTGGAAAGGGCCAATAACATACAGGGCCCGTTAGCCCTGTTAGCAATTGACTTTGAAAAGGCCTTTGATTCAGTGAGATGGGAGGCTGTCTGGACCATAATGCGCCGCATGGGATTCGGTGAGAACTTCATGAGTTGGGTGCGGCTGCTGTACGAATCCCCGGTTGCTAGGACCAAGGTCAACGGCTGGCGATCAGAACTCTTTAGTCTGGGGAGGGGCACGAGGCAGGGCTGCCCGCTATCGGCCATGATCTTCGCTATCGCTATCGAACCACTGGCAATCCTGCTGTGAAACACTCCAGCCTGGGAGGGTTTTCGTTGGTCCGAGACCTGGGAAGACAGAATATCCCTCTATGCGGATGACCTGCTCATCAACCTGAAGGACCCAAGCACTTCCTGCCCCAGAGTTGTGCACCTGCTAGGACAATACGAGGTATTCAGTGGGTTACATGTGAACTGGTCCAAATCCATCCTCTTCCCTATAGGAGACGCCTCAGTGGCGGACCTGGCGGCTGGCCCCTACCAGATTGAAAGAGAACAGTTCAAATACCTGGGGATACGCATCACAAAGCTTCTTACTGAATACGCAACACTAAACCTCTCCCCCTGGTGGCAAGATTCGCAGAAGACCCAGGCAACTGGATCTCCTTGCCAGTGACTCTGATGGGCAGAGCAGCCCTGTTCAAAATGATCGCCCTCCCAAATTCTTATACATCCTGCAAAACGCTCCATTATACATCCACCATCGAGAATTCCACAAACTCGAGTGTATCCTCCGGAAGCTGCTATGGGAGGAGGTCACCCACGAATTGCTCTTGCCACTCTCCAGAGGTCCATCTGGGAAGGGGGGATCGGGCTGCCTAGACTGCAGTCATATTACTGGGCCAGCCAGATGGCGGTGGTAAACGATATGCTCCATGGAGACAAGAGCCTCCCACACATCAAGGGTTTCAATTGCAACACCACGGCCAAGTCACTAGAATTCCTATATGGAAGCCTGGGTCGCCCTCAAAAACCTGACATGGCATCGCATATATTGAGAATATGGAAGGAAGCGCATAGATTCTTAGGATGGGGCGATAAACTAACATTGGCCCAACCTCTGTGGAACAACTGCAGCCTTCCCGAAATACAAAAGCTACCCAGATGGCACGAGTGGACTGAGCGAGGAATCTCCAGTATCGGAGATGTGATACACGAGGAAAACCTGGCAACATTCGAAACGATGCAATTGAAATTCTCGCTTCTAGATACGGAGCGGTACCATTACATGCAGCTGAATCATGCATGGACGGCCCACCAACAGATTACACAAGACCTGCTGGAAAGCTCCCCGCTGGAGCGTAACATAGTCCTGGATCGGGTGGAGCTGAAGATCACCTCTACCATGTACAATGTGATAACATCCTTTGCGACACCGGAACTAACCAGTCTGAAAACAAAGTGGGAACAAGATGTGGGACCACTTCAACTAGAGGACTGGGTAGAGGCCCTGATGTACCCGCGAGAAACAACCATCTCCGAAAGGCTCCGACTCGTCCAATTGAAGATCCTACACCGCACCTATTACCCGAGGGTGGCCCTCTATTGCTGGGGTAAGACCTCGGACGCAAGATGCCTACGCTGTAAGCGAGAGGAAGGTACCTTTTTTCATATCCTGTGGGAATGTAGTAACATCCAGCAGCTCTGGCAGAAATGCTGTGACAAACTATCTAGCGTTATGGGTAAACCGATACCGAGATGCCCTAAGCACCTTCTCCTGGGGATCTCCAGTGAAACGGACTTATCCCGTTATGAGAAACTGCTCTGGTCAACTGCAATGGCGGTTCTCAGGCGGAACATTGCACAACTGTGGGGCTCGGAACGTACACCTAGTTACGACCAGTGGGTCACGGACGTGGACATATGTGCAGTAATGGAGCATCGGGTGTACAAAGCGAGAGGCTGCCCGCAAAAAGCGGAGAAAATATGGGGAAGGTGGGAGGAGGCTAACTGAGTGTCAACGGCGACCCCCCAACCGCAGAGACCGGGTGACGCCCAGCACAAGTGGGCACATCGAATCTGTTATGAACAATCTATGCCATGAGGACAACCTATGTTAAATTTGACGGTCTGTCGGACCGCGGTCCCCGAAGCTGGTTTTATAGATGTTATTCGGTTTTATTGAGTTGATTGTTTCTCTCGCTCCATCCCATTATCTTTCCCGGAAGTTGTTCATATGATATGTTTTTGGCCCCTGCTTCCTCCCCTCCCTCCCCTTCCCTCCCCCTTCCTTCCGGTCCTCCCCTCCCCATGTCCCTTTCCTGTAATGCAGAGAGATGAATGTAATGTTGTCTTAACTTGAAAATCAATAAAAAAATGTTGATTAAAAAAAAAAACAATTCCCTATAAAGGCATGCACAGCCTTATAGCACTTAGGGTTTAAACATTACGGTTGTGTCATTTCATGCCACCTATCAGGCATACAAGGGTGTAAATGATCAGATGAGGCAACCGTGGCCTACCTAGGAATAAGGCCAAGCAATGAGGCAACCCTGGCCTACCTAGGAAAAAGGCCAAGAACTCACACACTGGAGGCACAATGGCAACTATGCCTGACTGGACACTCCGGAGATTCATGTGAAAACCACTAACCTAACATGTCAGGAACTACACAGCCTCCCACCATAAACTACGACCAGGGATTGGAAACATTGACCCTTCGACGCCTACAACAGAACATCTGGAAAAGGACCGTCCAACCAGTCTAACAGAACATACCCACACAGTATTTTTCTCTGAAATGCACTACAGAGAACCACCAGGATAGACACAGACTGCTCATTTTTCACCAAAAGTAATCAGGAACCAGGACCTCCTGCAGGTAATCACAGACACACATTCCTATCACTATGCTCATTCTCCACTTTACACCAACAAACAATAGAATGCAGGTATACCCCTCGATCAATTTCGGCCTAGCTGCACACATATCCACACTATTCCCTAAACACCTCAACAGTCTGTTAGAATGCAGTTATACCCCATGAGAAAAATCGGCCTAGCTGCACACAATCTCTTACACAGGCCCCATTGCAGCCAGAATGCAGACTCAGAGACCTCCTACCTTTCCTGCTCACATTACACTGATCTCTCCCAACCACTGCACTACACCTAGCATTAGAATGCAGCAAACCCCGCACAAACCGCTCTGGCTGCACACATACCAAGAGCACGCAAGCACTACGATCCCCAAGGGCGTTCAACCCACAGAGCTTTGAGATCATACCAATGGTATATAAGGTGCTATACAAATGCACCGTAACATAACATAAGACTATGTCATCTTTCTTTAGTTTTAGTTTTCCAGGTAGGAACCTTCTCGTTAGGATAGGGACAGATAGGCATTTATCTCACCCCTCTTTATTTTAAAAATGGCAAACATTGAGAAAAATACAAATTTGTGTCCGTCTCGCATTTCTGACCCCTCACATTACCCTGAAGAATGCCTGCAACGCTATAACCGAAATAGGACAGGTAATTTTGAAGTGCTGGCAAGCTCTACAAATCATTAAGAACAATATACGTGGTTGTTACTTTTTTTTAGCATCTGAATAAAATCAGTTGATGGCCTTTGAGCATGTAATATTTAGGGGTCTCTGCGTTCTTTTGAGTTGGATGCTGGTGTAAGTGAAACTGAGGGCTCCCTGTAGATAGGCGGCATATCAAGCGTATCCCTAGGGTTAGAAATATCCTGTAATTAGAGCCAGATAGTGATTTAGTGACAGCTTCCTAAATTGCCTTATGATGACAAATTGTCATGCTCCGCCCCTGGAAGGTTTGGCAGTGCTGGAGGCTTAGGTAGCTCCGGTAATCACATCTTCCCTGCTGCAGCGGTCTAGCTTTCCTCAGCTCTGGCATTATATAAGCAGGCCACGCCCCCTGCTTGGAGCGTTGCAACTCTTGTATGCTATATGCTCTTTGTTCGCTACTTTGTATCCCAGTGCTTCCTTTGCTTTCCGTGGTTCTATACCCTCAGCGTTCGGACCCTTCCGAGACGCTGCTTTGTTATTTTTCTTTCCTTGTGCCTGTGGGGATGTGTCTTGGGTCGCGCCCTCTGACCGTGTTTTCAGCAGAGCCGACTCCACCAGGCTTCTCTCTGTTTTCCGTCTCATTGCCAGCTACCTGCTCGCACCTCATTCCGGTCCCACGGCGGAGCATTCCTTCCTACGGCATTCTCCTTTGATTTCTCTCTCCTGGGCTCCAGGCTGACTCGCGCCTACTCGGTTTGCCTAAGCAGGCTCAGTATTCTTTTTTATCTCATCTTTGGTCCCGGCTGCAGTGTGCTTCATTCCACCTCGCTTTCCAGCTCACGGGCTTCACTGCATCCGTCGATCTTCTTGTCCTTTTTTCTCCTTATTGGGAATTCTTTCCTTAAGACCTTCATTTTATTATGGGTCTTTCCTTATCCGTATAAGAGGCAGTTCATCATCCTCCCCATTCTATTGCCTCTGGATACAGCCAGCATTATTACCTCAGAACCAACATCTCCTTGATGCATCACCTGGCTACTCCTGCAATACCTGCTGCAATCTATACAGGTTTTTTTTATCCTTTGGCTTTTTCCCTGTTTGGGGTTGGCTCCCCTGAGCGCCCCCTTGTCTGAGCTGTTTCCACTCAGTCAAGGTGGCCTCTGGGGGAGCTCGCCTATATCTCCGAAAAGAAGAAGAAGGTGTAGAAGGAGAAAGAGGAAGAGGAAACTAAGAAAGGTCAGAGAAAGAAGAGAACTGAAACCCTCAATAGCTCCACAGAAGAAAGAGGTGAGGAGGTCCGGAGGGAAGAGTCCCCCGAGCTTGAGAGCTTGCAACGCCAACCGACTAACATGGCCTCCCTGGACAAATATCAGGATTTGGTGGCAGGTTTACAAGGGCTAACAGTGTAGGTGCAGTCCCTGCGTGCAGAAAATGTCACGTTAAGACAACAATTACCAACCGGGGCGACCTGCCTCCCCTGTCCTTCCCTTTTGGGAAGTACGACGGCAACCCTAAAACCTTCAAGGAATTCCTGGAAGCCTGTATGGTGTACTTCACCTTTCGCCCTCTGGCCTATGAACTGAATAGGGCTTGAGCTGGGTTCTTAGTATCAAACTTTGTGTGGAACGCTCTGGCATGGGCAACAACGTTGATCACCCAGTCGGATCCTACAATAAACCACTATGCACTTTTTGTCCAGCTGTTTCGGGCTAGATTTGACCATCCCTAGGTGCAGTATTCCTCCTATGAAGCTCTGCTTGACTTCCGGCAAGGGTCTCGTATGTTTCTTCTTTCATGAAGCTAGCGGTAGATGCTGGATGGCCGGACTTCGCCCAACAGAAACTGTTTCGTCAGAGTCTGCAAGACGATATTAAGGACGAATTGGCTAGGGTAGCCAGACCCAACACTTTCCAGGAATTGGTCTCCTTGACTCTCCAGATTGAGTTTCGCTTGACCGAAAGACAGCAGGAGAGAAGATCAAGACCCTATCCACCATCTTCAGTCAACCCCTTGATACTCCCTATAAAGGCCCAGGTTGATGAACTAATGCAGATCGGCAATGCAAGGGGGACTTTGACTCCGGAGGAGCGCAAGAGATGTAGAGACCAAGGTCTCGGCATGTACTGTGGCTCATCTAAGCACCTCCTAAGAAACTGCCCAGAAGTGCCACCCAGGCGACAGGGAAAGGCGACTCCCCGACTTTAGGCAAGGAAAGGTTTGGGGGTGAAGCTACTAGTCTCTGTAACGTCACCCAAACGGAAGAGACCACTGACCACAACAGACTAATGATCTTCAATGTACAGTTATCCTTGGAATCCTCGCCACCTTTGGAAGTACTAGCTATGCTTGATTGCAGGGCTGCAGGAAACTTCCTTGATGTCACTTTGGCAAAGGAGCAACAGATACCCCTACAAACAAGAATACTCCCATTCCAGTGGAAGGAGTTTATGGCACTCCCCTTTCTTCTGGTCTCATAGTACAGGAGTCCAGTCCCATTACAGTGACCTTGTTCCAACATAAGGAGCGGCTCATTTTTGATGTCATCAGGGCGGCTCACTTTCCTGTTATATTGGGTATGCCCTGGTTACGGAAACATAACCCCAGGATCGACTGGGCAGCCAATACCATCTGTTTTCTCTCAGAGTACTGCGACCAACATTGTCTTCTGCAACCTCTACCAAAACCCAGAGAGGGTACCCATGTATCCTTGTCTGCATCAGTGGTACAGTCTAAACCCTTGCACTACCAGCACTTTTCTGACATATTTGAGGCCAAGATACCTCGTACTTTACCACCACATGGTCCAGAAGACTGTTCAATAGAATTGGTTCCTGGGGCTTCCATACCTTTCGACAGAATGTACCGGTTGTCATTACCTGAACGCAGGGCTCTTAAAGAATACCTGGAAGGCAACTTTGAAAACAGCCTCATTCAGGAGTCACGGTGCTCAGCCGATGCAGCTATGTTTTTCATACCTGAGAAGGGTACTTCACAGCTCAGGCCGTGTTTCGACTACCAGGGTTTAAATAGCCAAACAGTGAGAGACCGTTACCCGATGCCTTTGATAAAGGAGATACTTGAAGCAGTGCAAGAGGCAACTATTAACTAAACTTGATCTTAAAAGGTGGCTATCATCTGCTGCGTATAAAGGAAGGGGATGAGTGGATTCAGAACCCCTTAGGGCACTTTGAGTATAGGGTTATGCCGTTTGGGTTGGTAACTGTGCCAGCTGTTTTCCAGCGCTTTATGGACAAGGTGTTCGCTGACTTGCTGTTCTCCTCAGTAGTAGTCTACTTGGACGACATATTGGTCTTTTCCTCCAATCTTTCTGAACATCGTCGACATGTCTGTGAAGTACTGTTACCTCTACACAACCACCAATTGCTGGTCAAACCCAAAACGTGTGCTTTCGAGACATCTTCAGTATCCTATCTGGGCTTTATCCTTTCAGAGGAAGGGATTTGGATAGATCCTGGCAAGACCAAGGCGGTGCTACAATGGCGCGCACCTACAAACATCAAGGAGATCCAACGATTCCTAGGCCTATCAAACTTTTATAGGAGATTCATACCAGGATTTTCTGAAATTGTTTTATCCATTACCTCCCTGCTGAAAAAAGGAAAGGCATTCGAATGGAATAAGGAGGCTGACAATGCTTTCCGGGCGCTCAAACAAGTCTTTACTTCAGCCCCAGCCTTAGCCCAACCCCATCAGGCACTTTCATTCATAGTAGAGACTGATGCCTCAGGAGGGGCAGTAGGTGCTGCTCTGTTACAGACAGGTGAAGATGGTCTTGAACATCCAGCGGCCTACTACTCCCGGACTGTCACCTATAACGAAAGAAATTATTCAGTTCTTGAAAAGGAGCTCTTGGCAATTCGACAGGCCTGTGAGGAGTGGAGGGATTTGCTTCAGGGGGCCGCTCATCCTTTTTTGGTACGTACGGACCATAGTAACCTGAGAATCTTACGACAAATGGAATGTAGCAACTCACGTCATGCCCGTTGGACTTATATTTTCCTCTGAGTTTGACTTTGATTTAACTTACCTGCCAGGCAAAGAAAACATCCTAACTTATGCCCTGTCTCAAAGTCTGGGCGACGACACTGGGCAGTATCAAGGACATGAAGGTTTATGGACAGGCAAAAGATTCCTGGGCGAGATCAGAACTTTCTTACAGGAAGTACAACAAGCAACCCATTTTAGGCCCGTTCCCAGTAGGCACAGGCAGACTCTGGAAAGAAGGGAGAGCCTATACTTCCATGAGGGAAAATTGTTCCTTCCTTCAGAAGGACACAAGGACCAGAAGACAACCACAGAACTCCTGGCGTGACATTTCTGGTGGCCGAATATGTACAAGGATGTCAAGGCCTACGTGTTGGTGTGTCCCATTTGTGCTGCTAACAAATGCTCCACTCAGAGACCCATTGGTTTGCTTCGACAAGACCTGCCGTCAAGACCGTGGGAACACATCTCCACCGATTTTATTGTCGACCTCCCCCCATCTCAACGGAACACCTCCATTATGGTCAAGGTCGACGCCTTCAGAAAGCTAGCACATTTTTCTCCCCTACAAGGACTACCTTCAGCACCCGAAACAGCCTCAGTTTTCCTTCAGGACATCGTCCGCCTTCATGGCCTACTACACACCACAGTTTCTGATTGTGGATCACAGTTCACTTCTAAGTTCTGGTCTACATTGTGTAAACAATTGGGTATCCAAAGAGCAGTATCATCGGGCTACCACCCCCAGAGCAACGATCAGACAGAGCGGCTCAATGCCACTCTGGAGCAGTATCTTCATTACTTCTGTATCAAAGAACAAGAGAATTGGGTAGAACACCTCCCCATGGCTGAATTCACATATAACAATGCCAAACATTCCGCAATCGGAAGAAGCCCTTTCTTTGTTACCTACGGGTATCACCCCAGAGACATTCCTCTTTTTGGCATGAGACCCACCTCGGCACCTACGGTAGACCAACACCTAGAAGGACTGAAGCGTACCCAAAGAGAAGCCATCAAAACCCTGGAAACTAGCAAAAAAAGGTACAAAAGATACGCAGACCAAAGAAGAAGACAAGACCCCCCGTGGGATGTCAGAACTCTGGTGTGGTTGTCCACTAAATACCTGCCCCGATGGGTACGCCCAGGAAAGTTCTCTCCGAGATTGATTGACCCATATCCTATATCCTATCATGTCCAAGGTGAATCCAGTCGCTTTCCTTCTGCACCTCCCACAAATGTTGAAGAGGGTACACCCAGTATTTCAAGCGTCTCTCTTGAAGGCATACATACCCGATCCACATGGGCGTCGCTTACCGGGATTGCCAATACCAAAGAATCTGGAGCCGGAAGAGTATGAGGTGGACAGGTTAATAGATTCCAGATACAAACATGGTAAACTGCAGTACCTAGAACAGTGGGGAAGAGCTGGCTAAGCTGCCGCCAAGAGGACCTGGGAACCTAGACGGCAGTGTCCCTCGTCTCATCCGTCAGTTTCACAGTCAACATCTGGGCAAACATGGGGGTACCCCGATGAAGAGGGGACATACTGTTATGCTCCGGCCCAGGAAGGTTTGGCAGCGTTGGAGGCTCAGGTAGCTCAGGTAGACACGTCTTCCCTGCTGCAGCTGTCTAGCTTTCCTCAGCTCTGGCATTATATAAGCAGGCCACGCCCTGTGCACGGAGCGTTGCAACTCCTCTATGCTATACGCTCATTATTTGCTACTTTGTATCCCGGTGCTCCCTTTGCCTTCTGTGGTTCTATACCCTCAGCGTTCGGACCGTTCCGAGACACTGCTTTGTTATTTTTCTTTCCTTGTGCCTGTGGGGGTGTGTCTCGGCTCGCGCCCTCTGACCATGTCTTCAGTGGAGCCGACTCCACCAGGCTTCTCTCTGTTTTCCTTCTCATTGCCAGCTACCTGCTCGTGCCTCATTCCGGTCCCACGGCGGAGCATTCCTTCCTGCGGCATTCTCCTTTGATTTCTCTCTCCTCGGCTCCAGGCTGACTTGCGCCTATTCTGTTTGCCTAAGCGGTGTCAGTATTCTTTATCTTATCTTATCTTTGGTCGCAGCTGCAGTGTGCTTCATTCCACCTCGCTTTCCAGATCACAGGCTTCACTCCATCCATCGATCCTCTCGTCCTCTTTTCTCCTTACTGGGAATTCTTTCCTTAAGACCTTCCTTTTATTCTGGGTCTTTCCTTATCCATATGAGAGGCAGTTCATCAACCTCCCCATTCTATTGCCTCTGGATACAGCCAGCATTATTACCTCAGAGCCAGCATCTCCTCGACGCATCACCTGGCTGCTCTGCAATATCTGCTGCAATCTATACAGGTTTGTTTAGCCTTTGGCTTTTTTCCTGTTTGGGGTTGGCTCCCCTGAGCACCCCCTTGTCTGAGGTGGTTCCACTCAGTCAAGGTGGCCTCCGGGGGAGCTTGCCCTTATCTCTTCGAAAAGAAGAAGAAGAAGGAGAAAGAGGACGAGGAAACTAAGAAAGGTCGGAGAAAGAAGAGAACAGAAACCCCCGACAGCTACACAGAAGATACAGGCGAGGAGGTCCGGAGGGAAGCGTCACCTGAGCATGAGATAAATGAACTTGAACAAGAAAGGAGGCAAATGGCTGCCGTACCCTTTACTGTCATACCATAACCTCTGTAACTAAGTCATAGTAAGAAACATAGCCATTGCGGATCTCCAATACCTGACAGAGTTGGAATAGTTCCCTCTGAAGGAATGGGGTAATCCAAAGCATTAAAACTTAAAACATTATCCTGCCCAGTTTGGTGAAGAAGATACTTGAGGCTGGCATCTCTGTCAAGAAAGCAACATTTAGCACGTCATCTGAAGGGGAAGCTTTGATGGGAACTACGTATACAATGAAGATTCCTCAAAATCATTACCCAGTGGGACAGCATCCTGTGGTGGTTTCATTGGGTTATAACCACAATCAGGGATATGGTTGAGGTCATCTATCCCAGGGTAAGCTTCATCACAATGACCAGGATCCAGCAGAGTAAGCTCTTCTCCCACCAGATTACAGTTAGCTCTTTCTGTCCCCTGGTAAAGAAGTGCTTTCCTGGGCAAAGAGTCTACTGGCACACTACCCAACTGTGCTGAGCCTAAGTATGGAGAAAACACTGGGGCACTGAGGGCTGTGGAGACCATGGTGGTGTCCTCTGGGCCAAACCTGGAACTGGGATTCCTGTCAATGCAGTCTGTGTGGCATTAGCCTGGGGAAGGCGGAGCAGGAGGGGGGCTCTGCAGTGAAGAGGTCCCGAGATATTCTGGGCTTCCCACAGGCAAATGAGAGTGTGAGATTAAACCTCTCAGCTACTTTAGCTACTTGTGACGCAAGAGCGGGCATGGAGACTGCAGATTACTTTTCGGCTGCGCTCTTCCATTAGCCTCAAAGCAACTTTTGGTTTGCGCTCTTTAAATGTGCTGGGCTTCCTCTCCCACAATTCCTGCACACAAAAGTATCATGATCACACGGCAGGCAATAAAGGCATTAGAGAGCCGATCATCACCCCACATTTTTCCGTTACAACATGTACAATGTTTGAAGGCGCCCCCTTTTACAAAAACTTCTCAAATACTAGTTAATCAAAAAAGATGTATAAAAACCATGCGCGAGGTGGGGACTGCTTATAGAGCAAAACAATATTGTGTGAAAAACACAAGCTATTGTGCCAAGTCCTCTGTGACTGAGGCATACAAAAAGAATGATCATGGTCTCCTGGGTATTCATGGTTGTGGGAGGAGGTAAGCACAATCGGCTTTAGGAAAAAAAGGCTAGATGCTGAACACCTGACAAGCTCTCACTGACAAGATTTTATTCTTTTGCTTTTAATACGCATTGGAAAAAAAACAAACAAGAGGCTCACTTAAAAGACATGTAACAATAAGTACATTTAAGTAATTTTTCAAAAAATATGATTTACTCTATATGTAAATGTCATCATTAGTAAAGAACCACATAGACATGTTTTTAATACACACTTAGAACAGGGCAATGTTGCATTAAAAAAACACATAGTACAAATTTACCATAAACAAAATCAACAACCTTACTGCACATCGTCCCCATGCCAATACCTTAAACTCTATCCATACAGTCCATAGATCCCTCAACCTTACTGCACCCTATCCAGTAGCTTGTGTCCCCATACATTAAGACCCTCATCGCCAAATTACACTTTGCACTGCATGTTTCAGCCCCAATTAGATTTAATATTTGGACCTTCTTCGGGGTCAAACATTTTTATTTGTCACTGTTTTACGGGAACCATAAACTAGCATTCATCAGAACAGGGTAAGCAATTGAAGCCTAATAATCACCTTGTCCTGTCTTGGGTACGTTAGTGACAAGATACTGGCAAATCAACTGTATGTCAATAATGACTGCTGGGTCCTCCTGTGATCCTATCAATCAAGACTTTGACCACGACACAGAACCGATGCGGCTACACTATGGGTGGTCGATGATAGCCTCCAGGTCAATAATGCTGGGGAGCCCGTTTACTTGCACTGCTAGATATCACACACTTTGACTCCTGGATGAGAACAAACAGACTGAAACTTAACCCAAGCAAAAATAAGCATCTGATTTGCGGCAGCACACTACTGAGTCCCACATCTATCCCCTTGTCCTGAAGAAATCTGAATTCGCCCTACACCTACCACAAACGTCAAAGCCTCAGTCTGAATGGCAGTCACCTCACATTTGGGCCAGAGGATAAACACATTTACGAAAAGGAACCGCTTTTTCAACTTAGAACAATCTGTTATTTCATCCCGTAGGTGACTTTTTTGCACAGAACCACAACAGTTATAATAGTGCTCTCAAGACTGGACTACACCAACAGCCTCTTTCTGGGGCTCCCACACACCAGCTAGACCTCTTCTGAGAGTTCCATGACACAGAAACATCACTCCAGCCCTACAAACGCTTCACTAGCACCAGATCAAATAAACAATTTGCTTCACAACCTTATACATAGCTCACCAAACCTTGCATGGAAGGGGCCCAGAATCTACCACAAGGAAATACATCCACTACGAACCATTGAGAATGCTTCGATCCATCAACTCAGCACTAGTATTGTTGCCTAACTTCAGCCGTAAATGCCACAGTGGATCTTCCATCACCTTGCAGCCAAATACTAGAATGCTATGCCCAGATATCTGTGATCTTCAGAAAATCCCTGAAAACCAGGTTATTCAATTGACACCAGATAAGACTAGACAAAAAAAAAACAGAGGTCCCTCTCGTGGTAACACCAGTCGGATGGAACTCCCTCTGCCTACATGCACAAACATGCCACAAACCTTTATAACATGCCAGCCACAGACTATGCCCGATTGGACACATTTGGGTCAGCCTCTCTATTTTAAATGGAATCTGAGCAATAATCTCATGAACACACAAAAGGTCTGTAGACAATGTATCAGCCAACGCACATGAGAGATTGCATTCATTTGGGTCACTCTCTATGTGCCCTTTCAAATAAAACAGAACAGCAAGAACCCTTACCAACAGAGGCGACATCCTAATACTTAAATACGAGTCTGAGTCCCACAATCTTGAATCCAAGGCATTCCCCCCGCACTGAACCTTACCCCTCCCTTTGTAACCAATTCACATCTTCACCTCACATCTCTATATTCGTCTCTCACCACCTTACACTACTCACAAAATCAACTCTCAAACAAGGAAGAAAGCGGTCTACAAACACACCACATTAACAGAGCAGCATCATTGCTCACTTTTGCAGCCTAAAAACCCTGCCCTCAACATCTATATAAGTATTTTAAAAAAAGGGTCTGGGAGCCCGTACCGAGAATCCAGACGTGGACCCCCAGACGTGGACCCCTTGCTCACTGAGCCTAAGAGAGGCTCAGCTTTACCTCACTGAAGAGGCACAACAAGGCCGAAACACGTGTCTGAGGTTGCTGATGGTACTCTTGTTCAGAGGTGGATTGCAAAGCATGTTGGTGCTGGACTGTGCCCTTGCGTGTGGGACCAGACTGATATGCCAATGATTATTTCGCCTCTGTGAAGGGCGTGGCCAGCTAAAAGGTGGGTGTAGATCCTCCTGAGTGGGAGGAATCCCATAGAACAGGGTATTTGACCCATGTTCGTTCTCAGAAGAGAGGCTCCCACACCCTTGTTTCATCTAACTGAAACCTTCATGTCTTCAACTGACAAACATTGGGCTTTCCCTCATGAGCGAAACGGACTGCCAACATTACTTGCCCACTGCCCACATGCACACTTACTACAAGCATCAACACCACAGTATTTGCATCTGCCTTTCCCGAACAACCCAACACCCCTCTTTTCTTGCATGGCCATGCGCAGTAAAGCCATCCAAATGGCACAAGCGCGCTTCATTACATTACATACTGTATTAGCCTCGTAGCACTTTTCAGACTATACAGCGCTCGATCGATCCTATTTCCAGACACAGCTTTTTCAAATGCTCTAACTAAACAACTAAATAACACAGCTTTGAAGGTAGTTGATGCACATGTGTTGTTAGTCAGAGCTCACGTGTGTCTGTTCACAGAACTCTCAATGCACATGTAAGCTTGTGTCCAGGGCCTTGCTCCCAGCGGAGCCACAGACCAAATACCACCGGAACTGAAAAGTGGCCGTATTCCTTCACATCTTTTTCTGTAGAACCTTGCCATTCATGGCCATTCAGGACCTAGGGAGTAAGTGGAAGCGTGTATTATTCTAATCTTTCAAGCATTGCTTCAGTACACGTATGCAGTGCAGGAAGGCCTCAAAGCCTGTGCTTAAGGTGGTAGACAGCCTATGAATATGGACTTGAAAATGGACAGTTGCTCTCCTAGAGTGTTGTGCTCAATGGGAATGTCTCCTTTGACCTGTTTGGCCTGCCATGCAATATCTTAAACACGTACCTTTAATTTAATTCTCTCATACTCTATTGCAGTGCCTTATTTAGCAATTCACTACATACACGTGAAGCACTCATTCTCTCTTCTCATGCCGAGGCCAATCTGATTTAGCCGAGGGTGTGAGATCCTTTTGTCAAGCTCTCCCTTTGTGTCCCTCAGCACTCAGTCTTCACTTAGCCAATTCCTGGGTCTGACACCTCAGACAGTGGCTCGCATTTTCCAGACAGAACCCTGTCTGGCTATCAGCAGGAGGGAATCCAATGATTTTCTGTTAGTAGCCCCCACAACATCTCGGATCTATTGCACCCACCTCAAGGCCATCACGCATCCACAAAATGACTTAACATAATATAATAACAAGACTTGTAATGTCCCCACATGAACATTCTGCTGGCCAATAAAGGACATTTATCACATGTCCCCCTGGTCAAAACACTGAAACCTATATATTCTTCCCAATGAACACTATCACTCCCATACGTTTTAATTTCCCTACATATTGTGAGTTAAGTCTGTACACGCGTTTGTCCCCCTGACTTTTCCAGCTCTCCTTGGCACCATTCCCTTTCCACTCTACAGACCACAGTCTGGCTGCCACCCGTAGCAGGGTCACAATTCACATCTACACGGACCAGCCCTTGCGTTTTAGGACCACTACGGTGGTGGCATTCACAGTATAAAATACTAATAACATAACATGTGAGCTTGTGTTAGATCATAAGTGAACAAATACTTCTAACTAATCATGTCTGTGCCTCTTACTCACTCATGGCAAGTTGGTCACTGTGCCTTGTCTCAGAATGCTCATTTTCCACTGGATACAAATCTTCCTTTCCTTTTGCTCTTAATGAAAAGACAGAGTTGGCGATAAGTGGGCCTATATTCAGAAAAAATAGAAAGGATTCATTAGTTTACAGCTACTTGAATGATGGGGAAATACAACAGGATTAATGCAATATAGAGAAATAGGAGATAAAATGATTAACTGTACATTAGCACCAATAGTGCATCATGGAGAAATTAGGTAAATGGGCTGGCTGCATGTTGTCCCTAAAGTACTGGCCAGACGAAACCATGAATGGTGATGAGAGTTTGTGAATACCATATTATACTACAAAAGCTTTTAGAAATTGAGAACACAATGCAGACATTATCGCAGAGAATACTTAAATCAGCCCAGAGAGAACCCATGAAAGTCTGTTTTCTACCAAGTGGCCAAAATGGATGGATTTGCAGAAAAGGTTTCATTTAGTGTTCCTAAACATTGTGCAGTTGAAGCCTGACTAGTACACATATTTTCCCTGATCAAAGACCATAGAGAAATGCCTGGGAGCTGTGCTGCTCAGAAGGGAGTCTTTGTGGTAATCATATGAGCAACTATAGCACACTTGCATAGGTACTTGCATGCCTGCCAAAAACTACTGCAGCTCTACCAGAAACTTGACAAACCCGATGAAAGAGGACCCATAAACTACAAGTGAAATGTAATTTCATTTTGCTTTGAACAATAAATGAAAGCCCTGTACAACAAAGCTTACCCAAGACAGAGAACCTTCAGTACAAATGTGAAATTGAACACAGTGGGCATTTATACAAATAGAGGGTTCGACATTGAAGGGAGCTATGTAGCTCCTGCTTGTAGCTTAGAAGAGCCTTGTTAGGCGGGGCACTGTTGCGCTTGATGGAGATGGCAGCCTGAGTGCCGAGCACCGGACCGGAATAATCCTTTTCTTAAAAATAACCCTATCCACTCAGCGAATCCTTCTACCCCTACCGTGGCCTGTGAAGTGACCCTCGGAACGCATCCCTGCCGACTCGCGGCTCCGAAGACACTGTGGATGCAGAGATACGGCCGCAACTAATACCAACGCTGAATACGCCAGCCTATCCCCGTGCGCCAGTTCTGGCAGCCGCAGCCAGCCAGGCTGCTGTGTTCCCTGGCGCTGCGGGCCTGCGGGGGAGGGGCGTCCCAGCCATCTTACGGCCGGGTGCGCTCTATTGTCTCCCGTGCAGAGCTGGACTGGGGGCTTGAAGAGCTCCTGTGAGGATTGGCCTGACTTCTGCTGGACCCCCCCATCCGCCCGGAACGTGGTCCAGCTTGTCACGGATGCCCTACCGGGCGGATGCATCGGGTGGCGGATCTGCTGCCTGGAGACTGTCGCGCCACTGTGGGGCCCGAGCTGGTGCGCTGATCTCTGGGCCCCCTGCCGCACGCGGCTTGCGACTCCACTCTCCATGAGGCTGAAGACACGGTAGGATATCTAGGGGGTAATGGGGCCCTAGCGTGTTGCGCCCACACTGCGGCAGTGCCCACGACTGCTACCCCGGAGACCCCCTTGATCCCTCGCATCCACAACAGTGTGGTGAAAACGGTCAGTAGAATTAGCGGTTATAGACATTAGGAGACACCGCTTACTCCTACATTTAACCGGAAGCAACTCCCACGCCTGAGGGGCCAGCCCTGCATTGAAGCTGGAGGGAGCTTCCCCACCTGACATCCACTGGCAGTAGGGGGCTGGCTCTCCTGAACGGCAATACTCTGGTCTCCCACTATATACTTGATACTTGGCGAGTGGCGACCGCTGACAGGGCCCCGTCTGATGGTACTGACTTGTATTGGTGCCGGCACCCACTTTGCATGCGTTTTGCCCTGGGCACCACCGTGTTCGGGCAACTTTCCTGGAGATCTCCCTCTGAGTGGCCTCCCGCTGCCATTGAGGCAGGCATGGATCAAAGAACTTGGTGCACTAGCAAATGGAACGAGACCATTGGCGGGCAGGGCGGTGATACAACCTCTGCTGGGACACAATTGCAAGCCTCGAGTAGCACAGAGAACATAATTTTCTCGGAGGAGAATTCAATACGTCACTGAAGGAGATCCAAGCAGCCCGCTCCCAGACACCCTGCGGCGCTATCGGCTTAGCTGGATTCTGGCGCCTCTGGCCACCCACTCTTACCCATATTTTAAGAACCCCCCATAGTGGACACCATGACTAAAGGAGCTGGCGTGGGGAAAAAACAGAGCTTATTAAATATGGTTACAAATAAACGCTGGCTAGACTAGCGGCTGAAACACCGGAGGACACACCCAGCGCGTCAGCCCCTCCGACCCATGATGATTCGCAGAAGATGCTGGAGTATATTCGCGAGGGCTTCACCACTTTGCACACCAAACTTGATGACATGAACGGCACCATCTCATCCATAAAAGCACATATTGAGAAGACTGATGGCCGAGTGGCCGAGACTGAACAGAGGGTGGGTGCCGCTGAGGATGATCTTCGGGCAACGGTCTCCTCACTCTCCAGTCGAGCGCTAGCAGTGGAAAGGAAGAATGATGACCTTGAATCTCGTTCAAGACGAAATAACCTGCGCATAGTCGGGAGTACCCAAAGACATTGTCAAGGAACCCATGGAAGATTATGTGGAACGCATTCTTCTAACACTTCTGGAATCGCCGAAACTGTCCCCACAATTTGCAGTGGAAAGAGCCCATCGAGCCTTAACCGCGAAGCCCAGACCTGGCGCTCCTCCACGTCCCATCATTGCCAGAATCTTAAATTTTCAGGATCGTGATGCTCTTCTGAGGGCGGCTAGAGTCAAGGGTGAACTGCTTCTTGGAGCAGCAAGGATCCATCTTTACCCGGATTTCTCTGTAGCAGTGCAACAGGAGTGTAAAACCTTTTTGGCAGTCAAAAAGAGACTCCGAGACTTAGGGGTCAAATATTCTATGCTATTCCCTGCTAAACTGAGGATTGAGCACTCCAATCAGACATTCTTTTTTACAGTCCCAGAAGAAGCTTCGAAATTCATTGATGAACATTTCCCTGGCTGATCCTCCCCTCCGGTACTATGCAACCGACTGTTGCTCCAATTCTTTGTCAATTAAGCTTTTGCCTGGTAATAGGCCCATATGCGACCGATCACTTAAGCTGTTGTTCTGTCTTACAGGAATGCATTAATATTTGGAATTGGTTTTCTATCGTTCTGTTGTTCCTCAATCCATGTGTTCCTTCCTAGTCACATTGGTTAACTTTATCCAAAGCTGCAATCATCCTTCTTCATTCCCTGGTCCGGAGCATTACCGCCAGGCCAGCAAAAAGGCCCTCAGGCGTTGATGCCGCTGATCTGGTTGCTGTTATGGTTGTGCAGGGTTATCATTCCTCTGTTTGGGGGAGGGATGTGGGAGTTATGTTAAAAATGGCTTGACGACCGCGAGTGATGCCACGCATGTTGCAAGATTAGGTTATAGTGGGGCTGGTGGGGCGATGGGTCCGCTTCAGCTGGGTCGTTATTGTCCGCCACTCCACTGTGAACTAGAGTTTGTCCAGCATCCCTATACAAATGGCGGATAATGAGCTAACGTTCATGAGCTGGAATGTACGGGGTCTAGGCAATCATAAAAAGATGCGGCAGATACAACTTCATGCTGAACGCCATAGCGTTAAAATCCTGTGCTTACAGGAGACCCACGCCCGCTCTGACCAATGTGAGAAATAGTGGGGGCCCCAGAGGTACTATATCAATTACTCTACGCAGAGTCGAGGTGTGATGACTCTGATACATAGAAGCCTCAAATTCATGTGCACTCACTCACGGGTGGACCCACAGGGGAGGTATGTGTTGAACCTAGGTACCCTACAAAACAAAGAAGTGGCCGTACTAAACATTTACGGGACGAACATTGATGACCCCGATTTTTACCTGCACTTGGCTTCTCTGTTGGAAAGTTTCCCCCTCGTCCCGATCCTATGGGGTGGTGGTTTTAATACAATACTGGATGTCCTAGATCAGGCTCCAAACCTCGCCAGCTCTCCAGGGCAGCTTATTCTATCCTCCCTCGCTTATCGGTTGTAGATACATGACGGCTCATGCATCCCGATTTGCGAGCATACTCCTACTACTCCTCAGTGCACGATTTGCATTCTAGGATTGACAGGTGGCTCATATCGGACATATTTATTAGGCACTTATCCCACCTGTCGATTCTCCCTAGAACTCTTTCTGACCACTCGCCAGTGCTCATTTCCCTCTGCTGGGATCGTGAATATGATAGTGCTAAACAATGGAGAATGAGGCCTCATTGCCTACTTGATCCGTTCTTTGGCTCTGAACTCAAATCCTCCATCAAGGAAGTTTTTGAATTCAATGCTAACTCTGTCTAGTCACAAGCAACCCTCTGGGAATCCTTTAAGGCATACATCAGGAGCATTGCCATCTCCAAGGGAAGTGGTATCCTGAAAGAAATCCCCTTGGATATCACGAGAAGCGAGTCGACCCTAGCTACCCTTGAGGCCCAATATGCTCTGGACCAATCCCCCAAGACCTTAGCGTCACTGGGTGCAGAACTGGCCACATTCCACATTCTGGCCGAACGGGGGGTTACATTTTTAGACGGTCCACATCTGGTTAGGAAATATGGGGAGGGAGAAAGACCGGGCCGTATGTTAGCCGGGCTAATATGCCATGCATTCGGAGCCCCCAACATACCAGCGAGGGAGAGGCCAGATGGAACACTGGCCACATCACCACAAGACATTAACTCAGAGTTCCTAACATTCTATAGCTCCATATATTCGAAAGCAGATAGTGCCCAGATATCAGAGATCGACTCCTATTTGGAGAGCCTCCCTCTCTCTATCCTGTCCACTGACACCAGCATCTCTCTGGAAAGGGCGTTCACTCCCGAAGAACTTACAAAAGCCATTGAGTCTCTAGCATCTGGCAAGGCCCCTGGTCCGGATGGCCTCCCTATTGAACTATATAAGCAATATAAATCCCTTCTGGTCCCACATCTAATGGCCCTATGGGAGGAGGCATGTGAGAGGGGCATACTCCCTCCCTCACTCCGGGAGGCGATGATAACGGTTTTACTTAAACCTGGCAAATCCCCCACCCAATGTGGCTTGTACCGACCCCTTTCGCTAATTAACTGCGACGTCAAAATCTACGCCAAATTATTAGCCATGCGACTAGCCCCATTCCTCCCCCATATCATTCATCCAGATCAAGCAGGATTTGTTCCGGGCCACTCCACCTCCCTAAACCTGAGGCGTTTATTTAACGTGATCAGTAGGATCGGCCCGAGGGTGCAGGCAGTGGCGGCATCCCTAGATATGCAGAAAGCATTCGACTCAGTATCGTGGAATACCTATGGCGAGTCCTGGAGAAATGCAAATTTGGACCCAACTGTCGATCCTGGGTTAAGCTGCTCTATGCAAGTCCATCGGCTAGAGTTCGCACTGAGGACAGGTACTCCCCCCCTTTTCAGATAGCCAGAGGAACGCGACAGGCCTGCCCCTTCTCCCCGCTAATATTCGCTATAGCCATGGAACCCTTTGCTGACATGATGCGTCACTCACACGCTCACAGAGGCTTGCGAACTACGGGCCAGTCTGACATCGTCTCCCTATATGCTGATGATGACCTGCGCTACATCCGTTCCCCAGATACTAACCTAGCCCCAATTCTGGAAGACGTGGTCCGTTTTGGACACATATCCGGACTGAAGGTGAACTGCTCTATATCTGTCCTTTTCCCACTCACTGATTGCACGCAACCCCCCTCTGACCTTATGGGGTTCACGTGGTCCCAGTCCAGGTTCACTTACCTAGGGGGTGGTTATTTCCCGCCGCGTCGAGACGCTATGTGAGGATAACTACCTGAATTACCTTACAAACCTGGCCACTAAAACTGCAAGCTGGGACAGACTCCCGATCTCCTTAGCAGGCCGAATAGGAATACTCAAAATGGTTGTACTGCCCAAACTCCTTTATCGATTCACTAACCTACCACTTTAGCCACTCCGGTGCAGTCCGGCTTAAACTAACAACATTGACCACTCCATGGATTACGGTGGATTTGGCGCCTCGGACTTCCCTAGGTACTGGATGGTAGCACAATCCCAATTTGCCTTCCACTGGTTTAACACTACAGACCCTCCCCCTCATGTTCGACTGGAGAAGCTGACGGTCAGTGATCAGGATATTTGTTCCCTCATTCTCAAGCCCGTCCCAGCTGACTCTGGTTCGGCGGATCGGTTGTTAATACATCCCTGGCCCTGGTTAAAATCTGGAAATTATTAGACACGCCCTACCCCTTCCATGGAGACCTTCCGCTCTGGAACTTCCTCCCAGAGGTTCCGCGCATCACACAATCCATTGTTTCCTGATGGGCCGACGCGGGCTTCGTGGCGCTTCGAGATGTCTTTGCACAGGGTCATTTTCTTGAATGGTTACATCTCCCACTCTCCCTTAGGCGGAGGCCGTCAGCATGGCTGCAATACTCCTCTCTCCGGAAAAGCCTAAAAACTAAATATCCCAACTTCCCTACAATCCCACCCGATGAGCCCATAATTGCAGAACTGTGCTCCTCTGACTCCTCTAGGGGGAAGGTGTCTAGGCTTTATACTCTGCTACAAACCAGAGCTGCCCCTTCGTTCACTGCGCTGAAACACAGATGGGAAGTAGACCTTGGGGTAGAGATGACTGATGAGCGCTGGTCTCGCATGTGTGCATGCACTCATAATGTATCCTTTAACTCTAGATTTAAACAAATACAATTCAAAGTGTTACACAGATACCATCAGACCCCGATCAGATTACACCGCATGTTCAACGAGCTCTCCACCAGCTGCCCCAGATGTGGCTCTGATCAGGCGTCATATCCATATGATTTGGTCCTGCCCACGACTAACACAATTCTGGACCGAAATATGTTCCACATTGTCTGCTATACTAGACTACACTATAGATCCATCCCCATTATGATGCCTGTTCCACGATCTTCCCCAATTGGGTCGCGATTCGAGGAAGCTGCTGGCCTCTGCATGCTGCTGGCTGTGCGTTGCATACTAATGAACTGGCTCCGGCCTAGAGCACCCACCTATGCACAGTGGCTCAGGGCAGTGACTTGGGTGTCAAGATACTGAAGAAACCTGGGGTACGTTGCAAAATCCACATTCGAGGCCAAGGGATATCTGGCGGAGGTTCTGCAGCTACATGGCTACCATGAACTCAGACTCGGACGCTGAGTCCTCCGACCCCGCCCTTCCCTCTCCTGCTACCGCCTCTTGAGCAGAGACTCCATCATTTATCTGTGAAATTGCCTGGACCCTGACTCATTAATGTGTATGAAATGCCTACTATGTAACAGTATTAATTCTCATTGTGTAAGATTGTATCATGCTATCGTGCCGTGTGGGTCGCTTGCTGTTTGAGTGTTGTCAAGTCAAATAAATAAAAGGTTCCAAAAAAAAGAAGAGCCTGGTTAGCTTGACACCAACAGCTACCAGGAGTCACTTTTGACTCCCCAGGCCAATTGATGTCGAACAACCACGCCTATGTGAATTTAACTCTGTTTATTTGGAACAAACTATAAATAAACATTAGAACATATTTATAGGACATTTAAAGCATGAAAGGTCATAAATAAGGGGCAAAATGATAAGTTTGCATCGTATGTGGAAGTTACATTTGCAGAATGCTATGCACTCGCTCCTGTCGCTGGTTAACAATGAATAACCAGGATCTGTCCAATCTCAATTTCGGTCCCTGAAATATATCCTTACAATCATACACGCCTACAATTCATACAGTGTCACAGATGGACTCAAGAACACACAAAGTCTCAAAGACAATTTAAGGGTTTTCATTAGACGTTTTGTGGGGGGTCCACCAAATGGCCTTTTCCCTCATGCTTGTGTTTTCCCGTGGGCTACCTCCACCCTAGCCCCGGCTTCCCTAATCCTCTAGATGATGGTCACTAGAGATCAGTAACTACTACTATTTAAAAATGTACTGGTTATAGATGGAGGCCTAAATGCACAAGTCTTACCAGTCTTCCTCTCGCTTGGACTTCCTAAGGGTACACAAACCTTTCCCCAGATATTAAATGATGTTACGATTGTGCCAGATGGGGACACGCATTTACTTGAAAAGCATCTAGTGCACAAAATATGAGTCCAGAAAAAATGAGCCTGTATCAAAGACATGAGTTTAGGAAAGAGTGTGATAAGGGCCCGGGGGCAGGAAAACATTTCCTCACACCCCATACAGATTGGAGACTCCACATCCTCCATCTTCTCTAGAGGTGAACAAAGGATACAATCCCTGCTGGATAAGAGCTGGAGAGAGGTAGAAGAAATAAGGAAGTCTAGTTGGGGTGTTGAAACATTGGGGGCACTCCCTCTTTTCTTCATGGTATGTTACAAGATCGTTGTGCTTTAGGATCTATCCCTATTTTAAGAGCAGCTGAGCTCATGAAAGGAACACCATTGAACATATCACTAGACAACCATATGAAGATTAAATCTTGCATCACACCTAGAACACTTGAATGATATCCTGTAGACTCTGTTACTTTAACCTTAGGTAATTCCCCCTTTTCCTTCCCCCGATACAGCATTGAAGATGCTGGTAGAAAAATAGAGTAAAAGTGTGCTTCGTTTAGTGCTCATTAATGATGACTCGAATTTAACCCCGCACCCAGAGTTACTTAAAAATCAGAGTTTTGAAATCACTTTGGTTCAGTCTCATTTCATAAATAATAATTGTTCATTTATATAGGCGCTTAATACTGGAGACCAGTTTCTAAGCGCGAGACCGGGATTCGAACCTGTGTTGCTATGCGTTATCCTGCTTCCAAGACAAACACGTTGGCCCCGAACTACCCTTCCAGCCCATAGCTGTAAGAATTGGAACAAATGATCTCACCGTATCTGGTGATACAAATATAATTTTTGTATTTCTAAAGCCATACTTCAGTAAAATACTGCTATGCTTATCAAAATTGTTTCTATGGCTGGCTGCAACATTGGAAAGGATGCTCAGAAAAATGAGGCCCTACCTCTTGCCATGGACAATGCACCGGGACTTTACAATAAAATCATAAGACACTTTAAGGAAATGCCTAAGGTAAAGAACATCAACATGCCAAAATGTATTCAGAATAAGGGCACTATTATTGAAACCAATGTTCAATATCATTCTGGTAATGAATATTGGAAGTTTCCTCGAAATAAGACTAGCATAGTTAAGGCAAATTTGGCACCTCAACCATTTTCAAGCAAGATTTGAAATTCTTAAAAGGATAGTCCTATTTGAACTGCATAGTGTTAGTAGATTGTGGGAAGAGTCATTTTGCGGATTTATTTTGGAAACATAAGAACACCTTCCAAGATAAAAATAGTTTTGGGTTAAGAATTTTTAAGAAATGTTTTATTGGATGGCTATTAGTTAACCATGTGCTATTTGATCTTGTCTATATCCAGTGCTCCAGATAAGATTTGGAAGTGGGAGTATTTTACTGCCTATTTTTTAATGCTGGGAGTAAAATGATTCTTATGGGAGTAGAAATTTAAAGGAATAGTGCGCTAAAAAATATTATTGTCCCAAGCGTTCGGGCATGCGTTTTTAAGCATACATTGATCGATCGTACAAACATTTCCCATGCAATTTACTGTAGTTTTCCTCACTTTTACACATGCGAAATCAGGCAGCAGGGCGCTGCAATCTTGTGCTAATCTTATCCGTTGCCAGATTGCCCTAAGGTGAACTGCCCTGGCGGCACTAAATCATATCCCCCGCCCCTGAAGCTGACATCACTAGACGCGTGCGGCCCATTTCACAATGCACGTCTTGTGTCAATGTTCTCTGCGCTCCAGCTAATGACGTTTCTCCATTGAAATGGCAGGCGCCTCTTTCCTCAATAAGTATAAACAGGCCGCGTCTCATCAGACAACATCAGAGTTGCTTTTTCAGTCGTTTCACTGTCTTTTTTGTGTATCCTGTGGCTCGTTTCTGCTCTGCTCAGCTATCTTCGTTGCTCGTAGCCCGTGCGAACAGATACTAGTACTATCATTACTATCTATTTTCATTTTGTCGCATAATGGCAACAATAGGGCCCTACCAGTATGAGCCGGAGTATTCCAAGGTGGAATTAGTCGAAAGAGAAAGATGCGGAAACAATGGGGCTTCGGACGACAGTTGGGAGGACGAATCACTGGATCAAGAGCCTGAGTCTAGTCGCATGGAAGACGTTTCCACCTGGTGTACCTGCATTCGGTGAAAAGTCATGCCAACTGAGGATGAGAACTGCTGCTGCAGAGAAAACTCTGGATGCTTGCCCTACATATCGGAAGACAAGACACGGCCGCAATGCATGACCGAGCTGCATGACTTCAGGGCAGCCTGCCTCACATGGTCCGTGTTGAGGATTATGATGGTGCTTATGCACGAACTTCACGCAACAGTTCGTCCTCGCAATCCAAGTAACAAGTAAGTGTACGCTAGATTTGATGTCACTTTGACCACTGAGGCCACTTACATTTCTCGTTTGTCTCCTATATTGTCGTAACTTTGATCTGTCACCGCCAAATTAATGTAGTCTAGCAATTCTATACATCACTCACGATTTGGGGAAATCATAGTGGTCATCTTATGTGTCGTTCACGTACAACCAAGAAACAATATTTCTCTGTGCCCCTAATGTTACAGAATGCATAGCTATTCTCTTTTCTAATGGGTCTACACTTTAAAGCCCAAGTTGATTGATCCATGAAGTAACATTTGTACTGGGATATATGCCATAGGGTACAAGATTACATTTTAAATTAAGGTTTGATACACTTATCATGTTTATTTAAATACAGTTTGTATGTTTCTCTTCCACAGGTGGTACAAGCTGGTGGCCTATCGTGCATTTACGTGGTGGCTTTATGGGAGGCTTGGATACTGCGTTCGACGAGTAATACCCGCCTGTGTCGTTGGTGCCATTAGAGTCACATTCCCCAGTGACAGCGGTCAGAACAGGGGATTTTTCCACACTGTGCTGCAACCCGAAGTACATAATGTGTAGTACATTTGTGTCATCAACATCAGCAACAAAATAAAATACAACAGGACTTTCATGAATGGTTGTTTCAATTTTTCAGTGAATCAAGGACACGCTCACTTGTCCTGGCAGGGCTGACTGGGTGGGAACGGCTGAGGTGACAAACACCATGTACACTTCAAAGGTATCTTCTGCACAGGGGGCATTGTTCACATGCCCCCCCATACCCGGTGCCTCCAGGCATGCTCCCCTGAAGCAGACCGCGCCTCTGCAATCCACATAAGTGTGTCTCCATTCAGCAGTGTTCTGACCCTTTCCTGCATGCCCCTTGGCCGTCCATCCCACTCACCCTATCAATGGCAGTTCACACCTGTGTCCGTGCCATCCCAAGGGGGCTCTCAGGGTGGGAACGACCGAGGTGCCTAACACCATGTACACTTCAAAGGTATCTTCCGCACAGGGACCACTGTTCACATGGCCTCCCCAGACCCAGTGTCACCAGGCAGGTTCCCCTGAAGCAGACCGTGCCCCTGCAATCCACATAAGTGTGTCTCTCCCTTCAGCTGTGTTCCAGGCCTTGTCTACACTCCTCATGCCCATCCATCCCCCTTCCATTATCAACGGCAGTTCGCACCTGTGGATGTGCTCTGCCAAGGGGGCTGGCAGGGATGGGAACGGCCAAGGTGTCAAACACCATGTTCACTTCAAAAGGTATTTTACGCGCAGGGGCCATTGTACACATGGCCTCCCCAGACCCAGTGTCGCCAGGCAGGCTCCCCTGAAGCAGGCCGTGCCTCTTCTATCCACATAAGACCACGCCATAAACATGTCACTGTAAGGCTCACCTGGCTCCCACGGAGGCGCGGGCGTGGCTGGGACTGCTGTGACCTCTTCTGCAGAGATGCGTAAGACCCGGAAGATGGACTGGACTGGATTCCCCAACCTGGCTTTTCTGGCTCGGAGGAATATCCCACTATGTGTGAAAAGGAAGGGTTAATAGTCTGCGGGTGATGTTCCGACCTCCCAATTCCCTTCTCTCCCTCCGTGAAACCCTTTTGGGATTCCCTGCGAAGACTCACCTTAGGGACCAAAATGACGAGCTCTCCATCCTGCTTCTGATGCAGGGGCGCGTTGTGATTCCAGTTACTTCACTGGATTGATGAGTTTAAACTAGTTTGTCCATTCCCGTTGTACCGCAAATGTTTATGGCAAGTTTGGGTTTATATTCACTCATCTGTTCTTTTCTTTCGCAGGTGCTGGAGAAGATTCCGGGCTGCAGGTGATTTGGATGAAGCCATATTCTGGTAAGAATTCCGATGAGAAATTCCTTTGCCGTTTTAAGTATCTCCTTTAATGTCCAATGTCTTTTTCCCCATAGGGGCCGGGGTACGGCAATGCCGGAGGTAAGGCGCCGACCCGAAAAGAGCTGCTGTGTCTCTCTTGCAAATGGGTAAGTCTTGAGTGAGCGTATTGCTAATGTTCTCACATGCTCTCACTAATACAATGTCTGTTTCTTTTCCCCTTAGGGGCCGGGGTGCTGAGATGCCGAAGGTATGGCACAAACCCGAAGGCAGACAGGGAATTGAACCAAAGGTAAGTTCTACTTAGATTTGTGTTTCCCTTCTCACCTCTCTTTCTCCTTCCTTCCAATAGGTGCTGGATGGCGGTGAAAGCTCCGGATGGACGTCGCAGGACTCGAAAACGCCACGTGCAGGTGAGTGAAATGCAGCGTGCTGCGCGCGACGCGATGCGCGTTTAAAATGTTTGCCTTCTTTGCAGGATCGTCGGCGTGCAGAATCCGGAGTGCAGATGTATCAGGTAAGGTTCTTGTTTTCACCTGTTCTCTTCCCTTTTCTTCTTTAGGTGTTTCCAGGATGCTGGCAGGCGTGATGGAGGACCAAGGCAGGAGCAGGCACGGTGAGCGTCCAGCTGCTAAGTGCAGAACAACGCGAAGCGTGGTCTGCTGCTTGGGTGTGGCTTAAATAGCCTTTCAAGTAGTTCCAGGTATGTATTCTTCCCCCAGAAATATGTATTCCTCCACCGGCCACACCCTAGAGAGCAAGTAGTCCCTAGAAAAATAGTTCCTTCCAGTCTTGGAAGTTGCAGCATGGTCTGCACAGGTAAGTTTACACCAAGCACTACTCCCAACCTACTTCTGTATGAGCCTGGCGCCGATGGCGCCAGGACTGATGTCCCCTATGAGCCTGACGCCAACGGCGCCAGGACTGAGTCCAAAGGGCCCCCATCTGGGGCTGCTGGGACTTCCCTTGAATGCATGGGGTCTGTCTCTGAGGGTGCTGGGCCTGGTTTAGCTCCTTGGAGGCAGGCATCATGACAGTCAGTCATTCACTTACACACCCACTTTTCTAATTCTTTATAAACCCCTTGATATTTCTCATGAGAACATTTGTGAGCACTGCAAGTCAACTCGTGATCGTGCTACCTGAGAACATCTGTGACCACTGAAAGTCAGCTCGTCATTGTGCTACCTGTGAACATCTCTGAGCACTGGAAGTCAACTGGTGATCGCGCTACCTGTTCTCCTGCTACTAACTACCCGTTTGCTGAATTTAACTGTTTCTTGGTCAAGGTAAGGGCAGGTCATCTAATCATCTCTTCATGATCTCTAAATTTCTATCTATTTCGAATGAATGTACCCAGTAGTGTAATGTTAATTCATCTCATTGCCATTACCATTGACTTCTGTTTAATTTGTTCTGTTCTCGATATATAGCAATTGTCATCAGAGTTAATTGGGATACAATTGCATCCTTTGCGGAACGTGTCTATAAGCATGTTTCCTTTTGATGCATGAAAGTACATTCAACGGACGAGAATCACTTTGATTTGCATCACATCTATCAATTCTGTATGCCTCAGGTGATCAGGTGAGTCACGGTTCATGAATTAGCTGTAGGCCTTGGGGTACTGAACGGATTGGTTCTTTCGGTGTAAATGTTTCTTACTAAACTTTGCATATTTAACAGATTGTATTGCTTTATAACTATACCCCATTTTGCTAGACATCTCTCCCTGGTTTTAGGAGTATCATAGAAAATCGAAATAAGCATAATCTTTTCGTAATCGGTTGCTTCACATGTCAATTCTTTTAGGCGAGCATACTGACTGAAGCACAGACTATCGGTAGTGACGAGATCACTGACACGTCCAGTATGCCAATGGTGAGCCATACAGACTTGCTGAAGTTCATATTCTTGAGAGCTGGATCTTCCCACATATCAAATGCAAATCTAATTTTCCCTTTACCACTTTGCGACAATGCACTGTAAATGAAGGAGCAAGATTCTGCATCTGTTTCTTTTCCAGAGTCAAGACCAACTTCGAGCAGTTAGTTTTATTTGCTTTTTGATTACGGAAATGTATTACACATGGAATTTTAGATAATATGAAATAGTTTATGTATCCTGTCATTGTTTACCTAATGTTTCATTTATGGGTTTTTATTTATATGTACCATTGTCTGCATCCGATTGTCTCTGTTCAATTTCACTGTTTTCATCCGTACTGAAACAAGTACTGTGTTACAGGGGGATGCTGGTACTTCGACTACAATTACATCATCCTTTGGAGCTGGTCCAGAGTATGAGGTATGCGTACTGACAGTTCCCTTGAATGAAAGAAAGTAAATCCTACATCTGATGCTATTAGACAGCGACATTCATATATACGTGCAGTTTTTCAAACTTTTATAATTTCAGTTCTAACGTTACAATTTCTACCCTAATGCTGAATACAATGCAAAATGCTTGAGTGCAACATTACAATCAGTTGGTTTTGCACAGTGATCTCTGAGTACACTTGTCATCAATCAGGTGAAATTCGAAATGTCTATTTTGACTAAATGACGTACACTGTTTACGAGGGTATGTATGTAAGCGATGTATGCGATGAAAAAAATTGATGTCAAATACGAATGACTTGTTTAAAATAATATTCTATTCAAGGAATGTATACAAGAGCGGAAATTAGAAGAGGAGGCACATGGATCAGAGGTGGTGGACCAACTTGCTGGTGCGGTCGTTACAGTGAAGAAAACGGTTTCACAGAAAATCAAGAAAACAAGGGTAACTTACAAACAATTTCGTTTACGAAAAGTGGTTTGGGCTGGTGTTGTCTTCATAACATGTTTTTTTAAAATCTAGTGCTCTATTCTGTAAGTTGGATTTACATTGAACATGTTTTTACAACCCATCTCCTAGAGGCCAGAAGGAAAGGAAGTATAAAGACACAGACAACAAATGAAACCAAAGATGCTGCTTGCCAAACAGATTTCACCATGAAGCAACTATTATTTGGAGGCGCAGCGTAGCGCAGTCAATAAGCACACTAGAGATGCTTATGCCCAAAAGCCAGAAAATGAATTGAATGTGACCGGTGAAGCAAGCAAAGTGTTTTTGGACCATTGCTACAATGTGAGAACTCAACAAGATGAAGAAGAAACTGAATATAAGGAAGATGCTTTTGAATTACTCTGTGACCACTTCACAAAATCTACACCAGGAAAAAACGGGCCACCCAATAAACAATCGACATTGATGGTTTCTCCAATTTGTGTGCAAATAACACAAGCTGAAATAGCAGACGCTGAAGCCTCAACGCAATTGACCGAGGAACTTGCCAAAGATCTCAACTTCAGTGTGTCCTGTTCGGCCGATATGTCCACCACAGCTGAGTCACAAACCACATTCATGCAGAACAATAGTCTAAGTAAGGAGCACAAATACATTGTATTCGACAGATGCCTGGTAGAGATTATACTGATGCTGAAATGTGTCCATCCAGTGAGGAGGTGGGGGGGAAGTGTGCGGGCAGCCGTTGGTGAATGTGACTCGTGTATCATAAGGCACTAACATGAAAATCCAAGCCACCTGTGCCCAGCTCCATGCTACATTATCATGGTCCGCTCAACCGATGCTGGGCCAAGTGCCAGCTGGAAAACTACTATGTGAAGTAGCTTTACTTTTCAGTGGCTCTACTTTTAGTAAGTTGTCCAGTTTCTGTCAATTTGTGGGACTTCAGTTTCTTTCTAAAAACGCAGTACTACAAATATCAACAAGAATATTTATCCCCTGCTATTAGTGAAGCCTGGAAAATTGAACAAATGTCAATTGAAAGGACATTCTCTGACAAACGGTTCAGGCTAGCTGGCGATGGACAGTGTGACAGCCCCAGATTTTCAGCAAAGTACTGCATATACCACTTTCAGGACATGGAAACTAAAGAAATTGCGAGTTCGGTGGTCGTGCAGGTGTCTGTCATGATCTCTGCTTCCAAAAGATCAGGACTTGCCCGACTCCCTTGGAAGCAGACCCATAACCCCGGTTCCGAGTGCCAGCCAGTCCCAATTGGGACCTTTTGGACCCTATCCTGGCGCCAGTGGCACCAGGCTCATAAAGATGCCCAGTCCCAGCGCTGGAAGCGCCGGGCTCATAATGCTTGGGTGGACTTACCTGCAGCAGACCATGCTGCTTACTTACCTGCCAGTTGAACCCCTGATCCTCTTCTGTTTGGGACTACTTTTCCTGTTGGGTGGGGCAGGAGCCACTCCCTAGGTTCAGAACACTGGAACTCTTCTGGAAAGCAGGAACTCTTTTCTTACCTAGGCGTGGCTGTGGAAGGAGACACCTAAGCACTACAGGAGGCTATTTAAACCACACCCAATGGATGAATCTTGCTTTGCGTTATTCTGCATTCTCTGCAGCAGAACGCTCATCGTGTCTTCTGCTTCTGATCCTGGGCCTAAGGGAACAAAGGCTTACCATCCTGGAATCCAGTCTTCAGCAGCACCTGTAAAGACAAAGAAAGAACAGGTCAGCACTACGGTCTTCAGTGGCAGCGCATTTCTTACCTGGTCCATCGGCTGTCACCAACGCCTCGCGCTGCATTCCGGCATCTGAAAGACAAAGGCTTACCTACTCTTCGCATGCTCCGGAGGCCTTCGGCGCTGCATCCCGCATCTGAAAGACAAAAGAAGGTGCGTTTAAAGACATTGGGCAACTTTATTACTCAAGTGCCATTACGCCTTCCAACGCCGAATCCAGTGGGTATTCCAGCACCCTTCAGCTTCTCTAAAGCTCCGAACTTGTACCTGCAAGATAAAAGGGACAGTTAGTGCGCATCGTGAAGCAGGCTACAAGCGCTTACTTACGTGCTTCCAGGCGCTTCTATTCCTCACGCGGGTTCGATCCTCAACTCTCATCAGCCCGCCATCCGCCATCGCCGGAACCCTGCAAAACAAGAGATATCATTACAAAAGACTTTTAAGACATTTGAAGTGCCCAGAACTTACCGTTCGTGCAGTTAACGACGGACAGCAGTCCTCTGAGGTCAAGAGGCCTGCACCCTTATCCAGTGAAGAAACTGGTTACGGCACCCTGCCCCGAGGCAGACGGAGAGCTCGGCGTTCACTTACCTAAGGTGAGGGCGTTAACCTTTGGGGTTCTACAGGAGAAGAGAAAGGGAGGAGGAGAGAGGCACCCAATAACCCCAGTTCATTAATCCCATATTTTCTATCTGCAGACATCTTACTCTTCGAGTCAGACATACAGTGCACAGAGGTCCAGCCCAAAGAGCCAACCGTGTGTTACACATCACCTTTGAAGATACGGCATTCACCCAGTCAAGACCGGCGCCTCTGCGGGAATCAGGTGAGCGTTACAGAACGCAAAGCCGACCGCAAAACTCCCACCCAGGCGCTATGGAAACCTCGGATACCGACCAGCTAGCCCAGTTACTTGGGGAACTAAGAGCAGAAGTGCATGCAGCCCGTCAGGAAACGAATGCTCTAAGAAGGGAACTGATTATTTCCAAGGAGCGAACAGACGATCTCGCTAGACAATTGCTACAGTCACAAGCCGGACAAACTCCGTTACCCGCATCAGGGGCAAATCTTCCTTCAACATCCTCTACGAACCCAGTGCAGATCAACCTACCTGGGAATGTACCTCTGGCTCCGCCCGAGCGATTTTCTGGTGATCCAAAGAGGTTTGCAGTATTTATTAATCAGTGCCGGTTGCACTTCTTATGCCGGCCAGCAGCCTTTCCAACTGATCAAGCTAAGGTAGCTTTCGTGCTTTCGTACCTTAGTGGCAATGCGGCAGACTGGTCGATCCCTCTAGTTAATCAAGATGATCCGGTTCTCCATGATTTTCAAGCTTTTCAGCTCAGTATGGAAAAACTGTTTGCAAGACATTCACAGAGGCAGGCCTTGGACAATGAGCTCCTTTCATTGCGACAGGGTAATCAAGACCTTTTGGCTTATATTGCGTCTTTCAACAGACTGATAGTGGAAACTCGATGGCCTGAGGACAAAAGGATTACGCTGTTTTATAGAGGTCTACGTGGAGAGCTCAAAGATGTGTTAGCCCAAGTAGTGAATCCCCCGCAAGACTGTTCGGACTATATTGACTTAGTCGTTCAAATTGACCACAGACTGCAGAACAGGAAGGCCGATCGTTCCAAGTTTGATGCTCGAGTATTTTCCAAACCACCAACTCCTACCAAAGGAGTAGACTCCGGGGAACCCATGCAAATAGGGGGCCTGAAAGGACCACTAACACAAAAGGAGCGGGAAAGGAGAAAACAGCTGCAATTATGCCTCTATTGCGGAAACTCGGGGCACTTTCTTCGAGACTGTCCGGTGAAACCAGCCAAGAAGGCAGTAGGAGCTGCAGTTACCAGGGTCACAAACTCTGAGCAGGGAATCAGGCTGTAAAGGACGTCATTACTACGGTGGATGGTACGGAGATAGCCTCCGGACCAGTAACGCATACCACCCAAGAAGTGACACTAGTAAATCAAGATGGACACCATGAGAAGATCGTGTTCGATGTGATCAAGGCCCCTCAGTTCCAGATTATTCTAGGAATTCCTTGGTTGAGAAGCACAATCCTCAGATCGATTGGCGAGCAAGAACGGTTCAGTTTCCAGAATGTGTCTCTACTTGTCACCCTCGACCTGATGTTGCACTGGCAGCAATTTCCTCGGAGGCTCCCCAGTTACCTCCTGAATACCTAGAATTCCAAGATGTTTTCCGGAAGGATCAGGCTAACTCTCTACCTCCTCATAGGTCTTATGACTGCCAGATAGACCTGATACCTGGATCTACTCCTCCTTGTAGTAGAATTTATGCTCTCACCGAGCCTGAGAATCTTCACCTCCGACAATACCTGGATCAATACCTAGCGAATGGGTTTATTCGTCCTTCCAAGTCCCCTGCTTCCTCAGCTTTGTTCTTCGTTCCAAAAAAAGAAGGGGACCTTAGAACTTGTATAGATTATCGCGCCCTGAACCAGATCACCGTTAAGAATAGATATCCGTTACCTTTGATCCCTGAACTCCTGGACCAAGTCAGAAAAGCATGCATATATACAAAGCTGGATCTTAGAGGAGCCTACCACTTGGTACGAGTAAAAGAGGGCGATGAATGGAAGACGGCCTTCCGCACCAAGTATGTGCTATTTGAATATCAGGTCATGCCCTTCGGACTTTGCAATGCCCCGGCCGCCTTTCAATATTTTATGAACGATGTCCTCAGAGAGCTCATAGATGTGTGTGTTGTTGTTTACATTGACGACATCCTCGTTTATTCTTCATCGGAAACTGAACATCGGAAACACGTGAAAATGGTCCTCGAGAGATTGCGTCAACACAAACTTTTCGCTAAGTTGGAAAAATGTGTTTTCAACGTGACTGAAGTTGAATTCTTGGGATTCATATTATCACCTAGCGGAGTGCGTATGGATTCAAAGAAGGTCGATGCAATTCTCAAATGGCCATCGCCATCCTCCGTAAAAGGTGTTCAAAGCATGTTAGGCTTTGCTAACTTTTACCGCAGATTTATCCCCGAACTCTCTCGAATAGTCCAGCCCATCACCGCCTTGTTAAAGAAAAACAAACGTTTTGAATGGTCTACCGAGGCAGAACAAGCTTTCCAGAATTTGAAGACTAGATTTATCTCTGCACCGATCTTAAAACATCCTCGCCCAGAACTCCCCTACATCGTTGAAACTGATGCTTCGAGCCTTGCCATGGGGGCAGTTCTATCACAAAAGGACCCAGTAACCAATCAGTTGCATCCCGTGGCATTTTGGTCCCGCAAATTCTCGCCTCCTGAAATCAATTACACTATTACTGATAAGGAACTTCTAGCTATCAAGTCCGCCTTTAAGGCTTGGCGGCGAAAACATCGTCCGACTGCACGGTTTTCCTTCAGTTCTCATTTCGGATCGAGGTAGTCAATTTATTTCTCATTTTTGGCGAAGTTGCTGTCGGTCGGCTCAGAATTGATGTGAGACTTTCGACCAGCCACCACCCTCAAACCGACGGACAAACCGAGAGGACCAATCAAACTCTGGAACAGTATTTGCGCTGCATGCTACAACAAACTGAAAAAACTTGGA